>NC_139517.1:19630985-20960985 GCF_947247035.1 Vipera ursinii | reverse complement strand
CATCTTAAACAAACTGCTTTGTGGAGAAGAAAATAATGAATGTTATATTTATATTAATTAGTTATGAAGTGAGATGACTTTACACTAGCAACAATGAAAGATGTTTTAAGCTGACACTTCTTAAATTAGTTCTGTTGCCAGACAAATAAGTTCTATATATTTAAAAAATACCTCTATCATTACTACATAAAGCATCGGGAGGGGAAAATAATCTTTAAAAACTGAACATACATCATACCTGAGGAATCTTGTAGATGCTAAAAATTGGTGGTATACGATGAGAAGATTCAATACCAAGCCCTTCAAGCACTGTAAGAAGATTGTCTTTACTGCCACAGTGGTAATTGGGGAGAAAATGCTTCTTTGGAGAAATAAGTTGCATCGCAGAACGAAAGGCCCACCTGGTATTGATATGGCTATCATAGATATGGAATCCAAGGGTGATATTGGGTAGGATATGGGGATCTTCATTGATTTCCTTTATGGCAAAGTCCAAGGCCAGAACATGCTGGTAGTTCTGAGTTATAACCCTACAGTGGGATTTCCATTATGTGTCAAACTAATTCAGCAACAAAATTATAAGCTATAATTTAAGAAGCATTTTTGGTACAAAATTTAGTCAACAAAACTACCTCACTGTAGGTGTCAAAGCTAGTTAATTCAGTATATCAGTAAATATTTGGAACAGATATTAAGGCTTTTTGGATAAAAGTTTGGTGGAACATGCAGAAGATTTTTAAACAGAGGATAAAGTTTTGTCCGCAACTTTTTTTGTTGGGAATAATTACAGATGCTACAGTTGTGGACACTAAGTTGATGTTGAATTTAATTACGGCAGCAAGACTCTTGATAGGTCAGTATTGGAAGAAAGAGGAATTGCTGTCTATAGAAGAGTGGACTTTAAAGGTTTCCGACCTGGAAGAGATGGCGAAGATTTCGGCCTATTTGAAAGATCACTCGCAAGAACGCTATATTATGGAATGGAGAAAATGGATTGAGTTTATCCAGAATAAGTATAGGGTTAAGAAGTTTTATGTAGCATTTGAATAAGTCTTCTTTCTTTTTTCTTCTTTTTTTCGTTTAGTTTTTTTAATATATATATTTAATATTACTAAGGTTTGTTTTATCCTATGTAAGCTAGAGAGTGATGGATTTTAGAGTTTATAGTTGGTAGTATATGATTGTTTATGATTGGTTTTTTTATATATACCTTGTATTTAGCTCTGGGAAGTCGGGGGGAGGGGGGAGGGGGGAGAGGTAGGGGGGAGGGTGAAGGGAGGGGGAGGGGGGGTTTTAAAGAAAAATTGTATGTTAAAACTTTTCAATAAAAAAAATATTTGGAACAGAGTATTTTAAAATAAAGGAAAACTTACAGATTAAGGACATGACTTATAAAATTCTGATATACCTGCTTTTTCCTTTATCACAATTGATTTTAGAATTCATTAATGCATCAGTTGATATACCTCTGTTCCATTAGTGGGGAGTTAATATTGGCCAACCAACACAAAAGGCTGCTATCAGGGAATCCAAGACCTATAGATTAGAGGAAGGCAAGGATGGATTCATTCTACACAGTTGCCAAGATATTTACATGAAACGTGAATTCTCTGATCGTTGATTGTGAGTTAAATTAATCTTTACACACACACATACATAATCTGATGGTTTTAGGTTTCTTATATATTTATTCCATTCTTATCATAGAAAAAATTCAAAAGTAGTCATAAATGTATTAAGAGGAAACTGTGGTGAGAAAAACTTAATAATTATGTATCTTTTTTAAAAAAAAACATATTGTGATTTATCATGACAAAGAATAAAATTCTAACTTTTGAACAAAAAAATGAATTAAGAGAATCTAGGTCCAAATGAATGAAACTGAATTCCCTAGTTGAAAGTTAAACATGCCTTATTGATCTTTTATCTACTTGAGTACCTAACTTTACATTGACTGAGCTAAGTATTGTATGTAACATTTGGGTTTAATTAAGCATATTTCAAGCACCAGCTATATAATTAATATTTCCTTGAAGAAGTAGGAGAGCAAAAATAGATTTGCAATCTGTACTTGATTTCAGTAATATAATCTAGTCCATTCCTTGCGGCAATAAATCATACTTATCAAGCTGCTTTTCTACATATCATTCTGCTCAGAAGCATACAGAATGCAAACCCACTTCTTACCGGTGGCTTTCAGAGTATGTTGGAGGTGGTGGTTCATCAAAAGGTTTTGGCGTGGATGAAAAAAAGGTATGAGAAACTAGGCCACCAAAGAGTAGATCCCCTGGATGAAGGTACTTGTGAAAAATTAAATGATGATCCATAATTTGACAATTAATTTTTTCTGCCATGCCACGTGAGGCAGTAGTAGAAAAAGTAACACTACTACTATCAACATACTAAGTAGAAATTGACCTCTAACATAACACAAATACCAGACATGAAAAACCTTTATGAAAGCAGTGGTGAGATTTGAATGAAAATTGAAATGTGTGTCCTTGAATTGATCTGACTGAAATCTGTCACTAATTTTTAAATCTAAATATATATATATATATATATATATATATATATATATATATATATATATATATATACATACAACATATAAACTCAGATGTCTCACTTATGTCTAACCACACACAAATATATGTTTTTATTTTTGTCAACAAGTTTGATATTTGACAGCACAGAGATTGGAAAGCAGAGAAATAATTATAGGTCTTTGATAAATTATCTAAAATTGGCAAATCCTCTGTAGCATTGCTAAAGATTGTTTTTGTTGTCTTCCCCTTGAAAGTTTATTATGACTGATGTAATTTGTAAAATAAAACTTTTTTTGTGGCAGACTTTATTTCTATTAACTTGCATCACTCCAAAGAGCTATTTTTCATCTTTGTGGAGACAAATGTAGACATTAGAAATTAGGCAAAAATTTAGAGCAGTAATTCTTAAATATCTAAAATACTTGAATGACTGCAGCTACAATACATATCAACACAGTTACTTTAGGGTCGACCCTTGCCATCAGTCCTTTCATCATTTTCACCAGCATTGTCATCAGCATTTTAAAGCAACCTCAGTGAAACTATGGAAGGCTTACTAAGGCAGCCCTCATTTCTTTCCTTCAGCTTTCTTGGATCTAATGTCTGAAATCTAATCATTATTATCTTCTTCATCCTATCATTTCTATCAATGCCATCATCATTTAAAGGCAAATGTGTGCCTTCCTTCTATAATTTAACATGTCTTTGTTCCTATCTTCAATCCAAACAGTCATTGGAAATGACAAAATAAAACTTGTTGTAAAACATGTTGTAAACCTAGGATATATTAGGTTTAACAGGGGCATTTTGCTTCACTGAGCCATGTAGATAGTCAAAAGAAAATTGTAAGAAGTGTCCCTTGCTTAAAATGGTGGTGCCAATGCTGCTGTCAAGCCCCTCGGGCTCGACAACACAAAGGGACTCAGGGGAGCACCGCAAATGGCATCCGCGCGGGCCGGGAAGAGGCTCAGTCACGCCCACACCCACCAGCTGCAAGGCGGTCGGAAACAACCACTGACGACCGCGCAGGACCCGCGCCTGTCCAATCAGCTGTGAAGCGGCCAGAAACGGCCACCGGCAGCCGCGCAAGACTCACGGGGCTTCAGCTGCTTCAGCCGGATGTTTCAACTGCTCGCATGCCGGCGGCAGCGCAGGGCTGCCAGGGGGCTGCGGCTGTGGCGCGGGATACTGAGATGGTGGAGGGGAGCACATCGGGGACTTTGGGGTACAGGAGAGGGGGGTGTTGAGCTTACAACTTCCTCAAGGCTGTGTGGACCTCGGAGTCAGGGGGAGAAGCAGGGCGTGGGATGACGGGATAGGGGGGTGGGGTTTTTACGCAGCTCGGGCGGATGCTGGTCTGCGCAGGGAAAGGGTGGGGCTAATGGGTGGGGCTGTTGCCCAATTACAGGCAAAGTTTAAAAGACGCGTTGGGGGTGAGTAACTCCCAACGCTGACTTTGTATTTGCACGGATTCCTCACAGTAAAGATCTTCTTGCAGTCAACCATACCACGTCGTCGTTCCTCCGGCTGCGTTCTTTGGCATGGACATTTTGTTTGACAGTAAGTCAGCGTTCCCTCATCACAACGCTCCTCATTGCTGTGCTCTTGTCTTCAATGTGCTGGTATGGCCGAGGGGACTCAAGGGGGTGTGCCTGTGGCAGTGGGGGAAGAGCCAGCTGGGGTTGCTGTGCCCCTCAAGGTGGGGGAATTGGGAGAGGCCCCACTGGTGGTTCGGCCCAAGGTCCAGGACCCCTGTCCAGCATCGAAGGGCGTCGAGGCTTCGGAGACAGCTGTCCAGGATAAGCCCGGGGAGTGGTGGCTCAGCCCAGTATTGAGCCAGACGGTGGCTGGACAAGACCAACCATCCTGGCAGCGAGGGTCCCTGTGGGAATGGAGGGAGCACCGTGCCACCGATGAGGGAGGAGAGGAGTGGAGCTACACCACGGTTCCTGGAAGCTACACCATGGATGTCCTGAGAGACCAGTTCGGAGAGCCCCGGCCGTGGTCCCCCATTGACACCAACCTGGAGACCAGGCCCGACCCGGAGTGAAGGAGCCAGACCCGGTTCCGTCTAGCGAGTCCCCATTTCCGGGTCCCACAGGGCCCTGGTACCCCACAGGGGCCTGTTCCTCCACCGCCGGGACCGGTGGCTGCTCCCGGGGCACGGATTCACAGGCCCGGGTGGTACACGGCTGGGAGGCGCTGTGCTACACCCAGAGCTTCTGGCAGGAGCGCTGGGGTGGCCACAACCAGGATTTGCACAGGGACTGGGAGCTCCACCGGGGCCTTGGGGAGGGCCCGCAGTCTGGGGACCACCGCCGCTGCCCATGACCTTCGATGGCAACCCTGATCGTTTGGCCCTTTTCCTTGGACATGTCATCCATACCTAGACAGGTACGGGCCTATGTATGCGTCCCAGTGGGCGATGGTGATGGCCGTCACCACGGCGCTACAAGGGGAGGCAGTGGCATGGGTGGTGAACCTATATGGCGACCGCGCCAGAGAGCTGAGTGACGTCGGCCTTTTCCTTGAGGCTCTGCGCGTACGGTTCAAAGATGTGACTCGCACACATTGGGCCAAGGCTGAGATAATAGGGCTGCGGCAAAACGGCCGACCAGCTACGGCATACGTGCAGGACTTTAGGGGGGTGGCGGGTAGGCTCAGCTTATGGCCGGAGAGGATGCTCATTCACCATTTCCGGGCCGGATTGGACGAATACCTCCTGAGGGCCTGTATTGTTCACGGGATCCCTCCCAGGCTTCAAGAGTGGCTGCGGGTTGCGATTGAACTGGATGTCGGCCTGCAGGTTTGCCAGCGCCATGTGCAGGCCATGGGGGACCCCCTACAGGTCCCGCCGAGACCGCAAGGCCAGGTACAGAAGCCATTGCCACCGTCGCTGGGGCCCACTGGCCAACCGCCCCGGTCCGCTCCCTGTTGCTTCTGGTGTGACCAGCCAGGGCACCGTGTGGCCGCCTGCCCTATACCAATGGCCTGGGTAGTCACAGCGGCAACCCCAGTGAGGGGCGCAACCCCCGAGCGCTTTGCAGAGCATTCCCGGGCCTCTCGCCAGGCTGTGGATGCAACACCAGGGGGAAGTATCCAGACGGAGGGTGACAGCCCAACAGACGTGGATGTGGAGGTCTATGGGCGTAGCGACAGACCAGAGGAAGACCCCATGGTAAGTGCCCCGGTTAGCCCGTTCACAGTCCCGATAATGTGGACAAATCCCAACACGGGTGAGGTATTAGGGTTCAAGGCTTTGATCGACTCCGGCAGCACGAGGTGTCTCATCAGCCAAAAGGTGGTGGCCAAGCTGGGTGTTGGGGTGGTGCGGCTGGAGCACCCGATACGCTTCCAGCAGGTGGAGGGTCCCTTCTGTGGGGAGTGCCCATCACACACGTCACAAAACTCACACGGTTGGATATGGGGGAGCACTGGGAACAGTTGCGGTTCATCGTGGTGCCCTCCATGACGGAGGAGGTAATCCTGGGGCTTGCATGGTTGGACAGGTGGGGCCGACCATCTGGTGGGAGGGGGGTTGTCAGCACCTGCGCCTTGGGATCGGGCCCCAGCCCCCTGATCATGAACACCCGGGGATGCCCGGCTCGCCAGGGAGGGCAGAAGAGAGCTGCAGAGCTGATTTAGAGGTACAGGTGCCGCCAGAATATGCCGAGTTTCTAGAAGTCTTCAGTGAGCAGGAATGTGACCTCCTGCCTCCTCATCGGCCCACGGACTGCGCAATCGAGTTGGAGCCAGGGGTCAAACTGCCGAAGCCACGGATGTATGCTATGGCACCGCGGGAGATGTTGGAGCTCCGGCGCTACATAGATAAAAACCTTGCACGGGGGTTCATTCAGCCCGCTCGGTCGCGGATGGCAACACCTGTTCTCTTCAGGGAGAAGAAGGACGGAGGCCTGCGCCTTTGTGTAGACTACCGGGGGGTTAACGCAGTGTGTGTTGAGCATTTGTGTCCACTGCCCTTGATGAAGGACATGTTGTCTCACCTGGCCAAAGGAAAGGTGTTCACTCGGTTGGATTTATGTGAAGCCTATTATCGGGTGTGTATAAAAAGGGGAGATGAGTCGAAAATGGCATTCAACTGCCCTCTTGGTAGTTACCAGTTCCGTGTGATGCCGTTCGTGCTCCAAGGGGCCCCCGCTGTGTTCATGCAGTTGATAAACCAGGTTCTGCATGAGCATCTGTACAGGGGGGTTCTCGTGTACCTCGATGACATCTTGATCTACACGGAAACGATGGACCAACACGTCGCCCTCGTGCGGCAAGTCTTACAGAAGCTTCTTGATGCACAGCTTTACGTGAAACTGTCGAAATGTGAGTTCCACACTTCTCACTTAGATTACTTGGGCTACCGGGTTTCGGCGGCTGGGATCGCAATGGACCCAAAGAAGGTGGAGGCCATACAGCAATGGCAAGCCCCGGGAACCAGACGACAGTTACAGAGCTTCCTGTGGTTTGCCAATTTTTACCGACAGTTCATACCGTCGTTCACTGCAGTTGCTCTTCTGTTGATGGACCTGCTGCAAACCAAGCAACTGGCAGTGAAACCGTGTCCAGGACAACGGGTAGCATGGTCCACGGAATGTCAGCGGGCATTTGAGACTCTGAAAGACCTATTCACCAGAGAACCCGTACTGCTGCATCCCGACCCTTCAGCACCGTTTGTCGTCCAAGCGGACGCTAGTGACGTGGCAGTTGGGGCTGTTCTTTTACAGCGTAACAACAAAGGAGCATTGCAACGGTGTGCCTATGCGTCAAAGAAGCTGTCGACCACCGAACGAGCCTGGGCTATCTGGGAAAAAGAGGCCTACGCCGTTTGGTGGGCGTTGGAAACGTGGCGTCATCACCTGGAGGGGGCGGAGAAGCCCTTCGAGGTGTGGACGAACCACAAAAACTTGGAAGCCTTACAGTCGCCACGGAAACTAGCCCAAAACACGTGCGCTGGGCCCTGTACTTCAGGCGGTTCAGATTCACTCTGAAGTACGTCCCAGGGGGCAAAAACTTTCTGGCAGATGCTCTCTCGCGCCTTCCACAATACGACAACCAGCGGGAGGAGGTGCTACAGGCTCTCATCCCTTCTCACAGCCCAGAGGCAGTACAAGCCAAGATCGTTGATGACCTCGCACAGCGTCTGAAAGCGGCTCTTGTGGGGGATGTCTGGCTACAACAGCATCTGTGGCTTCTGACCCGACGGGACGACCTGGCATGGTATGGAACCAGGATGTACGTGCCGCAAGCCCTCCGTGAGACTGTCCTTTATAGATGTCATGATGCCAAGCAGGCCGGTCATCTTGGGTTCCTGAAGACCCTGCACCTCGCCCGGCGCCAGTTCTGGTGGCCTGGTATGAGGCGACAGGTCAAGGATTATGTCCGGTGTTGCCACACGTGTGCCATGGCCAAACCCCGGCCCAGGAAACCAGCAGGGCTTTTGCAGGCAGTGGCGGACCCTAGCCGACCATGGCAGGATATAGGTATGGACTTCATTGTGGACCTGCCAGAGAGTCGGGGGTACACTGTCATCTGGACTGTGATCGACCTTTTCTCCAAACAGGCCCACTTTGTTCTGTTGAAAGGTCTGCCATCAGCCCGGCGCTTGGCCTGGCTGTTTATAACACACGTGTATCGCTTACATGGGGCACCTAGGCGCGTTATCTCAGACCGGGGAGTGCAGTTCACCGCCAGGTTTTGGCGGGAGTTCCTCCGGTACGTAGGATCGTCCCAGGGATTGAATTCAGGGTACCATCCCTGCACTAATGGTGCCACTGAACGGGCCAACGCCGCAGTAGAACAATATCTGCGTAGTTACGTATCATATCAGCAGACAGATTGGGCGGACCTATTGGCGTTCGTGTTAAGGAATTTGTTGTGCAGAGGTCTCCTTGTGCTCCTCGTCGTTCTTCCGGCTGCGTTCTTTGGCGTGGATGTTTTGTTTGACAGTTGCTTTATTAGTTGGGGTGGGTTGCATTGTTGTCATTGCAAAGCCAAAGTATTAAATTGGAACTCATATATTTTAAGAAGTTTCATGAGACATTCTGCCAATTTTCTTTTTATGAAAGGATAGATTTGAGGAATTAATCCAGTTGATAATGTCCATTCTAACTAATAACCTCCTGTTCTCATCAAAGGAGATATGGTCTCCAGCACTGTTGTTGAATGAGACACTTCTGAGAAAGTGATGAAGCTGGATTGAAAAGGAAAAGTCAATTCAAGGGGGATTTTCCTTCCTTTTCCCTGAAGGATTTCCCTTTCTTTTCCTTTGGTGCCAAAGCACTAAATTGGAACTCATCTGTTTTACATAATTATATTAAATCTTACTTTGTCCAAAAATATTTAGGACTTTTCATGTATTTTTGCTATTTAGAACATTCACACTATCTCTCTCTCCCTCTCTCTCTGTCTCTCTCACACACATGTGTCTCACTTGGTTTTTCTTCTTTTTCTCTCCCTTGCAGAATGAAGATATTGCCTAAACAAGAAACCTTTTCCCAAGCTGTTTTATCTTCAGCTCAGCAGATCCCTAAAAAGTACTAATGTATAGCTTGATGTATGTGTGTGCTATGTGTTCCTGTTTACTCTTTTCCTCTACAATAAATGTAAATGAACTCATTAATTATCTTCTTGTAAATTATTCTAGTGGAGATGTAATCACTGGGGGGGGTAAGGGCACAGGAGTATGAAAAAAGGACTATAAGATTTTCTCTTTAACCAACATCCCTGTACGTTCTGGAAGCTTTCCTCCCATTTGGGTTCACCTAGCAGTTTGGGGTGATATTCTTCTGATGCTATAAAGGAAAGCAAAAATGAATTAAAATCATAAGCATGGTAGTGGTCATGTGACTTTTTAGTTAACAACCATTTCAATTAATGACTGAATTACCAGTCCCAATTGCATTAGTAAAAGGGGACTACCTGTGATATTCTTGTTCATTAGATCATGCAACACTAAAGATCCTGAAATATGGCTTTTGAGGAGGAAAATAATATCACTTAGGAATATGAGCTTTATATTGTAATGATGATTTTTTAATAGAACAGGTCTTGGAGTGAGGGCTCAGAAGAGAAATATTAAACATATTTTATAGTTTGGCTCAAGAGGCAGACATACATGTAACAGATCTGCTAAAAGTGAATTAATATATTTCATTAGTGGGGAGGGGAAATTCTCATTTCAGTTTGGCAATGTGCTTAGGCATTATTTGTGCATGAAATATCTTGATGTCTGACTTTTCCCCCCTTCTATTTGAGATTTGTATTTTGCAACCTTCTTTGTTTATCTTCTTTCTTGTTGCTATTCTTTAATTGATCTGGAGTGTAATGTTGATTATTGATTAGTACTCTTAATATGTTTACTGTAACTATAAACTGCTGTCAAGTATAAAGTATTAAAAACAAATTGATATACTTTGGTTTAAATATTGGTTGTGAAATCTGACATATTTGCTTACTAAGAGGTCAAGTGAATTGGTACTTTCTTTATTGTTTTTGGTATTATGGTAGAAAGAGGTTAGAAGCAAAGATTTACTGAGTAATTGATTATGTGCCATTAAGCCATCATAGACTTTTAGTGACCACATAGATTTTCTCCATGACAATCTCTCCCTCATTTGAATGTCTATGAAGATTTTCAGTCATACAGCTCTTAGTTTTATCAAAAAGGTGTTGGTTTTTTTTTTGGGGGGGGGGGGAAAGGCACCTGTGATATGTAGGTTCTGAGGTTTTGCTGGTAAAAAATACAGGAAAACAAAAGTTGCCTTCAAGCTTTACATTTTTATTCAGCTGAACAGAAAAGACGGGCTCCTCTAAATGAGAGCCACCCTGAAAGACAAGAAATCCTTGTATTTATTCTTTCTGGTTACATAAGCAAGCCATCCAGCAAAGCTGACATGCATACAATAAAGATTTCACCCAATAACTCTAGCAAACTGTAGACAAGAGAGCAGAAGTAGGGTAATTCCTAATTCCTTCCTCCATGAGATGAATGGTATCCTTCTGTTAGATAATGTAAACAGAAGGAAAGATAATCCCTATGCTACATGTACCAGATCAGTAAGCTGGCAAAGACTTACAGGCAAACTGACCACAAAGGAACCACCAGTCCAAGTGGTTAGTAAGATAAATGCTGGTTCACCTTCCAACCCCTAAGGCATATAAGCTCTAACACCAGACATATAAGTAATGAGTCCCTTTGCTGCAAACGAACTACAAAGAGCAGAGGGGACCTTCTTGTAGTCAAGGCCAAAGATCTGAGGACTTCTATGCCAACCATCCCACATGCCAGTACTAACCTTCCATGTGACTGTGCAAAGTGAATACATCCCTAACTTATCTCTGGAAGAAGAACTTTCCTGCCCCAAACACAGGAAGAGTCCAGCCCCTTGTTACATTGGCCATGCTGAACATGAAGGCTTCCAAGGGTGTAGTTTTCATGGCCATGTAACCCCAATGAGTGCTGGCATGCAAGTTCCGTAACAGGGCCCATAATACATGTTTTGGGAGAAGGCACTTCCCATTCTTCTCCAGCCTCCATCCATGATAAACAGCACCTAGCTCAGAAGCCATGTGCCCATCCACTGCATATATGTTTAAGCCAGCAGAGGCAAATGTCAGGGTACAAGTGTACCCATATACCAAGGGGACAGTGGATCCGATTCAGCAGAATTTAAGATACGGCTGGCCAAGGCACTTCCTCTTCCATGCACAGTACCAACCCTAACATGGGCCCTCACAGGCATGACAGCTACCTTATGAGGGAGCAAAACAACACCCAATAGACTTAGAATGTCCTGTCCATATTCAATAGGAGCACACTCTGTCTATAATGCCCCACATGCATGCATAACACAAACCTTCCCACAAATTCACTGTCTATAAATATATCAACTGCACCGTCTGACCTTTCAAGGCCCTCATCAAGGCAGTGAGTTCAGCTTCCTGAGCTGAAGTACTTGCAGGGAGAGCTGCTGCTTCCACTATCTGGTCCAATATGACCACAGCATAACCAGCTAGCCTTTCTCCCTGTCCCATAAAACTGCTGCCATCTGTATACAGGTCCCTGTCCACTTCCTCCAATGGCGGGTCAGGTAGATCTGGCTGGCCAGAAAATACCTCTGTAATAGTTTATACACAATTATGATCACTATCCAGTTGGGGAAGAAAGGTCATGGATTGAACCTGCTACTGTGCTCTATATGAACTTATGAGTTGTCAAGGAGTGCTATCTGATAGTGTTCCAGTCAGGAGGCTGTAAGCCAGGGGTGTCAAACTCAATTTCATTGAGGGCCGCATCAGCACTGTGGTTGCCTTCAGGGGGCCAGGTGGGTATGGCCAGGGTGGGCGTGGCCTACTGGGTGGGCGTGGCTAGAGTGCGTATGGCTTACTGGGTGGGTGTGGCCAGCTCTACATCATTCACATCAAGGGTGCCTATGGGGGCCTGGGAAGGAGTGGGACAGATCTGAGGGTCTCTGGCAGAAGGAGGGTCTCTGGGCCAGGGCCAAGGCAGTGGGGGCCGTTCCCTCACTGTTTCCAGGATGGCTTCGCGGGCTGCATGAAACCACTTCGCAGGCCACATCTGGCCCCCGGGCCTTGTGTTTGACATGTCTGCTGTAAGCCAATGTACCCTCTTGGATGCTAACAAATCCTGGATGGAATGGGGTGATTCCACTGTGATAGGAGCCCCAAAGATTAATTGTTCAGCAGCCCCAAAAGAAGAATGGCACTGCAGCCACCCAAAGGCACGCTGGCCATTCTTAAGCAACAGGATCCAGTTGTTTGGAAAAATAGGCTACAGGGTGAGACCAAGTACCAACGGTTTGAGTAAGGACCCCAGCAGCCACCCCTTTACTTTTAGTCACATACAAGGGGGTTCAGTGACATCAGGAATGCCAAGGGTCAGAACATTGACTAAAGCAGATTGAATGTTATCAAATGCCACCTGACACTCCCTGGTCAACGCAAAGGGTTCTTTATCCATGCCTGTAGTGGCCTGATATAGGGGATTAGCCATTAGAGCAAAGATGGTGGCTTGTATATTAGCAAGCAAATACATCCTGAAAGAGCATAGGGCAGTGTGAAAGGGAAAGAAAGATAAGTAAGGCCAATACCACCCATAAAGCATTCCAAAGGGTTGAGTATTGCAACTGACACAGAAGGGCCATTGGCCCCAAAGACCTGAAATGTTTGAGAGGAAGGGTCTCCAAGGGGCTTATTTAATACTGAATGTGATGCTCCTGTACCAACCAAAAAGTTTATTGTTCTCCTCTTACTTTCACTTGTATTGGGGGTAAAGAGGAAGAATCTTCCATAAGGGCAGGGAGATAAAGGCCCCAGCCCCTCACCCACCCCCCTTTCTATCCGGAGCATGGTTGTGGAACAGCACCCTATAGGACAGTTAAGAGGGGAACATAAAAGAGATTCCCTACCCCAGTGGCCAGATGGCATGCATATACAACACCAGTCCTTTCCCAGGGCAAAAGACTGCAGGGGGCCCTACAACTCCTCACCATCCTCTTTCGCAAGTCCCACTTCCTCCCCTTTCCACTAGGGCAGGGCTTGGTGGCCAGGGAACATTGGTCCTCTTGTGACTTGTGGACCTCGGTTCCCAGAGTCCCTGAGCCTGCATGGATGAAAAAGTAGAAAACCTAGCACCAGAAACCAACTATTACAATACGAAAGGCTGCTGCAACCCCCACTTTTCTCAGAAAAGTCAAGCCAAAAAACAAAAAGCACCAGGGAAGAGTTTTTTTTCCCTCCCCTCTTTCTTGCTCCCCCACCCAGCACAGTTAACAGCCCAGGCAGTTGGCCAAGAAACACAAGGAAAAGATAAGCATTAACCATGAACAAATCAACAGAAAGCTGACAGGTCTACCCCACACACACATAAAAACCAACAGCAGTATTAACCCAAAACACACCAGCACCTATGATAAGACAAAGACAAAGACAAGACAAAAATGCATCAACAAGTTATTCCCATCCCTGGGTGATAGGAGTAATCAATCTTACTGAAAGGGGGGGGGGAACCAAGCTAGGAAATTAAGAAGAACAAACTTCTTAGAAATCTCATCAAAACTTAAAAAAAGTAGAGTACAAATTGTACCATGCATGTAGGTGATTATGACAGCTAGTCCAGAAATCATTGCTGAATCAGTTCTGTCCGGCTTCTTGAATAAAATCCACTTTCTGGCAGCTTGCTTCGCTTACTGTCAACTATTTTTATTCTTATTTATCCTTATTTATCTAGTGAGTTACTCACTGTTCCTTTGTTCTACATCAATGAAGTGCACATTCTCTTTTTTCTACATTTGCTGCTTTTTCTGTAGCTCCAGGAATTGTATCCAGGGAGGAAATAAAATGCTTGCTCATGTTATTTGTCCTACAACTGACACAATGCATTGTGTTTGCATAAGAGGTTTGGGGGTGTATTCTCAAATATTGTAACTGATATTGTATCCAAAAAGTGGTCCAATGGGTGAAAAGGTTGAAAAGCCCCATGCCAGGGCACCTGTTACAGAACTTAAGCCAGCAAAGCAATGCTGTGATATTTTCTCACCCACTTCAGCCACCCTGGTTATCACTTCTGACACATCCCTTCCTTTTATTCATTCTAACTGGTCTTCCTGGGCTGAGCCCATGTGTTCAAGTCACTCACACTACTTGCACAGCCTGTTGGGCCACAAGAGATCCACTGACCTTCAGCTAAGATCAATATCATGCCTAGGCCTGGTCAATAGCAGGAAATCTATATAAGGAGCAACCACAAACCTCAAACCACATACCACTCACAGCCCGTTGGAGCATGAGAGTATAAGATTAATGCCCCTTGCTTTCTAAGTGCCCCCAGGACAGCAAAAAGGAGGGGGAGCCCTAGGTGCGGCTAGCATTAACTCTTCCGTCCAGCTCTGGTCAACAGTAGGAAATAATTCAAGGAAACAGACACACGTTTACACATACACACACACACCCCAAGCAAGCCGGTGCAACCAAGTACTGTATATCTGTGTGTCCTACCTTCAGTCCTCCTGAGTATGCAGGAACCAAGTAAAAGGCAACCAGAAAGAAGAAAAAGCTGGTTCCTGTTAAAACCACAATGAAGAGTCAAGAAGGCACCTCCAGGAAATCCCAGAGTGTGCTCGGTGTCCTCCCCTGGCCTGAGCCTCCCTAGGACCAACCAAGCACCTCTCCTGGAAACCAGGCTCACCAAAAATTATATGCAGGTTCTGAGGTTTTGCAGGTAAAAATACAGGAAACCAGAAGTTGCCTTCAAGCTTTACATTTTTATTCAGCTCAACAGAAAGACAAGCTCCTCTAAATGAGAGCAGCCCCAAAAGAAAAGAAATCCTTGTATTTATTCTTTCTGGTTACATAAGCAAGCTATCCAGCAAAGCTGACATGCATATGATAAAGATTTCACCCAGTAAGTCTGGCATACTGCAGATAAGAGAGCAGAAGTAACAAACATGTTCCCTTTTGGGTGTTTCCCTAAAGATATCATATGTGCTTGGGTGGGTTAGGATATTGGGTATTTTCCTTGCTGGCCTTTCATGACCATGCATCCAGGACTTTGCAAGAGCCCAAAGACAGTAGTGCCATCTGCACATTCACAATTGATATTTCCTATACTGTCCTTTAATTCAGGTCAACACCTGGACTGATTTTTGTGAGAAATAAGAGATTTTCCTTCCTATCCTGGAAGATTCATCAGTTGTATTGGATGGTGTGGGAGACGGAAGGACAGTTATTGACAGTTGAGAGTAGTTGGTGGCAGGGGGAATGATATGTTCTGACAGGATGCTGTGGGATGGGAATGGAAAGATTTTATTTTCCCTCTTTACTGGTAAGCAAAGTTTCAGCTCAGTGGTGTAGGGTTCTGATCACTACCATCTTGTGTTCTAGTGGGTGGTTAGAATTAAAATGTAAATACTGATATGTAAATACAGTGTGTGTTTATTTTCTGTAAACATCAATGTTAACGCTTCTGTCTTCCATAAGGTGCACCACACTGTCCGGGAAAGCTAGACAGTTAACATCTCCCCTTGTGAACTTAATATAGCAACCCACAGAGTTGATGTGTTTGGTGAAGGATTCCACTTCCTGAGTTTTAATATTGACCCAAGTATCATCCACATACCTGTACCAGTGAGTTGGTGAAAATTCTGAGAATGAGTTTAGGGCTTTGGTTTCTGCCTCTTCCATGTATAGATTTCGCACAATGGGGGACATAGGTGAACCCATGGTGCAGCTGCGTTTTTGTTTGTAGACACCTTCAAAGTATTTATAATAGGTAGTGTTCAGACAGATGTCTAACATGGCACTTAACTGTTCTGGGCTGAGATTAGCTCTGTTACATAATATGCTGTCTTGTAGCAGATGTTTCTGCTACAAATGATAATTTCAAAGCAGATGCAGAAGCCTTTCTGTAAAGCAACTGCTGGAACCTAGTACTCTAATTAATTTAGGAATCTTACAAGACATGGACATGTACAGCACCTGCTTCTGCTACTTGCTGTTCCTTACATCAAATTCACAAAGATTTGTAGTATATTAAATTCATTTCTATTTAACCTGCCACGAGACTTTGCATTGTTGTTCTTCAGCAGACTAATACAAGTATCCCATGTAATATGACTAGTTAAATATTTAAAGATAAATATTAAAATATATTTTTCCAATATAGTTTTTTTTAAAGGCAGATTGCAGCTAAATGCAGGAATGGCATATTTTTGACCTAAAAGAAAAAACTATGTGCAGAAATAGTTTTTCAAAAAAATGTTATGAATCGTGTAAGTATTTTACAAGACAGATTTTTTTAATTGTAAATTTAATTTGTCAGTAATGGATAACTAATGTAATTCCCATATCAGTACATTGAAAAGGAGTCTCATACAAACTGTTTCAAAATTTAAACAATATTTCCTTTATGTATGCATTGAAGGAAAGGCCATATGACTGTTTGCTTAACTTTATATTTTGTTTTTCTAAAAAACTGAAAAAAGTCAAGATGTCCAATTCTGGCATTTTTCTACCCTTCCTGTGTGTGTGTGTGTGTGTGTGTGTGTGTGTGTGTGTGTGTGGGTTTCTGTGATTGTGTGTATGGGGGGAGCTGAGGGCCAGAGGTACAAATCTCAAGGAGATACAAAGAAGTGTGATGGAGGTTAGATGTGGGCAACTGGTAACAGGTTGTTCACAGCACTATAATATCATTATAGAGGACAAACTGAACATGTGTCATCTCTAGGTTCTCTATAAGAGCAAAATAAGCATTTGGTCTTCAGCACTTCCTTCTTATCAATTGTTCTTTCTTGTTCAGCTCTGGCCTCAAGAGAATAATATAACTTTTGGGGAAAAAAATAAATCCCAACAAACCAGCACTAGAAGCAAAGATGGAGAAGATTTCCACAGCAACCATGTATTTTCCTTTGGTGCTCATATAGGTTGGAACAAAAGACAACCACACGCTGCAAAACACCAACATACTGAATGTGATGAATTTGGCTTCATTGAAAGTGTCAGGTAACTTTCTGGCAAGAAAAGCCACAGAGAAGCTGATAATAGCCAGAAAGCCCAGGTAACCCAGGACACAATAAAACATCACCATCGACCCCTCATTGCACCGCAGTATGATTTCTTCCTTCACGGAATGCGTATCAACCTCTACAAAAGGTGGAGAAGTCCACATCCATGAAATGCAAATGCTTGCCTGAATCAGAGAGCAGGAAAAAAGGACTGAGTTGGTCAGTCTTGTCCCCACCCACCTCCTCATCTTGGATCCAGGGTGGGTGGCTAAGAATGCCAAAACTACTGTGATAGTCTTTGCCAGCACACAAGAAACTACCACTGAGAAGATGATGCCAAAAGCAGTTTGTCGGATAAGACAGGTCACCTGGTTAGGACGGCCAATGAACAAATACACACAAAAGAAACAGTGCAGGAGGGACACCAGAAGTGTGTAAGTCAGGTTTCGATTATTGGCTACAACAATTGGGCTGTTGTGATACTTTAGGAATATTCCCAGCACCAGAGCTGTAATCAAAGAAAAGAAAAGAGCAAAGAAAGAAAAACTAATCCCAAGAGGTTCTCCATAAGATAAGAAACTTAGATATCTGGGCAGACAGAAATTTTTGTTTTTATTTGGATAGAATTCATTTCTGCAGTTATAACAATCTGTCATATCTGAAAAAGAAAAATACATGGTTTCAGTTCCTGTATCAAATCTATATCCCAAACTGGTGCCACAAAACATAGTTGCTAGGAGACTTCTGGAAATGCTCTTTGCCCCAATCAGTGATCCAAATGGATCATTTTCAATCAACCTTTTTTTTTCTCAAGGGGATCCTAAAAAATTAATTTTATTACACTTCTTTATTTCAAAAAGTGATAGTTGTCTCTCTCGATTATTAATTCTGATTACAGAACTTTTACCTGAATCTCTTTCTTATGATGATAATAACAATGATAATGATGATTTAATTTAATAATTTGATTTCTATACCGCCCTTCTCCCGAAGGACTCAGGGCGGTGAACAGGGCAATACACAATAAAAATCAAATACAAAAATTAAAAAACCATTAAACATCATGCCCATAAAATCAATACATATTAAGTTAAAAACTAATTTTAAAAACCCAACCCCATCCCATCAGACCAGGCCAGCTTGTTCGAAAAAGAATGTTTTAAGATCGCGCCGGAAGGAGCGAAGGTCGGGGGCCGTCCGGAGCTCAACCGGTAAGCGGTTCCAGAGGTCTGGTGTGCCCACAGAGAACGCTCTCCCCCTGGGGGTCACCAATCGGCATTCTTTGATCGGCGGCACCCTGAGGAGGCCCTCTCTGTGGGAGCGCACTGGATGGAGGGAAGTTGATGCCGGTCGCAGGTGTTGCCATAGGTAATCCGGACCCATGCCATGAAGGGCTTTGTACGTCATAACTAACACCTTGAACCTCACCCGGAGAGCAACCGGTAGCCAATGCAGCTTGCGGAGCAAAGGTGTAACATGGGAGTATTGGGAAACTCCCAAGACGACTCATGCGGCTGCATTCTGCACCAGCTGGAGTCTCCGGGTGGACCTCAAGGGCAGCCCCATGTAGAGAGCATTACAGTAGTCTAGACGAGAGGTCACGAGCGCATGAGTGACTGTGCGCAAGGCATCCCAGTCTAGATAGGGCTGCAACTGGCGCACCAGGCAAACCTGGGCAAAGGCCCCCCCTAGTCACAGCTCCAATATGCTCTTCCAAAGAGAGCTGTGAGTCTAGAAGGACCCCCAAGTTGCGGGCCCTATCTACGGGGGGTAATAGCTCACCCCCCATGGCCAATGATGGAATAATCAGAATTTCCCGGGATGCCGGCACGAACAGCCACTCAGTCTTGTCAGGGTTGAGTCGAAGCCTGTTCCTCCCCATCCAGACCCGGACCGCCTCCAGGCAACGGGACATCACATCGAGGGCATCACTGGGGTGGTTTGGGGTCGAAATAAAAAGCTGGGTATCATCAGCATATTGGTGATACCCAACTCCAAAACCATGAATGATCTCACCCAGCGGCTTCATATAGATGTTGAACAGGAGAGGCGAGAGAACCGATCCCTGAGGAACTCCACAAATGAGAGGTCTCAGGGTCGATCTCTGCCCCACTGCTAACACCAACTGCGAACATCCCAGGAGGTAAGAGGAGAACCACTGGAGAACTGTGCCTCCCACTCCTAACCCCCTGAGACGTCGCAGCAGGATACCATGGTCGATGGTATCAAAAGCCGCTGAGAGGTCTAAAAGGACTAGGACAGAGGAACAACCCCTGTCCCGAGCCCGCCAGAGATCATTCACCAGCGCGACCAATGCCGTCTCTGTGCTGTACCCGGGCCTGAAACCCGATTGGTATGGGTCTAGGTAGTCAGCTTCCTCCAAGAACAAAGGGAGCTGATGCACCACCACGCTCTCAACAACCTTCACCAAAAAGCGAAGGTTGGAGACCGGACGATAGTTGTTTAAAATTGCTGGGTCCAAGGCAGGCTTCTTGAGGAGGGGTCTCACCACCGCCTCCTTCAAGGCGGCGGGAAAACTACCCTGACTCAAAGAAGCAGTAATCACTGCCTGGAGCCAGCCTCGTGTCCCATCCCGGGCTGCATAAGTCAGCCAGGAGGGGCACGGGTCCAACAAACATGTGGTGGAGCTCAGCTTCCCCATGATCTTGTCCACTTCTTCAGGGGTCACAGGATCAAACTCTTCCCAGATTAAATCGACAAGACCGCCCGTATCCCCTTCGTCAGACTCTGCCCAGTCGGAGTCCAAACCGGTCCGGATCCGAGCGATTTTGTCCGACAGAAATTGACTAAACTCCTCGGCTCGACCCTGCAAGGGTTCCTCCCTCACCTCCTGATTAAGGAGAGAGCGAGTTAACCTAAACAGGGCGGCCGGGCGATTATCTGCGGACGCAATGAGGGTGGCAAAGTGGTTAGACCTAGCCACCCTCAATGCTGCGAGATAAGTTCTCGTAAACAACCTTAGTCGTAACCGGTCGGATTCGGATCGACTGGACCTCCAACAGGTCTCTAGGCCCCGTCTCCGACGCTTCATCTCGCGGAGCTCCATGGAGAACCATGGGGCCCGTTGGGATCTGCGTCGGGTCAAGGGCCGCATGGGTACAACTTGGTCGAGTGCCTCTGTGGCTACCCTTTCCCAGGCTTCCACCAGGGCATCGACCGAGCTGTGAGCAAAGGAGGCAGGTGGGGGCCCAAGCGCTGTTTGGAACCGCTCAGGGTCCATAAGGCGCCTAGGGTGGAACCATCTTGTTGGCTCAGCAGCCCCACGACAGGGAGTGGCAAAATGGAAGACCATCCGCAGGAGATGATGATCGGTCCATGACAGGGGTGAATTAATTGGGGAACCCCCCCAAGATCATCTAACCACCGTCCGGATAGAAAAACCAGATCGAGCGTGTGACCCCCCCGTGAGTTGGGCCCAGAATAACCTGCTTCAGGTCCATGGCCGTCATGGAAGCCTTGAACTCCCGAGCTAACTCAGATGATCCCCCCAGGGATGGTAGGTTGAAGTCACCCAAAACTATAAGTTTGGGGAACTCAACCACCAACTCTGAGAGGATATCGAGAAGCTCAGGCAGGGCTGCTGCCACGTGTCTAGGTGAAATATACACCAGCAGCAAGCCCAACTGAGCTCTGGGACCGCATCTCAGGAGGAGGGACTCACACCCGGCTATCTGGACTATGGTGGCCTCCCACGGACATAAGGTCTCCCTCACAACAACTGCCACTCCACCGCCCCTACCCTGAGCCCTAGGCTGGTGCAGCACCCAGAAACCTGATGGGCTAAGATCAACCAGGGGGACCCCGCCCTCTGGGCCCAACCAGGTCTCCGTAATGCAAGCCAGGTCCGCATGCTCCTCCTCAATCAGATCGCGAATGAGAGGTGCTTTATTCATTACGGACCTGGCATTGAAATACACGAGCCTGAGCTCAGGTGGCTGCTCATCCTCGCTCCCGGTACCACGTGCTGAAATCAGAGGGTTGGAGTGCATCACCGCTTGAAGACAGCGGGGACGCACCCCCGGGTATTGATGTGGCCCTCTGTTCCTACACCTGTGGCCATTCCCAACCGCCGTGGGAATAGATAATCCCACACCCCGCCACGGGGCCCCATGATGATGATGATGATGACGATGCTCATGACCTAAAGATTTGTAGAGCTGTCTTTTTCCCCACTTCCCCTCCCATTCTTTTTTTCCTCTTCTCTATCGTTCCAACAGGGAACATTAACATAAACGTATCAATCATGCATCATTTACCCTTTCCTAACGATCCCCTTTCTATTCAACACTTTCCTCTGAATTTTTCAGCTCTGACAAAGGCAGAAAATTACTGATTCATCATTTTATTTATATCCTTCCTTTCCTTTAACAGCTAAAGGTGACGTAGAGTACAGCTCTCATTTTATCTGCACAACCATGGAGACCCAATGGATAGGTCTATTTGAAAAAGAGTACAGATAGTCTTTGACTTACAACATTTTGTTTAGTGACCAAAGTTATAACGGCACTGAAAAAAATGACTTACAACCATTTTTCACACTTACGACCACTGCAGCATCCCGATGATCACGTAATCAAAATTCAGACTAATTTAATAACTGCAGTGATTCTCTTAACCAGTTTGGCAAGAAAAGTGGTAAAATGGGACAAAACTCACTTAACAAATTTCTCACTTAACAACATACATTCTGGGATCAATAGTGGTTGTAGGTCAAGAACTACCTGTAATTAAAAATAACTTACTAAGCTCCATGATTGAATAGGAGCTTATTTACACATGTTTATATCCCACATGTAGATATAGATATTATCTGTACATAACAGTTCATTTATTTATCTTAATTTTTACCTTCCTTCTCTGAAATTTTTCCATCTGGACATGGAATGCAGTCATAGCAACAGAATGGCTTCCCTTCCTTTACTTTCTTGCTAGTACCAGGTTGGCAATGTTCAGTACATATCGAGGTTGGCTGGACCTGATTAGAAATGTAAGAAGAGAGTTGAAATCTATAATCATAGATTCAAAATCCGGTTGATTCTTGTTCATTTCCTTTTGTTATTAGAGTTGCAGAAGAATAAGATTTTAAAGATTTCCCACTTCTTTGTCAAAATGCTATCCTGTAGGTGAGATCTACTGCTTATTATCTGATTGCTACATAAAGATAAATAAGTACATGAATTTTTGTTTGCAAAGATTTTTCACTGACTTCCAATCTAATTTTTGTTTATTAGATTTGCTGTTGTGTTACATATAATTTATTCAATGGACAAGATATCTAAGAGATTGAATATTTAATAATTTAAACTTTGTCAGACCATGCTTATTCTGGTCAGACTTTGCATTTTCATTCCTTTTTGAAAAACTCTACCAAATGTTTGGATAAATGGTAAAATAATGGTATTACCAAATGTACACATATATTTGTAAACTTGGTACATTATACCATTCCATATAAATGCAGGGTCATTGGAAGAGGCATGAGAATCAAGACTCTTGCTTTGAAGGAACAGTGCTATGAGTGTGTAACATCCTGACTGCCAGCAGTGTGGCAGTTTGAGTCTCACCAGCTCAGCATTGATTCAGCCTTCCATCTTTCCTGGGTTGGTAAAATCAGTGCTTTTTTTGTAAAAGAAAAAGGTGCCGGAACTCACACATGTCATACAACCCACCTTACCTACCCTACAAGGTTCCATCCAAAAAAGGTGCCAGAACTCTGTTCTGAACGTTCTATGAGAAAAAAAGCCCTGTGTAAAATGATGACCAAGATTGTTGGGAGCAATATGCTGAGTCTGTAAACCACTTAGAGAGGGCTGTATACCACTGTGAAGTGGTATATACTGTAAGTTTAAGTGCTATTGCTATGTGTGTAATGCATCTACTGTCTATATCTGTGTATGTTTAGTCACCATGAACCAGTCTTACAATCATTATATAAATAATGAAAATTGCCAAAAAAAAATCTCCAATAAGGAGACAGAGCCAGAAACCAGCTCCACTAAACCCACCAAGTAAATTGTAATGTCTAAGACTTCTCCATCTATTCCAGACATGTCAAACTCACGACATCACATGACATCGTGCAACGTATCAGAACTATTTTGTCATTATCAGCAATGGGGGTGGGCGCAGCTTCCACATGATGCGTCTGGCCCACGGTCCGGCAGTGTGACACCCCTGATCCATAAACATGCCCATTTTTATTAAGGGTGCACAAGAAGGCTGAATCACAGGAGACTGCTTGGATTTAACAATAACCAGTCTGATCTAGTATGGTGAATGGAGTTAATCTTTAAGAAAATCAGAGCAGATCCAAGTCAGCAGTACTTGGGTGAAATCAATTGTTATAGTAATTATACAAGCAAAGCTATTATGAAGGGTACATGATGCATGCTTTGGAGAAATCCTATTGCTGTTGGACTAACTCCTGACATTTTAATCTAATTGGTCTTTGGAACCATTTTTTTTTATTCCTAGCCTCTCTGATTAAAAACTCTTAATAAGTATGAGCATGGATTATTTATTTATTTATTTATTTATTTATTTATTTATTTATTTATTATTTATTTATTTATTTATTATTTAAATTTATATACTGCCCTATTCCCGTAGGACTCAGGGCGGTTTACAGGGAAAATTAAAATACATAGTATACAAAATTGAAATCAATTAAAACTATTAATTAAATTACAGTCCCTGAAGTTAAACTAAAACCCAATAAAATTAAATTAAATAATTTTAATTAGATTAAAAGCTAGAAGATAAGACTGATGCTGCAGTTACTTGAGAGGCCTGGAGAGCATGCTTATGCATATATCAACATAAGAACTCATATGTGTTTGTTTGTCACTAAATATGCACACCTGGAAAGGTTGTTTGAAGAGTAAATATTGTTCTTATTATGCTTAGTAGCTTGGTTGAAAATTGGAGAAGACTTTGTTTTCATACTGTATATAATTCAATGTATATACTCTGCTTTACATTGCCCTCAACACATTTTCAGTCAATTTAAAGATATGTTCGAGGTATTGTTTCAGTAGACCTTCATTTGTTATACCAGTTTGTTTATAGCACTTTTTCAGTGTTTCAATCAAATGTTATTCGAATTAATCATTAAACTGAAGGATCGTGAAACTTACTTGGTTAAACCAGCTGTGCCATACTATGGCATCTTTACTGATGGTCAATGTTTCTCCTAGAGCAGTTTCATGAGCCATTTTGCCAATTTTCTTTCTACGAAAGGATAGATTCGAGGAAGTAATCCAGTTGATAATGTCCATTCCAACTAATAACCTCCTGTTCTCATCAAAGGACATATCATCTCCAGCACTGTTGTTGAATGAGACACTTCTGAGAAAGTGATGAAGCTGGATTGAAAAGGAAAATTCAATTCAAATGAGACTTTCCTTCCTTTCCCCTTCTTTCCTTTCCCTGATTTTCTAGCATAAGGAAAGCCATAATGAGGGAAAACTTTCTATCAGGCCTTTTCGTTTGTGTGGCTTAATGGGGGGAGGGGGAATCCTATTGAAGAATTTCTCACTGCTTTATAGAGATTGGCAAAAGCTGAACACTCAGTTTCTCTGCTCATAGATTAGATGGAATATTTTTTTTAAAAGAAAATCATTTCTGTCTAGGTGAAGGTTTACTTCAAGAGAGTTAACATTTTTGCTTTCCTTTACATCTGTAGTAATAAATATTCAAAGAAAGGCACCGCCACCATCACTGCATTTATACTGCTGAATTTTCCAGTATCTTTTATTTTATTCCATATCATGATGTGCAATAAATATTAGTGTTAAGCATGAACTTTCTCTAAAATTCAAGTTCATGTTCAATGTATCTGCAATTTTATGGAGAACAGATAAAGAAACTAGGGATAAAATTTCTATCGAGTTTCCATACTGAAAATTTGAATCCTTTTACCTGCAAAGAGTGCATCATTTTGGATTGATCCATTCTTGCTTTTTGTCTGAGCCTTGATGCAGTCATGGCATGTAAGGCATAGGCCACACTATAGACAGCATTGTATATACTGTAGCTATGGCCAATCATATTCATTTCAAAAAAAGGACCAGGAACATTCTGCAGGTTCTCCTTGCCTGTGCAAATGACTCCTACAACTTTATCCTGAATTCTATTTGGAAATGCACAGTTAAAGACATGTTGCCAAAAGTCCAGCAGAAAGCCATCCTCTTTGTTACTTAATGGCTTCTGACTCTGAATGAAATCTTGAAACCCATGAAGTTCTTTGGTGTGAATTGTAAAGGACAGAGCACCATGTAATAATTTTAAACTCCAGGTCCTTTGATAGTTCAAAACACTGAGCTCCATCTGAGTAGTCATTACCCATACTTTACCTTTTAAATGATTTATGTATGAGCTTTGCACTCCAAATTCAGAAATGTAGGGAAACCATATCAAAAACAAAACAGAATAAGATACTCCATAGTACACCACTATATTGGCTTTGCTGGCCATGACAATTTTGTAAATTCTTGCTCCTTGAATTAACATTTTTTCATGTTCTGCAGAGTAATTTATTCTAGGGAACATTTCTATGAAGGCAAAGCAGATGCCTTGATTAGTAAATGCTGGAATAACAGCATGCACAAATCTTTCTCCTTTGTCATCGTCCATAGCAAGGATCCCAATCCATGTCCATGAGAAATAGAGAAGCAGAGAGAGGATTCCAACATGCTGAAGATCATCTTTAGGGGCCATTTGGTAGAAAGACAGACCTGGAGTTTTATCGTTCACTTCTGGAGCTGATCCATAAATGATCTGAATATAATTCATTAAAGGAAACAGATTACTAATAGCATTTGCATAGCATTTTAAACTTTTAAACCTTCTACAATTTATACATTTTACAAAATACTATGTACGATGGTTTAAGACAATGGAGAACCTCCGGATCTTCAGACAATTTTAAAATAAAGTTCAGATCACTTCTTGTCAACATTGGCATTGATCCAGTATCATCCCAAATAGTGATATGTTAAAAAATGTTTCCATGATCTATGGCCATCTCTATGAATTCTAGCTTTACCCCAATTACACTTGGCAATGATGTTGAGATTAGAAGTCACCCTTCCATTAACTTTTTGTTTATCTTCTGTTCGATTGTGTCTTATTCAGAAACCAACTGGACAAATCCCTGCAGTTTAAGAAGTAGTTTGCCATTGCCTCCTTCCTAGGCCTCAAAGAAAATGACTAGCCCAAGATTACCCAGCTGGCTTTGTGCCTAAGGTAGGGCTAGAATTCATAGTCTCCCAGTTTCTAGCTGGCTACCTTAATCACTACACCAAACTGTTTCTTTCATCAATTTACTTAATATTAAAAAAGCAGTAAATTTACATTTTTGGAGACAATAATATGAGATGGCAGACATTTATTTGATAAAATACTGCCTCCACCGAAAATTTAACAGTAGTGAATGGATAAATTTTATATTTAAAATTATTCTCAAAATTTTTACCAGTTCAGGAATTGTTGAACAGCATAAATGATCATAAATTACTGAATGAATATTTATTAAAAGATTTTAGACAAGATAAAAAGCATGTACACAGGCTTAAGTTAACAAAGAGCTATTGATTTCATAAAGATAGAAAATGGATGTTATCTTATTTGCAGGCTCCCACATCCCAGCCCCCGAACCTAACTTTCACAGAACTTCATTTTCAGATAATCCTAAGAGACTATTTGGTAGGCGTGAGCTTAAATGGACTCCAGAAGATGGTAGAGGACAGGAAGGCCTGGAGGAATGTTGTCCATAGGGTCGCGATGGGTCGGACACGACTTCGCAGCTAACAATAAATGGAAGATCTGATCCACTACTACATCACAAATATATCATAAACCAAAAGTTAGATTCATTGTGTTTTTGTATTCCCAACTGAATCATCCCAGCAGAGAAGTAAAAAATCAATTTCCTACTAACTGATGCACACAAACAAGTAACAAAACACCTTGCATTCTTTGCAATGGCCACCAGGAGAATATGAATGCAGTCATTGACAGATAATGATATCAATTATAAAGGAATGGATTGAAATCATGCAGAATGTTGTAATTTCATATTAATTTTTTGCTAGAAACTGGCTGTAAATAAAACATTGGTTAAAATACTTTTCAGTGATGCATATCAGAGCATAACATAATAGCTGCACTAGCATTTCAATAGCCATAGTCACAGTAAAGAATTATGGTCAGTACTTTATGTAAAATTGAAAGTGTCCTTCTTATCTTCTGAACCAAAAATGGCTCACAGAAAGTCATGGACAGCAGAGAGGAAGCTAGGGTTTAAACCCATAGCCTTTATAAGCATTAAAAATATTAGGTATTTGTCTTTATCATGTAGATCCCAAAAAAATATTGCTAGCTTCCAGAAATAAGTTATGATATAAATTCAGAAGGATTATATGTAAAAGAACATTCTATAAAACATTACTTGCACTCCTGTCTAAATATACTTAAATCAATCCAAAAGAAAATAATATGAAATAATTTGCTCTACTTGACCACATCTCAGGCATACTGCTTCATATGTTCATGCACAAACACAAAATGCATATATACTTGTGTATGGTAGCAGTCAGTCCCAATCTGATGTCAGTCTGAACTCTTTGGAGAGCAACCATCTCCAACGGTTCTAAATACAATTCTGAGAATTTTGATTTCACATACAAGGAGTGAGATTGGGAAGTCTGTTTTGCAGTGATGTGATATGGTGCAGAATTCATTCTGTCATCTTCATTCTGTTTGCCTCTTCAATCCCATCAGATGCTCTAACCTCACTCTAAGATCTTGTGAAAATTTCTATCACAATAGCAGTGTTCCAATATCTAAGGGGCTGCCACAAAAACAAGGGGGTCAACCTATTCTCCAAAGCACCTAAAGACAGAATAAGAAGCAATGGATGGAAACTAATCAAGGAGATAACCAAGCTAGAACTAAAAAGAAATTTCCTGAGAATAGGAATTTCCTGAGAAAAATAAGGCGAAATTTTCCACTATTAATCAGTGGAACAGCTTGCCTTGAGAAGTTGTGGGTTTCGATCACTGGAGGTTTTAAAGAAGAGATTGGACAATCACTTATTTGAAATACTAAAGGTCTCCTGCTTGCGCAGCAGTTGAGACTAGATCTCCAAGGTCCTTTCCAACTGTGCTCTTCTGATGTTCCTCATCCTAGTCTAAAACATGAATAATTTTCCTTAAACCCATTTCTTCAACCAAAGAGCTCCCATCTCACAATGTCAGTCTGAACCACCATCAAATTGATTATGGAAACCTTTACATCTGCCAACAAAAATAATGTTTAATGGATAATTTCCAGGTTGTAAGTGATCCTAAGAGGAATACCTTGGATCAAGGCATGAAAAAATGAAGTTTAGTAGGTGCAACCAACTGTCCATATTCTCCTAACTAGCAATTGTTCCCCATGGGATCTATACAGTATAACCTGCTGAAAATGTTACTTCTACATGATGAAAGGGATAGATGAATATTAAATTGCCTGTCAGACAATGAATTTTAGATTTAAGATCTTGTGATAACACATTGAGTTATGCTATTGCCTAAAAACCATATTTATAAGAGGGAAGACTGTAAAATGTTTCTCTTTTTGTTGATTCTAAGGAAAAGGAAGATAAATGAGCCTAACATATTGTTTTATTCCCTTTATTGGAATATATTCAGAGGAACACATAATTCACATTTCTTTCTCCTCCATTCTGATTTTTTTTTTTACTGGAGGAATCCTGATAGAAATTTGGCAGTGTAGAATCTTAGTTATCCTGCCATATCTAAATTTGTAACAATATATTAACTCAAAAGTCAAGGTAGGGGGGATCATCTAATCAATGTTTGCTATTCTCTAAAATAGAGGTCCCCAACCCCAGTCCATGGACCAGTCCCGGGCTACAGTATGCCATAAAGTGGTCCACACAAAGAAGCAAAGCTCCATCCGAGGGATGCAGGCAGCACACAAAACCTTGCACTCTCCAGTCCATGGGAAAACATCTTTCCATGGAACCGGTCCCTGGTGCCCCAAAGGTTGGGGACTTCTGCTCTAATACAAAAGTAGGAATCAGTTTAGTTAATGCAGTGATAAAAGCTATTAGGATTCCCAGGGTTGTGTACTAGAACTGAGAAATGAGCAGCCATTTATAGAGAGAAAACAAACCATTTCTTTATTTGAATTTATATGAAAATTACACAGGTAAATTCATACGGTCATCAGGAATTGAGCTTGATCTGGAAGAGATCTTATCATTCTTATAGTAATTGAGTATGATATGTGGATTTCCAGAGGATTAAATACTTTCTATCCGATACTAGTTTCCTTCAACCAATTATTTTTCAAGCTAGAATAGTTCTTCAAGTAGTTTTATTTTAAAATGTTTATTTAAAATGTTTATTTATAAATAAATGAATATATTTGTGTTTTATCTACATAAAATTTAAGACTTGCCTGATTATTCCTGATCCATGTATTTCAGTCTCTATGAATAGAAAATTCCAATAAGAAAAGATGAGAATGAAATGAAACCTATATAAAGCTAAAGATATTGTATAATATCTAAGCGGGATGAGGGACTATAAGATTGTCCCTTCCTTCCTTCCTTCCTTCCTTCCTTCCTTCCTTCCTTCCTTCCTTCCTTCCTTCCTTCCTTCCTTCTGATTTGTTCTACGTCTTTTATTCTATGAAAAATAATCTTAATATAAATAAATTAAGAACAAAATG
Organism: Vipera ursinii; assembly: GCF_947247035.1. Classification (NCBI taxonomy): domain Eukaryota; kingdom Metazoa; phylum Chordata; class Lepidosauria; order Squamata; family Viperidae; genus Vipera; species Vipera ursinii. The sequence goes on along the minus strand of NC_139517.1, from coordinate 20,931,143 downwards.
AAACCTAATTCCAATATATTACAGTGTAAGAGAAAAATCATTATCTTACCTGTGGAATTTTATAGATATCCAAAATATTTGCTATATGAAAGGAAGTTTGAGCATCAAGTCCTCCAATAAGTACTATTAAGTTATTTTGGATACCGCATTTATAATTGGGAATGAATCTATCTGATGTAGACATTAGCTGTATCGTGGCACGATATGTTCTCTTTGCATTGAAATAGCTGTCATAGATGTGGAAACCCAAGGAAAAATTAGGTAGCAACTGGAAATTTTCATTTATTTCCTTTACTGCAAATGTCAAAGCCAGAATGTGCTGATAATGCTTAGTCAGGATGCTAGAAGAAGAGTTGCATTATGCTTCAGCAGGGTAGATTATAACCCACTTATTTCTAAATATTTCACATTATTGTTATTGTTATTGTTATTGAAACAAACCTTACTCTGGGAGTTATGTATTCATAACAGATAAACTTTGTCAATGTAAGTTTTAATTATAAGTAGAGTATTTCCTATGAATTCCTACTGTCTTTTATTCTAGATGGTAATTTATAAAACAATGTAATTATCCAATTCAAATGCATATTGAGAATTACATATCTATGTAGTAATAATATCAGCCAAAGGTATTAGGGTCAAAAATATAGAGTTCATTTAATAGAAATTGAAAGGAGGAGCTCCAAACACTGCATGGCTATCTTATCAATTTTTGGCCAAAAGACAATATATGTTACTTTTTTAAAAAGGAAGGTTCATGGCCCATGTTGTATTGGTGTGTTTGTTTCAAAGAAAGTCTTTCTTCCCAGAAAGTTAAAGTGCTGATATGTATTATTTAAAGGTGGAAAAACCAGAACATGTCAGTTCTAAATGGAAAGCCAGTTTGTTACAGTGATTAACCAGGCTTGAAACCATAACCATGAGTTCTAGTGTGTGAATTTTAGTTCTGCCTTCGGTAAAAAAGCCAGCTGGGTGACCTTGGACTAGTCACACCCGCTCATCCCCAAAAAGGAGGCAATGGCAAACCACTTCTGGAAAAAAAATACCAAGAAAACTATAGGAATGTGTCCAAACAGTTTCTGAAGAGTGGACACAATTGAATGGAAGAGGAAAAAGATTTTTAAATAGGGTGAGATCAAAATTACTGCTAATTGATGCTTTCTTTACAAGAAATCTTGGAATCAACTGATTATGATAGCAAAATGACTGGATGACTTAGAAAGATCTCTATTTCTGATCACGTACAATGAAAATCTACAGTGTTTGATGGGATACACAATGAAAATAATTATCCCTAGGACAAATATACATGTGATTTGATGGCAATGAAAATAGAATAGGTCAGTGCATAGGAGAAGTGGGAGTGGAATGACAGAAAACTTGCTAAGGAACTAACATTTAAAGATATTTAAAATTAAGCAACTAATGTACTACTAACTCAATATTTTCTATAGCAGCTTACTTATTTGTAAGCAGGCAGCAGACTTCTGTATCCATCTTAAGCTGTAGATTTAAGGGGGGGAAAGGAGAATCCTTACCTAAGATCTTGGTATACCACTGGTGGAGGTTTTACATCAAAAGTCAGGGAATCAGAAACAATAAAAGTAAGAGAAACAACAGCACCAATGATGAGATCTCCAAGCTTATAATACTTATGAACTGGAGGTTGTGGATCACAGACATAATATCTGAGTACATGAGCATGGCAAGCTATTTGAGAAAGTAGCAGCATCAATATTACCATCATTTTGAGTACAAATACAAATAATCTAAATCAGACTTCTTTTTTTAAGTTTTAATTATAATCATGATTAAAATAATTTGGATGAATAGGCATCTCAAGTTTTTCAAGTTATTTAACTGGAATATATAAATTAGGAAACCTGAGACCACAAAAGAATATAATTTTTGTCTCCAATCTTTAGCTTTGCTAAATCTTATAGTCCTTTTGTTAAGGTATAATGAAACAGCACAGGAGAATTTGACAAACAGCAGGATTAATAAGTGATTAACTCATAATAATCACTTTACATTTGGGAAATCCTGATACTTAATTTGTTTATCACAAATGAACAGAACCTTTCCAGGCCTAACAAGGGACAATTGGGTCTAAAATGTTTTGTCTCAAGAAACAGATACATAAATTATAGGAATATAATTTGGGGCTACAGAAGACATGTTGATGCATAAAAGTCTTTTAGTTTGGCAGTCTTAAATGTTTTTAGATGTTAATGTCTGAAGTTCTGAGTCTATAGTTTTGACTGTTGTCATTCTAATCATTGAAAAGTGACAAGGTTGGGGAAGGATTGCAATATTGTTTTTTTATAAATATTTTATTAATTTTCTATTTTTTCAATCAAGTGCCTAATAAACAACATGATGACTGAGACCATTAGTGATTCCGTGGGACATGTAAGCTTCTTCAAACTAAATCCAATATTACACCCTTCAGTACATCCTCTCTTCTTCTAGTAGTAGACATTTTTCCACACTAAGCAAATACAATTCTTTTTATTTTATTTTATTAGAAAATTTTATTAAATGTACATTTAAAAACAAAAGTGGACATGATTCAACTTCCCTGGCTACAACACTACTATTAGTATTACCTTATCTTACAGAAAGAAAAAAAAAACTTTAAATATGTGAGATATATTAATAGCAAGAACTGGTTTCTCTTCTTTACTTGCTTGTTAAACCAGGGTGAAATTTGGAAATTTCTCGGCTGGCTATGCATGCCAGTACTACATCTTGTAAATCCCTTTCTCTTGATTACAGCAGGAAATCTTCAAAATTTTGGTCTATTTATCACAACTAAAATAGCTATGTTTTTCTTTCTGTCTTCTCTTATAGCTGAAAATAGTATTAAGCAAATTTTTATACTACCCCTATTTTCCCTAGAACTGTGTGACATCAGAAATTTATTTCAGGCCTTATATCCACTAAACCCATAAAAAACATTTTGCTTTATATGTATTACTCTTTAAATCAATGTAAGCTGCTCAGAGTCACCATTCTGAGATTAGTAGTCATATGAATCCTTTAAACAAAGTTATATATTTTATTTAATGAGTAGGTAGTTAAAATGGGAGAAATAGCTTTGACCAAAAAATAAACATGAAGCATCACCACCACCAAATGATTTAGAAAAACCTTGGCTTGCTTTGGGATATAATTTATACCCTATGTGAAAAACATTAATAAGTGTAGCAGCACAAAGAAACCTAATAGGCATCAAGCTGATGGTTACCATTCCAAGAGCAGAGATTCATCTGCACCTCTGTGATTGGAGCTTTCCTCTGAGGATCACATCTGGCAGTCCTCAGCACGACAGACGATTTTCAGTTCCTTAAGAAAGGTTTGAGCGAAATTGAATGAAAGTTCATAGGTAATATTCTGGATTTATAAAAGGGTGCATTTTTCGCATCTCTTATTTTCAATCTTTTTATAGCTCAATTCAACGATTCAGTTTCTATTTTTCAGCACTGGTATATAGAAAGTGTTCCATACCCCCTTTATGCAGATGCTGCTTTACATTTATATGTGCAGAATGGCCTGAAGCAAACATTTCATATGTTTTCTGAGTACTGTTAAGAAAAAAGCTTAAGATCTACTACCTCATACTCAAGATGATGGTGATTGCTAAAAGTTTAATGTTACATTTGTAGTAACAAAAACATCATTTGATAGAACAAGTCAAAGTGCTTAAATACTGACTTATTATTTTCAATACCACTATGCAGATAAGCAGCCTCAGCTCTACAACTTTTCCATGTATACAAAGAAGCCCAATTTTTACCTTTAGTGTAAAAGTTTTCTAAGCTAAGATGCATGTTCAACTCATCCTTGAAGTTCAGTTGGTTGATTAGAGTTTTTCACAAAAAGGAAACTATGATTCATTTAAATGCCAAAATATTTTTTTCATTCAGCCATGCATAATTTTTAGCTCAAAAAGAAGGGAGAAAAAAGTTATGCATAGGAAACAAGGGAAGAAAAACATCCAGAGAACCAGATTGTAAAAAATGGAAAAAAAGAAAATGGAAAAAATTCAAATAATATCATAACAAAGTCCATATATGCCAATCTTTGTACAAAACTCAAGTACTACAAATTGAAAAAGTGTGAAAAAATAAGAGATTCAATTTCTCTTTCACCAATCTATTTCTTTTTATTGATATTTTGCATTACTCAATACATTGTTAAATTTGTAGCTGATCAAAAATGTCTTGGTATTTAGGAAACAAAATAGAATGCCAATTTCATGCACAATTTCATCCAACTTTGTTACCTGGGTTCTATATTAAAGTTTTGGTTTTTTTATCATCAAGTATGAACGCCTGAGATGTAATGAAACCAACAATGATATCTCCCAGTTGATGGTACACATGAAGTGGAGAATATGGCTCCTTGTCCTTGCAGATCTTAATATCAGTCACACTCAATATTTGGAAAAGCAGTATTTGCAGCAATGGAGCTAGCAATCCATACATATTAGAGTAAAGGACCGAATGTTTTTATTTCTCTGGAAACAATGTCTGTGATTACTATATGTTGACATCTCCCTTTTATTACAAGAATAAATATCACCATGGATTTTCTAAAACTGATATGGTCCCTATAATTTGTAGGGATTTCAAGAAGAAATCTTGTCAACCAAGGCTGTAATTAAAGAAGAAGGAGGTCGTGTTAGGAATTGAGTCTTGCTTTGCAGACTCAACATGTTTGGTGGACTGTAATGCTTTCACTATTGTACAAAAAGAAACAATTTGGAATGTAATTATTTCAGACCTGAAGTAGCAACCAGCTACATAACATATATCTAAATTGAAAAGGACTTTCTAGAGGGAAGTGACAAAAACAGTATCACAGAAGAGTTGATATGTTTATGGCTTTAATCACATTTTTACCATATTATTAAATAAATCAGTGAGCAGAAGGCAGAGACATAGCCAGTATGAGATTAACCTATAGTCAAGTTTGGTTCCTACCTTCTGGAACAAGATCCACCCCCACCTTCTTGGCTTTCCAGAAGGGGGTTTTCATCCTGGAAGTGGTTAGTGGAGTAAAAGAAGATTCAACCTCCACCCTATTGTATATTGCTTTCTTTCTTGTATGATTACATCTTTATTAATTTTAATGTTAACATTTGTTGTTTTAATATTTTAAGTTTTTGTATTGTTATATTTATCTTGTTGGAATCTGCCTACAGTTGCTTGATGGTGGAATGGGGGCATATAAATTTAATAACAAATAAAAATAAAACAATGTACTTAAGCAACTGGATTATTTTCTCCAAGTCCGTTTTTTAAAGCTCCATTTATTCCCCTTATTTTGGAGTCCCACCATGTCTTCAGGCTAGTAGGTTTTGTTTCAAATTTCTACTTTTTAAAATCTGCTTATTCCTTTCATATTGTTTTAGGTTGGCAGGAATGCACAAAAGGCTGAGAACTTGCTATGGGCACAAAATAATTGCTATTGTGTACATTGTTTCTTCTAGCATTGGTGGTTATAAAAAGCTTCGTTAAGATTAAAAGATGAAGAGGAAGAATGAGTGAAAGATCAAAATCCAGGACCAGGAAATCATAAATTTAATTCTCTAATTCCAGGAAACAAAAACCTCCCTCCCCGGGAGATTGTGATCCCATGAGCTTTGCATTCCCAGTGATGGTTTGAGGACCACACAAAAATAAAAGCACCCCTCATACAAATGCATTATTCTTACCTAGATATGGTCAACAAACATTTGATATATATTGCTACACCAATATCACATACTATAATATATGCTACACAGTGAATTACAGATTATAGTACATTACTCATAAGCTTTATTCAGTGCCATCTTCTTATTAGGTATTCTCTATTGTTCAACTCAGGCCTCATTATAATTATGTATAATTTGGGGAAAAAGATACAAACTAGAAGCCCAGCACCAGATGTTAAGATAGAAAAGATCTCCACAGCAGTCATGTATTTTCCTTTGGTGCTTAGATAGGTTGGAATGAAAGCTACCCAGACACTGCAAAAGACCAACATGCTGAAACTGATAAATTTTGCTTCATTGAAACTGTCAGGTAATTTCCTGGCCAAAAATGCCACAATGAAACTCACAATGGATAAAAAGCCCAAGTAACCCAAAACATAATAAAACATAATCACTGACCCTTCGTTGCATTCTAATAAAATTTCTTCAGTTACCAAATGCAGATCAGCATCTGGGAAGGGTGGAGTAGTCCCCAGCCAAAAGGTACAAATAACTGTTTGAACAAATGAACAAGAAAAAGCAATGGAGATAGCCAGTCTTTTCCCTAAACAATCCTTCATTCTAGCCCCTGGCTTGATAACCATGAAAGCTAGAAGAACTGTTATGGTTTTTGCAAGGACACAACAGATAGCTGCTGAAAACACAACAGTAAACACAATTTGTCGGAGAAGACAAGTCACCTTATTAGGCTGACCAATAAACAGCAATGCAGAAAGGAAACAGAGCAGGAGGGAGATGAGGAGATTGTAGGTCAGGTCCCGGTTGTTGGCTTTAACAATGGGAGTGGTGTGGTGCTTTATGAATGTTCCCAGCACCATAACTGTGATTAATGAAAAGAAAAGTGCTGCAGTGCACAAGCAGATACCCAGTGGTTCATTGTAAGACAAAAAACTTACAGATTTGGGAATACAAAAATCATGTTTTTTGTTTGGATATGTTTTGTCTGAGCATTTATAACAGTCATTCATATCTGAAAAAATGGAAAAAGAAACAATATAATTTAGATCTCATAGCTGTGCTTTAAAATCAGTATTTATTTATTTATTTATTTAGTTATTTATTTATTTATTTATTATTGTTATATATCTGCACTTTTCACACACTTACAAGTTCAAAACAAAGAATCCCACCAAACAGCTGCCAGTGCCCAATGAAAACATAGACATACACTACCAACAGTAGCAGAGCTCATCCAGCACCTGACCCAAATGTTTGGGAAAACAGCTAGATCTTCAGTGTCTTTTAAAAGACTAAAAGGGTTTAGGCCACCTGAATCTCTAGAGGGGATGCTGTTCCATGGGGAGGTGCTACCACTAAGAAGGCATGACTCCAATGAAATTACATTAGTAGAAAAGACCTGGAGCATAGTCTAACTACTATATCTAGTGGGAAAGGTAGAAACAATGGAGAGAAGTGGCCCTACAAGTAGTTTGGCCCTATGCCATAGAGGGCTTTATATGTGATGACCAGCATAGCCACTGAGTTGGAAGGGACCTTGGAGGTGTTGTAGTCCAACTCCCTGCTCAAGCAGGAAATCGTAGACCATTTCAGACAAATAATTGTTGTCTTGGCAGACAAATACATCATTGTGTTCCTTGTTTTTGCCTTTGAAGTCCCTGGACAAGACTTGACACTTGTGAGGGCTTGGCAAGGAGTCGGAAAGAGTGTAATCAAGTCCCAGGAATGAAAAGGAAGTGAAGGAGTGAAGGAGGATCTACAGGGCAGAGGTGACTAATTAATGGGCAGTTGAGGTCTCAATCAAGTCAACCAAAAGAATGACCTCCATTGAGCTACAGGAAATATCTTTAGTTCACAAATGTTTGTTCAGCACAGTAGGATAATTTATTGACTAGTGGAATTCCCCTTGTCAGATGGATAGCTACAGATGCAGAATCCAGAGGAGAGAAGGGGAGACAGCACTCTCTTGCCCTTTCCTGTTTGTTGTAACATGTTGTGTGACTTTCACATGGGTGACTTGGGACCTCCTCTCACCACCCAGCCCACCTCATAGGGTTCTTGTGGTGATATAGGACAAGGGATGAGTACAGGTAGTTCTTGATTTATGACCACAATTGAGTCCACTGTTGTTAAGTGAGACATTTGTTAAGTGAACTTTGCCCCACTTTGTGACCCTTCCCGCCACAGCTGTCAAGTGAATCACTGTCATTGGTAAGTTAGCAACCTGGTTGTCAAGTGAATCTGGCCTCCCCATTGACTTTGCCTGCCAGAAGGTCACAAAAGGGGGTCACATGATCCTGGGACATAGCAACAGTCATAAATATGAACCAGTTGTCAAGTGAGATAATTGTGAAATATAAGAAATATAAGAAATAAACTCTTTGTTTTAAGAGTGGAAAATGGACTTTGAATGACATCTAGTGGTGGATCTGAGTACAGTGCTATATCTAGCCCCTTGGCTGCTTGGTGACTTTCAGATGAAGGAAGAACAGCTGGCAATAAAGGAAAACATTTTGGCATATTTATCATCCTGACCTTCTTGGACTATAAATACCTACTGAGCTTAGACTTGTAATCTCAAGAGCTAGTGGAAGAAAAAGGGAAAAAAAAGACTTTTGAATATGTCTGGCTACAGGGAGTTTGAACATTCTTGGAACATTGTGGATTATAACCTTGCTGGACTGATAACTTTCAGGATACTTGAGACAAAGGATTACTATAAAATTTTATAAAGGCTACATATAAAGACTAGAAAACTAGAGGAAACTTTGTTCCACTCTTACTGGGATTGGTGACACTAGAGAATTTCTAGGAATGATACCTCAAGAAAAAACAAATACCTTTCAGAAGGAAATGTTCTCCATGTGACAGCTAATTCATTAAACAATTGTTGCACACAAAGAGGACATAAAAAGAAACCATAATGAGATGAAAAATAAGCTAGATGATATAAATGATCAAATCTCCAAATTGAAGCTACAACTGAAAAGTTCCTGGATAATGACTACGGTACAAAGTATGAACAAATAAACCAGAAACCAGAGGATGAAGCAAAAGAAATGGACCTAGAAATGGAGGAGAAATATGGACTGCCATATACAAATAAAATACTGCAAAAGCCACCTATAACAATGAAAATACAAAATACCCCTTACTCGTTTCTCCAAAATACACCCGATGACAAGGAAGAAGATTCTAGAAAATGGAACATAAAGCAGGCAGAGGAAATGTTTAGGGAATGTGGATGGGTGGAATTCTCTCCCCCCAAAATACTCTACCTAAATTGTCTTCCTCGTGCCAAGCAGCTTTTACAAAAATAGAAAGAAAAATTTCCCTTGGTCTGGAAATATATAATACTAGCATATAAAATATAATAAAGATGTCTATATCTAATTTTGTATACCCCAGTAGTACCAAGAATTGTAATTGTCTAATGAGAGGAAAATGAAAAACAATATGGGGAAGAAAGGAGGATCACGGGAAAAATATTGGATTGTGCAGTACTGAATAGATTAATATTGAAGAAGTTAATGTTAAATATATTAATTCAGACAACATATTGTTTACTAAGCTCTAAAGACTAACTTTTAAAAATTAATAAAACTTATAAAAAGAAGAAGAAGAAGAGACTGGACAGCCACTTCTCTGGAATGGTACAGGGTCTCCTGCTTGAGCAGGGGGTTGGGACTAGAATACCTTCCATGTCCCCACTACCTCTATCATTCTGCATTCTGATTGAATGCTATCAAGTTATTTTGGACTCTCAGCAACCACATAGATAGATTTTCTCTGTGACAATTTGTCCCTAACCTTTCAGGTCTTCTAAAGATGCTATCATCATCATTTAACTGAGTCCATGAACCCTGCCATTCTCTTTCCTTTCCTTCCTAGAACCTTTTCAGAGAGATAGGTCTTCACATGAGATATTTAAAATAGGATAATTTGAGCCTGGTCATTTGTGCTCAAGTGAGAACTCTGGCTTGATTTGTTTGATGATCTGTTTGTTTGTTTTCTTGACTGTCCAAAGTATTCTTAGGAGTTTTTCCCCCCAATACCAACATTCAGAATTGTCAATACTTTTCCTACCCTCCTTCTTCAAAGTCCAACTTTGGCTTCCATAGAATGCCACAGGGAATATCATGCCTTGCGTGGTTCTGATCTTTGTAGGTCAAAATATATCACACTATTCAAATATCTTTTCCAAGGAATTCATCTGCTGCTCTTCTTGTCTGAGATGCATTTCTTGATTGCTTTTTTCCCCTTTTATTGTTATTCTTTTATTCTTTTCCTTTTTTCATTTTATAGTTTCCTCCTAAAAGGAGGAAACTTTTTGCTACTTGTATTTCTTCACTGCCAGTTCTAAGGCTGGCTACTGTACCTGTTGTCATTAATATGGTCTTCTTTATATTTAATTTTAGTCCCATTTTTTTTCACTTTGCTCCTTAACTCTTATTTTCAGAGTTCTGAAATATCCCAAATGAAGGAATGTTTGCTGAATTTGTGGAAATAGAAAATTCACTTGTTTTGATTAGAGAAAAGACAATAACTAGTTTGCTAATGACTGGAAATCCTTTATAGACATTTTGCTGAAACAGAAAATGTGAACTTGTCATTTATTATTATAGGAGGTGGAATATGTTAAGAGGAGAGCCACAACGTTATCTTGAAGAAAGAGGATAAAATATAAAAAAATTTCGACTTGATCCCGCCAAGACTGAGTGGCTGTGCATACCGGCATCTCGGACTAACCAGCCTATTCCATCATTAATTATGGAGGGTGAATTGTTACCCCCCCCCCCCCCGTAGATAAGGCCCACAATTTGGGCATCCTCCTGGAGTCACGGCTCAGTTTGGAAGATCATATAGGGGCCATGGCCAGGGGGGGCTTTGGCCCAGGTTCGCCTGGTGCGCCAGTTGTGGCCCTACCTGGACCGAGACGCCCTATGTACAGTCACTCATGCACTCGTGACCTCCCAGATAGACTACTGCAATGCTCTCTACATGGGGCTGCCCTTGAAGACCACTCGAAGGCTTCAATTGGTGCAGAATGTGGCCGCACGAGTTGTGATGGGGGTTTCCCAATACTCCCATGTAACACCTCTTCTCTGTGAGCTGCATTGGCTTCCAGTTGCCCTCCGGGTGAGATTCAAGGTGTTGGTGATGACCTATAGAGCCCTTAATGGCATGGGTCTGGATTATCTTCAGTAGTACCTGCTGCAAGCATCAACTTCCCATCGTCCTGTGCACTCCCACAGGGAGGGCCTCCTCAGGGTGCCACCGGTCAGGGAGTGCCGGCTGGTGGCCCCCAGGGGGAGGGCATTCTCAGTGGGCGCACCTGCCCTTTGGAATCAGCTGCCTGTGGAACTCCGGATGGCCCCCGACCTTCGCTCATTTCGCTGGGACCTAAACATCTGGCTATTCGAGCTTGCCAGCCTGGACTGAGGGTTTGGGTTTTTAGTTTTTAATTTTCGGGGCTATTTAATTTAATTCTATTTTAACTTTGTATATTGTATTGTTTTAATTGCCCTGTAAACCGCCCTGAGTCCTTTGGGAAATGGGCGGTATATAAATCCAAATAATAAATAAATAATAAATGCTTTTAAAACTGCTGTAATGAAGATTGGAAGTCACTCCTTTATATCTTTTTTCTTTTCTGTTTTGTTCCTGTTATTTGTTTCTTATTTATCACATTTCCTTATTCTTTTTTTCTTAAAACTCTATTATTATATTCTGTAAAATTACTGTTTAATAAAAATATTTTTTTTACAAAACTTGCATTACTAGAGCTTGCATATCTTTTGCATTTTTGACTTTGAAGATAGTTTCACTAGAAAGCTGCAGGTTATTGATATTTCTTTCTCCAGTTTTAAAACCAGTCATCTTCTTCCAATCTAGCTTCCTTGAATACATATTCAGCATAAAGTTTAAATAAGGGGAAAATGTATAATCTTATCACACTCCTTTGCCTAAATGGAACCAGTCTGTTTCACCATGTTGTCATACTGTTGTTTCCTGTCTATACCTTTCTCATGAGGACAATGAGATATTCTGGGATTCCCATTTTTCTGAGCACATTCTACTGCTTGAGATGATTAATGATCTTCCCTACTTAGACTCTAGTGAGAGGCTGGGGGATTTTCAATTCCCCCCCCCCACAAAGCTTAGAATGTGGTGGGAGACCAAAGGACCTTCCATTCCCCACTTGTACTTAAGGCTTCCCCACATCTGCTACATTCTCTCTCCAAAGTGCCTCCTAAATTTCCTAAGGAAGGAGAGGGAGGAGCAGGAGGAGGAAAAGGAGAAAGAGAAGAAAAACAAAAGAAAGAAGATCAAAGAATAGTGGTGAGGCTCTTTAGAATTTCCTCAACCAGCAGGTGCTAAAATAAGAGAAGGTAGTAAATCCTACTATGAGTTCAATGAATATCTACTTTTTTGTGAATGGTGTCCTTTTTTTCCCTATTTTTTTCTTTGGTTTATTACTTTGCCTTATAAACTTCCCTAACCTTCTGACAATGGAGATTTGTTGTAAAACATTACTTTAGCATTAACCACAAAAGGAAGCAAAAGACTAATTTTTAGCAATTGGCCTACTTCATGTGAAGTATAAGTGCCTGCTACTTTTTATATAGGCTTTGGTTTTACATATTTTAATATATTTTATAGTAAAGGTTTTGCCTGTTCAGTCATGTCCAACAGTTGTACTCATCTTCATTCCTTAGCATTGTCTGAAGACCCTTCTATGATATGTGGCTAGCATGACTGTACAATGAGTACATGGAATGCTGTTAACGTCCCACCAATGTGGTACATATTCATCTACTTGCATTTACATACTTTCAAACTGCTAGGTTGCCAGGAGCTGAGATAAGTGACAGGAGCTCAATTTGTCAAGTGGTGGTATGACTCAAACCACCAGAGTATAGACTTTCTTCAGCATTTTTAAAGCCACTGAGCCACTGTGCCTCTATTCTACCTATGGAGAACTCAAATTACTAATTTTCCCTTAGTATAAACTAGTTAGATTAATTGGACAAAAAGTGAAGGCAAATATTCTGATATATGGTTTTCTCCTATATAATTGTGAAAGATAGATATTGGTACTGTGCAAATATTCAAAGGGCTGATTCATTTAGCAAATATTGAACAAGCCATTTCTTGAAACCGCTTCATATTTCAGTATACAAGAAGTCTTTTCTCTGAATGTCCTTGGAGAAGCCTGCTCTCTGGGTTTGTCAACTGGCCAACTGGACAGAGGAAGAAGCTCTGAATGAATAAATGCCTGAATTACATCAAAATAAATTGGATTGCCTCTCTGCTTGGATGAAGAAAATCACATTGTCTCTATAGTGCAAGTGTATTTGTCCAGGCAAATCTAAATAATTATGCACAGATTTAATTAATATATCTGCACAGTATATGCCTTACCCTTCTCATCAGCTATCTTCCCTTCTGGACATGGGATGCAATCATAACAGCAAAATGGCTCTCCTTCCTTCACTTTCTTGCTGTAGCCTGTATGACAGCTTTTACTGCACACAGAAAGAGGTTGTGTCTATTTAAAAAACATAGTAAAAATATATACAATAAGTATATTTCTAATTGTACAGATTCTACCATAAATCCAAAATAATATGAGCTCATTGTTTAGTGACCACATTTTATGCTGCCTTTTTATGTATATCTGAACATGGCTATTTACCTGCAGGTTTTGCACTACCTAACCAGGTATCATCACCAATGTGAGGATGCAAGCAATTAAGCTCAAAGAGCATAAAGAACTCTAAGTTTAACTCTGAGTTACAGGTTTCTCTTTCATTAGATCCCTTTTTATACTGGATGAACTATGGAAGAACTATTGTCTATGAATATTCTCAGTCATCCAGGCCATAGTTATCCCAAATGTGCTTTTTCATGAGGCAACTGGATTTTCTTGTTTTTTCAAAAAAAACAAAAAACACCAAGAAAGTCCAGTTGCCTCATGAAAAACCATCTTTGGGATAACTAGTACACTTGTGCTTAATAAAGACAGCTTGCTTATTACTCTCTCACACACATCTTCATTAATAAAATATAGTTCAAACAGGAGATTAACTATGCTTATTACACTGATTTCCTCAAAGACATGCCAAATTTTTGGCAGCTAGATCTTCTCACCTGATTGAAAGAACTGTGCCATGTGATGGCATCATCTCTGATGATCAGCTTTTGATCTGCTGGAGCCTGAGGATCCACCCTACCAACTTTCACAGTTGATTTGTTTGAGGAAGTAATCCAGTTGATCACATCAAATCCAGCAACTACTTCTCTGTTCTGATTGAAGGCAATTTTATCCCCAGCACTGTTGTTAAATGAGATGCTTTTCAGAAAGGAATGGAGCTGAATTGAAGGAACAAAAGCAAACTTTGGAAGAGGCTGTAAAAAGTCTTTAATGGCATAAAGAGAAAGACAGCATGGCTGCTTTGGTGATGGAGGAAGCTTAGTGGAAGAAAAGTTTACTTATGAGGCAGAGATGGCAAAAAAGTAAATTATATAGATGATCCTAACTGAATCCTATCGATTTAAGAGAAATTTGATCATTCATCTTCTTCTAGATATTTACCAAGTCCTGATTTCTAAAGCTGTACATAGACTAGCACACATTTGAATATGTTTCATCTGTTGTTTTTGTTGCTGATGCTGTTATTATGATTGCTATTGTTATGATTCATCACACAGTCAGCCCAATGCTCAAACTTATTAGCCATTTTTATCCACCTATTGAGCCCTTTCCAAGGACCTGGAATAGTTAGATGTTGATGCTGTTAGAGTTATCATCGCAGGATATAACCTGTTCTGAGCAAAGCTTTTGCAATTGAGTGGTGGTGATTTTGTCAGTTCCAATGCTGTTCAAGTGGTGCTCCAGTTGTTTTGGAATTGCACCTACTGTCAGGTGCCTATTGCTATTGGTACTACCTTTGCTTTCTTTTGCCACAATCATTTTATTTCTATTTGCAGGTCTTTGTACTCTGTTATCTTCTCCAGTTTTTTCTTTTCTATTTTGCTGTCTCCAGGTACTGTTCTTGTTGCTGTTATTATTATGGCCAAATTATAGTCCAATTCACTGAATGTTGCCTCCTATGATTCAAAACCTGACAAATAGTCAGAAATGTATTTCCATTAAGTGTATGTTAATCCAAACAACATTTGTAAAATTTCCTGCTCTGATTTCAGGAATGTGACTGACAACTGAAATCCTTTTCAGTGTGGTGTAGTGTGGTGAGTTCATCTCCATATGGGGCTTTCTAATCAGCTAGGGTCAACCACTCATCAGGGCTGGGCTTGAGTTATATGTGGGCAATAGGAATATAAAGAATAAGGCACGAGGAGAGCATGGAAAGCATGAGGAAAAGAAATAAGTATGTAGAATAAAACTAATACTGATGTGTTCATTCATACACAAAGCTTTCTAAGAGCCAAGTAAAAAATGTGAAGGAAAATTGAGCAGTCCAAGGACAGAGAAGGCAGCAAAATGTTTCATCTGCTAAGGAGAGAGCCTGACTCAAGATCAAGAACAAGCCACACTGGCAGGTACAAAAGAGAAACAAAGCAAGATGACAAAGTTGCTTCCAGGAAATCTGCAACAGGAATGCTGGATTTTAAATTTCCTCCAGGTTGGGTGTATCAGGTGTTTTTGGTCAGCTGGAACAAAAAGCCTGCCCTTCCTTTTTAGTTTTTGATTACCTGCAGCGCTATCAAAACACAATATACATCACAAAAACATTGCACAATAAAATCATATGTAACAGAGGAATGCAAGAAAAAGATTAAATGAAAATCCACCAAGGAATACAATATCATATATCTGAGTAACCCTTGTAATTTAGAAAAATGGTCACTAAAAAGGTAAATGCTGCTTGTTTAATTTCATAAAATGAATGTGTCAATAGGTCAAAATGAATTCATTATTGGAAAAACTGAGAAAGAAAAAAAATGAATATATTTTTAAATCCCTACAGATGTGACTTACTGTGATTTAATATGTTAACTATTTTTTGTGGGGAGGGGAATATTTATCATCAGAATTTTTTAAAAAAAAAGTTCAAAAAGATTGGCTTGCTTTTTTTTAAAGGCTGTTGAGATTGTTATTTATACAAAGAAAAATACATCAGTTGGCAGTTACCTGCCAAAATTTCTGTTCTCCTTTGACCCCTGCTGCTTTGTCTTTGAATCTGAATAATAACATGTCTTGCAGAGCATGAGCTACTGCATAGATGGCATTGTAGATGCTGTAGCTATGGCCAGTCATGCTCATTTCAAACAATGAGTCAGGAAGGCTCTCCAGCTTCTCCTTCCCTGAACAAATATTCTTCCTGTAATTGCCTCCCATCACATTGGGGAGTCTACAGTTGAAGGCAACTTCCCAGAAGGTCTTTATAAAATCATCTTCAGGTACATGAAAAGGACTTTGTCTCTCAAGAAATTGGTGAAATCCTGGTATGTGATTAACATGAATTGTGAAAGCTAGGGAACCGTCAAACAGTTCTTCATTCCAGTCCCTTTGGTAGAGGAATGCAGTTTGCTCCACCTGAGCTGTTCTTATCCACACTTTGCCTTGTAGTATATGGTCCTCCAATAAAATTGCAAGCCATCTAAAATATGCCATAGAATAAGATTCTCCATAGGCCACAATGACATTTGCTCTTGTCTGTATTAGTTTATGCCGTATCTTTTCACCCTCTTCCATCATTTTATCAAATGCAATAGCATATCTTAGTGTAAGGATTCTTTCAATGAGGGCAAAACAAACACCACTCTGTGAAAACAATGGAACAATTGTTTGTAGAAATCTTTCTCCATTGTCATTATCCATTACAATGATCCCAACCCATGTCCATCTGAAATGCAGGAGCAGAGCAAGAATTCCCTCATACTGAAGATCCTCCTCAGGAATCATTTGATAGGAAGAAATGCCTTCAGCTTC
Source organism: Vipera ursinii (assembly GCF_947247035.1). Taxonomy (NCBI): domain Eukaryota; kingdom Metazoa; phylum Chordata; class Lepidosauria; order Squamata; family Viperidae; genus Vipera; species Vipera ursinii. The sequence goes on along the minus strand of NC_139517.1, from coordinate 20,914,461 downwards.
CTTATTTCTTGCAAGACTATAGATTAACTGAATATTTATATAAAAAGAAAAAGATTGGAATAATATTATTATATTTTGCTTTCAAATATTCAAAGCCCTTCACCCTCAGCACCTAATGAAGTACAATTATTCTTGTACTCTTGATTGGGACTGGAAAATAAGAAAACACTGCAGGTTTTAGTTGAAAGGTTGCCACACAAATGAACTTTTAATTAGATGTGCTCTAATTTTAGGAATGTGGTCCTTGTTACTTTCCTTTATTTCCTCTACAGTATATTCTATTTATCCTGATTTATATTTAGATAGATAGATAGATAGATAGATAGATAGATAGATAGATAGATAGATAGATAGATAGATAGATAGATAGATAGATAGATGATAAATAGATCTTTTATTTGTGCTTCTTCTGAAATTTAAATTTCCACCATCAAAAACATAATAGGATACCCTTTTTTTCCCTTACCAATTTATGAGTAATACAACACTTTGCTTTATTTCACTTTCAGTAGATTTAATCTATATATCTATATCTATATATCTATATCTATATATCTATATCTATATCTATCTATCTATCTATCTATCTATCTATCTATCTATCTATCTATCTATCTATCTATCTATCTATCTATTTAAAAAACCCTTCATGTACATTATTATTTAAACTACAGTATGGAATTACTAATCAATCATGAAAATTTATTATAGGACCTTTGCACCAAGTGCAATATTTTCAGGAATATTGTTGCAAGGGATATTTGAGATAAACACTATATATGCCATCTTTATTATCTGGATCAAAGAACAGGAATATATAATTTTGCAGGTAAATCATAGCACTTAGAGGGAATTTAAACATTGGCAATGGTCATGAAAGTTAGCAATAGGAGCAGATCTTTGCTTATGACAAAAATGAAACCACGGATTGCTAACACCATTATTTAATTTGGCTCTAATTTTAAGTGCATAAATTTCAGGATTCAATCCATAAAACATACAAACCTAGACGTACAAACCCTCTTCCAAATACATTTACAAACTGAACATATACATAGATTATTAACATAGACTTTACCTGTGGAATTTTGTAGGTATTTACAAGAGTTGCAATGTGAAGGGAGGTTTGGGCATCAAGGCCACCAATGACTGCTATAACATTATTCTGAGCATCACATGAATAGTTGGGGACAAACTTCTCAAAAGAAGATATAAGAAGCAATGTGCTGTGATAAGTCCACTGTGCATTGAAATAGCTGTCATAAATGTGGAAGGCCAGGGTGAGATTAGGCAAGATCTGAGGGGTTTCATTGATTTCCTTTATTGCAAAAGTCAAGGCCAGAATATGCTGGTAATTCTTAAGCAATAAGCTAGAAGAAGAGTTGCAATTCAAAAAATAAGAAGAATTTGCCTTTAAAAATGATTGTCACTGTCACTGATCTAGATTTATCTTCATTAGAAATAGTTATTACATTTTAATCTGTTTTAAGGAAATCATGAGCATAAGGGAGCCTATTAAACAACCAACCACATTAATGTTGATCTTAATATTTTAAATAAAGTAAATATTTCTGAAGTATTTGTGAAATAAAGTATGATTGATTATTTGAGCAATGGAAGATAAGACATTTTTCCAGTCATATTTCCAGTCTTATACAATACACATTCATGCTTTATAATAATTTAATTCTACTAACCATCTATTAAATACAACAATAAAACATTTACATTTTTAATAGTATGATAACAGAATAAATTGAGAGTAAGAAAAAAAATCAGTTTATTTAATATTATTAATGTGAACCCATGAAACTAGCTGTGATATGCCAATGCAGTAATTTACATTGGGAAAAATCACATCAGGCAAAATGTGTCACTATATTCAAATATCTGGCTTTGCCTTATGAAGTTGACTACCTGCCTGCCTTCCTGCTTGCTTACCTACCTGATCTTCCTTAACTACATTAAAATTAATCCTTACTTGAAATCAGCAGCTGAGGCTGGTGGAGGATATTCTATGAACTCTATTTCATTATTAGATAAAATAAAACTCTGAGATACAATGACACCAATTATGTAGTCTCCTGCCTGATGATACTTGTGGGTTGGTTTGTGTGGATGATGGATTCTGTATCCTACAATGTAAGGTTCACGTGCTGCATGAGGAAACATCACTAGTAGCAAGAGGTGTAATACCATCATCCTAGTGAATCTGTTTCTCATTATTTTTCTGCTTATAACACCTTCATAACAATCCCAAATCCAAAATTGCAGTGGGTTGATTTGAATCTATCCTGTTAAATTTACATCAGCCAGATCCTAGCCTATTCTTTACTTCTAACAATTAGTAGACAAAGATATGCATCCCCCATAGCTCATGTTGTTTTTGTCAAGGTGACTGAAATTCCATAGAGAATGACTAGAAAAACATTAATTATAACAGTTTCAGTAATTAAACAAGAAGGCAGTCTTCCAAAAATACACATGAAAATTGAAGAAAAAACAACAGTTGCCACGTATTCTGAACAGAAGTCCTCTCTTCTACTTAAATGGAACAGAATGAGCATTACCTGAGCAGAACTTTTCACATGCTTATTATTCCAGTGATAACTGTGCAGTTTAGAATTGCAATAAGTGAATAATAAAATTGTGTTCTATAGAGTGTAATATGAGTAAATGTATCATAATATATGTGACTGCAGATCTTTACTGATAACTTTAATGAAATCTTTCCCACACTCAGCACTTCAGGAGTGGAACTACATTGCCATATTTTAGTGCTCCTCTCAAAGGTTCCCTCTTTTTTAATTTGTTTCCAATATAATTGGCAGAAGTGACCACTAAATTAAATAGAAGAGTAAAATATATTCTTAGCACTGACCATCAAGGTGGTGCAGTGGGAAAAAAAACCTTAAAACTCTTATGTCAATGTGAGTTATAAATACATAAGTCAACTTATGACAGCTCATTATTTGTGCAAATTATTCAAATTGCTAATAAAGAATTTTGGGAGGCTGAGATGATCATTTCGAACTCTTTATGTTCTCATCAGTCAGTCATACCCTTTATCTGACTGACTGATGAGAACATAAAGAGTTCGAAATGATCATCTCAGCCTCCCAAAATTCTTTATTAGCAATTTGAATAATTTGCACAAATAATGAGCTGTCATAAGTTGACTATATCCTGTGGATAAGCCTTGAGTCAGGCCAAATCAGGAATGAAAGAGTTAATTAGCATTCAAAAAGCCTTGACAAATACTTAACACACATTTGCCTTGCCTTCTAGCTAATAAAAGAGAGAAAGAACCTGTGGCTCAGGAAGTTAAAAACAACTACCTAATATATAATCAGCCCAGGTTCGAATCTCAGATAAAGGGTATGACTGACTGATGAGAACATAAAGAGTTCGAAATGATCATCTCAGCATCCCAAAATTCTTTATTAGCAATTTGAATAATTTGCACAAATAATGAGCTGTCATAAGTTGACTATATCCTGTGGATAAGCCTTGAGTCAGGCCAAAACAGGAATGAAAGAGTTAATTAGCAAGGTACATTCAAAAAGCCTTGACAAATACTTTATATATATATATATATATATATATATATATATATATATATATATATATATATATATATATATATATATATATATATATATATATATATATGTGTGTGTGTGTGTGTGTGTGTGTCTGTGTGTGTCTGTGTGTGTGTGTGTGTGTGTGTGTGTGTGTGTAAATTTTTTGGCTTGCTAACACAGAATAAAGGGAGATTCTTTGTTAGCAAGCCAAAAAATTTACACAAATATGAGCTGCCACTGCTTTGGCTACTGCCTGTAGATGGCCTTGGGCTAGGCTAAAACAGGAAATAAGATTTGTCCTGTGTCTGGGACTAAGCAAGTGTATTCTGAATGCTTAACAAACATTTAACATATATATATATCGCCTACCAGCCATTTGGAAACCCGCCTTGATTGACAGACGAGTCCCTACCACCAAGAATGATACCAGACCCAAACTCATGATAACATCACATGACATCACCACCACACAACCATTCAAAAAGGAAATCCGAACCCACAATGATAACGATGCACAACCACAAAACAGAAACCTAACTACAGCTGCAACATCAGCCACTTTAAACCCCTCCAAACCACACAATAAGCAAACTGACACCCACTACAAAAACATGACACCACCACAAACACGAAGCCAAACAAAAGCAGCACAACTCACCAGCTCAGGCCTAAGGCTGGCAGCTGAGACCAGCCCATCCACTCAAAACATCCCCCACCCAATGAGAACACCTCCCCAGTCAAAACACACTCCCACCCAATCAGAACACACCTAATCCCCCACCCAATCAGAGCACACCTCCACCCACAGAACACACCCCCTCTGGCAGTTTAAAAAAGAGGAACAAACAGCCACTACCACATGCTTCTCCCAGAAGAAGGAAGCTGAAGCCACCAGCCTGAGGATGACGGATGGGATTTCGTCAAAATGTTGCTCTTACACCTTCAATTCTACGTGGGGAAAAACCCGAATGACCAAAGATACGAATATGCATCAATATTCTTTAGTGTACATAATTAATTTTCTTATCTTATAATATCAACCTGTCAAACTGGCATAATTTTAATACAAAACTATTTGACCCTTGATATGTATATTCAGGACATATACCCATTCAATTTTGCTAACAATAGTTGGAAAGGAACAAATAAAAAGTTGCTCTTTGTATGCATTGCAAAACTTATTGGGGGGATTGTCTTTCTTAAATGGCTCATCCAAGACAATTGTTTCTTCATCAGTTTGGGCACACTGTTTCTGCTTTTATTCTTTTTAGCTGAAGCTCATGTCATAGTTTTTCTTGTACTGTAAGTGGGTCTTTTTGCCTTTCTTTCTATCCTTTTTAGTTAAACAATTTATGCTATCAAAATATGGAGAAATGTTCTTTATTGGTTGAAATCCTTTGTTACTGAAGTAGAGCAAGAGAACAGATATATTCTAAAATGATAATAACTCTCATATCTGATACTTAATAAAAACATTCCATTGTTAGTAACTCAAGATAGAAACAACGACAACAAAAAAGTCAAAACAAAACATAGCATTCTTTTCATTCTTCTCTTTTACAGACATGGTAAAACTTTATGATAGTTTCTGCTCTCTCTTATACAATGTATTTGAACTGGAAAATGAAAAGGATGGATCACACGAATAATGACAATTTAATTCAATTCCTCATAATACTAGAATCCAAAACATACCATGTCAGATGTGGATACAGTATTGAATTATTATTTTTTCTCATATAAGGAACTTTCCCTCTTTTTTAAAAAAACATATAGTAGGTTTCAAACACTAGAAGTTTCTGGATGACCATGATCAGTACTCGACCACTCAAGGAGAGAGAAAAAAAGGCAAGGCGTTCTGCACCGGGAGCTGAAAGTTATGAAGACTGTTCAAGCAGGTTGCTAGGCAACCTGTTCATGCTCAGCCCTTCTTACCCTCCCACTTTTGAATTAGCCCATAAGGAACGTGTTTCCTTCAATTTGAGCCATCTGAAGGCCAGTCACTGCAATGCATTCTGGTGCTCTGCAATCTGGCTGCCTCCTTGGTGTGCTGCTGAGGAGAATTTGGCTCTCTGGAACAGTTTCCTTCTGGTGTGTTTGTGTGTGTGTGTGTGTGTGTGTGTGTGCAAAAAAAAGTGCCGGAACGCCGTTCTGAGTGTTCTTTAGCAAGGCTTTTCAACCTTTTCACCCATTGTACCACTTTTAGGATATGGCAACATCTGAGTACCACCAGTCTCATAGAAGTTGTCAAAAATTTGATGACAAAAAAAAGAAGGAAAAAAGTGATGAAGTACAGGTAGTCCTCAACTTACAACAGTTTGCTTAATGACTGTTCAAAGTTACAATGGCACCAAAAAGAGTGCCCCCAAGCCACAGCCAAGCAAGACACCTGCCTGCCCGCCCAGAGGCGCTCTTCCTCCTGTCCGAGGTTTTCATTGTTGTGAGCATTTCTGTTGAGGATTGGCAGCGGGGGTGGGGTGGGGGGTGTTTGGTTTTTATTCCCCCCTGTCTGCTGGGTAGTTGCAGCAGCTTTTGGTCACTTCACATGACCCTGGGACATTGTGACCATCATAAATATGAATCAGTTGCCAAGCATCTGAAGGTAAATCACAAGACCCTGGAGATGCTGCAACATTCCAGCTGAATGGCACTTCTTCTGGGCTCAGAAGCACCAGGATCAGTGCCGAGCTGCAGATGGAGACTAGTGCTGATCCTGGTGCTTCCACTGAGCCCTGACAGCCCTGCAGCTCCACCCATCTCTTGCTCAGGCTTATGCAGTGCTGCCACCAGTTCAGCTCATTCCCCTCCCCCAGTACCACTTTTCTAGGATGGTCGTGTACCACCTGCCAGGTGCCAATGTACCACAGGTGGTACCCGTACCACTGGTTGAAAAGCCCTGATTTAAGAAATCTGTGTTAATATTTATAAAGCATGGCTCACTTAATTCCTGTATAATGATATACCATCTAAACAAATCTCATATTTTTAGTTGGCAAAATATACTATATATATAATATATAATGCATACATACAGTATACAAGTACATCTTGACTTCTAACTACAATTGGGACATATTGGAATTTCTGTTGCTAAGTGAAACAGTCATGAATTGAGTCATGCTTTATTTTACAATGTTTTTGCCGAATCATGTAGTCATAAAGTGAATCCAGCTACCCTCCTTCCTTGCTAGAAGACAGATAGGAAGATCACAAATGGCAATCATGTGACCAAGGATGCTCCAACTATTGTAAATACTGGGTGGAGTCCAAATGCCCAAATTTTGATCATCTAAACATGGGGATACTGTATCAGTCCTAAAGTGTCATAGGTCAATTGAACGATTGGTAAATGAATGGTCATAAATGGAGAACCACTTGTAATGAAAACTGCATAGTACAAATTGTGATTAAATATTTTATGTGAATTTGATGATCATTGTTATTACTCAAACTTTATAGTCATATTATTAACTCAAAATGAGGAAGAGGAAAGATGAATTGAAAGATACATGCTGGTTACTTTTCCAGGTACCTTCAAAATGAATACTTTCCTAATGAAATACAATCCTTTAATCAGTATAAATGCTAGGAAAAATATTCAGCACAATCTCTACTGTAAAACACACATAAACATGGAAGTCCATCTGCAATGCAGATTACCGCCACATTCTAGAACACATTCACTAATTCCTCTGTCTTCTTAGCTGCCTGTTGTTCAGAGCTGGTCTCAGAATAATAATGTAGCATTTGGGGAAAAAGATGCAGATCAGCAGCCCAGCACTTGATGCTAATATTGAGAAGATCTCCACAGCCACCGTGTATTTCCCCTTGGTGCTCAGATAGGTTGGAACAAAGGAAAGCCAAACACTGCAGAAGACCAACATGCTGAAAGTGATGAACTTGGTCTCATTAAAAGTATCTGGTAATTTCCTGGCAAAGAAAGCCACTATGAAGCTAATCATGGCCAAGAAGCCCATATAACACTTTGCACAGTAAAACATAACCATGGAACCTTCTTTACATTGTAGGACAATTTTTCCAGTCTCTGAGTGCATATCAGTCTCGGGAATAGGAGGAGAGATCGACAACCATATAATGCAAATCCCAACCTGAACTAAGAAGCCAGATAAAACAAAAGTGTAGCCCAGTCTTTTCCCAACCCACTTTTTTATCCCACTTCCTGGCTTGGTTGCTATGAAAGCCAGGACCACAGTCACAGTCTTGGCCAGGACACAGGAGATAGTCACAGAGAAGATGATGTTGAAACCAGTATGACGAAGGACACATGCCACCTTATTTGGCTGACCAATGAATAGTAATGCACAAAGGAAGCAGAGCAAGAGGGTAACCAGGAGCATGTAGGTAAGATCCCGGTTGCTGGCCTTGACAATGGGAGTGTTGTGATGCATCAGAAATATCCTTAGTATGAGAACTGTGATTGTGGAACATAAAAGAATAGAACAGGCTAAAGTGATTCCCAAAGGTTCTTTATAAGATAAGAAACTTATGTCCTTGGGAATACAAGAATCCTGGTTTTCGTTGGGATATTTTTCTTCTGTACAACTATAGCAGTCATTCAGATCTGTAATTGAAAGGGTATTATCTAAGTCTCAGATGAATGCATAAACCTTAGGAATGTTCTTATATCTCTACATATGAATAAATAAGAAATTGAAATTAATAAGGTGATAGAAAAGACTAGATACAATATGTACTGAAGAAAATTTCACACATTACAGAAAATGTTCATTCAACTGTGAATAGGCAACTATCTATGCTACTAAAAAAATCTCATTTCACATCCTTTATATGGGTGAAACAGTGTATGAAAGAGCAAAAATTTTGAACCAATGTACTTAAAATGGGCTATCTTACAGAATGGTTACAAAATCCAGGATCCATGCCTCCCAAAACCTTTGGGGAAATTATGGCGGTTTTACCTGCCAAGCTATTGCTGCAAGCTGCTGCTTTGGTCATAAATCATAAATAAATAAACCTTTATTGTCAAAGTACAACATGTGTACATTGAGCCTCCCCCTGTGCTCTCTCCCCCCAACACACAGTGACAACAAACCCTCCATCCCACCACACTATGTGAACCAACTACACCACACACCGGCCTCCCAAGTCAATCCTGCATAAGATTATGTCCCGTTTAAAAGCCTAACAGCCCACGGATAAAAGCTATTTTTCAGCCTGTTGGTACGGCTGGCTATATTCCTATATCTCCTACCGGATGGTAGGAGAGTAAAGAGATACCGTCCAGGGTGTGAGTCATCCCTGAGAATCTTCCTCACTCTTCCAAGGCAACGAGCCCTGGCGATGTCATCCAGTGGTGTCAGGGAACAGTTCTGTCAGGATCCCTGAAATAGATTTGCCTACAGTTTATTGCTTAAGCCCATGTATTCATTTTTGGGGCCTGTCATTCTGTTGGAAGGGGGGCTGGTTGGTTGGTTACCTTGCTCTGCTCTCCCTGTGAAAGGAATATGGCTTGAAAACATCTGTTTTATTCCCAGGCGACAGATCCTGGGACCATTGGGAAATGAAACTGAGAGAGACTTTGAGAAGGCATTAAATCACTAGGTTCTCAAAACAATTTAGTCCCTATGGATTGGTTGGATTTCAAATGGATGGTTGGACACTGGGGGGAGGAGACCTGAATGGGCTTTTTGATGTAACCTTTTGCATGCGAAATCTTCAGACCTTGCTTTGCCTTCCTGCTATCACTAACCCTTAATAAAAGTTCCTCTTGAAACAATGCCTGTTTCAAAAGTTCTGCTTTCTTGGGGGATTAGTTGATGCAGGTCCTTGCAGATTCTTATTTTAAAGATCTATGACAGTTTCCCAATCATGGTCACAATCCCTTCCTCCCTCCCTCCCTTCCCAGCAGCTGCCACTTATTTGCCTGCTAGGAAAGGAAAAGAAGTGAAAGTGCCTTCTGTGCACTTACAACTATTGCACAACCCCATTCACTCTACCCTACCTGTGCCAACTCCCCTTGTGCATTTGTAATACTCACTGCTTCTCTCATGCACTTCCAACCACTCTCATGTATCTTTCTCAACCTATATCTATCCCCCCAGCAAGGTATATGATTCACATGGAATTTCTCACACATTCTGAAGCACCATCAGACATTTTTCACAATCTATGCCACCCCACCCTCCGAAATGCCCTCCTTGACCCATATAGTATCTATCACTCACCCATGACACTTCCCACACACCCTGCCAACCACCCACTCACTCTCTTGCAAACCATCTTTCTCTGTTTAAGTAATCATATATCGGTGCCACTTTTATGTGGCACTTTTCTTAAAGGCTGATTTAACACGAAAATCTTGTTTCCTCATCTTTCTTTTTCTTTTTTTGGTTAAAGTGAAAGGTGAAAGTATGAATTCCATTCTGTGACTAAAACTCATGGATTTCTGGTTTCTAGCCTTGTTCTTTTTATCACTACACTAAACTGGTTCTCAAAATAATAAAAACAATAGAAAAAAATAGCTGAAAAAATTCAATATAGTTACATACTATCATTATTGATAATAGAACTGTATAAAAAGTCAAAGAAACAATTAGACAATCTCTATTAAATAATGTCTTTCACTTTATTAGGAGTTAGACACAAATGAATAAAATATCCTCACCCTCCTTTTCTGAAATCTTTCCTTCCGGACATGACATGCAAGAGTAACAGCAAAATGGCTCCCCATCCATGACCTGCTTCCTGGACCCTGGATAACAGCTTGGTGTACATACAGAAACAGGACGCGTCTAACTTATAAATCAAAAATAACAACAACAAAAAAACAACAGTTGTAATCTTTGAGTACTGTATTTCTGAACTTTTATTTATTATCTACAGCATGGCTGACATAAATTAAAATACTTTCAATAAATTAAAATGTTCAATACTAACTTGAACATCATTTTTATGCTTAGGTATAACAGAAACAACAACAAAAATTAGAAGTTTAGCTTGATCAAGCAATTTAATGGTTTAAAATTTTATGGCTAATTGTGATTTTATTTCTATACTTAAAAATCCATTTAATATTTCCAATTCAGAATACTTCCTAAAAAAACCCTATAGAAACAATACAGACTTTCAGATTAAATTAAAATGTATTATAAGTTGAAAAGCATCCCCAGAACAATCTTAACTTCTATTGTCAGTTTTATTGATCATCACTGAGATTCAGTGTTGACATCAGATTGCCTGTTCCTGTGACTTACCTGATTAAACCAGCTGTTCCATATGATGCTAGCTTCCTCAATGAAAAATGATTGATCTGTAGGAGATCGAGAGTCTATCCTTCCAATTTTCACTTTTGTCATCTTTTTAGAAAGAATAAAATTTATGATATCAAATCCAGCTATTAACTTTACTTCCTGGTCAAAGGATATCTTGTATCCAACACTGTTATTAAATGTGACCTGTCTCAAAAAGTGATGGAGCTGAATTACAAAGAAAGGACAAATGTTGAGAGAAAAGTTGTAGACTAAAATTATGTGTAATTAGAAGCCCCCCTTCTGCTAGGATTCATTTAAATATTTATTTATTCATTCAAGGTAATTTGTATTTCTTACTTTCATAAGTTTTGGGGGTTCTCTTCCCATTCTCTTTACTTTTCTTGCTAACATTTTGAAGGGCAGTAAAATTCTATCTCTTAAAGCACTTCTGAATCTTGCCCCCAAAATATTTGTTTTATGATAGCATTAATTACATAAAATGACAGCTTTTGTATGTGATGATGGTATGTATGTGATGGTATCCATTTATCAAGATCAAGTCTTAGGCTGCATCAACAAAGAATTAGGACCAAGGGGAGTACATAACTGGAAGTGGCTACTGGACTAATTATCTGACCCCACCTCACCCCTGTGCTTGCTCTTCTTTCACCTATATTTTATAATTTAACAGAATAACAGAGTTGGAAGGGATGTTGGCCATCTTCTAGTCTAACTCCCTGTTCAAGCAGGAAACCCTCTACAACCAATCACTGCTTAAAAACTTCCAGTTTCTTAAGAACACTCACAACTTCTGGAGGCAAGTCGTTCCAATGATTAATTGTTCTAACTCTCAAGAAATTTCTCCTTAGTATTAGGTTGGTGTTAAGTCATGGGCTCTCGGAAGCAGGAATGATGATACGAGGCTGAGTAGAGAATAACTCATGCTTTTATTCTTGCTGGAACTGTACTGAAGGCTTGGGCCACAACCAGCCACAATATATAGACTGTCCCCTAGGCAGCAGCCAATAGGGTTGAACCTACTATTGCCACCTGGGCTAACCAATTGCAGGACCGGAGACAGCTTGTCTGGGTTGCTGGAGAGCCGTTAGCCTCTCCAGCAACGCACGTGGTGTAACACCACAAGCCCAATACATAACACTCCTCCCCTCTTAGATCAGACTATGACACCCTTGAATAGTCTTAACAGCTGTCAAGACTTATTAATCAACTCCCAACACTATAGTGATAATAATAAAAAATAATAACAAAAAATATTAAATCATAAATTAACTGTGGCTACAATAACATTAACAATGTCTCAACAAGCTTACCAATGCAGTAAGAGTTACAATGAGATTAAACAATGTCTGATGAACAGGCTTATATTGCAGTAAAGGCAGTTTCACAATGCACAGGTTTCTGTAGTTAGTGGTACACGTTTCACAACACAATACATTCTTTATTTAACGATGTAATCCATTAGATACTCAGGAGGCTTGTGTGGCCTTGAGTTCCCATCACTTTGTGGTCTACCAACTTACCCAGCGAGCTGGGTAGACCCATGTCCCTTTGTGCTCCAATGTCAAGGGGAATCGAAACACTCTGGCTGGCCTCACCAGGTTGGCCCACCCCAGATTCAGTCTGTTCTGCAGAGTAGGCACAGCGGTTGCTGAGGTTCGGCTGGCTCGCTTGGTCAGGGGTTCCATGGTGCACTTCCGTGCTTCCCGGTTCATCCTCAGATTCCACCTCTGCTGAGAAGGGAAAACCCTGGTGGTTCCAGTGAGGGCTGTCTTGGCTGCAAGTTTGAGGACCTTGGGAGTGACTTATGCCGCAGTCCTCACTTAGTGACCATTCTGGAAACCTTTTCCTGAGTTGGTCGATGTGTCTTCTGACCAGTCGCCCTCCCTCCAACCCCACTTCATAAGATAGGGGTCCGGATGCCTTGGTTATTTGACCAGGAACCCATAAATTCCCATGCCCATAGTTCCTGGCCCAAACCCAATCACCCATGTGTAGCCCTCTCGGGGGCTTTGGTCTAGAGCAGACATGTCAAACACAAGGCCCGGGGGCCGGATCCGGCCCACGAAGTGGTTTCATCTGGCCCGCGAAGCCATCCTGGAAACAGTGAGGGAATGGCCCCCACTGCCTTGGCCCTGGCCCAGAGACCCTCCTTCCGCCAAAGACCCTCAGATCTGTCTCACTCCTGCCCAGGCCCCCATAGGCACCCTTGATGTGAACGATGTAGACCTGGCCATGCCCACGCAGTAGGCCATACGCATTCTAGCCATGCCCACCCAGTAGGCCACGCCCACCGTGGCCATACCCACCCGGCCCCCTGAGGGCAACCACGATGCTGATGCGGCCTTCAATGAAATTGAGCTTGACACCCCTGGTCTAGAGGCTTCTGTTGCCACTCTATCTGGATGCAACCTGTCCAGATTGGTAATTAAATGTCTCCCCCAACGTAGTTTAGCAGGACTTATACCTGTAGCAGTGCAGGGTGTAGAATGCTGGCAGAGTAAAAAATCTGCCAATCTGTGATGCCAGTCACCTGTGACAATGCACCTGAGTGCCTCCTTTGTGGTCCTCACCATGTGTTTGGCTTGTCCATTAGAAGATGGATGAAATGATGCAGACATTGCATGTCTGATGAGGTTACCTCTAAGGAAAGCCTGAAATTCAGCAGCAGTGAATTGGGCCCCATAATCAGAAACCAAAACATCAGGCAACCCATGTGTTGCAAAGAGTTTTCTCAGCACCTGGATGGACCTAGCAGTAGTCATGTTAGGAACTGGAATTACTTCCGTCATTTTGAGTGGCTATCCACTACTTGTTGTGATCCAGGGTCTGCCTGTGGGTTTGGCAGTTGGGTCAGACGATTCAGGAGGAGGGGGGTGTTGGAGAGCCTGCAGAGGATAGCCCTGAGGCTTCGCAGAGCCCTCAGCCGTGCCCCTCTCATCTGGTCACTACACAGACCCAGCTGTGTGAGCCTGAGAGCGTGGATGAAGATGACCCACAGCTGGCCCTGTTCAAGGATGCCCGATGCAGGAGGCAGTCAATCAGGAGTAAACAGAGGAAGGCAATGGGGCACCTCAGAAGGAGGCAGAGAGAAGCCACACCTTGAACTGTTTAAAAGGGGAATGTGTGGGAGGGCTGGTTTGCTGAAGGCAACCGTTTGAATAGCTCCTGTTTCATGGTTCGTGTTTTGTTTTGCTCTGTTTGCTCTGTTTTGTGTCAATAAATTTGGCAGGCTTAGTTCCAGCCTCTTGCCTTCTTGTAAAGGGGTTGTCCCTGCCTTTTCTGCAGGGCCAGTAGTAGGCTGGTACAGAACACTACTATCAGGAAAAGTTGCCCCTGAAAAGGCCCAGCATAGTCTATGTGAATCCTAGACCAGGAAGTTTGTGTTTCCTCCCACCTATGAACTGGGGCCTGAGGCATTTCAGGCCTAGGTTGCTGGCATGTACAACAACCATGGACTTGATCCTCGATAGCCTTATCAAGTCCAGGCCACCAAAGGTAGCTCCTAGCTAAACATTTCATTCTGACAATGCCTGGGTGGCCTTCATGTAAGGAGTATAAGACCTTGTCCCTTAGGGAAGTGAGAATTATGACTCTGTTCCCCCATAAAATGCAGCCTTTATGTGCAGACAGCTCATGCCTCCTGACAAAATAACTTTGGAATTCAGAGCCTGGACTTTTTTCCAACCAACCCGTGTATACCCATGACAACACTCTACTCAGTATTTTATCTGTGGCAGTTTCAGCAGCAATATCTCCTGCATGGAGGGGAAACTCAGGTATATCCTGTATGGACAGTATTCTAACAGCGGGAGCTGGATCAGGATTCATTAGTGGAAGTGGTAGTCTGCTGAGGCCATCAGCATGGCCCATTTCCTTTCCTGGTTTATGAATTAACTTAAAATTGTATGCAGACAAAAAAATAGAGCATCTCAACATTCTTGGAGATAGTATGTGGGGGGTTTGTTTGCCTGTTGTGAACAGTCCCAACAGAGGTTTGTGGTCAGTGTAGATAGTGAAATCCCTGCCATATAAATAATCATGATTTTTTTTAACTCCAGCAACTATGGCCAGAGCCTCTTTGTCAATCTGTGCACAGTTGCACTCAGCAGATGACAATGTTTTAGAGTAAAATGCAATAGGAACCTGTTTCCCATTTTTCTCTATGTGGCTTAAGACTGCCCCCACCCCATAGGGAGATGCATCACATGCAAGACATACAGGTTTAGATTCTATGTAATGAGTTACAGTGGACTTTTCTGATAGAAGAGCTTTCAAATCCTGGAAACATTTTTCATGTAAATTAGTCCATTTCCAAGGGGCTTTTTTGTCAAGCAGCCTATGGAGGGGCTCTGCTATTGCTGACTTATGAGGTAGGAATGTGGGATAAAAGTTTAGGAGACTCAAGAATGCTTGCAGCTCTGCTTTTGATTTGGGCCTAGGAGCCATTTTAATGGCCTTCACTTTTGAATCAGTGGGGTGAATACCATTAGCATCAATGCAGAAACCCAAGAATTCTGTTGATGAAACCCCAATACTACACTTGTTTTTCTTTAATTTCAGGCCTGCTTCGTGAAGCCTCTGCAAAACAGCCCTGAGTCTATTGGCCAATACTTCTGGGGATTCCCCAGGAATAAGAACATAATCAAAATAAGGGCAGATGCCCTGGATACCCTTAAGTGTACGTTCCATAATACCTTGGAAAATACCTGGTGCAACGCTGACTCCAAACTGTAAGCGTTTGACTTTGAATGCCCCTCTATGAGTCACGATCATTTGAGCTGTGGCAGTGGCCTTGTCAACCGGCAATTGCTGATAGGCCTGTGCTAAATCAAGTTTAGCAAAAATGGTTCCCCCTTGCAAAGAGGCTAAAATATGGTTGACTACAGGAACCGGGTAAGCGTGTTGTTTGAGGGCCTTATTTAATGTGCATTTATAATCTGCACAAATGCAAACTTCCCCGTTGGACTTCAGTGGATGACAGTAGGAGTTTTTCACTCCCCCCCTCAACAGGCTGTAACATGCCCTTTTCTACAAGCTTATCGATTTCAGAATCAATTTTGTGCTTTAAGGCAAAGGGGACCCTGCGAGCTTTAACCCTAATTGGAATAACGTTAGGATCTAACTTAAAAGAAATTGGCGGACCAGTGTATGTCCCTAGGGTTGAATCAAAAACATCCGCGTATTCTTCACATACTGCCATGAGGTCTGCAGTTTGTGTCTGGTTTATGCCAGTAATCTGAATGTCTAGGGCATCAAACCAATCAAGTCCAATAAGACTCGTTCTTTGGCCCCCTACTACTATTACATCCAGATGCCCCAAAAACCCTTTAAATTTTACCAATAATGTGGCTTCACCCTTAACCTTGACGTGAGCATTCTGAAAATCCGTTAAAATGATATCTGAGGGTCTTAGTTTAGCCCAATTTTTACTGTGCCTACACACGAAATCAAATGTGTCTTGCGAAATGATTGAGACTGCAGAGCCGGAGTCCAACTCCATCTTACATGGAACTCCTTGTAGCTCTACCAAGAGCTTAAGTTTAGGCTTGAGGGGGCATCAAGCCCCAGTGCAGCAAATGCTTCTCCGGCTTCTGAAGAATCCCTCACTAACTAGACCCTGGGCCCCAGTACCTCTCCTAGTCAGTTCCTCCAACTGGTGGATGGCCAGTGTCTCTGACGGGCTCTGCAAACCACCACGATGTGGCCTGTTCTCCCACAAGCTCTACATGTGGCCAAACAAAATCTGCAGTTGGCGTGAATGTGGTTGCCTCTGCACCCTTTACATCTCAGTAAGAGAACTGCCTTGTAATCGTTCTCTCGCTGGTGGCTGTTGTGGTGTTGCATGTTGGGTTGCCTTTGGAGTTTGTTGATTTTGGGTTCTTTTTCTTCTGATGATTCTCTGGTGCATTTGGCGACATCAGGATGGACCGATTCTTGGACTTTTGAAGATTTGGTGGGTTGAACTGTCTGCACTGTGCCCCCAGCAACTTCGTCAGCCATCACCTCGTCCTGTGCCTCAGAAAACATTAAATTGGGTCTAGCAAACAGTCTCTGCTGAAGGGTTCTGTCCCGAAGGCCACAGATGAGCCGGTCTCTTAGTCGTTCTTCTAGGTTTGAGAACTTGCAAAGGTGTGCGGCCTGCCTTAGGCCCGCAACAAACTCCGAAGCTCTCTCCCTGGGTAGCTGCACTCTTTGGTCGAATTTGAATCGCCATGCCATCTCCAACATCTTGGGCTAGAAGTGCCCTGTTAGCTTCTTCTTAAGGTCTGCATATGAGACTGTTTCGACAGGCGTTGGTGCAAAAAGGTTCTCTGCTAGGTCAAAAGTTGCTGGGCCGCATACACAAAGCAATGTGGTGGCCTTCAAGCCTTCCTCTGCAATTTGATATGCTCTCAGGTAGTTCTCTACTTGTGAAAGGTAAGACGGCCATTCTTCTGGATGCTTCACATCAAACTCTCTTAATTTGCCGACCTTCGGCCTCTTCCTTCAGATTCCTGCATTTTTTCAGATCCTGCTTCTAGGCTCAGGGAATGCGTCCTCTGAGCACGTGGCCGTTAGTGTGGCTTACTAGCCGGTCTAGAGAGGGGGGGAAAAGTCTCTTCCCTCCGGCATGTACTGCCGACCCTTGTTGACTTCAGCCCTTACTCGGCGAAGCAGGATCCCACCTTCATTGCCACTGTTAAGTTGTGGGCTCTCAGAAGCAGGAATGATGACACGAGGCTGAGTACAGAATAACTCATGCTTTTATTCTTGCTGGAACTGTGCTGAAGGCTTGGGCCGCAACCAGCCACAATATATAGACTAGCCCCTAGGTGGCAGCCAATAGGGTTGAACCCACTCTTGCCACCTGGGCTAACCAATTGCAGGACCAGAGACAGCTTGTCTGGGTTGCTGGAGAGCCATTAGCCTCTCCAGCAACGCACATGGTGTAATACTACAAGCCCAATACATAACAGTTGGTTCATTTTTATTGTTTTATTCCTTTGCTATTGCTATGTTTATTTTTTTAATCATTTTTTTGCATTTTATTATTGTAAGCTGCCCAGGGTAGCCCTTTGCCTAGCTCCAGTCAAGATGGATAGCAAATAAATTTAACACATAAATAATAAATGAAAATATTATTACCGCTATATACTACTTTAGTAAGGCCACACTTGGAATATTGCATCCAGTTTCGGTCACCATGATCCAAAAAAGATACTGAGGTTCTAGAAAGAGTGCACAGAAAAGCAACAAAGATAATTAAAGGGCTCGATGCAAAAATATATGATGAATGGTTGCAAGAACTGAGCATATCTAGTCTAATGAAGAGAAGGACTAGGGGTAACATGATTGCAGTTTTTCAATATTTGAGGGGCTATCACAGAGAAGAGAGGGTCAAACCTATTTGCCAAAGTACTTGAGGGGCAGACAAAAAATAACAGATGGAAACAAGGAGAAATCCAACTAAGATGAAATTTCAGACAGTGAGAACAGTTAAGCAGGAGAATGAATTGCTTTCAAAAGTTTGGGTGCACCATCACTGGAGGTTTTTAAAAAGAGATTAGACAGCCATTTGTCCTGAATAGTATAAGGTTGCCTGCTTGAGGAGTGGGTTGGACTGGAAAATCTCCAAGGTTCTTTCCCAGTCTTTATTCTGTTATTTTATTATGGAAAACTGATAAAATGCCAGGAACACTTTCCCAAATTGAAACTGATACCATCAACAAATTGAAATTGTTTTTGAACTAAAAAGGATAGCAGGATGATAAGTCACTTTTACATGACTCATAAATTGTAAAAGAGGCATGGCAAGACTCATTTTCAATTAGGATGATTCTAAGGATGGAAAGAAAAATGGAGTTATTCTGTTTCTCTGCTGGAGACTCAGGACTCAAGAGAGTGATGAACACATTACCTGCCAAAATGATTGTTTGTGAAGCTGCAGTCCACTATCCACCATTGCTCTATATTTGAATCCAGATGTAATCATATCCTGGAAAGCATGGGCTATGGCATAAACAGCATTGTAGATGCTGTAGCTGTGACCAGTCATATCCATTTCAAAATTGGGGGGAGAGAGGCTCTTCAATTTCTCTGCCCCTGTGCAATGTTTCACATTTATTTCATTTACACCTGTACCTGGAAATATACAACCAAAGGTTTTCTCCCAAAAGGTTTTGATAAAACCATCTCCTGTTGCACCAGATGGTGTTTGACTCTCCATAAACTCATGAAAGTCAGGTACATGATTGGAATGAAAGGTGAAGGCTATAGCTCCATGGAAAACATCTAAATCCCAATCTCTTTGAAATCCAAAGGAAGTCAGCTCCATTTGGGCAGTGGTGATCCATACTTTACCTAGAGGTTTCTTCTGTTTACTTTCTGCTTCTTCATCTGAAAAATATGATATAAATCTAAAAAATCCCAAAGAATGTGATTCACTGTAGGCCAGTATCACCTTAACCTTATTATTGTCTCTTAGTGTGTCATATATTATGTTCCCCTGATTCAACATCCACTCAATATTCATTATAAAGGTTGGAATGGGGATCTTTTGTATGAATGCAAAGCAGACACCCTTCTGAGAAAACATGGGTGTCACTGTTTGTACAAATCTTTCTCCATTCTCAGTATCCATAACCACCATCCCAATCCATATCCATTTGAAGTACAGGAGCAAAGAAAGAATCCCCTCATATTGAAGGTCTTCCTTAGGAACCATCTGATAGAAGGGAAGAGCGGGAAATTTATCCTTCATCACTGGAGTGGGACTATAGGTGAGCTAAAGAGATCCGTGAATAAAGGATAGGAAAAGGAACAAGTATAGTAGCCATAAGTACAATATGCCAAACTGTTTAAAACATGGGATATAACTTCTTTCTACTTAGTATTTCTATCCTTTCATTATATGCTGCACTAATTAGTGAAGAACATGGAAAAAGTACTTATAATGATACCTAAGGAGAAATGTGGTTTTTCACAAAGAAACTTCTTATAATAATACATGGTCATTAGGCATATCTAATTCAGCCCTGCTCTTGTCTGAGCTTATGAAATGATAACTGTAATTGAATTAATATATAAAAGCAATGTGATTTTAACCATCATTTTGATAAAATTATGTAGGCAGAAAAGATGTTCCATCTTCAAATAACAATGAACGCATACAATTCAATCTTGCTTTGAATAGGAGGGAGGGAGGAAGGGAAGGAAGGAAGGAAGGAAGGAAGGAAGGAAGGAAGGAAGGAAGGAAGGAAGGAAGGAAGGAAGGAAGGAAGGAAGGAAGGAAAGATCCTGTATATGTCATGCAATCTCTGTAAGAGACCATTTAAAAATCTTAAGCAAATGCATGTTAAAACATGCCAAAACAAATCCTTAGCAAATATATAATTCTTTACATTTGCATAATATCTTTTTGTATCTTCTTTTGCTTGTAGATCTCTACTGTCTTTGTTTTATTGACATTGCATCAATATTCTACTTTGATTTTAAATTTTTGGTTTATTAAAATATAAAATACAAAAAAGGAAAATAATGAGAATGTAAAGGGGGGTAAGGGGGAGGAGAAAAAACATAGGGTTAAGGGGGCAGAGAAAAAATGCATTGACCTCCCATTCTTTGTAGCACAGTAGATCTGATACCTTTCATGGATTACTGCCTTGTTGTGGCAAAGAGGCTTCCATAATTCAATGAAGCTATGAGCTATGCCCTGCAGGGCCACCCAAGATGGACAGGTCATAGCAGAGAGTTCTGTCAAAACGTGATCCACTGGAGAAGGAAATGGCAACCCACTCCAGTATTTTTACCATGAAAACCCCATGGACAGTACCAAAAGGAAAAAATATATGACACTGGAAGATGAGCCCCTCAGGTCGGAAGGTGTCCAATATGCTACTGGGGAAGAGCAGAGGGCTAGTACTAGTAGCACCAGAAAGAATGAAGCGACTGGACCAAAGCCGAAAGGACGCTTAGCTGTAGATGTATCTGGTGGTGAAACGAAAGTCTGATGCTATAAAGATTTTTTCTCCATAGGAACCTGGAATGTAAGATCCATGAATCAAGGAAAGCTGGATGTGGTCAAACAAGAGATGACAAGACTGAACATCGATATCTTAGGAATCAGCGAACTAAAATGGACAGGAATGGGTGAATTTAATTCAGATGACCATCAGGTATACTACTGCGGGCAAGAATCCCTCAGAAGAAAGGGAGTAGCCTTCATAGTCAATAAAAGAGTAGGAAAAGCAATACTGGGATACAATCTGCAAAATGACAGAATGATCTCAGTTCGAATCCAAGGCAAACCATTCAATATCACAGTAGTCCAGGTTTATGCACCAAACACCGGTGCTAAAGAGGATGAAAGTGACCGATTCTATGAAGCCCTACAGCACCTTATAGAACTAACACCAAAAAATGATGTCCTTATCATCATGAGGGATTGGAATGCTAAAGTAGGAAGCCAAAAGATAACTGGAATAACAGGCACGTTTGGCCTTGGAGTACAAAATGAAGCAGGGCACAGGCTGATAGAATTTTGTCAAGAGAATATGATGGTCATAGCAAATACTCTTTTCCAACAACCCAAGAGATGGCTCTACACATGGACATCACCAGACAGTCAACACAGAAATTAGATTGACTCTGCAGCCAAAGATGAAGAAGCTCTATACAGTCAGTAAAAACAAGACCAGGAGCTGACTGGGGCTCAGACCATGAGCTTCTCATTGCAAAATTTGGGCTTCAACTGAAGAAAGTAGGGAAAAGCACTAGGCCATTCAGGTATGAATTAAATCATATCCCTGTTAAATATACAGTAGAGGTGACAAATAGATTTAAGGAATTAGATCTGATAGACAGAGTGCCTGAAGAACTATGGATGGAGGTTCGCAACATTGTACAAGAGGTAGCAACTAAAACCATCCCAAAGAAAAAGAAATGCAAGAAAGCAAAATGGCCGTCTGAGGAAGCTTTGCAAATAGCTGAGGAAAGGAGGGAAGCGAAAGGCAAGGGAGAAAAAGGAAGATACACCCAATTGAATGCAGAATTCCAGAGAATAGCTAGAAGACATAAGAATGCCTTATTAAATGAACAGTGCAAAGAAATAGAAGAAAACAATAGAATAGGGAGGACTAGAGATCTCTTCAAGAAAATTGGAGAGATGAAGGGAACGTTTAATGCAAAAATGGGCATGATAAAGGACCAAAATGGCACGGACCTAACAGAGGCAGTAGAGATTAAGAAGAGGTGGCAAAATTACACAAAGAACTATTCACACCTAAAATTCAAGCTAGGGCTGGGGTGGAGCTTTCCACTGCAGCCAGGCCTCCCATGGATCGACACTTGCCTCACCGGCCCACTTCTTCTGCAGCTGAAGGAGCAGCTTCATTCTGCAGCTAAGAACGGAACTCGAGCCTACAGTTTGCCATCATAGGCCTTTCCAGAAGGCCTGTGTAACCGAGAACTGAGCTATGGATTCAATCCACAGCTTGGTTCTCAGCTACACAGGCTTTCCAGAAACGCCTCTGACTGCAAAATGCAGGCTCTGTGAGGTGTTCTCACAATGAATCGTTAAAGGTGCTTCCAAGCAAAGGCATCACGCAGAGATGCAATCATATTTAGCTTTATTCATGATAGATCAAAGAGAAAGAAATACTTGGCATGAAAGCATTCATGCCTGCATGTAAGAGAGAAATAAAATAAAACAAGCTAGCATAACATGACTAAAATAGAGGTTAGGAGTAGAGATAGAACTAGAAGTAGAAACTGGAACAAAGAGCAGCCCCTCGTGCAGAGGTATTTATGGTGGGTCTTGGCCCCTCCTTGACCATAAAACACTCTCACCAATGGGGCTGTGGGTCCGAGACCCTTGGCTCATCAGTGGAAGCAAAGAAGCCTCTTTGCCTCCATCTGATGACCCTTTTGGGGAACTGCCAATGGCTGGCACTAAACATCTAACAATTCCCCTTCTTGCCAGCCAATGACAGGGACCAGTGAATGTATGTAAGGGGCGAGCAGGTGTCATAGACATGTATGAAAACATTCAGAAGGCCAAACACAAACGCTTACACAGAAGGTTGTGCCGGTCAATGGGAACAGGTTTGGTAAACAGATCAGCTATCTGGTCAGCTGTATTACAGTGCTCAACATGTATAAAACCCTTTTTGGTAAGCTGCCTGACATTTTTGTAGTGTATGTCTATATGGCGAGATCTAGATCCTACTGCATAAGCCTCCGAGATTGCAATGGCAGCTGTGTTGTCCTCTAGAATTTGGATGGGCAGAGGGGGAGATGCCCAGATGCTTGTTATCAGCTCATTGAACCAAGTCAAATCATTGGCCGTGTCTGACAGGCTGGCAAATTCAGCCTCGGCCGTGGAGCAAGAAATAAATTTTTGCTGCCTAACATTCCAATGTACTGGGCAGCCATTTAGCAATATGAGGAAACCGGAAGTACTCCGTCTAGTTTTGGTGTCGCCAGCCCAGTCTGCGTCTGAGTAAGTGGAGAGCTGGGCCGTCTTCCCCTTCTCTGGTTCTAGCATAAGGAGGGCATCAGCTGTGCCCTTAAGGTATCTAAGCACCCTTTTAACAGCAGTCCAGTGGAATTCCTTTGGGTGTTCCACATGCCTGGACAATAGATTCACAGCTAAAGCTATGTCAGGTCTGCTCCAATTGCTGATGTATAGCAAGGAGCCAATCACAGATCTGTAAAGCGTGTTATCTGTGAACTCAGGACCGTCCTTATGGGTGTGGTTGTAAAAATCGGTTTGCATTGGGCTATGCGTAGGATTAGATTCTGTCATTTTGCATTTGGCCAGTAATTCCTCTATCTTTTCTTTTTGAGATAGAGCGAACCCCCCTTTAGTGGCCAAAATATGCACACCCAAGTACTTGTCAACCCGCCCCAAAGACTTCAGAGTAAACTTTTCTTCCAGGGCCTTGGCAAATTCATCACACCCTTTCTTGTTTGGCCCTACATATAATAGATCGTCCACATAAACTAATACCCGTTCTGTGGTACCCTTGGAATTGCGTGTGAAAACACATTGGTCTGCATGAGATGTATGGAAACCAAGTCGTTCTAAACTCTTTCTAAGACAGTCATACCATAATTTCCCTGACTGCTTAAGTCCATATAACCTTTTGTGAAGCAACCATGTATTTCCCCCTTCTTGCTGGTAGCCAGGTGGGGCCCTCATGTAGATCTGCCGGTCCAAGTTGGCGTGGAGGTAAGCCGTCTGGATGTCGAATTGGAAGACTTCTTCTCCCAGAGCGGCTGCAGTCACAAGGGCGGCCTTGACGCTCTCTGCCCAGACAGTTGGAGAGTAAGTCTCCGAGTAGTCTTCCATATAACGCTGAGCGAAGCCCTGGGCTACCAAACTGGCCTTATACAGGTAGAGGCCATTGGCAAGTGGTTTGGCTTTGTAAACCCACCTTGTGCCAATGACTTTCCTCTCCTTTGGTGGTTGCTGGGGGGTGAAGACCTTAAGTTGTTTCAGGCTCTGCATTTCCTTCTCCATCGCGAGCTGCCATTTCTCTTGCTCTTCGATGGGCAGCTCCTGGATGTCAGAGAAGGATTTTGGGGTGACCACAACGCTGTTGACAGACGCTATGTGGCCAATGTCAATTCTCTTTGGCGGGACCCCCTTGTTGGACCGCTTTGACCTCCTTACCTTCTGCCACTCACCGCTCTTTTCTTCCGCGGGTCTCTGAGGTGTTGCTGGGGGTGAAGACGGCGTGTCTTCCTCCGTGGGACTGGACACATCTTCATCTTGTTCCTCACTTTCGTCGGTGGCAGGGTACGAGGTCGCCTCTGGTGATGTCGCGGTCGGTGTGTCCTTCCTGGGTCGGTTGGCATATGGGCTCAGATCATTTGAGTGGATATGGGTCCAATTGGAATCCTCTTCGAAAGAGGCAGATTGGGAAGTCACAGGCCTGCCCCCTTCTCCCAGGAAACGATAGGCCTTGGAGCCAGGAGCATAGCCCAAGAACCTTAGTCTCTGAGAAACAGGTTTCCCCTTCTTCCGCAGCTGCTTGGGGATATGCACCCATGCATAGGTACCAAACATGCGCAAATGTGCCAGATTTGGTTTCCTACCGTGAACCAGGAAATATGGGGTATGGTTCACAACACTGCTCCAGGTGCAGTTTAAAGTGTAATTGGCATAATAAATTGCCTCCCCCCAGTATGATTCTGCGACACCCGCGTCTGCAATCAGACTACGCATCATGGTTTGCAGGATTCCATTCCTTTTCTCAGCTACACCATTTTGCGACGGGGTGAACGGTGCAGTTAGAAAATGGCGGATGCCCTTATGCCTTACCCAGTCCTGGAACTTCTGAGACATGAACTCAGCCCCGCGATCGCTCTGCAATTGTGCGATCTTGGTCTTGTACTGGGTCTCTACGAAGTTGTACAGCGACTTTATGGCGTCAAAGGCTTCAGATTTCTCTGTGAGAGTATACACGTGACCGTAACATGAAAAATCATCAACGGCAGTGAGAAAATACCTTTTCTTTCCTAGGGATGGTGTAAAAGGCCCAACCAAATCAACATGTACTAGTTGGTAAGGGTGTTGAGTCTTACGGGATGACACCTTTGATATAGGAGCAGCCTTCCTCTTTGTTTTCTTGCAAATGGCACAGTCCAGAAACACGTCACAGTCCTTGAGCTGGACTCCCTCAGCAAATTCTCCCATCTTTTTAACTACAGGGAAGCTTGCATGTCCTAGCCTTCTGTGCAATAAGTGGGCGCACTTATCATGAATTGGCTTCCCCATTGACACTCTCTTGGCTCTGGTTGCTTTGAGTGGTGCTGTAGGTGCCTGCTGAGATTCAGGCTCCTTGCCCACACTGCCCTTGGAAAGCCTTGGGGCAGGCTGTGGTGGCTTGGGAGAAAAATATGGTAAGCCATTTATTATGGTAATATTTCCAATGACCTTCTGGTCTCGGGTGACATGACCTCCCCCCTTGCGAAATAGGACTTCCACTTTGTCATCGTCACACAATTTGGTAATGCTCAAAAGGTTGTTGGCTATAGAAGGTGCGTGCAAGACACCTTCTACTTTTCCAAGTCCAGGTACAGAAACAAAACCCTCCCCAACAATTGAAGCAGTATCACCGTTTGCAACCTTGACAAATGAGTTAATTTTCTTTAACCTTTTAAAACCTTGACTCATATTAGTAATGTGAGAAGAAGCTCCAGAGTCCAGCAACCATAAGTCAGTGGAGCTATCAGCCTTTGTTGTGGGGGTGAGGGAACAAGTATGCAGTGAATTTCCCTTGCCCCTGCCACGCCCCCTTCCTTGCCCCTTCCCTCTTACTTGATTGGGACCACGTTTAGGGGCTTGATGTTGATGGGGGCAGTCTTTCTTGAGGTGCTCCTCAGAGCCACAGATGAAACATTTAAGCAGAGCATTAATTTGCTCTGAGTTGTGGTGCCCCCTTCTGGCTTGCTGAGTGGTGACTCTAGCGTATTCTCCAGCATTTCTCCTTCTCCGATCTTCTTCGATCAGTCTCCCTGTGAGGTAGGACAGATTTATGTCTTCCCTCTTGACCGCTTCGAGTGAAACAATGAAATTGCTCCAACTCCTGTCTAGAGAAGTAAAAATTATGGAGAGCATGCTGACATCAGACACAGGAAAATCTCTGGAAACCAATTCTGCCCTGAGTGCCTTTAATTTTGCAAGATGTTCAGGCATGCTGGCACCAAATTTCAGTTTGGTTGTATAAAGCTCAGTTGTATATCTGGTGATGGAACCAATGGTATCGCTGTTGAATAATTTGAATAACAGTTCCCAGACCTGAGCAGCTCTGAGGCCAGCTGGGATGCTAGGGAACAAGTTATTGTCCAGGGAACTGAGTAGAGCAGAATAAGCCTGCAAGTGTCGCAGCTCTTCTTGACGTCCCCATGGGGGAGGGGGTGGTTTTCGAACCATTTGTAGAATCCCATTCTTTAAGAGATATAGCTGTATATCTTTACTCCAACTGCTATAATTTTCTCCCGTTAGTTGCAGTTTTTTAAAATCTCTAGGAAGGTCTGTGACTAGAAACTCGGACCCATATTCAAAAAATTCTGAAATGTCCATTGATGTAAAAGGAAGCGGAAAAATGCTTACTCCTGAAGCCGTTTCTTCAGTGAAAGGGGTCACTCTTTTTTCTTGTTGCTTATTTAGTAATTCCATATGGGCGTGCCCGGAAACCATGTGATCTGGGGGAGGGCGTTGTTCAGGGTTTCTCCCTTCTTCCCATGAGGCATTGGGGGGGTGGAGCCCAGATTTACCAGCCCGGACTTGCTTCAACGGATCCTCCCGAGAATTAAAACCACATGGATTTTTATCAATGCCTGTTTTGCCCTGAGGAGCCCATTGCTGGTCCTGAAGACCCGAAGAGAAGGTGGGAGGCCGCGGGGGTTGATTGTTGGGAGGCTGCAGGCTGGATTCCCCCCGGCAGTTGGGCCCTGGGGAGAGGATGGGAGGCCTTGGGGGGGGTGGGCACCCCCGATGTCTGTTTGGCCACTGTCTTGATAGCCTCAAAGGCAGTGGCCAAGGCTTGCATGGCTGTCTGGAGAGCCGTTGTAACAGTTTTGGCTGGACAGACATCATTGCTATCATAGCATTTTAGGCTTTGTGGTGGGGAAAACTCAGGATTTTGCATGCTGTCTTGGCTGGAAGCCAGGGATTGCATGTCATTTCTGCTGTATGCCAGGGACTGCAGGCTATTCTGGTTGGAAGCCAGGGATTGCTGGCTTTCCAGACTTAAAGAAATCAAGTCTTTGTTAGATTTAGTGGGGGCCGCCATCTTGTTTCCTGTGCCAGACCATGTGGGTGTAGCCATCTTGTTTCCGCTTGCCCCAGGAAGTTGAAGCTCACGGCTGGGAGGGGGGGTTCGCGCCAAAAGCCCTGGGGTCCCGGGGTCACTAAGGGTGGCAGGCGCCATATTTGGGAGCCTCGTGGTCTCTTCGGTTTCCTGGGCTGCCTTCCCCCTCCCTTTCCCCTGCATTGCAAGGATCTCTTTAAGCAGCTCTTCACGTTCCTGTGCAGTCAGTTTACTCACGCGGCGTTTGGTTTCAGCCAGGTCCGTCTCTGCAGCATCTGAGCAGCCTTGGACAGTTTGCAAACCTTGTATGCTCTCCTCTGTGGCGTTCAGTTGTAGAGAGGCATATGAAGGGGTCCTGGATGCTCTGCTGGATCCTCTGATGGAATGAAGGTCATTTGCGCTCTCATCTGCAGCTGAGGTAGCTTCAGGGACTGAAGTCTTGGATGTAGGCAGGGAGGCTGTCTTCGATCGATGACTCCTGGTCACGATGGGAGAAATCCTGCCATCTGTTATAAATGGATTGGTGCCGGGCCTTTCAGACATCTTGTTGGCTGGTTCCTGGCTGGCTTGGAAGCTTTCCTTTAAACCATGCTCTGACTACCAACTTGTGAGGTGTTCTCACAATGAATCGTTAAAGGTGCTTCCAAGCAAAGGCATCACGCAGAGATGCAATCATATTTAGCTTTATTCATGATAGATCAAAGAGAAAGAAATACTTGGCATGAAAGCATTCATGCCTGCATGTAAGAGAGAAATAAAATAAAACAAGCTAGCATAACATGACTAAAATAGAGGTTAGGAGTAGAGATAGAACTAGAAGTAGAAACTGGAACAAAGAGCAGCCCCTCGTGCAGAGGTATTTATGGTGGGTCTTGGCCCCTCCTTGACCATAAAACACTCTCACCAATGGGGCTGTGGGTCCGAGACGCTTGGCTCATCAGTGGAAGCAAAGAAGCCTCTTTGCCTCCATCTGATGACCCTTTTGGGGAACTGCCAATGGCTGGCACTAAACATCTAACAGGCTCAAACTCCATTCTCAGCTGCAGAATGAAGCTGCTCCTTCGGCTGCAGAAGAAGTGGACCAATTGGGCAGGGCTGTCAGTGATCCCACCATGAGGTGAGTGGAAAAAACACCCCCCCCCAAAAAAAAACCTGCTGCCTCTTTTGGAGGCAAAAAACCCAAAACACACCCAGACTTATTTTCATGGAAACACGATAGTACAAATGTTTTGAGGACCAACTACTACAGTCATTAAATATATAATTAATGATGTACTGCAAGGAGCAAAAATGTCTCACATATAGAAAGAAGCCAACATTGCACTACAACCACAGGAAGGTCAACATGCCCTGATGATAAAATTCTCATTACATTAGACCAATTTCATTACTAAACAATAACATAAACTTTTTATTGCAATACCGGCAGAAAGATTGAAGAAAGATATAGTCATATATATCCATGAAGATCTGACTTTTGCCAAAAAAACCCACACAAAAACATTTAAGAGATAATGTAAGAACTGTTTTGAATATTATTGATTTTTTTCAATACCACAATGAGAAATTAAATTGGAAAGCATGGACTTTGGGAGAAATTTATTCAAGGTGTTAAAGAGATTTCTACCTCACAGCAAGCAAAGATTAATGGAGACTTAATTAAAGTATGCTAAATTCAAAAGGGCATGACACAAGGATACCTCTTATCTCCTTTATTGTTTACATTGGTGTTGAAAATTTTGAATAGAGCTATTAGATGGGATGAAAGAAATAAGAGGCATAAATATTAAAATAACAAGGCCAGACTGGTGAACCTATGGTCAAATAATAAAAGGTGAACCTATCCTCAAATCTAAAGAGTTGGAATCAAAAGGATGAATCACTGGATTCCATATTCACAATTGAAATAAAGTTTTAAATTAGATTTAAAAATTTATGGACTTTGCAAAAAATAAATGGAAAACTCTATTGTGAGCTAATGATGAACATATTATTGCTAAGGTTTATAAACTGATATTGAAATTAAATTTTGGGAAAAAGTGCAGCATTTTTTAATAGATCTCTTGTCCTTCCCATTTATTTTTACACAATTTCTTTGTATTACTCATTTAGATATGGCTCTTTGTCTTTTTTTGCTCTTCTCTAGAATTTTCCTATGTCTGTTTCAATTTACTTTCTGCCTTCTTAAGATAGCACACATAATTGTAAACACCAGTTCACTGCCTTTTAATTTTTATATTTCTTTGATTCATCTTTAATAATACTATTATTATTATTTTAGTTGCATGCAACTAAATTAATTATATTAAATTATTTATACAGGTGAAAATCAAAAAATTGGAATATCCTGTAAAAGTTCATTTATTTCAGTAATGCAACTTAAAGGGGGAAACTAATATATGAGATAGACTCATTACATGCAAAGCAAGATAGTTTAAGCCGTGATTTGTCATAATTGTGATGATTATGGCGTACAGCTCATGAAAACCCTAAATCCACAATCTCAGAAAATCAGAATATTACATGCAATCAATAAAACAAGAAGTGTACATAGAACAATATCAGACCTCTGAAAAGTATAAGCATGCATATGTACTCAGTACTTGGTTTGGGCCCCTTTTGCAGCAATTACTGCCTCAGTGCGGTGTGGCATGGAAGCTATCAGCCTGTGGCACTGCTGAGGTGTTATGGAAGACCAGGATGCTTCAATAGCGGCCTTCAGCTCTTCTGCATTGTTGGGTCTCATGTCTCTCATCTTTCTCTTGGCAATGCCCCACAGATTCTCTATGGGGTTCAGGTCAGGCGAGTTTGCTGGCCAATCAAGCACAGTAATCCCACGGTCATTGAACCAGGTTTTGGTGCTTTTGGCAGTGTGGGCAGGTGCCAGGTCCTGCTGGAAAATGAAGTCAGCATCCCCGTAAAGCTCGTCTGCAGAAGGAAGCATGAAGTGCTCCAAAATCTCCTGGTAGACGGCTGCATTGACCCTGGACTTAATGAAGCACAGTGGACCAACACCAGCAGATGACATGGCTCCCCAGATCAACACAGACTGTGGAAACTTCACACTGGACTTCAAGCATCTTACAGTGTGTGCCTCTCCATTCTTCCTCCAGACTCTGGGTCCTTGGTATCCAAATGAGATGCAAAAGTTGTTCTCATCAGAAAAGAGGACTTTGGACCACTGAGCAACAGACCAGGTCTGTTTTTCTTTAGCCCAGGTAAGACGCTTCTGACGTTGTTTCTTGTTCAGGAGCGGCTTGACAAGAGGAATACGACATTTGAAGCCCATGTCCAGGATCCGTCTGTGTGTGGTGGCTCTTGATGCACTGACTCCAGCCTCAGTCCACTCCTTGTGAAAGTCCCCAACACTTTGGAATGGCCTTTTCCTGACAATCCTCTCCAGGCTGTGGTCATCCCTGCTGCTTGTGCACCTTTTTCTTCCACCTTTTTCCCTTCCACATAACTTTCTATTAATGTGCTTTGATACAGCACTTTGGGAACATCCAACTTCTTTTGCAATTACCTTTTGAGGCTTTCCCTCCTTATGGAGGGTGTCAATGATGGTTTTCTGCACAACTGTCAGGTCAGCAGTCTTCCCCGTGATTGTGATTCCTATTGAACCAGACTGAGAGACCATTTAAAGGCTCAGGAACCCTTTGCAGGTGTTATGGCTTAATTAGCTGATTAGAGTGGGACACTTTGAGCCTAGAATATTGCACCTTTTCACAATATTCTAATTTTCTGAGATTCTGGATTTGGGGTTTACATGAGCTGCATGCCATAATCATCACAATTATGACAAATCACAGCTTGAACTATCTTGCTTTGCATGTAATGAGTCTATCTCACATATTAGTTTCCCCTTTTAAGTTGCATTACTGAAATAAATGAACTTTTGCATGATATTCTAATTTTTCGAGTTTCACCTGTATTTACCAAATCAAATTCCAACATTTTAGTTGTAACTTTGCAGGAAAAGGTTCATAATCTGTGACATAATCAGGATTTGGTAATTTTATCATTGTTCCAGAAGATATTTAACTGTATATATAACAGTTTCTCCCTAAGAACATATATTTTGGTGGATGCTAAGAGTAATGTACTCTCTGCAATATCTATTTCATTTTATTTGTATTTTTTTGTGGGGAGTTGAGTCACTATTTTCATCTTTTTTCTATACTACTGCAAAATCTGTGTCTACAATATAAATTCCTAATTCTTTTCAGTTCTCCGAGATTTTTAAAGATGTAGATTGATGAACTGTGTAAAACTCAGAAGTTGGAAAATTCATTTTAACAATTTAATTCAACTATATATTTTATTAAAAATTGGAAGATTAATGATATGATTCTTAATTAAGATTTCCCCAAATGTAAGACAAATAAATGTCAAATCAAATATCATATATAAAGTCCAAGTTAAAAACTGAACAATTGTTCTACGTACACTCTTACATTTGGATATTACTATACACAGGGCTTTTTTTGTCATAGAACGCTCAGAACGGAGTTGCGGCACCTTTTATGGATGGAACCTTGTAGGGGTAGGCAAGGCAGGTTGTATGACATGTGTGAGTTCTGGCACCTTTTTCTTTTACAAAAAAAGCACTGACTATACATACACTACATGTATTCTGATTCAGATAGATTAAGTGTGGACAACTAAAAGAAACATCACATTTTTTCATATGTGCTACCTGAGGAATCTTGTAGATTTCCAAGACTATTGCCATATCAAGAGAAGTAAAAGAATCTAGTCCACCAATCACTGCAAGGAGCTTCTTCTGCATATTACAGTCATAATTTGGGAAAAATCTTTCTAGTGTATATGTAAGTAGCATTGTGGAATGAAATGTCCTTTTTGCACTGTAGTAATTGTCATAAATATGGAATCCCAATGTTATATTTGGTAATATCTGAGGATTTTTATTGATCTCCTTTACTGCAAAGGCCAAGGCCAGGATATGTTGGTAATTCATTGGAAGTATTCTGCAAAGAAGAATTGGACTGTATGTCAGTGAAATGTTCCACATATCCAAAAGTTAATGCATTATTGTCATATTTATTACTGTTTACTATTTTTTCTTCTGTGTAATACTAAACATATTGAATGGCAGGATAACATATTTTTTTCTAAATTTGATCTTACATCATCACTGTTTTAATCAACCTCATGAAAAATATATTTTCAACAAATGTTATGACTCTTATGAAACTGGACAATAAATCTAACTGGGGAAAAACGGTTAAATATATAGACAATTGACATATGTATCTCAGAGAACAGTTAAACTGAAAATAACTTGAATAGGCTAGAAAGATGCATTGAAACCTAAGTCAGAAGAATAGAAGAACAAGAGTTTGTAAGAGGATTGATTTAAAATTAAATTCAGATTTTTCTTAAGGTATTATTTGAAAATATTTTTTTCAAAAGCTTAAAAGTTAAGTTATTGGATCTGGAAAGGGTCTCTTTGATTCAAAAAAACCAAAACAAAACCATGGTGGTGAACAAATATTTCTGTAAAATGAGATTTAGAAAAATTAAATACTTTCCTTCTGCACTTTCAAACTCTACAGTCAAACATATGTTTAAATATCCAAGTCAAAGCTGCTTACCTATTGAAAATTCTTTTAGTTGCATTGATATTTTTCTATAGTTTGAGGATGAAAAAAACAATTTTAGAAAAACATAAACTAGGATGGTGTACAAAAACAAATTGCTTACATAAGCTCTTCTGGCAAGGATGGTAGAGGGTTTTTTCTGAAATCTTTAGCATATGACAGGAAAAGTCCATGAGACACAATTCCCCCAAGGATGAAGTCTCCATTCTGGTGATATTTGTGAAATGGTTGTCCTGGATACTTGACACTGCATTTCACAGTGAGTGGTTTGTATGCCATGTATTGAAGCACTGTTAACAGGACTATGACTGCTATTAACATGTTGAAGACAAAACAATTCCTTCTGCAGATTCTTTTTCTATCTATTCATGGTCATCATAGTTGTTATTTTTATAAAAGTCACTTGTATACAAGGACAATTCTCTGGCAGACTTAGAGTTCTATGTGTTAAATATGGATGACCATATTGACACACACCTGCTTCTTACCTCCATTCCCAACTGCTTGAGGTCATATTTATACCATAATAAACTGAGTATGTTACTGTACTAATTTGTGGGAATAGCAGCAGTTTCACACCTGCTAATTTAATTATGCTCCTTCACCAATTCAGTGAATAGGGAATTGTTATTTATTCAAAACTGGAATTCTTTGTAGAATTTCTACAGAAAACACATTTGTCATTTGTTAGAAATTGAGAACTGGGAAGAGAGATGACAAAAGTTAAAATTGCATTAGATGTGATATTCATGCACTTCATCATAGATACAATCAGCTTTTCAACATATTTGGCAGAAACAAAAGGAATAAGTATCAGCACCTGGAATAAATTAGTTCTTGAAAACACTTTCAAACATATTTTTGTAAAATTTTCATTACAGTGGTAAGTAACACTAGGTTTCTTTACAGAAACCATAGCATTTAAAAAGAGAGAGAGAGATTCTGGATTTTCCTTCTTATTCTATCTTAATAAAACTGGAGGGGCTTCACTACTGATTTTGTTGTTGTTGTTGTGGCTGTATGCCTCAACATTTTGTGGTACTGGTCCCCCATTTGCCCTCCCCACTTTGAAGATATTGTTGAGTATAGCCTCAGTTTATCTACATGCTTTCTACCCAAATGTCCCCTTTTAGCCTGGATTTAAGTTGGAGTATCTAGCACTAAGATGGCATCAGTTGTACTTGGGGATGATCTTTGGAGGACCCAGGCTTGTGGTAGTGTAACTCTCCTGCCTCTTCTGGATCTTTCAGTGGCTTCTGATACATCACCCATAGAATTCCTCTGGACTGACTTCAAGGAATGGGACTGGGAGGCATGTTTTGCATGATCCTTTTTCCATGATCAGTTCAATTTGATGTTTGTGGGGAACGAGAGGCCAAGCCCTGGGTCCCTGCAGTATGGAATCGCTCAGAGATTGGATCTCTCCACTCTCCTCTTAAAATCTACATGAAACTACTGGGTGAGGTCATTTAATACACAGAGTACAATTTTATCAGTATGCTGATGTTACCCAGTTACACATCTCTATTCAGGGCCAGACACATGTGGTGTTGCCTGTGTGCCTGGAGATTCTAAATGTTTGATGAGGATAAACCTTGCAAGAAGAATGGCTCTGGATTTTTGTCCCTTCAGGATCTGTGGATTTGTCATCTTTCACTCTGGACTAATTTGCATTCCCCTGGATGAAGCTGATGTACAATTTGGGGGGGGCAGGGTCCTCCTGGACTCCTAGCTCCTATCTGAAGAATAAGTGGCAACCACAACTGGGGGGGAGGGTTTACACAAATCCATCTTATGTGACAATTATGCTGTTTCCTGGACCAGTGTCCTTCCTCATGGCCTTAGTAACTTTCCATCTAGATTGTTATACTGTGCTTTAAATCAGGTTTTCCTTGAAGACCACTTGGAAGTTGGAACTGGTCCAGAATATAGTAGACCACATAGTAATGGATGTCCATAGGTTTACAAACATTTATTGTGCAAACTGCACTAATTCTCAGTTTTATTCCATTTAAAATTCAAGGTGCTCATTATTATCTGTAAATCCCTACATGACATAAGACCTGGTTATTTGAGGGTCTGCCTCTGCCTCAGAATATGCACCCATCACACTAGATCAGATGGTGCAGGCATCCTCAAGGTCCTTTATCTGAAATATCACCAGCTAATGCAGGGGTCTTCAAACTTGGCCCTTTTATGACTTGTGGACTTCAACTTCCAGAATTCCTCAGCCCATCTGCCTGGCACAGGAATTCTGGGAAGTCCACAAGTCATAAAAGGGCCAAGTTTGAAAACCCCTGATCTAGTGTGATCTAGAGGATGAAAGTGACTGGTTCTATGAAGCCCTACAGCAACTTATAGAACTAACACCAAAAAATGATGTCCTTATCATCATGGGGGATTGGAATGCTAAAGTAGGAAGCCAAAAGATAACTGGAATAACAGGCAAGTTTGGCCTTGGAGTACAAAATGAATCAGGGCACAGGCTGATAGAATTTTGTCAAGAGAATACGATGGTCATAGCAAACACTCTTTTCCAACAACCCAAGAGACGGCTCTACACATGGACATCACCAGATGGTCAACACAGAAATCAGATTGACTATATGCTCTGCAGCCAAAGATGGAGAAGCTCTATACAGTCAGTAAAAACAAGACCAGGAGCTGACTGTGGCTCAGACCATGAGCTTCTCCTTGCAAAGTTTAGGCTTAAACTGAAGAAAGTAGGGAAAAGCACGAGGCCACTCAGGTATGAATTAAATCATATCCCTGTTGAATATACAGTAGAGGTGACAAATAGATTTAAGGAATTAGATCTGATAGATAGAGTGCCTGAAGAACTATGGACAGAGGTTCGCGACATTGTACAACAGGTAGCAACCAAAACCATCCCAAAGAAAAAGAAATGCAAGAAAGCAAAATGGCTGTCTGAGGAAGCTTTGCAAATAGTTGAGGAAAGGAGGGAAGCGAAAGGCAAGGGAGAAAAACATAGATATGCCCAATTGAATGCAGAATTCCAGAGAATAGCTAGAAGAGATAAGAATGCCTTCTTAAATGAACAGTGCAAAGAAATAGAAGAAAACAATAGAATAGGGAGGACCAGAGATCTTTTCAAGAAAATTGGAGAGATGAAGGGAACGTTTAATGCAAAAATGGGCATGATAAAGGACCAAAATGGCAGGGACCTAACAGAGGCAGAAGAGATTAAGAAGAGGTGGCAAAATTACACAGAAGAACTATACAAGAATGAGCTTAACATCCCAGATAATCACAATGAGGTGGTCACTGACCTCGAGCCAGACATCCTAGAATGTGAAGTGAAGTGGGCCTTAGAAAAGCTGAGCAACAACAAAGCTAGTGGAGGTGACAGTATTCCAGCTGAGCTATTCAAAATCTTAAAAGACAGTGCAGTAAAAGTGCTACACTCAATTTGCCAGCAAATTTGGAAAACTCAACAGTGGCCACAGGATTGGAAAAGATCAGTTTACATCCCAATTCCAAAGAAAGGCAGTGCCAAAGAATGTTCAAACTATCGCACCATTGCTCTCATTTCTCATGCTAGTAAAGTCATGCTTAAAATCCTACAAGCTAGACTTCAGCAGTATGTGGATCGAGAACTACCAGAAGTACAGGCAGGATTTCGAAGAGGCAGAGGAACTAGAGATCAAATTGCCAACATATGCTGGATCATGGAGAAAGCTAGGGAGTTCCAGAAAAACATCTACTTCTGCTTCATTGACTATGCTAAAGCCTTTGATTGTGTGGATCATAACAAACTGTGGCAAGTTCTTAAAGAGATGGGAGTACCAGACCATCTTATTTGTCTCTTGAGAAACCTATATGCGGGTCAAGAAGAAACAGTGAGAACTGGACATGGAACCACTGATTGGTTCAAAATTGGGAAAGGAGTCCAGCAAGGCTGTATACTGTCGCCCTGCCTATTTAACTTATATGCAGAGCACATCATGAGAAAGGCAGGGCTAGATGAATCAAAAGTTGGAATTAAGATTGCCGGAAGAAATATCAACAACCTAAGATACGCAGATGATACCACTCTAATGGCAGAAAGTGAAGAAGAACTAAAGAGCCTCTTGTTGCGGGTGAAGAAGGAGAGTGCAAAACTTGGGTTGAAACTCAACATTAAGAAAACCAAGATCATGGCATCTGGCCCTCTCAATTCCTGGCAAATAGATGGGGAAGAAATGGAGGTAGTGACAGATTTTATTTTCCTGGGCTCCAAGATCACTGCAGATGGGGACTGTAGCCAAGAAATTAAAAGATGCTTGCTCCTCGGAAGGAAAGCCATGGCAAATCTAGACAGCACACTAAAAAGCAGAGACATCACCCTGTCAACAAAAGTGTGTATAGTCAAGGCTATGGTCTTCCCAGTTGCAATGTATGGCAGTGAAAGTTGGACCATAAGAAAGGCTGAGCGCCAAAGAATTGAGGCCTTTGAACTATGGTGCTGGAGAAGACTCCTGCGAGTCCCTTGGACTGCAAGGCGATCAAACCTGTCAGTCCTAGAGGAGATCAATCCTGACTGCTCTTTAGAAGGCCAGATCCTGAAGCTAAAACTCAAATACTTTGGCCACCTAATGAGAAGGAAGGACTCACTGGAGAAGAGCCTGATGCTGGGAAAGATCGAGGGCAATAGAAGAAGGGGACGACAGAGAATGAGGTGGCTGGATGGAGTCACTGAAGCAGTAGGCGTGAGCTTAAATGGACTCCAGAAGATGGTAGAGGACAGGAAGGCCTGGAGGAATGTTGTCCATAGGGTCGCAATGGGTCAGACATGACTTCGCAGCTAACAACAACAACAACAGTGTGATCTTGGAAACATGTGTTTCCTGTAGCTACCTATACTTTATGGAACATATTCCCTATGACAATTTGGCAGGCCTTCACCCTTCTAGCCCTTTGGAAGGTTGTTAACACCTAGTGTTTTACTGAGAGGCTGGTATTATATATGTAAAAACAGGTTATTTTGTTTTATTGTTTCATTGTTTTTATGATTATTTATTCCTTTATGATTACTGTGAGCTCTTCTGAGTTGCTTCAAATGGGAAGCCATATAAATCTTATACAAATTAAACATCCCCAATTGCTTCAATTTTCACACCCCTTGTAATAAATATGATCCTGGTCTAAATAACATTTATTTTCTTCTTTTTTATAATAGGTAGTCTTTGCGTTATCTCCAGTCATTCGGTGACTGTTCAAAGTTATGATAGCTCTAAACAAGGGAGACTTATCACTGTTTTTTGGACTTCCTGTCAATTTAGAATATCCATAGTCCTAATTATTTCTTATATTGTTTAATCCTCTTTTAATTTTTGTATTTATATCTTTTAACTTTTTATTGTTGTGAGCCACCCTGAGTCCTCAGGGAGAAGGGCAGCATATAAATTTAATAAACCTAATCTAAATCTAACCTAATTCATTGCCCAGCTTACAATTATAACACTGCAGTGAACTGCAATTACATAATCACAAAGTTCAATGTTCCCGGCTGGTTTCCTACAGGAAGCTCAATGGAGAAGCTAACAGGAAGTTGGAATTTACTGTTCTATATATAGTATCTGACCGTGGCACATATGTATCTGCCTGCAGTCTGTAACAACTGTGTGGGACACTTTGTCCTGCATTAACCACTATTTGCTCAGTGTTGTTGTACCTTGGAATGGTTTAAGTTGATGTAATAAATATATGACTACTGTAATTCATTATTAAATATATGTAATTTGTATTTTGCCTTATATCCATTAACACCAACTTTTCCTAAAGACTGAAAATAATATTGTGTATCCACTCATTCACTGTTCAGTTCCAAAGACAAGAGAAGCATAAAAACATCAAGAAAACAAGGAAAACCAAAAAGCAACCATAGAATGATCCTAAAGTAAAATGTGGATTATTGTATACATCATTTTGGAAAGTGGAGTATAACTTACTTTAAAATAGTACAGTTTCTTAAATTATCAAAATTTTAGGGGAATCTTTTCTAATTTATCAGTATTCTTTTCAAATAAAATATCTGGAGATTTATGACTTATGCCATATCCAAAAGAATAATGTTCTCTCTTTAGAAGTTTACATCTTGAGAAGTACATCTATCACAAATTAAGAGTCAAAGAAAGAAACATCTCATTTTAGTTGACTATATTTAAAATTATTTTAAATCCTGAGATATAATATGGTGTTGTCACTGCGTGTTTTTTTTAGTTTTGCCAGCTTCGCTCATTCCTAAGTGTACATCTCTTTCTGCTCTGCATCTGTGTATTATCTTATCTTGTAACCATAGTGACTCTAGCTATGTCCAGCCAATGTTTTGGTTTTAAACTGTTTTGTGCGCAGGCCTAAAAAAAGTTCAGTTTCAGTTTTACTTTCAGCGGTGTACAGGGCAAGAATAAAACACAGAAATTTACAAAAACTAAAAGATAATTAAATGCATGCCCGATTAAAATACAATTGATACATAGTAAAAAACCCCGATAAAATTAATAAAAACCCCACCAATCCCCCCTCAGGCCAGGCCGGCTTGCTCGAACAAGGATGTTTTCAGATCGCGGCGAAAGGAGCGCAGATCGGGCACCGTCCGGAGCTCAACCGGTAACTGGTTCCATAGCTCCGGGGCGCCCACAGAGAAGGATCTCTCCCTGGGGGCCACCAGTCGGCATTCTCTGACCGGTGGCACCCTGAGGAGGCCCTCTCTGTGGGAACGCACAGGGCGCAGGGAGCTTGATGCCGGCAGCAGATGTTCCCTGAGGTACTCTGGCCCCATGCCATGGAGGGCTTTGAACACCATTACTAGCACCTTGAATCTCACCCGGAAGACAACTGGCAACCAATGGAGTTCACGGAGCAGAGGTGTAACATGGGAGTATCGGGAGACTCCTAACACAACTCTCGCGGCTGCATTATGTACCAGTTGGAGCCTCCGGGTGGTCCTCAAGGGAAGCCCCATGTAGAGAGCGTTGCAGTAGTCTAGACGAGAGGTCACGAGCACGTGAGTGACCGTGCATAAATCATCCCGGCTTAGATAGGGCCGCAACTGGCGCACCAGGCGAACCTGGGCGAAAGCCCCCCTAGTCACAGCCACCATGTGATCTTCCAAGGTGAGCCGCGAATCTAGGAGGACTCCCAAGTTGCGAGCCCTATCTACGGGGGGTAATAATTCACCCCCCATAGAAAGAGATGGAATATCCGAATAGACCCGGGATGAAGGTATGCAAAGCCACTCGGTCTTGTCGGGGTTGAGTTGAAGTCTGTTCCTCCCCATCCAGACCCGAACCGCCTCCAGGCAACGGGACATCATGTTGAGGGCATCACTGGGGTGGTTTGGGGTAGAAAGAAAAAGCTGGGTATCATCAGCGTACTGATGATACCCAACTCCAAAGCCACGGATGATCTCACCCAGCGGTTTCATATAGATGTTGAACAGGAGAGGCGAGAGGACCGACCCCTGAGGGACTCCACAAACGAGAGACCTCGCGGTCGACCTCTGCCCTCCTGTCAACACCGACTGCGAGCGTTCCTGGAGATAGGAGGAGAACCACTGTAAAACCGTGCCTCCCACTCCCAATCCCCTGAGACGCCGCAGCAGGATACCATGGTCGATGGTATCGAAAGCCGCTGAGATGTCTAATAGGACTAGAACAGAGGAATGACCCCTGTCCCGAGCCCTCCAGAGATCATTCACCAGCGTGACCAATGCCGTCTCCGTGCTGTGCCCGGGCCTGAAACCCGATTGGTACGGGTCTAGATAATCCGCTTCATCCAGGGCCAAAGGGAGCTGATGCGCCACCACACTCTCAACAACCTTCGCAAGAAAGCGAAGGTTGGAGACCGGACGGAAGTTGTTCAATACAGCTGGGTCCAAGGCAGGCTTCTTGAGGAGGGGCCTCACCACCGCCTCTTTCAAGACAGCAGGGAAGCTACCCTCACTCAAAAAGCTGATATAACTGCCTGGAACCAGCTGCGTGTCCTCTCCCGGGCTGCATAAACCAGCCAGGAAGGGCACGGGTCCAATAAACATGTGGTGGAGCTCAGTCTCCCCATAATCCTGTCCACTTCCTCCGGAGTCACAGAATCAAACTCCTCCCAAATGATATCGACAAGACCACCCGCGTCCTGATCGCCAGACTCTGTCCAGTCAGAGTCCAGACCGGTCCGAATCCGAGCGATTTTGTCCGACAGATAATTGTTAAACTCCTCGGCATGACCCTGCAAGGGTTCCTCCCTCACCTCCTGATTAAGGAGGGAGCGAGTCACCCTAAACAGAGCGGCCGGGCGATTATCTGCGGACGCGATAAGGGTAGCGAAGTGATTAGACCTCGCCACCCTCATCACAGCGAGATAAGACCTAATATGGGTTCTTAGTCGCAATCGGTCGGATTCGGATCGGCTGGACCTCCAACTGCTCTCTAGGCCCCGTCTCCGACGCTTCATCTCCCGGAGCTCCGCAGAGAACCATGGAGCTCGACGGGATCTGCATCGGGTCAGGGGCCGCAAGGGTACAACTCGGTCAAGAGCCTCAGTTGCTGCCCTTTCCCAAGCTTCCACTAAGGCATCTGCCGAGCTGTGAGTGTGGGAGGCAGGTGGGGACCCCAGTGCTGCCTGGAACCTCGCGGAATCCATTAAGCGTCTGCGGCGGTACCATCTAACTGGTTCCACACACCCACGGCGGGGGGTGGCAAAACGGAAGACCAGCCACAGGAGATGATGATCGGTCCATGACAGGGGCATAATAATTGGGGAGCCCCCACCAAGATCATCTAACCACCGACCAGATAAGAAAACTAGGTCAAGGGTGTGGCCTCCCTCATGAGTCGGTCCTGAAATTACTTGCGTCAGGTCCATGGCCGTCATGGAAGCCATGAACTCCCGAGCCAACTCAGATGATCCTCCCAGAGATGGTAGATTGAAGTCCCCCAAAACTATAAGTTTCGGGAACTCAACCACCAACCCAGAGAGGACATCGAGAAGCTCAGGCAGGGCTGCTGCTGCGTGACTAGGCGAAAGGTACACCAGCAGCAAGCCCAACTGCGCACCAGGGCCGCATCTCAAGAAGAGAGACTCACACCCGACTATCTGTGGAACGGTGGCCTCCCGCGGAGCTAAGGTCTCCCTCATAACAACAGCCACTCCCCCACCCCTACCCTGAGCCCGAGGCCGGTGTAGCACCCGGAAACCTGGTGGGCAAAGATCAGCCAGAGGAATACCGCCCTCTGGGCCCAGCCAAGTCTCCGTGATGCAAGCCAGGTCCGCCTGCTCACCCTCGACCAAGTCACGGACGAGAGGAGCTTTATTAACGACAGACCTGGCATTCAAGTACACCAGCTGGAGCTCAGGAGGCTGCACATCCTCACTCCCGGGACCTCGGGGCAGAACAAGAGGGTCGGAACGCCTCACCGCTTGCAAGTAGCGGAGAGGCCTTCCCTGACATCGATACGGCCCTCTGTTCCTGCACCTGCTGCCATTCCCTAACGTCGTGGGAATAGGCATTCCCACGACTTGCCCTGGAGCCGCGGGGGGGACCGACCCCTGCTCCTCCCCTCCGCGATGAATCCCGGCCCTGGCCTGAACAGTGGTTGCTGGACTGCCCCCCATATCCGAACAACCAAAAGAAGTTCCCACCCCCCTCCCTAACCTCCTAAAAAATTTAACCAAAAAACTAACCAGGGGCCTCTTATTTGGCTTATATCGGAGGCCCCTACCCATGCCCAGCCATCTCTCAGGGTCCCAAAACTCGGGCCCTTCATCAAGAAGAGGTGTAAAGAGTAAGGCGGGTCGCTCCCAGGATGGGGGGCCCCCTGAGAGCGTATAAGGTCGTGCTAGAATAAGTCAGACGCATGATCTTAACAAGTCCGACAAAAAAAACAGCAAGGCAGACCAGATCAACATGGGAGGGTCTCAAAATAAATAAATCGAAGGCAAATGCCACTAGAGCTGGGAAATCCCGGAACAGATCGAATCCCGCCCTCTCACGGCAGTCAAAGCCGGGGGGCAACCTGGTACATACAAACCGGGGTAGCAATACCCCCCAGAGCTCTCACCTCTGGGAGGCAGCAGATGTAAAAACTTAACCACTCTCCCACAGTGGTTACGACCCGGGCCTTCTATTATAGGGGAGGGGGGAGAAGGGGAGGGAGTTAGAGCAAAGAATCTATAAAATACATCAGGATTAATAAGCCGGCATGGTCACAAAATGGTAGGAGAGATTCACAGATGTCCCTTCAGCAGGCATCGCTCCAAGCTGCCACACCTCCTCATTCATTGAGAGCTTCAGCTAGAATGTCTATTAATACTGCTACTATCAAAGTTCCTGTCTCAGATGGAGCACAGCAGCCTTCACCCCAAGTGCAGCCTCCACTGGTTCCTCAAATACAAAGGCCAGTGCTGACTGCAGGCCAACTTAATGTAGCAGCTCAAGCGCCAGCACCTTCTGCTGGCCAGGGTGGCATTGCAGCTCAAGTACAGCCACCCCTAGCACCAGTACCTGTAGCA
Source organism: Vipera ursinii (assembly GCF_947247035.1). Taxonomy (NCBI): domain Eukaryota; kingdom Metazoa; phylum Chordata; class Lepidosauria; order Squamata; family Viperidae; genus Vipera; species Vipera ursinii. The sequence goes on along the minus strand of NC_139517.1, from coordinate 20,870,698 downwards.
GCTTCAGTGCAACTGCCGCAGGCCCTGGCACAGGTGCCATTGGTGCCCCCTGCAGGCCAAGTCCCAATTGCACAACCTGCACAGCCAGTACCCCTATTGCATGTTCCTCAACAGGCACCCTCTATTGTACCACTGGCTGGTGATTCAAAACTGAAGCGGTCAGGACAGAATTACAGGGCATGGGTCAGTGAAGTTGGACTTTTGCTTCGTAGAGAAGGTACCCATGTGATGGTGTTTAATCCTCCTGCCCAGCCATGGCCTCCTGACATATGGGACCTGAATAATAGAGCATGCACAACGTTATTGATGTCCATGGACACTGAATTGCAGCTCACATTTTCACAAGATGCAACTGCCCAACAAATTTGGGCTCAATTAGAAGCATGTTACCGGCCTACGTCCATTGAGTCTACATGTTTGCTTTTGTCTGAGTTCCATGGTTCTAGATTAAAACCTGGTGAGGATATTGGAGAACACTTAACTAAAATGAAAGGAATAAGAAAAGAACTGGGTGAAAAAGGCTATCCTATTGATGACTTTCAAATGATCAGCATTATCATTAACTCTTTGAATTATGAATGGAAAGATGCTATTTCTAAGATTAATCAAGTGCCTATCGCTCAACGCACAGTGGATCATGTATGCAGAATTTTAACCGAAGAAGAGGCACTTATGCAAGCCGCGCCACATTTATGGGAACCACCTGCATCAAAAGCTTCAGCGAGGTGTTCCTTCTGTGGAAGAGCCTACGTTCCAAGGATGCCAAGATGCTACATCTGCAATCGTGTGGGACATGCCACCCGAGATTGTCCCCAACGGTTTCCAGTGCCCTCCATGTACCAGCCCAGAGGAACAGATAACAGAGGAGGCAGAGGTAGAGGCGGGCGACAAGGTCGTGATCGTAGTCCCAGGCGTGATCCTCAAGCTCCACTTGCCACATTGGTTGTAACCAACGATCCACAGCCTCAACTAGAGTATGACAGATGCCTACTTTGGACTTTGGACAGCGGAGCAGCATTACATGTTACCTACAGAAAAGAGCTTTACACAGAGATGCACGAGCCTGAACCTGAACTTCGTGAACTGTACTCTTTTTCAAATCATCCTGTTCAGGTCATGGGAAAAGAAACTGTCTATATTGAAGAGTTCGGTGCATTCATTCCCAATGTTTACTACATTCCATCAGCTAATAGTAGTTTGCTTAGTCAGAGTCACTTGTCTAGGGTATCAAAATTCAGGTACACCATCTTGAAAAAGCAAGTTATGTAGTTAAAGATGGAGATATTGTTGCTGAAACCATGTTGATTGGTGGTGTTTATTATATAAAGCCAAAGTCTAAGCCGCAAGAGCAGGCAAGTATACAAGCTGCAAAAAGGGAGAGCACAGGCCCAGTGAGAGATGTCCCAGAGAGAGATCCTGTTGCTAATTCAAAGGCTCCTAAAGCCAATAAAAGGACAAATAAGACAGCAGGTTGCTCATAGCAAGCCTGAGGTTCCTAATAAAAATGCTAATGTTGAGAATTCACTAACAGGTAAACCTTTGCATTCCAGGTGTATCCATAAGTGGCATAGAAGATTGGGTCATGTCAGTTTCCGTGTTCTGAAGAAGATGCCAGAGTTCGCAAGAGGTTTGGATCTAAAGGGGTGTAAGGTGTTTTTGGACTGTGCTGTCTGCAAGAAAGCCAAATCCAAAGCAGCAGCAATTCCAAAACGCGCTACACGCCTGTCAACACGCATTTTTTATTTGGTACACACTGACATAGTGGGTCCTTTTGCACCAACAATTGGTGGTAAAAGATATTTCTTGACAATTGTTGATAATTATTCTAGATATGGATATGTATTTCCTATGAGAGAAAAATCTGAGACCTTTCAGATCTTTAAAGACTTTGCCAATCTTGTCTATACCCAATTCGAAGTCAGCATTGCCAGAATTCAGAGTGATCGTGGTGCTGAATTCATGTCTCAGCGTTTCCAGGACTGGATGCGTAAGAGTGGGATACTACACCAGACCTCATCTCCTTACACTCCAGCTCAGAATGGAGTGGCAGAACGCAGAAATGGAGTTCTGCAAACCATGATGCGTTGCCTTCTTGAAGATGCTAACCTCAGTCTTCCATACTGGCGTGAAGCTATCAAATATGCTAACCATATCATCAACCGCACTTGGAGTAGTGTGATAAATCAGACCCCTTATTTCATGTTATATGGACACAAGCCTGACCTCTCACGTCTCCATATTTTTGGTTCCTATGCTATGATCAATATTCCTTTAGCCCAAAGAAAGAAAGGGGGTCCTGCAGCAAAAAGGATGAGATTTATGGGCATTGATGATATTTCAAAATGGAGCAAATACATTGACTCTCATCATGTCGTAGTCATTTCATAATCCGCTACTTTTGAGGAAGATGCTGACTGGTCCAGGATTCATTCTAACGATCCTGGAGTTTATTTTCCTAGAGATGCTGCTGCTGATGCCACACAGCCTGATGGTCAAGATGCACAGGCGAATGTTCCTTCCACGAGTTCTTCTCAATCCACTGTTCCGTCTCCGCAAGCCACCAATGCTGCTGGCGATGAAGACGAGGACGAAACGGAAGAAGAATGGACGGTTGGTCCGAGACGTTCCAAGAGGACAACAAAGGGAATTCCTCCAAAACGGTATTCGTGGCAAGTAACCAAAGCACCTTTACCTTTGATCTGTAATGTTACACTTCCTCCTGAGATGTTCACACAAATCAAACATCTTCCTGAAGCAGAGCAAGATAAATGGTTTGAGGCAATGCAGGCTGAAATGGACAGTCTAAAGAAACTTCAGGTGTTTACGCCTGCAAGCCCTCCAGCAAACAAGAAAGTTGTTGGCACTCGATGTGTCTACAGAATTAAAAAGAAGCCAAATGGTGAATCGTTGTACAAGGCCAGACTTGTAGCCCAGGGCTTCGCTCAACGTTATCCTGAGGACTATACAAATACTTATTCACCCACAGTGCGGACGGAGAGTGTGAAAATCGCCTTAGCCACTGCAACTATCCTTGGCCTAGAAGTTTTCCAGTTTGATGTTGAAACAGCTTATCTACACGCTGATCTTGATGAAGAAATTTATGTCAAAGGTCCTCCAGGTTTCTGACAGCAAGAAGGGGATACTTGGTTTCTACACAAAAGTCTTTATGGTCTGAAACAGTCTGGTTTAATGTGGTACTTATGTCTTTCTGACAAACTAAATTCAATGGGCTTTATTAAGTCTGAAACAGATGAATGCGTGTTTACAAAAAGATCTGATAATAGGTATGAGATAATTCTTGTTTATGTTGATGATATTGTTTATATTGGTCCAAATAAGCAGATGAGTGAATGTTTTGCTAAAGCTTTACAACAGTTTTTCACATTGAGGTCTTTAGGACATATTAACACTTATTTAGGTGTTCAAGTTACCAAAACTCAGAAGGGGTTCAGTCTTACACAGGAAGATAAGATTGAACAACTATTGCATCACTGCAACATGAAGGATGCTAAACCTGTGAGTATACCCATGCAAACTGACTTTCACAACTTGACACATGAACCGAGTCCTGAGTTCGAGGATCAAACACTTTATCGCTCAGTCATTGGGTCACTGCTATATATTAGTAGTTGGAGTAGACCTGACATTGCACTTAGTGCTAATCTCCTATCACGACATGTAGGCAAGGCAAAACAGTTTCATTGGACATGTGTTAAGAAATTATTGAGATATCTAAAACACACCAAAGACATGAAGTTGTTGTTAGAACCCACACATACTGACTATGCAGAGTTATGTTGTTATGCAGATTCAGATTGGGCAAGTGATAAGAAATCACGTAAAAGCACTTCAGGTTATATGATGTTTTTGAATGGATGTCCTGTTTACTGACATGTGCTTAAACAGAATTTTGTTTCTTGTTCTTCTACAGAAGCTGAGTATGCTTGTGTTTCAGATGCATGTAATTCTCTAACGTGGTTTGATGCCTTAGTCACAGATATCTGGACACCTCCGATTCAACCAATCACTATGATGGAGGACAACGAATCTGTGGTTTCTATATCTGAGAATCGCTTTACAGGTTCCAGGTCTAGACACATTGACATCCGTTACCAAAATATAAGACAAGCAGTTAAACAAGGTTTTGTCAAATTGCAGTATGTGTCTACACATGACCAAATTGCTGATATGCTGAACAAACCACTTTCTACAGCCCAACACGAGTACCTGCGCAAGAAGATGTGCCTTATCTGATTTTCTGCTTCGCTGACAAAAGAAGGGGATGTCACTGCATGTTTTTTTTAGTTTTGCCAGCTTTGCTCATTCCTAAGTGTACATCTCTTTCTGCTCTGCATCTGTGTATTATCTTATCTTGTAACCATAGTGACTCTAGCTATGTCCAGCCAATGTTTTGGTTTTAAACTGTTTTGTGCGCAGGCCTAAAAAAAGTTCAGTTTCAGTTTTACTTTCTCCTTCTGCCTGACGAGATAATGTGGTCAGTCTAGGTCTTTTGTTTTCTCATTAAAAGTTTTACTATAGAATATGCCTTGGATTTCTTTTCTTTGATATTGACCATGCAAATGAACCACGGTCCATCCACCTCTGGTCGGACTGTTAATTGTTCCGCGACAGGTGTCAGCTATTTTGGGTCAGTGTCAGCATACATTTTATATCTGGAGAATACAGAATGGAAACAGGAATTACATGTGTTCCCACACACTTATTCTTGATTAGTTCCTGATTCATAGAAAATGTAAGAAAACTACTGTAGTCAAAAAAAAATTAAGCCAAGATACTCTAAAGAAAATAAACACCATGTCGAAGTCATTAACTAAATACGAAGTTACAGTGATGGGCATGTTCATACACTTGATCTTTGGAAAAATAAAAGTGTAAACAATGGAGAAAATAGCTTCATGACTACTTTTTCCATTTAAATTGTTGTCCAATATTCTATGGTAATTCTGCTATATGTATAATAACACAGATCAAAGCAAAATGCTTGAATATATTCAGCAATTTCTTTTTATTCTTAGTTCCTTTTTGTTCAGGTCTGGCCTTACTTTTCCAGGTACCTTCAAAATGAATACTTTCCTAATGAAATACAGTCCTTTAACAACTTCCTCAGTATAAATGCTAGGAAAAATATTCAGCACAATATCTACTGTAAAACACACATAAACATGGAAGTCCATCTGCAATGCAGATTACCGCCACATTCTAGAACACATTCACTAATTCCTCTGTCTTCTTAGTTGCCTGTTGTTCAACTCTGGTCTCAAAACAATAATGTAGCATTTGGGGGAAAAAATGCATATCAACAGCCCAGCACTTGAGGCTAAAATTGAGAAGATCTCCACAGCCACCATATATTTCCCCTTCGTGCTCAGGTAGGTTGGAACAAAGGATATCCAAACACTGCAGAAAACCAACATGCTGAAAGTGATGAACTTAGCTTCATTAAATGTATCTGGTAATTTCCTGGCAAAGAAAGCAACTATGAAACTGGTCATTGCCAAGAAGCCCACATAACACCTTGCAGAATAAAACAAAACCAAGGAGCCTTCCTTACACTGCAGGACAATTTTTCCAGGCTCTGAGTGCAGGTCAGCATCTGGGACAGGAGGAGAGATGGACAGCCATATAGTTGAAATCCCAACCTGAATTAAGAAGCCTGATAAAACAAAAACATAGCCCAGTCTTTTCCCCACCCATTGGCTCATCCTGCTTCCTGGCTTGGTTGCCATGAAAGCCAGGACCACAGTCACAGTTTTGGCCAGCACACAGGAAATAGCCACAGAGAAGGTGATGCTGAAACCAGTTTGACGGAGAACACATGCCACCTTACTGGGCTGACCAATGAATAGTAATATACAAAGGAAGCAGAGCAGGAGGGCGATGAGGAGAATATAAGTGAGATCCCGGTTGCTGGCTTTGACGATGGGAGAATTGTGATGCATCAAAAATGTCCTTAGTACCAGAACTGTGATTGTGGAACAGAAAAGAGAAAAACAGGCTAAAGTGATTCCCAAAGGTTCTTTATATGACAAGAAACTGATATCTTTGGGAATACATGAATCCTGCTTTTTGTTGGGATAATTTTCATCTGTGCAATCATAACAGTCATTCATATCTGAAATGGAAAAGATGTATCATCAAACTCATATGGATTTGCAAATCTTTATAACTTTGAAAACATTATATAGGCTTAAATATTACATTATGCTGTACTCCAAGTAGGAAATAAATGTCTTAGTTGTGACCAGATCTATGAAATCAGATATGCATCTCTTATATGAACAATTATAATAACATCATCATTATACTCCTATTTGAAAGTACCATGTAAAAATATTGGTTATTTCTTATATAAAATATTTTAGGGAATAGAGTCGTGTCTCTTATATATTTTAGCTATGCAATATAGCAGGGCTCAAGATTTTTTTCCAGTCTAGCCTTTATGCCTAAACAAATAAAATTTATAAAAGGAAAAGGAGGAGAAGGAAGCTTTACAAATTGACAAACAGAATATATATAGTACATGTATCTATGTATGTCTACATGCATACATACATATAGGTAAAGGTAAAGGTTCCCCCGCACATGTGTGCTAGTCGTTTCCAACTCTAGGGGCCGGTGCTCATCTCCGTTTCAAAGCCGAAGAGCCAGCGCTTGTCCGAGTACGTCTCCGTGGTCATGTGGCCGGCATGACTAGATGCCAAAGGCGCACGGAACGCTGTTACCTTCCCACCGGAGTGGTCCCTATTTTTCTACTTGCATTTTTACGTGCTTTCGAACTGCTAGGTTGGCAGAAGCTGGGACGAGTAACAGGCGCTCACTCTGTTACGCGGCACGTATAAATAATATTTAAGCAATATATCTTTCTAGAAGCAACAGAATGACAATGATATTCTATCCTTACCCTCTATTTCTGTAATTTTCCCTTCTGGACATAGGTTACAAGAGTAGCAGCAGAATGGCTTACCCTCTATGACTTGTTTACTAGAACCTGGAGAACAGCTTGGGTTACAGAGAGAAATGGGCTGTGTCTAGCTTGTAAAGAAACAAAACAACATAAATTATGGTCTTAAAATTGATGTCCTTAGACTGTGTAATATGTCTGCAATACATCCATGTCTTCAGGACATATTTTCAACAATAATGACATTTCTTCTTGAAATATTGAACTGCCACTTAAATTCCATGGATTAGATTTCCAAATATTTTTATAAGGTTACATAATACAGGTCCTGAACAAACTATGTTATATACTCATTGCTCAGTTTAAATTTTCAGGAAACATTACAGTTAAAAAGAAAAAAAATAGTTATCCCAACTTCAATAATATATGTGAATATGTTAAAAAAAAGTTTTCTTTTTAAGGACATGTTATAGTAAAGCTACTATAGTATTCACAAGTGGACCCAGAGTCAGCAGGACAATTGTGTCTGCATAAAGAAAACAGAAATACTAATTTTCTCTTGCCTACATCAAGAGATACTCAATATTCAGATAACAGAAAATAATCCTCCCGTTTTATTCTGATTTGATTATATCCTGTGATTGGTTGAGTAATGACATTTTAAGAGGCACATTAACAAATGGGCAGAGGAAGATGAATAGAATACAGGTTGCACAACTGGCAACATTCAAGAATCCTCCCAGGTCTGGGACTCCTCTTCATGCTGGCTGCTGAACAGGAGGGAGGTTTTTCTCTCCTGCTGACAAACTGCCAATTTTTGCTGCCAGAGCTGGTTCTTTAGCAGCCCTACTCCCTGGTTTTGAATGAGTGCACTTAGGAATGACCTAAGATCATTTTTGGATGTCTGTGGACCCGCCCAGGATGAGGAGTCTTGAAGATTACAATTCCTAGTGGCGGAAAAACAGGCCATCCATCTTTTTCTTTCTGGCAGAACATTTTCTAAGCATGCGTGGATATTAACTACATTTTTCAAAGCTTCTGTTTTGCTTTGCTTCTTATTGCTAAATGTTGACTGGTTGGTTGAATGCTGATTTATTTTAACCCTCTGTTGGATTTTGTTTCTTTTTCTTTTCTTTTCTTTTGATCTTTTTGGCTTTTTTGAACATTTATTTCCTTTAAAGAAAAGCATGTCCTGTAGTAATGGAAAGGTTTGGACTTGATATATATCTATACTGGACTTTCACTACACTTTGGAAATTATTTTTTCTTTTTTCTTTTTCTTTTTATTGAAAAGTTTTAAAATACAGTTTTCCTTTAAGAATCCCCCCTTCCCCCTCCCTCCTCCCCCCTCCCTACCTCCCCCCCCGACTTCCCAGAGCTAAATACAAGGTATATATATAAAAAGCAATCATAAACAATCATATACTAACAATTATAAACTCTAAAATCCATCACTCTCTAGCTTATATAAGATAAAACAAACCTTAATAATAGTGAATATGTATAAAAAGAAACTAAGATAAGAAAAGAAAAAAACAACGAAAGAAGACTTATTCAAATGCTACATAAAACTTCTTAACCCTATACTTGTTCTGGATAAAATCAATCCATTTTCTCCATTCCATAATATAGCGTTCTTGCGAATGATCTTTCAAATAGGCCGAAATCTTCGCCATCTCTGCCAGGTCGGAAACCCTTAAAGTCCACTCCTCTATGGTCGGCAGTTCCTCTTTCTTCCAATATTGGCCTATCAAAAGTCTTGCCGCCGTAATTAAGTTCAGCATCAACTTAATGTCCACAACTGTAGCGTCTGCAATTATTCCCAACAAAAAAAGTTGCGGACAAAACTTTATCCTCTGTTTAAAAATCTTCTGCATATTCCACCAAACTTTTATCCAAAAAGCCTTAACCTTCTTACATGTCCACCATATATGAAAATATGTTGCATCTTCATCACCACACCTCCAACATTTAGGCTGATAATTCGGATACATACTTGCAAGCTTTTTAGGATCTAAATGCCATCTATAAAACATTTTATAAAAGTTCTCTCTTAGATTTTGAGCTTGAGTAAATTTTACGTTCCTCACCCAAATCTTTTCCCACGTGTCCATTGTGATAACTTCCTGGATATTTTGGGCCCATTTTATCATACAATCCTTAACAAGCTCTGTTTCTGAGTCAATCTCTATCAATGCAAGATATATCTGTTTGATATGTGCTGGTCCCTGATTCCTAATTTGCTTTATCAAATTTTCATCAGTCATTGTAAATCCATTTTTCTGGTCTTCTTTCCACCTGGCCCGTAACTGAGTATATTGAAACCAATTTTGAACAACCTTCTCTTCTCGCAAGAGGCTATATGATTTCAAACACCAAACGTTTCTTTCCAAACTGAGAATCTCCTTGTACGTAGTCAGATCATGTTTGAAGCCAGCATGTATATTTTCTATTGCGTGTTTTGGAATTGCCCACAATGGTATCTTGCAACTTAACTTATGTCTATACTTCTTCCAAACTCTCAGCAATGCCTGTCTTAAAATATGCACCCTAAACACGTTGTCTACCTTCTTATCATACAACAAATATGCATGCCAGCCAAACAACAAATCGTGGCCCTCAAGATTTAATAACCTCCCTTGCGTCAAATTAATCCAGTCACTTATTCCTACTAATGCAGCAGCTTCATAATATAATTTAAAATTAGGCAATTTAAGGCCACCTCTCTCACGAGTATCCTGCATAATCTTAAGTTTAACTCGTGGTTTTTTCCCTGCCCACACAAATTTATTGATACCTCGCTGCCATTCCTCCAGATTAGAATCTTTCTTAAGAATCGGTATCATTTGAAATAAAAATAAAAATTTAGGCAGGACATTCATTTTTACTGCTGCAATCCGTCCCAACAAAGACAATTGCAATTTTTCCCAACTCTCCAATTCTTTTTGAATTTTCCCCCATAGTTTTTCATAATTATTTTTATATAGCTTTGTATTAGAGGGCGACAAAATCACCCCCAAATATTTAACCCTTTTAACAATCTCAAATCCAGTTAATCCTTCTAAAAGGGCCTTTTGCGGTGTTGTCATATTTTTGGCCAAAATTTTTGTTTTTTGTACATTAACCTTAAATCCAGAAACCTTCCCATATTGTGTTATTATCTCCATCAGGTCCACAACAGAGTTCTCTGGCTGGGTCACTGTAACAACCAGATCGTCTGCGAATGCTCTCAATCTGTAGTCCTGATCTCCAATTTGAATCCCCTTAATTTTTTCCGAATTCCGAATTTTAACCAATAATATCTCTAATGTTAACACAAATAACAAGGGCGATAACGGACACCCTTGCCTTGTGCCCTTCTCAATATTACATGCTTCTGTCAAGCTATTATTAACTATAATTCGGGCAGTTTGTTTTTGATATAATGCCCTAATCGGTTGTAAAAAATTTTCCCCAAAATCCATTTTATCTAAAACTTTCAACAAAAATTTCCAATTCAATTGATCAAAAGCTTTTTCAGCATCTAAAAAAATTAGCACCGCAGCAATCTGGTTGTTCCTTTCCAAAAACTCTAACACATCAACTATATGCCTCACATTATTTTTCATTTGCCTACCACTAATAAACCCTGTTTGATCCCCATGAATCACCTGTTGCAGAACCCTCATCAGTCTATTAGCCAAAACCTTAGCAAATATCTTGTAATCTGTGTTTAAAAGCGATATCGGTCTATAATTTTTAACTTGAGTAGCATCTTGGTCTTCCTTCGGAATCAAAGAGATAAAAGCTGTTCTCAAAGACGGTGGCACCTTTCCCCCCCTCTGGATTGTCTGGAACAGTTCCTTTAACGGTTTTATCATTTCTAATTGTAAATTTTTGTAATAGGCCGCAGTCAAGCCATCCGTACCTGGTGCTTTATCCACCTTCAATTCCTTAATTGCTGTAAAAATTTCTTCTTCTGTGATCAGTTGATTAATCCCTTCTTTTTGTACTTGCGTAAGAACCGGGATGCTGTTGTTGTTGTTGTTGTTGTTAGCTGCGAAGTCGTGTCCGACCCATCGCGACCCTATGGACAACATTCCTCCAGGCCTTCCTGTCTTCTACCATCTTCTGGAGTCCATTTAAGCTCACACCTACTGCTTCAGTGACTCCATCCAGCCACCTCATTCTCTGTCGTCCCCTTCTTCTATTGCCCTCGATCTTTCCCAGCATTAGGCTCTTCTCCAGTGAGTCCTTCCTTCTCATTAGGTGGCCAAAGTATTTGAGTTTTAGCTTCAGGATCTGGCCTTCTAAAGAGCAGTTAGGATTGATCTCCTCTAGGACTGACCGGTTTGATCGCCTTGCAGTCCAAGGGACTCGCAGGAGTCTTCTCCAGCACCATAGTTCAAAGGCCTCAATTCTTTGGCGCTCAGCCTTTCTTATGGTCCAACTTTCACTGCCATACCGGGATGCTAGCATTTTCCAAATATATATCAATGTCTTTTTCATTAATTTTCTCCTTAGCATATAATTTAGAATAAAAATCCACAAAAGCGTCCTTGATAAGGTCCTGTTGAAACACAACCCTTCCTTTATGCTCAATCTTGTCTATATTAGAAGCCCTTTGTTTTTTCCTCAATCTATAAGCTAACCATCTACCTGGTTTATTAGCGTTACAAAAAGTATTATGCCTGGCAAACCGCAGATTGGTTGCCACTTGGTCGGCCATTAATTTATCAAATTGTCCTCTTAACAATTTAATAGCCTCCTTAGTCTTCACATCCTCTGAGTTCAAAATCAAAGCCTTTTCTTTTTCCTTTATTTCATTCTCCAGTTCTTTCCTCCTAGCTTCCACAGCACGTCTATGTTTGTTGTTCATATATATCAACACCCCTCTCATGTATGCCTTGCTAGCATCCCACACCATATCCATAGAAGTACCTTTGTTCATATTAGTTTCAAAAAAATCCTTCATCCGCTGTTTGCATTCTTCCACATTTCTCTGATTTCTAAACAAATTCTCATTTACGCGCCACGAGCGCCTGTCTCTTTTCTCCTTATCAATCTCTAACCAAACTGGACTATGATCAGAGATAGTTCTTGCACAAATCTTCACCTTTTTAGTCCTCAAAAAAAAGTCATTAGCCACCAAAATAAAATCAATCCTCGAAAAAGATTGATGTCTATCAGAATAAAAAGTATAATCCTTTTCCTGCAAGTGTCTCTCACGCCAAATATCTCGCAGTTCCAAGTCATCCTTCATTTCAAAAAAAGATTTAGGCAGTCTAGCATGACTTGGAATGCGCTTAAAAGCTCCAGCCTTATCCATCTGTACATCCATAACACCATTCCAGTCCCCCATAAAAATAAAAGATTTATAATCCAACTGGGTAAGCTTTGTATGAAGTAAACTAAAAAAGTCAGCCTGTTGTTGTTGTTGATTAGGGGCATACAGTCCAACTAGAAGCGTCTTTTTGCCTTCTAGCAACAAGTCTATCAGTACGTATCTTCCATGCTTGTCTGCTTCAATTAAATCCGCTGTTATGGCACTTTTAATATAAACAACCACTCCATTTTTCTTATTCATTGCAGAGGCAGCAAAGTGCGTACCCAGTCTTGAGTTCAATAAAAACTTTTGGTCCATAGCCCTAATATGCGTTTCTTGCAAACATATAACATCTATCTTGAATTGTTTTAAATATTGAAAAACTTTCTTTCTCTTCTGTGGTGAATTTAGTCCATTAACGTTCCAAGTCAAAAATTTAGTTGCCATGCATATCCTCCCAAAGCTCTTGAAGCACTGCTTTGATAGGACTATCTTCTTTAGGCCGTGCTCCTCCCACTGCTTGGCTATGAGTACGTTGTGAAGATTCTGAAGACTTTTGCTGGTCTTGTTCTTTTATTTTCTTTGCTCTTTTTAAAGCACCACGTGTTACCCTTTGCTCTCTAGGATCATCCAAAGAAGTTATAGCTTGATCTCCTCCAGCACCATTTTCCTCTATTTCATCCTCTTGATGTTCTCCTTCTCCTTCTCCAGATCCCTTTGCAGCTTCCAGAAGTGTTAATGGGGTTGCTTTTAAAACAGTATTGTAGAAATCACGCGCTTGCTTCAAATTATTTTTTCAAAAATCTTTTTTATCATGGACTTGAAACATCTAAAAATGTTCTTACTGCCTCTTTATTTTGAGAAATATCCTCCCTGTCTCTGAGAAGGGTTATTTCTCCCTTGCCAAGTTACACCGGAGCAACACTGTATCAGATTACAAGCAACAAACTGTGGTTGGTAAATCCAAGTTGAAAACTTTTGAACAATTTAATAAACTAATAATGCTTGCAAAAAACATTCAAATGCAAGTACTTGGAGTTAGATTAGATTCACAAAAGGGATTTGAAAATGGTAGATTCAGTGAAGGATATTGAAAAAGATATGGATGCCTTATGTGCCTTCTGAAGCTCAGGTTTGCATTTTCTTTTAACAGCAGAAAAATGACTGAATGGTCAAATGAAGGGATTGGAGAATGGATTTATCATACTCAACTCGAAAACTTCAGTTGGACTTCTTGGAAAAGATAGATTGACTTTTGGAGACTGGAGCTACTATATTTAACTAGACAATAATTGACAAGATATTTGATCCAAGGCAAATCAGAATTAACTTTCAAGGTGCTTGGGGATAGATAAGAAGCTGTGGTAAACCTCCTACCAGTTGAATGCTAATTGAATAGTTTGATAACAGAGGGCCTTCATATTTTACTTTTGCCTTTTTTGTTGTTCTTCTATCTGTTAACTATCTGGTCATTAATATGGTAGATAGATGACAGGTTAATAATTTGTAAACAGAATTAGAAGTTTGAAAACTTTTGGAGCCTGTTTTATAAGGGGTGGGAAAGTAATATTGTTGTAATATATTTATCAGTATTCAGCTAGGGGGGATAATATGTGTGGGTGTGTTTGTAGGTTTTTTAAATGCACTTTTTAAATATTTTGTTTTTTTCTTTTTTTTGTTTCTCCCTGTGAATGTTCTTTTGTCCTTTCTTTTATTTTAGCTTTGTACTTTAACTTTTTTTTAACTAAAAATGAAAATCATTGTGCAAAAAATCCTCCCAGTTCTATTTCTTTAATATTTGTTTATCTATTTATTATTGGTTCTGTTTGTTTGTTTTTTACATTTTGAAACTAATGAATAAAATAAATTCTTTGTTTCCTTGCTTGTTTAATGGGATAAATCAGAGGAACTAAACTACTCTAGTTTTTTTTCTAAAGGTTTGGAGAGTACTTTCATATTCCTGATATTGTTCACCCCTGATATTGTTACTTGTTAATCCTGTATGTAGGCCTATATTCCAGAAGAAAATTATATATTGTTGGCTTTGAAATAATGCCTATTTTGTCCATATTTGTACATTTAAGCTTATTGTTTAGGTAAATGTGATTTTTAGCTTGCTGTGTCTTTCAACTATATCACTCTACTTAATAATAAACTTAACAGATCTACTAGAGACAAGTTACGATAAATTTTATTAATAAATAAGACCAAAGATCCAGAGCAAGATAGCTTGCATCTTTTTCATAATTCAACAGGATTTAAAATAATGGCTAAGATTCAGTGATCATACATGGAACAAAGATTTCCCAAGTAGTCAGTTCCTGGGGCCCACCTGGTTAAACCAGCTATTCCATGTTATGGTATCCTTCTTGATGATTAGCATTTTGTCTGGAGAAGAATGTGGATCTATCTTTCCTATTTTCACTATTGTCTGGTTTTCAGAAAAAATAAAGTTGATTACATCAAATCCAGCTATTAAATTGCCATCTTCATCAAATGTCATCTTTTCTCCAATACTGTCATTAAATGTTGAATGTCTCAAGAAATTAGGAAGCTATAATGCAATGAATAGCAAAATTTATTATAAATTCTGCATATGAAAAGGCTTCAGTAAATCAAAGGCTTCTGGGCTCTTTAAAGTACATGTATTTAATTAATCATTCAAAATATATTTATTACTTAAATTAATTTCATAGTTTCCCAATACTTGCTAATAGAGCTGCTACTACTAGAAACTATTAGTTCTTTATATTAAGAACAAAAAGGAAGCACAGAGACCAGTAGTGGGAATTGCAAGACTGCATTAAATTGAAATAATTTCATGAGATAGAAAAGAAAAGCAAGTCACTGTCAGGTTTTTCAGTTGACTCAAGGGCTTATATGCTACATTACCTGCCAAAATGTCTGGTTATGAATCTGTAATCCACCATCCATCATTGCTCTGTATTTGAGTCCAGATGCAAACATGGCATGTAAAGCATGGGCAACCATATAGACAGCATTGTAGATACTGTAGCTGTAGCCAGACATTGACATTTCAAAAAAGAGGACAGGGATTGTCTCCAGTTTCTCCTGGCCAGTGCAAATATTCTCCTCTTCTTCATTGATAAACTTACGTAGAAATCGGCAGTTGAACACCTGCTCCCAAAACCCTTTGAAAAAACCATCTCCTTTTGTGGTGGAAGGGCTTCGATTCTCAATAAACTGCTGAAATCCAGACACATCATTGGAATGAAATGCAAAGCCTAAAGATCCGTGGAAAATTCCTAAATCCCAATACCTTTGAAATCCAAAGGAAGCAATCTCCATTTGGGCTGTGACTATTAATAGCTTTCCTAGGGGTTTCCTAGGTTTACTGTCTACTTCTTCATCTGATAAATAAGATGCAAACCTAAACAATCCCAGGGAATGAGATTCACTATAGGCAAGTATTACTGTAACCTTACTCCTGATCACAGTATCATAAATCTTCTCCCCTTTATGCAGCATCTCAAACAAATCACTAATAAATGTTACAACAGGAATTTTTTGTATGAATGCAAGACAGACGCCCTTCTGAGAAAACATGGGAAACACAATTTCCACAAATCTTTCTCCATTCTCATTATCCATAACCATCACTCCAATCCATGTCCATCCAAAGTGCAGAAGCAGAGCTAGAATCCCTTTATATTGAAGCTCTTCTTTAGGAACCATCTGATACAAGGGGAGACCAGGAGATTTATCTTTCATGAATGGAGCAGGACCATAGGTGAGCTAAAGAGATCCATAAAGTAGAAATTTATCAAAGAATAACCCTGGTATTTTTACTCCAGACTATGCCCATAATGAAAAATGACACACCTATAAAACAATGGCAAAAAGTTTTATCAAAAGAGGGGGGGGGAAACAAGAGGGAAATACCAGATTTTACAGGATACCCCCCCAAAAAAAAAGTGGATTAGAAGTACCTAATTACAAATTGTACTTTGCTGAATGTTGTTTTATATGGATGAAGTAATGCATATTGTTAAGAAATAATCAAATTTTAGATCTCGATGTTCACAGTCTGAGATTTGGGTGGCATTATTTATTATGGTATGACAAAATGAACATGAATGTAGATTTTAAGAAACATGTTGTTAAGAATATGAAATATTTACAAACCAGGGCTATGTGCACAAAAATATCATTACTGATATTCTTACAAAAAGCGTTTTATCAAAGAGAAACATGAGGACTGATTAATATAAGAGAAGCAAGAAATGAAGATGAAGAGAGCAATTAGCAACCAAACGATTTTCCTTCCAATAGTTTTCTTGTAATAAGATGAAAGACAAGTTTAATATGGACAAACGGACAGCTAGAATTGAGAAGAAGAAAGCTAAATTTGAAATAGATACAAATGATATATGTGCATGTAGGAGAAAATGTGGCAAACCAGTATTAAGTTTACACTGTGTTGTAATTTAAAAGTTATTTTTTATTAAATATTGATGCTATATTATAATAGCTAAATTGTCTAAAATGTTTCAAAGAATATCAAACTAGTGTTGGGAGAATGAAAAGTAAGGGGAATTTTTTTTTATTAGAAATAATGGACTTGTGAAAAAAACAAAATTAATCTTTGAGATAGAAAGAAGCTGTTTACTGGTTAACCAGTTCCTGATTTATTCTTCTTTCTATCATTACTCAGGGTCAAAGCCAGCTTGCCATAAATATTTTCTTAGAAGGACACTTTATATAGTTCATATTCACCTCATCTCATAGGTCTGACACTGAATGAAGCTACTTGTATAGGTGTGTGAGGGGTTTACCTTTTACCACTGTACCATGTACAACCCCTTTCATGGATTACTACCTTGTTGTGGCGAAGGGGCTTGCATAATTCAATGAAGCTATGAGCTATGCCATGCAAGGCCACCCAAGACGGACAGGTCATAGCACAGAGTTCTGACAAAACGTGATCCACTGGAGAAGAAAATGGCAACCCACTCCAGTATTTTTGCCATGAAAACCCTATGGACAGTACCAAAAGACAAAAAGATATGATGCTGAAAGATGGGCCCCTCAGGTCGGAAGGCATTCAATATGCTACTGGGGAAGAGCAGACGGCTAGTACTAGTAGTGCCAGAAAGAATGAAGCACCTGGGCCAAAGCTGAAAGGACGCTCAGCTGTGGATGTATCTGGTGGTGAAAGGAAAGTCTGATGCTGTAAAGATTTTTTCTCCATAGGAACCTGGAATGTAAGATCCATGAATCAAGGAAAGCTGGACGTGGTCAAACAAGAGATGACAGGACTGAACATCAACATTTTAGGAATCAGCGAACTGAAATGCATAGGAATGGGTGAATTTAATTTAGATGACCATCAGGTATACTAATGCGGGCAAGAATCCCTCAGAAGAAATGGAGTAGCCTTCATAGTCAATAAAAGAGTAGGAAAAGCAATACTGGGATACCCCAGAATGATCTCAGTTCAAATCCAAGGCAAACCATTCAATATCACAGTAGTCCAAATCTATGCCCCAACCACCGTTGCTGAAAAGGATGAAATTGACCGGTTCTATGAAGCCCTACAGCACCTTATAGAACTAACAGCAAAAAAGATGTTCTTATCATTATGGGGGATTGGAATGCTAAAGTAGGAAGCCAAAAGATAACTGGAATAACAGGCACGTTTAGCCTTGGAGTACAAAATGAAGCAGGGCACAGGCTGATAGAATTTTGTCAAGAGAATACAATGGTCATAGCAAACACTCTTTTCCAACAACCCAAGAGACGGCTCTACACATGGACATCACCAGACAGTCAACACAGAAATCAGATTGAATATTTGCTCTGTAGCCAAAGATGGAGAACCTCTATACAGTCAGTAAAAACAAAACCAGGAGCTGACTGTGGCTCAGACCATGAGCTTCTTGTTGCAAAATTTAGGCATAAACTGAAGAAAGTAGGGAAAAGCACTAGACCACTCAGGTATGAACTAAATCATATCCCTGAGGAATAAACAGTAAAGATGACAAATAGATTTAAGGAATTAGAACTGATAGACAGAGTGCCTGAAGAACTATGGATTGAGGTTCGCAACATTGTACAAGAAGTAGCAACTAAAACCATCCCAAAGAAAAAGAAATGCAAGAAAGCAAAATGGCTGTCTAAGGAAGCTTTGCAAATAGCTGAGGACAGGAGGGAAGCGAAAGGCAAGGGAGAAAAAGAAAGATACACCCAATGGAATGCAGAATTCCAGAGAATAGCTAGAAGAGATAAGAATGCCTTCTTAAATGAACAGTGCATAGGAATAGAAGAAAACAATAGAATAGGGAGGACTAGAGATCTCTTCAAGAAAATTGGAGAGATGAATGGAACGTTTAATGCAAAAATGGGCATGATGAAGGACCAAACTGGCAGGGACCTAACAGAGGCAGAAGAGATTAAGAAGAGGTGGCAAAATTGCACAGAAGAACTATATTAACATCCCTGATGTTATAATATGGCTGGATGGAGTCACTGAAGCAGTAGGCATGAGCCTAAATGGACTCCAGAAGATGGTAGAGGACAGGAAGGCCTGGAGGAACATTGTCCATGGAGTTGTGATGGGTCAGACATGACTTCAAAACTAACAACAACAACAACATGTACATAACTACTTTCCTTTTCAACTCATGAAAAGGAAACCTATAGGATTTTCAATTTTGTACTCAGCTACAAACAAGTTAAACAAATCCCTGTAGATTTTTTGGCAAGATTTCAAAGTGGGTTGCCATTATCTCTTTCCTAGAGCTGAGAGAGAGTAGCAGGCCCAGGATTAGAATTCAGGGTCTCCCAATTTCTAACTTGATGCTTTAACCATTTCACCAAACTGGCTCTCAATTATAATGGGGTGACCAAATATGAAAACTAGCAATAATTAAATGATTTGAAAAATATAAAAATTTAAACAGTAACTTAAGTCATTTTTGTCAGTCCCAACAAAATTATTTTCCAAATGTTGACAGGATGTTTTTCATGGACAAATTTAATTATCCAATAGAATAATATTTAATATAAAATATTAAATATAATAAAATAATATTTAGTCTATGTCCTGACTAATTTTTCCCAAGTCAAAATCAGAATTTGATAGCTCTTATGTTTTTTTTAGGAAAAGAAACCTTTCACAACTATGGAGGATACTAGATATAATCAACACACTTCTATTTTTAAAGTCTGTAGTTCTGGTGCGGGTGTAATCTCCAACGTCAGGCTGAATTTTTACTACAAGAGATGGGTCCACAATTTACATCACTACTTTCAAAATTCCATTTCCTGTTTCATCTCTGGAATTTTGCAATACCTGGACTGATATACAAGTGTAAGAACTCCTATCACTGAGAATTCTTTGGTTGGATTCTGATTGTACTAAATAAATATATACATCATATAAGAAAAACTTACAAATAAGAATGAATATTTAGTATGATGTTAGGAATTTCAAGATGATGAAAATGCAAGAAAAACTTTCAATAAACGAATCATCTATTGATATACTCCAAGAAAGAAGCCAAAAAAACTTTTCCTTATCTTGGAGATGACCTTCATCTTATTTGGTCAGACTCTAGAGTTGCATCCAGAGGAACAGAGAACTGAGAAAAAGTGAAGAAATAGCAACCCTCAGAAGCATTTCCTACCTGGGGAATCTTGTAGATCTCCAGGAGAATCCTCATACCAACAGAAGTTAGGGAATCCAATCCACCAATCACTGCAATCAGCTTCTTCTCCATGTTGCAACAATAGTTTGGGGAAAAAATTCTCCAACTTTTTCAGCATGAGGGAATGAGAGGTCCATTTTCCACTATAGTAATTGTCAAAAATTTGGAATCCCAAAGTGATATTGGGAAGTATTTGAGGATTGTCATTAATCTTCTTTACTGCAAAGGCCAAAGCCAGGATATATTGATAATACTTTTACTGCTTAGGGGAACACTAAATATAATCTGGTTACTTGCAACACACTTCAGTTTTTAAAGTCTGCAGATTTAGTGAGGATGTCATCATCAGCTTCAGGCTGAATCTAAACTACAAGATTTGGATCCACAACTTAAATGTCTACTTTTGAAATTCTATTTCTTGTTACCTTTCGTGTATTTTGAAATATCTAGACTAATCAAAAAAGTTTGAGAACGCTTATCTCTGAATTTCTTTGGTGTTTTGATTAGAGTATATAATGAATATTTAGCATGAAGACAGGAATTCTGACAAAATGAAAGTGCAAAGAAAACTTTTGGTAAATCAAACACTTATTGATATACTCCAAGTGAGGAACTAAAGAACTTTTCCTTATCTTGGAGATCACTTTATCTAATCTCATAAACAGTATATCAATAAATGAACTCAAGACTGCAATGTTGTATCCAGTGGAATAGAGAAAAGGTGAAGAAATGTGAACCCTCAGAAGCATTTCCTACCTGGGGAATCTTGTAGATCTCCAGGAGAATCCTCATACCAAGAGAAGTTAGGGAATCCAATCCACCAATCACTGCAATCAGCTTCTCCATGTTGCAACTATAGTTTGGAAAAAAATTCTCCAATGTATATATAAGCAGCATGGTGGAATGATAGGTCCATTTTCCACTATAGTAATTGTCAAAAATTTGGAATCCCAAAGTGATATTGGGAAGTATTTGAGGATTTTCATTAATCTTCTTTACCGCAAAGGCCAAAGCCAGGATATGTTGATAATGTTTCGGAAGCATTCTGAAATGAATATTGTATTGTGTATCAAAGGAATAATTCACACATCATAATAAATATTTATCTTAGATTATTATTTGCTACATCATATTTATATTATAGTATTTTATACTAATTAGTACATCATGGTTTTAGGTACAATATTTAGCATAAAGTACCATATACCTATAATTTTAGTGGATATAAGAATTATTTATAATTACTTTTCTGGCAGACATATTTTAAATAAGATTTAAGTATGGAAAAAAGATGAAAGAATGAAAAAACTCTTCACTTTAAGAAAATCTCTTGGATGCAATTATAGGTTTAGTGAGAGAGTAGTAAAATGAAATTAACTGAATCTAATATATTCTACCATCTATGTAGGAAAACAACAAATCTGTTTGAAACAAGAGCAACTGAAAATGATAGCAAAATGAATAAAACAAGAAGCTGCAAAAGACTCATAAGGGAATTTCCTGTGAAACAAAGTAATCAGAAATCTCATCTACAATGGGCAATCCTCTTTAGTAAAACTAGTACTTTGTGTAAAATATTAGTTGAATATATTTTTAAACCTCTAAAATTGACACCGCAAGCTAATTACAGACTCCTTTTGCTTAATAAAAATACTAGTGAAGTAACATTTCTTAAAATTACATTTAGAAAAATTAAACATAATGTTTGCACTAGGCAAAGGCTGCAGTCAATGCTATGTATACAAGTTAACAACTCTACATAAAGACCCCTGAATTTCATTATTACACTAGCATTGTTTCTGCAGTATAAGATGGAACACCGGAGTTCACTTCAAGGCCAGCATAATTAGAGTAACACATGAAAATGGATTCCTTACATAAACTCTTCACGCATTGTGGGCGGAGGTTTTGTTCTGAAATCTTTGGCATAAGAGACAAAAACCCCATGAGAGGCTATGCCACCAATGATGAGATCCCCAGCCTGATGATATGTGTGAACTGGGTGCTCCGGATACTGGACATCGCATTTCACAGTGGGGGCTCCATGCGGCATATATGATAAAAAGGTTAACAGCACTACTCCTATTACTGACATTCTAAACTTAAATTAGGAAAATTCCTCCATGCAAATTTTCCTTTCTCTATCTAGCCATGGTCATTGGAACACTTTGCGAACTATTGTAGACATTTCCAAAGTGCTCTGATCAATTTAAATCTCTAAATACTATCATATAGTATTAATAGATGAATGCCTGTCTTTTATCCTTATCCCTCCTTCAAATACTAAAATAGACATTGTGTTTATGGCATAATTTACTGATGAAATAATCCACTAACTACTGTTCGTGACTGATAATACACTGCAGTGCCAGATCAGTTGATTGCAAACTTATTATATGGAAAATGAAATTGCTACCATTTCAAAGCTAGAATTCCTTATAGAATTGCTGAAGAAAACATGTTTGTCATGTCTGAACAATTTTTTTTATTATATACTCTTGAGAAAGAAGCCATTTTTTTCCATTAATGGTCCAAAAATAAACAAAAGTAACCAAAAATACAAGTAGTCCTCAACTTAAAACAGTTCATTTAGTGACTGTTCAAAGTTACAACAGCACTGAAAAAAGTCATTTATGACCATTTTTCACATTTACGACTGTTGAAGCATCCCCAAGGTCATGTGATCAAAAATCAAATGCTTGGCAACTGGTTGCCAGGGTGTCCTGGGGTCATGTGATCAGTTTTTGTGACCCTCTGATAAGCAAAGGCAATGGAGAAGCCAGACTCACTTCACAACCGTGTTACTAACTTAACAATTGCAGTAATTTATTTAACAACAGTGGCAAGAAAAGTCATAAAATGAGGTAAAACTCACTTAAATGTTTCACTTAGCAACATAAATGTTGGGCTTAACTGTGGTTGTACGTCGAGGACTACCTATATTAAGATTTGGATTTGCAGCTGAAAATTAATGCATTTTATCACAGGAGCTCTCTGATTTCTCACATGCTTTGCAGAAATCAAGAAATTGAGATTTGGATTATCCTAAATTAATTTCTTGGAAAGTCTTCTAGACATGCATTCAATGTTCTCTTGTAATTAAATTTTTTGTGACATTGCTCAAGAGGCAGCCCTTTCCATTTTATCCCAATGTAATGGTAATCCCTCTAATTATAAAACCATGGAGCATTTGTATGTAATCGTCAAAGTTTAGAATATTGTTGTACATTCTGGGATAGATTATTGCTCAATAGGGCTTCTCTTTTTGTCACATTTCACATTCAAATTTCTTCATTCCCATTAAACCTGGCTGAAATTTGATCCCTGTCTATCCTATCATTGTTATTCCCTCTGATACCTGTGGGAGAAAGAAATAATAGCAATAGCAATAGCACTTAGACTTATACGCTGCTTTGTAGTGCTTTACAACACTCTAACTGGTTTACAGAATCAGCATAATGCCCCCCAAAAGCTGGGTCCTCATTTTACTGATTTCAGAAGGATGGAATGCTGAGTCTGTCGCAGAACAATTAACAGTCCGACCAGAGGTGGATGGACCGTGGTTCATTTGCATGGTCAATATCAAAGAAAAGAAATCCAAGACATATTCTATAGTAAAACTTTTAATGAGAAAACAAAAGACCTAGACTGACCACATTCTCATCAGGCAGAAGGAGAAAGTAAAACAGAAACTGTGAGAACTTTTTCAGGCCTGCGCACAAAACAGTTTAAAACCAAAACATTGGCTGGACATAGCTGGAGTCACTATGGTTACAAGATAAGATAATACACAGTGCAGAGCAGAAAGAGATGTACACTTAGAAATGAGCGAAGCTGGCAAAACTAAAAAAACACGCAGTGACATCCCCTTCTTTTGTCAGCAAAGCAGAAAATCAGATAAGGCGCATCTTCTTGTGCAGATACTCGTGTTGGGCTGTAGGAAGTGGTTTGTTCAGCATATCAGCAATTTGGTCATGTGTAGGCACATACTGCAATTTGACAAAACCTTGTTTAACTGCTTGTCTTATGTTTTGGTAACAAATGTCAATGTGTCTAGACCTGGAACCTGTAAAGCGATTCTCAGATATATAGACCACAGATTCGTTGTACTCCATCACAGTGATTGGTTGAATCGGAGGTGTCCAGATATCTGTGACTAAGGCATCAAACCACGTTAGAGAATTACATGCATCTGAAACACAAGCATACTCAGCTTCTGTAGAAGAACAAGAAACAAAATTCTGTTTACGCACATGCCAGTAAACAGGACATCCATTCAAAAACATCATGTAACCTGAAGTGCTTTTACGTGATTTCTTATCACTTGCCCAATCGGAATCTGCATAACAACATAACTCTGCATAGTCAGTATGTGTGGGTTCTAACAACAACTTCATGTCTTTGGTGTGTTTTAGATATCTCAATAACACATGTCCAATGAAACTGTTTTGCCTTGCCTACATGTCGTGATAGGAGATTAACACTAAGTGCAATGTCAGGTCTAGTCCAACTACTAATATATAGCAGCGACCCAATGACTGAGCGATAAAGTGTTTGATCCTCGAACTCAGGACTCGGTTCATGTGTCAAGTTGTGAAAGTCAGTTTGCATGGGTATACTCACAGGTTTAGCATCCTTCATGTTGCAGTGATGCAATAGTTGTTCAATCTTATCTTCCTGTGTAAGACTGAACCCCTTCTGAGTTTTGGTAACTTGAACACCTAAATAAGTGTTAATATGTCCTAAAGACCTCAATGTGAAAAACTGTTGTAAAGCTTTAGCAAAACATTCACTCATCTGCTTATTTGGACCAATATAAACAATATCATCAACATAAACAAGAATTATCTCATACCTATTATCAGATCTTTTTGTAAACACGCATTCATCTGTTTCGGACTTAATAAAGCCCATTGAATTTAGTTTGTCAGAAAGACATAAGTACCACATTAAACCAGACTGTTTCAGACCATAAAGACTTTTGTGTAGAAACCAGGTATCCCCTTTGAATCATATCAGGAACCCAGGGGTTTCCAAACAGCAAGTGAAGCACCGGCCCGGCAGACTTTTGACAGTTGACAGCTGTCAAATGGCTGCCAGAAGCAACAGCGCATGCATGCCGCCCCGCTGGCCGCCATTCCCTATGACAGCTGTCAAACGGGTTGCCGGGACCAAACACGTACGCGCCGGATTTGACAGTTCCCGGAACTGTCAAATCGGCAGTTCACAATCTGGTCCTCCGAACCGAACCAAGCGCTCAGCTGAAAGGAATTCCCCGACAGCCGCTGAGCTGTCAGAATGCCGCTCATCGATTGGCTGTTGTCCGAGCGGCGGGAAAAATACTGTTATCTGATTGGTTGTAACGTTTGACAGTTCTCTATAAAAGCCGGGATTGTTTTGACAGTCAGCTGCCAGGAGCTGAACCGAATAAACTTATGAACCTTTGCCTACGGTCTCGATCTTGTCTTTGTAAAGACATTTCACCTGGCGACGAGGGTGGGATACGGGTACTATAGAGCTGCCTGCTGAGCTAAGTCACACCGTGAAGGAGTTCCGATCCCTCTCGCTGACAAGTCACTGCTGAAGCCACTTTGAGGGCAAAGGAACCCTTCTGCAGCTTGAACAGTACTGTGGACCCAGACCATGGCAAACTTAGGTCACGTCAGAGAATTTGACGTCCGCCATCCCGAGGGATGAGAGTCGCACTGGGGGCAAATTGAAGGCTACCTTGTTGAACAACAAGATAATGGAGGACCGCCACAAAGCTGCAGCCCTTCTGTGTCTCAGTGGGCCCGCCGTCTACGACATCGCTGTAGGGCTCTGCAGCCCAGACCCCGTCGCGACCGTCCCATACGCTGTGTTGACCGACCGCCTCAGCAAGCACTTTATGCCCCGTCGGTCCGAGCTGTATTGGCGCCTCCACTTCGCCCGCCGCCGCCAGCAACCTGGCGAAACAACCACAGCCTTCATCGCTGGGGTACGTCACGCCACCCGCAGGTGCCAATTTCCCGACCTGGAAGACCGCATCAGAGACCAGGTTATCGCCGGTCTCTCTAACGAGTGGCTCCAGCGGAAATTGGTAGCCAAGCCCACAATGGACCTCGCTCAACTCACATTAGAGATCATGGCCTACGAAGACAGCCACCGTGAGGGCTCACCTGTGTTCAGAAGCAGTCCGGCCGGGTCAGTCCACCATGCCTGGGAACCGGACAACGAGCAACCGGAGACCTACACCGGCGTTGACGACATCATGTCCCGCTTCAACAAAATGAGCGCCGACCATGGAAGGAACCGCAGGCCATTCAAACCAGCCGGTCCAGGCCAAAGACCCACCTCCACCGGCCCCAAACCGAAGTGTGCCAGCTGCGGCGGGGCTCACACCAGAGCCACATGCTGTTTTAGAAATGCCAAATGCCACGGATGTGGGAAGACCGGGCACATTCGCTCCGCGTGCCGCAGCCTGAACCAGGAAACCCTCCACGAGCTTGAGGAAATTCCGGCAGGTAGGACCAAAATCCTTCCCCCTGCCAAAGAAATCCCCCAGCCCTCAGTGTTGTCCATTCTGGCCAAACAAAAAATCTCGACCATCCACCATTTACAACCCAAAATTAAGATTTGGGTTAAGATTCAAGGGGTGCCCTGCGAAATGGAGGTCGACTCCGGGTCCTCTGTTTCAATAATGTCCTGGGACACTCTCAAAAAAATTGGCTTTAAAAGCAAACACCGTATTTCCCCACAGCCCTCCAAAATACTCCTCGCAGACTTCCAGGGGGCCGCTATCCAATTAAAGGGACAAGCACAATTAAAAGTAGAATACAAAAAATTCCTTGGGCACTTAACAGTCCAGATCACAGAGGCACCCAGAACCAGCCTCATTGGGTTAGACTGGTTCGAGGCTCTGGCCATCCGCCTGGAGGGCACCAACCGCATACAATCCCAAACCCTAGAACAGGTCTGCCAAGCGTTCGCGGATGTCTTTGACGGAACACTTGGCAAATATACCGGCACCCCTATCGACCTCAAACTAAAACCTGAAGTGGGTCCCATCCGCATTAAGGCAAGAAGGGTCCCCTTCGCGCTGAAACAAAAAATCGAGGCCGAATTAGATCGTTTAGTCAGCCTCGGGGTCTTAGAAACAACAGATGGGGGAACCTGGGAAACACCCATCGTGACACCAGTTAAACCAAATGGGGACGTGAGAATATGCGCAGATTATAAGGCAACTCTAAACTGCGCACTAAATCCCCATGCATACCCAGTCCCCGCAGTTAGGGACGTACTCTCTGAAATAGGTTCTGGCTCAATATTCGCCAAACTCGACCTGGCGCATGCTTTTCTTCAGTTACCTGTCACCCAAGAAACAGCTGAAGCCCAAACCATTGTCACACACCGCGGCGCCTTTAAGGTAAACCGCCTACAATTCGGTATTTCAGTGGCTCCTGGCATCTTCCAGGAAGTCATGGAAAAAACCTTAAAAGGAATCCCAGGGGTCTGCCCCTATTTCGATGACGTGCTCATCGCAGGGGAATCAGAAAACAACTTAGCAACCAGACTGCAAGAGGTACTATCCAGATTTCGGAAAGCGGGGTTAAAACTCAAAAGAGAAAAATGTTCCATAGGCGTCCCATCTGCAGATTTTTTGGGCTACAAAATTGACTCGCAAGGAATCCACCCCACCAACTCTAAAATCCTTGCAATCAAAGCCGCCCCCACACCCAAAAATAAAACAGAGCTCCAGGCCTTCCTCGGGCTTTTGAATTTTTATCACGCCTTCCTACCTGGAAAGGCAACTATCGCAGAGCCTCTCCACAGGTTGCTCGATAAAGGTGCAGCCTGGCAGTGGACAACAGTCCATGACAACAGTTTCAAATCACTCAAACAAATGCTATCCAGCAACGCCACCATCTCCCACTATAAAGAAGACAAACCTCTCTGCATAGCCTGCGACGCATCCCCATACGGGATCAGAGCAGTTTTAAGCCATTTAGACAGCGACGGCACTCAAGCCCCGGTGGCCTATTATTCCAGGACTCTTTCCAAAATGGAAAGAAATTATGCCCAGATAGATAAGGAAGCCCTGGCAATAGTGGCGGGAATAAAAAAATTTCACGACTACCTTTATGGCAGCCCCTTTGTGATTTACACAGATCACAAGCCACAGTTAGGATTGTTCACCTGGTACTGCCAAACCCCCCAAATCTTCTCCCCCAGGATGCTGCGCTGGACAACATTCCTCGCAGCATATTCCTACCAACTAGTATACAAGCCGGGACACCAAATGTGTCACGCTGACAGCCTCAGTAGACTGCCCCTACCCCACACGGAACCAGACCCTGCCCCAGCGAGCAACATCTTGGCTATTCAGGAACTCCTGGAATGCCCACTGACAGCGAACGATATCTCTGCCGCAACATCCCAAGACAAAACGCTTAGCAGAGTGTTAGCGTGGGTACATACTGGCTGGCAATCCTCCTGTCCAGGCACAGAATTCCAGCCATACTTTTCCAGGCAAAATGAATTAACCTCTCACCTGGGATGCTTACTCTGGGGGTGCAGGGTAATCGTGCCACCCAAACACAGACCCAAGGTACTGCACACGTTACATGAGGGCCACCCTGGCATCGTAAAAACAAAAGCCTTGGCCCGCAGCTACGTTTGGTGGCCGGGAATAGACCAAGACATAGAAAAACACATCGCTGGCTGCTATTTGTGCCAGGGATCCCGCCCGCTCCAACCCAGAGCTCCGATTCACAAATGGGAACTCACAAAAAACCCCTGGTCCCGCATCCACATTGATTATGCTGGACCTTTCCAAGGGCAGGTCTTCCTCATAGTCGTGGACAGTTATTCCAAGTGGCTGGAGGTTCTCCCGGTTCACAGCACGACATCCGCCGCAACCATCCAAGCCCTCAGGGGAATCTTCGCAACACACGGTCTCCCCGACGTTATAATATCAGACAATGTCCCTCAATTTACTTCTCATGACTTTCAGATCTTCACGAGGAGCAATTGTATTAGGCACTCAACGTTGGCTCCCTTCCACCCATCGTCCAACGGCCTTGCGGAAGTTATGGTGAGGGCCACCAAAGACGCCCTCAAAAGAATCATCACGGGGAACTGGCACCGTCACCTGGCACAATTTCTTTTAGCCCATCACGCTACGCCCTGCTCCTCCACCGGCAAAAGTCCTGCCGAACTACGATGGGGCCGCCGCCTGGTGACAAGGCTCGACAGACTCCACCCTGACAGACCTGCAGCCGAAATAACCCCCAACGCCCAGCCGAAAACTTTCTCCAGGGGACAAAATGTCTGGTCTTGGGACTATGGGGGAAGGGATAAGTGGGTTCAGGGGGTTATCCTGGACCAAACAGGACCGTTGTCATACACAGTGGACATGGGGACGGGACTTGCACAACACAGACACGCAGATCAGCTCCGACCCAGGTCACCCCCCAACCCCACTCTGCAACCGACTCCGGAGGAGCCTGCGCCATCCGACACCCCCGGACCCATCGAACTTCCCCTCCCCCAGGACTCACAACCGCCTGCCGAAATCCCTCCAGAAACAACTCCACCGGCAACGCAATCCGAAGAAAGCACTCCCTGCCTCCGACGGTCCAGCCGAGTCAGGAGACCCCCCCGCATACCTCGCGGACTTTGAATGGGAGGGAATACCACCGACAAACAAAAACCCCGTTAACAATACTTGTTTTAAAAGTTCAACTGTTGTTACAAATAACGTACCAGTTCAAGGGAGGGGAAAGGGGGTGAATCATATCAGGAACCCAGGGGTTTCCAAACAGCAAGTGAAGCACCGGCCTGGCAGACTTTTGACAGTTGACAGCTGTCAAATGGCTGCCAGAAGCAACAGCGCATGCGCGCCGCCCCGCCGGCCGCCATTCCCGATGACAGCTGTCAAACGGGCTGCCGGGACCAAACACGCACGCGCCGGATTTGACAGTTCCCGGAACTGTCAAATCGGCAGTTCACAATCTGGTCCTCCGAACCGAGCCAAGCGCTCAGCTGAAAGGAATTCCCCGACAGCCGCCGAGCTGTCAGAATGCCGCTCGTCGATTGGCTGTTGTCCGAGCGGCGGGAAAAATACTGTTATCTGATTGGTTGTAACGTTTGACAGTTCTCTATAAAAGCCGGGATTGTTTTGACAGTCAGCTGCCCGGAGCTGAACCGAATAAACTTATGAACCTTTGCCTATGGTCTCG
This sequence comes from Vipera ursinii, assembly GCF_947247035.1. Taxonomy (NCBI): domain Eukaryota; kingdom Metazoa; phylum Chordata; class Lepidosauria; order Squamata; family Viperidae; genus Vipera; species Vipera ursinii. The sequence goes on along the minus strand of NC_139517.1, from coordinate 20,840,581 downwards.
ATCTTGTCTTTGTAAAGACATTTCACCCTTCTTGCTGTCAGAAACCTGGAGGACCTTTGACATAAATTTCTTCATCAAGATCAGCGTGTAGATAAGCTGTTTCAACATCAAACTGGAAAACTTCTTGACCAAGAATAGATGCAGTGGCTAAGGTGATTTTTACACTCTCAGTCCACACTGTGGGCCTACGGGCCGGACGTGTCATCAGGAAACCCACCCTGTTGCAGGCAATGGAGAAAAAGTTCCGATACGGTGCACGATGTCACATGACATCGCAAGTTTGACATCTCTGTAGTTGAGGCTTCTCAATTTGCAGAAGCCAGCTACAGGATGGATAGAAGCTGCCATAATTATTTCTCATTGACTTTTTAAAGTTCTTTAACTGTCCTAAACATGGTTGTATATCAATGAACGACAGGCAAAGGGAGTTATCAACATCAAAATGACAGTTGTGGCAAGCTGGTTAAATTATGAACTGCATGCATTTAAAAAGGGATGGAATTTTGATTACCTAGTCATAGCCACCAGTTTGTGGTTATTGACCTTCCTGTATATAGTGGACCTAGCACTAAGGGGTCACATTAAGTGTGCTGCATATTTGCAACAGGTAGCTGTTACAATCCAAAGATGTGTTCTGCAAACAAAGAACAACAAAATAGCATCCCCATTTGAGTTTTCATAATTCACAACCATATGTAATCATCAAAATACTTGATTGCAGCCTCTCAAAATTTTAAAAATTGTTGAAAATGGTTACTTATCCATTTATTTGCTTGCATATTTACTTAAAGTGAAAAAAATATGACATACATGAGATATTGAAACCTGAATGCTAATTGTGAATAGTTTTTAATCTGGATTCCATTGAGAGCATTAAACTGGGAGACCACTAAAAAGTCCAATGATATTGCTGACAAAACTCCCACCCCACCCAAATTCTTTGAAATAGAAGAGATATCGAGGATTAGAAAAATAAAACCAAACTGCTCACTAGAAGCAATTGGAACAAAGCTAAATGTAAAATATTTGGACATGTAACATGGCAAGAATCCAGCAAAGCAAGAATCGTTTAAGTAGACCTTGATCTTTGGAAAACTGGATAGTACAGCAATCAAAACGTGAACAACAGAAGAAACTGTATCCAAATATTTGATGAGTGGCAGTTATTTGTGGACAGTTCTTACAAAATGTTATTCATCAGCTCATGAAGATTTACAAACAATTAAGCAACTGAAAAATAATATTATCCTTACCTTCCTTTTCTGCAATCTTCCCTTCTCGACATGAGATGCAAGAGTAGCAGCAAAATGGCCTCCCTTCCATTACTTGCTTCCTGGAACCTGGATTACATCTAGTTGTACATAGGGAAACAGGAGCAGTCTAATTCATGAACCAAAACCAACATAAAAGAAAGCAATCATTTTTCAGTACTGTGATTCTGAGCTGTGGTTATTCTCTTTAGCATGGTTACCATAATTGTATAGTTTTCCAGCATGCTGTCATAGTAACAAAATAAAAAGCTTTGTTATTGTAGGAAACCCCCTTCCCAGAATAAAATATTCTTTATTCTTAATATTAAAAAGAGGCAGAATAGAATATTGTCCCTGAAGGAGAAGAGTAGTGACATCTTATTAAAGGCCGAAAGCAGCCACAGTCTTCCTGCTGTAGGAAAACAGCCTCAAGGAGAAACCTGAAGAGGCTAATCTTTAGGAATGGAGGTTTTGTAATCCATTCAGAAAGACTGGAGCACTATTCATAAAAAAGCAGCCAGAAACTCCAAATAAGCAACACACAAAAGGCAAGGAGCCCAAACTGACAAAATGAGCTCAAACAAAGCACCTAGGATTTGCATTTCCCCTCTTGCTTGTAGAGCCAGCCATGACCCCTACATGACCCCATAGGAATCTGGCAACAGCCATTAAAATATTAAACGACACATTCTTACAGAGGAACAGGCATCTCAATCACAAAATCACAAAGAGTCTATAAAAACCCACCTACTCTCAACTCCACTTTGTCAGCCACCCAGAAGCATGCTGCTGTCACTGAGGTTTCTGGCTATCAAAATAAACAGAGACCTTATTTCCTGCAGCTTCCTCCATTTTATTTCAGCACCTTTCTCCTGATTTGGAACAGTACCTAATTTTTATTCCAAGATTACTTTGTAACAAAATAACAAGCTTTGGGAAATGTTGGCCTTCAGGTTTTAGTGACCATAGTCTAGGGATCATGTTTTATCAACAAATGCGGCTGGCATTTTTACAGGCAAAGTGGTCTGCTACCCATCCCAATAGCTTTAACAAGAAAGAAGAAAGTCTGAAGGTTAGCAGAGCCAAGTTACCTTCCCTGAACAATATCAACATCCTACCCAAGATGTTGCCCAACCAGGAATCAGTTCCCCAAAGTAAGCAAATCAGAAACCTGCTTGGCCAAAGACCCATTCAGAACTCAACTGCTGAGACTAATCAACCAGAAGCCAAGACAAATCAAAGACCAATCTGGAACCAATATTATCACCATGACTAGTTAAGATCAGATACAAAGACCGAATAAGAAACCAGTCCTCACTAACTTGCACCAATCAGATACCTCTTTGGATAAAAGCCAATTTGGCTTTATGCAGGGCTGGGGGAAGTATGCTATCAATCTAGTGGCTGAAGTCACAGTTGCTATCAGGAAATCTGTTTTCTAGACCTCAGTCATCAAAACCTGAAGCCCAATAGAAACTGGCCATTAAAGGCTATAACATGCTGTCAATGCTGCTAACATCGGATGTTCTTGCTTTGACAACAGATGGAAATGTAGCCATCTTTTCTCTTTCACTTTTAGAGTTAGATGAGGCTGGGAGGGGGGATATGGATGAGAGTCCAGTTAGTCATAACAATAACTCAGCCATGGGAATCAAGGTTATTGTGCCCAGAGCTGATAAAGATTTGGCCGGCTGGAGACTGGGGAGAAAGCCCGTGCTTCACGCTAATTGGGGAATGTGATTTATGACTGTTAATTGGAAGATGGAATTGTGCTTTGCTACTTTGTGCCCAGGAGAAGGGAATTCAGTTTTTGGCTTTAACTATATAGTGCCTATGCTGTGTTTCTCGAATAAAAGATTCTTTAAGGTAAACTATGCCTTGAAGTTCTTTTAAAGAGTTTCATCTGTCGGAACCATGACACATGCTTTTGTTTGTTGAGTAATGAGTGTTATTATGTTATGTTATTAATGTTTTAATAATTCCATAAGTCCTTCTGAATCTTTTATAGTATTTCAAAATTTAGTACCCATTTAACTTGTGTGTGAAACACAATGCATAATATAAGAATTGGGGGGGGGGGGCGAAAGCCCTAATAAGCAGGCATATACATAGAATGAAGGCTATTGCTAAGCACATTGACTTGTGCTTGTTAGATTGTAAGCCGCCCTGAGTCTTCGGAGAAGGACAGGATATAAATGGGATTAAAAAAAGAAAAAGAAAAAAAATAGCTCAAACATTATTTCCTGTGTTCAAGAATAATAACAAAAATCAAATGTTCAGGTGGAAAACGTAAGATATGAAAATGCCATGGCTAATTATGATTTTATTGCCCTACTATTTATTTGTTAATTTTATTTGCTGCCTCTTTTGTCATGGGGCTACACTAGGTAGCTTACAACAGTAAAAGCAGAAATGAAAAGAAGTATAACTATAACAGTAGCAAAATAATGAAACCATGAAATACACAATGAAATAAACAATTAAAATATAATTATATGATATTAAAAGATGGAAGAAAGCAAGGAATGCAGGGGGAGGTGAGCTTTGCTATCAGTCTAGTAGCCACTCCCCCATTGGGTACCCAAGTCAAGTGGCAGAGCCAGGTCTTCTGGCTGACAGCAGCCATTACTTATTTGCTGTCCAAACCATTTAGGACAGGGGTGTCAAACTCAATTTCATTGAGGGCCGCATCAGCATTGCGGTTGCCCTCAGGGGGCCGGGCGGGTGTGGCCTGGGTGGGCGTGGCTAGAGTACGTATGGCCTACTAGGTGGGCGTGGCCAGCTCTACATTGTTCGCATCAAGGGTGCCTATGGGGGCATGGGCAGGAGTGGGACAGATCTGAGGGTCTCTGTGGCCAGGGCCAAGGCAGTGGGGGCCGTTCCCTCACTGTTTCCAGGATGCCTTCGCGGGCCGCATGAAACCACTTTGTGGGCCGAATCTGGCCCCCGGGCCTTGTGTTTGACATGTCTGATTTAGGACTTGCTTAATGATCTACAATCCTTGCTTAACAACTGCAACAGGGAAAATCTCTCTCTCTCTCTCTCTCTCTCTCTCTCTCTCTCTCTCTCTCTCTCTCTCTCTCTCTCTCTCTCTCTCTCTCTCTCTCTCTCTCTCTCTCCCACTTCATGGAGAGTATCAGGATAGAAATAGTTCTCAAATGACTTATCTCCTATATACTGGAACGTCAGTGGCAGGATGTTACATACAATATTCTGAGTATTCCCAGCATAACAGGTTTTCCATCATTATAATGCTATAATTATAAGCTGAGTTATTTGGCACTTTGTAAGTAACGATCGATAGCCCTTTTTTTTTTCCTTTCAGCATGCACGGGTGTTGCTTTCCATCCAGCAAGCTTCAACACAGTTATATCTTCATGTAATTCATTCAGTTCACATTCTTCACATATAAAATGTATCTACAATACAGCTTTTTATGCTTTGCTGCATGGATTTTAGCTTAGAGGGGACACCAGCCCCCAGGGTTTGTTTCTGTTTTGATTATATGTACAGGGGAAAAAATACCAATTGACTATTATTTGTTCTGTACCAGCCTACTACCGGCCCTGCAGAAAAGGCAGGAACAACCCCTTTACAAAAAGGCAAGAGGCTGGAACTAAGCCTGCCAAATTTATTGACATAAAACAGAGCAAACAGAGCCAAACAAAAACATGAACCATGAAACAGGAGCTATTCAAACGGTTGCCTTCAGCAAACCAGCCCTCCCACACATTCCCCTTTTAAACAGTTCAAGGTGTGGCTTCTCTCTGCCTCCTTCTGAGGTGCCCCATTGCCTTCCTTTGTTTACTCCTGATTGACTGCCTCCTGCGTCGGGCGTCCTTGAACAGGGCCAGCTGTGGGTCATCTTCATACACGCTGTCAGGCTCACACAGCTGGGTCTGCATAGTGACCAGATGGGAGGGGCCTGGCTGAGGGCTCTGCAAAGCCTCCGGGCTGTTCTCTGCAGGCTCTTCAACACCCCCCCTCCTCCTCCGAATCGTCCGACCCAACTGCCGAACCCACAGGCTGACCCTGAATCACAACATTATTAAACTATTGTTTTCTTCTCCTCACTTCATCTTCCATGGATCTTTTCCAACTGGGCTGCTCAGCTTTTTTCTTTTTCTTTTTTCTTCAGCTTTTTTCTTTGTTTCAGTTGTAAAACATAACATTGGTACAGAAGCAGAGCTGACAGATTTCCTGTCCATGGAAATGATAGACTGAAAAAGCCTGCAGCTTGAATTCCTGGTGCAACACAACCCTTTAGATTTTAACCAGTCCCACAGAATCTTCTGGATGAGGAGAACAGAGCAACACTGTCTAAGCCAGCGGTAGGCTTCATCACTTTTTTTCCTTTTTTGGGGGGTCATCAAGTTTTTGACCCCTTGCTAGGCGACTGGTGGTACTCGGATGTTGCCCAATCCTAAAAGTGGTACGATGGGTGAAAAGGTTGAACAGCCCTGATTTAAAGGAAGCACCCAAAGCACAAATCACACACTAAGGAGGAAACCTGCGTAGTGTGTTTTCCCTGCTAGTTCCATAAAACGACTAACCACTTCACAAAAACAATTAATCGTGTAAATCTTCTAGCAGTAAATGTATTCAGCCACCCATCAGCAATGGGTAATGCATAGTACAGAAATTCCTGGACACTTCTGAACTAAAATGAACGAGGGAGACTGTGTGCTTTCAGACAAATTCCCTTTTAATATAGGCCCTTCTATGCAGTCTTCAGCACTTCCTGTGCAGTTTTTTAATTGCTGGTACAGCTGTCTGTATTTAATGCATCATCATCATCATCATCATCCCTTAGAAAGCCTGCTCTTTTTCATGGTACACACAACTCTGAAATCAAGCACTTCTATTCTAAGGGGGCATATACAGGTGAAACTCGAAAAATTAGAATATCGTGCAAAAGTTCATTTATTTCAGTAATGCAACTTAAAAGGGGAAACTAATATATGAGATAGACTCATTACATGCAAAGCAAGATAGTTCAAGCTGTGATTTGTCATAATTGTGATGATTATGGCATACAGCTCATGAAAACCACAAATCCACAATCTCAGAAAATCAGAATATTATTTATTTATTTATTTATTTTATTTTATTTTATTGTATTTATATACTGCCCTTTCCCGAAGGACTCAGGGCGGTTTACAGGGAGATTAAAAAACCAAGATACAAAAGTTAAAAACAAATTAAAAAAAAATAATATTTGTCCCTGCATAAATAAAACCCCAGTTAAAATAAGCTTAATCCTCACATGCAATCAATAAAACAAGGAGTGTACATAGAACAATATCGGACCTCTGAAAAGTATAAGCATGCATATGTACTCAGTACTTGGTTTGGGCCCCTTTTGCAGCAATTAATGCCTCAGTGCAGCGTGGCATGGAAGCTATCAGCCTGTGGCACTGCTGAGGTGTTATGGAAGACCAGGATGCTTCAATAGCGGCCTTCAGCTCTTCTGCATTGTTCGGTCTCATGTCTCTCATCTTTCTCTTGGCAATGCCCCATAGATTCTCTATGGGGTTCAGGTCAGGCGAGTTTGCTGGCCAATCAAGCACAGTAATCCCACGGTCATTGAACCAGGTTTTGGTGCTTTTGGCAGTGTGGGCAGGTGCCAGGTCCTGCTGGAAAATGAAGTCAGCATCCCCGTAAAGCTCGTCTGCAGAAGGAAGCATGAAGTGCTCCAAAATCTCCTGGTAGATGGCTGCATTGACCCTGGACTTAATGAAGCACAGTGGACCAACACCAGCAGATGACATGGCTCCCCAGATCAACACAGACTGTGGAAACTTCACACTGGACTTCAAGCATCTTGCAGTGTGTGCCTCTCCATTCTTCCTCCAGACTCTGGGTCTCATTTCCAAATGAGATGCAAAAGTTGTTCTCATCAGAAAAGAAGACTTTGGACCACTGAGCAACAGACCAGGTCTGTTTTTCTTTAGCCCAGCTAAGACGCTTCTGACGTTGTTTCTTGTTCAGGAGCGGCTTGACAAGAGGAATACGACATTTGAAGCCCATGTCCAGGATCCGTCTGTGTGTGGTGAGTAGTATAAGTACATACAAACTTTTAATGGATCTTATCAGTAGTTTTGATCAGTGACGTCATCAAAGTAAACAAAGCCACGTGCTGATTACGTCACCAGGCCATGCCCATAAATGGAAGTGACGTTCGCACCCCTCCTCCCCGGAAGTGACGTGCATAATCCACACCCCACCCCTCATGGTACAGGACTCACAAGGCCATAACCCTAGCCGGATATGACGTGTCTGCCCAACCCCATCAAAATAAGCATGGGTAACCCTAGCAGATAAGGTGTGATATAAGGTGATAGCCCTATTTCCAGATGGTGCTTGCCAAACCTAATCCCATCAACAAACATGTGGCGGTCAAGCTTCTGTGTACTTGATTACATTAGCCCTAGACTAATTCCATGGACGTGCAAATCCAAAAGAAACACAGAGACCTGTGTTTTTGGGAAACAAAACCCTGCTTTTGGGGGGGTGATAATTAAAAAAAGCTTTTTATTTCTAATCATTCTAGCCTAATGATGCTTTTAATTTTTGTGGAGTTTTAAAAATCAATACCTCAAAAGCTGGGGGTGGGGGGGGGGGAAAGGATCACCTAAAAGGCTTCCAGGGTTTGCATTTAAACCAGGCAATTTTAAAAACATTTTCCCTGAATGTAGGGGGAAAAAACCACAGGCCTTTAAAACTTATATTTTGGCATTTGCAACTCCCTCGAATTCATATGTACGCGTAACCGTTCATAGCAGAGATTTAATAAAATTTATTCTAACCTTACAGCAAAAGCGAAGCGTTTCTGAATGGCCAGAACAGATTGATGTATTAGGTATGTGTATTGTGGGCATGTCTGGACATGACCTGTAAGATCTTGCTATAGAGCATGCGCGTGGCCACAGACAACTCGGAAACTTTAAAGCGTAGATCTATTTTAACAGCGTCATGGGAACTTGTGAAGGAAATAATAAAAAGGGTGTAGAACCTGCTGCATCTTGGTTGGCGACACAATCTCTTTGGAAAGATTTCCATAAGATGAGCTGTGATGTTCGTGATGAAACCCCGGACTACTCCTGGTCTACCTTGTCTGAATGTCGCTTGCCCTGTTGTAACGTGCGGGAGATGGCGTGTCGTGAAGATGATGCCATACCGCGTAAGTAAAAACCTGTTATGTGTTCAAATGTGTAAAGCGCGATAACCCCACCGTTAACAATGTGATTGCTAATGGCTAAATACATTTTCCAGGTTCTGTTCCGGGGTATAGCTATAATGCCGGCGCCTCCTTAATAACAAACGTCTCAAGTGATGAAGAGGATGCAGAGGTCGATCTAGGTAAATGAATTGTCTTTTTACTATGCATGCTGCCGTTAATATTATATAATAAAAGGAGAGTTAAAGAGGGTTTTACTAATGGATTATTTTTGCGTTTTTAAACAGGTGGGTACCCCGGATATTACCTAGCCCCGTCTCTGTCTGATTGTCCATGCTGTCTACAGATTGATCTCAAAAGAGATACTCCAAATGCCTGCTATATAGAATGTGATTGTGGCGCATCGAATTGTATATGTACAATGCCTACAGAGAATGAAGATACTGATGATACAGATGACCCCGGTAATGATAGTAATGATGAAGGATATTATTCTGTAAATGAACGTGATGATAATTGCGTCTAAATTACAAATAAAAGGTTTGTGCTAAAGCGCAGTGTGTTTATTGTAAGGTTTGAACGGTGCAGAATGAAGTGTGAAAATGTACTAAAGGAACTGTATTATACGCCGGAAGGTCCAGGTAGCTATGGTGGAGTAAAACCCCTATTTGAGGCTGGGAGGAAACGCTTTAAAAACTTAACCTTGAGGCAAGTCAAGACATGGCTTTCCGGTCAAGAAGCTTATACCCTGCATAAGCCTGCAAGAATAAAATTGTCCAGGAACGCTACAATAGTTTCCTGCATAGATTGCCAATGGCAGGCTGACCTTGTGGATTTATCAGGATTTGCCTCTGAAAACAGCGGCACAAAATTTATTTTAACGGTAATCGATGTACTTTCCAAATATGCTTGGGCAGTCTGTTTAACCGATAAGTCTGGGCGAGGGGTTGCCGGTGCTTTCCAAAGTATATTCCAATCAGGAAGGGCGCCCAGAAAGCTGCAGTCAGATGCCGGGAAAGAGTTTTTAAACAAGGCTGTAAAGAAGCTTTTTGAACGCTATGGCATACATCACTTTGTCACACATAGCGAAACTAAAGCAGCGGTTATAGAGAGGTTTAATAGAACTCTGAAAAACAAGCTGTGGAGATTTTTCACAGCTAAAAATACGCACAGGTATGTGGATGTATTACCAGCCCTCATGCGGAGTTACAATAGCGCTTACCATCGCAGTATCCGGACAGCCCCCAACATGGTGAAACACTCTAATGAAAAAGATGTGTGGATGCGTCTATATGGGAATATTTTAAAATCGGACAGAAAGGCAGAAAACTTTAATGTGGGGGATCACGTTAGGATATCCAGGCTAAAGGGGAAGTTTGAAAAGGGGTATCAGCAAACCTTTACAGATGAAATATTTATCGTCAAAGAAAGGGTTAGGCGGAGAGAAAGGGATGTATATAGATTAATGGATTATGCAGAAGAGCCGGTACAAGGGTCTTTTTACCCAGAAGAGCTGCAAAAAATTCCTAGTGATCAAGAACGCGTCTACAGAATTGAAAAAATATTATGGAAAAGAGGGAGGGGTAAACAAAGAGAATTCCTGGTTAAATGGCAGGGGTGGCCAGAAAAGTTCAACAGTTGGATTAAGGAGTCTGAAGTACAACATCTTTGATATGGAGGAGTTTTACATCACCCTACCCAGCAATGCATCAGCAGCAATTTTCCCCCAAAACAAAAATTCTAATTTTACCATACAATTAGCGAGAGCGCTGGATCTTCCAGGAGCGTGGGAAGTAGCGCTAGCAGAGATACAGTATCCGCATAGTTGGTACACATTAACTTCACCTGCATATTTTGAAATTGCTAACGAGAGAAAGAGATGGCATTTTTCTTTGAGAAGCGGGTACTATAACAGCATCCGTCACCTGTTAGAAAATATGAACAAGCTTATATCAAACGCCAAGGATGGACCTAAGACAACCCTACATTATGATTCGGTGGGACGAAAAATTAATCTTAAAGGAGACGAACCGCACACCATTCTAGTTAGCGGAGATCTCGGACATTTGTTAGGGATGTTCCCTGGATTCAGTACATTATATGTTTACACAGACATTGTAGAGCTCCAGATAGTGGGCGACTTCTATGTGCCGTTACTGCGCTGTGTGCCTGTGCGAGGGCAAGACAATGATGTCATCACAATTACCTATGACCGCCCGCATTATGTACCGGTCAGCAAACATCACATCAATACCATTACCATAGAAATCAAAACCGATCAGGACAAAAATGTGCATTTTTATCACGGGAAGGTGATTGTCAAGCTTCATTTTAGGCCTCGGAAAAGTGAAGGATGGTTGTAATCAAGGAGCACGGGAACCCTCAAGACTACGTGGCTTACTACAGGGCACAAGCTGGCGGGGGCCTTCCAGGCTTTCGAGGAGCCCCCATTATGTACGGGACAGGTTTAGGGGGCCTGTTCCGTGGGCTTTTTCGAAAAGCAATGCCGTTTTTGAGGCGAGGATTAGAAATCATTAAGCCGCATGTGAAATCTGCTGCCAAAAACATTGCCAGAGATGTCGCGGGTCATCTTGTATCCCGTGTTGTTGAGAGGGGGCAGGATGGATCAGGGATGATCATAACCAAGAAGAATTACGCATTGGGCCCGCCTATTCCGTTTAAAAAGAGAAGACTTGTGAAAAAGACCCGCCATACCAAGAGGAGACGTGCACAGAAGAGGAAGCCCTGTGACAAGGAAGACATATTCTAATACGATATGGCATTTATTCATTCTGCTTCAGAGGAATGTGTTAAATCAGAACTGGATCTTTTTCAACTGGCACCTACACAGACCAGTATTGAAAGCAGTACTTATGTCGAGATCCCACCTTTATCAGCGCTGACACCCAATGCTCCCCTGGAATTTTTTATCACGGGGCATGGTGAACATTACACGGATTTAAACAACACCCTGCTGTATGTGAGTTGCAAGATTGTAAAGGCTGACGGTACGGATATTGATGACGGGGCTAGGGTGGCCCTGACCAACTACCCCATAGCATCACTGTTTAATCAGCTGGATGTTACCTTGGGAGATCGGCTCATTACACAGAGCCATCATTGCTATTCTTACCGGGCCATGATTGAACTGATTCTGAACTTTGGTGGTGATGCGCTGGGTACTCAATTTACAGCTGGCGGTTTTTACAAAGATGACTCGGACCTCATGGAGAGTACTCTACTGACAGCCGCTGGGAACTCCGGTTTCAAAGCGAGAGCAAGACAGACGGCCGGTAGCCGTAAATGGGACCTGCTAGGGCCTCTGCATAGCGATCTGTTTTTTCAAGACAGACTGCTAATTAACGGTGTCGATGTGAAAGTCAAACTCACAAGAAGCAGAAATGAATTTTGCGTGATGAAGGATGGCAACGAGAATTACAAAGTACAACTCTTGGAGGCATCTCTCTTTGTAAAGCGTGTAAAAGTAGCCCCGGGAGTGCGCCTCGGTCATGCAGAAGCTTTGCTCTCCTCCAATGCTAAATACCCCATTGATTGAGTGGGAATGAAGGTTTACAGCATTCCTGCAGGTAGCCTTGTGTGTAATCAGGAAAATCTATTTCTGGGCCAGCTACCTAAACAATTAGTGATTGGGTTTGTGGACAATGCATCTTTTAGTGGGGATTATGAAAGAAATCCGTTCAATTTTCTACACTGCAATGTCAATTTTTGCGCCTTGCATTGTGATGGCGAGCAGATCCCTGCAAAGCCTCTTCAGCCTGATTATGAGCACGGTCTTTTTGTGAGAGAGTACATGCAGATGGTGCAGGCCACAGGCAAAGGCATGAAAGACAGACCGCTGTTAATCAGTAGGGAAAAGTTTAACCGAGGGTATACTTTGTATTGTTTTGACTTGAGTCCTGATCAGGGGTGCTCTGAGCACTATTCTTTGATCAGGAACGGTAACCTCAGAGCCGAAATTAGATTTGCGCAACCCCTCCCCAACACCGTCAACATGATTCTCTATGCAATCTTCGAAAACCTTATTGAAATAAGTCACACAAGGAATGTGCTCTTTGATTATATGTGAGTATGGACACACTGCAACTCCGCCACTTGTTCTCTGGAAATAAAGCCTTTCTAGGGGTCTACCCTTGCGACCTGTTACCCCGGAGACAGATCTCCAAAAGACCTTTTGGATTAATTGTAAATACCCACCCTCACACTCTGCCTGGTGAACACTGGCTGGCCCTCTACTTCCCATCTCCCGGATATGGCGAATTTTTTGATTCTAATGGAAGACCGCCGGATAGCCCTGACTTTCCTGGCTCCATAGCGACGTTTTTAGAGCAGCAAGCTGAGAAGTACACATTTCACCAACGCCAACTGCAGCACCCCAGCGCTGTGACCTGCGGGCAACACTGTGCATTTTTTCTACTGAACCGGACTAAAGGAGTAGACTATGAAAACATTTTAAAGATGTACTCCAATGTTGATATTAAAAATGATCAAATGGTAAAGCTGTTTGTAAAAACTATAAAGGTGGGAAGGGGGCTTGGAACCTGTAACCGTCACCAGTGCATGCAGACATGCCTGCCTTACTGTAAAATAAAGAAAAAGACTTAAACGTTTTTACTTGTTTCACTGTGTTTTTATTCATTTTACAAATTGAGCCAGTCACCAAACCTGAACCTACTTCTAGGGTTTAATGTCCAAGGGCTAGAAGGGGCACTGGAAAACAGAGGCTTCTGAGCCCCAAAAGGGGCTGTCATAACAGAGTCGGGGCTAGTAGCAGTTTCATCCTTAACAACCAGAGAATCTTTCAACTTTTCTACTTGCTCTTTAACAGCTGTAGACCCCAACACAGAGGTCGGGACATTCACCTCAGCCATAGCATTGATAAAGTCATCCCAGCCTTTAGGTTTCCGCTTCTCAGTAGGGGCTCGGTGCTGCGAAGCTCCTTTCACCAAGTCTAAAATATTAGTCCCAGGAATAGGGACCCCTTTGTATAAAAAGGTACCGCGATCATCCCAGGTTGAGACGTCCTGATGCTGTTTCATTTTGTTCAGCAAAAGTTCCGCATTTTTCCTGTAACGGGTGCTCACACCGCTTAGGATTTCGTCCATTGCTGTGTCCTGCGGAGATGGCTGTGGTGGCTGCTCTGGTAATGTTGGAAGTGGCCGAGGTTCTTCCGGTGGGTAAATGAGATTCAGTCTGTCCTTTTCAGACTCATTTTGCCTGGTTAGTCTTAGATACCTCTGCAATGCAGAACTGTAGAGCTTAATCTTGTCATCCTCAGACAAATCAGCTCTCTGAAGAATGGAACGCATCTCAGCATCCAACCGGTTAGTGGCTGTAGCCCCCATAGTAGGGGGCCTGCCCTGTAGTTGCTCCATCTGATGACGCGATACCAGATACATTTTCTCAGCATGATCCATGGTTTATCCAGCTAACAGGCTAGTCAACAGCGGAATAGCTGCCCCTAGTAAGGGACCGATAAAACCACCCGACTGAAGTATGGCCTGCTTCTTCTTTTTGAGTGAGACCTTTCTATCGCTCAACTTTTTAATGACACCTTTCTTTCTCTTCAGAGACCGGAATTGTGAAGGTTTCAGAGGAAGGTTTCCTTTTAGGGTGTTCAAAGCTATTTCTGCTATAGCCCCCACCAGGTCATTATTAGCATTGCATAAGATGGCTTTTCTCTGTCTTGGTCCGGCCTTTACTAAGATTTTTAAAAGCCCCCAATTTCTACGTACCCTCTCTGACATCTTAAATGAACTAGTGCTAAGGTAGCCGGGCTACTGCTTTTTACACTTCTTTTTCATTGTGTAAACAGCAGGCCAATCAGGTGGAAAGAGACCTGTTCTCAACCTGTAGGATTCTGGAGTGGTGGCTGCCAAATCTACCAAAAGGTACCCGTGTGGTTTGTGAGTGGCATCTTGGAATACTTCTAAAAAATACTTTGTGTTAGTGGGGTACATCTGCCTGGCCAGTGTGACAATTTGCATCTGATCACGGGGGTTGCTGAATAAAACCAAATATTTGGAATTCAGAGCTATTGTTCTCATTTTCTTGCCTTGAAAAAACAGGTTTTGTAGTATGAGAATAATGCTCAGGTTTCTGTGATGAACGTACTGTGTAAATGCCTTCTCTATTTGATCGCTCTCACTGGCCGATGTCATGAGATCATCTATCACAGCTAGAGTAATTTGATTTGGCGGAAACAAATCATCATCTTCAAAAGAAGACGGAAGCCCCTCAATAAACTTAATATAAGGGAATTTATTAAGCAGTTCTTTGTACAGAGGTTGCCAACAGCTATAAAACCATACAATATTTTGAGGCAATTGAGACAACACAACATCACCATGTTCTAACATTTGTTTGATAAAAAAAGATTTGCCAGAATTGGACGGACCGCTTATAATACACGAGAAAGGGTGTACAAATTGTGCAATATTTTCTGCCATCCTTAATAACCGTAAGGTAGCGTACAGTAATCTTCGCTCTTTAATAACCTTTTATTATACACTACTTTTAGAGTTTTTCGGAGGACCCGCGTTTCAAGGGACCACTGTTTCTTAACCCTAACAATCCCCAACTGTTCTACCCTGATCTCTTTTTTTCTCTCTGCACCAGACAGACAATAATCATCTACCAAATCTTTCAAGCTGTCAAAATTAACCTTTTTGCTGTTACCGCAGTTCAGTGTGATTCCCTTCACCTTTAGCACCGCTTCACCGTTGGACAAAGCATAGGCATACGTTTTGGGGCCAGCCGCAACAAACTCTGTTATCGTAGTGTTTGGAGGAATCTCACTTGTCAGCTGTCCTAAATAATCACCCAAAGGTGGAGTCCACGCCCCCTCTCTACTTACAAAAATGACTGAATCGGTGTCATGATACAGGCATCTATCGCCCAGCCCATCCAGCAGCCTGTATAATTCCAGTCGCACATACGCTGTTGTAAAGCTGGCAATGAATACGTTAGTACATGAGGCTTTGGTGGGATGGTTCTTGGCAGTTTTCCACGTCACAACGGCTGTCTCGCTATCCACAAACTCACAGGAGGAAACATCATAATAGGGCACAAAAAGGTATTTGAATAATTCTTCAGGGTTTGTCACCACAGATGTTGTCAGGTGATTGGTGCTCTGACCAAACTTGCCCCACAGCGAGTTTAAAAAAAGTTTGGTAATTTGCCTTTTTGCAGGATTTACCTCAATGTGTTCACGGCGTAAGCGGACGCCTTCCATCTTTTCATAATCACGAATATATTGCTCTTTATCCTGTTCTGTTTTGCACCAGTCAGGGTAACCGCTGGCCTCCTGTTTCTGTCTGAGATGTGCGTTAATATAATCTGAAAATAGCCCCTTTGATGTACTTTCAAAATGCCAGATCTCATAGATTTCAACAATTCTGTAACCTTTTTCTAAAGCTACATTCAATTCAACAGTACACCATGTTCCAGTCAGAGCTCTTTCCTCATCACTGTGTTTACAGGGGGTAGTTTGCAGTTTTTCTGTGCAGGTTGCACACAAACTAAACATTAATTTGCCCCCTGATTTGTGGGGTAGTACAGGAAAATAGAGATTCCTTGGCGGGTACACTTTGACTTTGGCTAACCCAAAATATTGTTTTATGTCCCCAAAATCTTGGTAGATAATTTGTGGATGCCCAATTGGGTACTCCTTGGTCTTATTCACAAAGGGGTACAAACTGGTGAAATCGTAATATAAGATTTGTTCACCAGGTTTTGGTTTGTAGTAAAGACATGTAGCATTTGTTCTACCACCAAAAAAGGCATCTCGAGGTATCAAAGGTACTGGGAGCTTATTCTCAACCAGAAACTGCTTCAAAGAGGTGTCAGCCTCCACCAAGGCCCTCCATTCGTGTTCCCAGATGCAGCGCACAGCCCTGGCTCCTGAGGTCCTCTTCTTTAATCCTAGTACGGATGTGCAGGGTGCCATATGTTGAAGCAAGTAAGTTGTTGAAGTCTCTTTCAGAGTAGCAGACAGGGCACCCATGAAAAAAACAACCATAAAATTCAAAAGCTGTGGGGGGTGTCATTTATGACAGCAAAACCATCCAAAAAATATTTGCCTACTTGTTTTTCACCCCCCTTCAGGGCATGCTGGATATTGACATTCTCAGTGTGCTCTATGTACATCAACCATTGTATCGCAGGTGCTGAATAACTTTTCTGGGTCTTGTGATAATTATCCATAGGAGCCAAAGCAATGGAGTTGTTTTTCAAATACATGAACCGGTACTGTGCCATACAGACAGACGCCAGTGTGATATATTGGAAGGGGTCAATGCAACAAATCACTATCTCCTCAACAATATCCCCACCGCCCCTCTTGACGAACTCACGCTCAGTCATTTCCATTACCTGTTCCCTAAATCGAATACATGCTTCTCTTAGTATATCAACATCCTGCCTGCAATAGTAAGCCAGAGCCTTCTTTAGTTTAAATACAGTACCTCTATTAGCAGCGTGCCATTTCAGGAATTCTTCTCTCTCACCGGGCATCATGGTTTCAGGACTATAATACTTGGCTTCAGGGAGCGGCCCAACGTAGTCCTGATTGGCCATTGTATTGAACAAATGGGGGAAATATCCTTTGCAGCCTTGAAACCCCATAGCTTTGGGTAATTTACTTAATTTAAGGGGCAAAAATGAGAGGCTATCAATAAAACGGATCTTGTAAGCTGGCAGGGTGATACACAGAAGTTTCCCTCCCTGGCTTATAAGTTGAACCCTAACCTTTTCCCGGATCAACTGCCTCAGTACTAGGTACCCATCATAACCTTTGGCATTGTGAGCGATAAAAGTGCATCCTTTAAACTTATCATTTATAAATGTCTTTACAAACTGATCCAGACATCTAACACCGTAACAATCCCACATCACAACATCTTCGTCATCATCATCCTTCAACATATCCCTGGCGCATGCATAATTAGGTATATGTGTGCCAGTTTCTTGGCAGCATTCGAAATCATAAATAATGTACCTTTGGCCAATTCGTGGCCGGACCAGCTCTTTTAGAAAACATAAATGATATTCCAAACTTTCAACCTTCTCGGAACACTGCCCACACTTGGGTTCCTTGCATTTCATGTGGGGAGTAAAGACGTAAACCCCACACTTTTCACAATATTCTTTACTCTTACAGTCAACTTTTCCCTCCGTAGCTAGCTGTGCGTGAGTTTCAAAACATACCTTAGAATGACAAACCACTTTGCACCTATAGCAGCGCATCTTTTCCTTCTCTACCTGCTTGCATTCTTGCTTGAGACATGATCTGCAGATATATTGACAACCATGACTAAATTTATGGTGATAGTGTGTGTGGCAAAATTTACAGAAATAGCGTTCGCCCAGGAAACCCTTTATATTTTTGATGGCATAGTAATGATTGTTGTGTAACAATATAAACACTATTTTTTCTTGCTGTGGGAGGCCTGTAACAAAAAACCTCCATCCGTCCTGCAGATAAAACAAGATCTTTATAGTAACCCCTAAAGCTTTTTCAAAGAGGTGTATCTGAGAAAAGTTAACCATGTTTTCTGTGGAAATACCCAGTCTGATGTGAAGTTCCCTGGCCCTGGTAATAATTTCTTCATTACTAAGACCCCCGCCAATGAGCCAGAGCAAGCAGCTAGCAAAACACAGAAATGCGCCTTCCACATTGAAATCTACTAGGTGACGTCTTTTTTTCTCCAGTACTTTGGTGATCAGCACAGTACTTAACTTCCTAAGCCCTCCCCCCTCATTGTTCCTCACAATGGTAACCACTAATTGTAAATCTCCCCCCCACAATATCTCTGCTTTACTTTGAAGCAGATTTTCAACACTGGTCAGAAATTCATCAGCATTTAAACCATCCATATTCCTCCTCAGAGAAAAGAGAGGATGATTTAACCCATCTGCATCCAACCGGAGTTGAACAAAATCATTTGCACCTATGTCTCTAGCAACATTATTCAATATATGCTGTATAGTATTATGAATAGCATCTATAGCATGTACAAAAGACTGTATTTGGTCAACATTAACGAATCTATATCGCCGGTAGTATTCCACAGCCATGAAATTTCGGATAGGATGCTCCCACTCTTGCACCAAATCCAGATAAACATTGTTCGAATTCTGAGAGTTTGCAGAGTTAGTGCTTTGTAGCTGGGGCATAGAATGATTTATCTCCTCTTCTTGTTGAGATTCAGGCGTAGGTTCACTACTATCACTGTCTGCTGGGGGTGCGGGGAGTTCGCCTCCATGCATTTTTGCTTTTTTGCAGGGCGGCCCTGGTTAATCAAACAAACAAAATGTTATCACCTACATTCCTAATAATGTAATACAAACACACACCCCCCTTTTTTAGATTATAAAATAATACGATTGAATTTGTAGTTGGATAAAATGCTAGATGTTATACCTACTAACTCTTGTGCTGTGTGGCTTGTGCATGGTTGAGGGGTCATGCCATTCCGGGGTCCTTCCTGCTCTGTGGGTATAGTGAGATCCACAAATGGTTGATCATCTTCCCATTCTGAAGGAAAAGAAAAACCCAATGGTCAGAAATGTTGCAGAAATTTTTGTAAGAATCTGAATGTATGTAGGTATGAAAAACAAATACCATTATAAAACCTCAGACATTCGGAATCAGTCAGTTCCATCTAGTAAAAGAAAACAAACATGCCAAGAATATTATAATCACATACTTTTTTTTTTATATCTAAGAGGGACAGTGTTTCAAATTTTAGCAATAAAACTACTTACAAGATCCGCACCCCTTACACATTCGGAATCAGTTAATTCCATCTAGTAAAAGAAAACAAACAGGCCATGAATATTATAAACTCATTTTTTATAGCTAAGAGGAACAATGTTTCAAAAATTAGCAATAAATTTACTTACATTTGTAGCATCCATTCTGTAAAGAGGGTCTTCTTAGCAGATAACAGGGGTCCAGAGGTATGAATATGTCAGAAACTGACAAACGTGTCAGGGTTCAGTATGAATCCTACTTTTTGTACACTCTGGCTTTCTCAAAAATCACATCGCCCACCAATCAGGTAACCCCCAGCCAAATGATTAGATTATACATCTGTGTCTAGCACCTGATAGGCTTAAACATGAAACCAGCAAATGTAAACTTCATAGTGTTAATAGTTTCTTGTAATTAATTCTGCTGAGTTTTTCACCCCTTTTGACCAGTACACCCTCATATCAAGAAAAAAATATAATACAACTTTCATGTGATTTGTAAAGCACCTTTTATTATAAATTTCATAGCGTTAACAGTTTCTTGTAATCTATTTCTGTTACATTCTGACATATGATCCTCTTCAGAGACAATGGCAATTTGGCTTCAATCTTTGACATTAATGACAGTGGTTCACGCATAAGAGCTATACGATATATAAATTTCTTGAGCTCCCCAAGGGAATCCCTGGTGAAATATAAGTTATTCACTTTGTCAGAAATACTGATGATGACCCAGAGAACATGAGGCATAGAAAGTCTAAAGCATAAGCTGCTAATAAGCTCTGTTTCACTGGTTCCCCCTCTTCAAGCAGAGACATCACCCTGTCGACAAAAGTGCGTATAGTCAAGGCTATGGTCTTCCCAGTTGCAATGTATGGCAGTGAAAGTTGGACCATAAGAAAGGCTGAGCGCCAAAGAATTGAGGCCTTTGAACTCTGGTGCTGGAGAAGACTCCTGCGAGTCCCTTGGACTGCAAGGCGATCAAACCGGTCAGTCCTAGAGGAGATCAATCCTGACTGCTCTTTAGAAGGCCTGATCTTGAAGCTAAAACTCAAATACTTTGGCCACCTAATGAGAAAGAAGGACTCACTGGAGAAGAGCCTAATGCTGGGAAAGATCGAGGGCAATAGAAGAAGGGGACGACAGAGAATGAGGTGGCTGGATGGAGTCACTGAAGCAGTAGGCGTGAGCTTAAATGGACTCCAGAAGATGGTGGAAGACAGGAAGGCCTGGAGGAACGTTGTCCATAGGGTCGCGATGAGTCGGACACGACTTCGCAGCTAACAACAACAACACTGGTTCCATCCGTATGGTCTTCATCTGATTGTAGGCAGCCCATTAAACAATGGTGTAATATTTTAATGATACACGCTTTCAGAATCTGAGGCATGCTGGCATTTTGAGATTCCGGCGTTTCTAAAACAGGAAATAAGGTAGAATTAGTCTAGCTGTTTCAACTAATCAAAATACTGTTTTCTTAATTTTTATATTTACTTACCATTTGATGTTTTGCAGAATCTGCAACAACAAGGTTTTATAAATTTGTTGTCTTCCACGACGCCGCGTAGGTCAGGTCCTTTTCTTATTCTACGTCTACGCTTGGGAGGTTTGGGGGTCAAATTTACATCAAACAAATCACCATCAATATTTGCCATCTTCAAAAGACTGCTGGAATTAATTTGCTAGCTGTTCAGACCTGCCTGTACAACATCCTCACGCATGCTATGACACGTCCTTGAGCCTTGTGCCTGTCCAGAATCACGGGGAATGACATGTCCAGACATGCCCACAATACACATACCTAATACATCAATCTGTTCTGGCCATTCAGAAACGCTTCGCTTTTGCTGTAAGGTTAGAATAAATTTTATTAAATCTCTGCTATGAACGGTTATGCGTACATATGAATTCGAGGGAGTTGCAAATGCCAAAATATAAGTCTTTAGATTTTTACAAAGGTAAAAAACCAGCTGTGGGCTTTAAAAGGCCTGTGGTTTTTTCCCCTACATTCAGGGAAAATGTTTTTAAAATTGCCTGGTTTAAATGCAAACCCTGGAAGCCTTTTAGGTGATCCTTTTTCCCCCCCTACCCCCAGCTTTTGAGGTATTGATTTTTAAAACTCCACAAAAATTAAAAGCATCATTAGGCTAGAATGATTAGAAATAAAAAGCTTTTTTTAAATTATCACCCCCCCAAAAGCAGGGTTTTGTTTCCCAAAAACACAGGTCTCTGTGTTTCTTTTGGATTTGCACGTCCATGGAATTAGTCTAGGGCTAATGTAATCAAGTACACAGAAGCTTGACCGCCACATGTTTGTTGATGGGATTAGGTTTGGCAAGCACCATCTGGAAATAGGGCTATCACCTTATATCACACCTTATCTGCTAGGGTTACCCATGCTTATTTTGATGGGGTTGGGCAGACACGTCATATCCGGCTAGGGTTATGGCCTTGTGAGTCCTGTACCATGAGGGGTGGGGTGTGGATTATGCACGTCACTTCCGGGGAGGAGGGGTGCGAACGTCACTTCCATTTATGGGCATGGCCTGGTGACGTAATCAGCACGTGGCTTTGTTTACTTTGATGACGTCACTGATCAAAACTACTGATAAGATCCATTAAAAGTTTGTATGTACTTATACTACTGTGGTGGCTTTTGATGCACTGACTCCAGCCTCAGTCCACTCCTTGTGAAAGTCCCCAACACTTTGGAATGGCCTTTTCCTGACAATCCTCTCCAGGCTGTGGTCATCCCTGCTGCTTGTGCACCTTTTTCTTCCACACTTTTCCCTTCCACATAACTTTCTATTTGTGTGCTTTGATACAGCACTTTGGGAACATCCAACTTCTGTTGCAATTACCTTTTGGAGGGTGTCAATGATGGTTTTCTGCACAACTGTCAGGTCAGCAGTCTTCCCCATGATTGTGATTCCTACTGAACCAGCCTGAGAGACCATTTAAAGGCTCAGGAACCCTTTGCAGGTGTTATGGCTTAATTAGCTGAATAGAGTGGGACACTTTGAGCCTAGAATATTGCACCTTTTCACAATATTCTGATTTACTGAGATTCTGGATTTGGGGTTTTCATGAGCTGTAAGCCATAATCATCACAATTATGACAAATCACGGCTTGAAATATCTTGTTTAGCATGTAATGAGTCTATGTCATATATTAGTTTCCCCTTTTAAGTTGCATTACTGAAATAAGTGAAGTTTTGCATGATATTCTAATTTTATGCATTTCACGTGTATATGTTGTTGTTGTTAGCTGCGAAGTCATGTCCGACTCATCGTGACCCCATTGACAATGCTCCTCCAGGCCTTCCTGTCCTCCACCATCTTCTGGAGTCCATTTAAGCTCATGCCTACTGCTTCAGTGACTCTATCCAGCCACCTCATTCTCTGTCATCCCCTTCTTCTCTTGCTCTCAATCTTGCCCAGAATTAGGTTCTTCTCTAGTGACTCCTTCCTTCTCATTAGGTGGCCAAAGTATTTGAGTTTTAGCTTCAGGATCTGGCCTTCTAAAGAGCAGTCAGGATTGATCTCCTCTAGGACTCACTGGTTTGATCGCCTCGCAGTCCAAGGGACTCGCAGGAGTCTTCTCCAGCACCATAGTTCAAAGGCCTCAATTCTTTGGCACTCAGCCTTTTTTATGGTCCAGCTTTCACTGCCATACATTGCAACTTGGAAGACCATAGCCTTGACTATACGCACTTTTGTTGACAGGGTGATGTCTCTGCTTTTTAGTGTGCTGTCTAGATTTGCCATTGCTTTCCTCCCGAGGAACAAGCGTCTTTTAATTTCTTGGCTACAGTCCCCATCTGCAGTGATCTTGGAGCCCAGGAAAATAAAATCTGTCACTACCTCCATTTCTTCCCCATTTCTTTGCCAGGAATTGAGAGGGCCGGATGCCATGATCTTGGTTTTCTTAATGTTAAGTTTCAGTCACTTGTGTGTGTGTGTGTGTGTGTGTGTATACATGTGTGTGTGTGTGTGTGTGTGTGTGTGTGTGTGTGTGTGTGTGTGTAAATTTTTTGGCTTGCTAACACAGAATAAAGGGAGATTCTTT
This sequence comes from Vipera ursinii, assembly GCF_947247035.1. Taxonomy (NCBI): domain Eukaryota; kingdom Metazoa; phylum Chordata; class Lepidosauria; order Squamata; family Viperidae; genus Vipera; species Vipera ursinii. Next base: position 20,817,309 of record NC_139517.1, on the reverse strand, counting down.
GTTAGCAAGCCAAAAAATTTACACAAATATGAGCTGCCACTGCTGTGGCTACTGCCTGTAGATGGCCTTGGGCTAGGCTAAAACAGGAAATAACATATATATATGTTAAATACACACTAACGAATATGCATCAATATTCTTTAGTGTACATAATTAATTTTCTTTTCTTATAATATCAACCTGTCAAACTGGCATAATTTTAATACAAAACTATTTGAGCCTTGATATGTATATTCAGGACATATACCCATTCAATTTTGCTAACAATAGGAAAGGAACAAATAAAAAGATGCTCTTTGTATGCATTGCAAAACTTATTGGGGGGATTGTCTTTCTTAAATGGCTCATCCAAGACAATTGTTTCTTCATCAGTTTGGGCACACTGTTTCTGCTTTTATTCTTTTTATAATAATAAAATAATAACTCTCATATCTGATGCTTAATAAAAACATTTATTCCATTGTTAGTAACTCAAGATAGAAACAACGACAACAAAAAAGTCAAAACAAAACATAGCATTCTTTTCATTCTTCTCTTTTACAGACATGGTAAAACTTTATGATAGTTTCTGCATTTGAACTGGAAAATGAAAAGGATGGATCACACGAATAATGACAATTTAATTCAATTCCTCATAATACTAGAATTAAAAATATACCATGTCAGATGTGGATACAGTATTGAATTATTATTTTTTCTCATATAAGGAACTTTCCCTCTTTTTAAAAAAAACATATAGTAGGTTTCAAAAACTAGAAGTTTCTGGATGACCATGATCAGTACTTGACCACTCAAGGAGAGAAAAAAAAAGGCAAGGCGTTCTGCACCAGGAGCTGAAAGTTACGGAGACTGTTCAAGCAGGTTGCTAGGCAACCTGTTCATGCTCAGCCCTTCTTACCCTCCCACTTTTGAATTAGCCCATAAGGAACATGTTTCCTTCGATTTGAGCCATCTGAAGGCCAGTCACTGCAATGCATTCTGGTGCTCTGCAATCTGGCTGCCTCCTTGGTGTGCTGCTGAGGAGAATTTGGCTCTCTGGAAACAGTTTCCTTCAGGTGTGTGTGTGTGTGTGTGTGTGTGTGTGTGTGTGTGTATGCAAAAAAAAGTGCCGGAACGCCATTCTGAGTGTTCTTTAGCAAGGCTTTTCAACCTTTTCACCCATTGTACCACTTTTAGGATATGGCAACATCTGAGTACCACCAGTCGCATAGAAGTTGTCAAAAATTTGATGACAAAAAAAAGAAGGAAAAAAGTGATGAAGTACAGGTAGTCCTCAACTTACAACAGTTTGCTTAATGACTGTTTGAAGTTACAATGGCACCAAAAAGAGTGCCCCCAAGCCACAACCAAGCAAGACACCTGCCTGCCCGCCCAGCGGCGCTCTTCCTCCTGTCCGAGGTTTTCATTGTTGTGAGCATTTCTGTTGAGGATTGGCAGCGGGGGTGGGGTGGGGGTGTTTGGTTTTTATTCCCCCCTGTCTGCTGGGTAGTTGTAGCAGCTTTTGGTCACTTCACATGACCCTGGGACATTGTGACCATCATAAATATGAATCAGTTGCCAGGCATCTGAAGGTAAATCACAAGACCCTGGAGATGCTGCAACATTCCAGCTGAATGGCACTTCTTCTGGGCTCAGAAGCACCAGGATCAGTGCCGAGCTGCAGATGGAGACTGGTGCTGATCCTGGTGCTTCCACTGAGCCCTGACAGCCCTGCAGCTCCAGCCATCTCTTGCTCAGGCTTATGCAGTGCTGCCACCAGTTCAGCTCATTCCCCTCCCCCAGTACCACTTTTCTAGGATGGTCATGTACCACCTGCCAGGTGACAATGTACCACAGGTGGTACCCGTATCACTGGTTGAAAAGCCCTGATTTAAGAAATCTGTGTTAATATTTATAAAGCATGGCTCACTTAATTCCTGTATAACGATATACCATCTAAACAAATCTCATATTTTTAGTTGGCAAAATATACTATATATAATGCATACATACAGGATATAAGATCCATTTGATTCCCCCCCCCCTTTCTGGACTAGATAATATTAGGAATCCAAATACAAGTACATCTTGACTTCTAACTACAATTGGGACATATTGGAATTTCTGTTGCTAAGTGAAACAGTCATGAATTGAGTCATGCTTTATTTTACAATGTTTTTGCCGAATCATGTAGTCATAAAGTGAATCCAGCTACCCTCTTCCTTGCTAGAAGACAGATAGGAAGATCACAAATGGCAATCATGTGACCAAGGATGCTCCAACTATTGTAAATACTGGGTGGAGTCCAAATGCCCAAATTTTGATCATCTAAACATGGGGATACTGTATCAGTCCTAAGTGTCGTAGGTCAATTGAACGATTGCTAAATGAATGGTCATAAATGGAGAACCACTTGTAATGAAAACTCTGCATAGTACAAATTGTGATTAAATATTTTATGTGAATTTGATGATCAGTGTTATTACTCAAACTTTATAGTCATATTATTAACTCAAAATAAGGAAGAGGAAAGATGAATTGAAAGATACATGCTGGTTACTTTTCCAGGTACCTTCAAAATGAATACTTTCCTAATGAAATACAATCCTTTAACAACTTAATCAATATAAATGCTAGGAAACATATTCAGCACAATCTCAACTGTAAAAAAAACATAAACATGGAAGTCCATCTGCAATGCAGATTACCGACACATTCTAGAACACATTCACTAATTCCTCTGTCTTCTTAGCTGCCTGTTGTTCAGAGCTGGTCTCAGAATAATAATGTAGCATTTGGGGAAAAAGATGCAGATCAGCAGCCCAGCACTTGAAGCTAACATTGAGAAGATCTCCACAGCCACTATATATTTTCCCCTGCTGCTCAGATAGGTTGGGAAAAAGGATATCCAAACACTGCAGAAGACCAACATGCTGAAAGTGATGAACTTGGTCTCATTAAAAGTATCTGGTAATTTCCTGGCAAAGAAAGCCACTATGAAGCTAATCATGGCCAAGAAGCCCATATAACACTTTGCACAGTAAAACATAACCATGGAACCTTCTTTACATTGTAGGACAATTTTTCCAGTCTCTGAGTGCAGATCAGTCTCGGGAATAGGAGGAGAGATGGACAACCATATAATGCAAATCCCAACCTGAACTAAGAAGCCAGATAAAACAAAAGCGTAGCCCAGTCTTTTCCCAACCCACTTTTTTATCCCACTTCCTGGCTTGGTTGCTATGAAAGCCAGGACCACAGTCACAGTCTTGGCCAGGACACAGGAGATAGTCACAGAGAAAATGATGTTGAAACCAGTATGACGAAGGACACATGCCACCTTATTTGGCTGACCAATGAATAGTAATGCACAAAGGAAGCAGAGCAAGAGGGTGACCAGGAGCATGTAGGTAAGATCCCGGTTGCTGGCCTTGACAATGGGAGTGTTGTGATGCATCAGAAATATCCTTAGTATGAGAACTGTGATTGTGGAACATAAAAGAATAAAACAGGCTAAAGTGATTCCCAAAGGTTCTTTATAAGATAAGAAACTTATGTCCTTGGGAATACAAGAATCCTGGTTTTCATTGGGATATTTTTCTTCTGTACAACTATAGCAGTCATTCAGATCTGTAATTGAAAGGGTCTTATCTAAGTCTCAGATGAATGCATAAACCTTAGGAATGTTCTTATATCTCTACATATGAATAAATAAGAAATTGAAATTAATAAGGTGATAGAAAAGACTAGATACAATATGTACTGAAGAAAATTTCACACATTACAGAAAATGTTCATTCAACTGTGAATAGGCAACTATGTATGCTACTAAAAAATCTCATTTTACATCCTTTATATGGGTGAAACAGTGTATCAAAGATCAAAAGTTTTGAACCAATGTACTTAAAATGGGCTATCTTACAGAATGGTTACAAAATCCAGGATCCATGCCTCCCAAAAGGATGACCTTTGGGGAAATTATGGCTGTTTTACCTGCCAAGCTATTCCTGCAAGCTGCTGCTTTGGTCATGTGATTCTGTCAGGACCCCTAAAATAGATTTGCCTACAGTTTATTGCTTATGCCCATGTATTCATTTTTGGGGCATGTCATTCTGTTGGGAGGGGGGCTGGTTGGTTGGTTACCTTGCTCTGCTCTCCCTGTGAAAGGAATATGGCTTGAAAACATCTGTTTTATCCCCAGGCAACAGATCCTGGGACCATTGGGAAATGAAACTGAGAGAGACTTTGAGAAGGCATTAAATCACTAGGTTCTCAAAACAATTTAGTACCTATGGATTGGTTGGATTTCAAATGGATGGTTGGACACTGGGTGGAGGAGACCTGAATGGGCTTTTTGATGTAACCTTTTGCATGCGAAATCTTCAGACCTTGCTTTGCCTTCCTGCTATCACTAACCCTTAATAAAAGTTCCTCTTGAAACAATGCCTGTTTCAAAAGTTCTGCTTTCTTGGGGGATTAGTTCATGCAGGTCCTTGCAGATTCTTATTTTAAAGATCTATGACAGTTTCCCAATCATGGTCACAATCCCTTCCTCCCTCCCTCCCTTTTCAGCAGCTGCCACTTATTTGCCTGCTAGGAAAGGAAAGGAAGTGACAGTGCCTTCTGTGCACTTACAACTATTGCACAACCCCATTCACTCTACCCTACCTGTGCCAACTCCCCTTGTGCATTTGTAATACTCACTGCTCCTATCGTGCACTCCCAACCACTCTCATGTATCTTTCTCAACCTATATCAATCCCCCCAGCAAGGTATATGATTCACATGGAATTTCTCACACATTCTGAAGCACCATCAGACATTTTTCACAATCTATGCCACCCCACCCTCCCAAATGCCCTCCTTGACCCATATAGTATCTATCACTCACCCATGACACTTCCCACACACCCTGTCAACCACCCACTCACTCTCTTGCAAACCATCTTTCTCTGTTTAAGTAATCATATATCGGTGCCACTTTTATGTGGCACTTTTCTTAAAGGCTGATTTAACACGAAAATCTTGTTTCCTCATCTTTCTTTTTCTTTTTTTGGTTAAAGTGAAAGGTGAAAGTATGAATTCCATTCTGTGACTAAAACTCATGGATTTCTGGTTTCTAGCCTTGTTCTTTTTATCACTACACTAATCTGGTTCTCAAAATAATAAAAACAATAGAAAAAAATAGCTGAAAAAATTCAATATAGTTACATACTATCATTATTGATAATAGAACTGTATAAAAAGTCAAAGAAACAATTAGACAATCTCTATTAAATAATGTCTTTCACTTTATTAGGAGTTAGACACAAATGAATAAAATATCCTCACCCTCCTTTTCTGAAATCTTTCCTTCCGGACATGACATGCAAGAGTAACAGCAAAATGGCTCCCCATCCATGACCTGCTTCCTGGACCCTGGATAACAGCTTGGTGTACATACAGAAACAGGACGCGTCTAACTTATAAATCAAAAATAACAACAACAAAAAAACAACAGTTGTAATCTTTGAGTACTGTATTTCTGAACTTTTATTTATTATCTACAGCATGGCTGACATAAATTAAAATACTTTCAATAAATTAAAATGTTCAATACTAACTTGAACATCATTTTTATGCTAAGGTATAACAGAAACAACAACAAAAATTAGAAGTTTAGATTGATCAATCAATTTAATGTTTTAAAATTTTATGGCTAATTGTGATTTTATTTCTATACTTAAAAATCCATTTAATATTTCCAATTCAGAATACTTCCTAAAAAAACCCTATAGAAACAATACAGACTTTCAGATTAAATTAAAATGTATTATAAGTTGAAAAGCATCCCCAGAACAATCTTAACTTCTATTGTCAGTTTTATTGATCATCACTGAGATTCAGTGTTGACATCAGATTGCCTGTTCCTGTGACTTACCTGATTAAACCAGCTGTTCCATATGATGCTATCTTCCTCAATGAAAAATGATTGATCTGTAGGAGATCGAGAGTGTATCCTTCCAATTTTCACTTTTGTCCTCTTTTTAGAAAGAATAAAATTGATGATATCAAATCCAGCTATTAACTTTACTTCTTGGTCAAAGGATATCTTGTATCCAACACTGTTATTAAATGTGACCTGTCTCAAAAAGTGATGGAGCTGAATTACAAAGAAAGGACAAATGTTGAGAGAAAAGTTGTAGACTAAAATTATGTGTAATTAGAACCCCCCCCCCTTCTGCTCTGATTCATTTAAATATTTATTTATTCATTCAAGGTAATTTGTATTTCTTACTTTCATAAGTTTTGGGGGTTTTCTTCCCATTCTCTTTACTTTTCTTGCTAACATTTTTAAGGGCAGTAAAATTCTATCTCTTAAAGCACTTCTGAATCTTGCCCCCAAAATATTTGTTTTATGATAGCATTAATTGCATAAAATGACAGCTTTTGTATGTGATGATGGTATGTATGTGATGGTATTCATTTATCAAGATCAAGTCTTAGGCTGCATCAACAAAGAATTAGGACCAAGGGGAGTACATAACTGGAAGTGGCTACTGGACTAATTATCTGACCCCACCTCACCCCTGTGCTTGCTCCTCTTTCACCTATATTTTATAATTTAACAGAATAACAGAGTTGGAAGGGATGTTGGCCATCTTCTAGTCTAACTCCCTGTTCAAGCAGGAAACCCTCTACAACCAATCACTGCTTAAAAACTTCCAGTTTCTTAAGAACACTCACAACTTCTGGAGGCAAGTCGTTCCAATGATTAATTGTTCTAACTCTCAAGAAATTTCTCCTTAGTATTAGGTTGGTGTTAAGTCGTGGGCTCTCGGAAGCAGGAATGATGACACGAGGCTGAGTACAGAATAACTCATGCTTTTATTCTTACTGGAACTGTACTGAAGGCTTGGGCCGCAACCAGCCACAATATATAGACTAGCCCCTAGGTGGCAGCCAATAGGGTTGAACCCACTCTTGCCACCTGGACTAACCAATTGCAGGACCAGAGACAGCTTGTCTGGGTTGCTGGAGAGCCATTAGCCTCTCCAGCAACGCACATGGTGTAATAACTACAAGCCCAATACATAACAGTTGGTTCATTTTTATTGTTTTATTCCTTTGCTATTGCTATGTTTATTTTTTTTAATCATTTTTTTTTGCATTTTATTATTGTAAGCTGCCCAGGGTAGCCCTTTGACTAGCTCCAGTCAAGATGGATAGCAAATAAATTTAACAAATAAATAATAAATGAAAATATTAGTACCGCTATATACTACTTTAGTAAGGCCACACTTGGAATATTGCATCCAGTTTCGGTCACCATGATCCAGAAAAGATACTGAGATTCTAGAAAGAGTGCACAGGAAAGCAACAAAGAAAATTAAAGGGCTGGATGCTAAAATATAAGATGAATAGTTGCAAGAACTGAGTATATATAGTCTAATGAAGAGAAGGACTAGGGGTGACATGATTGCAGTTTTTTCAATATTTGAGGGGCTATCACAGAGAAGAGAGGGTCAAACCTATTTGCCAAAGTACTTGAGGGGCAGACAAGAAATAACAGATGGAAACAAGGAGAAATCCAACCTAGAACTAAGATGAAATTTCAGAACAATTAAGCAGGGGAATGAATTGCTTTCAAAAGTTTGGGTGCACCATCACTGGAGGTTTCTAAGAAGAGATTAGACAGCCATTTGTCCTGAATAGTATAAGGTTGCCTGCTTGAGCAGTGGGTTGGACTGGAAAATCTCCAAGGTTCTTTCCCAGTCTTTATTCTGTTATTTTATTATGGAAAACTGATAAAATGCCTGGAACACTTTCCCAAATTGAAACTGATACCATCAGCAAATTGAAATTGTTTCTGAACTAAAAAGGATAGCAGGATGATTTACCACTTTTACATGACTCATAAATTGTAAAAGAGGCATGGCAAGACTCATTTTCAATTAGGATGATTCTAAGGATGGAAAGAAAAATGGAGTTATTCTGTTTCTCTGCTGGAGAATCAGGACTCAAGAGAGTGATGAACACATTACCTGCCAAAATGATTGTTTGTGAAGCTGCAGTCCACTATCCACCATTGCTCTATATTTGAATCCAGATGTAATCATATCCTGGAAAGCATGGGCTATGGCATAAACAGCATTGTAGATGCTGTAGCTGTGACCAGTCATATCCATTTCAAAATTGGGGGGAGAGAGGCTCTTCAATTTCTCTGCCCCTGTGCAATGTTTCACATTTATTTCATTTACACCTGTACCTGGAAATATACAACCAAAGGTTTTCTCCCAAAAGGTTTTGATAAAACCATCTCCTGTTGCACCAGATGGTGTTTGACTCTCCATAAACTCATGAAAGTCAGGTACATGATTGGAATGAAAGGTGAAGGCTATAGCTCCATGGAAAACATCTAAATCCCAATCTCTTTGAAATTCAAAGGAAGTCAGCTCCATTTGGGCAGTGGTGATCCATACTTTACCTAGAGGTTTCTTCTGTTTACTTTCTGCTTCTTCATCTGAAAAATATGATATAAATCTAAAAAATCCCAAAGAATGTGATTCACTGTAGGCCAGTATCACCTTAACCTTATTATTGTCTCTCAGTGTGTCATATATTATGTTCCCCTGATTCAACATCCACTCAATATTCATTATAAAGGTTGGAATGGGGATCTTTTGTATGAATGCAAAGCAGACACCCTTCTGAGAAAACATGGGTGTCACTGTTTGTACAAATCTTTCTCCATTCTCAGTATCCATAACCACCATCCCAATCCATATCCATTTGAAGTACAGGAGCAAAGAAAGAATCCCCTCATATTGAAGGTCTTCCTTAGGAACCATCTGATAGAAGGGAAGAGCGGGAAATTTATCCTTCATCACTGGAGTGGGACTATAGGTGAGCTAAAGAGATCCATGAATAAAGGATAGGAAAAGGAACAAGTATAGTAGCCATAAGTACAATATGCCAAACTGTTTAAAACATGGGATATAACTTCTTTCTACTTAGTATTTCTATCCTTTCATTATATGCTGCACTAATTAGTGAAGAACATGGAAAAAGTACTTATAATGATACCTAAGGAGAAATGTGGTTTTTCACAAAGAAACTTCTTATAATAATACATGGTGATTAGGCATATCTAATTCAGCCCTGCTCTTGTCTGAGCTTATGAAATGATAACTGTAATTGAATTAATATATAAAATGATTTTAACCATCATTTTGATAAAATTATGTAGGCAAAAAAGATGTTCCATCTTCAAATAACAATGAACGCATAAAATTCAATCTGGCTTTGAATAGGAGGGAGGGAGGAAGGGAAGGAAGGAAGGAAGGAAGGAAAGATCCTGTATATGTCATGCAATCTCTGTAAGAGACCATTTAAAAATCTTAAGCAAATGCATGTTAAAACATGCCAAAACAAATCCTTAGCAAATATATAATTCTTTACATTTGCATAATATCTTTTTGTATCTTCTTTTGCTTGTAGATCTCTACTGTCTTTGTTTTATTCACATTGCATCAATATTCTACTTTGATTTTAAATTTTTGGTTTATTAAAATATAAAATACAAAAAAGGAAAATAATGAGAAAGTAAAGGGGGGTAAGGGGGAGGAGATAAAACATATGGTTAAGGGGGCAGAGAAAAAAAGCATTGACCTCCCATTCTTTGTAGCACAGTAGAATCTGATACCTTTCATGGATTACTGCCTTGTTGTGGCAAAGAGGCTTCCATAATTCAATGAAGCTATGAGCTATGTCCTGCAGGGCCACCCAAGACGGACAGGTCATAGCAGAGAGTTCTGACAAAACGTGTTCCACTGGAGAAGGAAATGGCAACCCACTCCAGTATTTTTACCATGAAAACCCCATGGACAGTACCAAAAGGAAAAAATATATGACACTGGAAGATGAGCCCCTCAGGTCGGAAGGTGTCCAATATGCTACTGGGGAAGAGCAGAGGGCTAGTACTAGTAGCACCAGAAAGAATGAAGCGACTGGACCAAAGCCGAAAGGACGCTTAACTGTGGATGTATCTGATGGTGAAACGAAAGTCTGATGCAATAAAGATTTTTTCTCCATAGGAACCTGGAATGTAAGATCCATGAATCAAGGAAAGCTGGATGTGGTCAAACAAGAGATGACAAGACTGAACATCGACATCTTAGGAATCAGCGAACTAAAATGGACAGGAATGAGTGAATTTAATTCAGATGACCATCAGGTATACTACTGTGGGCAAGAATCCCTCAGAAGAAAGGGAGTAGCCTTCATAGTCAATAAAAGAGTAGGAAAAGCAATACTGGGATACAATCCGCAAAATGACAGAATGATCTCAGTTCGAATCCAAGGCAAACCATTCTATATCACAGTAGTCCAGGTATATGCACCAACCACCGGTGCTAAAGAGGATGAAAGTGACCGGTTCTATGAAGCCCTACAGCACCTTATAGAACTAACACCAAAAAATGATGTCCTTATCATCATGAGGGATTGGAATGCTAAAGTAGGAAGCAAAAAGATAACTGGAATAACAGGCACGTTTGGCCTTGGAGTACAAAATGAAGCAGGGCACAGGCTGATAGAATTTTGTCAAGAGAATATTATGGTCATAGCAAATACTCTTTTCCAACAACCCAAGAGATGGCTCTACACATGGACATCACCAGACAGTCAACACAGAAATTAGATTGACTCTGCAGCCAAAGATGAAGAAGCTCTATACAGTCAGTAAAAACAAGACCAGGAGCTGACTGTGGCTCAGACCATAAGCTTCTCATTGCAAAATTTGGGCTTCAACTGAAGAAAGTAGGGAAAAGCACTAGGCCACTCAGGTATGAATTAAATCATATCCCTGTTGAATATACAGTAGAGGTGACAAATAGATTTAAGGAATTAGATCTGATAGACAGAGTGCCTGAAGAACTATGGATGGAGGTTCACAACATTGTACAAGAGGTAGCAACTAAAACCATCCCAAAGAAAAATTAATGCAAGAAAGCAAAATGGCTGTCTGAGGAAGCTTTGCAAATAGCTGAGGACAGGAGGGAAGCGAAAGGCAAGGGAGAAAAAGGAAGATACACCCAATTGAATGCAGAATTCCAGAAAATAGCTAGAAGACATAAGAATGCCTTATTAAATGAACAGTGCAAAGAAATAGAAGAAAACAATAGAATAGGGAGGACTAGAGATCTCTTCAAGAAAATTGGAGAGATGAAGGGAACGTTTAATGCAAAAATGGGCATGATAAAGGACCAAAATGGCACGGACCTAACAGAGGCAGAAGAGATTAAGAAGAGGTGGCAAAATTACACAGAAGAACTATTCACACCTAAAAATCAAGCTAGGGCTGGGGTGGAGCTTTCCACTGCAGCCAGGCCTCCCATGGATCGACACTTGCCTCACCGGCCCACTTCTTCTGCAGCTGAAGGAGCAGCTTCATTCTGCAGCTGAGAACGGAACTTGAGCCTACAGTTTGCCATCATAGGCCTTTCCAGAAGGCCTGTGTAACCGAGAACTGAGCTATGGATTCAATCCACAGCTTGGTTCTCAGCTACACAGGCTTTCCAGAAACGCCTCTGACTGCAAAATGCAGGCTCAAACTCCATTCTCAGCTGCAGAATGAAGCTGCTCCTTCGGCTGCAGAAGAAGTGGACCAATTGGGCAGGGCTCTCAGTGATGCCACCATGAGGTGAGTGAAAAAGACACCCCCCCCAAAAAAAAACCTGCTGCCTCTTTTGGAGGCAAAAAAACCAAAACAAACCCAGACTTATTTTCATGGAAACACGATAGTACAAATGTTTTGAGGACCAACTACTACAGTCATTAAATATATAATGAATGATGTACTGCAAGGAGCAAAAATGTCTCACATATAGAAAGAAGCCAACATTGCACTACAACCACAGGAAGGTCAACATGCCCTGATGATAAAATTCTCATTACATTAGACCAATTTCATTACTAAACAATAACATAAACTTTTTATTGCAATACCGGCAGAAAGATTGAAGAAAGATATAGTCATATATATCCATGAAGATCTGACTTTTGCCAAAAAAACCCACACAAAAACATTTAAGAGATGATGTAAGAACTGTTTTGAATATTATTGATTTTTTTCAATACCACAATGAGAAATTAAATTGGAAAGCATGGACTTTGGGAGAAATTTATTCAAGGTGTTAAAGAGATTTCTACCTCACAGCAAGCAAAGATTAATGGAGACTTAATTAAAGTATGCTAAATTCAAAAGGGCATGACACAAGGATACCTCTTATCTCCTTTATTGTTTACATTGGTGTTGAAAATTTTGAATAGAGCTATTAGATGGGATGAAAGAAATAAGAGGCATAAATATTAAAATAACAAGGCCAGACTGGTGAACCTATGGTCAAATAATAAAAGGTGAACCTATCCTCAAATCTAAAGAGTTGGAATCAAAAGGATGAATCACTGGATTCCATATTCACAATTGAAATAAAGTTTTAAATTAGATTTAAAAATTTATGGACTTTGCAAAAAATAAATGGAAAACTCTATTGTGAGCTAATGATGAACATATTATTGCTAAGGTTTATAAACTGATATTGAAATTAAATTTTGGGAAAAAGTGAAGCATTTTTTAATAGATCTCTTGTCCTTCCCATTTATTTTTACACAATTTCTTTGTATTACTCATTTAGATATGGCTCTTTGTCTTTTTTTGCTCTACTCTAGAATTTTCCTATGTCCCTGTTTCAATTTACTTTCTGCCTTCTTAAGATAGCACACATAATTGTAAACACCAGTTCACTGCCTTTTAATTTTTATATTTCTTTGATTCATCTTTAATAATACTATTATTATTATTTTAGTTGCATGCAACTAAATTAATTATATTAAATTATTTATACAGGTGAAAATCAAAAAATTAGAATATCCTGTAAAAGTTCATTTATTTCAGTAATGCAACTTAAAAGGGGAAACTAATATATGAGATAGACTCATTACATGCAAAGCAAGATAGTTCAAGCCATGATTTGTCATAATTGTGATGATTATGGCGTAGAGTTCATGAAAATCCCAAATCCACAATCTCAGAAAATTAGAATATTACATGCAATCAATAAAACAAGGCATGTACATAGCACAATATCAGACCTCTGAAAAGTATAAGCATGCATATGTACTCAGTACTTGGTTTGGGCCCCTTTTGCAGCAATTACTGCCTCAGTGTGGTGTGGCATGGAAGCTATCAGCCTGTGGCACTGCTGAGGTGTTATGGAAGACCAGGATGCTTCAATAGCGGCCTTCAGCTCTTCTGCATTGTTCGGTCTCATGTCTCTTGGCAATGCCCCATAGATTCTCTATGGGGTTCAGGTCAGGCGAGTTTGCTGGCCAATCAAGCACAGTAATCCCACGGTCATTGAACCAGGTTTTGGTGCTTTTGGCAGTGTGGGCAGGTGCCAGGTCCTGCTGGAAAATGAAGTCAGCATCCCCATAAAGCTCGTCTGCAGAAGGAAGCATGGTGCTCCAAAATCTCCTGGTAGACGGCTGCATTGACCCTGGACTTAATGAAGCACAGTGGACCAACACCAGCAGATGACATGGCTCCCCAGATCAACACAGACTGTGGAAACTTCACACTGGACTTCAAGCATCTTGCAGTGTGTGCCTCTCCATTCTTCCTCCAGACTCTGGGTCCTTGGTATCCAAATGAGATGCAAAAGTTGTTCTCATCAGAAAAGAGGACTTTGGACCACTGAGCAACAGACCAGGTCTGTTTTTCTTTAGCCCAGGTAAGACGCTTCTGACGTTGTTTCTTGTTCAGGAGCGGCTTGACAAGAGGAATACGACATTTGAAGCCCATGTCCAGGATCCGTCTGTGTGTGGTGGCTCTTGATGCACTGACTCCAGCCTCAGTCCACTCCTTGTGAAAGTCCCCAACACTTTGGAATGGCCTTTTCCTGACAATCCTCTCCAGGCTGTGGTCATCCCTGCTGCTTGTGCACCTTTTTCTTCCACCTTTTTCCCTTCCACATAACTTTCTATTAATGTGCTTTGATACAGCACTTTGGGAACATCCAACTTCTTTTGCAATTACCTTTTGGAGGGTGTCAATGATGGTTTTCTGCAAAACTGTCAGGTCAGCAGTCTTCCCCGTGATTGTGATTCCTACTGAACCAGACTGAGAGACCATTTAAAGGCTCAGGAACCCTTTGCAGGTGTTATGGCTTAATTAGCTGATTAGAGTGGGACACTTTGAGCCTAGAATATTGCACCTTTTCACAATATTCTAATTTTCTGAGATTCTGGATTTGGGGTTTACATGAGCTGCATGCCATAATCATCACAATTATGACAAATCACAGCTTGATCTATCTTGCTTTGCATGTAATGAGTCTATCTCACATATTAGTTTCCCCTTTTAAGTTGCATTACTGAAATAAATGAACTTTTGCATGATATTCTAATTTTTCGAGTTTCACCTGTATTTACCAAATCAAATTCCAACATTTTAGTTGTAACTTTGCAGGAAAAGGTTCATAATCTGTGACATAATCAGGATTTGGTAATTTTATCATTGTTCCAGAAGATATTTAACTGTATATTTAACAGTTTCTCCCTAAGAACATATATTTTGGTGGATGCTAAGAGTAATGTACTCTCTGCAATATCTATTTCATTTTATTTGTATTTTTTTGTGGGGAGTTGAGTCACTATTTTCATCCTTTTTCTATACTACTGCAAAATCTGTGTCTACAATATAAATTCCTAATTCTTTTCAGTTCTCCGAGATTTTTAAAGATGTAGATTGATGAACTGTGTAAAACTCAGAAGTTGGAAAATTCATTTTAACAATTTAATTCAACTATATATTTTATTAAAAATTGGAAGATTAATGATATGATTCTTAATTAAGATTTCCCCAAATGTAAGACAAATAAATGTCAAATCAAATATCATATATAAAGTCCAAGTTAAAAACTGAACAATTGTTCTACGTACACTCTTACATTTGGATTTTACTATACACAGGGCTTTTTTTGTCATAGAACGCTCAGAACGGAGTTGCGGCACCTTTTATGGATGGAACCTTGTAGGGGTAGGCAAGGCAGATTGTATGACATGTGTGAGTTCTGGCACCTTTTTCTTTTACAAAAAAAGCACTGACTATACATACACTACATGTATTCTGATTCAGATAGATTAAGTGTGGACAACTAAAAGAAACATCACATTTTTTCATATGTGCTACCTGAGGAATCTTGTAGATTTCCAGGACTATTGCCATATCAAGAGAAGTAAAAGAATCTAGTCCACCAATCACTGCAAGGAGCTTCTTCTGCATATTACAGTCATAATTTGGGAAAAATCTTTCTAGTGTATATGTAAGTAGCATTGTGGAATGAAATGTCCTTTTTGCACTGTAGTAATTGTCATAAATATGGAATCCCAATGTTATATTTGGTAATATCTGAGGATTTTTATTGATCTCCTTTACTGCAAAGGCCAAGGCCAGGATATGTTGGTAATTCATTGGAAGTATTCTGCAAAGAAGAATTGGACTGTATGTCAGTGAAATGTTCCACATATCCAAAAGTTAATGCATTATTGTCATATTTATTACTGTTTACTATTTTTTCTTCTGTGTAATACTAAACATATTGAATGGTAGGATAACATATTTTTTTCTAAATTTGATCTTACATCATCACTGTTTTTAATCAACCTCATGAAAAAGATATTTTCAACAATTGTTATGACTCTTATGAAGCTGGACAATAAATCTAACTGGGGAAAAATGGTTAAATATATAGACAATTGACATATGTATCTCAGAGAACAGTTAAACTGAAAATAACTTGAATAGGCTAGAAAGATGCATTGAAACCTAAGTCAGAAGAATAGAAGAACAAGAGTTTGTAAGAGGATTGATTTAATTTTACTAAAATTAAATTCAGATTTTTCTTAAGGTATTATTTGAAAATATTTTTTTCAAAAGCTTAAAAGTTAAGTTATTGGATCTGGAAAGGGTCTCTGATTCAAAAAAACAAAACAAAACCATGGTGGTGAACAAATATTTCTGTAAAATGAGATTTAGAAAAATTAAATACTTTCCTTCTGCACTTTCAAACTCTACAGTCAAACATATGTTTAAATATCCAAGTCAAAGCTGCTTACCTATTGAAAATTCTTTTAGTTGCATTGATATTTTTCTATAGTTTGAGGATGAAAAAAACAATTTTAGAAAAACATAAACTAGGATGGTGTACAAAAACAAATTGCTTACATAAGCTCTTCTGGCAAGGATGGTAGAGGGTTTTTTCTGAAATCTTTAGCATATGACAGGAAAAGTCCATGAGACACAATTCCCCCAAGGATGAAGTCTCCATTCTGGTGATATTTGTGAAATGGTTGTCCTGGATACTTGACACTGCTTTTCACAGTGAGTGGTTTGTATGCCATGTATTGAAGCAGTGTTAACAGGACTATGACTGCTATTAACATGTTGAAGACAAAACAATTCCTTCTGCAGATTCTTTTTCTATCTATTCATGGTCATCATAGTTGTTATTTTTATAAAAGTCACTTGTATACAAGGACAATTCTCTGGCAGACTTAGAGTTCTATGTGTTAAATATGGATGACCATATTGACACACACCTGCTTCTTACCTCCATTCCCAACTGCTTGAGGTCATATTTATACCATAATAAACTGAGTATGTTACTGTACTAATTTGTGGGAATAGCAGCAGTTTCACACCTGCTAATTTAATTATGCTCCTTCACCAATTCAGTGAATAGGGAATTGTTATTTATTCAAAACTGGAATTCTTTGTAGAATTTCTACAGAAAACACATTTGTCATTTGTTAGAAATTGAGAACTGGGAAGAGAGATGACAAAAGGTAAAATTGCATTAGATGTGATATTCATGCACTTCATCATAGATACAATCAGCTTTTCAACATATCTGGCAGAAACAAAAGGAATAAGTATCAGCACCTGGAATAAATTAGTTCTTGAAAACACTTTCAAACATATTTTTGTAAAATTTTCATTACAGTGGTAAGTAACACTAGGTTTCTTTACAGAAACCATAGCATTTAAAAAGAGAGAGAGAGATTCTGGATTTTCCTTCTTATTCTATTTTAATAAAACTGGAGGGACTTCACTACTGATTTTTTTGTTGTTGTTGTGGCTGTATGCCTCAACATTTTGTGGTACTGGTCCCCCATTTGCCCTCCCCACTTTGAAGATATTGTTGAGTATAGCCTCAGTTTATCTACATGCTTTCTACCCAAATGTCCCCTTTTAGCCTGGATTTAAGTTCGAGTATCTAGCACTAAGATGGCATCAGTTGTACTTGGGGATGATCTTTGGAGGACCCAGGCTTGTGGTAGTGTAACTCTCCTGGCTCTTCTGGATCTTTCAGTGGCTTCTGATACATCACCCATAGAATTCCTCTGGACTGACTTCAAGGATTGGGACTGGGAGGCATGTTTTGCATGATCCTTTTTCCATGATCAGTTCAATTTGATGTTTGTGGGGAACGAGAGGCCAAGCCCTGGGTCCCTGCAATATGGAATACCTCAGAGATTGGATCTCTCCACTCTCCTCTTAAAATCTACATGAAACTACTGGGTGAGGTCATTTAATACACAGAGTACAATTTTATCAGTATGCTGATGTTACCCAGTTACACATCTCTATTCAGGGCCAGACATGTGGTGCTGCCTGTGTGCCTGGAGATTCTAAATGTTTGATGAGGATAAACCTGGCAAGAAGAATGGCTCTGGATTTTTGTCCCTTCAGGATCTGTGGATTTGTCATCTTTCACTCTGGACTAATTTGCATTCCCCTAGATGAAGCTGATGCACAATTTGGGGGGGGGGGATCCTCCTGGACTCCTAGCTCCTATCTGAAGAATAAGTGGCAACCACAACTGGGGGGGAGGGTTTACACAAATCCATCTTATGTGACAATTATGCTGTTTCCTGGACCAGTGTCCTTCCTCATGGCCTTAGTAACTTTCCATCTAGATTGTTATACTGTGCTTTAAATCAAGTTTCCCTTGAAGACCACTTGGAAGTTGGAACTGGTCCAGAATATAGCAGACCACATAGTAATGGATGTCCATAGGTTTACACATGTTATATATTTATTGTGCAAACTGCACTAATTCTCAGTTTTGTTCCATTTAAAATTCAAGGTGCTCATTATTATCTGTAAATCCCTACATGGCATAAGACCTGGTTATTTGAGGGTCTGCCTCTGCCTCAGAATATGCACCCATCACAATAGATCAGATGGGGCAGGCATCCTCCAGGTCCTTTATCTGAAATATCACCAGCTAATGCAGGGGTCTTCAAACTTGGCCCTTTTATGACTTGTGGACTTCAACTTCCAGAATTCCTCAGCCCATGTGCCTGGCACAGGAATTCTGGGAATTGAAGTCCACAAGTCATAAAAGGGCCAAGTTTGAAAACCCCTGATCTAGTGTGATCTTGGAAACATGTGTTTCCTGTAGCTACCTATACTTTATGGAACATATTCCCTATGACAATTTGGCAGGCCTTCACCCTTCTAGCCCTTTGGAAGGTTGTTAACACCTAGTGTTTTACTGAGAGGCTGGTATTATATATGTAAAAACAGGTTCTTTTGTTTTATTGTTTCATTGTTTTTATGATTATTTATTCCTTTATGATTACTGTGAGCTCTTCTGAGTTGCTTCAAATGGGAAGCCATATAAATCTTATACAAAAATAAATATCCCCAATTGCTTCAATTTTTACACCTGTTGTAATGAACCAAGCAATAAATATGATCCTGGTCTAAATAACATTTATTTTTTTCTTTTTCATAACAGGTAGTCTTTGCGTTATCTCCAGTCATTCGGTGACTGTTCAAAGTTATGATAGCTCTAAACAAGGGAGACTTATCACTGTTTGTTGGACTTCCTGTCAATTTAAAATCTCCATAGTCCTAATTATTTCTTATATTGTTTAATCCTCTTTTAATTTTTGTATTTATATCTTTTAACTTTTTATTGTTGTGAACCGCCCTGAGTCCTCAGGGAGAAGGGTGGCATATAAATTTAATAAACCTAATCTGAACCTAACCTAATTCATTGCCCAGCTTACAATTATAACACTGCAGTGAACTGTAATTACATGATCACAAAGTTCAATGTTCCCGGCTGGTTTCCTACAGGAAACTCAATGGAGAAGCTAACAGGAAGTTGGAATTTACTGTTCTATATATAGTATCTGACCATGGCACATATGTATCTGCCTGCAGTCTGTAATGACTTTGTGGGACACTTTGTCTTGCATTAACCACTATTTGCTCAGTGTTGTTGTACCTTGGAATGGTTTAAGTTAATGTAATAAATATATGACTACTGTAATTCATTATTAAATATATGTAATTTGTATTTTGCCTTATATCCATTAACACCAACTTTTCCTAAAGACTGAAAATAATATTGTGTATCCACTCATTCACTGTTCATTTCCAAAGACAAGAGAAGCATAAAAACATCAAGAAAACAAGGAAAACCAAAAAGCAACCATAGAATGATCCTAAAGTAAAATGTGGATTATTGTATACATCATTTTGGAAAGTGGAGTATAACTTACTTTTAAATAGTACAGCTTCTTAAATTATCAAACTTTTAGGGGAATCTTTTCTAATTTATTAGTATTCTTTTCAAATAAAATATCTGGAGATTTATGACTTATGCCATATCCAAAAGAATAATGTTTTCTCTTTAGAAGTTTACATCTTGAGAAGTACATCTATCATAAATTAAGAGTCAAAGAAAGAAACATCTCATTTTAGTTGACTATATTTAAATTTATTTTAAATCCTGAGATATAATATGGTGTTGTCACTGCATGTTTTTTTAGTTTTGCCAGCTTCGCTCATTCCTAAGTGTACATCTCTTTCTGCTCTGCATCTGTGTATTATCTTATCTTGTAACCATAGTGACTCTAGCTATGTCCAGCCAATGTTTTGGTTTTAAACTGTTTTGTGCGCAGGCCTAAAAAAAGTTCAGTTTCAGTTTTACTTTCTCCTTCTGCCTGACGAGAGAATGTGGTCAGTCTAGGTCTTTTGTTTTCTCATTAAAAGTTTTACTATAGAATATCCTGAGATATAATATGGTGTCAGCTATTTTGGGTCAGTGTCAGCATAAATTTTATATATGGAGAATACAGAATGGAAACAGGAATTACATGTGTTCCCACACACTTATTCTTGATTAGTTCCTGATTAATAGAAAAGGTAAGAAAACTACTATAGTCAAAGAAATTTTAAGCCAAGATACTCTAAAGAAAATAAACACCATGTCAAAGTCATTAACTAAATAAGAAGTTACAGTAATGGGCATGTTCATACACTTGATCTTTGGAAAAATAAAAGTGTAAACAATGCAGAAAATAGCTTCCTGACTACTTTTTTCATTTAAATTGTTGTCCAATATTCTATGGTAATTCTGCTATATGTATAATAACACAGATCAAAGCAAAATGCTTGAATATATTCAGCAATTTCTTTTTATTCTTAGTTCCTTTTTGTTCAGGCCTGGCCTTACTTTTCCAGGTACCTTCAAAATGAATACTTTCCTAATGAAATACAGTCCTTTAACAACTTAATCAGTATAAATGCTAGGAAAAATATTCAGCACAATCTCTACTGTAAAACACACATAAACATGGAAGTCCATCTGCAATGCAGATTACCGCCACATTCTAGAACACATTCACTAATTCCTCTGTCTTCTTAGCTGCCTATTGTTCAGAGCTGGTCTCAGAATAATAATATAGCATTTGGGGAAAAAGATGCAGATCAGCAGCCCAGCACTTGAAGCTAACATTGAGAAGATCTCCACAGCCACTATATATTTTCCCCTGCTGCTCAGATAGGTTGGAAAAAAGGATATCCAAACACTGCAGAAAACCAACATGCTGAAAGTGATGAACTTAGCTTCATTAAATGTATCTGGTAATCTCCTGGCAAAGAAAGCAACTATGAAACTGGTCATTGCCAAGAAGCCCATATAACACCTTGCAGAATAAAACAAAACCAAGGAGCCTTCCTTACACTGTAGGACAATTTTCCCAGGCTCTGAGTGCAGGTCAGCATCTGGGACAGGAGGAGAGATGGACAGCCATATAGTTGAAATTCCAACCTGAATTAAGAAGCCTGATAAAACAAAAGCATAGCCCAGTCTTTTCCCCACCCATTGGCTCATCCTGCTTCCTGGCTTGGTTGCCATGAAAGCCAGGACCACAGTCACAGTTTTGGCCAGCACACAGGAAATAGCCACAGAGAAGATGATGCTGAAACCAGTTTGACGGAGAACACATGCCACCTTACTGGGCTGACCAATGAATAGTAATATACAAAGGAAGCAGAGCAGGAGGGTGATGAGGAGAATGTAGGTGAGATCCCGGTTGCTGGCTTTGACGATGGGAGAATTGTGATGCATCAAAAATGTCCTTAGTACCAGAACTGTGATTGTGGAACAGAAAAGAGAAAAACAGGCTAAACTGATTCCCAAAGGTTCTTTATATGACAAGAAACTGATATCTTTGGGAATACATGAATCCTGCTTTTTGTTGGGATAATATTCATCTGTGCAATCATAACAGTCATTCATATCTGAAATGGAAAAGATGTATCATCAAACTCATATGGATTTGCAAATCTTTATAACTTTGAAAACATTATATAGGCTTAAATTTTACATTATGCTGTACTCCAAGTAGGAAATAAATGTCTTAGTTGTGACCAGATCTATGAAATCAGATATGCATCTCTTATATGAACAATTATAATAACATCATCATTATACTCCTATTTGAAAGTACCATGTAAAAACATTGGTTATTTCTTATATAAATTATTTTAGGGAATAGAGTCGTGTCTCTTATATATTTTAGCTATGCAATATAGCAGGGCTCAAGATTTTTTTCCAGTCTAGCCTTTATGCCTAAACAAATAAAATTTATAAAAGGAAAAGGAGGAGAAGGAAGCTTTACAAATTGACAAACAGAATATATATAGTACATGTATCTATGTATGTCTACATGCATACATACATACACTCATGTATAAATAATATTTAAGCAATATATCTTTCTAGAAGCAACAGAATGACAACGATATTCTATCCTTACCCTCTATTTCTGTAATTTTCCCTTCTGGACATAGGTTACAAGAGTAGCAGCAGAATGGCTTACCCTCTATGACTTGTTTACTAGAACCTGGAGAACAGCTTGGGGTACAGAGAGAAATGGGCTGTGTCTAGCTTGTAAAGAAACAAAACAACATAAATTATGGTCTTAAAATTGATGTCCTTAGAAGCATTGCTTTTCCTGGGGCTTTTCCTTCTGTGTAATATGTCTGCAATACATCCATGTCTTCAGGACATATTTCCAATAATAATGACATTTCTTCTTGAAATATTGAACTGCCACTTAAATTCCATGGATTAGATTTCCAAATATTTTTATAAGGTTACATAATACAGGTCCTGAACAAACTATGTTATATACTCATTGCTCAGTTTAAATTTTCAGGAAACATTACAGTTAAAAAGAAAAAAAAATAGTTATCCCAACTTCAATAATATATGTGAATATGTTAAAAAAAAGTTTTCTTTTTAAGGACATGTTATAGTAAAGCTACTATAGTATTCACAAGTGGACCCAGAGTCAGCAGGACAATTGTGTCTGCATAAAGAAAACAGAAATACTAATTTTCTCTTGCCTACATCAAGAGATACTCAATATTCAGATAACAGAAAATAATCCTCCCGTTTTATTCTGATTTGATTATATCCTGTGATTGGTTGAGTAATGACATTTTAAGAGGCACATTAACAAATGGGCAGAGGAAGATGAATAGAATACAGGTTGCACAACTGGCAACATTCAAGAATCCTCCCAGTTCTGGGACTCCTCTTCATGCTGGCTGCTGAACAGGAGGGAGGTTTTTCTCTCCTGCTGACAAACTGCCAATTTTTGCTGCCAGAGCTGGTTCTTTAGCAGCCCTACTCCCTGGTTTTGAATGAGTGCACTTAGGAATGACCTAAGATCATTTTTGGATGTCTGTGGACCCGCCCAGGATGAGGAGTCTTGAAGATTACAATTCCTAGTGGCGGAAAAACAGGCCATCCATCTTTTTTTTTTTGGCAGAACATTTTCTAAGCATGCGTGGATATTAACTACATTTTTCAAAGCTTCTGTTTTGCTTTGCTTCTTATTGCTAAATGTTGACTGGTTGGTTGAATGCTGATTTATTTTAACCCTCTGTTGGATTTTGTTTCTTTTTCTTTTCTTTTCTTTTGATCTTTTTGGCTTTTTTGAACATCATTTATTTCCTTTAAAGAAAAGCATGTCCTGTAGTAATAGAAAGGTTTGGACTTGATATATATCTATACTGGACTTTCACTACACTTTGGAAATTATTTTTTCAAAAATCTTGTTTATCATGGACTTGAAACATCTAAAAATGTTCCTACTGCCTCTTTATTTTGAGAAATATCCTCCCTGTCTCTGAGAAGGGTTATTTCTCCCTTGCCAAGTTACACGGGAGCAACAATGTATCAGATTACAAGCAACAAACTGTGGTTGGTAAATCCAAGTAGAAAACTTTTGAACAGTTTAATAAAATAATAATGCTTGCAAAAAAAACCATTCAAATGCAAGTACTTGGAGTTAGATTAGATTCACAAAAGGGATTTGAAAATGGTAGATTCAGTGAAGGATATTGAAAAAGATATGGATGCCTTATGTGCCTTCTGAAGCTCAGGTTTGCATTTTCTTTTAACAGCAGAAAACTGACTGAATGGTCAAATGAAGGGATTGGAGAATGGATTTATCATACTCAACTCGAAAACAACTTCAGTTGGACTTCTTGGAAAAGATAGATTGACTTTTGGAGACTGGAGCTACTATATTTAACTAGACAATAACTGACAAGATATTTGATCCAAGGCAAATCAGAATTAACTTTCAAGGTGCTTGGGGATAGATAAGAAGCTGTGGTAAACTTCCTACCAGTTGAATGCTAATTGAATAGTTTGATAACAGAGGGCTTTGATATTTTACTTTTGCCTTTTTTGTTGTTGTTCTATCTGTTAACTATCTGGTCATTAATATGGTAGATAGATGACAGGTTAATAATTTGTAAATAGAATTAGAAGTTTGAAAACTTTTGGAGCCTGTTTTGCAAGTTGTGGGAAAGTAATATTGTTGTAATATATTTATCAGTATTCAGCTAGGGGGGATAATATGTGTGGGTGTGTTTGTAGGTTTTTTAAATGCACTTTTTAAATATTTTGTTTTTTTTCTTTTTTTTGTTTCTCCCTGTGAATGTTCTTTTTTCCTTTCTTTTATTTTAGCTTTGTACTTTAACTTTTTTTAACTAAAAATGAAAATCATTGTGCAAAAAAAATCCTCCCAATTCTATTTCTTTAATATTTGTTTATCTATTTATTATTGGTTCTGTTTGTTTGTTTTTTACATTTTGAAACTAATGAATAAAATAAATTCTTTGTTTCCTTGCTTGTTTAATGGGATAAATCAGAGGAACTAAACTACTCTAGTTTTTTTTCTAAAGGTTTGGAGAGTACTTTCATATTCCTGATATTGTTCACCCCTGATATTGTTACTTGTTAATCCTGTATGTAGGCCTACATTCCAGAAGAAAATTATATATTGTTGGCTTTGAAATAATGCCTATTTTGTCCATATTTGTACATTTAAGCTTATTGTTTAGGTAAATGTGATTTTTAGCTTGCTGGGTCTTTTAACTATATCACTCTACTTAATAATAAACTTAACAGATCTACTAGAGACAAGTTACGATAAATTTTATTAATAAATAAGACCAAAGATCCAGAGCAAGATAGCTTGCATCTTTTTCATAATTCAACAGGATTTAAAATAATGGCTAAGATTCAGTGATCATACATGGAACAAAGATTTCCCAAGTAGTCAGTTCCTGGGGCCCACCTGGTTAAACCAGCTATTCCATGTTATGGTATCCTTCTTGATGATTAGCATTTTGTCTGGAGAAGAATGTGGATCTATCTTTCCTATTTTCACTATTGTCTGGTTTTCAGAAAAAATAAAGTTGATTACATCAAATCCAGCTATTAAATTCCCATCTTCATCAAATGTCATCTTTTCTCCAATACTGTCATTAAATGTGGAATGTCTCAAGAAATTAGGAAGCTATAATGCAAAGAATAGCAAAATATATTATAAATTCTGCATATGAAAAGGCTTCAGTAAATCAAAGGCTTCTGGGCTCTTTAAAGTACATGTATTTAATTAATCATTCAAAATATATTTATTACTTAAATTAATTTCATAGTTTCCCAATACTTGCTAATAGAGCTGCTACTACTAGAAACTATTAGTTCTTTATATTAAGAACAAAAAAGGAAGCACAGAGACCAGTAGTGGGAATTGCAAGACTGCATTAAATTGAAATAATTTCATGAGACAGAAAAGAAAAGCAAGTCACTGTCAGGTTTTTCAGTTGACTCAAGGGCTTATATGCTACATTACCTGCCAAAATGTCTGGTTATGAATCTGTAATCCACCATCCATCATTGCTCTGTATTTGAGTCCAGATGCAAACATGGCATGTAAAGCATGGGCAACCATATAGACAGCATTGTAGATACTGTAGCTGTAGCCAGACATTGACATTTCAAAAAAGAGGGCAGGGATTGTCTCCAGTTTCTCCTGGCCAGTGCAAATATTCTCCTCTTTTTCATTGATAAACTTACGTAGAAATCGGCAGTTGAACACCTGCTCCCAAAACCCTTTGAAAAAACCATCTCCTTTTGTGGTGGAAGGGCTTCGATTCTCAATAAACTGCTGAAATCCAGACACATCATTGGAATGAAATGCAAAGCCTAAAGATCCGTGGAAAATTCCTAAATCCCAATACCTTTGAAATCCAAAGGAAGCAATCTCCATTTGGGCTGTGACAATCCATAGCTTTCCTAGGGGTTTCCTAGGTTTACTGTCTACTTCTTCATCTGATAAATAAGATGCAAACCTAAACAATCCCAGGGAATGAGATTCACCATAGACAAGTATTACTGTAACCTTACTCCTGATCACAGTATCATAAATCTTCTCCCCTTTATGCAGCATCTCAAACAAATCACTAATAAATGTTACAACAGGAATTTTTTGTATGAATGCAAGACAGACGCCCTTCTGAGAAAACATGGGAAACACAATTTCTACAAATCTTTCTCCATTCTCATTATCCATAACCATCACTCCAATCCATGTCCATCCAAAGTGCAGAAGCAGAGATAGAATCCCTTTATATTGAAGCTCTTCTTTAGGAACCATCTGATACAAGGGGAGACCAGGAGATTTATCTTTCATGAATGGAGCAGGACCATAGGTGAGCTAAAGAGATCCATAAAGTAGAAATTTATCAAAGAATAACCCTGGTATTTTTACTCCAGACTATGCCCATAATGAAAAATGACACACCTATAAAACAATGGCAAAAAGTTTTATCAAAAGAGGGGGGGGGAAACAAGAGGGAAATACCAGATTTTACAGGATACCCCCCCAAAAAAAAAGTGGATTAGAAGTACCTAATTACAAATTGTACTTTGCTGAATGTTGTTTTATATGGATGAAGTAATGCATATTGTTAAGAAATAATCAAATTTTAGATCTCGATGTTCACAGTCTGAGATTTGGGTGGCATTATTTATTATGGTATGACAAAATGAACATGAATGTAGATTTTAAGAAACATGTTGTTAAGAATATGAAATATTTACAAACCAGGGCTATGTGCACAAAAATATCATTACTGATATTCTTACAAAAAGCGTTTTATCAAAGAGAAACATGAGGACTGATTAATATAAGAGAAGCAAGAAATGAAGATGAAGAGAGCAATTAGCAACCAAAGGATTTTCCTCCAATAGTTTTCTTGTAATAAGATGAAAGACAAGTTTAATATGGACAAACGGACAGCTAGAATTGAGAAGAAGAAAGCTAAATTTGAAATAGATACAAATGATATATGTGCATGTAGGAGAAAATGTGGCAAACCAGTATTAAGTTTACACTGTGTTGTAATTTAAAAGTTATTTTTTATTAAATATTGATGCTATATTATAATAGCTAAATTGTCTAAAATGTTTCAAAGAATATCAAACTAGTGTTGGGAGAATGAAAAGTAAGGGGAATTTTTTTTATTAGAAATAATGGACTTGTGAAAAAAACAAAATTAATCTTTGAGATAGAAAGAAGCTGTTTACTGGTTAACCGGTTCCTGATTTATTCTTCTTTCTATCATTACTCAGGGTCAAAGCCAGCTTGCCATAAATATTTTCTTAGAAGGACACTTTATATAGTGCATATTCACCTCATCTCATAGGTCTGACACTGAATGAAGCTTACTTGTATAGGTGTGTGAGGGGTTTACCTTTTACCACTGTACCATGTACAACCCCTTTCATGGATTACTACCTTGTTGTGGTGAAGGGGCTTGCATAATTCAATGAAGCTATGAGCTATGCCATGCAAGGCCACCCAAGACGGACAGGTCATAGCACAGAGTTCTGACAAAACGTGATCCACTGGAGAAGAAAATGGCAACCCACTCCAGTATTTTTGCCATGAAAACCCTATGGACAGTACCAAAAGACAAAAAGATATGATGCTGAAAGATGGGCCCCTCAGGTCGGAAGGCATTCAATATGCTACTGGGGAAGAGCAGACGGCTAGTACTAGTAGTGCCGAAAGAATGAAGCACCTGGGCCAAAGCTGAAAGGACACTCAGCTGTGGATGTATCTGGTGGTGAAAGGAAAGTCTGATGCTGTAAAGATTTTTTCTCCATAGGAACCTGGAATGTAAGATCCATGAATCAAGGAAAACTGGACGTGGTCAAACAACAGATGACAGGACTGAACATCAACATCTTAGGAATCAGCGAACTGAAATGCATAGGAATGGGTGAATTTAATTTAGATGACCATCAGGTATACTAATGCGGGCAAGAATCCCTCAGAAGAAATGGAGTAGCCTTCATAGTCAATAAAAGAGTAGGAAAAGCAATACTGGGATACCCCAGAATGATCTCAGTTCAAATCCAAGGCAAACCATTCAATATCACAGTAGTCCAAATCTATGCCCCAACCACCGTTGCTGAAAATGATGAAATTGACCGGTTCTATGAAGCCCTACAGCACCTTATAGAACTAACAGCAAAAAAGATGTTCTTATCATCATGGGGGATTGGAATGCTAAAGTAGGAAGCCAAAAGATAACTGGAATAACAGGCAAGTTTGGCCTTGGAGTACAAAATGAAGCAGGGCACAGGCTGATAGAATTTTGTCAAGAGAATACAATGGTCATAGCAAACACTCTTTTCCAACAACCCAAGAGACAGCTCTACACATGGACATCACCAGACAGTCAACACAGAAATCAGATTGACTATTTGCTCTGTAGCCAAAGATGGAGAACCTCTATACAGTCAGTAAAAACAAAACCAGGAGCTGACTGTGGCTCAGACCATGAGCTTCTTGTTGCAAAATTTAGGCATAAACTGAAGAAAGTAGGGAAAAGCACTAGACCACTCAGGTATGAACTAAATCATATCCCTGAGGAATAAACAGTAAAGATGACAAATAGATTTAAGGAATTAGAACTGATAGACAGAGTGCCTGAAGAACTATGGATTGAGGTTCGCAACATTGTACAAGAAGTAGCAACTAAAACCATCCCAAAGAAAAAGAAATGCAAGAAAGCAAAATGGCTGTCTAAGGAAGCTTTGCAAATAGCTGAGGACAGGAGGAAAGCGAAAGGCAAGGGAGAAAAAGAAAGATTCACCCAATGGAATGCAGAATTCCAGAGAATAGCTAGAAGAGATAAGAATGCCTTCTTAAATGAACAGTGCGTAGGAATAGAAGAAAATAATAGAATAGGGAGGACTAGAGATCTCTTCAAGAAAATTGGAGAGATGAATGGAACGTTTAATGCAAAAATGGGCATGATGAAGGACCAAACTGGCAGGGACCTAACAGAGGCAGAAGAGATTAAGAAGAGGTGGCAAAATTGCACAGAAGAACTATATTAACATCCCTGATGTTATAATATGGCTGGATGGAGTCACTGAAGCAGTAGGCATGAGCCTAAATGGACTCCAGATGATGGTAGAGGACAGGAAGGCCTGGAGGAACATTGTCCATGGAGTTGTGATGGGTCAGACATGACTTCAAAACTAACAACAACAACAACATGTACATAACTACTTTCCTTTTCAACTCATGAAAAGGAAACCTATAGGATTTTCAATTTTGTACTCAGCTACAAACAAGTTAAACAAATCCCTGTAGATTTTTTGGCAAGATTTCAAAGTGGGTTGCCATTATCTCTTTCCTAGAGCTGAGAGAGAGTAGCAGGCCCAGGACTAGAATTCAGGGTCTCCCAATTTCTAACTTGATGCCTTAACCATTTCACCAAACTGGCTCTCAATTATAATGGGGTGACCAAATATGAAAACTAGCAATAATTAAATGATTTGAAAAATATAAAAATTTAAACAGTAACTTAAGTCATTTTTGTCAGTCCCAACAAAATTATTTTCCAAATGTTGACAGGATGTTTTTCATGGACAAATTTAATTATCCAATAGAATAATATTTAATATTAAATATTAAATATAATAAAATAATATTTAGTCTATGTCCTGACTAATTTTTCCCAAGTCAAAATCAGAATTTGATAGCTCTTATGTTTTTTTAGGAAAAGAAACCTTTCACAACTATGGAGGATACTAGATATAATCAACACACTTCTATTTTTAAAGTCTGTAGTTCTGGTGCGGGTGTAATCTCCAACGTCAGGCTGAATTTTTACTACAAGAGATGGGTCCACAATTTACATCACTACTTTCAAAATTCCATTTCCTGTTTCATCTCTGGAATTTTGCAATACCTGGACTGATATACAAGTGTAAGAACTCCTATCACTGAGAATTCTTTGGTTGGATTCTGATTGTACTAAATAAATATATACATCATATAAGAAAAACTTACAAATAAGAATGAATATTTAGCATGATGTTAGGAATTTCAAGATGATGAAAATGCAAGAAAAACTTTCAATAAACGAATCATCTATTGATATACTCCAAGAAAGAAGCCAAAAAAACTTTTCCTTATCTTGGAGATGACCTTCATCTTATTTGGTCAGACTCTAGAGTTGCATCCAGAGGAACAGAGAACTGAGAAAAAGTGAAGAAATAGCAACCCTCAGAAGCATTTCCTACCTGGGGAATCTTGTAGATCTCCAGGAGAATCCTCATACCAACAGAAGTTAGGGAATCCAATCCACCAATCACTGCAATCAGCTTCTTCTCCATGTTGCAACAATAGTTTGGGGAAAAAATTCTCCAACTTTTTCAGCATGAGGGAATGAGAGGTCCATTTTCCACTATAGTAATTGTCAAAAATTTGGAATCCCAAAGTGATATTGGGAAGTATTTGAGGATTGTCATTAATCTTCTTTACTGCAAAGGCCAAAGCCAGGATATATTGATAATACTTTTACTGCTTAGGGGAACACTAAATATAATCTGGTTACTTGCAACACACTTCAGTTTTTAAAGTCTGCAGATTTAGTGAGGATGTCATCATCAGCTTCAGGCTGAATCTAAACTACAAGATTTGGATCCACAACTTAAATCTCTACTTTTGAAATTCTATTTCTTGTTACCTTTCGTGTATTTTGAAATATCTAGACTAATCAAAAAAGTTTGAGAACGCTTATCTCTGAATTTCTTTGGTGTTTTGATTAGAGTATATAATGAATATTTAGCATGAAGACAGGAATTCTGACAAAATGAAAGTGCAAAGAAAACTTTTGGTAAATCAAACACTTATTGATATACTCCAAGTGAGGAACTAAAGAACTTTTCCTTATCTTGGAGATCACTTTATCTAATCTCATAAACAGTATATCAATAAATGAACTCAAGACTGCAATGTTGTATCCAGTGGAATAGAGAAAAGGTGAAGAAATGTGAACCCTCAGAAGCATTTCCTACCTGGGGAATCTTGTAGATCTCCAGGAGAATCCTCATACCAAGAGAAGTTAGGGAATCCAATCCACCAATCACTGCAATCAGCTTCTCCATGTTGCAACTATAGTTTGGAAAAAAATTCTCCAATGTATATATAAGCAGCATGGTGGAATGATAGGTCCATTTTCCACTATAGTAATTGTCAAAAATTTGGAATCCCAAAGTGATATTGGGAAGTATTTGAGGATTTTCATTAATCTTCTTTACCGCAAAGGCCAAAGCCAGGATATGTTGATAATGTTTCGGAAGCATTCTGAAATGAATATTGTATTGTGTATCAAAGGAATAATTCACACATCATAATAAATATTTATCTTAGATTATTATTTGCTACATCATATTTATATTATAGTATTTTATAATTATTAGTACATCATGGTTTTAGGTACAATATTTAGCATAAAGTACCATATACCTATAATTTTAGTGGATATAAGAATTATTTATAATTACTTTTCTGGCAGACATATTTTAAATAAGATTTAAGTATGGAAAAAAGATGAAAGAATGAAAAAACTCTTCACTTTAAGAAAATCTCTTGGATGCAATTATAGGTTTAGTGAGAGAGTAGTAAAATGAAATTAACTGAATCTAATATATTCTACCATCTATGTAGGAAAACAACAAATCTGTTTGAAACAAGAGCAACTGAAAATGATAGCAAAATGAATAAAACAAGAAGCTGCAAAAGACTCATAAGGGAATTTCCTGTGAAACAAAGTAATCAGAAATCTCATCTACAATGGGCAATCCTCTTTAGTAAAACTAGTACTTTGTGTAAAATATTATTTGAATATATTTTTAAACCTCTAAAATTGACACCGCAAGCTAATTACAGACTCCTTTTGCTTAATAAAAATACTAGTGAAGTAACATTTCTTAAAATTACATTTAGAAAAATTAAACATAATGTTTGCACTAGGCAAAGGCTGCAGTCAATGCTATGTATACAAGTTAACAACTCTACATAAAGACCCCTGAATTTCATTATTACACTAGCATTGTTTCTGCAGTATAAGATGGAACACCAGAGTTCACTTCAAGGCCAGCATAATTAGAGTAACACATGAAAATGGATTCCTTACATAAACTCTTCACGCATTGTGGGTGGAGGTTTTGTTCTGAAATCTTTGGCATAAGAGACAAAAACCCCATGAGAGGCTATGCCACCAATGATGAGATCCCCAGCCTGATGATATGTGTGAACTGGGTGCTCCGGATACTGGACATCGCATTTCACAGTGGGGGCTCCATGCGGCATATATGATAAAAAGGTTAACAGCACTACTCCTATTACTGACATTCTAAACTTAAATTAGGAAAATTCCTCCATGCAAATTTTCCTTTCTCTATCTAGCCATGGTCATTGGAATACTTTGCCAACTATTGTAAACATTTCCAAAGTGCTCTGATCAATTTAAATCTCTAAATACTATCATATAGTATTAATACATGAATGCCTGTCTTTTATCCTTATCCCTCCTTCAAATACTAAAATAGACATCGTGTTTATGGCATAATTTACTGATGAAATAATCCACTAACTGCTGTTCGTGACTGATAATACACTGCAGTGCCAGATCAGTTGATTGCAAACTTATTATATGGAAAATGAAATTGCTACCATTTCAAAGCTAGAATTCCTTATAGAATTGCTGAAGAAAACATGTTTGTCATGTCTGAACAATTTTTTTTATTATATACTCTTGAGAAAGAAGCCATTTTTTTCCATTAATGGTCCAAAAATAAACAAAAGTAACCAAAAATACAAGTAGTCCTCAACTTAAAACAGTTCATTTAGTGACTGTTCAAAGTTACAACAGCACTGAAAAAAGTCATTTATGACCATTTTTCACATTTACGACTGTTGAAGCATCCCCAAGGTCATGTGATCAAAAATCAAATGCTTGGCAACTGGTTGCCAGGGTATCCTGGGGTCATGTGATCAGTTTTTGTGACCCTCTGATAAGCAAAGGCAATGGAGAAGCCAGACTCACTTCACAACCGTGTTACTAACTTAACAATTGCAGTAATTTATTTAACAACAGTGGCAAGAAAAGTCATAAAATGAGGTAAAACTCACTTAAATGTTTCACTTAGCAACATCAATGTTGGGCTCAACTGTGGTTGTACGTCGAGGACTACCTATATTAAGATTTGGATTTGCAGCTGAAAATTAATGCATTTTATCACAGGAGCTCTCTGATTTCTCACATGCTTTGCAGAAATCAAGAAATTGAGATTTGGATTATCCTAAATTAATTTCTTGGAAAGTCTTCTAGACATGCATTCAATGTTCTCTTGTAATTAAATTTTTTGTGACATTGCTCAAGAGGCAGCCCTTTCCATTTTATCCCAATGTAATGGTAATCCCTCTAATTATAAAACCATGGAGCATTTGTATGTAATCGTCAAAGTTTAGAATATTGTTGTACATTCTGGGATAGATTATTGCTCAATAGGGCTTCTCTTTTTGTCACATTTCACATTCAAATTTCTTCATTCCCATTAAACCTGGCTGAAATTTGATCCCTGTCTATCCTATCATTGTTATTCCCTCTGATACCTGTGGGAGAAAGAAATAATAGCAATAGCAATAGCACTTAGACTTATACGCTGCTTTGTAGTGCTTTACAACACTCTAACTGGTTTACAGAATCAGCATAATGCCCCCCAAAAGCTGGGTCCTCATTTTACTGATTTCAGAAGGATGGAATGCTGAGTCTGTCGCAGAACAATTAACAGTCCGACCAGAGGTGGATGGACCGTGGTTCATTCGCATGGTCAATATCAAAGAAACGAAATCCAAGACATATTCTATAGTAAAACTTTTAATGAGAAAACAAAAGACCTAGACTGACCACATTCTCATCAGGCAGAAGGAGAAAGTAAAACAGAAACTGTGAGAACTTTTTCAGGCCTGCGCACAAAACAGTTTAAAACCAAAACATTAGCTGGACATAGCTGGAGTCACTATGGTTACAAGATAAGATAATACACAGTGCAGAGCAGAAAGAGATGTACACTTAGAAATGAGCGAAGCTGGCAAAACTAAAAAAACACGCAGTGACATCCCCTTCTTTTGTCAGCGAAGCAGAAAATCAGATAAGGCACATCTTCTTGTGCAGATACTCGTGTTGGGCTGTAGGAAGTGGTTTGTTCAGCATATCAGCAATTTGGTCATGTGTAGGCACATACTGCAATTTGACAAAACCTTGTTTAACTGCTTGTCTTATATTTTGGTAACGAATGTCAATGTGTCTAGACCTGGAACCTGTAAAGCGATTCTCAGATATATAGACCACAGATTCGTTGTACTCCATCACAGTGATTGGTTGAATCGGAGGTGTCCAGATATCTGTGACTAAGGCATCAAACCACGTTAGAGAATTACATGCATCTGAAACACAAGCATACTCAGCTTCTGTAGAAGAACAAGAAACAAAATTCTGTTTACGCACATGCCAGTAAACAGGACATCCATTCAAAAACATCATGTAACCTGAAGTGCTTTTACGTGATTTCTTATCACTTGCCCAATCGGAATCTGCATAACAACATAACTCTGCATAGTCAGTATGTGTGGGTTCTAACAACAACTTCATGTCTTTGGTGTGTTTTAGATATCTCAATAATTTCTTAACACATATCCAATGAAACTGTTTTGCCTTGCCTACATGTCGTGATAGAAGATTAACACTAAGTGCAATGTCAGGTCTAGTCCAACTACTAATATATAGCAGCGACCCAATGACTGAGCGATAAAGTGTTTGATCCTCGAACTCAGGACTCGGTTCATGTGTCAAGTTGTGAAAGTCAGTTTGCATGGGTATACTCACAGGTTTAGCATCCTTCATGTTGCAGTGATGCAATAGTTGTTCAATCTTATCTTCCTGTGTAAGACTGAACCCCTTCTGAGTTTTGGTAACTTGAACACCTAAATAAGTGTTAATATGTCCTAAAGACCTCAATGTGAAAAACTGTTGTAAAGCTTTAGCAAAACATTCACTCATCTGCTTATTTGGACCAATATAAACAATATCATCAACATAAACAAGAATTATCTCATACCTATTATCAGATCTTTTTGTAAACACGCATTCATCTGTTTCGGACTTAATAAAGCCCATTGAATTTAGTTTGTCAGAAAGACATAAGTACCACATTAAACCAGACTGTTTCAGACCATAAAGACTTTTGTGTAGAAACCAGGTATCCCCTTTGAATCATATCAGGAACCCAGGGGTTTCCAAACAGCAAGTGAAGCACCGGCCCGGCAGACTTTTGACAGTTGACAGCTGTCAAATGGCTGCCAGAAGCAACAGCGCATGCATGCCGCCCCGCTGGCCGCCATTCCCTATGACAGCTGTCAAACGGGTTGCCGGGACCAAACACGCACGCGCCGGATTTGACAGTTCCCGGAACTGTCAAATCGGCAGTTCACAATCTGGTCCTCCGAACCGAACCAAGCGCTCAGCTGAAAGGAATTCCCCGACAGCCGCTGAGCTGTCAGAATGCCGCTCATCGATTGGCTGTTGTCCGAGCGGCGGGAAAAATACTGTTATCTGATTGGTTGTAACGTTTGACAGTTCTCTATAAAAGCCGGGATTGTTTTGACAGTCAGCTGCCAGGAGCTGAACCGAATAAACTTATGAACCTTTGCCTACGGTCTCGATCTTGTCTTTGTAAAGACATTTCACCTGGCGACGAGGGTGGGATACGGGTACTATAGAGCTGCCTGCTGAGCTAAGTCACACCGTGAAGGAGTTCCGATCCCTCTCGCTGACAAGTCACTGCTGAAGCCACTTTGAGGGCAAAGGAACCCTTCTGCAGCTTGAACAGTACTGTGGACCCAGACCATGGCAAACTTAGGTCACGTCAGAGAATTTGACGTCCGCCATCCCGAGGGATGAGAGTCGCACTGGGGGCAAATTGAAGGCTACCTTGTTGAACAACAAGATAACGGAGGACCGCCACAAAGCTGCAGCTCTTCTGTGTCTCAGCGGGCCCGCCGTCTATGACATCGCTGTAGGGCTCTGCAGCCCAGACCCCGTCGCGACTGTCCCATACGCTGTGTTGACTGACCGCCTCAGCAAGCACTTCATGCCCCGTCGGTCTGAGCTGTATTGGCGCCTCCACTTCGCCCGCCGCCGCCAGCAACCTGGCGAAACGACCACAGCCTTCATCACTGGGATACTTCACGCCGCCCGCAGGTGCCAATTTCCCGACCTGGAAGACCGCATCAGAGACCAGGTTATCGCTGGTCTCTCTAACGAGCGGCTCCAGCGGAAATTGGTAGCCAAGCCCACGATGGACCTCGCTCAACTCACATTAGAGATCATGGCCTACGAAGACAGCCACCGTGAGGGCTCACCTGTGTTCAGAAGCAGTCCGGCCGGGTCAGTCCACCACGCCTGGGAACCGGACAACGAGCAACCGGAGACCTACACCGGCGTCGACGACATCATGTCCCGCTTCAACAAAATGAGCGCCGACCATGGAAGGAACCGCAGGCCATTCAAACCAGCCGGTCCAGGCCAAAGACCCACCTCCACCGGCCCCAAACCAAAGTATGCCAGCTGCGGCGGGGCTCATGCCAGAGCCACATGCCATTTTAGAAATGCCAAATGCCACGGATGTGGGAAGACCGGGCACATTCGCTCCGCGTGCCGCAGCCTGAACCGGGAAACCCTCCACGAGCTTGAGGAAATTCCGGCAGGTAGGACCAAAATCCTTCCCCCTGCCAAAGAAATCCCCCAGCCCTCAGTGTTGTCCATTCGGGCCAAACAAAAAATCTCGACCATACACCATTTACAACCCAAAATTAAGATTTGGGTTAAGATTCAAGGGGTGCCCTGAGAAATGGAGGTCGACTCCGGGTCCTCTGTTTCAATAATGTCCTGGGACACTCTCAAAAAAATCGGCTTTAAAAGCAAACGCCGTATTTCCCCACAGCCCTCCAAAATACTCCTCGCAGACTTCTAGGGGGCCACTATCCAATTAAAGGGACAAGCACAATTAAAAGTAGAATACAAAAAATTCCTTGGGCACTTAACAGTCCAGATCACAGAGGCACCCAGAACCAGCCTCATTGGGTTAGACTGGTTCGAGGCTCTGGCCATCCGCCTGGAGGGCACCAACCGCATACAATCCCAAACCCTAGAACAGGTCTGCCAAGCGTTCGCGGATGTCTTTGACGGAACGCTTGGCAAATATACCGGCACCCCTATCAACCTCAAACTAAAACCTGAAGTGGGTCTCATCCGCATAAAGGCAAGAAGGGTCCCCTTCGCGCTGAAACAAAAAATCGAGGCCGAATTAGATCGTTTAGTCAGCCTCGGGGTCCTAGAACCAACAGATGGGGGAACCTGGGAAACACCCATCGTGACACCAGTTAAACCAAATGGGGACGTGAGAATATGCACAGATTATAAGGCAACTCTAAACCGCGCACTAAATCCCCATGCATACCCAGTCCCCGCAGTTAGGGACGTACTCTCTGAAATAGGTTCTGGCTCAATATTCGCCAAACTCGACCTGGCGCATGCTTTTCTTCAGTTACCTGTCACCCAAGAAACAGCTGAAGCCCAAACCATTGTCACACACCGCGGCGCCTTTAAGGTAAACCGCCTACAATTCGGTATTTCAGTGGCTCCTGGCATCTTCCAGGAAATCATGGAAAAAACCTTAAAAGGAATCCCAGGGGTCTGCCCCTATTTCGATGACGTGCTCATCGCAGGGGAATCAGAAAACAACTTAGCAACCAGACTGCAAGAGGTACTATCCAGATTTCGGAAAGCGGGGTTAAAACTCAAAAGAGAAAAATGTTCCATAGGCGTCCCATCTGCAGATTTTTTGGGCTACAAAATTGACTCGCAAGGAATCCACCCCACCAACTCTAAAATCCTTGCAATCAAAGCCGCCCCCACACCCAAAAATAAAACAGAGCTCCAGGCCTTCCTCGGGCTTTTGAATTTTTATCACGCCTTCCTACCTGGAAAGGCAATGTTCTGAACCAGCCCTCTTCCGGCCTTGTAGTAAGGCAAACCCCTATTCTAACAGAAGAGACTGGAGAGCGTCCAAGGCTGAAAAGCGTCTGCCAAGATTTATTAGTCAATTAACAGAACAAGAAACAAAAACACAGGAACTTGAATCCTCAAGCGGAAGGGTTGCTTTCAGCAACCAGCCCCTCCCCAAACACTCCTTTTATTTAGAGTTCAGGGCGTGGTCTCCCTGTGCCTCCTCCCGAGGAGTCCCACAGCCTTTCTTTGTTTGTTCCTGCTCGACTGCCTCCTGCGTCGGGCGTCCTTGAACAGGGCCAGCTGTGGGTCATCATCCTCCGCACTAACGGGCTCACGCAGCTGAGAAGAGGTCCCCAGCTGAGGGCTCTGCAAAGCCTCCAAGCCATCATCAGCCGGTTTGTCTTCCACACCCTCCTCCTCCCCCTCATCTGAGTCATCCGATACATCGGAGCCGGCTGTCGGACCCACAGGCTGGCCCTGAGTCACAACACTATCCCGCACCGCAGGGCCCTTCCCCCGGGGCTGCCGATCCAGATGCGGTCGGGATGGGAATTGCTCGTGAAAAGCAGACACCAACGCAGGGGCATGAACGGCGGTCGCGTCTTCCCATGTGAAGTCCTCCGGCCCATACCCTTTCCACTCGATTAGGTACTGGAAACGACCTTTCAGCCAGCGGGAATCCCGGATGCTGGCGACCTCGTACTCGGGGGTGCTGCCACCATCACGAGGTCCTGATGGGGGAGGTTCCGCTTGGCGAAGTGGACAAGCCGGTTGTTCGGGGACCAACAAGGACCGATGGAAGACGGGGTGCACGCGCAGGGAACGTGGCAGAGTTAAACGATAGGCGACCGGGTTGATGACGGCCTCGACTGGGAACGGTCCAAGGTAACGGTGGTCCAGCTTTCTCGCCGGCCGAGTGGATGGTAGGTTCCGGGTGGACAGCCAGACCCGATCCCCCACCGATACTGGAGGCGTATCCCTTCTCGACCGATCGGCGAACCTCTTGTAGTCGGCCTTGGCCTTCTCCAGCTGCCGTCGCACCAACCGATGGATCGCCTGTAGCTCCGCCATGAATTCGTTCGCTGCCGGCTCCGGTGAGTCCATGGGAGAAAGGGGGAAAAACCGGGGGTGATAACCCACGTTGGCCAAGAACGGTGTCATCTGCGTGGAGGTGTGCTGTGAGTTGTTAAAGGCAAACTCGGCTATGGCCAAATAGTCCACCCAATTGTCCTGCTGCAGGTTAACGTAGCAGCGCAGATACTGCTCTAAGATGCCGATGACCTTCTCGGTACCCCCGTCGGTCTGAGGATGATGCGCGGACGAGAGGCAAACCTTGATGTCCAACGCCCGCATCAACTCCTGCCAAAAGCGGGCTGTAAATTGGGCCCCCCTATCGGAGATGACTCTATCTGGAAGGCCGTGCAGCCGGAACACCTGTTGGATGAACATGCGACTAGTGGCGCAAGCTGACGGTAAGCCACGACAGGGGATGAAGTGCGCCATCTTGGTCAACATGTCCACCACCACAAACACTGTCGTGAAGCCGGAGGATGGGCGTAGATCCGTCAAAAAGTCCATGGACACAGCCCCCCAGGGTCTCTTGGGTGTTGGCAGAGGCTGCAGTAAACCAGGCGGAATCCTGGCTAAGCAGCCGGAAATCACTGATATAGGCCTGTAGGGGGCGCTGACCCTGCCTCAAAGCTTTCAGGCGTCGGGTGGCGGTCTGCGCCTTAATTGGGTCCTCGTACATGAGGCGCATATGGTCACAAAACCCCCCAAAGTTATCCAACAAAGGGCTAGGCTGTGCCAGCAAAGGCGTGCCCCAACGAGCTGCATCCCCCGACAGAAGACTCAACACGAACCCCACCTTATCCCGGTCAGTGGGGAAATCAGCTGCTCTCACGCTGATAAAAAGCTGGCATTGTCCCAGGAAGGCAGGAAACAGTTCTGGATTGCCAGCAAATTTATCCGGCATAGCTATCTGACATTTCCTCCTGGGTGGGGGTGCAGCATGTACCTGAGCTTGCAGTTGAGCCACCTGAGCTGCCAGCAAAGTGAGTTGCTGGGTGAGCTGAGCATTCTCGGCACGAAGCTGCTCCATCGTAGTAATAAGGGGTGGGAGGCTGAAAGCAAACTGTTCTGAACCAGCCCTCTTCCGGCCTTGTAGTAAGGCAAACCCCTATTCTAACAGAAGAGACTGGAGAGCGTCCAAGGCTGAAAAGCGTCTGCCAAGATTTATTAGTCAATTAACAGAACAAGAAACAAAAACACAGGAACTTGAATCCTCAAGCGGAAGGGTTGCTTTCAGCAACCAGCCCCTCCCCAAACACTCCTTTTATTTAGAGTTCAGGGCGTGGTCTCCCTGTGCCTCCTCCCGAGGAGTCCCACAGCCTTTCTTTGTTTGTTCCTGCTCGACTGCCTCCTGCGTCGGGCGTCCTTGAACAGGGCCAGCTGTGGGTCATCATCCTCCGCACTAACGGGCTCACGGAGCTGAGAAGAGGTCCCCGGCTGAGGGCTCTGCAAAGCCTCCAAGCCATCATCAGCCGGTTCGTCTTCCACACCCTCCTCCTCCCCCTCATCTGAGTCATCCGATACATCGGAGCCGGCTGTCGGACCCACAGGCTGGCCCTGAGTCACAACAGGCAACTATCGCAGAGCCTCTCCACAGGTTGCTCGATAAAGGAGCAGCCTGGCAGTTGACAACAGTCCATGACAACAGTTTCAAATCACTCAAACAAATGCTATCCAGCAATGCCACCATCTCCCACTATAAAGAAGACAAACCTCTCTGCATAGCCTGCGACGCATCCCCATACAGGATCGGAGCAGTTTTAAGCCATTTAGACAGCGACGGCACTCAAGCCCCGGTGGCCTATTATTCCAGGACTCTTTCCAAAACGGAAAGAAATTATGCCCAGATAGATAAGGAAGCCCTGGCAATAGTGGCGGGAATAAAAAAAAATCACGACTACCTTTATGGCCGCCCCTTTGTGATTTACACAGATCACAAGCCACTGTTAGGATTGTTCACCTGGGACCGCCAAACCCCCCAAATCTTGTCCCCCAGGATGCTGCGCTGGACAACATTCCTCGCAGTATATTCCTACCAACTAGTATACAAGCCGGGACACCAAATGTGTCACGCTGACGGCCTCAGTAGACTGCCCCTACCCCACACGGAACCAGACCCTGCCCCAGCGAGCAACATCTTGGCTATTCAGGAACTCCTGGAATGCCCACTGACAGTGAACGATATCGCTGCCGCAACATCCCAAGACAAAACGCTTAGCAGAGTGTTAGCGTGGGTACATACTGGCTGGCAATCCTCCTGTCCAGGCACAGAATTCCAGCCATACTTTTCCAGGCAAAATGAATTAACCTCTCACCTGGGATGCTTACTCTGGGGGTGCAGGGTAATCGTGCCACCCAAACACAGACCCAAGGTACTGCACACGTTACATGAGGGCCACCCTGGCATCGTAAAAACAAAAGCCTTGGCCCGCAGCTACGTTTGGTGGCCGGGAATAGACCAAGACATAGAAAAACACATCGCTGGCTGCTATTTGTGCCAGGAATCCCGCCCGCTCCAACCCAGAGCTCCGATTCACAAATGGGAACTCACAAAAAACCCCTGGTCCCGCATCCACATTGATTATTCTGGACCTTTCCAAGGGCAGGTCTTCCTCATAGTCGTGGACAGTTATTCCAAGTGGCTGGAGGTTCTCCCGGTTCACAGCACGACATCCGCCGCAACCATCCAAGCCCTCAGGGGAATCTTCGCAACACACGGTCTCCCCGACGTTATAATATCAGACAATGTCCCTCAATTTACTTCTCATGACTTTCAGATCTTCACGAGGAGCAATTGTATTAGGCACTCAACGTTGGCTCCCTTCCACCCATCGTCCAACGGCCTTGCGGAAGTTATGGTGAGGGCCACCAAAGACGCCCTCAAAAGAATCATCACGGGGAACTGGCACCGTCACCTGGCACAATTTCTTTTAGCCCATCACGCTACGCCCTGCTCCTCCACCGGCAAAAGTCCTGCCGAACTACGATGGGGCCGCCGCCTGGTGACAAGGCTCAACAGACTCCACCCTGACAGACCTGCAGCCGAAATAACCCCCAACGCCCAGCCGAAAACTTTCTCCAGGGGACAAAATGTCTGGTCTTGGGACTATGGGGGAAGGGATAAGTGGGTTCAGGGGATTATCCTGGACCAAACAGGACCGTTGTCATACACAGTGGACATGGGGACGGGACTTGCACAACACAGACACGCAGATCAGCTCCGACCCAGGTCACC
The DNA here is from genome assembly GCF_947247035.1 of Vipera ursinii. Classification (NCBI taxonomy): domain Eukaryota; kingdom Metazoa; phylum Chordata; class Lepidosauria; order Squamata; family Viperidae; genus Vipera; species Vipera ursinii. Next base: position 20,774,869 of record NC_139517.1, on the reverse strand, counting down.
CCCCAACCCCACTCTGCAACTGACTCCGGAGGAGCATGCGCCATCCAACACCCCCGGACCCATCGAACTTCACCTCCCCCAGGACTCACAACCGCCTGCCGAAATCCCTCCAGAAACAACTCCACCGGGAACGCAATCCGAACAAAGCACTCCCTGCCTCCGACGGTCCAGCCGAGTCAGGAGACCCCCCGCATACCTTTGAATGGGAGGGAATACCACCGACAAACAAAAACCCCGTTAACAATACTTGCTCTAAAAGTTCAACTGTTGTTACAAATAACGTACCAGTTCAAGGGGGGGGAAAGGGAGTGAATCATATCAGGAACCCAGGGGTTTCCAAACAGCAAGTGAAGCACCGGCCCGGCAGACTTTTGACAGTTGACAGCTGTCAAATGGCTGCCAGAAGCAACAGCGCATGCGCGCCGCCCCGTCGGCCGCCATTCCCGATGACAGCTGTCAAACGGGCTGCCGGGACCAAACACGCACACGCCGGATTTGACATTTCCCGGAACTGTCAAATCGGCAGTTCACAATCTGGTCCTCCGAACCGAGCCAAGCGCTCAGCTGAAAGGAATTCCCCGACAGCCGCCGAGCTGTCAGAATGCCGCTCGTCGATTGGCTGTTGTCCGAGCGGCGGGAAAAATACTGTTATCTGATTGGTTGTAACGTTTGACAGTTCTCTATAAAAGCCGGGATTGTTTTGACAGTCAGCTGCCCGGAGCTGAACCGAATAAACTTATGAACCTTTGCCTATGGTCTCGATCTTGTCTTTGTAAAGACATTTCACCCTTCTTGCTGTCCGAAACCTGGAGGACCTTTGACATAAATTTCTTCATCAAGATCAGCGTGTAGATAAGCTGTTTCAACATCAAACTGGAAAACTTCTTGACCAAGAATAGTTGCAGTGGCTAAGGTGATTTTTACACTCTCAGTCCACACTGTGGGCCTACGGGCCGGACGTGTCATCAGGAAACCCACCCTGTTGCAGGCAATGGAGAAAAAGTTCCGATACGGTGCACGATGTCACATGACATCGCAAGTTTGACATCTCTGTAGTTGAGGCTTCTCAATTTGCAGAAGCCAGCTACAGGATGGATAGAAGCTGCCATAATTATTTCTCATTGACTTTTTAAAGTTCTTTAACTGTCCTAAACATGGTTGTATATCAATGAACGACAGGCAAAGGGAGTTATCAACATCAAAATGACAGTTGTGGCAAGCTGGTTAAATTATGAACTGCATGCATTTAAAAAGGGATGGAATTTTGATTACCCAGTCATAGCCACCAGTTTGTGGTTATTGACCTTCCTGTATATAGTGGACCTAGCACTAAGGGGTCACATTAAGTGTGCTGCATATTTGAAACAGGTAGCTGTTACAATCCAAAGATGTGTTCTGCAAACAAAGAACAACAAAATAGCATCCCCATTTGAGTTTTCATAATTCACAACCATATGTAATCATCAAAATACTTGATTGCAGCCTCTCAAAATTTTAAAAATTGTTGAAAATGGTTACTTATCCATTTATTTGCTTGCATATTTACTTAAAGTGAAAAAAAATATGACATACATGAGATATTGAAACCTGAATGCTAATTGTGAATAGTTTTTAATCTGGATTCCATTGAGAGCATTAAACTGGGAGACCACTAAAAAGTCCAATGATATTGCTGACAAAACTCCCACCCCACCCAAATTCTTTGAAATAGAAGAGATATCGAGGATTAGAAAAATAAAACCAAACTGCTCACTAGAAGCAATTGGAACAAAGCTAAATGTAAAATATTTGGACATGTAACATGGCAAGAATCCAGCAAAGCAAGAATCGTTTAAGTAGACCTTGATCTTTGGAAAACTGGATAGTACAGCAATCAAAACGTGAACAACAGAAGAAACTGTATCCAAATATTTGATGAGTGGCAGTTATTTGTGGACAGTTCTTACAAAATGTTATTCATCAGCTCATGAAGATTTACAAACAATTAAGCAACTGAAAAATAATATTATCCTTACCTTCCTTTTCTGCAATCTTCCCTTCTCGACATGAGATGCAAGAGTAGCAGCAAAATGGCCTCCCTTCCATTACTTGCTTCCTGGAACCTGGATTACATCTAGTTGTACATAGGGAAACAGGAGCAGTCTAATTCATGAACCAAAACCAACATAAAAGAAAGCAATCATTTTTCAGTACTGTGATTCTGAGCTGTGGTTATTCTCTTTAGCATGGTTACCATAATTGTATAGTTTTCCAGCATGCTGTCATAGTAACAAAATAAAAAGCTTTGTTATTGTAGGAAACCCCCTTCCCAGAATAAAATATTCTTTATTCTTAATATTAAAAAGAGGCAGAATAGAATATTGTCCCTGAAGGAGAAGAGTAGCGACATCTTATTAAAGGCAGAAAGCAGCCACAGTCTTCCTGCTGTAGGAAAACAGCCTCAAGGAGAAACCTGAAGAGGCTAATCTTTAGGAATGGAGGTTTTGTAATCCATTCAGAAAGACTGGAGCACTATTCATAAAAAAGCAGCAAGAAACTCCAAATAAGCAACACACAAAAGGCAAGGAGCCCAAACTGACAAAATGAGCTCAAACAAAGCACCTAGGATTTGCATTTCCCCTCTTGCTTGTAGAGCCAGCCATGACCCCTACATGACCCCATAGGAATCTGGCAACAGCCATTAAAATATTAAACGACACATTCTTACAGAGGAACAGGCATCTCAATCACAAAATCACAAAGAGTCTATAAAAACCCACCTACTCTCAACTCCACTTTGTCAGCCACCCAGAAGCATGCTGCTGTCACTGAGGTTTCTGGCTATCAAAATAAACAGAGACCTTATTTCCTGCAGCTTCCTCCATTTTATTTCAGCACCTTTCTCCTGATTTGGAACAGTACCTAATTTTTATTCCAAGATTACTTTGTAACAAAATAACAAGCTTTGGGAAATGTTGGCCTTCAGGTTTTAGTGACCATAGTCTAGGGATCATGTTTTATCAACAAATGCGGCTGGCATTTTTACAGGCAAAGTGGTCTGCTACCCATCCCAATAGCTTTAACAAGAAAGAAGAAAGTCTGAAGGTTAGCAGAGCCAAGTTACCTTCCCTGAACAATATCAACATCCTACCCAAGATGTTGCCCAACCAGGAATCAGTTCCCCAAAGTAAGCAAATCAGAAACCTGCTTGGCCAAAGACCCATTCAGAACTCAACTGCTGAGACTAATCAACCAGAAGCCAAGACAAATCAAAGACCAATCTGGAACCAATATTATCACCATGACTAGTTAAGATCAGATACAAAGACCGAATAAGAAACCAGTCCTCACTAACTTGCACCAATCAGATACCTCTTTGGATAAAAGCCAATTTGGCTTTATGCAGGGCTGGGGGAAGTATGCTATCAATCTAGTGGCTGAAGTCACAGTTGCTATCAGGAAATCTGTTTTCTAGACCTCAGTCATCAAAACCTGAAGCCCAATAGAAACTGACCATTAAAGGCTATAACATGCTGTCAATGCTGCTAACATCGGATCTTCTTGCTTTGACAACAGATGGAAATGTAGCCATCTTTTCTCTTTCACTTTTAGAGTTAGATGAGGCTGGGAGGGGGGGATATGGATGAGAGTCCAGTTAGTCATAACAATAACTCAGCCATGGGAATCAAGGTTATTATGCCCAGAGCTGATAAAGATTTGGCCGGCTGGAGACTGGGGAGAAAGCCCGTGCTTCACTATATAGTGCCTATGCTGTGTTTCTCGAATAAAAGATTCTTTAAGGTAAACTATGCCTTGAAGTTCTTTTAAAGAGTTTCATCTGTCGGAACCATGACACATGCTTTTGTTTGTTGAGTAATGAGTTGTTTAAATCAATGTTATTAATGTTTTAATAATTCCATAAGTCCTGAATCTTTTATAGTATTTCAAAATTTAGTACCCATTTAACTTGTGTGTGAAACACAATGCATAATATAAGAATTGGGGGGGGGGGCGAAAGCCCTAATAAGCAGGCATATACATAGAATGAAGGCTATTGCTAAGCACATTGACTTGTGCTTGTTAGATTATAAGCCGCCCTGAGTCTTCGGAGAAGGACGGGATATAAATGGGATTAAAAAAAGAAAAAGAAAAAAAATAGCTCAAACATTATTTCCTGTGTTCAAGAATAATAACAAAAATCAAATGTTCAGGTGGAAAACGTAAGATATGAAAACGCCATGGCTAATTATGATTTTATTGCCCTACTATTTATTTGTTAATTTTATTTGCTGCCTCTTTTGTCATGGGGCTACACTAGGTAGCTTACAACAGTAAAAACAGAAATGAAAAGAAGTATAACTATAACAGTAGCAAAATAATGAAACCATGAAATACACAATGAAATAAACAATTAAAATATAGTTATATGATATTAAAAGATGGAGGAAAGCAAGGAATGCAGGGGGAGGTGAGCTTTGCTATCAGTCTAGTAGCAACCTTCAGTGTGGTACTCCCCCATTGGGTACCCAAGTCAAGTGACAGAGCCAGGTCTTCTGGCTGATAGCAGCCATTACTTATTTGCTGTCCAAACCATTTAGGACTTGCTTAATGATCTACAATCTTTGCTTAAAAACTGCAACAGGGAAAATCTCTCTCTCTCTCTCTCTCTCTCTCTCTCTCTCTCTCTCTCTCTCTCTCTCTCTCTCTCTCTCTCTCTCTCTCTCTCTCTCTCTCTCTCTCTCTCTCTCTCTCTCCCACTTCATGGAGAGTATCAGGATAGAAATAGTTCTCAAATGACTTATCTCCTATATACTGGAACGTCAGTGGCAGGATGTTACATACAATATTCTGAGTATTCCCAGCATAACAGGTTTTCCATCATTATAATGCTATAATTATAAGCTGAGTTATTTGGCACTTTGTAAGTAACGATCGATAGCCCTTTTTTTTTTCCTTTCAGCATGCATGGGTGTTGCTTTCCATCCAGCAAGCTTCAACACAGTTATATCTTCATGTAATTCATTCAGTTCACATTCTTCACATATAAAATGTATCTACAATACAGCTTTTTATGCTTTGCTGCATGGATTTTAGCTTAGAGGGGACACCAGCCCCCAGGGTTTGTTTCTGTTTTGATTATATGTACAGGGGAAAAAATACCAATTGACTATTATTTGTTCTGTACCAGCCTACTACCGGCCCTGCAGAAAAGGCAGGGACAACCCCTTTACAAAAAGGCAAGAGGCTGGAACTAAGCCTGCGAAATTTATTGACATAAAACAGAGCAAACAGAGCCAAACAAAAACACGAACCATGAAACAGGAGCTATTCAAATGGTTGCCTTCAGCAAACCAGCCCTCCCACACATTCCCCTTTTAAACAGTTCAAGGTGTGGCTTCTCTCTGCCTCCTTCTGAGGTGCCCCATTGGCTTCCTCTGTTTACTCCTGATTGACTGCCTCCTGCGTCGGGCGTCCTTGAACAGGGCCAGCTGTGGGTCATCTTCATACACGCTGTCAGGCTCACACAGCTGGGTCTGCATAGTGACCAGATGGGAGGGGCCTGGCTGAGGGCTCTGCAAAGCCTCCGGGCTGTTCTCTGCAGGCTCTTCAACACCCCCCCTCCTCCTCTGAATTGTCCGACCCAACTGCCGAACCCACAGGCTGACCCTGAATCACAACATTATTAAACTATTGTTTTCTTCTCCTCACTTCATCTTCCATGGACCTTTTCCAACTGGGCTGCTCAGCTTTTTTATTTTTATTTTTTCTTCAGCTTTTTTCTTTGCTTCAGTTGAAAAACATAACATTGGTACAGAAGCAGAGCTGACAGATTTCCTGTCCATGGAAATGATAGACTGAAAAAGCCTGCAGGTTGAATTCCTGGTGCAACACAACCCTTTAGATTTTAACCAGTCCCACAGAATCTTCTGGATGAGGAGAACAGAGCAACACTGTCTAAGCCAGCGGTAGGCTTCAACACTTTTTTTCCTTTTTTGGGGGGTCATCAAGTTTTTGACCCCTTGCTAGGCGACTGATGGTACTTGGATGTTGCCCAATCCTAAAAGTGGTACGATGGGTGAAAAGGTTGAACAGCCCTGATTTAAAGGAAGCACCCAAAGCACAAACCACACACTAAGGAGGAAACCTGCGTAGTGTGTTTTCCCTGCTAGTTCCATAAAACGACTAACCACTTCACAAAAACAATTAATCGTGTAAATCTTCTAGCAGTAAATGTATTCAGCCACCCATCAGCAATGGGTAATGCATAGTACAGAAATTCCTGGCCACTTCTGAACTAAAATGAACGAGGGAGACTGTGTGCTTTCAGACAAATTCCCTTTTAATATAGGCCCTCCTATGCAGTGTTCAGCACTTCCTGTGCAGTTTTTTAATTGCTGGTACAGCTGTCTGTGTTTAATGCATTGAATTGTCTTGAGGGACGACAGGAGACAGCAGGCACGGTCCAAACCAAAACGTTTTATTGGGCAGAGGTCCCGGGCGAAGCATCGCCGGGAATCCCCCGTATTTATAGTGAACAGGGACAACAACAACAACATCAAGAACCAATAAACAGGCGGGGTTCTCCCGCCTAACAAGGACGCCCAATAAGAGGGAGGCCGGCTAAAGGTAGGCGCGGCTGTAGCGGCTTGTTGCCGGGGCCAGCTGGCAGCTTTGACAGCTCCGGCTGAGCTGCGCATGTGCAGTTCTCTGAAGTTTGACAGCTGTCAGTGTACTGCGCATGCGTGGCAGTTTGACAGCTGTCAGAGTCGGCCGGTTTGACAGCTGTCAGTGTACTGCGCATGTGCGGCAGTTTGACAGCTGTCAGAATCGGCCGCTAGCCGCGTGTGTGTGGGGGGGAATGCCGCGGCAGCCTTTTGACGGCTGTCAACGGTTGCTGGGGATCCCTTATAGATGTGAGGGGGTTGTGTGTGTGAATATGTAACACCCCTTCCCCCCTTGCCCCTGGAAGTTTAGCTGGGGTCAGTTCCACTAGTCCTGCTGCCGGCCCATTCATAGTCCGCCAAGTACGAGGGGGCTGTTCGCGGTCTGGTGGATCGGCGGAGGCTTGGGCTGGGCTGGCTTGTGCTGGGCTGGTCTTCCCTTTCCTCGGCTGGGAAAGTTTCGGGGTTAGGAGGTTGGGGGTCGTCGGCGATGTCTGGGACGAGTGGTACTGGGCTAGGTGGCGTTGGTGGTGCCGCTGGGGGAATTAGTGTGCCCGGTTGGGCTCGGGAACTGCAGTCCTGCGGCACCCGCTTTCTCAGTTGGTCAGCGTGTCACCGGATGAGCCGATGAGGTAGGAGAATTGGGCCAGTCTGGTTGGAGATCACGCCTTGTAGCCACTTGTCGCCGGCCCCGAAGTTCTTTGCCCAGATGGGCTGGCCGGGAGGGAAGACCTTGACAGTTGGCGCGTGGGTTGGTTCGGCGGCTGCCCTGTTGGGGTGCAAACAGTCCAGTTTGCACCCCAACAGGACTTATTTGCTGTCCAAACCATTTAGGACTTGCTTAATGATCTACAATCTTTGCTTAAAAACTGCAACAGGGAAAATCTCTCTCTCTCTCTCTCTCTCTCTCTCTCTCTCTCTCTCTCTCTCTCTCTCTCCCACTTCATGGAGAGTATCAGGATAGAAATAGTTCTCAAATGACTTATCTCCTATATACTGGAACGTCAGTGGCAGGATGTTACATACAATATTCTGAGTATTCCCAGCATAACAGGTTTTCCATCATTATAATGCTATAATTATAAGCTGAGTTATTTGGCACTTTGTAAGTAACGATCGATAGCCCTTTTTTTTTTCCTTTCAGCATGCATGGGTGTTGCTTTCCATCCAGCAAGCTTCAACACAGTTATATCTTCATGTAATTCATTCAGTTCACATTCTTCACATATAAAATGTATCTACAATACAGCTTTTTATGCTTTGCTGCATGGATTTTAGCTTAGAGGGGACACCAGCCCCCAGGGTTTGTTTCTGTTTTGATTATATGTACAGGGGAAAAAATACCAATTGACTATTATTTGTTCTGTACCAGCCTACTACCGGCCCTGCAGAAAAGGCAGGGACAACCCCTTTACAAAAAGGCAAGAGGCTGGAACTAAGCCTGCGAAATTTATTGACATAAAACAGAGCAAACAGAGCCAAACAAAAACACGAACCATGAAACAGGAGCTATTCAAATGGTTGCCTTCAGCAAACCAGCCCTCCCACACATTCCCCTTTTAAACAGTTCAAGGTGTGGCTTCTCTCTGCCTCCTTCTGAGGTGCCCCATTGGCTTCCTCTGTTTACTCCTGATTGACTGCCTCCTGCGTCGGGCGTCCTTGAACAGGGCCAGCTGTGGGTCATCTTCATACACGCTGTCAGGCTCACACAGTTTTTTCACCAGGCGGCGCCTCCAATGGAGCTCAGCCGGAGACTTGCCGGTGGTGGTGCAAGGTGTGGAGTGTTGGTCCAGGAGGTATTTCGCCAGTCTGCAGTGCCAGTCGCCGGAGATGATTTTCTTTAGGGCTTCTTTAGTCGCCTTCACCATGGCCTCTGCGAGACCATTCGTGGAGGGGTGAAAGGGCGCGGAGGTGGCGTGCCTAATCAAGTTGGCCCTGGTGAAAATCTGGAAGTCATGAGAGGCGAATTGGGGCCCGTTGTCAGATACAATGACATCAGGCAACCCATGGGTGGCAAATACCCTCCTCAAACCCCTGATTGTGGCTGCTGAGGTTGTGCTGGCTACTGGGATGACCTCGAGCCATTTGGAAAAACTATCCACTATTATAAGAACATTTTGTCCCTGGAAGGGGCCGGCGTAATCGATGTGAATTCTGGACCAGGGGTTTTTTGTCACCTCCCACTTATGGACAGGGGCGTGTGGGAGAGGTGGCCTGGTCTGTTGGCACATGTTACAGGTAGCTACAAAGTTTTCAATGTCTGCATCGAGCCCTGGCCACCATAAGTAACTGCGGGCGAGAGATTTCATCTTGACCACACCGGGGTGGCCGTCGTGAAGGGAGGTTAAAGCTTGTTGCCTGTGCGGGGTGGGTATGATGACATGGCTGGCCCAAAGGACGCAACCGAGGTGGGCTGAGAGTTCATGGTGTCTTAGGAAGTAAGGCTGAAATTCTGGACCCGGGGAGGTGGATTGCCAGCCGGTTAAGACCCAGGTTAGAACCCTTCCCAGGATTTTGTCCTTGCTGGTTGCTGTGGCTATTTGTTTTGCAGATACGGGGCGGTCAGGCAATTCCTGGATAGCCAGGAGTTGGCCGGCGGGTGCGGGGTCTGGGTCGAAGTTGGGCAGGGGCAGTCTGCTAAGGCCGTCTGCGTGACCCATTTCCTTGCCTGGTTTGTATTCAATTTTAAAAGAGTATGCTGCTAGGAATGTGGTCCAGCGAAGCATTCTGGGGGATAAAATTTGCGGGGTCAATTTGTCCCAGGTAAAGAGCCCTAGCAGGGGTTTGTGGTCAGTAAAAATTGTGAAGTGCCGACTGTATAAGTAATCGTGAAATTTCTTCACGCTCGCCACTAATGCTAGGGCCTCCTTGTCAATTTGCGCGTAATTGCGCTCGGCTTTGGACAAGGTTCTGGAGTAGTATGCGACGGGGGATTGAGTTCCATCGCTGTGGAGGTGGCTGAGGACGGCGCCTATGCCATAGGGGGAGGCGTCGCAAGCGACACAGAGGGGCATTTTCTCTTTGTAGTGGGTGACAGGAGATTTGCTTGAAAGGAGTTGTTTTAATTTGTTAAAGCTGTTGTCGTGGGCTTGGGTCCAGAGCCACTGGGCTCCTTTCTCTAATAGCCTATGGAGCGGCTCTGCTATGGAAGCTTTGTGGGGGAGGAAGGCATGATAAAAGTTTATGAGACCCAAAAAGGCTTGTAGTTCTGCCTTATTTTTGGGAGGTGGTGCTGCCCTGATGGCTCTGACCTTAGAATCCGTGGGGTGGATTCCATTAGCGTCAATTTTGTACCCCAGAAATTCTGTAGAAGGAACTCCAATGGAGCACTTTTCTTTTTTTAATTTGAGGCTGGCGGTGCGAAATCTTTGAAGCACCTCTCGCAGCCTGTCAGCTAGTATTTCCTCAGATTCCCCTGCGATGAGCACGTCATCGAAGTAAGGGCAGACCCCGGGGATCCCTTTAAGGGTTCGCTCCATGGTTTCCTGGAATATTCCAGGTGCTACTGCGATCCCGAACTGCAGGCGGTTCACCCTGAACGCTCCGCGGTGGGTGACTATGGTTTGGGCATTGGCCGTTTGCTCTGAAACTGGCAGCTGCAAGAATGCATGGGCTAAGTCTAATTTGGCAAATATAGTGCCTGCCTGAATAGAAGAAAGCACGTCCCTGACAGCTGGGACTGGGTAGGCGTGGGGGTTCAAAGCACGATTCAGGGTGGCTTTATAGTCCGCGCAGAGGCGGACCTCCCTGTTAGGCTTGACAGGGGTGACTATGGGGGTTTCCCAAGTGCCCCCTTCTGTGGGTTCTATGACTCCCAGTCCAATTAGCCTGTCGAGCTCTGCTTCTATCTTGGATTTGAGAGCGAAAGGGACTCTTCTTGCCTTAATCCTGATGGGCAGGACCTCTGGGTTTAATTTTAAGTCAATGGGGGGGGCATTGAATTTCCCCAGCGACCCGTCAAAAACGTCTGCGTATTGTTGGCAGACGGCTTGTAATTGGTGAGGCTGAAAGTGGTTCACACCCAAAATTTTTATCCCCAGGGGTTCGAACCAGTCGAGGCCAATGAGGCTGGCTCGTTTACCTGTTGCGATCTGAGCTGTTAATTCTCCCTGGAAATGTTGATAGCTAATAGAGAGCCTCGTTTCCCCTTTTAATTTAATAGGGGCGCCCTGGAAATCAGCTAGCAGAATTTTTGAGGGGGTAATAGGGAACCGGCGTCTGCACTGACGCGCGATCCCTTGTAGAGTGTCCCAGGACAGAATGGAGACTGAGGACCCAGAGTCCACCTCCATCTCGCAGGGGATTCCTTGAATACGGACCTGAATTTTAATTTTGGGGCGGATAAAGCTGGTGGTTAAGGGCCCCTGGTCCGTGCTAGTAGTCATGACAGATGACCATAGGGACTTCCCTGGCAATTTGGGAGAGGGAATATTACCTTCCGGGGCCGCCTCCAGGTCGTGAAGGGTCTCGCGGCCAGTGCTGTGGCAGGCGGAGTGAATGTGGCCAGTTTTGCCGCAGCCATGGCACTTGGCATTTCGAAATTTGCATGATGCCCTGGCATGGTTGCCACCGCAGCTGGCGCACTTGGAGCGGTTGGTGGTCTCCCTTGGGCCTCCGGCCGGACGATCTGGTCTTTTGTCACCCTCACGGCGAGCCTGGGGGTTGGCGGGTCTCAGATGGATGGCGTCCACTTCAGTCTTCTGCTCGGCCGTTCCTGGGTCGGCATTTCTAGGGCAGTCATGGTGGACTGACCCTGTGAAGGGATTTCCCGCTGGCAGCGCGTCTTCCCGATGGCTATCTTCATATGCCATAATTTCAATCGTTAATTCGGCCAGGTCCATCGTCGGCTTAGTGACGAGCTTCTTCTGGAGCTTCAGGTTTCTCAGACCGACGATGACCTGGTCCCTTATGCGGTCCTTGAGGTCCGGGAAACGGCAGCGTCGGGCCGCTTGTCGGACCGTTGCTATGAATGATTTGGCCGGCTCGCCTGGTCGTTGGTAATGGCAGGCAAAGTTCAGGCGCCAGTACAACTCGGACCATCTCGGCGAAAAATGATGATTGAGGCGGTCGACTAGCTCGGCGTCTGGCACAGAAGCCACCGGAGCAGGGTCGCAGAGCCCAACGGCGACATCATAGACCGCCGGGCCGCTGAGGCAAAGGAGCGCCGCAGCTTTGGGACGATCCTCGACAATGTTGTTGACAAGGAGGTACCCCTCCACTTGCCCGAGATGCGACTCCCAGCCCTCGGGCTGGGAGACATCGAATTCTCGGACATGCCCAAGGTTTGCCATACTGTCAGGTCCATGGGTCCACGGGTCTGCTTAGGGTGTGTGCGTGGAGGGCTCTCCCAACCAGCAAGTGACTTCAGCGGTGTCAGCTGGTGGGACGGCTTCCCTCCTTCACTTGTGGCTTCAGCGAGTGACTTCAGCTAACAAGCAGACCCGGATCCCACCTTAGTCGCCAGGTGAATTGTCTTGAGGGACGACAGGAGACAGCAGGCACGGTCCAAAACAAAACGTTTTATTGGGCAGAGGTCCCGGGCGAAGCATCGCCGGGAATCCCCCGTATTTATAGTGAACAGGGACAACAACAACAACATCAAGAACCAATAAACAGGCGGGGTTCTCCCGCCTAACAAGGACACCCAATAAGAGGGAGGCCGGCTAAAGGTAGGCGCGGCTGTAGCGGCTTGTTGCCGGGGCCAGCTGGCAGCTTTGACAGCTCCGGCTGAGCTGCGCATGCACGGTTCTCTGAAGTTTGACAGCTGTCAGTGTACTGCACATGCGCGGCAGTTTGACAGCTGTCAGAGTCGGCCGGTTTGACAGCTGTCAGTGTACTGCGCATGTGCGGCAGTTTGACAGCTGTCAGAATCGGCCGCTAGCCGCGTGTGTGTGTGGGGAAATGCCGCGGCAGCCTTTTGACGGCTGTCAACGGCTGCCGGGGATCCCTTATAGATGTGAGGGGGTTGTGTGTGTGAATATGTAACATGCATCATCATCATCATCATCATCATCATCATCATCATCATCCCTTAGAAAGCCTGCTCTTTTTCATGGTACACACAACTCTGAAATCAAGCACTTCTATTCTAAGGGGGCATATACAGGTGAAACTCGAAAAATTAGAATATCATGCAAAAGTTCATTTATTTCAGTAATGCAACTTAAAGGGGGAAACTAATATATGAGATAGACTCATTACATGCAAAGCAAGATAGTTCAAGCTGTGATTTGTCATAATTGTGATGATTATGGCATAGAGCTCATGAAAACCCCAAATCCACAATCTCAGAAAATTAGAATATTACATGCAATCAATAAAACAAGGAGTGTACATAGAACAATATCGGACCTCTGAAAAGTATAAGCATGCATATGTACTCAGTACTTGGTTTGGGCCCCTTTTGCAGCAATTAATGCCTCAGTGCAGCGTGGCATGGAAGCTATCAGCCTGTGGCACTGCTGAGGTGTTATGGAAGACCAGGATGCTTCAATAGCGGCCTTCAGCTCTTCTGCATTGTACGGTCTCATGTCTCTCATCTTTCTCTTGGCAATGCCCCATAGATTCTTTGTGTGGTTCAGGTCAGGCGAGTTTGCTGGCCAATCAAGCACAGTAATCCCACGGTCATTGAACCAGGTTTTGGTACTTTTGGCAGTGTGGGCAGGTGCCAGGTCCTGCTGGAAAATGAAGTCAGGATCCCCGTAAAGCTCGTCTGCAGAAGGAAGCATGAAGTGCTCCAAAATCTCCTGGTAGATGGCTGCATTGACCCTGGACTTAATGAAGCACAGTGGACCAACACCAGCAGATGACATGGCTCCCCAGATCAACACAGACTGTGGAAACTTCACACTGGACTTCAAGCATCTTGCAGTGTGTGCCTCTCCATTCTTCCTCCAGACTCTGGGTCCTTGGTTTCCAAATGAGATGCAAAAGTTGTTCTCATCAGAAAAGAAGACTTTGGACCACTGAGCAACAGACCAGGTCTGTTTTTCTTTAGCCCAGGTAAGATGCTTCTGACGTTGTTTGTTGTTCAGGAGCGGCTTGACAAGAGGAATACGACATTTGAAGCCCATGTCCAGGATCCGTCTGTGTGTGGTGGCTCTTGATGCACTGACTCCAGCCTCAGTCCACTCCTTGTGAAAGTCCCCAACACTTTGGAATGGCCTTTTCCTGACAATCCTCTCCAGGCTGTGGTCATCCCTGCTGCTTGTGCACCTTTTTCTTCCACCTTTTTCCCTTCCACATAACTTTCTATTAATGTGCTTTGATACAGCACTTTGGGAACATCCAACTTCTTTTGCAATTACCTTTTGGAGGGTGTCAATGATGGTTTTCTGCACAACTGTCAGGTCAGCAGTCTTCCCCGTGATTGTGATTCCTACTGAACCAGACTGAGAGACCATTTAAAGGCTCAGGAACCCTTTGCAGGTGTTATGGCTTAATTAGCTGATTAGAGTGGGACACTTTGAGCCTAGAATATTGCACCTTTTCACAATATTCTGATTTACTGAGATTCTGGATTTGGGGTTTTCATGAGCTGTAAGCCATAATCATCACAATTATTACAAATCACGGCTTGAAATATCTTGTTTAGCATGTAATGAGTCTATCTCATATATTAGTTTCCCCTTTTAAGTTGCATTACTGAAATAAGTGAACTTTTGCATGATATTCTAATTTTACAAGTTTCACATGTATATGTTGTTGTTGTTAGCTGCGAAGTCATGTCCGACTCATCATGACCCCATGGACAACGCTCCTCCAGGCCTTCCTGTCCTCCACCATCTTCTGGAGTCCATTTAAGCTCATGCCTACTGCTTCAGTGACTCTATCCAGCCACCTCATTCTCTGTCATCCCCTTCTTCTCTTGCCCTCAATCTTGCCCAGAATTAGGTTCTTCTCCAGTGAGTCCTTCCTTCTCATTAGGTGGCCAAAGTATTTGAGTTTTAGCTTCAGGATCTGGCATTCTAAAGAGCAGTCAGGGTTGATCTCCTCTAGGACTGACCGGTTTGATCGCCTGGCAGTCCAAGGGACTCGCAGGAGTCTTCTCCAGCACCATAGTTCAAAGGCCTCAATTCTTTGGCACTCAGCCTTTTTTATGGTCCAGCTTTCTCTGCCATACATTGCAACTTGGAAGACCATAGCCTTGACTATACGCACTTTTGTTGACAGGGTGATGTCTCTGCTTTTTAGTGTGCTGTCTAGATTTGCCATTGCTTTCCTCACGAGGAACAAGCGTCTTTTAATTTCTTGGCTACAGTCCCCATCTGCAGTGATCTTGGAGCCCAGGAAAATAAAATCTGTCACTATCTCCATTTCTTCCCTATTTATTTGCCAGGAATTGAGAGGGCCGGATGCCATGATCTTGGTTTTCTTAATGTTAAGTTTCAGTCACTTTTGTGTGTGTGTGTGTGTGTGTGTGTGTGTGTGTGTGTGTGTGTGTAAATTTTTTGGCTTGCTAACACAGAATAAAGGGAGATTCTTTGTTAGCAAGCCAAAAAATTTACACAAATATGAGCTGCCACTGCTGTGGCTACTGCCTGTAGATGGCCTTGGGCTAGGCTAAAACAGGAAATAAGATTTGTCCCATGTGTGGGACTAAGCAAGTGTATTCTGAATGCTTAACAAACATTTAACATATATATATATATATATATATATATATATATATATATATATATATATATATATATATATATATATATATATATATATATATATATGTGTGTGTGTGTGTGTGTGTGTGTGTGTGTGTGTGTGTGTGTGTGTGTGTGTGTTAAATACACACTAACGAATATGCATCAATATCAACCTGTCAAACTGGCATAATTTTAATACAAAACTATTTGAGCCTTGATATGTATATTCATGACATATACCCATTCAATTTTGCTAACAATAGTTGGAAAGGAACAAATAAAAAGATGCTCTTTGTATGCATTGCAAAACTTATTGGGGGGGGATTGTCTTTCTTAAATGGCTCATCCAAGACAATTGTTTCTTCATCAGTTTGGGCACACTGTTTCTGCTTTTATTCTTTTTATAATAATAAAATAATAACTCTCATATCTGATGCTTAATAAACACATTTATTCCATTGTTATTAACTCAAGGTAGAAACAACGAGAACAAAAAAGTCAAAACAAAACATAGCATTCTTTTCATTCTTCTCTTTTACAGACATGGTAAAACTTTATGATAGTTTCTGCTCTCTCTTATACAATGTATTTGAACTGGAAAATGAAAAGGATGGATCACACGAATAATGACAATTTAATTCAATTCCTCATAATACTAGAATCCAAAACATACCATGTCAGATGTGGATACAGTATTGAATTATTTTTTCTCATATAAGGAACTTTCCCTCTTTTTTAAAAAAAACATATAGTAGGTTTCAAACACTAGACGTTTCTGGATGACCATGATCAGTACTCGACCACTCAAGGAGAGAAAAAAAAGGCAAGGCGTTCTGCACCGGGAGCTAAAAGTTACGGAGACTGTTCAAGCAGGTTGCTAGGCAACCTGTTCATGCTCAGCCCTTCTTACCCTCCCACTTTTGAATTAGCCCATAAGGAATATGTTTACTTCAATTTGAGCCATCTGAAGGCCAGTCACTGCAATGCATTCTGGTGCTCTGCAATCTGGCTGCCTCCTTGGTGTGCTGCTGAGGAGAATTTGGCTCTCTGGAAACAGTTTTCTTCAGGTGTGTGTGTGTGTGTGTGCAAAGAAAAGTGCCGGAACGCCATTCTGAGTGTTCTTTAGCAAGGCTTTTCAACCTTTTTACCCATTGAACCACTTTTAGGATATGGCAACATCTGAGTACCACCAGTCGCATAGAAGTTGTCAAAGATTTGATGACAAAAAAAGAAGGAAAAAAGTGATGAAGTACAGGTAGTCCTCAACTTACAACAGTTTGCTTAATGACTGTTCGAAGTTACAATGGCACCAAAAAGAGTGCCTCCAAGCCACAGCCAAGCAAGACACCTGCCTGCCTGCCCAGCGGCGCTCTTCCTCTTGTCCGAGGTTTTCATTGTTGTGAGCATTTCTGTTGAGGATTGGCAGTGGGGGTGGGGTGGGGGGTGTTTGGTTTTTATTCCCCCCTGTCTGCTGGGTAGTTGCAGCAGCTTTTGGTCACTTCACATGACCCTGGGACATTGTGACCATCATAAATATGAATCAGTTGCCAAGCATCTGAAGGTAAATCACAAGACCCTGGAGATGCTGCAACATTCCAGCTGAATGGCACTTCTTCTGGGCTCAGAAGCACCAGGATCAGTGCCGAGCTGCAGATGGAGACTGGCGCTGATCCTGGTGCTTCCACTGAGCCCTGACAGCCCTGCAGCTCCACCCATCTCTTGCTCAGGCTTATGCAGTGCTGCCACCAGTTCAGCTCATTCCCCTCCCCCAGTACCACTTTTCTAGGATGGTCGCGTACTACCTGCCAAGTGACAATGTACCACAGGTGGTACCCGTACCACTGGTTGAAAAGCCCTGATTTAAGAAATCTGTGTTAATATTTATAAAGCATGGCTCACTTAATTCCTGTATAATGATATACCATCTAAACAAATCTCATATTTTTAGTTGGCAAAATATACTATATATAATGCATACATACAGTATATAAGATCCATTTGATTCTCCCCCCCCCTTTCTGGACTAGATAATATTAGGAATCCAAATACAAGTACATCTTGACTTCTAACTACAATTGGGACATATTGGAATTTCTGTTGCTAAGTGAAACAGTCATGAATTGAGTCATGCTTTATTTTACAATGTTTTTGCCGAATCATGTAGTCATAAAGTAAATCCAGCTACCCTCCTTCCTTGCTAGAAGACAGATAGGAAGATCACAAATGGCAATCATGTGACCAAGGATGCTCCAACTATTGTAAATACTGGGTGGAGTCCAAATGCCCAAATTTTGATCATCTAAACATGGGGATACTGTATCAGTCCTAAGTGTCGTAGGTCAATTGAACGATTGCTAAATGAATGGTCATAAATGGAGAACCACTTGTAATGAAAACTCTGCATAGTACAAATTGTGATTAAATATTTTATGTGAATTTGATGATCATTGTTACTACTCAAACTTTATAGTCATATTATTAACTCAAAATGAGGAAGAGGAAAGATGAATTGAAAGATACATGCTGGTTACTTTTCCAGGTACCTTCAAAATGAATACTTTCCTAATGAAATACAATCCTTAATCAATAACAACTTAATCAATATAAATGCTAGGAAAAATATTCAGCACAATCTCAACTGTAAAACACACAAATACATGGAAGTCCATCTGCAATGCAGATTACCGACACATTCTAGAACACATTCACTAATTCCTCTGTCTTCTTAGCTGCCTGTTGTTCAGAGCTGGTCTCAGAATAATAATGTAGCATTTGGGGAAAAAGATGCAGATCAGCAGCCCAGCACTTGATGCTAACATTGAGAAGATCTCCACAGCCACCATGTATTTCCCCTTGGTGCTAAGATAGGTTGGAACAAAGGAAAGCCAAACACTGCAGAAGACCAACATGCTGAAAGTGATGAACTTGGTCTCATTAAAAGTATCTGGTAATTTCCTGGCAAAGAAAGCCACTATGAAGCTAATCATGGCCAAGAAGCCCATATAACACTTTGC
Organism: Vipera ursinii; assembly: GCF_947247035.1. Taxonomy (NCBI): domain Eukaryota; kingdom Metazoa; phylum Chordata; class Lepidosauria; order Squamata; family Viperidae; genus Vipera; species Vipera ursinii. The sequence continues at coordinate 20,756,575 of NC_139517.1, read as the reverse complement.
ACAGTAAAACATAACCATGGAACCTTCTTTACATTGTAGGACAATTTTTCCAGTCTCTGAGTGCAGATCAGTCTCGGGAATAGGAGGAGAGATGGACAACCATATAATGCAAATCCCAACCTGAACTAAGAAGCCAGATAAAACAAAAGCGTAGCCCAGTCTTTTCCCAACCCACTTTTTTATCCCACTTCCTGGCTTGGTTGCTATGAAAGCCAGGACCACAGTCACAGTCTTGGCCAGGACACAGGAGATAGTCACAGAGAAAATGATGTTGAAACCAGTATGACGAAGGACACATGCCACCTTATTTGGCTGACCAATGAATAGTAATGCACAAAGGAAGCAGAGCAAGAGGGTGACCAGGAGCATGTAGGTAAGATCCCGGTTGCTGGCCTTGACAATGGGAGTGTTGTGATGCATCAGAAATATCCTTAGTATGAGAACTGTGATTGTGGAACATAAAAGAATAAAGCAGGCTAAAGTGATTCCCAAAGGTTCTTTATAAGATAAGAAACTTATGTCCTTGGGAATACAAGAATCCTGGTTTTCATTGGGATATTTTTCTTCTGTACAACTATAGCAGTCATTCAGATCTGTAATTGAAAGGGTCTTATCTAAGTCTCAGATGAATGCATGAACCTTAGGAATGTTCTTATATTTATACATATGAATAAATAAGAAATTGAAATTAATAAGGTGATAGAAAAGACTAGATACAATATGTACTGAAGAAAATTTCACACATTACAGAAAATGTTCATTCAACTGTGAATAGGCAACTATGTATGATACTAAAAAAAATCTCATTTTACATCCTTTATATGGGTGAAACAGTGTATGAAAGAGCAAAAGTTTTGAACCAATGTACTTAAAATGGGCTATCTTACAGAATGGTTACATAATCCAGGATCCATGCCTCCCAAAAGGATGACCTTTGGGGAAATTATGGCTGTTTTACCTGCCAAGCTATTGCTGCAAGTTGCTGCTTTGGTCATGTGATTCTGTCAGGACCCCTGAAATAGATTTGCCTACAGTTTATTGCTTATGCCCATGTATTCATTTTTGGGGCATGTCATTCTGTTGGGAGGGGGGCTGGTTGGTTGGTTACCTTGCTCTGCTCTCCCTGTGAAAGGAATATGGCTTGAAAACATATGTTTTATCCCCAGGCAACAGATCCTGGGACCATTGGGAAATGAAACTGAGAGAGACTTTGAGAAGGCATTAAATCACTAGGTTCTCAAAACAATTTAGTACCTATAGATTGGTTGGATTTCAAATGGATGGTTGGACACTGGGGGGAGGAGACCTGAATGGGCTTTTTGATGTAACCTTTTGCATGCAAAATCTTCAGACCTTGCTTTGCCTTCCTGCTATCACTAACCCTTAATAAAAGTTCCTCTTGAAACAATGCCTGTTTCAAAAGTTCTGCTTTCTTGGGGATTAGTTGATGCAGGTCCTTGCAGATTCTTATTTTAAAGATCTATGACAGTTTCCCAATCATGGTCACAATCCCTTCCTCCCTCCCTCCCTTTTCAGCAGCTGCCACTTATTTGCATGCTAGGAAAGGAAAGGAAGTGACAGTGCCTTCTGTGCACTTACAACTATTGCACAACCCCATTCACTCTACCCTACCTGTGCCAACTCCCCTTGTGCATTTGTAATACTCACTGCTCCTCTCGTGCACTCCCAACCACTCTCATGTATCTTTCTCAACCTATATCAATCCCCCCAGCAAGGTATATGATTCACATGGAATTTCTCACACATTCTGAAGCACCATCAGACATTTTTCACAATCTATGCCACCCCACCCTCCCAAATGCCCTCCTTGACCCATATAGTATCTATCACTCACCCATGACACTTCCCACACACCCTGTCAACCACCCACTCACTCTCTTGCAAACCATCTTTCTCTGTTTAAGTAATCATATATCGGTGCCACTTTTATGTGGCACTTTTCTTAAAGGCTGATTTAACACGAAAATCTTGTTTCCTCATCTTTCTTTTTCTTTTTTTGGTTAAAGTGAAAGGTGAAAGTATGAATTCCATTCTGTGACTAAAACTCATGGATTTCTGGTTTCTAGCCTTGTTCTTTTTATCACTACACTAATCTGGTTCTCAAAATAATAAAAACAATAGAAAAAAATAGCTGAAAAAATTCAATATAGTTACATACTATCATTATTGATAATAGAACTGTATAAAAAGTCAAAGAAACAATTAGACAATCTCTATTAAATAATGTCTTTCACTTTATTAGGAGTTAGACACAAATGAATAAAATATCCTCACCCTCCTTTTCTGAAATCTTTCCTTCCGGACATGACATGCAACAGTAACAGCAAAATGGCTCCCCATCCATGACCTGCTTCCTGGACCCTGGATAACAGCTTGGTGTACATACAGAAACAGGACGCGTCTAACTTATAAATCAAAAATAACAACAACAAAAAAACAACAGTTGTAATCTTTGAGTACTGTATTTCTGAACTTTTATTTATTATCTACAGCATGGCTGACATAAATTAAAATACTTTCAATAAATTAAAATGTTCAATACTAACTTGAACATCATTTTTATGCTTAGGTATAACAGAAACAACAACAAAAATTAGAAGTTTAGCTTGATCAAGCAATTTAATGGTTTAAAATTTTATGGCTAATTGTGATTTTATTTCTATACTTAAAAATCCATTTAATATTTCCAATTCAGAATACTTCCTAAAAAAACCCTATAGAAACAATACAGACTTTCAGATTAAATTAAAATGTATTATAAGTTGAAAAGCATCCCCAGAACAATCTTAACTTCTATTGTCAGTTTTATTGATCATCACTGAGATTCAGTGTTGACATCAGATTGCCTGTTCCTGTGACTTACCTGATTAAACCAGCTGTTCCATATGATGCTATCTTCCTCAATGAAAAATGATTGATCTGTAGGAGATCGAGAGTGTATCCTTCCAATTTTCACTTTTGTCCTCTTTTTAGAAAGAATAAAATTGATGATATCAAATCCAGCTATTAACTTTACTTCTTGGTCAAAGGATATCTTGTATCCAACACTGTTATTAAATGTGACCTGTCTCAAAAAGTGATGGAGCTGAATTACAAAGAAAGGACAAATGTTGAGAGAAAAGTTGTAGAGTAAAATTATGTGTAATTAGAACCCCCCCTCTGCTATGATTCATTTAAATATTTATTTATTCATTCAAGGTAATTTGTATTTCTTACTTTCATAAGTTTTGGGGGTTCTCTTCCCATTCTCTTTACTTTTCTTGCTAACATTTTGAAGGGCAGTAAAATTGTATTTCTTAAAGCACTTCTGATTCTTGCCCCCAAAATATTTGTTTTATGATAGCATTAATTGCATAAAATGACAGCTTTTGTATGTGATGATGGTATGTATGTGATGGTATTCATTTATCAAGATCAAGTCTTAGGCTGCATCAACAAAGAATTAGGACCAAGGGGAGTACATAACTGGAAGTGGCTACTGGACTAATTATCTGACCCCACCTCACCCCTGTGCTTGCTCCTCTTTCACCTATATTTTATAATTTAACAGAATAACAGAGTTGGAAGGGATGTTGGCCGTCTTCTAGTCTAACTCCCTGTTCAAGCAGGAAACCCTCTACAACCAATCACTGCTTAAAAACTTCCAGTTTCTTAAGAACACTCACAACTTCTGGAGGCAAGTCGTTCCAATGATTAATTGTTCTAACTCTCAAGAAATTTCTCCTTAGTATTAGGTTGGTGTTAAGTTGTGGGCTCTCGGAAGCAGGAATGATGATACGAGGCTGAGTAGAGAATAACTCATGCTTTTATTCTTGCTGGAACTGTACTGAAGGCTTGGGCCGCAACCAGCCACAATATATAGACTAGCCCCTAGGCGGCAGCCAATAGGGTTGAACCTACTATTGCCACCTGGGCTAACCAATTGCAGGACTGGAGACAGCTTTTCTGGGTTGCTGGAGAGCCATTAGCCTCTCCAGCAATGCACGTGGTGTAACACCACAAGCCCAATACATAACAGTTGGTTCATTTTTATTGTTTTATTCCTTTGCTATTGCTATGTTTATTTTTTTAAATCATTTTTTTTTGCATTTTATTATTGTAAGCTGCCCAGGGTAGCCCTTTGACTAGCTCCAGTCAAGATGGATAGCAAATAAATTTAACAAATAAATAATAAATGAAAATATTAGTACCGCTATATACTACTTTAGTAAGGCCACACTTGGAATATTGCATCCAGTTTCGGTCACCATGATCCAGAAAAGATACTGAGATTCTAGAAAGAGTGCACAGGAAAGCAACAAAGAAAATTAAAGGGCTGGATGCTAAAATATAAGATGAATAGTTGCAAAAACTGAGTATATATAGTCTAATGAACAGAAGGACTAGGGGTGACATGATTGCAGTTTTTTCAATATTTGAGGGGCTATCACAGAGAAGAGAGGGTCAAACCTATTTGCCAAAGTACTTGAGGGGCAGACAAGAAATAACAGATGGAAACAAGGAGAAATCCAACCTAGAACTAAGATGAAATTTCAGAACAATTAAGCAGGGGAATGAATTGCTTTCAAAAGTTTGGGTGCACCATCACTGGAGGTTTCTAAGAAGAGATTAGACAGCCATTTGTCCTGAATAGTATAAGGTTGCCTGCTTGAGCAGTGGGTTGGACTGGAAAATCTCCAAGGTTCTTTCCCAGTCTTTATTCTGTTATTTTATTATGGAAAACTGATAAAATGCCTGGAACACTTTCCCAAATTGAAACTGATACCATCAGCAAATTGAAATTGTTTTTGAACTAAAAAGGATAGCAGGATGATTTACCACTTTTACATGACTCATAAATTGTAAAAGAGGCATGGCAAGACTCATTTTCAATTAGGATGATTCTAAGGATGGAAAGAAAAATGGAGTTATTCTGTTTCTCTGCTGGAGAATCAGGACTCAAGAGAGTGATGAACACATTACCTGCCAAAATGATTGTTTGTGAAGCTGCAGTCCACTATCCACCATTGCTCTATATTTGAATGCAGATGTAATCATATCCTGGAAAGCATGGGCTATGGCATAAACAGCATTGTAGATGCTGTAGCTGTGACCAGTCATATCCATTTCAAAATTGGGGGGAGAGAGGCTCTTCAATTTCTCTGCCCCTGTGCAATGTTTCACATTTATTTCATTTACACCTGTACCTGGAAATATACAACCAAAGGTTTTCTCCCAAAAGGTTTTGATAAAACCATCTCCTGTTGCACCAGATGGTGTTTGACTCTCCATAAACTCATGAAAGTCAGGTACATGATTGGAATGAAAGGTGAAGGCTATAGCTCCATGGAAAACATGTAAATCCCAATCTCTTTGAAATCCAAAGGAAGTCAGCTCCATTTGGGCAGTGGTGATCCATACTTTACCTAGAGGTTTCTTCTGTTTACTTTCTGCTTCTTCATCTGAAAAATATGATATAAATCTAAAAAATCCCAAAGAATGTGATTCACTGTAGGCCAGTATCACCTTAACCTTATTATTGTCTCTTAGTGTGTCATATATTATGTTCCCCTGATTCAACATCCACTCAATATTCATTATAAAGGTTGGAATGGGGATCTTTTGTATGAATGCAAAGCAGACACCCTTCTGAGAAAACATGGGTGTCACTGTTTGTACAAATCTTTCTCCATTCTCAGTATCCATAACCACCATCCCAATCCATATCCATTTGAAGTACAGGAGCAAAGAAAGAATCCCCTCAAATTGAAGGTCTTCCTTAGGAACCATCTGATAGAAGGGAAGAGCGGGAAATTTATCCTTCATCACTGGAGTGGGACTATAGGTGAGCTAAAGAGATCCGTGAATAAAGGATAGGAAAAGGAACAAGTATAGTAGCCATAAGTACAATATGCCAAACTGTTTAAAACATGGGATATAACTTCTTTCTACTTAGTATTTCTATCCTTTCATTATATGCTGAACTAATTAGTGAAGAACATGGAAAAAGTACTTATAATGATACCTAAGGAGAAATGTGGTTTTTCACAAAGAAACTTCTTATAATAATACATGGTCATTAGGCATATCTAATTCAGCCCTGCTCTTGTCTGAGCTTATGAAATGATAACTGTAATTGAATTAATATATAAAAGCAATGTGATTTTAACCATCATTTTGATAAAATTATGTAGGCAGAAAAGATGTTCCATCTTCAAATAACAATGAAGGCATATAATTCAATCTGGCTTTGAATAGGAGGGAGGGAGAAAGAGAAGGAAGGAAGGAAGGAAGGAAGGAAGGAAGGAAGGAAGGAAGGAAGGAAGGAAGGAAGGAAGGAAGGAAGGAAGGATCCTGCATATGTCATGCAATCTCTGTAAGAGACTATTTAAAAATCCTAAGCAAATGCATGTTAAAACATGCCAAAACAAATCCTTAGCAAATATATAATTCTTTACATTTGCATAATATCTTTTTGTATCTTCTTTCACTTGTAGATCTCTGCTGTCTTTGTTTTATTCACATTGCATCAATATTCTACTTTGATTTTAAATTTTTAGTTTATTAAAATATAAAATACAAAAAAGGAAAATAATAAGAAAGTAAAGGGGGTTAAGGGGGCAGAGAAAAAAAGCATTGATCTCCCATTCTTTGTAGCACAATAGAATCTGATACCCTTCATGGATTACTGCCTTGTCGTGGCGAAGAGGCTTTCATAATTCAATGAAGCTATGAGCTATGCCATGCAGGGCCACCCAAGACGGACAGGTCATAGCAGAGAGTTCTGCCAAAACGTGATCCACTGGAGAAGGAAATGGCAACCCACTCCAGTATCTTTGCCATGAAAACCCCATGGACCGTACCAAAAGGAAAAAAAGATATGACACTGGAAGATGAGCCCCTCAGGTCGGAAGGTGTCCAATATGCTACTGGGGAAGAGCAGAGGGCTAGTACTAGTAGCACCAGAAAGAATAAAGCGACTGGGCCAAAGCCGAAAGGACGCTTAGCTGTGGATGTATCTGGTGGTGAAACGAAAGTCTGATGCTATAAAGATTTTTTCTCCATAGGAAACTGAAATGTAAGATCCATGAATCAAGGAAAGCTGGATGTGGTCAAACAAGAGATGACAAGACTGAACATCGACAACTTAGGAATCAGCAAACTGAAATGGACAGGAATGGGTGAATTTAATTCAGATGACCATCAGGTATACTACTGCTGGCAAGAATCTCTCAGAAGAAATGGAGTAGCCTTCATAGTCAATAAAAGAGTAGGAAAAGCAATACTGGGATACAATCCCCAAAATGACAGAATGATCTCAGTTCAAATCCAAGACAAACCATTCAATATCACAGTAGTCCAAATTTATGCACCAACCACCGGTGCTAAAGAAGATGAAAGTGACTGGTTCTATGAAGCCCTACAGCACCTTATAGAACTAACAGCAAAAAATGTTCTTATCATCATGGGGGATTGGAATGCTAAAGTAGGAAGCCAAAAGATAACCGGAATAACAGGCAAGTTTGGCCTTGGAGTACAAAATGAAGCAGGGCACAGGCTGATAAAATTTTGTCAAGAGAATACAATGGTCATAGCAAACACTCTTTTCCAACAACCCAAGAGATGGCTCTACACATGGACATCACCAGACAGTCAACACAGAAATTAGATTGGCTCTGCAGCCAAAGATGAAGAAGCTCTATACAGTCAGTAAAAACAAGACCAGGAGCTGACTGTGGCTCAGACCATGAGCTCCTCATTGCAAAATTTGGGCTTAAACTGAAGAAAGTAGGGAAAAGCACGAGGCCACTCAGGTATGAATTAAATCATATCCCTGTTGAATATACAGTAGAGGTGACAAATAGATTTAAGGAATTAGATCTGATAGAGTGCCTGAAGAACTATGGACAGAGGTTCTCAACATTGTACAACAGGTTGCAACCAAAACCATCCCAAAGAAAAAGAAAAGCAAGAAAGCAAAATGGCTGTCTGAGGAAGCTTTGCAAATAGCTGAGGAAAGGAGGGAAGTGAAAGGCAAGGGAAAAAAAAGAAAGATATGCCCAATTGAGTGCAGAATTCCAGAGAATAGCTAGAAGAGATAAGAATGCCTTCTTAAATGAACAGTGCAAAGAAATAGAAGAAAACTATAGAATAGGGAGGACCAGAGATCTTTTCAAGAAAATTGGAGAGATGAAGGTAACATTTAATGCAAAAATGGGCATGATAAAGGACCAAAATGGCACGGACCTAACAGAGGCAGAAGAGATTAAGAAGAGGTGGCAAAATTACACAGAAGAACTATTCACACCTAAAAATCAAGCTAGGGCTGGGGTGGAGCTTACCACTGCAGCCAGGCCTCCCCTGGATCGACACTTGCCTCACCGGCACACTTCTTCTGCAGCTGAAGGAGCAGCTTCATTCTGCAGCTGAGAACGGAACTCGGGCCTACAGTTTGCCATCATAGGCCTTTCCAGAAGGCCTGTGTAACCGAGAACTGAGCTATGGATTCAATCCACAGCTTGGTTCTCAGCTACACAGGCTTTCCTGAAAGGCCTCTGACTGCAAAATGCAGGCCCAAACTCCATTCTCAGCTGCAGAATGAAGCTGCTCCTTTGGCTGCAGAAGAAGTAGACCAACTGGGCAGGGCTGTCAGTGATCCCACCATGAGGTGAGCGGAAAAGACACCTCCCCCCAAAAAAAAACCTGTTGCCTCTTTTGGAGACAAAAAAACCAAAACAAACCCAGACTTATTTTCGTGGAAACACGATAGTACAAATGTTTTGAGGACCAACTACTACAGTTATTAAATATATAATGAATGATGTACTGCAAGGAGCAAAAATGTCTCAAATTTAGAAAGAAGCCAACATTGCACTACAACCACAGGAAGGTCAACATGCCCTGATGATAAAATTCTCATTACATTAGACCAATTTCATTACTAAACAATAACATAAACTTTTTATTGCAATACCGGCAGAAAGATTGAAGTAAGATATAGAGTCATATATATCCATGAAGACTTTTGCCAAAAAAAAAACCAAAAAAAAAATTAAGAGATGATGTAAGAACTGTTTTGAATATTATTGATTTTTTTTTTTCAATACCACAATGAGAAACAAGCAAGTTTAACATTCCTGTATACAGAGAAAACCATTGAAATTAAATTGGAGAAATTTATTCAAGGTGTTAAAGAGATTTCTACCTCACAGCAAACAAAGATTAATGGAGACTTAATTAAAGTATGCTAAATTCAAAAGGGCATGACACAAGGATACCTCTTATCTCCTTTATTGTTTACATTGGTGTTGAAAATTTTGAATAGAGCTATTAGATGGGATGAAAGAAATAAGAGGCATAAATATTAAAATGACAAGGCCAGACTGGTGAACCTATGGTCAAATAATAAAAGGTGAACCTATCCTCAAATCTAAAGAGTTGGAATCAAAAGGATGAATCACTGGATTCCATATTCACAATTGAAATAAAGTTTTAAATTAGATTTAAAAATTTATGGACTTTGCAAAAAATAAATGGAAAACTCTATTGTGAGCTAATGATGAACATATTATTGCTAAGGTTTATAAACTGATATTGAAATTAAATTTTGGGAAAAAGTGCGGCATTTTTTAATAGATCTCTTGTCCTTCCCATTTATTTTTACACAATTTCTTTGTATTACTCATTTAGATATGGCTCTTTGTCTTTTTTTGCTCTTCTCTAGAATTTTCCTATGTCTCTGTTTCAATTTACTTTATGCCTTCTTAAGATAGCACACATAATTGTAAACACCAGTTCACTGCCTTTTAATTTTTATATTTCTTTGATTCATCTTTAATAATACTATTATTATTATTTTAGTTGCATGCAACTAAATTAATTATATTAAATTATTTATACAGGTGAAAATCAAAAAATTAGAATATCCTGTAAAAGTTCATTTATTTCAGTAATGCAACTTAAAAGGGGAAACTAATATATGAGATAGACTCATTACATGCAAAGCAAGATAGTTTAAGCCGTGATTTGTCATAATTGTGATGATTATGGCATACAGCTCATGAAAACCCCAAATCCACAATCTCAGAAAATCAGAATATTACATGCAATCAATAAAACAAGAAGTGTACATAGAACAATATCAGACCTCTGAAAAGTATAAGCATGCATATGTACTCACTACTTGGTTTGGGCCCCTTTTGCAGCAATTAATGCCTCAGTGCGGTGTGGCATGGAAGCTATCAGCCTGTGGCACTGCTGAGGTGGAAGACCAGGATGCTTCAATAGCGGCCTTCAGCTCTTCTGCATTGTTGGGTCTCATGTCTCTCATCTTTCTCTTGGCAATGCCCCATAGATTCTCTATGGGGTTCAGGTCAGGCGAGTTTGCTGGCCAATCAAGCACAGTAATCCCACGGTCATTGAACCAGGTTTTGGTGCTTTTGGCAGTGTGGGCAGGTGCCAGGTCCTGCTGGAAAATGAAGTCAGCATCCCCGTAAAGCTCGTCTGCAGAAGGAAGCATGAAGTGCTCCAAAATCTCCTGGTAGACGGCTGCGTTGACCCTGGACTTAATGAAGCACAGTGGACCAACACCAGCAGATGACATGGCTCCCCAGATCAACACAGACTGTGGAAACTTCACACTGGACTTCAAGCATCTTGCAGTGTGTGCCTCTCCATTCTTCCTCCAGACTCTGGGTCCTTGGTTTCCAAATGAGATGCAAAAGTTGTTCTCATCAGAAAAGAGGACTTTGGACCACTGAGCAACAGACCAGGTCTGTTTTTCTTTAGCCCAGGTAAGATGCTTCTGACGTTGTTTGTTGTTCAGGAGCAGCTGGACAAGAGGAATACGACATTTGAAGCACTGACTCCAGCCTCAGTCCACTCCTTGTGAAAGTCCCCAACTCTTTTGAATGGCCTTTTCCTGACAATCCTCTCCAGGCTGTGGTCATCCCTGCTGCTTGTGCACCTTTTTCTTCCACCTTTTTCCCTTCCACATAACTTTCTATTAATGTGTTTTGGGAACATCCAACTTCTTTTGCAATTACTTTTTGAGGCTTTCCCTCCTTATGGAGGGTGTCAATGATGGTTTTCTGCACAACTGTCAGGTCAGCAGTGTTCCCCGTGATTGTGATTCCTACTGAACCAGACTGAGAGACCATTTAAAGGCTCAGGAACCCTTTGCAGGTGTTATGGCTTAATTAGCTGATTAGAGTGGGACACTTTGAGCCTAGAATATTGCACCTTTTCACAATATTCTAATTTTCTGAGATTCTGGATTTGGGGTTTACATGAGCTGCACGCCATAATCATCACAATTATGACAAATCACAGCTTGAACTATCTTACTTTGCATGTAATGAGTCTATCTCACATATTAGTTTCCCCTTTTAAGTTGCATTACTGAAATAAATGAACTTTTGCATGATATTGAGCCTTGGTGGAGCAGTGGGCTAATGCCTCCTTAAGTAACACCAGCTGCCTGCAATTAGTGCAGGTTCGCATCCCACCAGGCTCAAGGTTGACTCAGCCTTCCATCCTTCCGAGGTAGGTAAAATGAGGACCCAGATTGTTGGGGGCAATTAAGCTGACTTTGTAATAATGCCGCTTGGGGGGTGTATGAAAGCCCTAATAAACAGGCATATACATAGAATGAAGGCTACTGCTAAGCTTGTAAGCCGCCCTGAGTCTTCGGAGAAGGGCGGGATATAAATGGAATTAAAATAAAATAAATAAATAAATAAATAAATAAATTCTAATTTTTCGAGTTTCACCTGTATTTACCAAATCAAATTCCAACATTTTATTTATAACTTTGCAGGAAAAGGTTCATAATCTGTGACATAATCAGGATTTGGTAATTTTATCATTGTTCCAGAAGATATTTAACTGTATATTTAACAGTTTCTCCCTAAGAACATATATTTTGGTGGATACTAAGAGTAATGTACTCTCTGCAATATCTATTTCATTTTATTTGTATTTTTTTGTGGGGAGTTGAGTCACTATTTTCATCCTTTTTCTATACTACTGCAAAATCTGTGTCTACAATATAAATTCCTAATTCTTTTCAGTTCTCCGAGATTTTTAAAGATGTAGATTGATGAACTGTGTAAAACTCAGAAGTTGGAAAATTCATTTTAACAATTTAATTCAACTATATATTTTATTAAAAATTGGAAGATTAATGATATGATTCTTAATTAAGATTTCCCCAAATGTAAGACAAATACATGTCAAATCAAATATCATATATAAAGTCCAAGTTAAAAACTGAACAATTGTTCTACATACACTCTTACATTTGGATATTACTATACACAGGGCTTTTTTCTCATAGAACGCTCAGAACGGAGTTGCGGCACCTTTTATGGATGGAACCTTGTAGGGGTAGGCAAGGCAGGTTGTATGACATGTGTGAGTTCTGGCACCTTTTTCTTTTACAAAAAAAGCACTGACTATACATACACTACATGTATTCTGATTCAGATAGATTAAGTGAGGACAACTAAAAGAAACATCACATTTTTTCATATGTGCTACCTGAGGAATCTTGTAGATTTCCAGGACTATTGCTATATCAAGAGAAGTAAAAGAATCTAGTCCACCAATCACTGCAAGGAGCTTCTTCTGCATATTACAGTCATAATTTGGGAAAAATCTTTCTAGTGTATATGTAAGTAGCATTGTGGAATGAAATGTCCTTTTTGCACTGTAGTAATTGTCATAAATATGGAATCCCAATGTTATATTTGGTAATATCTGAGGATTTTTATTGATCTCCTTTACTGCAAAGGCCAAGGCCAGGATATGTTGGTAATTCATTGGAAGTATTCTGCAAAGAAGAATTGGACTGTATGTCAGTGAAATGTTCCACATATCCAAAAGTTAATGCATTATTGTCATATTTATTACTGTTTACTATTTTTTCTTCTGTGTAATACTAAACATATTGAATGGTAGGATAACATATTTTTTCTAAATTTGATCTTACATCATCACTGTTTTTAATCAACCTCATGAAAAAGATATTTTCAACAAATGTTATGACTCTTATGAAGCTGGACAATAAATCTAACTGGGGAAAAACGGTTAAATATATAGACAATTGACATATGTATCTCAGAGAACAGTTAAACTGAAAATAACTTGAATAGGCTAGAAAGATTCATTGAAACCTAAGTCAGAAGAATAGAAGAACAAGAGTTTGTAAGAGGATTGATTTAATTTTACTAAAATTAAATTCAGATTTTTCTTAAGGTATTATTTGAAAATATTTTTTTCAAAAGCTTAAAAGTTAAGTTATTGGATCTGGAAAGGGTCTCTTTGATTCAAAAAAACAAAACAAAACCATGGTGGTGAACAAATATTTCTGTAAAATGAGATTTAGAAAAATTAAATACTTTCCTTCTGCACTTTCAAACTCTACAGTCAAACATATGTTTAAATATCCAAGTCAAAGCTGCTTACCTATTGAAAATTCTTTTAGTTGCATTGATATTTTTCTATAGTTTGAGGATGAAAAAAACAATTTTAGAAAAACATAAACTAGGATGGTGTACAAAAACAAATTGCTTACATAAGCTCTTCTGGCAAGGATGGTAGAGGGTTTTTTCTGAAATCTTTAGCATATGACAGGAAAAGTCCATGAGACACAATTCCCCCAAGGATGAAGTCTCCATTCTGGTGATATTTGTGAAATGGTTGTCCTGGATACTTGACACTGCTTTTCACAATGAGTGGTTTGTATGCCATGTATTGAAGCAGTGTTAACAGGACTATGACTGCTATTAACATGTTGAAGACAAAACAATTCCCTCTGCAGATTCTTTTTCTATCTATTCATGGTCATCATAGTTGTTATTTTTATAAAAGCCACTTGTATACAAGGACAATTCTCTGGCAGACTTAGAGTTCTATGTGTTAAATACAGTATGGATGACCATATTGACACACACCTGCTTCTTACCTCCATTCCCAACTGCTTGAGGTCATATTTATACCATAATAAACTGAGTATGTTACTGTACTAATTTGTGGGAATAGCAGCAGTTTCACACCTGCTAATTTAATTATGCTCCTTCACCAATTCAGTGAATAGGGAATTGTTATTTATTCAAAACTGGAATTCTTTGTAGAATTTCTACAGAAAACACATTTGTCATTTGTTAGAAATTGAGAACTGGGAAGAGAGATGACAAAAGTTAAAATTGCATTAGATGTGATATTCATGCACTTCACCATAGATACAATCAGCTTTTCAACATATTTGGCAGAAACAAAAGGAATAAGCATCAGCACCTGGAATAAATTAGTTCTTGAAAACATTTCAAACATATTTTTGTAAAATTTTCACTACAGTGGTAAGTAACACTAGGTTTCTTTACAGAAACCATAGCATTTAAAAAGAGAGAGAGAGATTCTGGATTTTCCTTCTTATTCTATCTTAATAAAACTGGAGGGACTTCACTACTGATTTTTTTGTTGTTGTTGTGGCTGTATGCCTCAACATTTTGTGGTACTGGTCCCCCATTTTCCCTCCCCACTTTGAAGATATTGTTGAGTATAGCCTCAGTTTGTCTACATGCTTTCTACCCAAATGTCCCCTTTTAGCCTGGATTTAAGTTGGAGTATCTAGCACTAAGATGGCATCAGTTGTACTTGGGGATGATCTTTGGAGGACCCAGGCTTGTGGTAGTGTAACTCTCCTGGCTCTTCTGGATCTTTCAGTGGCTTCTGATACATCACCCATAGAATTCCTCTGGACTGACTTCAAGGAATGGGACTGGGAGGCATGTTTTACATGATCCTTTTTCCATGATCAGTTCAATTTGATGTTTGTGGGGAACGAGAGGCCAAGCCCTGTGTCTCTGCAGTATGGAATCCCTCAGAGATTGGATCTCTCCACTCTCCTCTTAAAATCTACATGAAACTACTGGGTGAGGTCATTTAATACACAGAGTACAATTTTATCAGTATGCTGATGTTACCCAGTTACACATCTCTATTCAGGACCAGACATGTGGTGTTGCCTGTGTGCCTGGAGATTCTAAATGTTTGATGAGGATAAACCTTGCAAGAAGAATGGCTCTGGATTTTTGTCCCTTCAGGATCTGTGGATTTGTCATCTTTCACTCTGGACTAATTTGCATTCCCCTGGATGAAGCTGATGTACAATTTGGGGGGGGGGGGCGGGGTCCTCCTGGACTCCTAGCTCCTATCTGAAGAATAAGTGGCAACCACAACTGGAGGGAGGGTTTACACAAATCCATCTTATGTGACAATTATGCTGTTTCCTGGACCAGTGTCCTTCCTCATGGCCTTAGTAACTTTACATCTAGATTGTTATACTGTGCTTTAAATCAAGTTTTCCTTGAAGACCACTTGGAAGTTGGAACTGGTCCAGAATATAGTAGACCACATAGTAATGGATGTCCATATGTTTACAAACATTTATTGTGCAAACTGCACTAATTCTCAGTTTTATTCCATTTAAAATTCAAGGTGCTCATTATTATCTGTAAATCCCTACATGACATAAGACCTAGTTATTTGAGGGTCTGCCTCTGCCTCAGAATATGCACCCATCACACTAGATCAGATGGGGCAGGCATCCTCAAGGTCCTTTATCTGAAATATCACCAGCTAATGCAGGGGTCTTCAAACTTGGCCCTTTTATGACTTGTGGACTTCAACTTCCAGAATTCCTCAGCCCATGTGCCTGGCACAGGAATTCTGGGAAGTCCACAAGTCATAAAAGGGCCAAGTTTGAAAACCCCTGATCTAGTGTGATCTAGAGGATGAAATTGACTGGTTCTATGAAGCTCTACAGCACCTTATAGAACTAACACCAAAAAATGATGTCCTTATCATCATGGGGGATTGGAATGCTAAAGTAGGAAGCCAAAAGATAACTGGAATAACAGGCAAGTTTGGCCTTGGAGTACAAAATGAATCAGGGCACAGGCTGATAGAATTTTGTCAAGAGAATACGATGGTCATAGCAAACACTCTTTTCCAACAACCCAAGAGACGGCTCTACACATGGACATCACCAGATGGTCAACACAGAAATCAGATTGACTATATGCTCTGCAGCCAAAGATGGAGAAGCTCTATACAGTCAGTAAAAACAAGACCAGGAGCTGACTGTGGCTCAGACCATGAGCTTCTCCTTGCAAAGTTTAGGCTTAAACTGAAGAAAGTAGGGAAAAGCACGAGGCCACTCAGGTATGAATTAAATCATATCCCTGTTGAATATACAGTAGAGGTGACAAATAGATTTAAGGAATTAGATCTGATAGATAGAGTGCCTGAAGAACTATGGACAGAGGTTCGCGACATTGTACAACAGGTAGCAACCAAAACCATCCCAAAGAAAAAGAAATGCAAGAAAGCAAAATGGCTGTCTGAGGAAGCTTTGCAAATAGTTGAGGAAAGGAGGGAAGTGAAAGGCAAGGGAGAAAAACATAGATATGCCCAATTGAATGCAGAATTCCAGAGAATAGCTAGAAGAGATAAGAATGCCTTCTCAAATGAACAGTGCAAAGAAATAGAAGAAAACAATAGAATAGGGAGGACCAGAGATCTTTTCAAGAAAATTGGAGAGATGAAGGGAACGTTTAATGCAAAAATGGGCATGATAAAGGACCAAAATGGCAGGGACCTAACAGAGGCAGAAGAGATTAAGAAGAGGTGGCAAAATTACACAGAAGAACTATACAAGAATGAGCTTAACATCCCAGATAATCACAATGAGGTGGTCACTGACCTCGAGCCAGACATCCTAGAATGTGAAGTGAAGTAGGCCTTAGAAAAGCTGAGCAACAACAAAGCTAGTGGAGGTGACAGTATTCCATCTGAGCTATTCAAAATCTTAAAAGACAGTGCAGTAAAAGTGCTACACTCAATTTGCCAGCAAATTTGGAAAACTCAACAGTGGCCACAGGATTGGAAAAGATCAGTTTACATCCCAATTCCAAAGAAAGGCAGTGCCAAAGAATGTTCAAACTATCGCACCATTGCTCTCATTTCTCATGCTAGTAAAGTCATGCTTAAAATCCTACAAGCTAGACTTCAGCAGTATGTGGATCGAGAACTACCAGAAGTACAGGCAGGATTTCGAAGAGGCAGAGGAACTAGAGATCAAATTGCCAACATACGCTGGATCATGGAGAAAGCTAGGGAGTTCCAGAAAAACATCTACTTCTGCTTCATTGACTATGCTAAAGCCTTTGATTGTGTGGATCATAACAAACTGTGGCAAGTTCTTAAAGAGATGGGAGTACCAGACCATCTTATTTGTCTCTTGAGAAACCTATATGCGGGTCAAGAAGCAACAGTGAGAACTGGACATGGAACCACTGATTGGTTCAAAATTGGGAAAGGAGTCCGGCAAGGCTGTATACTGTTGCCCTGCCTATTTAACTTATTTGCAGAGCACATCATGAGAAAGGCAGGGCTAGATGAATCAAAAGTTGGAATTAAGATTGCCGGAAGAAATATCAACAACCTAAGATACGCAGATGATACCACTCTAATGGCAGAAAGTGAAGAAGAACTAAAGAGCCTCTTGTTGCGGGTGAAGAAGGAGAGTGCAAAACTTGGGTTGAAACTCAACATTAAGAAAACCAAGATCATGGCATCTGGCCCTCTCAATTCCTGGCAAATAGATGGGGAAGAAATGGAGGTAGTGACAGATTTTATTTTCCTGGGCTCCAAGATCACTGCAGATGGGGACTGTAGCCAAGAAATTAAAAGATGCTTGCTCCTCGGAAGGAAAGCCATGGCAAATCTAGACAGCACACTAAAAAGCAGAGACATCACCCTGTCAACAAAAGTGCGTATAGTCAAGGCTATGGTCTTCCCAGTTGCAATGTATGGCAGTGAAAGTTGGACCATAAGAAAGGCTGAGCGCCAAAGAATTGAGGCCTTTGAACTATGGTGCTGGAGAAGACTCCTGCGAGTCCCTTGGACTGCAAGGCGATCAAACCGGTCAGTCCTAGAGGAGATCAATCCTGACTGCTCTTTAGAAGGCCAGATCCTGAAGCTAAAACTCAAATACTTTGGCCACCTAATGAGAAGGAAGGACTCACTGGAGAAGAGCCTGATGCTGGGAAAGATCGAGGGCAATAGAAGAAGGGGACGACAGAGAATGAGGTGGCTGGATGGAGTCACTGAAGCAGTAGGTGTGAGCTTAAATGGACTCGAGAAGATGGTAGAGGACAGGAAGGCCTGGAGGAATGTTGTCCATAGGGTCGCGATGGGTCAGACACGACTTCGCAGCCAACAACAACAACAACAGTGTGATCTTGGAAACATGTGTTTCCTGTAGCTACCTATACTTTATGGAACATATTCCCTATGACAATTTGGCAGGCCTTCACCCTTCTAGCCCTTTGGAAGGTTGTTAACACCTAGTGTTTTACTGAGAGGCTGGTATTATATATGTAAAAACAGGTTCTTTTGTTTTATTGTTTCATTGTTTTTATGATTATTCCTTTATGATTACTGTGAGCTCTTCTGAGTTGCTTCAAATGGGAAGCCATATAAATCTTATACAAATTAAACATCCCTAATTGCTTCAATTTTCACACCCCTTGTAATGAACCAAGCAATAAATATGATCCTGGTCTAAATAACATTTATTTTCTTCTTTTTTATAATAGGTAGTCTTTGCGTTATCTCCAGTCATTCGGTGACTGTTCAAAGTTATGATGGCTCTAAACAAGGGAGACTTATCACTGTTTTTTGGACTTCCTGTCAATTTAGAATATCCATAGTCCTAATTATTTCTTATATTGTTTAATCCTCTTTTAATTTTTGTATTTATATCTTTTAACTTTTTATTGTTGTGAGCCGCCCTGAGTCCTCAGGGAGAAGGGCAGCATATAAATTTAATAAACCTAATCTAAATCTAACCTAATTCATTGCCCAGCTTACAATTATAACACTGCAGTGAACTGCAATTACATAATCACAAAGTTCAATGTTCCCGGCTGGTTTCCTACAGGAAACTCAATGGAGAAGCTAACAGGAAGTTGGAATTTACTGTTCTATATATAGTATCTGACCGTGGCACATATGTATCTGCCTGCAGTCTGTAACAACTGTGTGGGACACTTTGTCCTGCATTAACCACTATTTGCTCAGTGTTGTTGTACCTTGGAATGGTTTAAGTTGATGTAATAAATATATGACTACTGTAATTCATTATTAAATATATGTAATTTGTATTTTGCCTTATATCCATTAACACCAACTTTTCCTAAAGACTGAAAATAATATTGTGTATCCACTCATTCACTGTTCATTTCCAAAGACAAGAGAAGCATAAAAACATCAAGAAAACAAGGAAAACCAAAAAGCAACCATAGAATGATCCTAAAGTAAAATGTGGATTATTGTATACATCATTTTGGAAAGTGGAGTATAACTTACTTTTAAATAGTACAGCTTCTTAAATTATCAAACTTTTAGGGGAATCTTTTCTAATTTATTAGTATTCTTTTCAAATAAAATATCTGGAGATTTATGACTTATGCCATATCCAAAAGAATAATGTTCTCTCTTTAGAAGTTTACATCTTGAGAAGTACATCTATCACAAATTAAGAGTCAAAGAAAGAAACATCTCATTTTAGTTGACTATATTTAAAACTATTTTAAATCCTGAGATATAATATGGTGTTGTCACTGCGTGTTTTTTTTAGTTTTGCCAGCTTCGCTCATTCCTAAGTGTACATCTCTTTCTGCTCTGCATCTGTGTATTATCTTATCTTGTAACCATAGTGACTCTAGCTATGTCCAGCCAATGTTTTGGTTTTAAACTGTTTTGTGCGCAGGCCTAAAAAAAGTTCAGTTTCAGTTTTACTTTCTCCTTCTGCCTGACGAGAGAATGTGGTCAGTCTAGGTCTTTTGTTTTCTCATTAAAAGTTTTACTATAGAATATGCCTTGGATTTCTTTTCTTTGATATTGACCATGCAAATGAACCACGGTCCATCCACCTCTGGTCGGACTGTTAATTGTTCCGCGACAGGTGTCAGCTATTTTGGGTCAGTGTCAGCATAAATTTTATATCTGGAGAATACAGAATGGAAACAGGAATTACATGTGTTCCCACACACTTATTCTTGATTAGTTCCTGATTCATAGAAAAGGTAAGAAAACTACTGTAGTCAAAAAAAATTAAGCCAAGATACTCTAAAGAAAATAAACACCATGTCGAAGTCATTAACTAAATAAGAAGTTACAGTGATGAGCATGTTCATACACTTGATCTTTGGAAAAATAAAAGTGTAAACAATGGAGAAAATAGCTTCATGACTACTTTTTCCATTTAAATTGTTGTCCAATATTCTATGGTAATTCTGCTATATGTATAATAACACAGATCAAAGCAAAATGCTTGAATATATTCAGCAATTTCTTTTTATTCTTAGTTCCTTTTTGTTCAGGTCTGGCCATACTTTTCCAGGTACCTTCAAAATGAATACTTTCCTAATGAAATACAGTCCTTTAACAACTTCATCAGTATAAATGCTAGGAAAAATATTCAGCACAATATCTACTGTAAAACACACATAAACATGGAAGTCCATCTGCAATGCAGATTACCGCCACATTCTAGAACACATTCACTAATTCCTCTGTCTTCTTAGTTGCCTGTTGTTCAACTCTGGTCTCAAAACAATAATGTAGCATTTGGGGAAAAAAATGCATATCAACAGCCCAGCACTTGAGGCTAAAATTGAGAAGATCTCCACAGCCACCATATATTTCCCCTTCGTGCTCAGGTAGGTTGGAACAAAGGATATCCAAACACTGCAGAAAACCAACATGCTGAAAGTGATGAACTTAGCTTCATTAAATGTATCTGGTAATTTCCTGGCAAAGAAAGCAACTATGAAACTGGTCATTGCCAAGAAGCCCACATAACACCTTGCAGAATAAAACAAAACCAAGGAGCCTTCCTTACACTGCAGGACAATTTTTCCAGGCTCTGAGTGCAGGTCAGCATCTGGGACAGGAGGAGAGATGGACAGCCATATAGTTGAAATCCCAACCTGAATTAAGAAGCCTGATAAAACAAAAACATAGCCCAGTCTTTTCCCCACCCATTGGCTCATCCTGCTTCCTGGCTTGGTTGCCATGAAAGCCAGGACCACAGTCACAGTTTTGGCCAGCACACAGGAAATAGCCACAGAGAAGATGATGCTGAAACCAGTTTGACGGAGAACACATGCCACCTTACTGGGCTGACCAATGAATAGTAATATACAAAGGAAGCAGAGCAGGAGGGCGATGAGGAGAATATAAGTGAGATCCCGGTTGCTGGCTTTGACGATGGGAGAATTGTGATGCATCAAAAATGTCCTTAGTACCAGAACTGTGATTGTGGAACAGAAAAGAGAAAAACAGGCTAAAGTGATTCCCAAAGGTTCCTTATATGACAAGAAACTGATATCTTTGGGAATACATGAATCCTGCTTTTTGTTGGGATAATTTTCATCTGTGCAATCATAACAGTCATTCATATCTGAAATGGAAAAGATGTATCATCAAACTCATATGGATTTGCAAATCTTTATAACTTTGAAAACATTATATAGGCTTAAATATTACATTATGCTGTACTCCAAGTAGGAAATAAATGTCTTAGTTGTGACCAGATCTATGAAATCAGATACGCATCTCTTATATGAACAATTATAATAACATCATCATTATACTCCTATTTGAAAGTACCATGTAAAAATATTGGTTATTTCTTATATAAAATATTTTAGGGAATAGAGTCGTGTCTCTTATATATTTTAGTTATGCAATCTAGCAGGGCTCAAGATTTTTTTCCAGTCTAGCCTTTATGCCTAAACAAATAAAATTTATAAAAGGAAAAGGAGGAGAAGGAAGCTTTACAAATTGACAAACAGAATATATATAGTACATGTATCTATGTATGTCTACATGCATACATACATATAGGTTCAAGGTAAAGGTTCCCCCGCACATGTGTGCTAGTCGTTTCCAACTCTAGGGGCCGGTGCTCATCTCCGTTTCAAAGCCGAAGAGCCAACGCTTGTCCGAGTACTTCTCCGTGGTCATGTGGCCGGCATGACTAGACGCCAAAGGCGCACGGAACGCTGTTACCTTCCCACCGGAGTGGTCCCTATTTTTCTACTTGCATTTTTACGTGCTTTCGAACTGCTAGGTTGGCAGAAGCTGGGACGAGTAACAGGCACTCACTCTGTTACGCGGCACGTATAAATAATATTTAAGCAATATATCTTTCTAGAAGCAACAGAATGACAATGATATTCTATCCTTACCCTCTATTTCTGTAATTTTCCCTTCTGGACATAGGTTACAAGAGTAGCAGCAGAATGGCTTACCCTCTATGACTTGTTTACTAGAACCTGGAGAACAGCTTGGGGTACAGAGAGAAATGGGCTGTGTCTAGCTTGTAAAGAAACAAAACAACATAAATTATGGTCTTAAAATTGATGTCCTTAGACTGTGTAATATGTCTGAATACATCCATGTCTTCAGGACATATTTCCAACAATAATGACATTTCTTCTTGAAATATTGAACTGCCACTTAAATTCCATGGATTAGATTTCCAAATATTTTTATAAGGTTACATAATACAGGTCCTGAACAAACTATGTTATATACTCATTGCTCAGTTTAAATTTTCAGGAAACATTACAGTTAAAAAGAAAAAAAATAGTTATCCCAACTTCAATAATATATGTGAATATGTTAAAAAAAGTTTTCTTTTTAAGGACATGTTATAGTAAAGCTACTATAGTATTCACAAGTGGACCCAGAGTCAGCAGGACAATTGTGTCTGCATAAAGAAAACAGAAATACTAATTTTCTCTTGCCTACATCAAGAGATACTCAATATTCAGATAACAGAAAATAATCCTCCCGTTTTATTCTGATTTGATTATATCCTGTGATTGGTTGAGTGATGACATTTTAAGAGGCACATTAACAAATGGGCAGAGGAAGATGAATAGAATACAGGTTGCACAACTGGCAACATTCAAGAATCCTCCCAGTTCTGGGACTCCTCTTCATGCTGGCTGCTGAACAGGAGGGAGGTTTTTCTCTCCTGCTGACAAACTGCCAATTTTTGCTGCCAGAGCTGGTTCTTTAGCAGCCCTACTCCCTGGTTTTGAATGAGTGCACTTAGGAATGACCTAAGATCATTTTTGGATGTCTGTGGACCCGCCCAGGATGAGGAGTCTTGAAGATTACAATTCCTAGTGGCGGAAAAACAGGCCATCCATCTTTTTCTTTTTGGCAGAACATTTTCTAAGCATGCGTGGATATTAACTACATTTTTCAAAGCTTCTGTTTTGCTTTGCTTCTTATTGCTAAATGTTGACTGGTTGGTTGAACGCTGATTTATTTTAACCCTCTGTTGGATTTTGTTTCTTTTTCTTTTCTTTTCTTTTGATCTTTTTGGCTTTTTTGAACATCATTTATTTCCTTTAAAGAAAAGCATGTCCTGTAGTAATGGAAAGGTTTGGACTTGATATATATCTATACTGGACTTTCACTACATTTTGGAAATTATTTTTTCAAAAATCTTTTTTATCATGGACTTGAAACATCTAAAAATGTTCTTACTGCCTCTTTATTTTGAGAAATATCCTCCCTGTCTCTGTGAAGGGTTATTTCTCCCTTGCCAAGTTACACGGGAGCAACACTGTATCAGATTACAAGCAACAAACTGTGGTTGGTAAATCCAAGTAGAAAACTTTTGAACAGTTTAATAAAATAATAATGCTTGCAAAAAAACATTCAAATGCAAGTACTTGGAGTTAGATTAGATTCACAAAAGGGATTTGAAAATGGTAGATTCAGTGAAGGATATTGAAAAAGATATGGATGCCTTATGTGCCTTCTGAAGCTCAGGTTTGCATTTTCTTTTAACAGCAGAAAACTGACTGAATGGTCAAATGAAGGGATTGGAGAATGGATTTATCATACTCAACTCGAAAACAACTTCAGTTGGACTTCTTGGAAAAGATAGATTGACTTTTGGAGACTGGAGCTACTATACAGTATTTAACTAGACAATAACTGACAAGATATTTGATCCAAGGCAAATCAGAATTAACTTTCAAGGTGCTTGGGGATAGATAAGAAGCTGTGGTAAACTTCCTACCAGTTGAATGCTAATTGAATAGTTTGATAACAGAGGGCTTTGATATTTTACTTTTGCCTTTTTTGTTGTTGTTCTATCTGTTAACTATCTGGTCATTAATATGGTAGATAGATGACAGGTTAATAATTTGTAAACAGAATTAGAAGTTTGAAAACTTTTGGAGCCTGTTTTGCAAGGGGTGGGAAAGTAATATTGTTGTAATATATTTATCAGTACTCAGCTAGGGGGGATAATATGTGTGGGTGTGTTTGTAGGTTTTTTAAATGCACTTTTTAAATATTTTGTTTTTTTCTTTTTTTTTGTTTCTCCCTGTGAATGTTCTTTTTTCCTTTCTTTTATTTTAGCTTTGTACTTTAACTTTTTTTAACTAAAAATGAAAATCATTGTGCAAAAAAATCCTCCCAATTCTATTTGTTTAATATTTGTTTATCTATTTATTATTGGTTCTGTTTGTTTGTTTTTTACATTTTGAAACTAATGAATAAAATAAATTCTTTGTTTCCTTGCTTGTTTAATGGGATAAATCAGAGGAACTAAACTACTCTAGTTTTTTTTCTAAAGGTTTGGAGAGTACTTTCATATTCCTGATATTGTTCACCCCTGATATTGTTACTTGTTAATCCTGTATGTAGGCCTACATTCCAGAAGAAAATTATATATTGTTGGCTTTGAAATAATGCCTATTTTGTCCATATTTGTACATTTAAGCTTATTGTTTAGGTAAATGTGATTTTTAGCTTGCTGTGTCTTTTAACTATATCACTCTACTTAATAATAAACTTAACAGATCTACTAGAGACAAGTTACGATAAATTTTATTAATAAATAAGACCAAAGATCCAGAGCAAGATAGCTTGCATCTTTTTCATAATTCAACAGGATTTAAAATAATGGCTAAGATTCAGTGATCATACATGGAACAAAGATTTCCCAAGTAGTCAGTTCCTGGGGCCCACCTGGTTAAACCAGCTATTCCATGTTATGGTATCCTTCTTGATGATTAGCATTTTGTCTGGAGAAGAATGTGGATCTATCTTTCCTATTTTCACTATTGTCTGGTTTTCAGAAAAAATAAAGTTGATTACGTCAAATCCAGCTATTAAATTCCCATCTTCATCAAATGTCATCTTTTCTCCAATACTGTCATTAAATGTGGAATGTCTCAAGAAATTAGGAAGCTATAATGCAATGAATAGCAAAATATATTATAAATTCTGCATATGAAAAGGCTTCAGTAAATCAAAGGCTTCTGGGCTCTTTAAAGTACATGTATTTAATTAATCATTCAAAATATATTTATTACTTAAATTAATTTCATAGTTTCCCAATACTTGCTAATAGAGCTGCTACTACTAGAAACTATTAGTTCTTTATATTAAGAACAAAAAGGAAGCACAGAGACCAGTAGTGGGAATTGCAAGACTGCATTAAATTGAAATAATTTCATGAGATAGAAAAGAAAAGCAAGTCACTGTCAGGTTTTTCAGTTGACTCAAGGGCTTATATGCTACATTACCTGCCAAAATGTCTGGTTATGAATCTGTAATCCACCATCCATCATTGCTCTGTATTTGAGTCCAGATGCAAACATGGCATGTAAAGCATGGGCAACCATATAGACAGCATTGTAGATACTGTAGCTGTAGCCAGACATTGACATTTCAAAAAAGAGGGCAGGGATTGTCTCCAGTTTCTCCTGGCCAGTGCAAATATTTTCATCTTCTTCATTGATAAACCTACGTAGAAATCGGCAGTTGAACACCTGCTCCCAAAATCCTTTGAAAAAACCATCTCCTTTTGTGGTGGAAGGGCTTCGATTCTCAATAAACTGCTGAAATCCAGACACATCATTGGAATGAAATGCAAAGCCTAAAGCTCCGTGGAAAATTCCTAAATCCCAATACCTTTGAAATCCAAAGGAAGCAATCTCCATTTGGGCTGTGACTATCCATAGCTTTCCTAGGGGTTTCCTAGGTTTACTGTCTACTTCTTCATCTGATAAATAAGATGCAAACCTAAACAATCCCAGGGAATGAGATTCACCATAGACAAGTATTACTGTAACCTTACTCCCGATCATAGTATCATAAATCTTCTCCCCTTTATGCAGCATCTCAAACAAATCACTAATAAATGTTACAACAGGAATTTTTTGTATGAATGCAAGACAGACGCCCTTCTGAGAAAACATGGGAAACACAATTTCCACAAATCTTTCTCCATTCTCATTATCCATAACCATCACTCCAATCCATGTCCATCCAAAGTGCAGAAGCAGAGATAGAATCCCTTTATATTGAAGCTCTTCTTTGGGAACCATCCGATACAAGGGGAGACCAGGAGATTTATCTTTCATGAATGGAGTGGGACCATAGGTGAGCTAAAGAGATCCATAAAGTAGAAATTTATCAAAGAATAACCCTGGTATTTTTACTCCAGACTATGGCCATAATGAAAAATGACACACCTATAAAACAATGGCAAAAAGGTTTATCAAAAGAGGGGGGGAAAACAAGAGGGAAATACCAGATTTTACAAGATACCCCCCCAAAAAAGTGGATTAGAAGTACCTAATTACAAATTGTACTTTGCTGCATGTTGTTTTATATGGATGAAGTAATGCATATTGTTAAGAAATAATCAAATTTTAGATCTCGATGTTCACAGTCTGAGTTTTGGGTGGCATGATTTCTTATGATACGACAAAATGAATATGAATGTAGATTTTAAGAAACGTGTTGTTAAGAATATGAAATATTTACAAACCAGGGCTATGTGCACAAAGATATCATTACTGATATTCTTACAAGAAGTCTTTTATCAAAGAGAAACATGAGGACTTATTAATACAAGAGAAGCGAGAAATGAAGATGAAGAGAGCAATTAGCAACCAAAGGATTTTCCTTCCAATAGTTTTCTTATAATAAGATGAAAGACAGGTTTAATATGGACAAACGGACAGCTAGAATTGAGAAGAAGAAAGCTAACTTTGAAATAGATACAAATGATATATGTGCATGTAGGAGAAAATGTGGCAAACCAGTATTAAATTAACACTGTGTTGTAATTTAAAAGATAATTTTTATTAAATATTGATGCTATATTATAATGGCTAAATTGTCTAAAATGTTTCAAAAAATATCAAACTAGTGTTGAGAGAATGAAAAGTAAGTGGATTTTTTTTATTAGAAATGATGGACTTGAAAAAACAAAATAAATCTTTGAGATAGAAAGAAGCTGTTTACTGGTTAACCGGTTCCTGATTGATTCTTCTTTCTGTCATTACTCAGGGTCAAAGCCAGCTTGCCATAAATTTTTCCTTAGAAGGACACTTTATATAGTTCATATTCACCTCATCTCATAGATCTGACACTGAATGAAGCTTACTTGTATAGGTGTGTGAGGGGTTTACCTTTTACCACTGTACCATGTACATGACCCCTTTCATGGATTACTGCCTTGTTGTGGCGAAAGGGCTTGCATAATTCAATGAAGCTATGAGCTATGCCGTGCAAGGCCACCCAAAACGGACAGGTCATAGCAGAGAGTTCTGACAAAACGTGATCCACTGGAGAAGAAAATGGCAACCCACTCCAGTATTTTTGCCATGAAAACCCCATGGACAGTACCAAAAGACAAAAAGATATGATGCTGGAAGATGAGCCCCTCAGGTCGGAAGGCATCCAATATGCTACTGGGGAAGAGCAGACGGCTAGTACTAGTAGTGCCAGAAAGAATGAAGCAACTCGGCCAAAGCTGAAAGGACGCTCAGCTGTGGTATCTGGTGGTGAAAGGAAACTCCGATGCTGTAAAGATTTTTTCTCTATAGGAACCTGGAATGTAAGATCCATGAATCAAGGAAAGCTGGACGTGGTCAAACAACAGATGACAGGACTGAACATCAACATCTTAGGAATCAGCGAACTGAAATGCATAGGAATGGGTGAAATTAATTCAGATGACCATCAGGTATACTACTGCGGGCAAGAATCCCTCAGAAGAAATGGAGTAGCCTTCATAGTCAATAAAAGAGTAGGAAAAGCAATACTGGGATACAATCCTCAGAATGATCTCAGTTCGAATTCAAGGCAAACCATTCAATATCACAATAGTCCATCTCTACTGTATGCCCCAACCACCAGTGATGAAAAGGATGAAATTGACCAGTTCTATGAAGCCCTACAGCACCTTATAGAACTAACAGCAAAAAAGATGTTCTTATCATCATGGGGGATGGGAATGCTAAAGTAGGAAGCCAAAAGATAACCGGAATAACAGGCAAGTTTGGCCTTGGAGTACAAAATGAAGCAGGGCACAGGCTGATAGAACTTTGTCACGAGAATACGATGGTCATAGCAAACACTCTTTTCCAAGAACCCAAGAGACAGCTCTACACATGGACATCACCAGACAGTCAACACAGAAATCAGATTGACTATGTGCTCTGCAGCCAAAGATGGAGAAGCTCTATACAGTCAGTAAAAACAAGACCAGGAGCTGACTGTGGCTCAGACCATGAGCTTCTTGTTGAAAATTTTAGGCATAAACTGAAGAAAGTAGGGAAAAACACTAGACCACTCAGGTATGAACTAAATCATATCCCTGAGGAATAAACAGTAAAGATGACAAATAGATTTAAGGAATTAAATCTGATAGACAGAGTGCCTGAAGAACTATGGATGGAGGTCGCAACATTGTACAAAAAGTAGCAACTAAAACCATCCCAAAGAAAAAGAAATGCAAGAAAGCAAAATGGCTGTCTGAGGAAGCTTTGCAAATAGCTGAGGACAGGAGGGAAGTGAAAGGCAAGGGAGAAAAAGAAAGATACACCCAATGGAATGCAGAATTCCAGAGAATAGCTAGAAGAGATAAGAATGCCTTCTTAAATGAACAGTGCATAGGAATAGAAGAAAACAATAGAATAGGGAGGACTAGAGATCTCTTCAAGAAAATTGGAGAGATGAAGGGAATGTTTCATGCAAAAATGGGCATGATGAAGGACCAAACTGGCAGGGACCTAACAGAGGCAAAAGAGATTAAGAAGAGGTGGCAAAATTACACAGAACTATACAAGAACGAGATTAACATCCCTGATAAGCACAATGAGGTGGTCACTGACCTCAAGCCAGACAACCTAGAATGTGAAGTGAAATGGGCCTTCAGTAAAGCTGAGCAACAAGAAAGCTAGTGGAGGCGACAGTATTCCAGCTGAGCTATTCAAAATCTTAAGAGACGATGCAGTAAAAGTGCTACAATCAATTTGCCAGCAAATTTGGAAAACTCAACAGTGGCCACAGGAATGGAAAAGATCAGTTTACATTCCAATTCCAAAGAAAGGCAGTGCCAAAGAATGTTCAAACTATCGCACCATTGCACTCATTTCTCATGCTAGTAAAGTTATGCTTAAAATTCTACAAGCTAGACTCCAGCAGTATGTGAATCGAGAACTACCAGAAGTACTGGCAGGATTTCGAAGAGGCAGAGGAACTAGAGATCAAATTGCCAACATACGCTGGATCATGGAGAAAGCTAGGGAGATCCAGAAAATCATCTACTTCTGCTTCATTGACTATGCTAAAGTATTTGATTGTGTGGATCACAACAAACTGTGGCAAGTTCTGAAAGAGATGGGAGTACCAGACCATCTAATTTGTCTCTTGAGAAAGGTATATGCATGCGGGTCAAGAAGCAACAGTGAGAACTGGACACGGAACCACTGATTGGTTCAAAATTGGGAAAGGAGTCTGGCAAGGCTGTATATTGTTACCCTGCCTGTTTAACTTATATGCAGAAAGAGAAAGGCAGGGCTAGATGAATCAAAATTTGGAATTAAGATTGCTGGAAGAAATATCAACAACCTAAAATATGCAGATGATACCACTCTAATGGCAGAAAGTGAAGAGGAACTAAAGATCCTCTTGTTGCAAGTGAAGAAGGAGAGTGCAAAAGTTGGGTTGAAACTTAACATTAAGAAAACCAGGATCATGGCATCCGGCCCTCTCAATTCCTGGCAAATAGATGGGGAAGAAATGGAAGTAGTGACAGATTTTATTTTCCTGGGCTCCAAAATCACTGCAGATGGGGACTGCAGCCAAGAAATTAAAAGACTTTTGCTCCTTGGGAGGAAAGCCATGGCAAATCTAGACAGCACACTAAAAAGCAGACATCACCCTGCCAACAAAAGTGCATATAGTCAAGGCTATGGTCTTCCCAGTTGCAATGTATGGCTGTGAAAGTTGGACCATAAAAAAGGCTGAGCGCCAAAGAATTGAAGCCTTTGAACTATGCTGCTGGAGAAGTCTCCTGTGAGTCCCTTGGACTGCAAGGTGATCAAACTGGTCAGTCTTAGAGGAGATCAACCCTGACTGCTCTTTAGAAGGTCAGATCCTGAAGTTGAAACTCAAATACTTTGGCCACCTAATGAGAAGGAAGGACTCACTGGAGAAGAGCCTAATTTTGGGAAAGATTGAGGGCAAGAGAAGAAGGGGATGACAGAGAATGAGGTGGCTGGATGGAGTCACTGAAGCAGTAGGCATGAGCCTAAATGGACTTTAGAAGATGGTAGAGGACAGGAAGGCCTGGAGGAACATTGTCCATGGAGTTGCGATGGGTCAGCCATGACTTCGAAACTAACAACAACAACATGTACATAACTACTTTCCTTTTCAACTCATGAAAAGGAAACCTATAGGATTTTCAATTTTGTACTCAGCTACAAACAAGTTAAACAAATCCCTGTAGATTTTTTGGCAAGATTTCAAAGTGGGTTGCCATTATCTCTTTCCTAGAGCTGAGAGAGAGTAGCAGGCCCAGGACTAGAATTCAGGGTCTCCCAATTTCTAACTTGATGCCTTAACCATTTCACCAAACTGGCTCTCAATTATAATGGGGTGACCAAATATGAAAACTAGCAATGATTAAATGATTTGAAAAATATAAAAAATTAAACAGTAACTTAAGTCATTTTTGTCAGTCCCAACAAAATTATTTTCCAAATGTTGACAGGATGTTTTTCATGGACAAATTTTATTATCCAATAGAATAATATTTAATATAAAATATCCTCTGTCTATGTCCTGACTAATTTTTCCCAAGTCAAAATCAGAATTTGATAGCTCTTATGTTTTTTTTAGGAAAAGAAACCTTTCACAACTGTGGAGGATACTAAATATAATCAACACACTTCTATTTTTAAAGTCTGTAGTTCTGGTGAGGGTGTAATCTCCAACGTCAGGCTGAATCTTTACTACAAGAGATGGGTCCACAATTTACATCACTACTTTCAAAATTCCATTTCCTCTTTCATCTCTGGAATTTTGCAATACCTGGACTGATATACAAGTGTAAGAACTCCTATCACTGAGAATTCTTTGGTTGGATTCTGATTGTACTAAATAAATATATACATCATATAAGAAAAACTTACAAATAAGAATGAATATTTAGCATGATGTTAGGAATTTCAAGATGATAAAAATGCAAGAAAAACTTTCAATAAATGAATCATCTATTGATATACTCCAAGAAAGAAGCCAAAAAAACTTTTCCTTATCTTGGAGATGACCTTCATCTTATTTGGTCAGACTCTAGAGTTGCATCCAGAGGAACAGAGAACTGAGAAAAAGTGAAGAAATAGCAACCCTCAGAAGCATTTCCTACCTGGGGAATCTTGTAGATCTCCAGGAGAATCTTCATACCAACAGAAGTTAGGGAATCCAATCCCCAATCACTGAAATCAGCTTCTTCTCCATGTTGCAACAATAGTTTGGGGAAAAAATTCTCCAACTTTTTCAGCATGAGGGAATGAGAGGTCCATTTTCCACTATAGTAATTGTCAAAAATTTGGAATCCCAAAGTGATATTGGGAAGTATTTGAGGATTGTCATTAATCTTCTTTACTGCAAAGGCCAAAGCCAGGATATATTGATAATACTTTTACTGCTTAGGGGAACACTAAATATAATCTGGTTACCTACGACACACTTCAGTTTTTAAAGTCTGCAGATTTAGTGAGGATGTCACCATCAGCTTCAGGATGAATCTAAACTACAAGATTTGGATCCACAACTTAAATCTCTACTTTTGAAATTCTATTTCTTGTTACCTTTCATGTATTTTGAAATATCTAGACTAATCAAAAAAGTTTGAGAACGCCTATCTCTGAATTTCTTTGGTGTTTTGATTAGAGTATATAATGAATATTTAGCATGAAGACAGGAATTCTGACAAGATGAAAGTGCAAAGAAAACTTTTGGTAAATCAAATACTTATTGATATACTCCAAGTGAGGAACTAAAGAACTTTTCCTTATCTTGGAGATCACTTTATCTAATCTCATAAACAGTATATCAATAAATGAACTCAAGACTGCAATGTTGTATCCAGTGGAATAGAGCAGTGTTTTCCAACCTTAGCCATTTTAAGATGTGTACACTTCAACTCCCAGAATACCTCAGCCAGCATTACTGGCTGGGGTATTCTGGGAGTTGAAGTCCACTCATCTTAAAATGGCTAAGGTTGGGAAACATTGGAATAGAGAAAAGGTGAAGAAATGTGAACCCTCAGAACCATTTCCTACCTGGGGAATCTTGTAGATCTCCAGGAGAATCCTCATACCAAGAGAAGTTAGGGAATCCAATCCACCAATCACTGCAATCAGCTTCTCCATGTTGCAACTATAGTTTGGAAAAAAATTCTCCAATGTATATATAAGCAGCATGGTGGAATGATAGGTCCATTTTCCACTATAGTAATTGTCAAAAATTTGGAATCCCAAAGTGATATTGGGAAGTATTTGAGGATTTTCATTAATCTTCTTTACCGCAAAGGCCAAAGCCAGGATATGTTGATAATGTTTCGGAAGCATTCTGAAATGAATATTGTATTGTGTATCAAAGGAATAATTTACACATCATAATAAATATTTATCTTAGATTATTATTTGCTACATCATATTTATATTATAGTATTTTATAATTATTAGTACATCATGTTTTAAGTACAATATTTAGCATAAAGTACCATATACCTATAATTTTAGTGGATATAAGAATTATTTATAATTACTTTTCTGGCAGACATATTTTAAATAAGATTTAACTATGGAAAAAAGATGAAAGAATGAAAAAACTCTTCACTTTAAGAAAATCTCTTGGATGCAATTATAGGTTTAGTGAGAGAGTAGTAAAATGAAATTAACTGAATCTAATATATTCTACCATCTATGTAGGAAAACAACAAATCTGCTTGAAATAAGAGCAACTGAAAATGATAGCAAAATGAATAAAACAAGAAGCTGCAAAAGAATCATAAGGGAATTTCCTGTGAAACAAAGTAATCAGAAATCTCATCTACAATGGGCAATCCTCTTTAGTAAAACTAGTACTTTGTGTAAAATATTATTTGAATATATTTTTAAACCTCTAAAATTGACACCGCAAGCTAATTACAGACTCCTTTTGCCTAATAAAAATACTAGTGAAGTAACATTTCTTACAATTACATTTAGAAAAATTAAACATAATGTTTGCACTAGGCAAAGGCTGCAGTCAATGCTATGTATACAAGTTAACAACTCTACATAAAGACCCCTGAATTTCATTATTACACTAGCATTGTTTCTGCAGTACAAGACGGAACACCAGAGTTCACTTCAAGGCCAGCATAATTAGAGTAACACATGAAAATGGATTCCTTACATAAACTCTTCACACATTGTGGGTGGAGGTTTTGTTCTGAAATCTTTGGCATAAGAGACAAAAACCCCATGAGAGGCTATGCCACCAATGATGAGATCCCCAGCCTGATGATATGTGTGAACTGGGTGCTCCGGATACTGGACATCGCATTTCACAGTGGGGGCTCCATGCGGCATATATGATAAAAAGGTTAACAGCACTACTCCTATTACTGACATTCTAAACTTAAATTAGGAAAATTCCTCCATGCAAATTTTCCTTTCTCTATCTAGCCATGGTCATTGGAATACTTTGCGAACTATTGTAGACATTTCCAAAGTGCTCTGATCAATTTAAATCTCTAAATACTATCATATAGTATTAATACATGAATGCCTGTCTTTTATCCTTATCCCTCCTTCAAATACTAAAATAGACATTGTGTTTATGGCATAATTTACTGATGAAATAATCCACTAACTGCTGTTCGTGACTGATAATACACTGCAGTGCCAGATCAGTTGATTGCAAACTTATTATATGGAAAATGAAATTGCTACCATTTCAAAGCTAGAATTCCTTATAGAATTGCTGAAGAAAACATGTTTGTCATGTCTGAACAATTTTTTTTATTATATACTCTTGAGAAAGAAGCCATTTTTTTCCATTAATGGTCCAAAAATAAACAAAAGTAACCAAAAATACAAGTAGTCCTCAACTTAAAACAGTTCATTTAGTGACTGTTCAAAGTTACAATAGCACTGAAAAAAGTCATTTATGACCATTTTTCACATTTACGACTGTTGAAGCATCCCCAAGGTCATGTGATCAAAAATCAAATGCTTGGCAACTGGTTGCCAGGGTGTCCTGGGGTCATGTGATCAGTTTTTGTGACCCTCTGACAAGCAAAGGCAATGGAGAAGCCAGACTCACTTCACAACCGTGTTACTAACTTAACAATTGCAGTAATTTATTTAACAACAGTGGCAAGAAAAGTCATAAAAACTCACTTAAATGTTTCACTTAGCAACATAAATGTTGGGCGCAACTGTGGTTGTACGTCGAGGACTACCTATATTAAGATTTGGATTTGCAGCTGAAAATTAATGCTCTCTAATTTCTCACATGCTTTGCAGAAATCAAGAAATTGAGATTTGGATTATCCTAAATTAATTTCCTGGAAAGTCTTCTAGACATGCATGCAATGTTCTCTTGTAATGAAATTTTTTGTGACATTTCTCAAGAGGCAGCCCTTTCCATTTTATCCCAATGTAATGGGATAATTATAAAACCATAGAGCATTTGTATGTAATCCTCAAAGCTTAGAATATTGTTGTACATTCTGGGATAGATTATTGCTCAATAGGGCTTCTCTTTTTGTCATATTTCACATTCAAATTTCTTCATTCCCATTAAACCTGGCTGAAATTTGATCCCTGTATATCCTATCATTGTTATTCCCTCTGATACCTGTGGGAGAAAGAAATAATAGCAATAGCAATAGCACTTAGACTTATATGCTGCTTTGTAGTGCTTTACAACACTCTAACTGGTTTACAGAATCAGCATAATGCCCCCCAAAAGCTGGGTCCTCATTTTACTGATTTCAGAAGGATGGAATGCTGAGTCAACCTTGAGCCAGTCAGGATCAAACTCCTAACAATGGGCAGAGTTAGCCTGCAAAACTGCATTCTAACCATTGCGCCACCACTGGTGCAGTGGTTAGAATGAAGGGTTGATCCTGACCATGCAAATATTTGTTCCCATGCTGTAGCACTTCCTCTCAAGCCTCGTCCGGAGAGCAGGAAAATCAAGCAACCGAGACGAGTGCTGAGTTCTTCAGGAACGGTTTATTGAGCAAAAGCAAACAAACTCCAAAAGGAACAAAGCCAGCGTTGGCTGCTACTCACATCCAACGCTGTTAAATACACGTTGCATGTACACGCCCACGGCCCACCCGACCGCACCATCCACCCATCCCTTACTTAATGCCCGTTCCTCCCAAGCACCTCCCTTTGTGATGCGTCCCGACACCCGGCACCCGGCACCCCCCAGGTGAGTTCCCTTGCGTACACCGGCCCATCGCCGCCAGACGCCACCCCCACACCCGTCCCCGAAACTGGCACCTTCCTACCCGACGCTCCAAGCGCTGCTCCACCCAGCTGCTCCCCCCCTTCGCAGGACCGGTGAGCCCCCAGCTGTGCCTCCCCGTATCACCAGCTCCCGGGCCTCAGGCTGGCGTGTCTTGTCCACCAGCGCCATGAGAGCCAGGCCGACAGCTGTCACGGGCCCAAGGCCCTGCGAGGCCATCGTAGCTGGCAGGACGAGGCCGGGCCCAGGACCCTGCGAGGCCACCATAGCCGGCAGGACAAGGCCGGGCCCCGGACCCTGCGAGGCCACTGTAGCCGGCAGGGCAAGGCCGGGCCGCACAGTGCACGCGCGCATCACTGAGGCCCCAGCTGGCTCGGCGCGCACGTGTGGAGGCGCGCAGTCATCAACAGGCCGCCGTTGCTGCCGCAGCCAGTGGGATGCTGCCGTGGCCCGGGCCCCGGCAAGGACTTCAGGGCCGGAGACAATCGCGGGAGCAGGTGCTGGTGAGCGTTGCGCCCGTGGTGCTGGCCGGCGTCGAGCCCGCGGGGCGCGACATGCCACCCCTTCTACCAGGGGCCCTCCTGCAGGGGAAGATATAAGAGGTAAGCAACTGTCCACCCGGCCCACGGCGCCCACCCGGCCCCCCCTTGGTTTGCCAGGGTGCAATAAGTGGAATGCCCACACCAACCAAGGGGCATGTACATCAGCTTCCCCTACCCATGTTGCTTCTTCTACGGGATATCCCTTCCACCTGATTAGGTACTGGACACCCCCCCTACGGACACTAGCATCAAGGATCTCTTGAACCTCGTAATGCTCGCCGTGGGTGGGCCCAGGCCCTCCCTCCCCTACTGCCGTTGAGGCTGTGGTGGCGGGCTTCAGCAGGCTACTGTGGAACACCGGGTGGAGTTTGCCTAGGATCTTCGGTAGTTGTAGCCATACCGTTATGTGGTTAATTACCTGTACTACCCCCTCCCTCTTACCTTCAAACTGCGGCATATGTGACAGCGCGTCCGCCAGGAAGTTTTCCCCCGGAACATACTTCAACGTAAAGCGGAATCGCCGAAAGTACAGCAACCACCGTACATGCTTGGGTGAGAGCTGTCGGGGTGTCTGCAAAGCCATCAGATTTTTATGATCTGTCCACACCTCAAATGGGTGGACAGCCCCCTCCAAATGATGTCGACAAAGTTCCAGTGCCCAGCGCACGACGAAAGCCTCCTTCTCCCATATCGCCTAGGTGCGCTCTGCGGGAGACAACTTTTTAGACGCATAAGCACATGGCTGAAGTGCCCCGTCCTCGTTTCGCTGAAGAAGGATGGCTCCGAGAGCGACATTGCTCGCGTCTGCTTGGACCACATAGGGCAGGGCAGGGTTTGGGTGCCGTAAGACCGGTTCTTTAGCAAAAAGAGCCTTGAGTGTATCAAAGGCTCGTTGGCACTCTGCAGTCCACCCCACCCGTAGTCCGGGACGTGGTTGTACTGTCAGCTGACGTGTACGGAGGAGGTCCGTGAGTGGGAGGGCTATGGCCGCAAAACATGGTATGAATTGGCGGTAGAAGTTTGCAAAGCCTAGAAAACTTTGCAACTGACGCCGTGTCCGCGGAGCCTGCCATTGCTGGATGGCCTCTACCTTCTTTGGGTCCATTTCCACCCCCCTGCAGAGATCCTGTACCCCAAATAATCGAGCTGTGTTCTGTGGAACTCGCATTTGGACAGCTTGACAAAGAGCCGTACGTCCCGCAACTTAGTCAACACCCGCCTGACCAAGGCTACGTGCTCTTCCAACGTCTCTGTGTAAACCAGGATGTTGTCCAGATAGACCAGGACCCCGCGGTATAAGAATTCATACAAGACTTGGTTAATCAGTTGCATGAAGACAGCAGGGGCACCCTGTAGCCTGAACGGCATCACCCGAAACTGGAAACTCCCCAGAGGACAGTTGAATGCCATCTTCCACTCGTCCCCTGCCTTGATTCGGATACGATAGTAGGCTTCTCTGAGGTCCAGTTTGGTAAAGATCCAGCCTTTCGCCAGATGGGCCAGCAGGTCTTTCATTAACGGGAACGGGTAAAGGTGCTCAACGCACACTGCGTTCACACCATGATAGTCCACGCACAGCCTAAGCCCACCGTCCTTTTTCTCGCGGAACAGCACGGGCGCCGACATCCTAGACCGTGCTGGCTGGATGAACCCCCGCTCCAGGTTTTTGTCGATGTACCGCCGGAGCTCCTGCATTTCTTTCGGGGACATAGTGTACATCCGGGGTTTTGGCAGCTTGGCACCTGGTTCCAGCTCGATGGCGCAATCCGTAGAGCGATGAGGCGGTAGCGTGTCGCACTCTCGCTCGTCGAACACGTCCAGCAGGTCGGAGTAATCTCGGGGTATCTGGGCCTCTTGCGCTAACCCACTCGCGTAGGCCCTCTCTCGTTCCTCCGTGTGTAGTGGTCCCAGGAATGTGTGCTCCTGCAGAGGCTGTGGGTCCAACCCCAACCGGAGATGGCGGCAACCCCCCTCCCACCAGATCGTGGGGCCCCACCAGTCCAACCATGTGAGCCCTAGAATGACTGCCTCAGTCATGGATGGTACCACTATAAACCGCAAAGTCTCCCAGTGATCGCCCATCTCCAACTCGATCGGTTCCGTGATGTGAGTGATGGGTGCCCCCCCAAGAGAGACCCATCCACCTGTTGAAAGCGTAGGGGGTTGGCCAGCTGCCTCATCGTGTCCCCCAGTGCAGCTACCACTGCCTGGCTCATAAGGCACCGGGTGCTACCCAAATCAACGAGGGCCTTATACGCTTTCTTCTAACCCGTACTGACCAGCACCACAGGGAATACAAAGGGACAAACTGGAGCACTCACCATTGGGTCCTCGTCTAGGTCCTGTTCCTCCGGACTCTCGTACTGTGCGGGCTGTGTTTCCACCGGCGTCTCCACCCGGACAGGAGCGGTTGGCCTGGAGACATCCCCGCCTAATTGGTGAGCAGCTCGTGTCCGCTCCACAGATTTCCGGGTTCCGGTCCCCCATGCTGAGGAGACAGAAGGGGCTGGCCGGGCAGGAGGCAGTGGGCAATCGGCTGCCCGGTGTCCTGGTTGATCGCACCTGAAACACCTCAGGGCAGCCCGTACTGGCTGGGAGGGAGGCCGCGTAGACGCCCCCACAGGCCACTCCTCTGCTTTTGTCTTCTCGGTCGGCTGTCGGCTTCCAGAGGGAGGTTTGAACCGTCCCCGCACGTCCTACAACCCCACGTCCAGCTCCATGGCCACACGGTATCACTCCTGCAGTCACGCCGGGACACTGCGTACCACACAAGCCCAGCGGAGAGCCCCGTCCAGGCCAGCCCTAAAATGGTGGACGAGGAGACGCTCTGGCCATGAGCGCAACTTTCCGGCCACCTTATGGAACTCCCTCACATACTCTACCTCAGGTCTGCCTCGCTGTCGTAGGGAAAGGATGTTGGCCTCAGCCCGCTGCACCCGGGAGATGTCCTCGAAACGGGCCCGTAACGACTCCAAGAACAAGCCAACATCCCCGAGCTCCCGAGCGTGGTCACTGTATAAATCGGCCGCCCAGGCCGCTGCCTCTCCTTGCAGGCAAGCTGTTACTGCCACCACCATAGCCCGCTGGGACATGTAAGCCTGGGCATACTGGTCCATATGACCTATCACCTGGCCCAGGAACATTGCCAGGCAGTCGGGGTGGCCTTCGTAGGTAACTGACAAAGGTGGTGGTCCCCATACCACTCCGGGTCCCCATGAACCCACCTGCGGCCCCAGTATGGGAGAAGCTCCAACTAGCCATGTGGTCAGTTGGCCAGGCCTGTCGTCCGTCCCTGACCACACCCCCGCAGCACCTCGGCCAAGGCCCACAGGAGCAGAAGCCTCACGGGGCACGCCAAGACCAGGTTGGTTCTGGTAGGGTGGTGCGTCCAGAGATGAATGGGTCAGCCCAGCCCGTCCTGCTGGGGCCCCGGCAGGGGACCATTGGCCTGGCTCCTGGCCACCAGCCTCCCCAAACCTGGTCCACAAAATGTCCATAGTCCGGTTGCCTGGGGTGGTGGAATAACTCCACTCCTCCCCATCGTCCTCCATAAGGCACCGCTCCCTCCAAACTGACGAGGGTCCCCTTAGCCGGGGTTTGTGGGTCTCCTCAAAACCTCTGTGGCTCAGGGCAGGGCCCAGCCACCTTCGTCTGCCGAGGCCTTGGCTCCCTGCCTCCCTTGGCTCCACTGCGCAGTCCTCAAGTAACGACAGCCGCTGTCTAGGCCGAACCCCCGGAAGCGCAACCTCTCCCACGTCCACCGTCCTGGAGGAGGCTGCACCAGCCCCGGCCCCCATCTCAGGCCTGACCTCCTTCTCAGGATCAACCGCTGGGGCAGCCCCCTGCAATCCCTCCGCCATGACAACTCACCCACTTGTCGCTCGGAAGGCGAGATGAAAGGGTGGAAACGCTGACTTCCTCTCAAGCCTTGTCCGGAGAGCAGGAAAATCAAGCAACCGAGACGAGTGCTGAGTTCTTCAGGAACGGTTTATTGAGCAAAAGCAAACAAACTCCAAAAGGAACAAAGCCAGCGTTGGCTGCTACTCGCATCCAACGCTGTTAAATACACGTTGCATATACACGCCCACGGCCCACCCAACCACACCCACATCCGCCCATCCCTTACTTAACGCCCGTTCCTCCCAAGCACCTCCATTTGTGATGCGTCCCGACACCCGGCACCCGCCACCCCCAGGTGAGTTCCCTTGCGTACGCCCACCTCGTCGCCGCCAGATGCCACCCCCACACCCGTCCCTGAAACTGGCACCTTCCTACCCGACGCTCCAAGCGCTGCTCCACCCAGCTGCTCACCCCCCCTTTGCAGGACCGGTGAGCCCCTGGCTGTGCCTCCCCGTATCACCAGCTCCCGGGCCTCAGGCTGGCGTGTCTTGTCCACCAGTGCCGCGAGAGCCGGGCCGACAGCTGTCACGGACCCAAGGCCCTGCGAGGCCACTGTAGCCGGCAGGACGAGGCTGGGCCCAGGACCCTGCGAGGCCACCGTAGCCGACAGGACGAGGCTGGGCCCAGGACCCTGTGAGGCCACCATAGCCGGCAGGGCAAGGCCGGGCCGCACAGCGCATGCACGCACCACCGAGGCCCCAGCTGGCTCGGCGCGCACGTGTGGAGGCGCGCAGTCGTCAACAGGCCGCCATCGCTGCCGCAGCCAGTGGGATGCTGCCGCGGCCCGGGCCCCGGTGAGGACTTCAGGGCCGGAGATGATCGTGGGAGAAGGTGCTGGTGAGCGTCGTGCCCATGGTGCCGGCCGGCATCAAGCCCACGGGGCACGACACTTCCTAGAGCTCAAGACAAAATGCAGGTCAGAGAAAAAAAAACCCTAAATTAATATTTAAATTATAAAAAATATCTTTAGTGGCAATGGTATTGATATCTGGTTCAGAAATGAATACTCTGGAAAAATAAAGTAACATACATGATTTGGAAGCTTGCCTGTTAATAATGAAAAGCAAGAGAAAGAGGAATAGCAGTTGTGCTGCAAGAATTTTTCAAACTCTGGATATCCCTCTAAACTTTGTTATCATGTTTATCTAAATGGGAAACAACCCAACAGTTGAAACACAAATATTGTTATTTCGATCTACATGAAAGGTGATGTCAGATTCAACATTTTTGGCTTGGTGCCTCACTGGTGTCTTGCCATCAAAGGACTAAGGGGGAGGGATGGAGGACAAATGGACAATAAACCTGTATTATCTATTGTGGGAATTAGGGAGGGTGAATGAGAGCTAAGGATCAACAGTCAACATGGAACCAGTTCGTGCCAGGCATCCTCAAGGTCATTTATGCTGAGTGAGGAAATTTACCAGCCCAAACACCTCAGCTATCCCAAAACATCTTGGTGGTTTTACATGGGCTGGATTTAGACTGGTCAAGAGGGTAGGGATGGGGAAGGAAGGAAATAGTTGATGTGTTGATGTGCAGGAAACTCAGATTCTGCCTGACTTTACTGCAACCAGAAGTTAAAGTACTTTTCACTTCAATTAAATGTTTAGGGTTTTTCTCTCCTAATGAATCAGACTGGGGCAGGTCTGACAGGTGATAGCAAAATCTCTTTAAAATGCAAACCAATTAATCTCCTTCATATTGCTAGTCAATGATACACAAGACTTGCATGATAGAAGTTGGGTCATATAGGATAAAATTCTGATTGAAAACAGGATGGGTTTAGACATTTCTTTCAAAATTAGATCACAGTTTAATATAATATCTTTTCATTCACAATTGTGTGACACAGCAATGATGGATATTATATGGTTGCTGATTTTGCTTCAGATTATGATGAAATTCCCAAGATATAGGCAAAAATAGCAGGTATAAACATGAGTGGTATGGTGACTTAGTGGTGAAGACCTCTAACCTGGAATGTTGAGAGTTCAGTCCTAGGTGGTGACAGAAAAAATATCTACTGTAAACTCCACATAGGGGTCAGGAAGAACATACAGCCAGTAAATGCTCAGTTCCATCCAGTTGCCCTGACTTTAACCTAAACTAAGGGCCATAAAACTCATTTATGCATTTCCAATTCCTGAATCTGTGGGGGAAATCTGTTTATTTCTGTGCTATTTCTCAGGAAACAGATGAGCATGATGAGCAGCAAGATGAATGGTTTCAATTACAGGGTCAATGAATACACTAGACCTGAAAATCCAGTTTAGGAACACAGAGTCATGGAGAAAATCTATGTGGTTGCTAAGACTCAACAGAAGCTTAGTGGAAAATAATCCATCAATAAATCTAGTCCAATCCAATCCAATCTAATCCAATTCATCTAATCCAATCCAATCCAATCCAATCCCATACCATGACATACCATACCATACCATACCATACCGTACCGTACTGTACCGTACCGTGCCGTGCCGTGCCGTGCCGTGCCGTACCGTACCATACCATACCATACCATACCATACCATACCATACCATACCATACCATACCATACCATACCATACAATAATCAAAGAAATTTATAATTGCTGATTCAAATTAATATTGCTTTATTTTGTGTCCATGTTTCAAGAGTCCTGCTACTAGGTCATTTAGAATAATGTTATTGCTTATCTTGAACACAATGAAGAAATCCTGAGAGCCATGCAGATGACTACAATGAAACACAATTAAAAGGAAGAGGAGGAACTATCATTTTAATATAGTATTATGTTTATGGGCAAGAGGATTTGGTCTGTGCAAAGAAAGGGTCTTCATTTAAGAAATAAGCTTTTTAATCATCTTTGGAAAAGTATAGAGACAGGTAAATGATCACTAGAAGTCCTTGATCACTAGAAGATGTCCCTGCATAGGGATCAAAGGAGTGGGCAACCAAGCTGTTTATGTATGGTGCTAGCACTTACGGTAGTTTTTAGCCTCCGGGGATACACAAAATAAGCAAATATGTAAATAAATAAATAAAAATACACACAGTGGGATATGGATAGACAGACTGACAGATATTTTTGTGCAGCCCTGAGTCACTAATCACAATAAATTTTATAAAGTCACTATATAAATATATAAATCTGATAAAGAGAAATCAGTTAAATTTTTAAAATGATTTTAAAAAAATTCTAATTGTGAGTGACATAGAGAAAATAATTTTATGGGATATGCAATAAAATTATTAGACAAATATTAAGCAGTACTCTACAATACAGACATAAGGAAACAAAAACTGCTCTGCATTTAAAATAGTAAAATGAAAATAATTGAAAAATATTTATAACCCTTTCTTCCTCAGTTGCCTGTTGTTCAACTCTGGTCTCAAAACAATAATGTAGCATTTGGGGGAAAAAATGCATATCAACAGCCCAGCACTTGAGGCTAAAATTGAGAAGATCTCCACAGCCACCATATATTTCCCCTTCGTGCTCAGGTAGGTTGGAAAAAAGGATATCCAAACACTGCAGAAAACCAACATGCTGAAAGTGATGAACTTAGCTTCATTGAAACTATCAGGTAATTTCCTGGCAAAGAAAGCAACTATGAAACTGGTCATTGCCAAGAAGCCCATAAAACACCTTGCAGAATAAAACAAAACCAAGGAGCCTTCCTTACACTGCAGGACAATTTTTCTAGGCTCTGAGTGCAGGTCAGCATCTGGGACAGGAGGAGAGATGGACAGCCATATAGTTGAAATTCCAACCTGAATTAAGAAGCCTGATAAAACAAAAGCATAGCCCAGTCTTTTCCCCACCCATTGGCTCATCCTGCTTCCTGGCTTGGTTGCCATAAAAGCCAGGACCACAGTCAGAGTTTTGGCCAGCACACAGGAAATAGCCACAGAGAAGATGATACTGAAACCAGTTTGACGGAGAACACATACCACCTTATTGGGCTGACCGATAAATACTAATATACCAAGGAAGCAGAACAGGAGGGTGATGAGGAGAATGTAGGTGAGATCCCGGTTGCTGGCTTTGATGATGGGAGTGTTGTGATGCATCAAAAATGTCATTAGTACCAGAACTGTGATTGTGGAACAGAAAAGGG
Organism: Vipera ursinii; assembly: GCF_947247035.1. NCBI lineage: Eukaryota > Metazoa > Chordata > Lepidosauria > Squamata > Viperidae > Vipera > Vipera ursinii. The sequence goes on along the minus strand of NC_139517.1, from coordinate 20,712,082 downwards.
AAAAACAGGCTAAAGTGATTCCCAAAGGTTCTTTATATGACAAAAAACTTATATCTTTGGGAATACATGAATCCTGCTTTTTGTTGGGATAATATTCATCTGTACAGCGGTAACAGTCATTCAAATCTGAAATGGAAAAGATATGGTCTGAGTCATAAATGTTTGCTTAAAACCTAGGAAAAGCATAACTTTTATATACTGTAGCTAAGTATTACATTTCCAATTAATCCAAACTCAACAACAACAAAAACTTTATATGAATTGTTTTTCAATCATATCTAAAACTCAGATAACAATAGAATTCAATACACCTGTGCAGATGATTTGAAACAAATACCGTGTTTCCCCAAAAGTAAGACCTGGTCTTATATATATTTTTTGCCTTCAAAAGAGACACCAGGTCTTATTTTGGTGGGATGTCTTACCCCTTACCTTAGGACTGCCACCTGCCTTCCATGCCCCACACCTGTCACACCACTGTTCAAGTTCTGCCACATCCAATCAGGAAACCACATGGCTCGTTGTGCCAATTGCTCTATTCCCACTGGTCACAGCAGGCCACATGGCACATCATGCCAATCATGCCAGTGCCGCTGTTCATGGCAGGAGGCTGTGATGCTCATAGTGCTGATCCCATCAGTGCCACCATTCATGGCTGGAAGCACCGAGATTTGTCACACCAATCACGGCACTGTTGCCATTCATGGCAGGAGGCCACATGTTCATCGTGCTTATATTGGGCACATGTGTAATCAAGCTAGGGCTTATTTTCAGGATAGGTCTTATTTTGGGGAAAACACAGTACTTGTTTTATTTCAATATTTATCAGATACGAAAAATATGCACAATATATGCATCCTTGAAACTGCAGGGTCTACTTCAAAATACTAAATGTAACTGTGAGTTCTAGTTCTGCCTTAGACATATGGGCCAGCTGGGTGACTGTTGGCCAGTCACTAACTTTCAGTCCAGCCCCCCTCACAGAGTTGTGGAGAATATAAGAGGAGGAAAGAATGTTATGTATGATCACCACTTTGAATTATTTATAAGGTAATAAGAGTGTGATAATAATCTAATAAATAAGTAAATAAATTAAATTTTAAAATAAGGCTCTGCCAGATGTAAAAGCTGAATTCAGACTATGGATATTTGTGATCACAGTGTTAACATCTATTTGTTAAAGTATTAAGCAAGAAATCTCAAAATATATTTATTTTTCATTCTAGATTATATAAAATTTGCTTTTACATTGTAGATATTAGATTCCCCCCCCCCAAAAAAAAACAAGAAAAACACACAGAGCTTTTTCTAAACAATTTCTTTATTATTCCTGGCTCATAAATAAAAATCTTGCCAGATTAAAGCAAACTACTTGCACCATTAAAATATGGTTTATGAACATATAAGAAGTCTTAGGGAGGAGGGTTTTTTATTCTCTTCTCTACCAAACTGTCTAAACTTTGCTGCCTTTTGCTTCTCTGGAATGCATTGCCTTTTTCCTGGAAATCCAGACTACATTCTTCCATAATAGACTACAACAAATTTGTGGGTAGCCATTAAAACCTCATTTGCCTATTGAAAAAATTGCTCTTTGATAAACTATAAGATAACTACATAGTTCAAAATCAGGAAACTAAAGAAGATGTATAATTTTTGTACATCATCACTTTTCTAAATTAATTTATAATGATACCCTCTCATGCTAAATATTGGAGCAAAATAAGTAGAAATTACAATTAAAAGTTCTGGAAGAAACATCAGCTACCTCAGATATGTTTATGATGCAACTCTGACAGTTGGAAATTCAAGGAATCTATTCCTAAAGATGAAAAGAGGGAGTGTGAAATCTATTAATATTAAAAATAAAAATAATAAAGCTGAGAGTGTTAATAGCCAAGGACAATCTAGAAGAATCTGAGCTAGTCACTGTTTGTATATTACTAGCATTAAAAATACAAATTGTTGGTGTCTGTATTCATAAAATAAAGAGATAGCTGCTATTTCAGAGATCTATAGGAAATATAATGAAGCAATAAAATATAACACTGAAAACAAAGCTATGTAGAGTCGACATTGTGGTCATCATTGTAACAGTTGCAATATTTTGGTTGTGAAACCTGCATAGTCAGAAATGCTGAACAAAGAAAATTAATACTGGAAAAAAATGTTGGGAAAACTTTGAACCACAAGAAGAATTTTCAATTCGCTACTATATGAAATAAAACCAGACTGCTCACTGGAAGCAATAACAGCAAAATCATTATAAAATATTTTCAACATATAATGTGAAGGCAAGAACCACTGAAGAAGAACCCGATGCATGGAAAAATTGAAGGCAATCAAAAAAGTGAAGAGATAAATATGTGATTATATACAACCATGATTAACATAATTGTCAGCATTCAAAAATTCAAGAGAATTAGTTATCAACATACAATCCTTGCAAAATATAATGTTAAGTCATGAAGAATTGGAATTAACTAAGCAAATTTCCATTATCAAAGCTTACATCAGCCAGGGCATAGAAAAACTCAAAGAAACAGTGCAAGATCAGAAGATGTGGAGAGACCTGCCAAGAGTTGGACATGACTGAATGGATCTTCATCACCATCATCAAGAAGTTTTCATACCCTAGATGTTTTAGCATCCCTTCAGAAGCCAGACACCATTCCTAGGTACACAGAGTATTAAGAGGAAGACTTGCTATTGCAAATCCCAACAGCAACAAAGCAGGAAATAGCTATTAGGAGAGATAGATATGTTACAAATCCCATCTTTTAAGGAGGGCTATCAAGTGGGACCAAAAAAATAAAAGGTAAATCTTTTTTTAAAAGCTTTTTACTGGCTTCCAGTTTGTCATGCAGCTGCTATGGACGGCTAGGAGACTTGCTCTCTCTCCCCCGTCCAGTTTTGTATCGCTGGGGGGCCCTGAAAAGGGCCAAAAGTCATCCCAAAGAGGCAACCAGCAAGGAGGGGCGCTCGCTGGATCGTGGGAGAGCCGCATCTTTCCTGTCCTACCTGGCGATCCCTCCAAACTGACAGATGAAAGGACTGACCATTATGGCTCATGCCTAGGCTGTAAACAATTGAAGTCACATTTTCCACCAGGCAATTCTTAAAGCAGTGTGGAAGAGACTGGGTGAGATCTACCTCTTTTACACCCTAATTACTTTCTGTACCTCCTTAAGCTCCTAAGCATTTTCCCCCCTGCACTGAGGGAAGAGGGACTTTCGCCCTCCCTCCAGAAAGAGCAGCAACTAAATACCCAGGGACTTTTTAAATGTTTAAAAAGTAACTGAATCCCTGTTGAAACTTTATTTCTCAAAGCATGTGGATAGAAAGATTTTTTATTTCCTATTCTTCATTGTCTACTTCTGTTGGAAATCTGGATTCTTTCTTATAAAAAAAAGAAAAGAAAAACTGAAAAGGTTAAGTCAACTTTGGGACTCAAAGGGAAACTTTAAAAGGGGCCTGGCTGACTGCCCAGGGAAATAGATAAGATACATAACCTTGAGAACCTTGAAACAACAGCTGTGAAAGGCTTTGTGTTTCCTACCTAGAAAAAAATAATTCTCTTTTTTGGATTTTCTAAGTGTAAACCCTTTAGCTTAAAATACCAATATGGAAGAAGACCAGGAACAAAATTTATTTATGAATGAAGATCAACAAACTCTCGCTATGTTGAAAACACTAATCCAAATTCTTACCACAACCAATGAAATACTAAGAGGCTAGGTGAAGGAACAGACAGCCCAGATATGAAAGCCCAAACTTTGACACAACTAAAGAATCATCTATACAAAATACAATAGAAAAAAATGAAACATTCAAGTACAATGACAGAAGAATCTACTATTAAACAAATATTGATATTTGAAAATCCAGAAAAGACATTGACAACTTGGAAAAAGGAAAAGGTTTCTTATACAACTTAGAGGGAACTAGAGAATCTAGAAAAAGAACAATTCAGAACAACTATGTCGATATGGAAGAATAAAGAGACAACCCACTAGACCTACAAGCCCTCTCAAAAAAATGTTGATCGGATGGTTTTGCCAGTATCAATTAATATACATGATATTACAAGGAGATTGATTCGATGACCCAAAAAACAAGGACATGGAAGATAATTTGGCAAAGGAAAAAAGCCAGAATAAGACTCAAGAAGAATGGAGTTTCGACCATCTTATTGAAATCTGAAACAGAAGGTACTTAAATAGATAAGATGTGTATGTTGAACACAAGACATTGTTATGAACTGAGATAAAGAAAAAAATTTGGTCATTAAAATTTAGCAATATAAATATTAATAGCTAATTTGAATATTGATTTGTGCATAAAGTCACGTAAAGGTGAATAATGTAGACAAGCTAAAAACCTATTGTTGAAAGTAATAAATAGGTCTATATGGAATGTTAAAAACAAAAATTATCAGTTTAAGCAAGAGATAGCAGATACAAAGAGGAAGAGAGGAAGTATTAAATATTGAAATAAAAAGAAATTTTGATTACTACTTAAAAGCAACAACTGAAAATTAGCAAAAAGGAAGGATATCATATTGTATCCTTAATTTGTTGACATAGAGGGTGAGAAGTTAAGTAAACAGGATGTGTATTTTGAATATTAGATTTTGTGTGGAATGGTGATAGATGAATCGGGAGTATACTAAAAGTCTTGGCAACAATAAATATCAAACGTTAAATCTAAATGTTAGTGGAAATTAAAATTGAAAAATTTATTAGGTCATTGATTGTCTAAAAGATTGTATGTTAAAACAACTAGAATATGTGTAAACTAAAAACTATGGATATATGTAAAAAAGCTATTTTCTACAGTATGTGATTGATAGGATAAAACTTGTCTTTAAATCTACAAATAGACAGGAAAAAGAGAGGAAACGTTTACGGTAGCAATTTGAAATCTGTACTAATGATATCTGTATGTAACTGAATTATTACTACCCAGCCACCATGTTGCTTTTCAAATATGTGAATATAATATTACAAAATCAATAAAATTTGTAAAAAAAAAAAGGTAAATCCTTCCTTATGGAACATCATCTTTATGGAAATAGGTTTGGTCCCCACTTACATACTCTTTATAAGGCAGGGGACTTTGGGCAGAGAGCTTTGGGACCCATGGTTTGGGCAGAGGCAATGGTGGGATTCAAACATGTGAACAACCAGTACTCTGTGAAGATGCAGCTTCTGGAAGTCCATTCTGGGCCTGGGCAACAAAAAATTAGCTGGGTAAGGTGAATTTCCAAGATGAGCAATCCAAAGTCAATCTGAATGATGCCAAATCAAGGGAGATATGAGGTCAGTGGTGGGATTCAAATATGTGAACAACCGGTTCTCTGTGTGGATGTCACTTCCGGAAGTCCATTCTGCGTCTGGGCAACAAAAAATTAGCTACCAGTTCTGCTGAAGTAGTGCGAACTGGCTGAATCCCACCACTGGATGCAGTCAGGGTTGTAAATATCTAGATTCTAAGTTTCATGATACATAAGCCAGATGCTGGAGTTGCTTCTAGAAGGAGACCAATATTTCTGTGTAATTTAAATGCCTGTCTTCTGAATATGCACAACTGTGATCAAACCTTGCCTGGTGAGTTAACATCTTGCTGCTTGCTCATGAGTTGCAGGTCTGGCAAAATACAGAGATCCAAGGAGGAATTACTGGGGGGAGGGCAAATGTGTGTTTGTAGCAGCAGCCTGCATTGCAAGTGAATCAGACTCCAAAGACATGACAGCAAGTGAACATTATTAGACTATCCTTACCTTCTTTCTCAGAAATCTCCCCTTCTGGACATTGAATGCAAGAATAGCAACAAAATGGCTTCCCCTCTATCATTTGCCTCCAAGAACCTGCACAACATCTTGGTGTACACAGAGAAAGCGGAACTGTCTAATTCATAAAGCCAAAGCAAAGGAAGAAAGACATGCATAATTATGCAGCAGGGCATTTATGAACTCTATGTTCTTGGTAACATGACTACCATGAATCTATGCTTTTCCAGCACACCATCATACTTAGATGGAACAACAATAACAAGTTTTTGTTTTTCAGATATTGAATTTCCTAATCAGTTTCATTAACAATCCTTTCAAAACTGAAAAAAGGAAGATGTATTGTTGCAAAATACAGTATATAAAGCTGAAAAATATTTTTTGATGCTTTTGAGATGTTTGAGATATCTTTTATTTGATATCTTTAAGATTTGAAAGTTTGCAAAGATGATAAGCCAAATTTTAAACATGCCTTTTTATCATACCTAATACTGATTTTCTTCCTCTAGTTAACAATCACTTTAACATTTCCTATTTCAAATAGTTTACTGAATTGCTATCCATTAGAGACAATGCAGGGTTCAGATGAGCCCTACCTGTTCTCATCATTTTTATTGATAGGACTGAAATTCAGTGATCACATGCAGGTTGCCTGCAACTGCAACCAACCTGATTAAACCATTCATTCCATTTTATGGCATCCTCATTAATGGTGAATGATTGATCTGCAGGGGAGTGTGGATCAATCCTTCCAATTTTTAGCTTGGTCTGATTTTCAGAAAAAATAACATTTATGATATCAAATCCAGCAATCATCTTCCCTTCCTGATCAAACAATATACTGTCTCCAATACTGTTATTAAACGCAACATATCTCAAAAAATGATGCAGCTGAATAAGAAAGAAAGGACAAATATTGTAGCCAAACTATGTATTAATGCAGTTGTCAAAAGAAACTATTTCAATGTTGCATCTCTATCATGCAAGTATATAAGAGGGAGAAACACCTGCCTCAGCATTTCCCCTGCACTTTGTTAATTAATTAATTCTTAATAACCAAGGATGGAACCATTCATTTAAAAACAAAGTATAAGAACATTTTGCACTAAAATCTGCAGTGTTGCTTAGATTGGGCTCTTAGATGACATGGTTAGATTTGGACTGGGATAATCTTAATAAGCTTTTACACATGGTAGAAATGAAGCTATACAAATTAGGTAAATTGGAATCCATCTACACAGTGGATTTGAAAATAAGACATTGCATTACTATGGCTAGAGATTTAGGACTCAAGAGTGTAAGGTGCATAATACCTGCCAAAATGGGTGATTATGAATCCATAGCCCACCATCCATCATTGTTCTGTGTTTGAGCCAAGAGGTAGACATGGCATGTAAAGCATGGGCTATGGCAAAGGCAGCATTGTAGATACTGTAGCTGTAGCCAGACATGGATATTTCAAAAACGGGGGCAGAGAGTTTATTTATTTTCTCCTGGCCAGTGCAAATGTTCTCCTCTTCTCCATTGATAAGCGTACCTGGAAATTGACAGTTGAAGACCTGCTCCCAAAAGCCTTTGAAAAAACCATCTCCTTTTGTAGTGAAAGGATTTCGACTCTCAATAAATTGATGGAATCCAGACACATCATTGGAATGAAATGCAAAGCCCAAAGCTCCATGGAAAATTCCTAAATCCCAATACCTTTGAAATCCAAAGGAAGCAATCTCTATTTGGGCTGTGAAGATCCATAGCTTTCCTAGGGGTTTCCGATGCTTACTGTGTACATCTTCATCTGACTGATAAGCAAGAAATCTAAAAAATCCAAAGGAATTAGATTCACCAAAAGCAATTATCACTGTAGTCTTACTAGCTGTCAATGTATGATAAGTCTTCCTCCCTTTATCCAGTAATTCAAAGATATTAGTAATAAAAGTTATGCCAGGGATTTTTTCTATGAATGCAATACAGACACCCTTCTGAGAAAACATGGGTATCACTGTTTGTAGAAGTCTTTCTCCACCATCAGTCTCCATAACCACCATTCCAATCCATATCCATCTGAAGTGCAGAAGCAGAGACAAAATCCCTTCATATTGAAGATCTTCCTTTGGAACCATTTGGTAGAAGGGAAGGCCAGGAGATTTGTCCTTCATCACCGGAGTGGGACTATAGGTCAGCTAAAGAGATCCATGAAGAAGAAGAAGAAGATAATAACAGCAGTTATTATCATGTGCCCAGTATGTGTTAAATTCAAAAATTAGTATTTTCCATCTGCTTATAATAATATATCATTCTAAATTATATTTGTTCTTTCAATCCATAACATATATAGATATCATATGTGTATGTATTATCTATCATAATAATTAAATAACATTTGAAATTAAACAAAATCTAATTTAAAACTGTTTTAAAAAGAGATTAACAGATATTAAACAAAAAACTACATTTTTTAATCACAGAGTTTCTGCGGGCTTCAACCTTTGTCTTCTGTTATTTTGAATGTGTTGTAGATCACATTATTTTACTTGGTATATTTTGGGATATTGCTGTATGTATGTCACACATTTCAGACCAATACTCTTCATGTATTGGATTTATAAATTATATAAATTATTACATTAAATCTATTTAACTTTATTGCATAATTGTATAGAATATTGTTATTGTTTTATCTTGTTGATCTAATAATTTTGGCTAATTTTGAACTTTAGTTGAGCTCATTTAACAAATAACAATTTAATCATAGCATTTGTTTTGACTTTCTTGTGTTAATGATGGTTATTACTCCATTTCTTCTATTATTTGCTTGTTCATAGTAGGTCTGTGTGACTCAATTTCACCCATCTGAGTTCACTTATCATCAGAATGTAAATCGTCACTCTTGACCTTTATATTACAAAAGTATTAAGCTTTACTTGGTTCTCACATGCAACATGCTAACACAAATTCTGTCTGTCTGTCTGCCTGCCTGTTTTCCTGCCTACCTATCTGCCTACCTACCTACCTATAGTATCTGACTCTGTTTGTTATAGCACTGCTGGACTTAACTTCTTGAAGGAGGATGAAACATGAGCAGGGGCACCAGGGAATGATAGTCTTGCAGGAGGTGATTCCAGCATTATTGAAGCCAGTAAATCCATTCTGACTGAGGTAGATCCAGCAAGCCCCCAGGACTCCCTGCTTTGCACTCATTTACTGCCTGTGAGATTCTAAGGTATTCTATCTAGTCCTACTAGCAGCATTGGCACAGAAAATTATTTATCATCTCCTTACAGAAGGACTTTCTTTTGGGAATAATCCAGTGCTATTTTAACTTTGTTGTTGTTGTTGTTGTTGTTAGTTGCACAGTTGTGTCCAACCCATCGCGACCCTATGGACAACATTCCTCCAGGCCTTCCTATCTTCTACCATCTTCCTATCCTCTACCAACTTGCCATATTGCAAATACCTTTGGACCTAGGGGAATGATAATGTTTATGTTTAAAAGAGGGAAATGGATTTATTCTAACACCTTTCTTTTCAATATTTCAATTATATTTCAAGAATTTCAATAAAGATGGCAAACAGGAGCAGACACATCCTGCATAACTCCTGAGGCCTGTTGGAGATTACTTGCCTGCCTCCAGCCAAGAAGTCTTTCTGATAAATTGTTAAGCACAGGAAAGATGCTGAAGTATTTTCCACCCTCCTCCCCTCGCTTAAATCTAGAAGCTAAAGGATCTTCTATCCTCCCTGCCACTTAATGTCCAGTGAGACACCAAAGGACCTGCCATCTTCTGCTCATACCTGAAGGCTGCCACATACCTCCTATTTTCTCTCCAAGGAGCCTGCTAATGTTCCTAAAGAAGGAAAGGGAGGTGGTGGATGAGGAGGAGAGGAGGAGGAGGGGGTAGGAGGAGGAGGGAAAGAGAAAGAGAAGTAGAATAAAAATGAGGAGGATTAAAGAATGACAGCAGGATGTGTGGCTCTCTACAACTTTTCCTTACACAGTGGCCAATAAAGTAAGAGAAGGAGGGGGACAAGAAAAACGATTAAGAGCAAGCAAAGAAAAATGGCTGTTAGATGTAAATCCTTCTGTGAGATGAATGATTACCTTTTTGTGAATAATTTCCTTTCATTTGCTTCTTTATTTCTGCTTTTTTCCCTGATACTCTGCTCTATTAATCCCTATTGCTGTCCCTTTCAGCTCTATGATTTGATGTTCTATGTTCTAATATCTATGGGAATTCAATGGTTACAACCTTCCCCCCGAAACTTAATAACAGACATTTGGTTATACCAATAGAGGAGAATATTTGTAGTTTAAGATGAACATCAGGGCAACAATCAAGAAGTAAACATTTAAGGAACTGGAAAACAAGCTAATAGTAAACAGTTCAACCAAAGAACCCCCAAGATCACTCCCACCAACACTGACAGTGCAAGACACTAGAATATAAATTGAGTGCCAACCACACTCCTTGCAAGTAAAACATCTGCAAGAAAACAACCAAGGTAAGAGAGCACTAAGGATCCCTCATTTAGCCATGCTTCTTTTTGCTGATTACACAGTCATCCTTTCTCTAAGCTAAGGTACCCCTAAGGTCAATGAACCTTAGCAGATTACTGTACAAAAGAATGACTTAAACTAATTCTTAAACTATTATTATTATAATGTACTCTAAAATTCCAGTTTTCTCAAGGGGACTGATGTCCCAGAAACAAGAATGGTGTCAATAATTATATTATAGAACAGGTCAATCCTTTAAATATCTTGCTACAGTATGGCGAATATAGCACAAACAAATTAAATTAATATTTAATAAGGCTAACAAATTCTTTAGAAATCATATTGGTCTTCTTTCATACCTAAAGAGACAAAAGCTCTTTAAAGCTAAATTCATCTGCCTGTTAGATGGCTGCCAATTACATGCATATAATATCATAAAGTCTTTAGGTGTCATATACTACAGATTCCTAAGAGCATAGTCAAAGTGCCCTGCTGCATCTCAAATCCAGTACATCATTTAAAAATTGGTATAAGCCCTCTGGAATTCAAGATTCACAAAAAACAGCTTTACTTCTGGTGCAAACTCTAATTTTTGACTTATTAAATTTTTAAATCTTAATTATTTGAATTTAATGAAGATATTTTTCACACATAAGACAAATGATCTCTCCATTATGACTATATTTAAAAATAATGGAAATTCTCCCCCTCTCTCTCCCCCCTGTTTACCTTGAATATCATCTAAATTGATTCAGAAATATTTAAACTGCAAAGATGCATACAGTAAAATGAAGAAATTGTAAAAACATTGTTAACATTCATTGTCATACCTTACCTGGGGAATCTTATAGATATCCAGGAGAATTGCCATATCAAGAGAAGTAACAGAATCTAGACCACCAATCACTGCAAGGAGCTTATTCTTCATGTTACAGTTGTAATTTGGGAAAAATCTTTCTAGTGCATATGTAAGAATCATAGTGGAATAAAATGTCCATTTTGTATCATAATAATTGTCATAAATATGGATTCCCAATGTTATATTGGGTAATATTTGAGGATTTTCATTTATCTCTTTTGCTGCAAAGGCCAAAGCCAGGATGTGCTGGTAATTCATTGAAAATATTCTAAAATGAGCATTGCAATGTATATTAGATAATAGTTTACAATTCTGAAATTTTATGCAGCTTTTCCTATTGTACTCATTCCTATTTAATATACACATGCCTCTTTGAGACATATATTTCTCATACTGTAGAATAGCAAACACCCAAATTCTTATTATTTTATTATATGTAATAATTAATATCTGTAAAAAGTACCTTTCAAAAATAAATGGTGGAGAAAAAATGAAAAAAAATCAAGCAGAATGAACCCCTTTTGATTGCAAAACTGAAGAGGGTTTAATACTTGGATGTTGAATACTTGGTTCTTGTAAATTTATCAGTACTGCATTATAAATCTGAAGAAACAAATGTGTCCTGCTACACCTGTGGGAAAGTAAGAAATTTGTCTCAAGAAAAGGGATTAAGAAATTGAATAGGACAAGTAAATGCCAAAGGCAAAGGGAAAAGAATTGTAATGAAAGATATTATGTTCCAAAAATTAGGAGGAGAAATCAAAACTGTGATCTACCCTTGCCAATCCCCTCTCTGGTGAAAAGTATTGTATAAATGTTTTAAAACATACAATAGCAGAGGCTTTGGAGCAAATTGTGTTGAACATATATTTCCTCATATAACTAAACAAACACACAACTAAACCATTTCCTTTTGCACAGGCGAAAATGTAGCAATCAAATTTATGTGTAAATTTAAAAACCACAGCTTTCTGCATGTCCAAAGTTCCTTTAATTATACTAATATATGTTCCTACAATGCTGTTTGACAGCCCTCTAAAGATAAAGAAGACAACAAAGAAAAATGAATTCCTTACGTAAGTTCCTCAGGCATAGCTGGTGGGGGTTCCTTTATGAAATCTTTGGCATATGAGAGGAAGATTCCATGAGATGTGATGCCACCAATGATGAGGTCTCCAGAATGATGATAGCTATGAAGTGGGTGTTCTGGATACCATACATTACATTTCATGTTGAGAGCTTCATATGCTGTATATGGAAATAGAGTTAACAGGTGTATTGCTCCTACCAACATCCTGAATTCAAGTGTTAAAATCTCTCTGCAGGTTCTTCTCTCTATCCACAAAGAGGTCATTAGAGTCTCCATTAATTTATACAAGTAGAATGATTTATATTTATTATTATTCCCAGATTAAATGAATCAAGTCTTCTGACCAATCTAAATCTCCTAATATTGAATAAAGGGGTTCTTATTTATGGATTTATATTTCTTATTTCTAGACCACCTATCTCGCTCAAAGACAGACTGACAAACACATATCCCTATCCCTACCACAAATGCCAAAGCGCATATTTATTCAATAGTTCACTGACTGTTTATGAGGGTTGGTCTTTGCAATTTTATGCCAGCTAATTTAATTATAGATATTATGCTAATTGAATGAGTGCAAGTTGTTTCTTATTTAGAAGTTGAATACCATGTGAATATCTATATATCCAGGGCTTTTTTTCTCATAGAACACTCAGAACGGAGTTCCGGCACCTTTTTTGGATGGAACCTTGTAAGGTAGGCAAGGCAGGTTGTATGACATGTGTGAGTTCCGGCACCTTTTTCTTTTACAAAAAAAGCACTGTATATATCTATATCATCTATATCTATCTATATCTATATCTATATCTATATCTATATCTATATCTATCTATATCTATCTTTCTGTCTGTCTGTCTGTCTGTCTGTCTACTGTATCTATCTATTTGTCAAGACGGAAGGACATTTATTTTAGTTTTCTTCAATAAAAATTACATTTGATGTTATATATTTGAAGATCATATAGGAGCCGTGACCAGGGGGGCTTTTGCCCAGGTTCGCCTGGTGCGCCAGTTGCGGCCCTATCTGGACTGAGATGCCTTGCGCACAGTCACTCATGCGCTCGTGACCTCCCAGTTAGACTACTGCAACGCTCTCTACATGGGGCAGCCCTTGAGGACCACTTGGAGGCTTCAGCTGGTGCAGAATGCAGCCGCACAAGTTGTGATGGGGGCTTCCCGATACTCCCATGTAACACCTCTGCTCCGCGAGCTGCATTGGCTTCCGGTTGGCCTCCAGGTGAGATTCAAGGTGCTGGTGATGACCTATAAAGCCCTACATGGCATGGGTCCGGATTACCTATGGGAGCACCTGCTGCCGGCGTCAACTTCCCTTCGTCCAGTGCGCTCCCACAGAGAGGGCCTCCTCAGGGTGCCGCCGGCAAAGGATTGCCGGCAGGCAACACCCAGGGGGAGGGCCTTCTCTGTGGGCGTGCCTGCCCTTTGGAACCAGTTACCCATAGAGCTCAGGACTGCCCCTGATTTTCGTTCGTTCCGCCTGGACCTGAAGACCTGGCTCTTTGAGCTTTCCGGCCAGGACTGAGAATTTTTAATTTTTAACTTATTGTAATTGGGTTTTTAATCAGAGTTATAGGGGTTTTAGATTTTTAATCAAGGATAATTTAATCTATTTTAATTGTTATTAATTTTTTGTGTTGTAATGTTGTTTTAACTGCCTTGTGAACCGCCCTGGGTCCTACGGGAGAAGGGCGGTATATAAGTTCAATTAATACTAATACTAATACTAATAATACTAATACTACTAATACTACTACTACTACTACTACTAATAATAATAATAATAATAATAATAATAATAATAATAATAATAATATATGTTGACAGCGGCAAGATTACTCTATGCTCAGAAATGGAAGACTACATTGATTCCTACAATGGAGGAATGGTTTCAAAAACTGATGGAGCTAGCAGAGATGATGATGATAATGATGATAAGTTGGAAGGGACCTTGGAGGTCATCTAGTCCAGGGCTTTTCAACCAGTGGTATGGGTACCACCTGTAGTACATTGGCACCTGGAAGGTGGTATGGGACCATCCTAGAAAAGTGGTAGTGGGGGAGGGGAATGAGCTGAACTGGTGGCAGCACTGCACAAGCCTGAGCAAGAGATGGCTGGAGCTGCAGGGCTGTCAGGGCTCAGTGGAAGCACCAGGATCAGCACCAGGCTCCATCTGCAGCTCGGTGCTGATCCTTGCGCTTCTGAGCCCAGAAGAAGCGCCGATCAGCTGGAATGTTGCAGCATCTCCAGGGTCTTGTGATTTACATTCAGATGCTTGGCAACTGATTCATATTTATGATGGGCACAGTGTCCCTGGTTCATGTGAAGTGACCAAAACCTGCTGCAACTACCCAGCAGACAGGGGGGAATAAAAATCAAACACCCCTCACCTGACCCCTGCTGCCAATCCTCAACAGAAATGCTCACAACAATGAAAACCACGAACAGGAGGAAGAGCGCCGCCGGGCGGGCAGGCAGTTGTCTTGCTCGGCTGTGGCTTGAGGGGGACTTTTTTCGGTGCCATTGTAACTTCAAACAGTCATTAAGCAAACTGTTGTAAGTTGAGGACTACCTGTACTTCATCACTTTTTTCCTTCTTTTTTTTGTCATCAAGTTTTTGACAACTTGCTATGCGACTGGTGGTACTCAGATGTTGCCATATCCTAAAAGTGGTACAATGGGTGAAAAGGTTGAAAAGCCTTGATCTAGTCCAGGGGTCAGCAACCTGAAACAGTGAAAGAGCCACTCGGAAGCGGTTCCCTCACAAAAGAAAAAACTGGGAGCCGCAAAGAAGGATGTGCATGCGTGCACATGTGCAAAACAATAGGCTTGACAAAACAGTGGAGCCTAAGGGGAGACATGCAGCCGCCCTGCCCCCTCTGCTCTCATTCACTCACCTTTGCTTGGAAAAGCTTCTCTATCACTATCATTCACTCATGTTTTGTTTGCAAAAGCTTCTCTCTCGCTCTGTCATTCCCTCACTTTTGCTCTAAAAAGCCTCTTTCACACTCTCATTCACTCACACTGCTCAAAAAACATTTCTCTCTCATTCTCATTCACTCACCAACTCAAAAGGCCAGCCACAGCACCTCCATTGACTTCCATGGGGATGCTTGGCAATGAAAACCACTCCCGCTATTCATGCTAATTTTTTCACTTGCTGCTTGGTTCCGATTTAACCCGTAGAAACAAATACCCATACCGGCCCCCATGGCAGCAGCGAGCCCCAAGGACCAGGGCAGCCCAGTGCTCTCGTCGAAACACTGGAGCGTCTTTGGCGGCAGGAGTAGCAATGCCTGCCTGCCAGGCGGAAAAAACAGAAAGGTTGGTGGCGGTGGCAGCGGCAGCTGCTTTTCGGGCAGCTTAGTGCCCTTGCCGATATATGGAGGTGCTCCAGGCCCACGCTCCACTCCTCTCCACTGTTGGTGACTCTGAACAACTGGCCCTGACCTCCGCCGACTGGAGGCCATTGGCGGAGGTCAGGGCTAGTGGTACAGAGTTGTCAGCTGATCAGCGGCCCTGTGTATGCATCCTCCCAGTCCCACAGGAGCTCTGGCGACTCCATAAGGCCAGCCCCAAACTTCACAAGTGGAAATCGAGGGAGATTACCAGGAACACAAAATCGGTGTTTCTCAGCCCACGCTGATCTCGCACTCCTTACAGACTCCCTCTCTTTGTTTCAGTTTGCTTTCTGCATTTGGAATGAAGACATGAGATTCGGCATTTCTCCACACCCGCTGATCAGTGTGTGTGGAGAAACGCCCATTCCCTCTGCTGAGCCATCCCAGTTACTTCCCTGGAGCACCTCCATATCTCACAAGGGTGCATAGGGAATCTGCATTTCTCCGCACCCGCTGATCAGCATATGTGGAGAAACGCCCATTCCCTCTGCTGAGCCATCCCAGTTACTTCCCTGGAGCACCTCCATATCTCGCAAGGGCGCACAGGGAATCTGCATTTCTCCGCACCCACTGATCAGCAAGTGTGGAGAAATGCCCTTTCCCTCTGCTGAGCCATCCCAGTTACTTCCCTGGAGCACCTCCGTATCTCGCAAGAGCACACAGGGAATCCGCGCTTCTCTACGCCCACTGATCAGCACATGCAGAGAAATGCCCATTTCCTCTGCTGAGCCATCCCAGTTGCTTGCATTGCAGAAGGCAAGCGTTTGGAACGAAGACACGAGATTCGGCGTTTCTCAGCCCGTGCTGATCTCGCGCTCCTTACAGTCTCCCTCTATCGAGTCTTCATCCCAAATGCAGAAAGCAAGCTGAAACAAAGAGAGGGAGACTGTAAGGAGGGCGAGATCAGCGCGGGCTGAGAAACACTGAATCTCAAGTCTTTATCCCAAATACTTGCCTTCTGCAACGCAAGCAACTGGGACGGCCCAGCAGAGGGAATGGGTGTTTCTCCACGTGCGCTGATCAGTGGGTGCAGAGAAACACCGAATCTCGAGTCTTTGTCCCAAATGCAGAAAGCAAGCTGAAACAAATGGAGACTGTAAGGAGCGTGAGATCAGCACGCGCAAAGAAACACCGAATCTCGAGTCTTCATTCCAAATGCTTGCCTTCTGCAACGCAAGCAACTGGGATGGCTGAGCAGAAGGAATGGGCATTTCTCCACGCACGCTGATCAGCGCGCACGGAGAAACGTGGATTCCCTGTGTGCCCATGGGAAATATGGAGGTGCTCCAGGAAAGTAACTGGGACGGCTCAGCAGAGGGAATGGGCATTTCTCTGCGAGCAGGAAAGGTCTGTTAGGGAGGCGGTGGCCCGGTGTTGTTTACCTCCCTCCTGTGTGTATGTGTTGGACCTGAGGGGAACGGCTGGTAGAGGTGGCTGTCTGGCGTTTCCCCCCCTCCTGTGTGTGTGTCGGGCCCATGGGCTCGACACACAGAGAGATGCAAACACCAGACTGCTGCTGCCTCTACCAGCTGTTCCCCATGGGTCCGACACACACACACACACACAAACGAGAGGGGAGAAAATGCCGGACTGCCGCCTCCCTACCAGCCATTCCCCACAGGTTTGACACACACAGACACACACAGAGAGAGACAGAAAGAGAGAGAAAAGGGGGAAAAGAAGGAGGGGATCTGGCAACACCAGAGACTCCATATGTTGCTCAGAAACACCACCACACCTGCACGCCCCATCTGACTGACCCACTACTTACCTTTCCAGCGGTCCTCCCATCTCTTCCTCCACTGCCACCATGTGCAGTCCTGTTCTGTACCAGCCTGCTACCGGCCTTGCAGAAAGGCAACCCCTGTACAAACGGCAGAGGCTGGAAAACGTCTGAGGCTGGAAAGCGTCTGCCAAGTTTAATTCACAAACAAACAACAGAACATGAAACAAGATACCGGAACTTTGATCCTCAAACGGAGCGGTTGCTTTCAGCAACCAGCCCTTCCCCAAACACTCCCTTTATTAGAGTTCAGGGCGTGGCCTCCCTGTGCCTCCTTCCGAGGAGTCCCACAGCCTTTCTCTGCTTGCTCCTGCTTGACTGCCTCCTGCGTCGGGCGTCCTTGAACAGGGCCAGCTGTGGGTCATCATCATCTGCACTGTCGGGCTCGCGCAGCTGAGTCTCCACCAAGTAAGAGGGGCCTGGCTGGGGGCTCTGCGAAGCCTCCAAGCCATCATCAGCAAGTTCGTCTTCAACACCCTCCTCCTCCCCCTCGTCTGAGTCATCCGAGTCATCCGACCCGGCTGCTGGAACCACAGGCTGACACTGAATCACAACACTATCCCGCACCGCAGGGCCCTTCCCCCGGGGCTGCCGATCCGGATGTGGTCGGGATGGGAATTGTTCGTGAAAAGCAGTCACCAACGCAGGGGCATGAACGGCGGTCGCGTCTTCCCAGGTGAAGTCCTCCGGCCCGTAACCTTTCCACTCGATCAGGTACTGGAAACGACCTTTCAGCCAACAGGAATCCCTGATGCTGGCGACCTCGTACTCGGGGGTGCTGCCTCCATCACGAGGTCCTGATGGGGGAGGTTCCGCTTGACGGAGTGGACAAGCCGGTTCCTCGGGGACCAACAGAGACCGATGGAAGACTGGGTGCACGCGCAGGGAACGTGGCAGAGTTAAGCGATAGGCGACCGGATTGATGACAGCGTCGACTGGGAACTATCCTAAATATCGGTGATCTAACTTCCTCACTGGCCGTGTGGACGGTAGGTTCCTGGTGAACAGCCAGACCCGATCCCCCACCGATAGTGGAGGCGTATTCCGTCTTGACCGATCAGCAAATCTTTTGTAATCGGCCTTGGCCTTCTCCAACTGCCGTCGCACCAATCGATGGATCGCCTGTAACTCTGCCATGAAGTCGTTCGCTGCCGGCTCCGGTGAGTCCACGGGAGAAAGGGGGAAAAACCGGGGGTGATAACCCACATTGGCCAAGAACGGTGTCATCTGTGTGGAGGTGTGCTGCGAGTTGTTAAAGGCAAACTCAGCTATGGCCAGATAGTCCACCCAATTGTTCTGCTGCAGGTTGACGTAGCAGCGCAGATACTGTTCCAGGATACCGATGACCTTCTCGGTTCCCACGTCAGTTTGAGGATGATGCGCGGACGAGAGGCAAACCTTGATATCCAACGCATGCATCAACTCCTGCCAGAAGCGGGCTGTAAACTGGGCCCCCCTATCGGAGACGACTCTATCGGGAAGGCCGTGCAGCTGAAACACCTGTTGAATAAACATACGACTAGTGGCGCGAGCTGACGGTAAGCCACGACAGGGGATGAAGTGCGCCATCTTGGTCAGCATGTCCACCACCACAAACACTGTCGTGAAACCGGAGGATGGGGGTAAATCCGTCAGAAAGTCCATGGACACAGCCCCCCAGGGTCTCTTGGGTGTTGGCAAGGGCTGCAGTAATCCAGGCGGGGCCCCTGTCGCTGACTTGGCCTGCCTGCATGGGATGCAGGAGGTGACATAAGACTGGACGTCGTGTCGGACTCGGGGCCACCAGAAGGTACGGGAGACCAGGTTCAGGGTCTTGAACAGGCCAAAATGTCCCGCTGCCGGGTTATCATGACACTGGCTGAGGATGAGTCCCCTGAGTGGCCCTCCCGGAACGTAGAGCCGGTCACGATAATACAAGAGTCCATCCGTGACCGTCCAAGGCGAATCTGGCCCCACCTCCTCCTTCCGCTGAGCCACCCACACCTCCTGCTGCTGTGCCTCCCGGATCCGAGCCCGTATATCAACCGGCTCCTGCACCGCAGCAAAAGACTCGACGGGGATCACTGTCCTGGGCAGAAGCTTGACTTCCACTCGGGTATATTCGGGCTTCCTGGACAGAGCATCCGCTCTTTGATTGTGCCCGCTTGGTATGTACCGAACCCGGAAGTCAAACCTCGCAAAGAAAAGAGACCACCGGATCTGGCGTTGGTTCAAATTCCGAGCGGTCTGCAGGCTTTCCAGATTCTTATGGTCCGTCCGGACCTCGATTTGATGCTGCGCTCCCTCCAGATGATGCCTCCAGGCCTCAAACGCCGCTTTGATGGCCAGGAGCTCCTTCTCCCAGATGGTATAGTTGCGCTCCGAGGGGTTCAATTTCCGAGAGTGATACGCGCAAGGGAAAAGGGTACCGCTGGGCGTCGTTGCCTGGAGTAACACTGCCCCAATGGCAATGTCGGAGGCGTCCGCCTCCACGACAAACGGCCGTTGCGGGTCAGGATGCTTCAAGATGGGCTCCTTCATGAAGGCTTCCTTCAAAGCCTGGAACGCCTGTTGTTCTGGTGCGTTCCACTGGAACCGAGTCTTCTTCTGCAGGAGCCGTGTGAGGGGGGCTGTCAAGGCAGCAAAGCCAGGGATGAATGTTCGATAGTAGTTGGCAAATCCAAGAAGTCGCTGAACATCCTTCACGCGACGCGGGGGTTGCAACTCTGCAACGACTCAACCTTACTCGGCTCCATGGCGATGCCCTCAGGAGAAATGCGGTGACCCAGGAAATCGATGGTCACCTGGTAGAACTGGCACTTCTCCAACTTGGCAAACAGCCGATGTTCTCGGAGTCGTTGCAGGACCTGACGGAGATGCTGATGATGCACTTCACGCGACGGGGAGTAGATCAGGATGTCGTCCAGGTAGATCACGACAAACTGGTCCAACAAATCCCGGAAGATGTCGTTCATAAAATGCTGAAACACAGCGGGGGCGTTGGTCAGGCCAAACGGCATCACCGTGTACTCAAAATGTCCATAGCGAGTACCAAACACCGTCTTCCACTCATCACCCGGCCGAACCCTGACGAGGTTGTAAGCTCCACGCAGGTCCAGTTTCGTGAAGATCTTAGCCTCCCGGAGTCGGTCCAAGAGCTCGGGGATGAGGGGCAGCGGGTAACGGTTGCGCACCGTGATGGCGTTGAGTTTCCGGTAGTCGCAGCAAAGCCGTAATTCACCCGACTTCTTTTTGACGAAGAGCACGGGTGCAGACACTGGCGAGGACGAGGGCCGGATGAAACCGTGAGCCAAATTCTTCTCCAGGAAGTCCCGCAATGCAGCCAACTCGGGCTCCGACATGGAGTACAAACGCCCCACTGGGAGAGGCCATCAGGGACTAAATCAATGGAGCAGTCATAGGGCCTGTGCGGGGGTAATTGATCCGCCTCTGACTCGCTGAACACATCAGCAAAGTCGGACAGTTCGGGAGGCAAGGAAACCCCTGGGGAACCCTCCACCTGGCCGGCACAGATATGGCGGGAGTGGTCCACGCACTGCAAGCTTGGGAAGGTGACCAAGTTCTGTGACCAATAGATCTGTGGGTCATGCGCCCGGAGCCACGCCAGTCCCAAGACCACGGGGAAGTGCAGATCTGAAGTGATGTAGAACTGGATGGCCTCCACATGGGAACTGATGGCCATACATACTGGTTGTGTGGCGGCCGTAATAGGCCCAGACAGGAGCACTCGACCATCGATAGTCTCCACTAACATGGGCGGATCCACCGGGCACTGGGGAACAGCCCATTTGGCCACAAAGGCTGAGTCCATAAAGTTTGTGGTGGCCCCAGAGTCAATTAAGGCATGGACTGGAATCCCCTCTGGCTTGCCAGGAAGGATCAGACGTGCCTCCAAAATCAAATGCCGTGGAGGTTCACAGGCACCATCGGAACGGCGTCGCTCGGTGTTGTTGTTGTGGGACACCCGATCTATCACACCGTCTAGATCGGGCTCGGGGCGTTTCCCGACAGCAAAGTAGGGGACTTTCTCGGGGCAGGCTTGGTCACTGATGCCCGCTGACGCTTCTTTGGGCAAGAAGCAGCCAAATGTCCAGGGTCCCCACAGTAAAAACACAACCCCCCCGATCGTCGTCTGTTCATTTCCGTCACCGATAGACGAGACCTGGCGGCACCCAGCTCCATTGGCTCCTCCCTTTGGACTGGGGGCTCACACAAAACAGGGGCGGCAGGGGTCTGTGGGGTGGCACGGCGACTCTTTCGCTGCTGCAACTGGGCATCGATCCGCAGGCAAAGATGGATCAGCCCATTCAGGTCTGAGGGAATGTCCACACGGGCCAGCTCATCCAACATCTCCTCCGACAATCCATCCTGGAAGGCATCCACGAGCGCAGCCTCATTCCAGGCGGAATCCTGGCTAAGCAGCCGGAAATCGCTGATATAGCCCTGTAGGGGGTGTTGACCCTGCCTCAGAGCTTTCAGGCGTCGGGTGGCAGTCTGCGTCTTAATTGGGTCCTCGTACATTAGACGCATATGGTCACAAAACCCCACAAAGTTGTCCAACAATGGGCTAGGTTGTGCCAGCAGAGGCGTGCCCCAACGAGCTGCATCCCCCGAAAGAAGGCTTAACACGAACCCCACCTTATTCCGGTCAGTGGGGAAATCAGCTGCTCTCACGCTGATAAAGAGCTGGCATTGTCCCAGGAAAGCAGGAAACAGTTCTGGAATACCTGTAAATTTATCTGGCATTGCTACCTGGCATTTTCTCCTGGGTGGGGGTACAGCATGAACCTGTGCTTGCAGTTGAGCCACCTGAGCTGCCAGCAAAGTGAGTTGCTGAGTGAGCTGAGCATTCTCGGCACGTAGCTGCTCCATAATTAGTTGTAAGGGGTGGGAGGCTGAAAGCAAACTGTTCTGTACCAGCCTGCTACCGGCCTTGCAGAAAGGCAACCCCTGTACAAACGGCAGAGGCTGGAAAACGTCTGAGGCTGGAAAGCGTCTGCCAAGTTTAATTCACAAACAAACAACAGAACATGAAACAAGATACCGGAACTTTGATCCTCAAACGGAGCGGTTGCTTTCAGCAACCAGCCCTTCCCCAAACACTCCCTTTATTAGAGTTCAGGGCGTGGCCTCCCTGTGCCTCCTTCCGAGGAGTCCCACAGCCTTTCTCTGCTTGCTCCTGCTTGACTGCCTCCTGCGTCGGGCGTCCTTGAACAGGGCCAGCTGTGGGTCATCATCATCTGCACTGTCGGGCTCGCGCAGCTGAGTCTCCACCAAGTAAGAGGGGCCTGGCTGGGGGCTCTGCGAAGCCTCCAAGCCATCATCAGCAAGTTCGTCTTCAACACCCTCCTCCTCCCCCTCGTCTGAGTCATCCGAGTCATCCGACCCGGCTGCCGGACCCACAGGCTGACCCTGAATCACAACAAGTCCAAAGAAGAAGAGGTTTCTGGGCAGTCCCACAAACCAAAGAACTTCAACCAACAATTCAAACTTCACAAGTTTTTTTCTTTTCCATGAGAAGTTTGAATTGATTGGTTGAACTTTTTTAGCCCCACTTTTTTTTTTGGACTGCACATGGTGGAGGACTGGGAGCTGCAGGAGACAGCTAAAAGAGCCACATGCAGCTCCGGAGCCACGGTTTGCCAACCCGTATCATAGAATGCTCAAGAGTCCTGCTACTAGGTCATTTAGAATAATGTTATTGCTTATTTTAATTTAATTTAATTTAATAACATTTATATACCGCCCTTCTCCCTGAGGACTCAGGGCGGTTCACAGGGCAGAATAAAATAGGAAATACAAACATTAAAAACAGATTAAACAATTATCTTGAACACAATGAAGAAATCCTGAGAGCCATGCAGATGACTACAATGAAACACAATTAAAAGGAAGAGGAGGAACTATCATTTTAATATAGTATTATGTTTATGGGCAAGAGGATTTGGTCTGTGCAAAGAAAGGGTCTTCATTTAAGAAATAAGCTTTTTAATCATCTTTGGAAAAGTATAGAGACAGGTAAATGATCACTAGAAGTCCTTGATCACTAGAAGATGTCCCTGCATAGGGATCAAAGGAGTGGGCAACCAGCTGTTTATGTATGGTGCTAGCACTTAGTTTTTAGCCTCCGGGGATACACAAAATAAGCAAATATGTAAATAAATAAATAAAAATACACACAGTGGGATATGGATAGACAGACTGACAG
Source organism: Vipera ursinii (assembly GCF_947247035.1). Classification (NCBI taxonomy): domain Eukaryota; kingdom Metazoa; phylum Chordata; class Lepidosauria; order Squamata; family Viperidae; genus Vipera; species Vipera ursinii. Next base: position 20,688,447 of record NC_139517.1, on the reverse strand, counting down.
ATATTTTTGTGAGGCCCTGAGTCACTAATCACAATAAATTTTATAAAGTCACTATATAAATATATAAATCTGATAAAGAGAAATCAGTTAAATTTTTAAAATGATTTAAAAAAAATTCTAATTGTGAGTGACATAGAGAAAATAATTTTATGGGATATGCAATAAAATTATTAGACAAATATTAAGCAGTACTCTACAATACAGACATAAGGAAACAAAAACTGCTCTGCATTTAAAATAGTAAAATGAAAATAATTGAAAAATATTTATAACCCTTTCTTCCTCAGTTGCCTGTTGTTCAACTCTGGTCTCAAAACAATAATGTAGCATTTGGGGGAAAAAATGCATATCAACAGCCCAGCACTTGAGGCTAAAATTGAGAAGATCTCCACAGCCACCATATATTTCCCCTTCGTGCTCAGGTAGGTTGGAAAAAAGGATATCCAAACACTGCAGAAAACCAACATGCTGAAAGTGATGAACTTAGCTTCATTGAAACTATCAGGTAATTTCCTGGCAAAGAAAGCAACTATGAAACTGGTCATTGCCAAGAAGCCCATAAAACACCTTGCAGAATAAAACAAAACCAAGGAGCCTTCCTTACACTGCAGGACAATTTTTCTAGGCTCTGAGTGCAGGTCAGCATCTGGGACAGGAGGAGAGATGGACAGCCATATAGTTGAAATTCCAACCTGAATTAAGAAGCCTGATAAAACAAAAGCATAGCCCAGTCTTTTCCCCACCCATTGGCTCATCCTGCTTCCTGGCTTGGTTGCCATGAAAGCCAGGACCACAGTCAGAGTTTTGGCCAGCACACAGGAAATAGCCACAGAGAAGATGATACTGAAACCAGTTTGACGGAGAACACATACCACCTTATTGGGCTGACCGATAAATACTAATATACCAAGGAAGCAGAACAGGAGGGTGATGAGGAGAATGTAGGTGAGATCCCGGTTGCTGGCTTTGATGATGGGAGTGTTGTGATGCATCAAAAATGTCATTAGTACCAGAACTGTGATTGTGGAACAGAAAAGGGAAAAACAGGCTAAAGTGATTCCCAAAGGTTCTTTATATGACAAAAAACTTATATCTTTGGGAATACATGAATCCTGCTTTTTGTTGGGATAATATCCATCTGTACAGCGGTAACAGTCATTCAAATCTGAAATGGAAAAGATATGGTCTGAGTCATAAATGTTTGCTTAAAACCTAGGAAAAGCATAACTTTTATATACTGTAGCTAAGTATTACATTTCCAATTAATCCAAACTCAACATCAACAATAACTTTATATGAATTGTTTTTCAATCATATCTAAAACTCAGATAACAATAGAATTCAATACACCTGTGCAGATGATTTGAAACAAATACCGTGTTTCCCCAAAAGTAAGACCTGGTCTTATATATATATTTTGCCTTCAAAAGAGACACAGGTCTTATTTTGGTGGGATGTCTTACCCCTTACCTTAGGACTGCCACATGCCTTCCATGCCCCGACACCTGTCACACCACTGTTCAAGTTCTGCCACATCCAATCAGGAAGCCACATGGCTCGTTGTGCCAATTGCGCTATTCCCACTGGTCACAGCAGGCCACATGGCACATCATGCCAATCATGCCAGTGCCGCTGTTCATGGCAGGAGGCTGTGATGCTCATAGTGCTGATCCCATCAGTGCCACCATTCATGGCTGGAAGCACCGAGATTTGTCACACCAATCACGGCACTGTTGCCATTCATGGCAGGAGGCCACATGTTCATCGTGCTTATATTGGGCACATGTGTAATCAAGCTAGGGCTTATTTTCAGGATAGGTCTTATTTTGGGGAAAACACAGTACTTGTTTTATTTCAATATTTATCAGATACGAAAAATATGCACAATATATGCATCCTTGAAACTGCAGGGTCTACTTCAAAATACTAAATGTAACTGTGAGTTCTAGTTCTGCCTTAGACATATGGGCCAGCTGGGTGACTGTTGGCCAGTCACTAACTTTCAGTCCAGCCCCCCTCACAGAGTTGTGGAGAATATAAGAGGAGGAAAGAATGTTATGTATGATCACCACTTTGAATTATTTATAAGGTAATAAGAGTGTGATAATAATCTAATAAATAAGTAAATAAATTAAATTTTAAAATAAGGCTCTGCCAGATGTAAAAGCTGAATTCAGACTATGGATATTTGTGATCACAGTGTTAACATCTATTTGTTAAAGTATTAAGCAAGAAATCTCAAAATATATTTATTTTTCATTCTAGATTATATAAAATTTGCTTTTACATTGTAGATATTAGATTCCCCCCCCCCAAAAAAAAACAAGAAAAACACACAGAGCTTTTTCTAAACAATTTCTTTATTATTCCTGGCTCATAAATAAAAATCTTGCCAGATTAAAGCAAACTACTTGCACCATTAAAATATGGTTTATGAACATATAAGAAGTCTTAGGGAGGAGGGTTTTTTATTCTCTTCTCTACCAAACTGTCTAAACTTTGCTGCCTTTTGCTTCTCTGGAATGCATTGCCTTTTTCCTGGAAATCCAGACTACATTCTTCCATAATAGACTACAACAAATTTGTGGGTAGCCATTAAAACCTCATTTGCCTATTGAAAAAATTGCTCTTTGATAAACTATAAGATAACTACATAGTTCAAAATCAGGAAACTAAAGAAGATGTATAATTTTTGTACATCATCACTTTTCTAAATTAATTTATAATGATACCCTCTCATGCTAAATATTGGAGCAAAATAAGTAGAAATTACAATTAAAAGTTCTGGAAGAAACATCAGCTACCTCAGATATGTTTATGATGCAACTCTGACAGTTGGAAATTCAAGGAATCTATTCCTAAAGATGAAAAGAGGGAGTGTGAAATCTATTAATATTAAAAATAAAAATAATAAAGCTGAGAGTGTTAATAGCCAAGGACAATCTAGAAGAATCTGAGCTAGTCACTGTTTGTATATTACTAGCATTAAAAATACAAATTGTTGGTGTCTGTATTCATAAAATAAAGAGATAGCTGCTATTTCAGAGATCTATAGGAAATATAATGAAGCAATAAAATATAACACTGAAAACAAAGCTATGTAGAGTCGACATTGTGGTCATCATTGTAACAGTTGCAATATTTTGGTTGTGAAACCTGCATAGTCAGAAATGCTGAACAAAGAAAATTAATACTGGAAAAAAATGTTGGGAAAACTTTGAACCACAAGAAGAATTTTCAATTCGCTACTATATGAAATAAAACCAGACTGCTCACTGGAAGCAATAACAGCAAAATCATTATAAAATATTTTCAACATATAATGTGAAGGCAAGAACCACTGAAGAAGAACCCGATGCATGGAAAAATTGAAGGCAATCAAAAAAGTGAAGAGATAAATATGTGATTATATACAACCATGATTAACATAATTGTCAGCATTCAAAAATTCAAGAGAATTAGTTATCAACATACAATCCTTGCAAAATATAATGTTAAGTCATGAAGAATTGGAATTAACTAAGCAAATTTCCATTATCAAAGCTTACATCAGCCAGGGCATAGAAAAACTCAAAGAAACAGTGCAAGATCAGAAGATGTGGAGAGACCTGCCAAGAGTCGGACATGACTGAATGGATCTTCATCACCATCATCAAGAAGTTTTCATACCCTAGATGTTTTAGCATCCCTTCAGAAGCCAGACACCATTCCTAGGTACACAGAGTATTAAGAGGAAGACTTGCTATTGCAAATCCCAACAGCAACAAAGCAGGAAATAGCTATTAGGAGAGATAGATATGTTACAAATCCCATCTTTTAAGGAGGGCTATCAAGTGGGACCAAAAAAATAAAAGGTAAATCTTTTTTTTAAAGCTTTTTACTGGCTTCCAGTTTGTCACGCAGCTGCTATGGACGGCTAGGAGACTTGCTCTCTCTCCCCCGTCCAGTTTTGTATCGCTGGGGGCCCCTGAAAAGGGCCAAAAGTCATCCCAAAGAGGCAACCAGCAAGGAGGGGCGCTCGCTGGATCGTGGGAGAGCCGCATCTTTCCTGTCCTACCTGGCGATCCCTCCAAACCGACAGATGAAAGGACTGACCATTATGGCTCATGCCTAGGCTGTAAACAATTGAAGTCACATTTTCCACCAGGCAATTCTTAAAGCAGTGCGGAAGAGACTGGGTGAGATCTACCTCTTTTACACCCTAATTACTTTCTGTACCTCCTTAAGCTCCTAAGCATTTTCCCCCCTGCACTGAGGGAAGAGGGACTTTCGCCCTCCCTCCAGAAAGAGCAGCGACTAAATACCCAGGGACTTTTTAAATGTTTAAAAGGTAACTGAATCCCTGTTGAAACTTTATTTCTCAAAGCATGTGGATAGAAAGATTTTTTATTTCCTATTCTTCATTGTCTACTTCTGTTGGAAATCTGGATTCTTTCTTATAAAAAAAAGAAAAGAAAAACTGAAAAGGTTAAGTCAACTTTGGGACTCAAAGGGAAACTTTAAAAGGGGCCTGGCTGACTGCCCAGGGAAATAGATAAGATACATAACCTTGAGAACCTTGAAACAACAGCTGTGAAAGGCTTTGTGTTTCCTACCTAGAAAAAAATAATTCTCTTTTTTGGATTTTCTAAGTGTAAACCCTTTAGCTTAAAATACCAATATGGAAGAAGACCAGGAACAAAATTTATTTATGAATGAAGATCAACAAACTCTCGCTATGTTGAAAACACTAATCCAAATTCTTACCACAACCAATGAAATACTAAGAGGCTAGGTGAAGGAACAGACAGCCCAGATATGAAAGCCCAAACTTTGACACAACTAAAGAATCATCTATACAAAATACAATAGAAAAAAATGAAACATTCAAGTACAATGACAGAAGAATCTACTATTAAACAAATATTGATATTTGAAAATCCAGAAAAGACATTGACAACTTGGAAAAAGGAAAAGGTTTCTTATACAACTTAGAGGGAACTAGAGAATCTAGAAAAAGAACAATTCAGAACAACTATGTCGATATGGAAGAATAAAGAGACAACCCACTAGACCTACAAGCCCTCTCAAAAAAATGTTGATCGGATGGTTTTGCCAGTATCAATTAATATACATGATATTACAAGGAGATTGATTCGATGACCCAAAAAACAAGGACATGGAAGATAATTTGGCAAAGGAAAAAAGCCAGAATAAGACTCAAGAAGAATGGAGTTTCGACCATCTTATTGAAATCTGAAACAGAAGGTACTTAAATAGATAAGATGTGTATGTTGAACACAAGACATTGTTATGAACTGAGATAAAGAAAAAAATTTGGTCATTAAAATTTAGCAATATAAATATTAATAGCTAATTTGAATATTGATTTGTGCATAAAGTCACGTAAAGGTGAATAATGTAGACAAGCTAAAAACCTATTGTTGAAAGTAATAAATAGGTCTATATGGAATGTTAAAAACAAAAATTATCAGTTTAAGCAAGAGATAGCAGATACAAAGAGGAAGAGAGGAAGTATTAAATATTGAAATAAAAAGAAATTTTGATTACTACTTAAAAGCAACAACTGAAAATTAGCAAAAAGGAAGGATATCATATTGTATCCTTAATTTGTTGACATAGAGGGTGAGAAGTTAAGTAAACAGGATGTGTATTTTGAATATTAGATTTTGTGTGGAATGGTGATAGATGAATCGGGAGTATACTAAAAGTCTTGGCAACAATAAATATCAAACGTTAAATCTAAATGTTAGTGGAAATTAAAATTGAAAAATTTATTAGGTCATTGATTGTCTAAAAGATTGTATGTTAAAACAACTAGAATATGTGTAAACTAAAAACTATGGATATATGTAAAAAAGCTATTTTCTACAGTATGTGATTGATAGGATAAAACTTGTCTTTAAATCTACAAATAGACAGGAAAAAGAGAGGAAACGTTTACGGTAGCAATTTGAAATCTGTACTAATGATATCTGTATGTAACTGAATTATTACTACCCAGCCACCATGTTGCTTTTCAAATATGTGAATATAATATTACAAAATCAATAAAATTTGTAAAAAAAAAAGGTAAATCCTTCCTTATGGAACATCATCTTTATGGAAATAGGTTTGGTCCCCACTTACATACTCTTTATAAGGCAGGGGACTTTGGGCAGAGAGCTTTGGGACCCATGGTTTGGGCAGAGGCAATGGTGGGATTCAAACATGTGAACAACCAGTACTCTGTGAAGATGCAGCTTCTGGAAGTCCATTCTGGGCCTGGGCAACAAAAAATTAGCTGGGTAAGGTGAATTTCCAAGATGAGCAATCCAAAGTCAATCTGAATATTAATGATGCCAAATCAAGGGAGATATGAGGTCAGTGGTGGGATTCAAATATGTGAACAACCGGTTCTCTGTGTGGATGTCACTTCCGGAAGTCCATTCTGGGTCTGGGCAACAAAAAATTAGCTACCAGTTCTGCTGAAGTAGTGCGAACTGGCTGAATCCCACCACTGGATGCAGTCAGGGTTAGTCCACAAGCCGGGGTTGTAAATATCTAGATTCTAAGTTTCATGATACATAAGCCAGATGCTGGAGTTGCTTCTAGAAGGAGACCAATATTTCTGTGTAATTTAAATGCCTGTCTTCTGAATATGCACAACTGTGATCAAACCTTGCCTGGTGAGTTAACATCTTGCTGCTTGCTCATGAGTTGCAGGTCTGGCAAAATACAGAGATCCAAGGAGGAATTACTGGGGGGAGGGCAAATGTGTGTTTGTAGCAGCAGCCTGCATTGCAAGTGAATCAGACTCCAAAGACACGACAGCAAGTGAACATTATTAGACTATCCTTACCTTCTTTCTCAGAAATCTCCCCTTCTGGACATTGAATGCAAGAATAGCAACAAAATGGCTTCCCCTCTATCATTTGCCTCCAAGAACCTGCACAACATCTTGGTGTACACAGAGAAAGCGGAACTGTCTAATTCATAAAGCCAAAGCAAAGGAAGAAAGACATGCATAATTATGCAGCAGGGCATTTATGAACTCTATGTTCTTGGTAACATGACTACCATGAATCTATGCTTTTCCAGCACACCATCATACTTAGATGGAACAACAATAACAAGTTTTTGTTTTTCAGATATTGAATTTCCTAATCAGTTTCATTAACAATCCTTTCAAAACTGAAAAGAGGAAGATGTATTGTTGCAAAATACAGTATATAAAGCTGAAAAATATTTTTGATGCTTTTGAGATGTTTGAGATATCTTTTATTTGATATCTTTAAGATTTGAAAGTTTGCAAAGATGATAAGCCAAATTTTAAACATGCCTTTTTATCATACCTAATACTGATTTTCTTCCTCTAGTTAACAATCACTTTAACATTTCCTATTTCAAATAGTTTACTGAATTGCTATCCATTAGAGACAATGCAGGGTTCAGATGAGCCCTACCTGTTCTCATCATTTTTATTGATAGGACTGAAATTCAGTGATCACATGCAGGTTGCCTGCAACTGCAACCAACCTGATTAAACCATTCATTCCATTTTATGGCATCCTCATTAATGGTGAATGATTGATCTGCAGGGGAGTGTGGATCAATCCTTCCAATTTTTAGCTTGGTCTGATTTTCAGAAAAAATAAAATTTATGATATCAAATCCAGCAATCATCTTCCCTTCCTGATCAAACAATATACTGTCTCCAATACTGTTATTAAACGCAACATATCTCAAAAAATGATGCAGCTGAATAAGAAAGAAAGGACAAATATTGTAGCCAAACTATGTATTAATGCAGTTGTCAAAAGAAACTATTTCAATGTTGCATCTCTATCATGCAAGTATATAAGAGGGAGAAACACCTGCCTCAGCATTTCCCCTGCACTTTGTTAATTAATTAATTCTTAATAACCAAGGATGGAACCATTCATTTAAAAACAAAGTATAAGAACATTTTGCACTAAAATCTGCAGTGTTGCTTAGATTGGGCTCTTAGATGACATGGTTAGATTTGGACTGGGATAATCTTAATAAGCTTTTACACATGGTAGAAATGAAGCTATACAAATTAGGTAAATTGGAATCCATCTACACAGTGGATTTGAAAATAAGACATTGCATTACTATGGCTAGAGATTTAGGACTCAAGAGTGTAAGGTGCATAATACCTGCCAAAATGGGTGATTATGAATCCATAGCCCACCATCCATCATTGTTCTGTGTTTGAGCCAAGAGGTAGACATGGCATGTAAAGCATGGGCTATGGCAAAGGCAGCATTGTAGATACTGTAGCTGTAGCCAGACATGGATATTTCAAAAACGGGGGCAGAGAGTTTATTTATTTTCTCCTGGCCAGTGCAAATGTTCTCCTCTTCTCCATTGATAAGCGTACCTGGAAATTGACAGTTGAAGACCTGCTCCCAAAAGCCTTTGAAAAAACCATCTCCTTTTGTAGTGAAAGGATTTCGACTCTCAATAAATTGATGGAATCCAGACACATCATTGGAATGAAATGCAAAGCCCAAAGCTCCATGGAAAATTCCTAAATCCCAATACCTTTGAAATCCAAAGGAAGCAATCTCTATTTGGGCTGTGAAGATCCATAGCTTTCCTAGGGGTTTCCGATGCTTACTGTGTACATCTTCATCTGACTGATAAGCAAGAAATCTAAAAAATCCAAAGGAATTAGATTCACCAAAAGCAATTATCACTGTAGTCTTACTAGCTGTCAATGTATGATAAGTCTTCCTCCCTTTATCCAGTAATTCAAAGATATTAGTAATAAAAGTTATGCCAGGGATTTTTTCTATGAATGCAATACAGACACCCTTCTGAGAAAACATGGGTATCACTGTTTGTAGAAGTCTTTCTCCACCATCAGTCTCCATAACCACCATTCCAATCCATATCCATCTGAAGTGCAGAAGCAGAGACAAAATCCCTTCATATTGAAGATCTTCCTTTGGAACCATTTGGTAGAAGGGAAGGCCAGGAGATTTGTCCTTCATCACCGGAGTGGGACTATAGGTCAGCTAAAGAGATCCATGAAGAAGAAGAAGAAGATAATAACAGCAGTTATTATCATGTGCCCAGTATGTGTTAAATTCAAAAATTAGTATTTTCCATCTGCTTATAATAATATATCATTCTAAATTATATTTGTTCTTTCAATCCATAACATATATAGATATCATATGTGTATGTATTATCTATCATAATAATTAAATAACATTTGAAATTAAACAAAATCTAATTTAAAACTGTTTTAAAAAGAGATTAACAGATATTAAACAAAAAACTACATTTTTTAATCACAGAGTTTCTGCGGGCTTCAACCTTTGTCTTCTGTTATTTGGAATGTGTTGTAGATCACATTATTTTACTTGGTATATTTTGGGATATTGCTGTATGTATGTCACACATTTCAGACCAATACTCTTCATGTATTGGATTTATAAATTATATAAATTATTACATTAAATCTATTTAACTTTATTGCATAATTGTATAGAATATTGTTATTGTTTTATCTTGTTGATCTAATAATTTTGGCTAATTTTGAACTTTAGTTGAGCTCATTTAAAAAATAACAATTTAATCATAGCATTTGTTTTGACTTTCTTGTGTTAATGATGGTTATTACTCCATTTCTTCTATTATTTGCTTGTTCATAGTAGGTCTGTGTGACTCAATTTCACCCATCTGAGTTCACTTATCATCAGAATGTAAATCGTCACTCTTGACCTTTATATTACAAAAGTATTAAGCTTTACTTGGTTCTCACATGCAACATGCTAACACAAATTCTGTCTGTCTGTCTGCCTGCCTGTTTTCCTGCCTACCTATCTGCCTACCTACCTACCTATAGTATCTGACTCTGTTTGTTATAGCACTGCTGGACTTAACTTCTTGAAGGAGGATGAAACATGAGCAGGGGCACCAGGGAATGATAGTCTTGCAGGAGGTGATTCCAGCATTATTGAAGCCAGTAAATCCATTCTGACTGAGGTAGATCCAGCAAGCCCCCAGGACTCCCTGCTTTGCACTCATTTACTGCCTGTGAGATTCTAAGGTATTCTATCTAGTCCTACTAGCAGCATTGGCACAGAAAATTATTTATCATCTCCTTACAGAAGGACTTTCTTTTGGGAATAATCCAGTGCTATTTTAACTTTGTTGTTGTTGTTGTTGTTAGTTGCACAGTTGTGTCCAACCCATCGCGACCCTATGGACAACATTCCTCCAGGCCTTCCTATCTTCTACCATCTTCCTATCCTCTACCAACTTGCCATATTGCAAATACCTTTGGACCTAGGGGAATGATAATGTTTATGTTTAAAAGAGGGAAATGGATTTATTCTAACACCTTTCTTTTCAATATTTCAATTATATTTCAAGAATTTCAATAAAGATGGCAAACAGGAGCAGACACATCCTGCATAACTCCTGAGGCCTGTTGGAGATTACTTGCCTGCCTCCAGCCAAGAAGTCTTTCTGATAAATTGTTAAGCACAGGAAAGATGCTGAAGTATTTTCCACCCTCCTCCTCTCGCTTAAATCTAGAAGCTAAAGGATCTTCTATCCTCCCTGCCACTTAATGTCCAGTGAGACACCAAAGGACCTGCCATCTTCTGCTCATACCTGAAGGCTGCCACATACCTCCTATTTTCTCTCCAAGGAGCCTGCTAATGTTCCTAAAGAAGGAAAGGGAGGTGGTGGATGAGGAGGAGAGGAGGAGGAGGGGGTAGGAGGAGGAGGGAAAGAGAAAGAGAAGTAGAATAAAAATGAGGAGGATTAAAGAATGACAGCAGGATGTGTGGCTCTCTACAACTTTTCCTTACACAGTGGCCAATAAAGTAAGAGAAGGAGGGGGACAAGAAAAACGATTAAGAGCAAGCAAAGAAAAATGGCTGTTAGATGTAAATCCTTCTGTGAGATGAATGATTACCTTTTTGTGAATAATTTCCTTTCATTTGCTTCTTTATTTCTGCTTTTTTCCCTGATACTCTGCTCTATTAATCCCTATTGCTGTCCCTTTCAGCTCTATGATTTGATGTTCTATGTTCTAATATCTATGGGAATTCAATGGTTACAACCTTCCCCCCGAAACTTAATAACAGACATTTGGTTATACCAATAGAGGAGAATATTTGTAGTTTAAGATGAACATCAGGGCAACAATCAAGAAGTAAACATTTAAGGAACTGGAAAACAAGCTAATAGTAAACAGTTCAACCAAAGAACCCCCAAGATCACTCCCACCAACACTGACAGTGCAAGACACTAGAATATAAATTGAGTGCCAACCACACTCCTTGCAAGTAAAACATCTGCAAGAAAACAACCAAGGTAAGAGAGCACTAAGGATCCCTCATTTAGCCATGCTTCTTTTTGCTGATTACACAGTCATCCTTTCTCTAAGCTAAGGTACCCCTAAGGTCAATGAACCTTAGCAGATTACTGTACAAAAGAATGACTTAAACTAATTCTTAAACTATTATTATTATAATGTACTCTAAAATTCCAGTTTTCTCAAGGGGACTGATGTCCCAGAAACAAGAATGGTGTCAATAATTATATTATAGAACAGGTCAATCCTTTAAATATCTTGCTACAGTATGGCGAATATAGCACAAACAAATTAAATTAATATTTAATAAGGCTAACAAATTCTTTAGAAATCATATTGGTCTTCTTTCATACCTAAAGAGACAAAAGCTCTTTAAAGCTAAATTCATCTGCCTGTTAGATGGCTGCCAATTACATGCATATAATATCATAAAGTCTTTAGATGTCATATACTACAGATTCCTAAGAGCATAGTCAAAGTGCCCTGCTGCATCTCAAATCCAGTACATCATTTAAAAATTGGTATAAGCCCTCTGGAATTCAAGATTCACAAAAAACAGCTTTACTTCTGGTGCAAACTCTAATTTTTGACTTATTAAATTTTTAAATCTTAATTATTTGAATTTAATGAAGATATTTTTCACACATAAGACAAATGATCTCTCCATTATGACTATATTTTAAAATAATGGAAATTCTCCCCCTCTCTCTCCCCCCTGTTTACCTTGAATATCATCTAAATTGATTCAGAAATATTTAAACTGCAAAGATGCATACAGTAAAATGAAGAAATTGTAAAAACATTGTTAACATTCATTGTCATACCTTACCTGGGGAATCTTATAGATATCCAGGAGAATTGCCATATCAAGAGAAGTAACAGAATCTAGACCACCAATCACTGCAAGGAGCTTATTCTTCATGTTACAGTTGTAATTTGGGAAAAATCTTTCTAGTGCATATGTAAGAATCATAGTGGAATAAAATGTCCATTTTGTATCATAATAATTGTCATAAATATGGATTCCCAATGTTATATTGGGTAATATTTGAGGATTTTCATTTATCTCTTTTGCTGCAAAGGCCAAAGCCAGGATGTGCTGGTAATTCATTGAAAATATTCTAAAATGAGCATTGCAATGTATATTAGATAATAGTTTACAATTCTGAAATTTTATGCAGCTTTTCCTATTGTACTCATTCCTATTTAATATACACATGCCTCTTTGAGACATATATTTCTCATACTGTAGAATAGCAAACACCCAAATTCTTATTATTTTATTATATGTAATAATTAATATCTGTAAAAAGTACCTTTCAAAAATAAATGGTGGAGAAAAAATGAAAAAAAATCAAGCAGAATGAACCCCTTTTGATTGCAAAACTGAAGAGGGTTTAATACTTGGATGTTGAATACTTGGTTCTTGTAAATTTATCAGTACTGCATTATAAATCTGAAGAAACAAATGTGTCCTGCTACACCTGTGGGAAAGTAAGAAATTTGTCTCAAGAAAAGGGATTAAGAAATTGAATAGGACAAGTAAATGCCAAAGGCAAAGGGAAAAGAATTGTAATGAAAGATATTATGTTCCAAAAATTAGGAGGAGAAATCAAAACTGTGATCTACCCTTGCCAATCCCCTCTCTGGTGAAAAGTATTGTATAAATGTTTTAAAACATACAATAGCAGAGGCTTTGGAGCAAATTGTGTTGAACATATATTTCCTCATATAACTAAACAAACACACAACTAAACCATTTCCTTTTGCACAGGCGAAAATGTAGCAATCAAATTTATGTGTAAATTTAAAAACCACAGCTTTCTGCATGTCCAAAGTTCCTTTAATTATACTAATATATGTTCCTACAATGCTGTTTGACAGCCCTCTAAAGATAAAGAAGACAACAAAGAAAAATGAATTCCTTACGTAAGTTCCTCAGGCATAGCTGGTGGGGGTTCCTTTATGAAATCTTTGGCATATGAGAGGAAGATTCCATGAGATGTGATGCCACCAATGATGAGGTCTCCAGAATGATGATAGCTATGAAGTGGGTGTTCTGGATACCATACATTACATTTCATGTTGAGAGCTTCATATGCTGTATATGGAAATAGAGTTAACAGGTGTATTGCTCCTACCAACATCCTGAATTCAAGTGTTAAAATCTCTCTGCAGGTTCTTCTCTCTATCCACAAAGAGGTCATTAGAGTCTCCATTAATTTATACAAGTAGAATGATTTATATTTATTATTATTCCCAGATTAAATGAATCAAGTCTTCTGACCAATCTAAATCTCCTAATATTGAATAAAGGGGTTCTTATTTATGGATTTATATTTCTTATTTCTAGACCACCTATCTCGCTCAAAGACAGACTGACAAACACATATCCCTATCCCTACCACAAATGCCAAAGTGCATATTTATTCAATAGTTCACTGACTGTTTATGAGGGTTGGTCTTTGCAATTTTACGCCAGCTAATTTAATTATAGATATTATGCTAATTGAATGAGTGCAAGTTGTTTCTTATTTAGAAGTTGAATACCATGTGAATATCTATATATCCAGGGCTTTTTTTCTCATAGAACACTCAGAACAGAGTTCCGGCACCTTTTTTGGATGGAACCTTGTAGGGTAGGCAAGGCAGGTTGTATGACATGTGTGAGTTCCGGCACCTTTTTCTTTTACAAAAAAAGCACTGTATATATCTATATCATCTATATCTATCTATATCTATATCTATATCTATCTATATCTATCTTTCTGTCTGTCTGTCTGTCTGTCTTTCTACTGTATCTATCTATTTGTCAAGACGGAAGGACATTTATTCTAGTTTTCTTCAATAAAAATTACATTTGATGTTATATATTTGAAGATCATATAGGAGCCGGGACCAGGGGGGCTTTTGCCCAGGTTCGCCTGGTGCGCCAGTTGCGGCCCTATCTGGACTGAGATGCCTTGCGCACAGTCACTCATGCGCTCGTGACCTCCCAGTTAGACTACTGCAACACTCTCTACATGGGGCAGCCCTTGAGGACCACTTGGAGGCTTCAGCTGGTGCAGAATGCAGCCGCACAAGTTGTGATGGGGGCTTCCCGATACTCCCATGTAACACCTCTGCTCTGCGAGCTGCATTGGCTTCCGGTTGGCCTCCAGGTGAGATTCAAGGTGCTGGTGATGACCTATAAAGCCCTACATGGCATGGGTCCGGATTACCTATGGGAGCACCTGCTGCCAGCGTCAACTTCCCTTCGTCCAGTGCGCTCCCACAGAGAGGGCCTCCTCAGGGTGCCGCCAGCAAAGGATTGCCAGCAGGCAACACCCAGGGGGAGGGCCTTCTCTGTGGGCGTGCCTGCCCTTTGGAACCAGTTACCCATAGAGCTCAGGACTGCCCCTGATTTTCGTTCGTTCCGCCTGGACCTGAAGACCTGACTCTTTGAGCTTTCCGGCCAGGACTGAGAATTTTTAATTTTTAACTTATTGTAATTGGGTTTTTAATCAGAGTTATAGGGGTTTTAGATTTTTAATCAAGGATAATTTAATCTATTTTAATTGTTATTAGTTTTTTGTATTGTAATGTTGTTTTAATTGCCTTGTGAACCGCCCTGGGTCCTATGGGAGAAGGGCGGTATATAAGTTCAATTAATACTAATACTAATACTAATACTAATACTAATACTAATACTACTAATACTACTACCACTACTACTACTAATAATAATAATAATATATGTTGACAGCGGCAAGATTACTCTATGTTCAGAAATGGAAGACTACATTGATTCCTACAATGGAGGAATGGTTTCAAAAACTGATGGAGCTAGCAGAGATGATGATGATAATGATGATAAGTTGGAAGGGACCTTGGAGGTCATCTAGTCCAGGGCTTTTCAACCAGTGGTATGGGTACCACCTGTAGTACATTGGCACCTGGCAGGTGGTATGGGACCATCCTAGAAAAGTGGTAGTGGGGGAGGGGAATGAGCTGAACTGGTAGCAGCACTGCACAAGCCTGAGCAAGAGATGGCTGGAGCTGCAGGGCTGTCAGGGCTCAGTGGAAGCACCAGGATCAGTACCAGGCTCCATCTGCAGCTCGGTGCTGATCCTTGCACTTCTGAGCCCAGAAGAAGCGCCGATCAGCTGGAATGTTGCAGCATCTCCAGGGTCTTGTGATTTACATTCAGATGCTTGGCAACTGATTCATATTTATGATGGGCACAGTGTCCCTGGTTCATGTGAAGTGACCAAAACCTGCTGCAACTACCCAGCAGACTGGGGGAATAAAAATCAAACACCCCTCACCTGACCCCTGCTGCCAATCCTCAACAGAAATGCTCACAACAATGAAAACCTCGAACAGGAGGAAGAGTGCCGCCGGGCGGGTAGGCAGTTGTCTTGCTCGGCTGTGGCTTGGGGGGGACTTTTTTCAGTGCCATTGTAACTTCGAACAGTCATTAAGCAAACTGTTGTAAGTTGAGGACTACCTGTACTTCATCACTTTTTTCCTTCTTCTTTTTTTTGTCATCAAGTTTTTGACAACTTGCTATGCGACTGGTGGTACTCAGATGTTGCCATATCCTAAAAGTGGTACAATGGGTGAAAAGGTTGAAAAGCCTTGATCTAGTCCAGGGGTCAGCAACCTGAAACAGTGAAAGAGCCACTCGGAAGCGGTTCCCTCACAAAAGAAAAAACTGGGAGCCGCAAAGAAGGATGTGCATGCGTGCACATGCGCAAAACAATAGGCTTGACAAAACAGTGGAGCCTAAGGGGAGACATGCAGCCGCCCTGCCCCTCTGCTCTCATTCACTCACCTTTGCTTGGAAAAGCTTCTCTATCACTATCATTCACTCATGTTTTGTTTGCAAAAGCTTCTCTCTCGCTCTGTCATTCCCTCACTTTTGCTCTAAAAAGCCTCTTTCACACTCTCATTCACTCACACTGCTCAAAAAACATTTCTCTCTCATTCTCATTCACTCACCAACTCAAAAGGCCAGCCACAGCACCTCCATTGACTTCCATGGGGATGCTTGGCAATGAAAACCACTCCCGCTATTGATGCTAATTTTTTCACTTGCTGCTTGGTTCCGATTTAACCCGTAGAAACAAATACCCATGCCGGCCCCCATGGCAGCAGCGAGCCCCAAGGACCAGGGCAGCCCAGTGCTCTCGTCGAAACACTGGAGCGTCTTTGGCAGCAGGAGTAGCAATGCCTGCCTGCCAGGCGGAAAAAACAGAAAGGTTGGTGGCGGTGGCAGCGGCAGCTGTTTTTCAGGCAGCTTAGTGCCCTTGCCGATATATGGAGGTGCTCCAGGCCCACGCTCCACTCCTCTCCACTGTTGGTGACTCTGAACAACTGGCCCTGACCTCCGCCGACTGGAGGCCATCGGTGGAGGTCAGGGCTGGTGGTACAGAGTTGTCAGCTCATCAGCGGCCCTGTGTATGCATCCTCCCAGGCCCACGGGAGCTCTGGCAACTCCGTAAGGCCAGCCCCAAACTTCACAAGTGGAAATCAAGGGAGATTACCAGGAACACAAAATCGGCGTTTCTCAGCCCGCGCTGATCTCGCACTCTTTACAGACTCCCTCTCTTTGTTTCAGTTAGCTTTCTGCATTTGGAATGAAGACATGAGATTCAGCATTTCTCCACACCCGCTGATCAGTGTGTGTGGAGAAACGCCCATTCCCTCTGCTGAGCCATCCCAGTTACTTCCCTGGAGCACCTCCATATCTCACAAGGGTGCATAGGGAATCTGCATTTCTCCGCACCCGCTGATCAGCATATGTGGAGAAACGCCCATTCCCTCTGCTGAGCCATCCCAGTTACTTCCCTGGAGCACCTCCATATCTCGCAAGGGCGCACAGGGAATCTGCATTTCTCCGCACCCACTGATCAGCAAGTGTGGAGAAATGCCCTTTCCCTCTGCTGAGCCATCCCAGTTACTTCCCTGGAGCACCTCCGTATCTCGCAAGAACACACAGGGAATCTGCGCTTCTCCACGCCCGCTGATCAGCACATGCGGAGAAATGCCCATTTCCTCTGCTGAGCCATCCCAGTTGCTTGCATTGCAGAAGGCAAGCGTTTGGAACGAAGACACGAGATTCGGCGTTTCTCAGCCCGTGCTGATCTCGCACTCCTTACAGTCTCCCTCTATCGAGTCTTCATCCCAAATGCAGAAAGCAAGCTGAAACAAAGAGAGGGAGACTGTAAGGAGGGCGAGATCAGCGCGGGCTGAGAAACACTGAATCTCGAGTCTTTATCCCAAATACTTGCCTTCTGCAACGCAAGCAACTGGGACGGCCCAGCAGAGGGAATGGGTGTTTCTCCACGCGCGCTGATCAGTGGGTGCAGAGAAACACCGAATCTCGAGTCTTTGTCCCAAATGCAGAAAGCAAGCTGAAACAAATGGAGACTGTAAGGAGCGCGAGATCAGCACGCGCAAAGAAACACCGAATCTCGAGTCTTCATTCCAAATGCTTGCCTTCTGCAACGCAAGCAACTGGGATGGCTGAGCAGAAGGAATGGGCATTTCTCCATGCACACTGATCAGCGCACACGGAGAAACGTGGATTCCCTGTGTGCCCTTGGGAAATATGGAGGTGCTCCAGGAAAGTAACTGGGACGGCTCAGCAGAGGGAATGGGCATTTCTCTGCGAGCAGGAAAGGTCTGTTAGGGAGGCGGTGGCCCGGTGTTGTTTACCTCCCTCCTGTGTGTATGTGTTGGACCTGTGGGGAACGGCTGGTAGAGGTGGCTGTCCGGCGTTTCCCCCCCTCCTGTGTGTGTGTCGGGCCCACGGGCTCGACACACAGAGAGATACAAACACCAGACTGCTGCCGCCTCTACCAGCTGTTCCCCATGGGTCCGACACACACACACACACAAACGAGAGGGGAGAAAATGCCGGACTTCCGCCTCCCTACCAGCCATTCCCCACAGGTCTGACACACACAGACACACACAGAGAGAGACAGAAAGAGAGAGAAAAGGGGGAAAAGAAGGAGGGGATCTGGCAACACCAGAGACTCCATATGTTGCTCAGAAACACCACCACACCTGCACGCCCCATCTGACCGACCCACTACTTTCCTTTCCAGCAGTCCTCCCATCTCTTCCTCCGCTGCCACCATGTGCAGTCCAAAGAAGAAGAGGTTTCTGGGCAGTCCCACAAACCAAAGAACTTCAACCAACAATTCAAACTTCACAAGTTTTTTTTTCTTTTCCATGAGAAGTTTGAATTGATTGGTTGAACTTTTTTAGCCCCACTTTTTTTTTGGACTGCACATGGTGGAGGACTGGGAGCTGCAGGAGACAGCTAAAAGAGCCGCATGCAGCTCCAGAGCCACGGTTTGCCAACCCGTATCATAGAATGCTCAGAACGGTGTTCCGGCACCTTTTCTTTTTGCAAAAAAAAAAAAAAAAAAAGCTCCCTCTGAAAGCCTATTGCAGGGATAGGCAATCTTGGCCATTTTTTATGACTCGTGGACTTCAGCTCCCAGAAATCCTGAGCAAGCCATGCTGAGGGAAAAGGGACAGGTTTCCAAACTGAGCCATGCTGGCTCAGGAATTCTGGGAGTTGAAGTCCTTGAGTCATAAAAGAGCCAAGGTTGCCTTCCCTGCACTAGAGGAGGACATTACAATTATTTACAGGGTTATTTCTTTAGGAACTAAACTTTTAGAATCTAAAACAGCTAATTCAAAAAAGCCAACAGGAAAGAACCTCACATTTTTCATCTGCTTCTGTCTTTTGGAAGGTAAAATTAGATAACAAAATAATCTATTTCCTATGTTAACATCTCTGCAATGAAATCAATAAATGTAACAGGAAAGAAATGAGAAACATTTTTCTCAATGTAATATTTATTTATTTATTTATTTTTGGGACTTATATGCCACCCTATCTCCAGAAGGACTCAGGGCAGCTAACAACAATAAAAACAACAATACAAAAGTTAAAAGAAATTAAATAAACAGCCCCAATAAATAAGTTAAACTAAACAATTAAAATTAAAAAACATTTCAAAAAACCCTGTCATCAGTCCAGGTCAGCCTGATGAAAAAGGAATGTTTTAAGGCCGCAGCGAAAGGACCAGATATCCGGGGCCATCCGGAGCTCAAGGGGGAGTTGGTTCCACAGGGCTGGCACTCCCACAGAGAAGGCCCTCCCCCTGGGGGTCGCCAGCCGACATTGTCTAGCCGACGGCACCCTGAGGAGGCCCTCTCTGTGTGAGCGCACTGGGCGATGGGAAGTCGTTCCCAGCAGCAGATGGTCCTGCAAATATCCCGGGCCTAGGCCATGTAGGGCTTTAAAGGTAAGTACCAGCACCTTAAATCTCACCCGGAAGACAACCGGTAACCTATTCAGCTCACGCAGGAGGGGTATAATATGGGAGTATCGGGATGCTCCCATCACTACCCACACGGGCATATTCTGCACCAGCTGGAGCCTCCGGGTGGTCTTCAAGGGCAGCCCCATGTAGAGATCATTGCAGTAATCTATCCGGGAGGTAACGAGTGCATGAGTGACCGTATGTAGGGCATCTCGGTCCAGATAGGGGCGCAACTGGCGCACCAGGCAAACCTGTGCAAATGCCCCCCTAGCCACGACTCCAATATGATCTTCAAAACTGAGTTGTGAGTCCAGGAGGATGCCTAAATTGCGTGCCCTATCAACAGGAGGTAACACCTCTCCTCCCATAACCAAAGATGGAACCTCTTGGACAAGTTGAGATGCTGGTACGTAAAGCCACTCAGTCTTGGCCGGGTTCAGCTGGAGCCTGTTCTTCCCCATCCAAATCTGTACCGCTTCCAGGCAACGGGACATCACATCGAGGGCATCGCTGGGTTGGTTTGGGGTAGAGATGAAAAGCTGGGTATCATCAGCATATTGATGATACCTCACTCCGAAACCACGGATGATCTCACCCAGAGGCTTCATATAGATGTTGAACAGGAGGGGCAAGAGTACCGACCCCTGAGGCATCCCACAACTAAGGGGCCTAGGGGTTGACCTCTGCCCTCCTGCCAACACCATCTGAGAAGGGCCCGAGAGGTAGGAGGAGAACCACTGTAAAACGGTGCCTCCCACTCCCAACCCCTCAAGACGTTGCAGCAAGATACCATGGTCGATGGTATCAAAAGCTGCTGAGAGGTCTAATAGGACCAGGACAGAAGAATAACCCCTGTCTCGGGTCGGGCCCACCAGAGATCATCCACCAGCGCGACCAATGCCATCTCCATGCTGTACCCGGGCCTGAAACCTGATTGGTATGGATCCAGATATTCAGTTACCTCCAGGACCAAAGGGAGCTGCCGTGCCACCATGCTCTCAACAACCTTCGCAAGGAAGCGAAGGTTGGAGACAGGACAAAAGTTATTTAAAATAGCTGGATCCAAGGCAGGTTTCTTGAGGAGGGGCCTTACCACCGCCTCTTTCAAGGTGGCAGGGAAGCACCCCTCACTCAAGGAAGCATTAATAACTGCCAGGAGCCAGCCTCGTGTAACCTCCCAAGCTGCATAAACCAGCCAGGAGGGACACGGGTCCAAAAACACGTGGCGGCACTTAATTTCCCCATGATCCTGTCCACTTCATCTGGAGTCACAGGATCAAACTCTTCCCAAACATTATCAGCCAAACCCATCGTTTCCCCCTCATCAGATACTGCCCAGTAGGAGTCCAAGCCAGCCCGAATCTGAGCGATTTTATCCACCAGATACTCACTAAACTCCTCGGCCCGTCCCTGCAAGGGGTCCTCTCCCATCCCCTGATTTAAAAGGGAGTGGGTCACCCTAAACAGGGCGGCCGGGAGGTTATCTGTGGATGCAATGAGTGTGGCGAAGTGAGCATGCTTCGCCACCTCCATTGCCACAAGATAAGATCTAGAAAAGGATCTTAACTGTGTTCGGTCAGACTCGGACCGACTGGATCTGCAAATGCTCTCTAGGCCCCTTCTCCGGTGCTTCATCTCCCGCAGGTCTATGGAGAACCAAGGAGTGAGCTGGGATCTGTGCCGGGTCAGAGGCTGCAAAGGCACAACACAGTCGAGAGCCTCCAAAGCAGCCCGTTGCCAGGCGTCAACTAAGGTCTCGACCAGGCTGTGGGAAAGGGAGGAAGGAATCAATCCAAGTGCCGTCTGGAACCTATCTGGGTCCATCAAGCACCTGGGGCAGAACCACCTGGTCGGTTCCGTCTCCCAGCAGTGGGGAGTGGCATGATGGAGGCCCGACCACAGGAGATAATGGTCTGTCCATGAAAGGGGTTGAGATGTTGGAGTAACCCCACCCAGACCATTAAGCCACTGCCCAGAGATAAAAATAAGGTCGGGCGTGTTTCCCCCGTGAGTCGGACCCTGAATAATCTTGGTCAGGTCCATGGCTATCATGGAAGCCATGAACTCTTGGGCCACCCCCGACGCACCACCCAGGGAAGGCAGGTTAAAATCTCCCAGAACCATAAGCCTGGGAAACTCAACCGCCAACCCCGAGAGAGCATTGAGTAGCCCGGCAGGGCCATTGCCACGCAGCTGGGAGAAAGGTACGTGAGCAACAGACCCAACTGACCCCCAGGACCCCACCTCAGGAGGAGGGACTCATATCCGCCTATCTGAGGGGCAGTGGTCTCCCGCGGACAAAGGGCCTCCTTAATAACAACTGCCACCCCCGCCCCTACCCTGAGCTTGAGGCTGGTGAAGCACACAGAAACCTGGTGGGCATAGCTCAATCAAAGGGACCCCTCCCTCCGGGCCCAACCAGGTTTCGGTAATGCATGCCAGGTCTGCACCTTCCTCCTCAAACAAATCCCGGATGAGGGGAGCTTTATTCACCACAGACCTGGCATTCAAATAAACCAGCCTGAGTTCAGGTACCTGTCCTTCCCCACCCCTGGAGAAGCAGGATGAAGCCAGAGGGTCGGAGCATGCCACCGCTCGAAGATAGCGGGGGCACAATCCCAAGTTTTGATATGGCCCTCTGTTCATCCGTCTGCCACCATTCCCAATCACCATGGGGATCACTGTCCCCACCCCATCCCCTCGGGCCCCAAGACACCCCCCCCACCGCTGCGACCATTTACCAACCTGGACTGAGAAAGGTCCAGCAAAATCCCCCCATCTTTCTTCTGGAACTTACATCCCTCCCCCCTCCCTAACCCATTAAAAAGTTTAAATAAAAAATCCCTAAGCCTCCTTTTTGTGCCATGCCACCTCTTGGGATCCCAGGATCCATCATTAAGGAACTGGTGGCACAAACCAGAGGGCCACACCTGCGAGAGGGGGGAATCTCTCAGGGCAAGCAATGTGCCCTCGGAATAAATCATCAATAAGATAAAAGAGATAAAATAAGCTAAAAGCAGGAGGAGATGAATTGGCAGGAATCAATACAACGGCAATTGATGATAAAATTACAGAGCTGGACAGCAACTCCCAAGCGAGGTCACCCTCTCACAGTGACAACAAGATCAGGGAATGCCACTATAAAGCTCTGGGCAGGTCCCATAGAGGGAAAAACAAAAGTCCAATGACTGGGAGGTAGTAATAGTCCATTTGTCGGTGGAGGCATCCATAGTTCCAGCAATGAACTGATGTAATCAAGTCTCTAGCTTCAGGTTCCAGGCCCGGCCAACAACAGCCGGGCCCCCCTGCTGCCCAACATCGCCAGGCCCCACCGACAACACCTTTCACCACAAATGTAAAATGGCAGCAATAAAATTCAAACCAGTCATCCATCCCCATCTCCAATTAAACTCACAACCAAAAAGGGCTATAGCAAGCCTCAGAATATAAATATCGTCCAGGGAAATGGGGTGGTCTCACCTCTAATCTTTGGGCGGCATCGTTGGCAGCCTCCATCCTCCAAACAACGGCCCCAAAAGGGCCTTCACAGAGGAGGGAAAGCTTGTGGCCCATCGGTCAGCATGTCTCCACCCCCCGAGGAACCTCCACCAGAGGGGAAAGCCCACCAACCGATCATCAGTTGGGCACTCGGCCGTCCCAGGCCAAGTGCCCCAGCGCCTGGATCAATGGCCTCAAGGGAATCATCATGGCCGCCACAGGCCCTAGGCGTCTCGCCGCCCGGATCATCGCCCCGAACGGGCCTCAAGAGATGTTCCTGCAGTCGTCGTAGGCCCAAAAAGCCTCGCCGGAGCATTCCAACTGCCGTAGGTCCCAGGCACCTCGCCGCCCAATTGTCATCCCGAACGGCCTCGAAAGGAGTCACCGCAGTCACCACAGGCCCCAGGCGCCCCACCGCCCAGATCATCCCGACTGCTTTAGGCCCCAGGTACCTCGCCGCCCGACTCATCTCCGGCGGCCTCAAAGAAGTTGCTGCAGCCGCCTCAGGTCCCAGGCCCGGACCACCCGGACCACCACACTACCATCTCCCACGGCCTCAAGCAAGTTGTCATGGCCCCAGGGACTCCCGGTGCCCAGCCAAGGCCATGCAGCAAGCAACAGCCTCATCAGGATTCAACAAGCCGAAACTTGTCCTGCATTCTCTAGCTCAGCCGCAGGCCGCGGCCATCTTCTCTGGAGGTAAAAAAAAATGTCTAATTTAGCTGATGCTAGAAAAAAATAGTATCTTTTGTACATATTCTTGAAAACTATTTTGAATCTAACCATCTATTACAACTAAACCACTTTAAGTTATACAATTCTTAAGAATGAAATATTCTTAATTTGGACTTTACTTTTCCTGTCTCGACTGTTATGTGTTTTGAAAAATAGATTATTTGGAATTTAGTTATGTTGCACATCAGTCTTTAAATAATTAACCTAGTAAATACATAATAATATATGATGTTTTCCATGGTGAGCTTAACATCAATAACAACATTTATTAAAAAGGCTAAAATATTTCTGGTGGTATTATCTGTACATTAAAATTTTGTTTAGTCACAATCTTTCACTTTTCACGTTCTGGACAAGCATTGGTCATGTATCCTAGCAAAAGATGTTACATATGTGCATAAGTGTAGTCAGTAGCATATGCCTTTTTAAAAATGTCAAACATGCAAAGAAACAAAAATAAGTCCAAAATATCTTTATTACATCCAGAAATCCCAACTTTGCAACCAATATTTCTCATCCATAACTATGGCACCCTAAGGATACCTGCATACATGCAAATGCTTCTCTGGGATCAGTAACGCAGCAGGGATTGCTTTTTCCTTCCAGTAACAGATTGCTGGGAAATTCCAAACATGGCCTTGAGAATTCCAATGTTTGTTACAAATTTTTCTGGATGTGGTTGGAAAGAGGCTGTTTGGCGCTGGAGACCATTGCCACGAGGAACACAGGTCTGGGTCGGGGTTCGGAGCAACTCCGGGTGGGGGCTCAGCACAGGCCGCGGCATGGCAACTGTGGGGAGGGGAATCCCTGCGGCATGTGGCTCTGAGCCGCAGGGACAGGGGTGCAAAGGATGGGCAGCGACGCCATAGCAAGACACCGGCATCACTCCCAGTGACAGTACCTCTGAGTTCCGGCACCTTTTTTTTTTTTTAGAAAAAAAGCACTGCTTAAGGGAAACTTGGCTTGAAGCCCAGACTCAGATAAGACTCTTTGTTTTTCCCTGACACTTTCACTTTTGCAGACTGCGGCTGGGAAAGGGGAAAAACAAAAGTTCTTGGGCTGCTTTTCTGGGTTGGGGACCATATTGGATTATAAAGACTACATACAAAAACAAACCCAGCCTTAAATGGGAAAAAATCATCTTTAACACCTGTCTCCAAAGGTTGCAGCTTGATATATCAACAAGAAAATGCTAATGAATCTCAGAAAGAAATTATTTCCATGTTGAAATCATTCCAAGAGACAATTGTTTTATTTCAGGATGAGACTAAAAATAACGCAAATGATATAAAAGTACAATTTTCTAACCTAAACTTACAAATCAAGACAATGACTGGAGCTCTCTCCTCCTCTTTATTCCTGACAACACCAACCCTGTCAATAGGTTGGGATGGGAGAGGATGACTGGCTCAAAGTTACTTAGTGAACTTCCACAGTTGAGAACATGGGTCCTCTCAGTGTTAACTATGGACCTCAGTGGCTAGCTAATTGTTCTTTTAGTTGCTGAAATATTATGGATTGGAAAAGAAATAAAGGTTTGGATGCATCCTGACAGAGAAGTACTTTTCTTTTAACAAGCATTTAAATCAAGCACATTCGGTATAAATCTGAAAAGGAGAAACCTTTTTCACAGTTAAATTTATAATGCTTATACCTTTTGGCATTTCTTGATAGGGATAATTAAATTGAAATTAATTTCCATGAAAAGGTTACTTGTCCCACAATGTTATGACAATATATATGATGATGATAGATATCCATTTAAATATATCCAGTACTTACACAGAAGAGATCTAATATATATTAGTTTATATTGAATAATATTTCAACACTTGCTGCACCCAAACTCATTGCCTTTATTGGGTGATGTCATAGGGAACTTATTTACAATGGCAGAAGAAGAAATGGAAATAAGGTAAATGTTAAAAAACTTGGTTTCTTACTTAATTTCATCAAACACTGTCGGAAGTGGTTTTTCCTTGAAGATTAATGTATTGGAGACAATAAAGCAATGAGAAGCAATGACACCAATGATGAAGTCTCCTGACTGATGATAGGTCAGAGGTGGCAAGTGAGGAACATGCAACCCACATTTAACAGTTGGAGTCTTGCTAATATGCAAGGAATTAGTAGAAACAGTAATGCCATCATCCCGCACACAGATCTCTCCTCTGTTCCCTCCATTGTTTACTGAGTTATTTTTTTCAATCCTCTATTGTTTATATCTAAAGGTTTTAGTGGAAAATATAAGTTATTAGATAACAGATATGAGAATCTGTGGTTGCACCTATATCTTGGCCATATCTGTAAATGATAGAAAGTATCATCATTTTGTAATTTGCTATGTTGTTACTGAAATTCAAGCAACTACCTTGAATTTCTATTCATTGTAAAATAGTATAGACCCTGGAATTTAGGAATAGAAAATATTAATGATAGAACAGATCCATACTTGTTCCTAACTCCTGCCTACAACCTCTGAATGCTACAGGAGATATAAATTACCTTTCCTAGTTTTATTATTCAATTACTGTATGTTACCACCTTCAGCCACTCTATTCAAGTGGTCTGGGCTTGGCAAGCAGCAACATTAATTACAGTACTTCTGATAATAAAGTTGAGGAATCCCCAAGGAACTGCAGATAGGAGCACGTTTGTGAATTTTGAAGACCAGAGGATAAAATGTCAGTAAGTATGAATATATTCTTTATTATTGTTAAATTTCTGTAACAACTTATATTGTCTGAATAAATATAAAAAGAACTAAAAAATAAAACAAATTATAAACAAGAATAAAAAAAACAAGAACATGACTAATAACAGGCAAAATAAAAGAATAAAAATATGAACCATCGAGGTATAACAACTATATATCAAGTATGAAATAATATATGAAAGTTAAAATTAAAACAAAGAAACCATTATTTTAACTGCCATAAAGTCCAGTCCAGAAGGATACAATATTTTTATTCACTTGACCAGTGAAAAAACAAAGAAGAATATATCTGATTTTCTGAAACACTCTTGGAGAAGAGCAAGAAACTATTATTTTAAAACCATCTAAAAGAAATGTTCATTGAAGGGTTTCCAATGGATATCAGAACTTAAGTTTAAAAGAACACCTTTGAACCATTTTCGCACAAATCATAATCCACAAGTCGATTTTTTTCCCTATTCTTGCACAGAGTAACGTTGATTTCTATCAAAACTGAATAATGCAGAATTACAATCCTGTTCCATGATCTTCTGTGAGGGGAAGCTGGGCAAATATATTGGTGGCAGCTATTTTGTCAACAGAACACCTTCAGCAAATAAAAGTTATTAATCTTGTAGTTGCTATATTTCATTATTGCCTTATTCCTTTAGTCTGTCTTCAATACCTATGACAACCCAATATTATAAGGACTCTTAATAAAATAGGAAAACAGCTCTGTTTCATATGCTCATAATTATATAAGCAAATCATTGCACACTGAATTTCAAGAACTGTCTTGTTTGTGTGTATTTTTATATTCAAAGTATAACACAGCACATCTAGCCAAACTGTACAGATCTGGCTTTCCGTGAAATTTCTGGCTTATTTTATGAAGCCTCTGTAGGACTCCTGTACACCTGCCATTCCTGAAAAACTGATATAAATTTACATTGCTATAACTCTGAAAAAATAATAAGTATGAAGAAATATAAGAAAGGTCCATGGCTTATGATTCTTTAATGTTATATAAAAGAATAAGAGGAAGGGGAAAGGGAAAGGGAAGAGGAAAAAACAAGAATTAGATGAAATTATGGGGATGAAACAAAACAGGAATGAAAGAGTTAATTAGCAAGGTCCATTCAAAAAGCCTTGACAAATACTTAAACATACATTTGCCTTGCCTTCCAGCTAATATAAGAGAGAAGGAACCCCGTGGCTCAGGAGGTTAAAACACTGCCTGATATACAATCAGCCTGGGTTCGAATCTCAGATAAAGGGTATGACTAACTGATGAGAACATAAATGAGTTCGAAATGATCATCTTAGCCTCCCAAATTCTTTATTAGCAATTTGAATAATTTGCACAAATAATGAGCTGTCATAAGTTGACTAGTTCCTGTGGATAAGCCCTGAGCCGGGCCAAAACAGGAATGAAAGAGTTAATTAGCAAGGTCCATTCAAAAAGCCTTGACAAATACTTAAACACACACACACACACACACACACACACACACACACACACACACACATATATATATATATATATATATATATATATATATATATATATATATATATATATATGATTCCAGAAGAAAATACCATACAGTGGGAGCTTTGTCATACAGATTTGACAAAGATCAGTTTCCACAAACTACAGCAGGCAATCTAGACAAATTCAGACATGCTCTACCAAGTTTTGTTACTATATAATAGAGATAATATTGATAAACAATGAAAGAAGCATAGCTATATTAGCAATAGCAACCAAGGAACATCCATTGTTAGGGATAATTACGTTTAGGGCACTAATGAAACTAGATTCCACTTCTGGAGCATGTCTCAAGATCCATCTAGTGTGGGCGCTAACCCGAGTGTAGACGCCAGGGCGTTTGGGGGCAGCACAGACATCTCCCCAGCTCACTACACCAGCCAAAACCCAATCTACATTCCATGGACAAAGCAATGGCCCCCCTGAGTCCCCCTGTAAAATAAAGAAATAAAGCATTACTCTCTAAGAATATAACATGAATTTTCTGTCAGAAAGGGTTCTTACATATGACTGATAGGTGAATCTTACTTCGACACTAGAAATATGATCATATTCTACTGTCCAAAGGCTATGAGCAACAGTTTGGGTAGAGCAAACTACTCTGTATTTCAAGAAAAGAAAATGATGGGAGGGTTCAGAAGGAATAATCTCACTGACTTCCACTCATGTCCACAGCATCTTCTACATGGGGTGATTGCCTCTCTCCACCTAATGGTAAACTGATCTTGTTCTATCAGCATATTTGTAACAAAAGCAAATATTGAAAACATTCACAAAATCAAAAAGGGAATAAATCTTGCTCAGGGAAATAGATGTATACAGACAAATAACAAATAGATGTACACAAACAAAATACCTCAACAGCAACTTCATTAGCAGATGCCTTTACAATGGAAAGGAACTAGCTCACATTAAAAGGTGCATTAAAATGTATGGGGCATACAGAAGCCATTTAATGTTTATTTAATTGTTCAATACACATTATGAACATTGCAGAATGTTTAATGCTGTTTAAATGTTTAATATCCTTAACCAGTCCCTTGAAAATTTGATATCTATATTCAGGAAACATCCCAGGCTCCTTAAAGTCACTGTAAAGAGTCTCACAGGTAGCCCTGTCAATAAGGGGAAGAAGCACTTCCTGCAAAATCTCGGGTTCAGGAAGTGGGACTGAGAGAAAGAGAAAAGAAAGTTATTTCTTCAGATTCCATCAGAGGGAAAAGCAGAACATCTAGGTAAAAGAAGGAATTTCAACAAACTGAACGGCTTGTCAATGTATTTACTGCTGCTGAAATTTAAACAAATTTAAACAATTACTCATCAAATATTATACCTGCTCTTTAAACAATTATTTAAATCACACAAATTCTAAATAATTATTAAAGGTGCTTAAGCTCCTTTTCTCTTGCATGTGTCCAGGCAGTTATTAAAATCCTTGATAATTTAATTCTATTTTTACTCATTGTTTTTCCTCCAGAAAAAGTATCCTTAATGTCAGGCTTTCTGAATCCATCTGAAACACTTGATCCATTCCAATAAAGCCAATTAGTAGAAGTTGGGGGCAGGGTAAGATTCTATTTATTTTATTACTATTATTTTATTATTTTACTTTATTTTTGGTGTTAAGGCTTGTATTTTTGGAACATATATACCTATGAGTTGCTACAAACACCAATAGATATGGAAGTTCAGATATATATAACATAATATATCACATAATATAGAAATATGTCTTATACTCACCTTGTGATTTAATGTTCCCCCATCCTGCAACCCAACAACCCAATCTGGGAGGGAAAACAATGGAAAGTCCTGGTAAACAGGCAGGCTGGATAAGCTGGGTGAAATTCACAGAGCTTTCAAGTTCCATTAGTGCAATATCATTGCCTTTTGACAGCCCAGTGTAGTTGGAGTGGGTGATAATTTGCTTCACATTCACTAGTACCGACTCTGGTCCCGGATAGGAGAGATTGTAGGATCCCAAAAGAACAGCAAATAGAGAGGGATCGGAGATACTGTAGATAGAGAAATTGGCTAATAAAACATAAGCAGGATATGAGAATGAAAACAGACATATTGTTCAAAATTCAGCTAGGAAGAGGAAGAAGTTGAAATTAGGTAGTTAAGAGAAAGTTAAAAAGGTATTTTAATTGTGGTGAGGAAACAGGAAAAGAAATCTTGTGGGGAGATTAGGCTTTATGCCTCAATATTTTTTAAGAAAAAAAACATGATAGAATCTATTAGAAAGGGTGTGACAGTAAAATCACTTCCCTAGGAATGGGAGAACAGTGTTTGTCATGAGTGTCAATATTAGCTAATAGCTTGAATGGTAGAAAGAATGGTAGAAACTGACCTTGGGGATGCCAGATCTCTTGGTAAAGGAAATGAAGTTTTATAAATTAGTTTCAGAAGTCTGAGAGTCAACCCTGTGGGGTTTTGTATGAAGGGAGTAAAGTTTGGAAACTGTTCTCACCTGCTAAAGCAATGCGCTGCTGTGAGAACCCAGCGTGAGGCAATGAGGGTTCCCCCACTCTGATGTGAGTCTAAAATCTGTAAGCTGGCCTGCCATGGCCATGAACCCACCTCAGCCTCTGTACCTCCTACTATTCGGGCAGAGGGGATAAATCGGCCACAAGCTGTGGGGAGATCAAGATAGGCAGGTTAGTGTCTGGGTCCTGAGTTCCGTACAGCTGAACTCCATGGAAAACTTTATTCACCTGGAGGTGGCTGGGCCTCTGTAATGCCTGTGAAGACAAGAAGAGAAACATCAAAAGAGACTGAATGGACCAAGAAAGGTAGCCAAAAATAAAACAAAATATGCTACATTAGATCACTTTTTAGATCAGCAATGTCTATAATGACATTGTTTAGAATTAATTATTCATTAATTGATAATTAACATATGAGACTTGGAACTTTAAAAATATGCTGTGTGTCATTCAAAAATGGTCATTCCCATTACAGCACATATCACTACTTCACTTATCTGTAGTAAATAAAGGTACAGATCTGAAGGAATTCTTGACCCAACATCATCCAATGAGTTTCAGGGCTTGGGAGGATTTGTGTGAGATAAAAAGAGTAAGACAACTTCAGCACTTTTAAAAACCAAAGATTACTTTGATCCCAAAATAAAATTGAGTTGATGAGAAATATATGAGGAAATAAAATAATGTATGCATATGTGTATGGATAATGAGGACGTACAGATGGTGTGTAACACTAGATAGATCAATTTTATTTTTTTATATTTCCTCTCTCCATTTTCTTTTTTGCTTCTTTCTTATTTCATCTCCATTCTTTCCTTAATACCATGTTTACCTGAAAGGAAAACCTACCCCCAAAATAAGCCCTAACTTGATTTTTGAGGGTGGGCCTAATATAAGCCCTACCCCAAAAATAGACCCTAGTTATGGGGCGAGACACACACCTACAAATCAAGCTAGGGTGGAGGTGGGAGATGGAGGTGCCCCACATGCCCTGCTTACCTGGCAGCTAGGCCTCTCCTTGCCAGCCCACTTCTGCAGTGTCTCCAGGCCTGCATTTCACATTCAGGCCTTTCTACAAGGCCTCTGCAGTTGAGAACTGAGCTATGGATTGAATCCATTGCTCCATTATCAGTTGCAGAGGCCTTCCGGAAAGGCCTGACTGTGAAATGCAGGCCCAAGCTCCATTCTGAGCTATAGAATGAAGCTGCTCCTTCAGTCACAGAAGAAGTGGGCCAGCTGGGTGGGGCTGTCAGTGCCGAGGTGAGTGGAAAAGCCACCCCACAAAAATAAGACCTGGTGCCTGTTTTGGAGGCTAAATAATAATAATAATAATAATAATAATAATAATAATAATAATAATAATAATAATACCCAGTCTTATTTTGGGGAAACATGGTAGCAATAGCACTTAGATTTATATACCATTCCACAGTGCTTTACAGCCCTCTCTAAGTGGTTTACAGAGTCAGCATATTACACCCAATAATCTGGGTCCTCATTTTACCAACCATGGAAGGATGGAAGGCTGAGTCAGCCTTAATGCTGCGTATGTTGAAAGGGAATAGCATGATGGATAGGTGCATAAGCATGTATGTCTGCCATGTACAGGAAATTAAGCAAAGCATATGTCTCTGTTTCAAATGTGGGCATCCATAATCTGTACCATTGTTTCCTTTTCCATCAGATCCTACTTGGTAACAAAATAATAATGCAGCTAGGTAACAAAATAATAATAAAAACAATAACATACATATTGCTGTACCCAAGAAATTTCAAGAATCAATAGTTTACAAAAAGTTCCCCCAAATCTCCTTAAATAACTCCCTATGTCATTTTGGGGAGCTGTAAAGATAATAGGGAAAAAAGTGCTACCAGAAGAAATGATTTATCTGTTCTATGGTATCATCTCTATTTTTAAGAATACTTTTGGAAAATGCATAAGTCTCATGGTCACTTTTAAAAAAAAACAAAATAGTATAAACAATATCAGCAGCTTTCTTTCACTGCTGGAAAAATATGCCTACCAGCTCCTTGAGACAGGCAGGGAAAATAATTAGGCAAATAGAAGTTAAAAAGCATTCCTGAAGGACCATTGGAATGGATCAATTTCACCATTTTTACTACTGCTAAATGGATAACTTGCAATTTCTCATATTCTTAATCACATCTATTTTATGAAAAGATGGTCTGTCCTGGAAACAATTTTGTAAGAGTACCCAAAATATTCTCTCCAAATGCTAAATGTGGCCCCCAGAGCACAGTGATTTTTGACTACTAATTTAGTTTATACCTTATTTATTTTCTCTTTTTGTCCATATATGTATGCGAGAAAAGACAGAAATAGCAAGAAGGAAGAAAAAGTTTCAAAACTAACCCAGGCCAGGCCCACAGAATGTCAGTAGTAATACTTTTCCTGTTTTACTCTTATCTGTATATAAATATATCTAAATGTACGTGAAAACATTTGAATCTAGATTTCTGAGTCCAAAGCCAACATTCTGTCTAACATTTTGTAAGAGACAGAATTACTGAGCTTAACATTAAATAGCAACACAGTAGCACATCTTTACTAATTTTCCTCAAAACACACAAAAACAGTTTCCAGGTGGTGAATCAGTTCCTTTTTGTCCTTCAAACTGTAAAAGAAAATATAATCACAGCTGAATAAATCTTATCAATCCAAACATACTTCTAAAATATCCAATAAAACAAAACAAACCCTTTCTCAGAATCCAAGTAATAAATTCAAATTATTTTTTAGTTAAAAAAAAAAGAACATTACTTAAAACTCTGCTATTTAACAATCCTTTATAATGCCAGCCTCAGCTAGATATACAATAGTTGGAAGAATGCCCTGGAATCTATGCATCAAAGTAATTATTTTGTTATCTACATTTATCAAACAAATGCATAGGTAATCAGAACACCCAGTAGATTTTTTGCCCGACTTCAGAAATTTCTCTCCTTAAAAATAAAAGACAAGGATTTTTTGAATAATTGTTTTGATTAACATAGGAAAGAAATACCTAATATATTTTCATACAATCTATGACCAAATCTAGGGTCTTACCCAACTGCATTCATTTAACAGTAGAACCATTTCTAAAATCAAAGCAAGTAAAATAAAATTAGTAACTTGCCCTGGGCTAAATAGGGTAAACCAGGGGTCTTCAAACTTGGTCCTTTTGTGACTTGTGGACTTCAACTCCCAAAATTCCTCAGCCAGCTTGCCAAGTTTGAAGACCCCTGGGCTAAACTTTACCTTTTATTAAAAAGGGGGGCTAGATTTCTCTCATCATCTGTTTATGTTTAATGTTTGTGTTTAATTTTTCAAAGTAATAAAAAATTGGGTACCTAGTAAACAAGAAAGGAGGGATGAATCTTTTTGTATTTTATACACCCACCTCTTTTGAAAAAAATAAGTGCCTTAAAGAAAAAATATTCTCTTACCCATCAGAAGAGAGAGAAGGGCCAATTCTTCAATCCCAAGAAATCTCACCATCTTTGTTTATGAGTCTATCTTGATTGACTTTAAGTCAAGTAATAAAAGAAGAAAGAAGTTAAAAGGTAGACAAAGCATAGAAGAATATGAATAACTGTCACTGTACTCTGACCTCCTTTTGTAAACTTAATACTCCCTATCTAGCTCCTCCTAGCATCTTAAAGGAAACAGTTTGTTGTTTTTGTTTAAATAAATTAGTTGTGATTAACTTCTCCAAGGGAACTGAGAGTTAACATTTGACTCCTTCCCAGAGTAGGGAGGAGCTTTTTTAATTGTATTATTCAAAGACATGGGTGGGACTGTAAGAACCCAGATAGATCAAAGACCAATCAGGTATTTACAAAGAGCATAAAAGGAGTACAGAAAAGCAACTGTGTTATGTGACTATTCATTCCAGAGTGGCCATCTTTCCAAAGAATACTGTATTTGAACATAGAATGTGCATTTAAGTTTTCTCACTTTACAGATTTCTAGGACCGTTCATGTGCTACTGACCCCACTGATTGGAGCTTCTGGATGTAGTATAATGACTGTGGAGGGCACCATATTTGTAAAATATCACAGATCTTTTCTTGGAAAAGCAAACTTACAATAATTTCATATTTGAGAAGGAAAATAATAGACCCACTGTAGGTCCATGGTTTGGTTCTGCTTCAGTAAAGTTATTTGTGCCTCAGAAACAATGAAGTTCTTTTTATCTGTCTAAGAATGTAACGTGAAGCATTACTGTACAATGAAATAGCTATGCAGCCTGTATGTCTTGTATTCTGTCTGTTTAAAATCATATAGTTAAGTATTGTTCAAGTCTGATTCAGCTTACGATGACTTTATGGATGCATTTATTTATTTGTTTATTTATTTATTTTTATCCTGACTGTATTATCTTTATAAATAACAAGGGGATGAACAAACCCAATACTCCTTCTTCCTCCATGCTGGTTTCTCAGCAACAGTATGTGTTATATTCTTGGTTTGGTTAGGCATTGATGAGGCAGAGTGGTGAAACAGCAAGCATGTTTATTAAATAACAACAGAAGCAACCCTAACGGCTGCTTCACAGCTAGATTCAAGGTGCTGGTGATGACCTATAAAGCCCTAAATGGCATGGGTCCGGATTATCTCAGGGAGCACCTGCTGCCAGCATCAACTTCCCATCGTCCTGTGCACTCCCACAGGGAGGGCCTCCTCAGGGGCCCGCCGGTCAGGGAATGCCGGCAGGCAATCCCCAGGGGGAGGGCGTTCTCTGTGGGCACGCCTGCCCTATGGAATCAATTGCCGGTGGAACTCCGGATCGCCCCCGACCTTTGTTCGTTTCGCTAGGACCTAAAAACCTGCCTTTTTGAGTTAGCTGGCCTGGACTGAGGGGTTTTAAGGTTTTTAAATTCTAATTTTAAATTTTGGGGCTATTGATTTAATTTTATTTTAATTTTTATATTGTATTGTTTTAATTTTGCCCTGTAAACCGCCCTGAGTCCTTCGGGAAAAGGGCGGTATATAAATTGAATTAAATAAATAAATAAAATAAATATACAGATCGCCTCTAGGTGGCAACCAATAGATGTAAAGCAATAGTTCGTGTGCGAAAGCATAGTTACTTGGAGACAGTCTGAGTTTCAAACAATACAGCCGTTAAGCAATCACTCAACTGATTAGAACAATTAAGGCCAATACATTCCACCCCTTCCCCCTAGATAGTTCATACTCTCAAATGCTTGATATAGTCCTGTAAATACTTAGGAGGCCTTCACGACCATTCCGAATGCCTGGGGGTCTCTGGAGGCTCCCGGTCTACCCGCTCGCCTACAATGCTGGGTAGCCTGGGACTTTGAGGCCCTCTTGCTTCGGGCCAACTCAAGTCCCTTTGGCTGACCTGTTCTGGTAGGCTCAAACCAAAGTCTATTTGGGTGGCAGAGTCTGCTAGGCTGGAACTTGGTGCTGCTTGCCAGTTCTGCTCAGTGGAAACAGTTTGTGTGTCTGGGGAAAACTCACTGCCAACCAAACCCCTGTCTCCTTGGCTGAGAGTCCTGTCGGAGCATGCAGGCTCCTCTGTTGAGCCATTGTTGCGCTGCCCCTGTGGATGGCCTTCTTGAGAGTCTTGAGCCAGCAACTGGTTCACTAGCCTTCGATGCAGTTGGTCAATGTGCCAGCAAATGACTTGGCCATCTTCCAGGACCACCTCATATGAAAGTGGCCCTGACACCTTAGCAACCACAGCTACCACCCACAAAGGCCCTTTCTCATAATTCTGGGCCCAAACCCAATCACCAACTTGCAAATTCCATGGTAGCTTTGGCTGTGCTGTGTCCAAGGCAACTTGGTCAGGGTGCACCTGATCCAGCTTAGTGATTAAATGTTGGCCCCATCTGAGTTCAGCTGGGCTTCTGCCCATGGCTGTGCAGGGAGTTGTGTGTTGGCAGAGTAAGAGGTCTGCCAGTCTGTGGTGCCAGTCCCCTGTGACATCCTCTTCAAGGATTCCTTGGTCATTCGGACCATGTGTTCTGCTTGGCCATTCAAGGTCGGGTGAAAGGGAGCCGAAGTGGCATGCCTTATTAAATTAGCCCTGAGGAAGGACTGAAATTCTGCAGCAGTGAATTGGGCCCCATTGTCTGAGACCAATACGTCTGGTAACCCATGCGTTCAAAGATCCTGCACAGTTCCTGGATGGTCCTGGCAGTAGTCATAGTTGGAACTGGTGTAACCTCTAGCCATTTGGAGTGACTGTCCACCACAATGAGGAACAGCTGTCCCTGAAAGGGCCCAGCAAAATCAATGTGGATTCTTGAACACGGTGTGTGTGTGCCCTCCCATCATTATGTACACTATACATTCATGTGATAATTTCCATAGCAATACGTGAAGTGCGTACAAGATGTTAAAGCCCATCTAGATTTTTCAACATTCCATTATCTTATTCTATACTTCTACCAGAGTTTTACTATCTAAATCAAATTGTAGACTAACAGTACTTATAGCATTCCTTTTAATTCCATGAATAAACAACCAAGCAATCATGTGTGAAGGTTTGCCTGATATCTTTAGCTCACCTCTAGGTCAATCCATTCTCCAGTTCTTCTCTTTTTATCTGCTTTTAATTATTACAATGAAAGAGCTAGCTTGATGTAGCGTCCAAGGTGTCAGACCAAGAGACTGTGAGTTCTAGTCCCAGTTCAGTACAAAGCCAGCTCAGTAAACTTGGGCATGCACGCAGTCTTTCTCAGCCCTATGAAGAAGGCAAGGACAAGTCACTTCCAAAATTTTTCCAAGTATTCTACAGGGACTAGTCGTGGCAGCCCAAGTAGTAAACATTGACTCAAAGGCACACTCTTCCCCCTATCCCCCCCAAAAGATCTACCTTTATAGTGATTACATAAATTATATCAACAAACAAACACTATTTCCCAAAGAGTGGGAAACCTGAAAATACAAACCCGAAAATCGAACTGACATAAGCAAATTCAGAGAAAATAAAGATTTTTATTATTTTTATAAATTTATAATTTAATAGTTTACAGTCATCTTTTCTATTAGCCTCTCCTATTAGTATCATATGATTATATTACTTTGTTGCTGTATGTACACTGAGAGCTTATGCCCCAAAGACAAACTCCTTGTGTGTCCAATCACACCTGGCCAATAAAATATTCTATTTTAAAATACATCTGATGCACTTTTATTCATTAAAGCATTTCCTCTATCTCTCTCAAATAAAGAAACAAACAATAGCTCCTGAACACCAAAAAAAACAAAAAACAAAAATAACAACTTAAAGATAAAGATAAGGAAGAAAAAAAAGTACAGGAAAATCTGGAAA
The DNA here is from genome assembly GCF_947247035.1 of Vipera ursinii. Lineage (NCBI taxonomy): Eukaryota > Metazoa > Chordata > Lepidosauria > Squamata > Viperidae > Vipera > Vipera ursinii. Next base: position 20,650,491 of record NC_139517.1, on the reverse strand, counting down.
TATCACTAGGTGGCAATATTGACATACTGTTTTCATTCTCTTGCACATGCAGAAACCTATAGCTAATGTAAATTTTCTGTTGGTCTAATACATAATTCCTATATATCTTTTTGAACATCTTTTGAGTTTTACTCCTTCAGCTTTTCCTTTTCAAATTAGTATGCTCATTGTAGACTAAATTTAATCTTCAGGCTTGTGTTCCATATGACAACATATTAACTTTTTCAAGAATTTTGAGTCCGCACAATATATTTAAGCTGGGGACCCAAATAACCTTTTTAGGAGGGTTCCCATAATATGTTCAGCTATAAACTAATAAAATAAGCAAAATTTGCACAATATAACTAAGACATGTGTATTGAAATCCACCTAACTGCAATTCAATATTTAACAAAATTTAGTATATTGAATAAGAGCAATTGCAACTCCTAGGTCAGGGATAGGCAACCTCGGCTCTTTTATGACTCATGGACTTCAACTCCCAGAATTCCTGAGTCAGCATAGTTGACTCAGCATAGCATAGCTGACTCAGGAATTCTGGGAGTTGAAGTCCATGAGTCATAAAAGAGCCGAGGTTGCCTACCCCTGTCCTAGGTGAAAAAAATCATATTTGGACTGTAAGTTATAGAGGTTTTTAATGATATGATAGCCTTATTTTTAAAATCTTGTTTCTTAGGTTTGTTCTTTTTGTTTTTGTTTTGTTTGTTTGTTTGTTTTTGGTTTTTTAATATGCATATTAAGTCTAATCAAAGCTTCCTCTTCATAATAGGAGATTGGAATTATAGATATAAGAACATGGAAAGTCATATAGAGTATAACTTTGTAGTTCCAGATCCTAAGTACTGTAAAATAAACTTTATGGAAAACCTGGAACAGTGCTAGGAAGTCCTATGTAGGGAGTAAAAATCTGGACAACCCCTAGCCTAAAGTGAAGTAGAGTTATATTTTCTACCTTCTTGGTATCCAGTGGTAGCTATATTTTCGGAACCAAGATCTGCTGGACCTGCTATAAGCCCTTTTACTGATCTGCTTGAGCATTAGGCTATCTATACATTTTGCTTAACAAGATCATCTTTCATTAACAGAGTGGTAAAAGCCAAAGAGTCCCTATTGGATGAAGAGAACTGGCTTATCACTTCCATTCTATCTATCTAACTATCTGTCTGTCTATCTATCTATCTATCTATCCATCCATCCATCCTTATAAAGATGAGTCCAAGAAGTCAAACTCAACTCAAAGGAGACTTTGTGGAAAAGAAAATAATTAGCACTACTCTTACATTGAGTACAAGGGTGGGACATTTTATATATCTTCAAAATAATTGAAAAACCAAAGTTCTAGTAATTCCACATCCATCACCAAAACTAAAGGATGTTAAGAAATGTAGTTCCAAACCAGCTGGACAAGCCACCAGTTTGCTACCCTTGGCATGGCAACTGAAAATTGATAGATTCGTCATGTGCCGTCAAGTCATTGTCTCTTAACAACCAGATAGATAGTTATTCTTCATGATGATCTGTCCCTAATCTGATCCTTCAGCTGTTCCAACAGTGCACTCTTCACTGCTGTAACTAAGCATATCCATGTTGCTTCCCCTTCTCGTTCCTCCCACTTTTCCCAGCATTATAGCATACTTTACAGAGCTGAATTGTCCCATAATGTGTCCAGAGTAGGATCATTGAAGTCTGATCATTTGTGTCTTAAGTGAGAACTATGGGTTTGTTTGTTTGATAATCCATCTTTTCTTGGCTGTTCACAGAAATTCTCAAGAATCTTCTCCAACACAAAGTTCAAAAGCATTAATACTCTTCCTCTCCTGCTTCTTTAAATTCCAACTTTCACTTCCATAGTCTCACAGGGAATACCACACAAGCCTGAGCAAGAGATGGCTGGAGCTGCAAAGCTGTAAGGGCCCAGCGGAAGTGCCAGGATCAGTGCCAGGCTCCAGCTGAAGCTCGGCACTGATCCTGACACTTCTGAGTCCAGAAGAAGCACCGATCAGCTGGAATGCTACAGCATCTCCAGGGTCTTGTGATTTACATTCAGATGCTTGGCAACTGATTCATATTTATGATGGTCACCGTGTCTCAGGGTCATGTGAAGTGACCAAAACCTGCTCTAACCACCTAGCAGAGTGGGTGGTTTTTTGTTTTTTTGGTCATCAGGTGCTTGACACCTTGCTAGGCGATTGGTGGTACTCAGATGTTGCCATATCCTAAAAGTGGTGAGTGAAAAGGTTGAAAAGCCCTGCTCTAAATAATTCAGTTAATCACTCTGACATCTCCTTCAATGCTGTCCAGATTATCGAAATGTCTGCATGGTGCACTCTAGGAGATACAACCCCCCCTCCCCCACACACACACCATTTATCTTTTAGTAAAGGGGCTTGCAGTGTGCTCCCAGCCTCCCTGTATCTTCCACTTCTGTCAACTTGCAACTCCAAGCTCAAACATTATTGCCTGATTATTCAGTTTACTGACTATACCCACATTGCAGGAATTTGAGATTAAGAAACTGATTTTTTTAAGAAAGAAAGAAAGAAAGAAAGAAAGAAAGAAAGAAAGAAAGAAAGAAAGAAAGAAAGAAAGAAAGAAAGAAAGAAAGAAAGAAAGAAAGAAAGAAAGAAAGAAAGAAAGAAAGAAAGCTCAGTTCAATTCCAGGTGTGTGTATTTCTGCATGCCTGTTTGCACAGAAGGGATGACAATGACTTTACATGAATGTTCTTCCAGCACTGCACGCCAAGAGAAAACTATGCAAACTTCAGGGTGGAACTGAATTCCGGATCAGAAACGCAGTCACCTTCTTAGTACGGTCGGTTTCTTTTCCTCCCATAAACGGCTGTTTACTCTCCTCCCTCGCGTCATCTTTCCATCAACCTTGTGACTTTGGTGGACCAATCCGCGCCACCTTTATTATCTCTCTCCAGCATGGGGAAGTAGCGATGCCTTCTGCCTCCAACATGTTTCTTTTCACTTTCGTTTTTAACTCCTTCGCCCCAAACGTTACCGAGCCTGGCCCGGGACAGGTAAGAGAGCAGCGGGTGGGGTCGCCTTCTCTCTCCCCTCCCCCCTCACCCCCCCCCCCGGGTTCCTTCTGCCTGCCTGATCCTCCTTAAGCTGTGCTTTGTCAAGTTCAGCTGACCGGGAAGAAAGCGTCGCGCGTCGTCCCCTTGAAACTCGACCTGCCTCCTGTCGGGTGGCGATATTTGTGGCATTCGCGATCAGTTCGCGTTTCTCTTGAGCTTCGTTTCGACAAGGAGAGAACTCGGAGAGGGTTGGGAACTGGACGTTTTCTCAGTTTTCTCCTCGCTAGAAAGTACTTTGATTCTGCCAGTGAAGGATCAGAGAGAAAGTGGTGGGATGGATATCTACCAGGCATGGTTTTCAAATAGTTTCCTCTGCTGTTTCACCAAACAATAATAACAGTAAAAAAAGATTTAACAGGAAAATCCAATTGTCTTATTGGAACTACAGGATCTGGTGGTTTTTATTTGCATCACAGGTAATAAAAAGTGAAGAGGAGAGAACCGGTTATTATCTATATATCTATATAGATATTTATATCTACATATTTATATCTACATATCTATATCTAAGCACTCTCTGTCTCTGTCTACACACACACACACACACACACACACAGAGAGAGAGAGAGAGAGAGAGAGAGAGAGAGAGAGAGAGAGAGAACGAGAGAACCAGTATATATACAATTTTTGCTACAAGTTGCCCTCCATAATAAAGATAAGATAAGGAAGGATGATTGAAATAGAACATAAACTTAAGGAGTGGCAGATAAGATGCTTTACAGCTTCAGATAAATATAGAGGATGGGGCAAAGCTTGTTTTCAAATCCTCCACATGTGAGAATTAGTAACAATGCCTAGGCCGGATGGATTAGACCCAGAGAAACTCAGTCGGGACAAATTGCTATTCCAGTTTATTGGTTATTATAGCATAGCCAACTTCTTCCCAAAGGAACAGAGATGCTGTGAGATGAACACTAAATTATTTTGATTAAATAAATATATAGCAAGAGGTAGTTTTGCCCAATAACTTCTTCAGCAGTGTCATTAATTATTAATAAATTCATTACTTTGTCAATCCCAAAGCAGCCTTTTGCAAGAGAGTGTTGTCCAAATTGTTGGACTTCAAAATCCCAAAATTTTCAATCAGTAAAATGGCTGGGAATTCTGGGAGATGAATTTTAAGAAAGATAATTTGAAGTGACATTGCAAGACTATACAATTGTGTGGGAGACTTCCTTAGTGTGAGATTTTGGATTAAGTTAACTAGTTCTTCATTCTGAAGAATTCTTCTTCAATTTTCCCATCTATTAACTCCCATGAATCAAGTTCAAGTCTTGACATTTCTTAAAATCTCATCTTAATGTTGACAATCCCATAGAGATAGTTTTTTACACCTCTTTTGGGGAATTTTTTTTCAACTTCCCAGTCTAGTCTCTCCTTTATTTCCTAGTGGTGTCTCATCCAAGTACTAAACTTCATTTAGCTGTTTGAGATCAGACAAGGTCAATTGCTTTTACCTAGCTCAGACTACCCTAAAAGTGTAGGGGGGGGGGTTAAGCCTAGAAGTCTTACTAATTGTAAGTAAGAACCACTACTGGATTAGCAATCAAAATTGGCTGCAAGAACAAGAAGATAATGTAAGAAAATTCTAAATGGAGGGAATCAAAATAAGTCTTCCTAATAGCAATTGTATTGTTCATGATCTATTTTATCACAAAAGGACAGAAATGTCTGCTGTTGTGTTCTTTGTCCTAATCTTTGCTATCTGGAGGTACCTATCCAGTGAGAACAGCCAGATACAGTACTCAACTATGTATTCCCAGTTTTATCTCCAACAGGTTCCACATATAGGGATATAATGTTAAAATATAATAATACAATACAATAATGTTGCTGCTAACTAACTGCTTTTTCCTCAATGCTTAATAGTGTGAGGATTTTTATAAGTTCATTGAAATAAGGTGATATGGTTTGATGTCACATGCTTCAATAGGAGCTTCAGAATGAAAATGTGAAGAGGAACATGTGAAAGTCATATTATTTCCTGACAGGCTTTTCTTGTTTGGCTGGCTTTTTTAATGTCCCCACCCTTGCCAGTCACAGTTAAGTCCAATGCATATTTTTTTTAAAAAAATGAACCTAACATTAAAGCAGTCAGGAACAAAAGCAAAAACTATGGGTATGGTTGAGTAGAGCCAGCCCTGAAATAGTGGGTGATTATGTTACAGAAATAGAATATGGAAGTTATTACAAAACACTTTGTCTCTAGCAGTAGAAAACAGGGGCAGATGTTCAGAATAGTGGAAGAATCAATTTTGTCCTCTCTCTTTCTAATTTGTATCATAATAAAAGCTGTGGTTTTCTAAAACAAAAGGTGATATGTTTTAACATTTACTCTTTAGCTTGCTCAACCTGGAACTTGTTTTCGAGTTCACTTAAGTGTTATAAAGATTCATCTTAAGAAGCTACTGTCAAAGGTGGAAATCAAAATATATAATATTTGGAGAACTTTCTTACAAAAAACTCTTTGTGCTATAAAAACTTTGCATTTCTCACCTCAAAGCCAACCATCAAGAAGAGACACTTTCCTTCTTTGGTATGAAGGAGATGAGCAGCAGGGATGAAAAATGACAGTTCAGTTTAAGCTAATGATAAAAGCCATATAAACTGAGATAAGCTTTCTGAGATAAGCAGAAATAATACTTCTAATCCTAAATCTCTCTTACAAGTTTATTGTGTTTTGTAATGACCAAATTAATGAATTCCATCAGCATTTCTTAGCTTGGTATCCTCTTTTTTTTTCTTTTAACAAACCTGAAATCCCTTGCATCGGGGTGAAGTTGGACTACTGAACAGAGCTCGAGTGTTTATTGGCCGGATGCCCTTCCTGATGCCTATGTTGAGTTCACATCAGAAAGTTACTCATTGAACCCAGATAAACTTCTGCCACTAAAGATCGAATTAACTGCCTCCTGATTGTGAGGAAAGAGCTCCACTTCTAGGTTACGATACTGCTCTATCTACAGACCCTTTAATCCAGTATAATACTTAAACTTAAAATTAAATCACTCTTTCTTGGCCCAACAGAGTTGTTGTTGTGGGGAAAATAGGAGGAGGAAAGTGTATTGGATATGTTTGCCACCTTGAGTTGCCTGTAAAAATAATAAAGGTGGGATAGAACTAAATACATTGTTTGCTTAGATTTCTTCTAAGTAAACAAGCTGACTGAAATTAGAAGCAGGTCTTTTTGGCTGCACCCAGTCACGTAACTAACCCTAACCTTCTTTGACTGATTTTGACAATTTAAACAGGGTTATACTCAGAGAGGAGACCACAAGGAAATCCCAAGTCTAAAAGTTAGACTGGCAAATTGAACCAATCACTAAAGGTAATGATAAACTATGATTGTATTATTTCCTTCAAAGTAACATGGATGTGCCTGTAACATCACAAGAAATCAGGTTTTCACCTTTATCAGTGGACAAATATATATGACAACTTTAATAAGAATGTCCTGTTCCTTTCGTTGTATTAAATTAATCAAGTTTCCAGAACTAATGTTTACACATGATCAGAACTGTTTTGTTTTTTTAGTGAGCATATGTTCCAAATCTTCCCTGGATGGCAGGGGAGTGGACAGAGGAAGAGGAAAATATTATTTTCAAATAATATAAAAAAAAATCCTTGAGGAAAATTCCAAGGTTCTGTATGCTGCCTTTACTCCTACTGTACCCCCATAATAAAACTTTCTAGAATTTCCTAGGTCCCTTATATTTTTTTGTCCCAGCTCACTGTTACATAGCTTTTTTTCTTTTCTTTTTTTTTTTAAAAAAAATAGATTTGAAATTGCTGTTCCATACATTGACTTTTCCCAACTTAGCTTATTTTTAATGTCTTGGACTACAGTTCCCATCGTCCCTGGTTTTGTTTTTCTTTCTTTTTTTCTTTTGTTCTCATTGCTTAATTTTTTTGCTTATCATACATTTGATTTTAAATCGTGATTAAGAATACAAAAGAAATAAAAACAGAAATCTTTGTTCTGTTGAATAGGATTACCTGTTCGTGTATAATGGTCAGACTGGGGCCATTAATTTTTGCATTCTTTTGTACAAATGCTTCTTTTTATTCCTTCCATCCCAAATAAAGTCAAAGGACTGGTCTTTCGTGACCCCTTTTCTTTTTTCTTCTTTCTCTCCCCCATCTTTATTTGTCAGATTCTGGATAAGTTAAGGATAAGGAAAAGCCAGTTTGGTCTAGTAGTTAAGACGCCAAGCCGGAAAGCAGGAATCCATGATTTCAAGTCCAGCCTTAGCCATGAAAGCCACCTGGGTGATTTTGGGCCAGTCACTCTCTCTTAGCCTAAAACTCCTAGCAGGTGTGTGGATACTTTGTGACCTTGATTTATTTATAAAAATAACAAAAATGGATACAAAATAAATACAAAAGATAAGGAAAAAAGAGGGAGATGACTCTCTTCTTAGCAATGTGATCTTCTCTGTCTTAGGAAGGAGAAGTTTGGAAACCCTCAGTATCCTGGTCATCACAGAATGGGAAACCGAAATAGTGCTAAACCGTGAGTTGGTTCTTTATTTTCCAAAGAAAAATATTTGGGGGAATAATACTGAAAGAATTAATGTAATAACTTTTCTCATAATCTTCACCATGGCCACCTCTAGTATGTTGTATTGGAACATTGGTAAATATTGTAACTTAGTAGCAACAAATTATAGATTTTTTTTAAAAAAATGGTTGAGTACCATGAAATTAAGATTCTGTGAGATTTTGCTATTTATTTATTTATTGACAGAAATTATGCTATTTTGGTCAAATTTTACTATTTATTTATTTGTTTATTTGTTTTTTTCAAAACCTTTTCAGTTATTTCAGAATTCATTCCAACATTTGTATTTTTCTGCTGATTACTGTGTTTTTATTTATTCTTACAATTGATTTGCAGTTCTGTGGGAAATTGATGTAGTCTAAAAACTTTAATATGTAAACCCTTTCTAGAGTGAATAAATGACAGCTTTAAAAATTCAGATCAACTAAAAGAGAAACCAGAAACAGAAATCAGTGGTATCTAAGTCCACCTATTATTTATTTATCACTTAACTCTGACTATCAGTTCACTTTTCCCTTTATCAAACACTAAGCATGTTATTTGTTTACTTTTGATGAGTCATTTTCTCAAGAAAAAATAATGGAAAGGCAGTCATATCACCTAGTTTCCATTTTTCCACTTAATCCACAAAAGCTAACATTGCAAAGTTGTCTTTCCCACCATGAAAAAAAAAACATTTCCACAAAACGTTATGACAAATTGCTATGCAAAATTATAAAAATAAGCCAAAATACTATGTACTAGTGCAATTGTTTTGGAGTAAGGAAAGCAGTCTTTTCACTTTCACTCCCTGGAGGCAAAAAAGAGATCACAGGCCAGTGTAAAGCCAATAGTAGAAGACTGAAATAAGAGATGGTAGTGTTGTGGAAAGAAGAGACTCACGCCAGCTCTTCAGAGAAGGAAAAGTTTATTGCACAGGTTCAGAGAGCAAAATGAAGCAAAAGGGTCTGAACCACGAGGGGCTCGTGACCAGACATATTTATACCCCTCATTTCCTGGCTATACATTATTCCTTATTTGGTTATATTCTATGCATTCCTATCAGAAAGACAGTTCACAGTCAACAGTTGCAGAGGAGTGCATGTGTTTCAAAAACAGGATATGGCTATCTTAGCTCAGCATCTGTCTGAAGGACAAAAATATCTTATGCCAGACATGTCAAACACAAGGCCCAGGGGCCAGATTTGGCCCGTGAAGTGGTTTCATGTGGCCCGCGAAGCCATCCTGGAAACAGTGAGGGAACGGCCCCCACTGCCTTGGCCCCGGCCCAGAGACCCTCCTCCTGCCAGAGACCCTCAGATCTGTCCCACTACTGCCCAGGCTCCCATAGGCACCCTTGATGCGAACGATGTAGAGTTGGCCATGCCCACCCAGTAGGCCATATGCACTTTAGCCACACCCACCCAGTAGGCCATATGCACTTTAGCCATGCCCACCCAGTAGGCCACACCCACCCAGGCCACACCCACCTGGCCTCCTGAGGGCAACCACAATGCTGATGCAGCCCTCAATGAAATTGAGTTTGAAATGAGGGGGAGGGGGGATTGTTAAAGATAAACTGTATGTTAAAACTTTTCAATAAAAAAAAAAGAAATTGAGTTTGAAACCCCTGTCTTATGCCCATTCAGCACTTTTGCAAACGCCCTAGTTTTTCTCATTTTACAGACACTCTGGTATTTTTCCACTTTAGTAGTGTAGGGTCCACATACAAAGTAGATGGAGTCATTGATTTTCTTCATTTGATATTCCCTTTTTCTTTTGTTTTTAATCTTTACTCTTCCTTTTTCTCCTCCTCCTCCTCCTCTTCTTCCTCCTCCCCCTCCATTATCCAGATGAAGGATGGGTGTAGTACAAGACTCTGACCTGGGAAAATAACAATCAGATTTAATTTCTATGAACTATCTATGCACTTGGGCTGCAGGCAATGATATAGTTTGGTCATTTTAATTCTGGACTTCACCCTCCTTCCCATTTCAGATTATGATGCTCATCCTTCAAGGTGGAGCTTCTGGATTTCTCAACAACATTCTGGTCCTACAGTATCACATGAAGCTAAGCTAGAGCTTCCCACAGTTTGATTCAGTTCTTTCTCTTTGCTTCTTTCAGGACGATCTCATCAACAGTCCTTACACCAAAGTCTGTAGGAGGCATGATCCAGGACCTTCAGGAAGACATCAAATGTTCCATCTGTTTGGAGTCCTTCATTAATCCTGTCTCCATAGATTGTGGGCATAATTTCTGTCAAGAGTGTCTGTTTATCCACTTGAATAATTCTCCACAGTCTGAGTACAATTGCCCTGAATGCCGCCATCTCTGCCGCCCTGAATGCATGAAACCAGATGCACGGCTGAAAAGTTTGGTGGAAAAAATTTCACAGTTTCCTCACCTGGAAGAAGTCAACAAGGTGAGATTGCATCTAGGTAGAACTAAGAAGATTTTACTTCATTGTATGCCAGGTGCAAGAAATCACAAACCAGGATAGAGTTCAAAAACACTACAAGTTTATTTCAAGCTATCTAGATACAAGTATCTGGTCTACTAATGGTAAAGACAAATTGGTTCCAGATAAGAGTTAATGGACTTTAAGGGGAGACTTAGGTCTCTTACAGGGTGTGGTGACTCCAAACTGATGCTGCATTTGACCCCTCCCTTGGCTCAACCTGGTCATCTCCTACATTGCAGATAGATGGATGGATGGATGGATGGATGGATGGATGGATGGATAGATAGATAGATAGATAGATAGATAGATAGACAGACAGATTTGAAGTTGTTTCAATAAGCAGATGAATACATAAAAAAGCAATCTTGCAGATGACCAGATTCAGAGCCACACAGGACCATAAAGGTGACAACCACAACTCTGAGCTACATCTGTAAGACAAGGTGCAACCAGTTCAGCTCCCAAAGTTGGGTGGACACCCAAGTATAACAGGAATCATTCATCATAGCCCAGGGCTGCCACATTTTGTATTAGTGTTAGCTTCCAAATGCTTTACAGGTGCAATGAAATGTAGATCATGTTATAGTTATCCAGGCAAGAGATGACATGAATGAATGGGACCAAGACTTCCAACCCAAGAATGGCTGAATTAGTGTACCAGATATTCAAAAGTCCACCTGTCTGCAGCTGTCACCTATCTAAAGAAGAGTTATAAGTCAAGAAGGATCCCATGTTGTGGGCCACTTTGAACAAGGGAATACAACTCTCTACAGAATTACTGGATTAGCACTTCCATTATTTGGTGTAGGGTTATGATATTATTACTGTTGATACCTGGCTATGCTGGTGGATGACATTTCCAATGGTTTCACATAGATGTCAAAATCACCTGGGCCACTCCACAGAATAGAAGTTTCTGAGCAAAGTTGTCATCTCCTCTCTTGATGGGAACCATTCCTTAGGAAAAGAAAGAACCATTGAAAGACAATATGTCAATAAAAACTGTCTTCATTTCGCACTCCAAGTTATATAGTCCTCTTCCCAAAAAGCTCACAAACAGCATGTTCTCTACCACTTGTGTCAATCTGGCATCACAAATGAGCTGCCCTAGTTTCTTCTATCTTGGCTCTTTTGACTTTGACTGAGTAGCCATGAAAGTTGTATATGGCTTGTTTTGAGCTAGTTGTCTTCCTTTTCAGAAAATATCAACAACTTCAATGATATTGGGGCAGCCAGTTCAGCTGGTAGGTTTGGATGAAAATGGGGATCTTTACTTGGATGCGGAGGCCCTGAGTAGCTGCTTAGAGCAGGAAGAGGTGAAAGATACTCCTGTCTGCTTAATTTCCATCATTGGGGAACAGCGGCAGGGTAAATCCTTCTTGCTCAACTTCCTCCTTCGGAGATTTAAAAATCTGGTAAGCTTGAGCATATTTATTTTCTTAGTGTTTTAAAATGATTTGGATTGGATGATACTTCTCCTATCATCTTACAGTGTTCTGTTGATTTTATTCAAGAAATCAAGCATGCAAAATGAGTTTGTGTGCATTGCATTTTGCACATTTTTTCCAACTTTCTAAAAAAATATGAGAAGAAGGAGAAATAAATAAGGCATACTACTTTCCTTGTCTGAAAAAGCAAATGTAACAGCTTTATATTCCTTTATTAAGCTGTTACATTTGCTTTTTCAGACAAGGAAAGTAGTATGCCTTATAAAGGAATATAATCACTGAAGGTAGCCTAGTATTTCATCGCTCATGGTATCTCACTGGTGGAGTACAAATGCCTCTCAAGGAGTTTCTAAATTCCCAGGAGATTTATACCATAAATAAATGGCAAAAATAATTAATGAATAAATAGTAAAAAAGTAAAAGTAAAATAATAACATGCATTTCACCAAAAAGCAAACTGATGAATTTTGCAGAAATAAGGAGAAAACTAGAGAAAGTTGCTTGCCCAAGTATTTTTTTGATATATTGGAAAATGTATGTTATTTGACTAACCATGCTATTGCAGCAGCTACATGTTTCCTGTCTCATTTATTTCTTCCTTGCTGGCAGGCTGTTGCAGATGACTCTTGGATGGGTCAAGAAGATGAGCCATTGACAGGTTTTGAATGGCATCCAGGAACTAAGAGCATCACAAAAGGGATATGGATATGGAATCAGCCATTTTTGGTCCCTGGTGAAAATGGAAAGGTAACAGTTTGAGAGTTCAATCCAAGAAGAATTCCCCTCTTCTTTCTGCCTTTTGTCTTCTTTGTAGCCCCTGTGCCAGATTTTTCAACAATTTTCTGAATGTATTGCATTTCACACCTCCTACACATCACAACAGTCCCCAAACTAGAGTTCATTAATGCTACCCAGAAGGTTGATAGTATGATAGAAAACATAGATCTTGCCATAAACAATGTTGCTTGGCCAAGCTGGAGGTTGATCTAATTGAGTTGTCTGTATGATTGATGATTGATTGATTGATTGCCATCAAGTCAATGTTGACTTGTCTTGGCAACCAAATAGATACTTGTCTTCAAAATGATCTGTCCCTAACCTGGTGCTTCATATCTTCCAATGTGCTCCTATCATTGTTGTAATTGTATCTATCCACCTTGCTGTTGAGTGTCCTCTTCTCTTTCCTTCCACTTTTCCCATCATTAAAGACTTCTGTAGAAGGCTAGTGGTTCATATAATGTGTACAAAGTCGTATCTGGTCATTTGTGCTTCAAATGAGAACACTGGGTTATTTTGTGTTATGTTCCATTTGTTTTCTTGGTGGTCCATGGTACTTTCAGGAGTTTCCTCCAGCACCAAATTTCAAAAGCATAATGGAGAACTAGGATACTAAACAACATGTTGAGGCTTGTATTTAAAAAAAAATCTGTTCAGCACAAGAAATGTAGATTTTAAAAGGCAGCAGATTTACCAATTATGCAGAATGTGTGCTTGCCACAACGTGGGGAGAGAGAAGAGTGTTTTGAAAGCAGAAACTTGCTTTTTTACAGCCACATGTAATAGCTGCTATACTCAGCTATGTTTTGTGTGATTCTTGCCACTTCCTAACTGTTTTCCTTTCTTGCCTTGTTTTGGCCGCATCTCTTATCAAACCTAGATGAATCAATGGACCAGGTGCTGGCTGGACCCTACTAGCCTATCTTTTCCATTATAAAGTGATTAATTTCCTGTATTTCTGTCATGATGGTATGGACTGTTTTCAGTAGTTTTATCTCTGTGGTTTTTATTCTGTTTATCATCATTTTGATTTTTTAAAATATCAAGAATGCTGGGAACTGTAGTTCAACCAGGACAGAAATCTAAAAGATTTACCATCTCTGCTAAGAGAATTTAATGTACTTTAGAAATGAATTCTGTGGCTACGTACACAAAACATTCCTAAGATGATTATTGAATAATCCACATTGCACAATTTATTGAATCAGAAACTAGATGAAAAGGATGAATTCACACTATATGTATCCACTTATTTCTCTTCTCCATTCCATCTCCAGGTAGCTTTGTTCTTGATTGACACCGAAGGCTCAATGGATATAGAGAGAAGCAAGGACAATGGTGTTAAGTTTTCAGCTTTCTCTATGCTGCTTAGCTCCTATCAGGTGGAGTTCTAGAAATCAAATCACCTTTTCCCCTCTAGACTGTAACAATAACATACTTACCCCATTTTTGTTGTGTTTCTTAATTGTCTTTTAGATTCTCAATTTATCCCACAGACTGAAGGACCCAGACCTGGAATACATGGAAGTGAGTTGGGCTCTAAATATTAAAAGTGTGGTCCTTGTCCCAGGGAGATAATGCAACATTACCGGGCAGAGGTGATATAAAAAGAAAGTTCTCTCAAAATAGTTAAAAGAAGGGGGCATAAACTAAAGCCCAGACTTCTGGTGTCCTTTGATTCCTTTAATTCAGGCAACCAAACTGGAAAGGTCCTAGACTATTTTACCTGGTTACCTTGACTCAGAAGCAAGAATCTGCCAGCTGTAGTACTCAAACAGTCCAAATCAGTTTCAGTATACTACAAGCAGAGAATCAATGCCTTGCAAGAGACTCCATAAGTAGTAAGGTTATGCAGTACTTCGGATCCATTTACAGAAGATGCTGAGGAGAATGGAAAAAAAGTAAATGTAATAACCTTTAAAGCACCTGTATCTTTTTCCAGGATATTTGGCAGCTACAGAAAAGCCAAGTTAAAGTAAGAAAATATGTAGCTACTTTAAGAGTTTTGATAGGTGTTATGATCATACTCCAAAGCATCTTTTCCAAATTGTCTCCAAAGTATTGCCAAATCTCATTCTGGTGTAAATATTAACAGGAATGTCAAATGATCGAGTCAGATTGCAAGAAAATCCATTTCAGTTGAATGATTAAGCATATTGACATGCCAGGGCAAACTGATCTCAAGAAGCCCTTTCACCTACATTTTCTCCCTGCTCATAGCTTGACAAAAAAACAGGGTAGAGATTGTGGAATGTAATCCAAATGTGGGAGGAAAAGTATCTAAGCAACCAAGTTGTCTTTGAGAGCCTGCAAGAATATCAAGGTCACTAATGCAGGTGCTCAATGGAGAAGTGGACTGAAGAAATATTATTGTTGGACTATGTGAACACCCAGTAGGTAGGGGCGAGGGAATATATTGTTTAACTAAGCAAGCTTTCTGTGGGAAAACCAGACATGATTTTGCTTCTTCTGTGCCAATGTAAATTTTCAGTAAAGTATTATAAGGTAAAGGTAAAATCATGTCCCAGGAGTTTCTTTTTCTGAAAATGCCAACTGGACAGTTGACAACAGCTTGATTAATCTTTGTCCCAATAGAAAACATGGATACCTAATAGTTATCAGATCCCTATTACTGCTGTACCAGTGTGTGTATATGTGACCTACTATCTTTTCCATAAAAAGGGACGTGGTGGCTCAGTGGGTTAGGACGCTGAGCTTGTCGATCAGAAGGTCGGCAGTTTGGCGGGTCGAATCCCGAGTGCCACGTAACAGAGTGAGCGCCTGTTACTCGTCCCAGCTTCTGCCAACCTAGCAGTTCGAAAGCACGTAAAAAATGCAAGTAGAAAAATAGGGACCACTACGGTGGGAAGGTAACAGCGTTCCGTGCGCCTTTGGCATCTAGTCATGCCGGCCACATGACCACGGAGACGTCCTTGGACAAGCGCTGGCTCTTCGGCTTTGAAACGGAGATGAGCACCGGCCCCTAGAGTCAGAAACGACTAGCACACATGTGCGGGGGAACCTTTACCTTTACCTTTATCTTTTCCATTTCCTAAAATCTACAATGAAGTTATCAAAAGAAATAGTTCAGGAAAACCAGTAAGGAAATTTTCAATTTTACATGGTTGACACAGCCATGAATGCAACCACTGAACAAAGGCTAGATCCCCACATCATGTTGGTCTTAGATACCAAATTAACCCATTGTCTGAATCTGCACATTCATTGGATCATTAGCTTATCTCTGATGCTTGGTTCATGCAATTCACTATGCCATAAGAAACACTCTAATTTTACAAGTAATTAAATTTGGCATGTTGTACAAATGCAGCTAAAATTATTTAATTGATCTGAATAAATTGATTGTCTCAATAACATTAAAAATATTAAATGGAAAACTAGCAATGCTTTGTCTTTCTATAAAAGCGATAGGTTAAGTAGTTTAAAGTGACTATTACATTTTAAATGGGGGGATATAACCCCCACCAGTTTACATACAGTACTGTACTTAAGTCTACTGTCCTGAATTCTCTGGAATCGGTCAGGATATAAATGTGACATAAGATAAATTTGTAAATTTAAGTAGGCATTATTCTTGTCTTACCATAATAATAACACCATCAAACAACAAAATCTGCCTATCCCATGTCCTTGGGAAGGGTTCAATATTTGGATAAAAATGTCAAATCCAGTTTAAACATCTGGCTGAACCATTAAGATATCATTTCTAAAAATATAAATTTATGTGCAGGTTTATCTTTCCTGTCATCAGTCACCTAAGGTGGCCAACAGTAAAAACAATAACTCACAATCACAAAGTGAGAGAGGTGCTCACTTATTTCCTAAATCATGTTTTAGTTCTTTATTTCTGCTGCTGAGTGAACAAACAATAAGCTCAATGAAATTAAATCAGCTAGTTTCATAGTCACCCTCTTCTTTTATCCCACAGATGTTTTTGTACATAGCAAAGACTGTGGGCCATCAATTCAAGCTGAAGCCTGTTCAGGTAAGGAGCCCCATCTTTTCCCTTCTTTCTTTTTACATTCATGTTGTGTATATATATATTTTTCCTCTTCCATTGTTACCATTCCCTCAGAATTGTTGCCCTTATACTTGGTCAAAGAGGCTCTTTGTTCCTGAATTCCTCTTCACAGCAAACGCCTCTTCCTCTCTGTTTTTTTTCTGCCTGGTACTCGCATCTCTCTTTCCTTTTCTTTCACTGTGAATACTAATGAAACTTTTTCACCCACTGCTATTTATTCATCTCTATAATGCATCCATTTTTGATCTCCAGAAAGGACAATAATTTCTTTCTTTCTTTTTTTTTTACAAAAAGTCCAAAATTAGATAGAGCACCATATTTCCACCATATTCATAAAAAAGGGATTGGTTAAGTAGGATGGCTTATTTTTTCCCAATTATACACACTTACTATGCTGTTGCTTTAAGAAAGTTTCTCTCTGCCTGGTTTGAATGCCAGAAGCTAACCAGGTAGTAAGAAAGTTCTTCAAAAAAAATGAGGGTTAGTGGGGTACCTTCATGCTCTTTCTCTTTAAAAAAATATTCAAAAAGTTACAGTACAAATTCAAAAAATAAAATTAAGTATGCTCTTCATGCTCTTTCTCATCCAAAGCACAAATAGACAATCTGCTGTGGTGTATGAGGTTTCAAGTTCCATCTTACAGAAATAAGAAACTCTGTTCAGGATTGTAATTTTTCCCAATAGGTATTGTAAGCCATTAAAAGTCCCAAAGTCATATCTACCCAAAATAAGAAAAAAAGGACACCAAGTGTTCGTACAGTTCCCTTTGGTGACAATACAGTATCATCAGCCCTACCTATTTTGATCTTTGTGAGCTGAAAAAGTGGAGGGAGAGTGTTATAAAGAAAAAGAACAACCGAATAGCAATATGAATGTAAGGGGAGGCACTGCTTTACTTTCACTATAATTATGATATGCTGGGGTAAATGGTTTTTGAAAAAATGAAAACCAATCTTTAAAAGTAGGACTAGCCTCAAAGGGAGCTACAGTCCAAACTATACTTCTGCAGAGAACTCACATATGATTCTTTTCCTTATTCTCTCCTGTCCTCTATAAATGATAAGACAGCTTTGCTCTCCCTCAGCTTCATAGACTGGGAATAGAAGGAAGGATAAGTGAATAAGCTTGCAGAATAAGAAAGGATCTGATAAAGGAGGAATGCCCTTAGAAGATAGGACCCATCATCCAGGGCCTGAAAGTAAGATTTCTCTAATAGGGAAAGATTCTACTTCCAAATGATGTGAATCACTCTCCCTGTTTTAGCAGCGTTGATGGACGTGCCAAATGGCAGGAGAAGGTGGTGAGATTGAAAATATCTCCTGTGGCTCTTTGTAATGGCTGAATCAGCCCTGTAACTTTACTGCCATATGTACAATTTACTTTCTAACTCACCTTTACTACCATGCAGACTAGGTTTGTTGTTCCATGCATCCAGTGGACATGTAGTGGGACCACAATAGGAGGGAGAAAAGCCAAATGCAGAATCTTGCAGCTTCTCTTGTTTTGTTGTTGTTGTTGTTGTTGCAGCATCTTGATGTTTTGGTTCGTGACTGGTTCTACCCCCCCACCTATGGATTCCAGGGGGGACAAGATTATCTCCAGGACACCATCCAGGTAAACCTGTTGTAGAAATTATACAAAGATATCATGAGTTGATAATGAAGAGATTCCGTAGGAATCCATCTCCCCTCTAAAGCAGAGAAACAGAGTGTTACAATATTTCATCTTCTCCCTTCTATGTGTCCATTTAACCTCAGAAGCTGGAGGGTCAACCCAACCGGCATCCACAAGCCCTGCAAACATTCAAAAGTACCGACACTTCTTGTTACCTGATGCCCTTCCCTGGCAAGACATTGGTGATGGGAAATGAAGGCACCATAGCAGGCAAGAACCTCTTTCTTTCCATTACACCTTCTTCATGTTCCTCCCACAAGTCTATACATCCAGTATTTATATGAACTGTAGAAAAGAATAAACACAATTACTTCATTCCATTGCAAGGAGGAGCATCAATTCCATAAATCCTTTCTGATTAGTGTTGGAGTTTAACAATAATTAGATCAATTCATTCTACAGTTTGAAATGGAACTATGAATCTTTGTTTTCTTAATTGGAGCTGAGATGGGGGAACCAAACCAGGAAATGGGTTTTTCCCCTCTTATTATGGTTTAAAAATTGCTCTGTATTCAAAAGGCAATGAAAAATAACTGTAGTGAAGCCAACAAGCTTATCCACTGTCCCGGTGTATTTTTTATATGTTTACTTAAACGTTCACAAAGCTTAAGTCTTGAAGATGTAAATAATATTCTAAAATCAATTTTATTTCTCCCACCACCAGAACCCACTCACACTGCATATAGACAAACATAGTGACTGTTTTTAGGTAGGATTGTTTCCTTTTAAGGCCAAATACAACACTCTTTTGCATTCTGGAGTTTTGGACTAAATCAGGTTGCATTCAGATATTTTCAACTATGATCTCCAGAAAGGATATATAAAAAAATGAGTGTGTTTGCCAAAACAGTTGAATTGTTTCTTGCAGGTATGGATGAGGATTTTAGAGAATGCCTGAAGGATTATGGGAATCATGTTGCCAGATCAGCTGGAATGCATGTACAGAAAAATCAGAAGAGCAAACCTCTCACCGGGACAGAACTTGCTAATAAGATAAAGGTGAAAGTTATGGGAATCAAATGACATAACCTAGGACTTTGAATTTGTGTTTGGCATAGAGAGATTTCTCTTACATCCAAAAGAGATCAGTCTCTTGAGCTATTTCTCAATGTCAGGAACTTTAAGATGTGTGGACTTCAAGTCCCAGAATTCCCTAATTCCCTAACTACTATCTACGAAACATCAATGTCTTCTTACACTATCTATTCTGACTGACTTCCCCTCTCTCTGAGATTTCTAGTTTTTCTTCTGTGTTGTCACTTTTAAAAGCCAGCAGATGGAGCAGTTTCACTTTCCTAAGTTGTTCTTCTCCTTGCTGTGCTTCTGTACATTTGTTCTCAGAATTGTCCACTCTTTCCAAAGGAAAAAACAACTTCTCTTTTTGCTGCTGATGGTGGCATAGCTGTAAAAACATATATCTCCTCTCCTACCTCTCACACCTGTGTCAAGGTTGCTGCTTTATTGGCAACTCTGCTATGCTGGTGCTGGAGTAAATGAGAGGGAAATGAAAGTGAATGCAAGAGACCTGGAGTTCTCTCAAGCAGCCAGTCTTTGTGAGATGCCTTATTCTGGATAGGTGAATAAAAAAGGACCCCGGAATCTGCAGTTTGGACTTAAAATTGTATGTTTAAATTGACAAACAAACAGGAAATGTTCAGCACTCCTGTTCAAAACATGATTTCATAGAAACTTAGAGTTAAAATCCCTGCTCAGTTTAAAAATCCATTTAAAAACATCCAGAGAAATGATTGTTGAAGTACCACTTGAATACATTAAGCAAAGGGTAATTTAATTCCACTGTTACTTGGCACTGTTTGTAGCCAGTGGACATACCTACTACATCAAGTTGGTAGTTCTGAATCTCATGGTGAGTGTTAGTGCCCATAGTTTTTTGTGTGGCTTGGTTTGAGCCTTGTTACTACCAACTCAGAGGAAAGGAACATGGTTGCCTCCCTTCTTTCATCCAGTTGTTAATGGGAGGAATCGCATGATATGCTTTGGCTTGACATGGCACACTGATGCAATTGATGTTCCCTCATAGTTTGTCCAAAATTAACGCAAGCCTAATGAGATCTAGAATATGATAACACCCTGCCCCCCCACCACCTTGGCACATTTGTGAATATTTAGTGAGTTGATATATGTATTCCTTGCACGTGTATGTGTGTGTGCATGTGTGTGTATTAAAAAAAATCCTCACCTTATACTCACTCTTGGGTCTTCTACCAGGGGCTTTATGAGTAAGATCTTAATTGTTCCTAGCATTGTACATAATTGGACAGAGAGCTATGTTGGAGCCACTCTCCCAGCTTAGGAGTCACAACCCTATATACTGTTATTACTGCAACATGTGCTTTGGCCTTTACTTTTCACATTCTCTCTAGTACTTTCTTCAGGCCCTCATCCTTATCTACTATTACAATACTAGTAGTAGTACTACCTACTTGTGGTAATACATAATTTTATTAAAGATTTCTGTATATCTAAAACATAAACATGAAAACATAAAATGGAGTATTGAGAAAAAAGGAAAATGTACAAAGTACAATATAGGCAGAAAGAGGGAAAAAACAAAAACACAATAAAAGAAATGACTTCTGATCTTCTTTACACCATATATAAAAAAACTTCTAACCCTGATTCCTAGTCTGAGCCTTTGGTCCATTTCAATGCCTTTATGCTTTTGATATTTTTATTATAATTGTTGTGTTAATCATTAACTGTTAAGTTCTAACCATCTCAGAAAAAGCATCATTTAATCCAAAATTCTATGTGAAAAGAGTGTGTCATATATTGGGGAAAATATTGTGCGTGTCTGTTTCTGTATTTTGATCTGTCAATAGAAGTCTCTGTGCAGGTGGGTTATAAGTTGATTGTCTACATGCTGTATTTGGAGTTATTGTGAATAGACATGTATGACAGCCTTTTGTTAATCTACTTTCACATGTTGAACCCTCCTTTTTTAAAATTTCTTTTAGGATTTGTCAGAACTCATGAAACAATATCACACTGGTTTTTCCTCACCCACAGAGGTACTGACTTTCCCATTTTCCTTCTCTATCCTTTTTTAAAAAGGAAATTTTCCCTCAGAGCAAACTCCATATTTGCAGACTGCATGAACAAATCCACCCTGTTTTCTGGTCAGCTATGTATAAATCATTTGCTTTCATCCTCTTCTGTTTCATTTTGTTTTAATCTTAGCTTATCTTACAATTCTAATACTGCTTGATGGTTCCCAACAAGGAATTAATGGGGCCTGATAAACATAATGGGGCATGAAGAAGAAAACCGAAGAAATCTTGCTGAAGCTAAATTGGGATGGGCCTAGTTAGTGTTTGGATGGAAGAACATCCATTTGTTGAATTCTGTAGAGGTGGAAGATGGGAGGAGACTGTTTGATACTGTGTTCATTGCTTCAATGACGAGACGAGGCAAGTGAGTTCAGTAAAGATCATTATTTGGTAGCAGGAACTGAACTGAGAAAAAAGGGCTGCAAATGCAGTAATTTATACCCTGGCCTCTAGGCGGCGGCCAGTAGGTTTAAAGCAACCTATTGCCGCCCTAGAAGCAGCCAATGGCGGCGCTGGAGATGGGTTGTCTAAGGAGCTGGGAGCCATTAGCCAGCTTCCCTGCTTGAGCAACCTTCCAGCAATTAACCCACGTGATATTCCCTGAGCAAGACAAAGCCCAATACATTACAGAGATTATCATAAATAACTTGTTATATATGGCTTTGGAGAACCATAGCAAGAAATCCAATTTCTGATAGTGATGGATTAACCAGTGGAACAGCTTGCCTTCAGAAGTTGTGGATGCTTCATCACTGGAGATTTTTAAGAAGAGACTGAACAGCCATCTGTCTCAAATTTGTAGGGTCTTCTGCTTGAGCAGGGGGCTAGACTAGATCAGGGCTTTTCAACTGGTGGTACGCGTACCATCTGTTGTACTTTGACACGTAGCAGGTGGTACGTGACTGCTAGCCAAGTGTAGCAAGGGAGAGGAATGAGCCAAAGCAACCCAAGCCTGAGGTAGAGAAGCCCCAGGACCAGCAGGGCTTCAGCTAGAGCCAGCAGGGCTCCAGCTGATTGGCTCCAGCTGATTGGCACTTCTGGAAGTAGCTGGAGCTGGAGGTGAACTGAAGAAAAAGTGGGGAGGAAAGGAGAGGCTATAAAAGGAGGTGGTTTGAGTGGGAAAAGGAAAAAAAGACAACAGGGAAAGCTGTTAGCTGGCAGGGGAGGAAACAGGGACAGAGAAGAAGAAGCAGCCATTGCTGGAAGAAAAGGTCCCTTGTTCGTTTTTCCAACCAGGAGAATGCAATCAGTGCTGATGAAATGAAAAGCCAGCATGTCGGAAAGGAGGTGGGTTTATTTAGTTCTGGATCAGCTGGCAGCTTGATTGGGTTACCATAAGGATTTTTATACAGTTTTTACAGCGTTTTGTAATTCAGAGGCTCATTTGTGTGATTTGGTTATTGGAATATTTTAGTCTGTATTTTAGGCTAGCAATGAGTCCAAAGTGTTGACTTTTGGAGGTTTAATACCTTTAAACAAATGTGATTAGTTTTACCCCCTTATCTTGAGTCCGTATATTGCTTTTAGAAACTTTCTTTGAAGGTAAACAGGCTTAATTTAAAGCTAAAGCTTTTCACATTTGCCAGAGCCTTTCAGTCTCAGATTGCAACATTGTGACACATGACACTCCAGGCAGTTAAAGAGAAAAAACAAAACAAAACAGAGTTTATGTGTTTCTTTTGTGAGCCTTTCTTGCTTTGTACTTGATTCCTGTGTCTTAAGGATACAGGGAAGGGACTGGGAGGAGGTGCATTCTTACTACACTGTGGAAGGAGAACTAAGAAGGGCTGACCAGCTAGCTCAGGGGTCTACAAACTTAGCAATTTCAAGACTCCCAGAATTCCTCATGATGGCTGAAGAATTCTGGGAGTCGAAGTTCACAAGTCTTAAAAGTGCCAATTTTCAAGACCCCTGAGCTAGCTGGTAGTGGTGCATATTAATAAACATGGATAAATTAATCATACATTTGTCAGTGCAAAGGGAAAGCGATTCAGCAAAGGAACAGCTACCAAAGAAATTAGAACTGGTACTTTTTTCTTTTTTTTCCTACAGTTTGTAATAGTTTATTAGATTATAGAATAAAATACAAAAATACTAAAGCAAATAGAAGGAGAGTGGGGAGGAAAAAGGGGGGGAAAGTGAGGGGAGAAGGGAAAAATAAGAGATTTCCTTTGTTGCAGTAGAAGGAACCATTAACACTGAACCTCAACTTTTTACTTTTCCATAATATTATAAATTAGCCATTTCTATAACAAATGAATCTAATCAGTAAAACCCAATATCCCCCTCCCTTTTTGTTTAGTCATCAAGTTTTTGACACCTTGCTAAGCACTGGTGGTACTCAAATATTGTCACGTCCTAAAAGTGGTACAATCTGTGAAAAGATTAAATAATAATAATAATAATAATAATAATAATAATAATAATAATAATAATAATAATAATAATCTGAAAGGGACCTTGGAGGTCATCTAGTCCAACCCCCTGCTAAGGCAGGAAACCCTATACCATTTCAGACAAATGGCTGTCCAGTCTCTTCTTAAAAACTTCCAGTGTTGGAGCATTCACCACTTCTGGAGGCAGGTTGTTCCACTGGTTAGTTGTCCTAACTGTCAGGAAGTTTCTCCTTAGTTCTAGGTTGCTTCTCTCCTTGACTAGTTTCCATCCATTGCTTCTTGTCCTTCTTTCAGGTGCTTTGGAGAATAGCTTGGCTCCCTCTTCTTTGTGGCAGCCCCTGAGATATTGGAACACTGCTATCATGTCACCCCTCACCCTTCTCTTCATTAAACTACAAATACCCAATTCCAGCAACCGTTCCCTATGTGTTTTAGCCTCCAGTCCCCCAATCATCTTTGTTGCTCTTCTCTGTACTCTTTCTAGAGTCTCAACATCTTTTTTACATCGTGGTGACCAAAACTGGATGCAGTATTCCAGGTGTGGCCTTACCAAGGAATTGTAAAGTGGTATTAGTACTTCACGTGATCTTGATTCTATCCCTCTGTTAATGCAGCCTAGCACTGTGTTGGCTTTTTTGGCAGCTGCAGCACACTGCTGGCTCATATTTAAGTGATTGTCCACTAGGACTCCGAGATCTCTCTCACAGTTACTACTATCGAGCAAGGTACTACCTATACTATTCCTGTGCATTTGATTTTTCCTGCCTAAATTTAGAACCTTACTTTTTTCACTATTGAATTTCATTTTGTTAGATCAGACATGTCAAACACAAGGCCCGGGGGCCAGATCCGGCCCGCGAAGTGGTTTCATGCAGCCCGCGAAGCCATCCTGGAAACAATGAGGGAACGGCCCCCACTGCCTTGGCCCTGGCCCAGAGACCCTCCTTCTGCCAGAGACCCTTAGATCTGTCCCAATCCTGCCAGGGCCCCCATAGGCACCCTTGATGTGAATGATGTAGAGCTGGCCACGCCCACCCAGTAGACCATACGCACTCTAGCCACGCCTACCCAGTAAGCCATGCCCTCCCTGGCCACACCCACCCGGCCCCCTGAGGGCAACTGCAATGTTGATGCGGCCCTCAATGAAATTGAGTTTGACACCCCTGTGTTAGATAGTGCCCAGTGTTCGAGTCTGTCCAGATCCTCCTGTATTTTAAGCCTATCTTCTGGAGTATTGGCTATTCCTGCCAGCTTGGTGTCATCTGCAAATTTGATGAATTCCCCATCTATCCCCTCATCCAAATAGTTGATGAAGATGTTGAAGAGCACTGGACTAGATGACCTACAAGGTCCTTTCCAGCTCTATTCTGATTGATTGGATTCTGCATTTGTAACCATTTCCATTAAAAAGTAGCAGATATAAAGCTAAATAGCTGACTTGGATGAACCTGATGCATACATCCAACTTTATACTTCTTTCTTTATTACTTTCTTTGCCTCTTCTGGGATGTAAGGGAACTCAGTGAAAGATTAAAAAGTTTTGTAGCCACATCTGCTAACGTTTCCTTTTTCCTTCTGCTCAGATGGCCTATACCTTCAACCAGAACAACATTAAAATGTTCCAGAAGAAATTTAAAAAGTTCATCCAAAATCTGGTAGGAAGAGAGGAAGAGACCAGTTTTATTATAGTTTTTAATTTTTTTAAATGAGGATTTTGAAGAAGCAAATATTTGGAATGTGTTAGCGATGGAACAGATTTTTATGGTTTATTTAATTTAAATTGGCACGTGGGGAAGGGCAAAGGATTGACATTTGTTCAGAGTATGGTAGACTAGAATCAGAAGTGTAATATAAACCAAAAGGCTATGCTTTGAAAGTTCAAGTACAGATAGTTCTTGATTTACAACTACTACTGGGACTGAAATTATGGTTGCTAAGTGATGTGGTCATTAGGTAAGTTATCACATGGACAGACCCAATTCTACAAATGATTTTTCCACAGTTGTTAAGTAAATCACCACAATTAAGTAAAGTTGTTAAGTGAATCATGTGGTCACTAAGCAAATTTTGCTTCCCCCATTGACTTTGTTGAAAACTAGCTAGGATACTGCAACTGTCATAAATGTGAGCTGGTTGCCGAGCACACAAATCATAATCACTTAACTTCAAGGATAAATTGTTAATCACTTTTTTCAATCCTATTGTAACTCTAAACTGTCATTAAATGAATGATCATAAATTGACCACTACCTATAGTGGTATTGGTCAGTATTTAAATGCAGAAAAAGTAAATAAAGTGATTTTTGTTTGACATTGTATGAGGATGGACTTAAGGCTGGGTGAAATGTGCTCCACAAATGAAAACTTTGAGGTAGATCAAGAGTAAAGCCTCTTGTGTTTTGCGAAATTTAGTAGATATTACACCAAAATTAGACCATTAGAGCAAATGAACAAAATTTGGTAGACAAACCATTGAGCCCTGGTTTCCTTCTCCACATCTGTCTCTATAACTTACCACCCTTTTGTCTTCAATCTTAGGATAAATTCTCACGCTCAATGTGGGCAAGCCTACAAGTGTCCCCAAATTCGATGACTAGGCGCTTAGAGGAGAAGCAAGAGAAGCTGCTCCAACAGTTCCGAGATTCATTTCAGGGTGACGAGCTGCATCGGACTGAATTTTTATCGTGTCTGGAGTCATACCTCAAGTGTGAAGCTAATGATTTCATGGAAGATTACAGACGCCGTTTCAAATCCAGTGCGATCAAAGCTGGGGTAGCCATTGGGGTGGGTGCTGTGGGGTTAGCTGGTGGGGCTGTTGGAGCTGGTATAGCGGCAGCCTTGTTGGCAGGAGAAGCCGTTGTGCTGGGCACTGGTGCTACTTTTGCGATTGGGACTGTGGCCGGGGCAGGCACGTTTGGACTTGTGGGAGGAGGAGTGGGAGCTAGTGTGGGGAGCCGTTTAGGGAATGCTAAGAGCAACGAAGCCAAGAATGAGGCTAAAGGTGATAATGAGACTAAAGAAGAAGAAGAGGAGGAGGAGGAGGAGAATGTGTCAGATGAGAAGAGTCTTATTAGCCGATTAGGTACATCTTAAGAATTGGAACCCCTACCTCCTTCACCAAAGAACAAATACCTGATATAAAGACATAAATCCCAAGTCTCATGTTCACTCCTTTGTCCCAAGAACTATGAAGAATTATTCTGGGATAGCTATAAAATAGCATAGTTCCAGCACAAAGATTTGGACTTGCTATTGACAATAAAAGACAAAGGCAAATGCTTCATTCAGTGGCAATTAAAAGAATAATTATTTCTTCTGTAGCTTTCCCTCCCATTTGGGGGAGGGGAGGCAGACCCCAATGAATTACCACTCTTTTCACAGTACCACATTTTCCCCTTCTCTAGCATCTATTTTCAGATATAGAATAAAGGAAAAGTGAAAAATATATCCATAGCATTAGCTGTATTCATGGAGCTACTTAATGATACCCATTCTGCAATAGTCTGCTTTGGTTCAAAATATAAAAGAGTTTAAAGTGGGCCTTGTTGTCGTTTGTCACAGGGTCCTTCACTCTTTGTAGATAGACTGTAACACCTCCCAGATGGAGCTACATCAAGTTGTAGTAGCAGGTGCAGTTAAAGGTGCAGTTTATGTTGTGTCTCAGTTACACCCCTTCCTGAATACCCATTCTGCAATAGTCTGCTTTGGTTCAAAATATAAAAGAGTTTAAAGTGGGCCTTGTTGTCATCTAAAAATTTGTCACAGGGTCCTTCACTCTTTGTAGATAGACTGTAACACCTCCCAGATGGAGCTGCATCAAGTTGTAGTAGCAGGTGCAGTTAAAGGTGCAGTTTATGTTGTGTCTCAGTTACACCCCTTCCTGAATACCCATTCTGCAATAGTCTGCTTTGGTTCAAAATATAAAAGAGTTTAAAGTGGGCCTTGTTGTCATCTAAAAATTTGTCACAGGGTCCTTCACTCTTTGTAGATAGACTGTAACACCTCCCAGATGGAGCTGCATCAAGTTGTAGTAGCAGGTGCAGTTAAAGGTGCAGTTTATGTTGTGTCTCAGTTACACCCCTTCCTGAATACCCATTCTGCAATAGTCTGCTTTGGTTCAAAATATAAAAGAGTTTAAAGTGGGCCTTGTTGTCATCTAAAAATTTGTCACAGGGTCCTTCACTCTTTGTAGATAGACTGTAACACCTCCCAGATGGAGCTGCATCAAGTTGTAGTAGCAGGTGCAGTTAAAGGTGCAGTTTATGTTGTGTCTCAGTTACACCCCTTCCTGAATAGGGAGGCCCTTCACTTCATCATTCGTGCCCCCCACATTTCCTGTCTCGATTATTGCAATGCCCACTACATGGGACAACCAGTGAAAATTATTCAGAATCTTCAGCTTTGTGAATTGCATTGGGTGTTTGTTTGTTTCCAGATCCAATTCAAGGTGCTGGTTATGACTTTTAAAATCCTACAAGGCCTATAAGGCCAGATTACCTGTGGAACTGGCTTTACCCCATTACAGTAACCTGCCCCACTTGGTCAGGCAGAGAAGGTGATGCTTCTGAACCCATTAGTTAAGTATTTTGACTGGTGGGCTCAAGGAAGAGAGCTTTCTCTGCCACTGCCCACACTCTTTGGACATTCTCCCCCCAGAGGTGAGGCAGTACCCCACTCTCCTGGCTTTTCATAAATGCTTGACCTGGTTGTGTTAACCTAGTTGGGGCCCACAGAGGAACACATCGCCATGGGGCTGGCTAGCGCACCAAAGCCTCTTCTTGCCTTTTTAATCTTGAACTTGAACTTTTAAGTTTAACAGAATTTTCCTGTTTTTAATCCTTTTCATTATAATATAGTTTTTATGATTTTATATCTATTTATACACTGTCCAGAGTCCCTCTATGAGAGAGATGGGCTGTTTGCAAATATGATATATAAATAAATTCAAGGTTCTGATGGTCACCTTAAAGGCAACACCTGGCTCAGCAGGTGGCTGAGATCAAGTTAACTCTGCTGGTCCAGAGAGAACAGGGAGACAAGGCATGTTAAAGGTCCCTGTACTAAGAATATCATGTCATGGATCCTAAGCCTTCTCAGTGGTAACAACCTCTTTTGCAAATACCTTTCCAATAAATTTTCTGGGAACATTAAAGGTTTCTGGAAGGTATTTGGGAGAGGGATGAAATGCTGGGTTCTGAGAATCATAGGATGTTCTTTGTGGTTACGGTACATGTTTTTAAGTTGTACTGCTATAATAGATAGTTGATGATGATGGTGACTGATAATAGATAACAAACAAACTAAAAATTTTTACAATAACATAACATTAATGTTAACAGCTGCACATTTACCAAAAAACTCCTTGCTGAGCTTATGATATACTGCATCATATAACATTACCAGAATAATAAAAAAAAACTTCTAATGTTTTAATGTTGGTGTTTTATATTTATAAAGACTTGTTTTTGTATTTGTATTGATTTCATATACCGGGTACTTATTCTACACCATTCAGATCATTTTGCATTAAGATAGACAGCTATCTAAATTTGTTTAATAAATAAATCCTAGGTCTCTGACTGGAATTGGAATTTCCAAGCAACACCAGTCAAATACATGATTCTGTTTGTTCATTCTTTATATTGTGTTATAGGAAACAGGATGGGGAAATGAGTAGAGGGACTTCATTTTTCCCAAAAAGGAAAGGAAATCCAATTTCTACCCACTTCTTCCTTTACTGGGTTCTGTTGCTTTAAACAAAGTTTCTCTCAGCTCGCCTGGATGTCAGAAGCAAACCAAAGTAGTTTGTTATAGCATAGTTTAATTGAGGTCCTTTCAAGCTCCTAATTATTCAAGGAGCAGGTCCCTAGCATCTTTCTTATAACAAGAATTTCTGTTCAAGACGACCATTTTTTCTTTCTAGGTGTGTTCAGTGTATTAAAAGCATCTCATTTCCTCCAAAAAAAATTGGTCTCACAGTTTCAGGTGTCATTATAATATTAGCATCCTAACTCAGTGTGATGTCTTGGATACTTCAGTAGAAGTAGAAAGAATTAAAAAGAATCATTCACAAGAATACAAAATAAGAGATGCTCTTTTGAAGAACGAGGAAAATTGCTTTGCAGATCCATGGATGCTCTGAAATTGGAGGATTGGGCAGCTATTTGTTTGGAGAGATGTGAGGATTTCTGCCACTGGTGGAGCTTGAACTAAAAGATCTCATACAACCCTACGATTCTATAAATCTATTTTGTCCAGGATCTTCCAGTGTGAGGGCTGATCCTGCTTAAAAGCTTCACAGGAGGATGAATGCCAGTGTTCATTTTACCTAGTACAATAAGCCAATAAATTACACAGAGTTGAGGAAAGTGGGGTTCAACATTTTAGTTCTGTGCCAAAATAAAAAGAGATAGTCTTGAGGCCCAAGTCCAAATCAAGCACCCCTGCTGAAATTCAACAAGCTCTTTTTATACCATAAAACCACATATAACCCAGAATTTCCTGATCTTTCATTATTTGTTTCTGATTTTTTAATGCCAATTTAGAGTAATATTCCATAATAAGCATGGTGTGTTCGGGGGGTTGCACTTAATTACCTAAGCTCCCTTTTAACAGGCTGATGACAAACTTTTACCATTGGATCTTAGCCTGGACATTTTTAACCACAGCTAAGCTACATGTCATGTTACCTTTCCTTGTTCTAGTAATGGGCCTGCTGTGTAGCTGGTTCTTTGCAGGCAATAAGCGAGACAAAGATTCCAAACAGTAACATGCTTTATTGGAGTCAAGCAGAACAGAACTGAAACAGAGGCTGCTGCGTAGCTACTTATATGGTTGGCCACTAGGTGGCAGCCAATAGGTTTAAAGGAACCCGTTCCCGCCCCAAATCTACCAATGATATTCCTGGAGACAACAAGTCTGGCTTGGTCCATAGCCATTACACAGACACACCATTGAGTAACAGTTAAGCAGCATTTAAACAGACACGTAAATCAGTGCAAGCAAAAAACCCCAATACATTACACCCCTCCCCCCTAGAATTATTTACTAACATAATCTTGAAGATAATTCGGTGGTCTACGAGACTGCTCAGAATGCCTGGGGATTCCGGGAAACTCCCAGTCTACCTGCTTGCCTGCCGGGCTGGGTGAACAAGGACTCTTGAGTTCAAGTGAAATTGACTTGAGTTCCTTTGGCTGGCCATTCCCGGTTGGCCCAAACCAAACTCCAGTGGAGAAGCTGGGTCAGCGGAGCTGCTATACAGTTTGGGTTGTCCTTCCCTGTCTGAAGACCCAATTTGAACTTCCAGACTGTGTCCATCTATGGCCACCTCCTCGTTGTAATGTCTGAAAGAATCCTCAGAGCATGTGAACTGCTCTGTTAGACTGCTGGTTAACGGCTCTTGTTGCAGGCCCTCTGGGGAGTCCTCAGTTAGTAACTGTTCAGCAAACCACCATCATAGCTGATCAGTATGTTGGCGAATGACTCACTCCCTTTCCAGGACCATCTCATAGGAGAGGGGTCCTGAGATCTTAACAATTTTAGTGGGCACCCACAAAGCCCCATGCCCGTAGTTCCAAGACAACACCCAATCATCCACTTGCAACCCCCTTGGTGCCTTTGGGCATGTGGTGTCTGCTGCTACTCAGTCAGGGTGCAACCTGTCCAGTTTTGTGATCAGGCTTCTTCCCCAGCGGAGCTCTGCTGAGCTTTTTCCCATGGTTGTTCATGGCGTAGTGTGCTGGCATAGCAAGAAATCAGCCAGCCTATGGTGCCAATCCCCCAAAACTATGCATTTTAGTGACTCTTTTGTCATTCGCACCGTGTGTTCTGCCTGCCCGTTAGTCGAGGGGTGAAAAGGAGCCGACGTTGCGTGCCTTATGAGGTTGGCCCTCAAGGAGGCCTGAAATTTGGATGCTGTGAACTGGGCCCCGTTGTCCGAGACTAAGACGTCCAGCAGCCCATGTGTAACAAAAAGCTTCTTAAGCACCTGGATAGTCCTAGCAGTAGTCATAGTCGGTATAGGAATTACTTCCAACCATTAGAGTGGCTGTCAACCACTATCAAAAACAGCTGTCCCTGAAAGGGCCCAGTGAAATCAATGTGAATCCTTGACCATGTTGTATGAGTCTCCTCCCATCGGTGGACAGGGGACTGCAGCATCTCTGGTCTGGACTATTGACACGTGTAACACCTGTGTACTTGGGCCACGATAGCCTTATCTAACTCTGGCCACCAAAGGTAGCTCCGTGCCAGCGCCTTCATCCGGATGATACCCGGATGGCTCTCATGCAGAGACTGGAGTACTCGGTGCCTTAATGAACTGGGGACAATAACCCTGCTTCCCCAAAGAATGCACCCCTTATGAGCTGAAAGCTCATGTCTATATGTGAAATAGCTCTGGAACTCTGGACCCGGGCTATTTTCCAGCCATCCGGTGTGAACCTAGGACAGCATCCTGCTTAAAATTTTGTCTGCAGCTGGTTCCGCAGCAACATTCCCTGCATGGAGAGGAAGTTCAGGCAAATCTTGAATGGACAAGATGCGAGTGACTGGAGCCAGATCTGGCTCCACGTGTGGCAATGGCAGTCTGCTAAGGCCATCTGTGTGGCCCATGTCTTTACCAGGTTTGTGAATTAACCTGTAGCTGTAGGCTGACACAAAAATGGACCACCTTAACATTCTGGGGGAAAGCATTTGACGCATCTACCTGTCTGTGGTAAATAGTCCTAGCAATGGCTTGTGGTCAGTGAAGACCATGAATTTGCGGCCGTACAAATAGTCATGGAATTTTTTAACCCCAGCCACAATGGCCAAAGGCTCTTTGTCAATCTGAGCATAATTGCGCTCAGTCGAGGACAAGGTCCTTGAGTAGTAAGCAATAGGGGACTGAGTCCCATCATCTGACAAGTGGCTTAGTACAGCCCCAACCCCATAAGGGGATGTGTCACATGCAATACAATCTGGCAAGTTTTCATTAAAGTGCGTGAGCACTGAATTTGAGGACAGTAGTGACTTTACTGCCTTTAAACTGTTTTCCTGAACCTTGGTCCACTTCCACGGAGTGTCCTTGTCTAAGAGCCAGTGTAACAGCTCTGCCACTGTGGCCTTGTTAGGAAGGAACGCGTGGTAAAAATTCAGGAGACCCAGAAATGCCTGGAGCTCTCCTTTAGATGTGGGGCTTGGTGCCAGCTGAATTTCCTTCAGCTTGGACTCTGCAGGATGGATGCCTTCAGTATCGATACAGAACCCCAAGAATTCAGTGGAAGGGACCCCAATTTTGCATTTGTCCTTCCTCAGCTTGAGGCCCACGGTGCGGAACCACTGAAGGACGGCTTTGAGCTGCCTTGCCAGGACCTCAGTGTACTCTCCAGTGATGAGTACATTGTCAAAATAGGGGTATACCCCCGGAATAGTATGCTCCATGACTCCCTGGAAGATCCTTGGGGCTACGCTAACCCCAAATTGGAGGCACTTGACCTTAAAATCCCCCCTATGTGTCACAATTGTTTGTGTGGCTGTTGTGGCCTCATCCACTGGTAACTGCTGATAGGCCTGTGCCAAATCTAACTTAGCAAACATGCTACCCACTTGCAGTGATGCCAATATGTGGCTAACGACTGGCACCAGGTACGTGCGCTGTTGCAATTCCCGGTTAATGGTGCACTTATAATCAGTGCAAATCCTGATCTCCCTGTTGGCCTTAAGTGGTGTAACAATAGGAGTTTCCCACTCCCCCCCCCCATCTATGGGCTGTAGTACCCCCTGATTGACTAGCTTGTCCAGCTCTACATTGATTTTTGTGCTTTAACACAAAAGGCACACAACGGGGCTTAACCCTAACTGGTGTTATGGAGGGATCAAGCTTAAAGGTTATTGGAGGGCCCTTGTATTCTCCCAGGCTTGTGTCAAAAACATCTGCGAATTCCTCGCATACTGACGCCAAGTTCGCTGCTTGTGTCCGGTGAATTCCAGTTACTTGAATTCCCAGTGCATCAAACCAATCAAGCCCAATGATTGTTCTCTAGCCCTCCACCACAATGACATCTAGGGGCCCCAAAAAACCCTTGAATTTTACAGCCAAAGTGGCCTCACCCTTGATGGCTACTTGGGAATTCTGGAAGTCTGTTAAAATAATATCAGATGGCCAAAGCTTGGCCCATCTCTTGCTGCAGCTGCATACAAACTGGAAAGTCTCAAGGGAAATAATGGATATAGCTGAACCAGTGTCCAGTTCCATCCTGCAAGGAATGCCTTGCAGCTCGACTTGTAGTCAAAGTTTTTGTTCAAGGGATCAGCGAGCTCCCGTGCGGCAGACACTCCTGCGGCTGGAGCAGAACCCTACTCTATGCTGCCCTGGGGCTGCGGTACCTCTCCTGAACAGCTCATCTGGTTGGTGGTCCTTCTGTCGACCTCTACAGACCGCTGCGATGTGGCTGGATTTCCCACATGCCCGACATGTGGCTGTCCTGAATTTGCAGTCTGCTCCTTGGTGGTGGCCACCACAGTCCAAACATCGAAGGAAGGGAACTGCCTTGTCTTTGTTCCTTGTCTTGGTGTCATTGAATCTTGTCGACTTCATGGTCAGAGTCGCTGTCTTCTCATTGGTTGGCATCCTCGTGGTGGATGGCTTCTTCATGTGGTGTGCTTTTGGTGGACCACAACGCCTTCATGGCCCCGCTGGTGGCTTTGCCTGCCATGACCTCTTTCAAAGCTTCTTGGAGCTAGAGAGTTTCCTTCACAAAATTTTTTTGTTGGAGCTCTCTACTCCTGAGTCCACAGACAAGGCGATCTCAAAGTCTTTCTTCCAAGTCCATGAATTGACAAAGATGCAACACTTGCCTCAATGCCGCGATGAACTCCGTGGCCATCTCGCCGGGTTGTTGTTCTCGCTGTTCGAAGGCATGCCTCCACGCTATCACCAACAGCTTCAGTTGAAAATGGTCACCGAGCCGTTTCTTCAGGTCTGCATAAGTAATGGACTCCAGCTGGGCTGGTGCGACCAAGTTCTCAGTGATGTCAAACGTTGCAGGCCCACACACAGAGAGGAGTGTTGCAGCCTTCAGACTATCTTTGGCAACTTGATTTGCCCGGAGGTAGCTCTCCACCCTCAAAATGTAGGACAACCATCTCTCTGGGTGCATGACATCGATTTTTTCGAGCTTTCTGAGCTTCGACATGGTGAGAAGTCTTCGCGGCTTGTGTCTCGCATTGCCTCGTGCTGCTGGCTTCTTCGTAGGCCCTGGGACTGATCCTCAGGGCGGGGTGGTCTCCAGCTTGGGTTGCTAGGCAGACTGAGGTGGGTGGGACACTGTCCCTACCAGGTACTGTGCTGGTCTCATCCCCTAG
Source organism: Vipera ursinii (assembly GCF_947247035.1). Lineage (NCBI taxonomy): Eukaryota > Metazoa > Chordata > Lepidosauria > Squamata > Viperidae > Vipera > Vipera ursinii. The sequence goes on along the minus strand of NC_139517.1, from coordinate 20,615,644 downwards.
TGACTTCAGGTTCTTATGAAGAAGCAGCATCCCACCTTCATCACCAGTGTTGTGTAGCCAGTTCTTTGCAGGCAATAAGCGAGACAAAGTTTCCAAATAATAACATGCTTTATTGGAGTCAAGCAGAACAGAACTGAAACTCTCGCTGCTGTGAAGCTACTTATACGGTTAGCCACTAGGCGGCAGCCAATAAGTTTAAAGAAACCCGTTCCCGCTCCAAATCTACCAATGATATTCCTGGAGACAACAAGTCTGGCTTGGTCCATATCTGTTACACAGACACACCACGGAGTAACCGTTAAGCAGCATTTAAACAGACATGTGAATCAGTAGAAGCAAAAAACCCCAATCCATTACAGGGCCCATTTGCAAATTTCTTTAGCGCAATTACAAAACCACTTCATGCCGTTTAGACTGACATATCTTACATGTGAGGTATTTGTGATCAGTCCCCTCAGCTGTTTGCTAACAGATGCTAAAGAAGATGTCAGTTAATTGCTGACGACTAGGTCTAGCAAAGACACAAAGACCAACATTTACAGAAGCTTCTAATTATTTGTTAGCAGGTTAATAGGCCCTCCTTTTCTAGAGCCACAGTTCTTAGGCCCTCACCAGAATTTCCTTAGCTGAGAAGGATATCAGTATGCAGCACACAAGCCAGATGTACTTCCCAAAACAGTTCAAGGTTATAGGGTGACAAACATTTTTCTACAGGTTCTTTCCATTGGGAGAATCAGCCCTTTACCTTTGCTGCCATATGTACAAATTTGTTTCTAGATCACCTTTGGGAAGATTTGCCAACGGCATATTAGGTATGGTTTCTCATGCTTCCAGTGGACATGCAGTGGGAGGAAAACAATGGGAATGGAGTTCCCCTCATCTCTCTGTTGCAATGTCACATTCTCTTGTGGAGTGACTGGATTGTCTCAGCTATGTATGGATACTGTAGAACAGAGGCCTCCAACCTTTCCAGGCTTGAGGACCAAAGGGAAGAAGAGCAGCTTCAAAATTGGTGCACGCGTGCACACACATGGGGACACCCGCCATGACATGACACTAGCAGCCCTGTTCACACATGCAGCACTGCTGTGCAAACCACCCAGGCTAGCAGTACATGTGGAAATGGACTGTGCTAGAATCCCCATTTGTGCCTGTGCGCATGCACAAATGGGGCTGTGGGCCCTAGTGCAATTGGGGTGGAATGTGCACCCATGTGTGCACATACCAGCCAGCTGTTTCCACGGCCCACTGACTAAGAGCCTGTGGCCTGGTCCTGGGCCATGGACCATATGTTGGGGACCCCTGCTGTAAAGGACAGTATTACTGTCAGACCTGCCCCAGTCAGGTCTCTTAGGAAAGAAAGACCATTTTGGTGAAGTAATAGATTTTTTACTAATGATTGCAGGCTGCAGTAAAGTCAGGCTAGAACTAAGTTTCCTGTGCAAAAAGTTACATTTCTTTTTTTCCCCAGCCCAGCCCTCTCCCCATGACCAGTTCATCTTCAGCCAATGAAGAGCCACAAAATTGTTTTGAGAAACACTGAGATATTTGGGGCAGTCTACATTCCATTCTCAGGGTGTGTGGCCTTGAGTGCTGGCACAAACTGGTTCTATGCTTCCCTGGTCTTTGTCAAGCTGTTATCCCCCTTCCCTATTTTCCTTCATATCCCCAGACAGGTTATTCCCCATATGTCCCCCTACGATGCCCCTTCCTGTAGCCTTTGATGGCAGGATGCCAGTGAGGTGCTGAGCCAAAAATGGCAGATTTGACAATTACCCCCCAAGACTGGGATGGGCAATTAATTTTCCCAAGGGGCCACCTGAGCAACTGGGAATGTTCTGGAGGACCAAATCAAAGTCTGATGTCCTCAAACTCCATCACCTCAGCTCCTTGGGCCACTTTAGATGAGATGGAAGTGCTGCATAGGTGCAGAAAAGTGCTTTATCTCCTTGTCAGCCTGCAGCTGCCAGCCGACTGAAGGAGTGCACTGTGACTGCACAGAGCCAGATCCAACTTGGCTTCTTCTTTTGCCCCTTGTGGTCCACTTATTTACATTTGATTTCTAATTTACAATTTACTTCACACAGAAATAGCCAGGGCTGGATGTGGCTCAGGAACCATAAAATGCCCAGGTCTGCCCCATAACATCATCCAGATAAACTTATTGCAAAAAGCATGAAAAGCTGGTATTCTGTGTTCGGAACTGGAAGTTGGTCCTGGAGTCCATCTTCTCTCTGGGAGATGGTTTTACAATGGCTGCACATTGTTCCCTCTATTGGTCCATTCAACTTCATTGACTTGCTGGGATTCAGGAGGCCCAGAGACCCTTAAAAGCAGCAGTAGGTTGATGCCCTTCCCTGGCAAGAAGTTAGTGAGAAAACTGAGGGTCCCTCAGAAGGCAAGAATCTCTTTCTTTCCATTATAATCCTTTATGTTCTTCTTTTCTTGTATGTCTTTATTAACATAAATTTGAAATAAAAGACAGCATTGTTGCATTCTACCACTAGAGGGAGCATTGGTGCTATAAATTCTCTGTTTTAATCGGTGGAATCTAAAAATAATTTAGATCAATTAATTCGTTTGCCTGGAATGAAAGCAGAAACCGAGGAGGAAGAGGAGGATTGTAGGGAGAGGTTCCCACCAAAAACAATATAACAAATTATGGACTTTTGTAGAACTATAAAAATATGATAACTAAAAATGATTTTATAAAAAGCCAGAATTGGAAGTTTGAACCCCCTGCTCAGTGCAGGAGTACTATTTAAAAGTTTCCAGACAAATGGCTCTTGAGTTGCCATTTGTACGTATTAAGCAAAGAGGAACCTACCACCTCTCTGATAAGGTAATTCTACTGTTGTTAGGCCCTGTTTCTAGACCAGTGTTTTTCAACCACTGATGTTGCCTGGTGTGCCGTGGGAAGAATTGAAAAAACACTGACCTAGGAGACAGCGGTGAGAGGAGGAGGAGGAGGAGGAGGAGGAACAGCCACGGGCGGAGCGGCGCTGCAAGACTCTCTGGCGGAGAGCCTTGGCTAAGCTGACGGCCCTACTTTGCTGGAAGCAAAAGCCCGGGAAAAGAAGTGGGCTCGACCTCTCTAGGCACCAGGGCTCCATGGCAGCATAGCTCCGCCCCCTTCTCTGGCTTCGGAGGGTCTCTTGCTGAAGAGAGAGAAGCTGGGGAGAGGCGACCGGCTCGCGTATCGGAAGAGGACGGGCGGGCGGCCAGCCCGGCTCGCCTGAGCTGTCGCATGGTTGGTTGCCTGCAACGTTCGAAAAAGCTCTTCTTCCCCAGCACGCGCCGCTTACTCCTTACTCCCCGCGCGGCTGAGGATGCGAGACTCCCGCGTGGTCGGCTGCCTGGCTCCGCTTTCTATGCTCGCCGCGACCCCTTGCCCCAGCCCGAAATAGAGGGATCTGACCGCTTCGCTCTTGGAGGCTTCGCTTGCATCTGAAAAATTACATGGCTGATTTTTTTTTAACCTGTTCTTTTGATACGTTGCATAATAAAATGTCCTTTGGACCAAAGCAATTAAAAACCTTTGGGGTCCCCCCCCCTCTGGAGTGAAGTGCTTTTGATGGTAAAGGTGAGAAAGAAAGAAAAAAGGAAGGGAAAAAAGGAGAAAGGGGGAAGGGGAAAAGGGAGGGAGAAAGAAAAAAAAGGAGAATAGAAAAGAAAGAGAGAGAGAGAGGAAGGGAGGAAGGAAGGAAGGAAAAAAAGCAGGAAGAAAAATTAAAAAGAAATGCAAGTAGCTTCCAGTTTCCACAACAACTAGAAAGCAAGAAATTGAGAGAGGGAGGGAAAGAAAGTGGGAGAGAGAAAGGCAGGAAAGAAAGGAAGGAAGATAGAAAGAAAGAAAGACAAAAGAAAGAGAGAAAAAGAAAGAAAGAGAAAAGAAAGAAAGAAAGAAAGAAAGAAAGAAAGAAAGAGAAAGAAAGAAAGAAAGAAAGAAAGAAAGAAAGAAAGAAAGAAAGAAAGAAAGAAAGAAAGAAAGAAAGAAAGAAAGAAAGAAAGAAAGAAAGAAAAAAAAATGAAGGAGAAAAATGCAGAAAGAAAAATTAAAAAGAAATGCAAGTAGTTTCCAATTTCCACAACAAGTAGAAAGCAAGAAATTGAGAGAGGGAGGGAAAGAAAGTGGGAGAGAGAAAGGAAGGAAGGAAGAAAGAAAAGAGAGGGAGGGAAGAGAGGGAAGGAAGGAAGAAAGAAAAGAAGGGAAAAAAGAAAATACAGAAAGAAAAATTAAAAAGAAATGCAAGCTTTCCTTTTCCTTCACAGCAAAAACAAACAAACAAAAGCCCCAAAATAAAATAAAATAAAATAAAGAGGCTAATAATAATAATAATAATAATAATAAGAAGAAGAAGAAGAAGAAGAAGAAGAAGAAGAAAAAGAAGAAAAAGAAAAAGAAGAAGAAGAAGAAGAAGAAGAAGAAGAAGAAGAAGAAGAAGAAGAAGAAGAAGAAGAAGAAGAAGAAGAAGAAGAAGAAGAAGAAGTTGGAAGGGACCTTGGAGGTCATCTAGTCCAACCCCTTGAGAACACAGGCCATCCTCGACTTACGACCATTCGTGTAGCGACCATGGGGAGGTCCAACGGTGTGGAAAACAGTGGAGTGCCTCGTGATTTTTTTCATGAAACAAGTGTGCCTTTGCCCAAAAAAAGGTTGAAAAACACTGTTCTAGACAATGGGTAGATACAAAATCAAAGTGGCAGCTCTGAATTTCATGGGGAGTGTTTGTCCCACATTCAGTTATAATGAGGCCTGGTTTGAGCCCTGTTGCTACACTCTTGGAAGAATGGAACATGGTCGTCTTTCTTCTTTTATCCAGTTATTAGCAGATTGATGCAACTAATGGGTACCTTTGATCTCTCTCTGCAGGCCCAAAATTAACACAAACCCCATGAGGCCTGGTTCCTGTTGCTAACGTTGCTTTCCCCACCTAAAGCTTTCTTATCCAAATCAGGTTATTTAAAATATTTCATAGAACCCTTCACATTTTTCCTGAATTCATATAATGTTTTTAACCCTGCTTTATTTTTCTTTGACCCCCCCCCCCCAGGTCTTTACAGCAATGATCAAGTATTTATTTATTTATTTTTATTGAAAAGTTTTAAAATACAATTTTCCTTTAAAAATCCCCCCTTCCCCCTCCCTCCTCCCCCCTACCTCCCCCCCTCCCCCCCGACTTCCCAGAGCTAAATACAAGGTATATATATAAAAAGCAATCATAAACAATCATATACTAACAAACTATAAACTCTAAAATCCATCACTCTCTAGCTTATATAGGATAAACAAACCTTAGTAATATTGAATATGTATAAAAGAAACTAAAATAAGAAAAGAAAAAAAACGAAAGAAGACTTATTCAAATGCTACATAAAACTTCTTAACCCTATACTTGTTCTGGATAAACTCAATCCATTTTCTCCATTCCATAATATAGCGTTCTTGCGAATGGTCTTTCAGATAGGCCGAAATCTTCGCCATCTCTGCCAGGTCGGAAACCTTTAAAGTCCACTCTTCTATAGTCGGCAGTTCCTCTTTCTTCCAATATTGGCCTATCAAAAGTCTTGCTGCCGTAATTAAGTTCAACATCAATTTGGTGTCCACAACTGTAGCGTCTGCAATTATTCCCAACAAAAAAAATTGCGGACAAAACTTTATCCTCTGTTTAAAAATCTTCTGCATATTCCACCAAACTTTTATCCAAAAGGCCTTAACCTTCTTACATGTCCACCATATGTGAAAATATGTTGCGTCTTCATCACCGCACCTCCAACATTTAGGCTGATAATTCGGATACATACTTGCAAGCTTTTTAGGATCTAAATGCCATCTATAAAACATTTTATAAAAGTTCTCTCTTAGATTTTGAGCTTGAGTAAATTTTACGTTCCTCACCCAAATCTTTTCCCACGTGTCCATTGTGATAACTTCCTGAATGTTTTGGGCCCATTTTATCATACAATCCTTAACAAGCTCTGTTTCTGAGTCAATCTCTATCAATGCAAGATATATCCGTTTGATATGTGCAGGTCCCTGATTTCTAATTTGCTTTATCAAATTTTCATCAGTGATTGTAAATCCATTTTTCTGGTCTTCTTTCCACCTGGCCCGTAACTGAATATATTGAAACCAATTTTGAACAACCTTCTCTTCTCGCAAGAGGGTATATGATTTCAGACACCAAACATTTCTTTCCAAGCTAAGGATCTCCTTGTACGTAGTCACATCGTGTTTGAAGCCAGCATGTATATTTTCTATTGCGTGTTTTGGAATTGCCCACAATGGTATCTTGCAACTTAACTTATGTCTATACTTCTTCCAAACTCTCAGCAATGCCTGTCTTAAAATATGCACCCTAAACACGTTGTCTACCTTCTTATTATACAACAAATATGCATGCCAGCCAAACAACAAATCATGGCCCTCAAGATTTAATAACCTCCCTTGCGTCAAATTAATCCAATCACTTATTCCTACTAATGCAGCAGCTTCATAATATAATTTAAAATTAGGCAATTTAAGGCCACCTCTCTCACGAGTATCCTGCATAATCTTAAGTTTAACTCGTGGCTTTTTCCCTGCCCACACAAATTTATTGATACCTCGCTGCCATTCTTCCAGATTAGAATCTTTCTTAAGAATCGGTATCATTTGAAATAAAAATAAAAATTTAGGCAGGACAATCATTTTTACTGCTGCAATCCGTCCCAACAAAGACAATTGCAACTTTTCCCAACTCTCCAGTTCTTTTTGAATTTTCCCCCATAGTTTTTCATAATTATTTTTATATAGCTTTGTATTAGAGGGCGACAAAATCACCCCCAAATATTTAACCCTTTTAACAATCTCAAATCCAGTTAATCCTTGTAAGAGAGCCTTTTGCGAAACTGTCATATTTCAAGATCAAGTATTTATTGTACTTCATTATATTCTATGCAGACATCCACTTTTTATTACTTTATGTTATTGTTTTTGTTATGGTACTTTATTATACTTTTATTACAGTACTTTATTATACTTTATTTATTTAGACAGTATTTACGAAGCCATCACTGGATATTACTATTGCAGTGCTTATGTTAACCATTTTTCAGCTGTCTGGAAAAGGACATTATAGTTCTTAGACATATATATTCACTCATGTGTCTGTGCGTGTGTGTGTGTGTGTGTGTGTGTGTGTGTGTGTGTGAGAGAGAGAGAGAGAGAGAGAGAGAGAAAGTGTGCATGTTTGTGTATTTTGAGGCAGCCCTCAAATGATGATCACAATTGGGACCAGAATTTCTTTGCTTAGCAAGGCAGTTGTTAAGTGGTTTGCACCTGATTTTACGATGTTTTTGCCACAGTTGTTAAGCAAATCACTGCAGTTGTTAGATGACTCACACAGTCATTACACAAATTTGGCTTTCCCATTCACTTTGCTTGTCAGAAGCTGGCTGTGAAAATGACAAATGGCAATCATGTGATCTCCAGGAAGTTGGATCAGTTGTAAATAAATGCCAGTTTCCAAGCAACCTGAATTTTGATCACGTGGTCAAGGGGATGCTGTGAAGTTGTAAGTGTGAGGACCTGTTGTAAGTCATTACATTTCAGGGCTGTTGTAACTTCAAATTGTCGCTAAACAAATACTGTATTTTCTGGCGTATAAGACTACTTTTTAACCCATGAAAATCTTCTCAAAAGTCAGGGGTCGTCTTATACGCCGGGTGCTGAAAATTTAGGGACAGGGCTGGCTGGAAAACCTGGAGCGGATCTCCCATTTAGTCTGCGCAGGGAAAGCAGGACCAATTGGAGAAGAAGCTGCAGTCTGTGATTTTTTACAGGGTTTATAGGGTTTCCTGCCTTAGCAGGGGGTTGGACTAGATGACCTCCAAGGTCCCCTCCAACTTCTTCTTCTTCTTCTTCTTCTTCTTCTCCTTATTATTATTATTATTATTATTATTATTATTATTATTATTATTATTATTATTAAATCCACTTGCACTGTTTTATGTTTACATGTTTGATGACAAACAGCCTTATGTTTATAAGTGACAGTTTTCCTACTAAGCACCTGCATGTCATAAGCATTTGAATTAAAATTACCATATTAAAATAAAATCTGATGTTTTTTAATTTTTATTTAGTGTGCGTTGGAAGAGGGGTAGTCTTATACGGCGAGTATAGCCCAAACCCTATAATTTAACAGGAAATGTAGGGGGTCGTCTTATACGCCCAGTCGTCTTATACACCGGAAAATACGGTAGTAGTAAGTCAAGGGCTTCCTGTATATGTGTAGGGCTATAGGATGGATTTTAGGTTTCTAGTCCACATTTGACTGTCATTTGAAAAAGCATATTGTTCATCCTATTTTAACTCTGTTTTTCGTGTCTTTTGTGGTTTCTTAATCCCACCAAGCTTTTCTTTACTCACACAGGTACTATATATCCCCATATCTATGGAGATTCTCAGTCATCCAGGTCATTGTTGTCCCAAAGGTGCTTTTTCAAGAGGCAACTGGACTTCCTTCTTTCTCTTTGAAGACATTTCACTTCTCAACCAAGAAGCTTTTCAGCTCTTGAGTGGATGGTAGGAAATGGAAGGATTTATATTCCTTGCAGACAGCTGGTCATTTGCATTCTTTTGGAGAGTTGTTGAGGCCTCTTGGAGGTTTATTTGTGTACTCAAGGTCACCTGAGTAGTGCAAATGGGTGTGGAGGCTTCTTGAAACTGCTGAAAGGGCTGTGTTGTAGACTCGAGATAGATGATGTCGTATCCCTCCGCCTCTGTTGAGAGCTGTTTTACCCATCTTCTTGCATCTCTCCCTCAAAATTATTCATAGCCTATTTCATTTTATAAATGGTAGCATCCTTTGAGTTGACCTCAATGTTATTCCATGGGTACACTGTGTATTTTTCTTAATGAAGTGGTTTGCAAGTGTCTTCTTCTGTTTTGTTTTGTTTTTAAATTTCTCAGACTTGCCCAGTTTTGGTATTTCCTATTATTCTTCCACCTAAGAACTCACTGATTCTGGCCTTGCTTTGTTTTGAAGCCTAGAAAAGTTAATCCAGATGACATCACCTGTTGGGTTTGAATTCCCAGCTATTCTTGCTGAAGTATAGCACTCTCCTACTCATGGATCATCTCTCTAGTTTGTTCTCCTAAAACAGCAGCTCAGAGAACAATTAAACTCAGATTCTTCCAAATATTTTAGACTCTTAGAATCCTTGATCATCAGGTATGTTGGCTGGATTAAAAAAATCTGAAAGGTACTATTTGTCCCCCAAACTAGGACATTATAGTTTCCAATACACTGAAGGCTGTATGTATTTGTAATCATTCTCATGTGTAATCTGCATTAGTACAGATCCTTCATGAGTTTAGCCACTCATGCCTCTAATGAAGTGAATTGCAGCTCATGAAAGCTATGCCTTTTATTAAATGATATTAGTCAAAGTTGCTACCAGACTCTCTCTGGAATTTGAAGAAACTCAGGGAAAAATTATTATTTTGCATATCTGCCACTATTTTCTTTTTTCTCTCTCCATAGATGACTGAAACTTTATGCAATGACAGAATCACAAAACATTTAAAGCAGAAACTTCAGAATTCATTAAAGAACAGATAGGAAGAAAGGGAGAGACCAATCTGAAAATAATTTTAGGAGAAAGCCAAAAGAATAACTATTTTAAGAATTTGGGAGAGTCTGATTTTAGAATGAGGTAGAGGTGGAACAGATTTCTATTGTTTGATTACTGTAAGATAAAATGGAGAGATTGGCACAGTTAAAGTTGCATTGCATTTTATTAATTAGATTTGAGGGCAAAATTGAAGGGTAGGTTTGGCAGGTAAGGGAAATGGTTTGAAATTTGAACAGAATATGATAGACTAGGATCAGAATATGATAGACTAGGTATCATAAAACTGCTTAGAATATGATAGTTCATGGCCAGACAACCACATGGTTAAAGTAGACTTTATATTTACAAGCATGTTCAAATAAGAATAATAAGAAATATGTTTTATGGAATGTAAGTGGGTGAAAAAAAGAAAGTTACTTTGGATTAATATTGCCTGAGATAGGAATATGAAACTCTGAAAAAATGGATATTTCAGAAATAATATTAGATGAGGTTTTGTGTAGTTTAGAAGCTGAAGTCTTTACTCCAGAGAGACTTAGATTAACATTTCCAGTTAGCGCCAAAATTTAGCTCACCAAACTGAGTATGGATTTAACCTCAACTGACCTCAGCTCCTAATTGTGAACTTGAAATGGGGATTGGGAGGAACCTGGTCATACAAGAAGGACAAAAGGAAGAGGAGGAGGAGAGGGGGAGGGAGCTTAAACTGTTGACTTGTAACTTGATTAACACCTCCCTTTCCCCCTTCCTCAGCTACTTCTATATTGCTTCCATCTTTCCTCTTTCACCTAAGCAACTGCTATTTGCAAACCCAAGAGAACCATTCATCCCTATGACTCAGCTCCTTCCGAAGAAGCAGCCCAAGCTAGTCCAAGAATGCAATGAATCACTTCAAGATGATGAGCCTATTCTGACCAGTTTCACCTCATGGTTGGAATCCCAACTGCAAGATGAGGCTGAAGGTTTTCCTGAAAAACACATCCATAATTACAAAACTGTTTGCTTTGAAGCCATTTTGCTAAGCACTAGTGCTGATAATTTACCTCTGGGACTAGAGAGGTGCAAGCAGCTTTGCACCATTGGAGAAAGAATGGAAGCTATGTGAGGAACAGCATTGGGAAACACTGAGGCTCAGAAGGCTGAGAATGAGGTTAAAGAATATTGCAAGGATGAGGAAAAAAAGATCTGTCAGATTGAGAGTCTTTTTCTTGGGTGGTATACACCTTCAGAGTTGGAAAAATCTGAAATCTGTAACTTCTTTTGCTGTATCTCTCTTTTTTGGCTACGGATATCCCAAAGGGTAGGTTACACATGAATTTCTCTATCCTAAAAATTATGGAAAAAAATCAATTATTTATTATAACACCATTAAGGAATAATAGCAAAATGACACGCTTGTCAGCATCAAGAGTTTGATCTGCTGGTGATGATAAAGACTAGGGCAGCATGCTCTCCAGTGGTAAAGAAAGACCTAATGATTTCACTGTCTCTCCCTCCTTCCTTTGATAAACCTTGATGAATCACCAATTCTTTTTCACTATGTTGATCTAGCCTATGGTAATAAGCAAAATGGAGGGGAATGGGGAATACCATCCTTAATTGGCTTCTGGTATCAGCATAGCCATGGAACTATTTGCTGACATCCATTGTATTACCATGTGAAATCCACTTTGGGATTGCTTTGGGTGCAAAACTAAAGCAGTACACAGTGGGCATAGCTATCATATCTTAAATTATACTATAAGAAACTCATTTATTCTTTGTGGAAAAGAGATGAAATATGAAATCAAGATATCAGAAAGATTCTAAAAGTGTAGAATTTGATTGCGTCCGGCTCTCTCTCTGTACTTCTTTTTATTTTATTTTTTTCAACTAGTCAATAAAATTCAAATGGCACTACTGATTTTTGCTGGTTCCCTGTAGATTCAGTCTTTCAGTTACATAATATGGGGTAAACTATGCAGTTCCCAGTTCTGTTTGGACAGCAGTACGGTGTGCTGAGAAATTTGTAGTGACTAATGGAATTAAAGCCTCTTATCCTCAAGGAAGTTCTCCTTCAAAGAGAATATATGTAGCTCAGGGTTGAATTGTGGAGTCCTTTGTGCTCTCTGAGCTTGGTTGTTTACTGCAACCTTTTCAATGTGCTATTGCTGCTATTGCTGATGATGTTATCTAGTTGTTTCATATGCAAGCAAACAACCAAGCTCAGAGAGCACTAAGGATTCCACAAGTCTTCTTTCCTTTGTACTCTCAGTGAACTATTTCATTGTGGGACCCCCCCAAAAAAAGGAAGACATCACTTTCTAAGGCTCCAAATACATCTGTTTTCTCTATTACATTCACTTGTCTTAATTTGCATGGTTGCTAATGACTTGTTCTTACCTCTTGTATAATCTTTCCAGAAATTAATTAATTTAACCTTTTGGCTTGAATTTTCAACTTCCCCTTTTCACAGATTACAGATACAAACCTTCACTGTTGTAGGTCTAACCACCAATTTATCACTCTCTCCCACGACATGCTTTTGCAAGATCCAAACTGATTTCTTTGGAACGTGCAAAAGAACATCAGGTTTTTTGGGATCTCTGCCCATTGCAGTACTGTAGCCTCAGGTGTCCTATAAATTTAATTGCTGAGAACAGAATCCAGATGGTGAACAGGCTGTAGTCAAAACAAGTCTTTTGGCAAGATACGAGAGCAGGCTAGAAAGAGGATTTCCATCTTCAGATTTTTACTTTAGAACTTGGACCATGTCACTGTCCAGACAGATGCTGCAGAAACAGTTTAATGATAGGGTAGATGTATGGGGGTGGGATTTGGCCCAGAAAGGGTGGCCTTAAAAGTCTTTATACTATTAACAGTTCCACTGGTCTCTCAATTGTCCATATTTGGAGAATAGACTTTCATTTCATTTCATTTTTAAAAGCAAGATAATTGCTATCACCTTTGGAACCTTTTCCCTGAACCTTACAACACTTGTTCCCATCTGCCAGAAACTTCCAACTGGATGTGTCTACTCTGATCATTCTTAAATGTTTTCTGAGTTCTGTCCTAAATCCTCTGGTCTCTGTAGTTTTGAATATTACAAATCCTTTGTTGGAGGACTGGGATGGGGATAAAACAGGAACCTGGCTTAGATGAGCCATTCTTCCAGTTGTGCCAATACACTTTACCTTATTTTATTAATTGAGGCAGGCAGATTAGCCTGGAACATTACCATAACCCCTATAGCCTCCTCCATTTTTTCTTTTCTGCTGAATGCTGAAGAGGAGCTAGAAGAGATGGGGTTTATTTTTGGTATGTTCCCAATGCAGTTTTTGATTTGGGACATTGAAATGGTGGGCAGGACCCATGACCAGTCATATTGATGTTGGTGAAACAAACCTAGCTTTCCTGGGAGAGCAGGGAGGTTGGTGGCTACCATAACTGTGATGATTAGTACGATAGTAGGATAAGGCACTGGCAATTATCTAATTGTGTTGGGTCTCAGTAATGAGAAATGGGTATCTTTATTGAGAGTTGTGTTCTCTGAGGAATAATTTGGTGCAGGCTGCATGCTAAAGGTAGGAAAACAGAGTCAAAGTGATGAAATACATTAACAATTGGGAGTTCAGTCTACATCAAGATTCAAGTGGCCACTAGAGGAGAAAAATGGGAAAAGCCACCAGCTGCCTTGGATCTCAAACACGACGTATTTTCATTTCACTTCTCTTGAGAGAATAGTAGAAGCCTTTCCACTGGTACCAGTTAATGCCATTGGCATAGGACAGATGTGGTCCACCAAGGTAGAAGCCATTGAGGTTGGAAAAATGGCAGCTCTTGAACCACCAGGCACCTGATGAGAGAGCTGCACAGTTCTGCACATAAAGATCTTGATCACGGTCAAATGTGGAGAACTTCTGGCCACTGTGATAGGACAATGAATCACCTGTTGGGAATATAAATAAAAAAAGGTAAAAATGTGACTTCACAAAGCCGATAGGAATAAGGAGTAGTGTTGTGTGCCTATTTGAGAGTATATTCATTGGAACCTACATATTCTGATCAGGGATAGCTGACACTGGAATGTTTTGGGGCACATTTCATAACTTATGTTTCAAGATTGGAGGGAATATGCTGTAAAAATCTTTTAAATGACTTCTGATTTCCCCATAATATATTCTGATCCCATATATCAAAGTACAGGGTAAAACATCTGTCTGAGGGAAAGAAAAAGAGCTGGCTGTAGACATCATTTTAAGACACGTGGGTTTATGTTAGTATTTGGACACCCCTAGCCCAGAAGGGTTTTGGAAATTATAGACCCAATATATGAGAAGGACAGCAAGCTATGGATGACTGATCTATATACTAGGCTGGGGAGAAACATCATTCTAATATTCATGATAATATATGGATCCAAACTGATCCTACTTAAATGCCTGATTACCAAGTTTGAGACAAGGCCACGTTTTCCATCTTTTAAAAACAGACAGTTGCAAATGGGTCACAACTATCACAATGTAAATAGGTTTTCCTATCTTCGTTTTGAGACTCAGTCTTACTCTATTTTGTACTGAAATGGGACTGGGAATCGGGGGTCTCTTACCTGCCCCTCCATCAGTAAAGCCAGATACATGGAGCGTGTAGCCATCCTCTTCTGCACTGATTGCATTTGGGGAAAGGGAGAAGTCAGCATATTTAGCAAAGGCGGTATTATTCTCAAAGTCGTCCAGTTCCACACGTAGCTGATACTTCTGCTTCAGGGTGAGAAGGTGGATATTTTGCAGTCCTAGAAAAGGTGGGAAAATAGGTTGTGGGCTCATAGTTCTGGTGCCTTGGGAAAACGTCCAAAGCACCTCCATTTATTTTCCTACCCTTTGGGGATGACCCCCATTCTCTTGACAAAAAAGTGCTGGCCAGACAGAAAAGCAAGACAGTTCTTGGCTGTGCTTGCTGGCTGAGACTAATAATAAACAGAGCAATTGCACTTCATGATGTAGTTTTCTGGCCCAGGTTTCAGCTGCTTAGGGGAGAAACCCAAACATTTTACATTCCAAAAGTTTCTGGCAAAAGTAGATGTCTGGATCAAGAGATGCATAAAATTCTGAGACTGGGGAGAAGCCAGTGAGGGAAAGGGTGGGAAAAATCAATGGCTTTTGGCAGAGGCTCCTCAGAGAGGAGGACGAAAAGGAGAAGGAAAAAGAAGGAGGAGGAGAAGAAGAAATTTCCTTGCACCCCTTTATATTTACCAAGCCAATATTCACCATCAGCTTTGCCAAAGCCAAACCTGTAGTCATTCCATCCCCGAAAGAAACTGATTGACCCATTGAAACGTTTCTGGAAAACCTGCGAAGTATAACAGTTTTGAGGAAAGATAATTGTTAAATTAACATCAATTTGTCAACAGTTATCCTGAAGCTGCATTTCTGTCAACACCATTGAAAGAAAATAATCAAGGAGATTATGCATTATGCTAAGTTACATTGCTGAAACATGGTTAATTGGATAATCCAAAATGATTCATACACTATGCTAAGCCTTATTCTAACAGTCTTGGTTTAAGCGCGCACACAATTTATCACCCTCCTATTTGCATCTTCCTATTTTAAATACATATTTGCTTGTTTGACTTCTGGTCTTTATAGCCCATTTTTCTATGCTAGACACTATCTCACTTCTACATTGGCTAACAAGACAAGGAAAAGTACTGAATTGCTTATATCTGTAGAAAGATGGCATTATTCCATAAACAGGGAGACACCACAAAAATGTGTGTTCCTGGTTGATCCTAAATACCTCTGAAGTTCAAACTAAGAAGTGAAAATATTCACAAGAGACACAGATACCTTGGCCTCATGAAAAAGAGTAATGTAGGACCTGGTTTGGAAAGATCCGGAGTCATAGCCCCAGTTGACATTAGAGCTCAATGAGTTAGTAATCAATTGGACCTCTCTCTTCTGGTCCAATTTACCTGAGTGGAGTCTGTGGTGATAAAATGAGGGGAAACACCCTTCCATATTTGTTGTCTTAAACTCCCAGGGAAACAAATGGTTGCAATATAGTACTACAAGTTTCTTAAAGCTTTATATTGAACAATATCAGCACCACAAATGATACTGAAACTACAACTAGAGAACAGGCCAAGATCAAAGAAATCAAAGTTATGGAATTTCCACCAGACTAGCACTGAAAAGCCACTACTAATCTAACTCAGCCCTAGGATCTCTTGCGCCTCCATGGGATACACTTTCCCATTTTGAATCCATCCCAAGGACTTCATTACCGTCCATTTTCCATCATCAGTGGTCATGTCACAGTACACGGGGACAGGGACATTGGGTCCTGCTGGAAAGATGAGGTACACGCCATCTGTCTCTGAACCTTGATCGTATATATCCTCACAGTCAAGTGGAAATGAATCTTCTCCGCAGTGTTGAGATTGCTGAGCTATCCCAGTGGGAGGAAAAGCATATTACTTTAAATTTAAATAACCCATCAAGTTTATGACATTATTTTGGCTTCTGATTAACCATTTTGCTTTAAAGCAGAGAGTCAGTAGTCCAAGGCAATAATTATAAATCTGTTGCTATTTTACAAATATCATAATTACTTTGTTCAAGATCACCTATTTGGGTGATATTTCTGAGAATAGCTTAAAAAGCTAAGAAATAAATAAAGGTTAAGAAATAAATAAAATAAAAATACTACATTTTGTTAATTGAAATTTATATATGTGTGTGTGTGTGTTTGTGTGTGTGTGTGGAAAGGTAAAGGTAAAGGTTCCCCTGCACGTGCCTGCTAGTCGTTTCCAACTCTAGGGGCCGGTGCTCATCTCCGTTTCAAAGCCGAAGAGCCAGCGCTTGTCCGAGGACGTCTCCATGGTCATGTGGCCAGTATGACTAGACGCCAAAGGCGCATGGAACGCTGTTACCTTCCCACCATAGTGGTCCCTATTTTTCTACTTGCATTTTTACGTGCTTTTGAACTGCTAGGTGGGCAGAAGCTGGGATGAGTAACAGGCGCTCACTCTGTTACGCGGCACTCGGGATTCGACCTGCCAAACTGCCGACCTTCTGATCGACAAGCTCAGTGTCCTAACCCACTGAACCACCATGTCCCTTTATATCAGTACATATTTGTCCAAATTTAGGCACATTTTTAACATTCAGCCAATGTAAATAGATTTTATAAATAATTTTCCTTACTGATTTTTTGGGGGCAATATTATTTTAATAAATATATGCATTTCAATACAGTCTGCTGTCACATACAGTAGATGTATACTCTATATGTAATTTTGGAAATGTTAACTTGTAATGTACAATGTAGGTCACTGAAGACACTCTTTGGATGTGTTTGAATGTCATCCCATTTCTCCAGACACATACGCATAAGGGATAACAATTTTCCTTTCCGGATAGATTTCAAATGTATACATATTTCTCTTTAATCCTCATTGAAATGGGTGTTTCTAGGTTGTGGCGATTGTGCATATGTGCATTTAAGTAGTAACTAAATAGTCACCAAGCATGAAAAGCCCTAAAAATTCATATAAGCAAGAAACTTCTAGCCAAGACTCCTATTAAGGAATTGTTTGAGTTATTATCTCTGTCAAAAGACACTCTTGATTATGTGCAGGGATAGCAAGCACTGATCTTTATACTATAGTAACTGCCATCAACTAAGACTTTTCTAGAAATTCTTCCATACATGGGAAGCTATTTCTTCATTCTTCCAGTACAGTTTAAACAATCTATGTGGAGGAAAAAATATCAGCTAACAGATGGAAAATCATCTGTTATCCCCTTAATTATCTAGAACTAAGAAGAAATTTCCTGATAATGAGAACAATTAATTAGTGGAACAACTTATCTCTGGAAGTTGTGGGTGCTCCACACTGAAAGTTTTCAAGAAGAGACTGAACAACCATGTGTTCAGAATGATATAGAGTCTCCTACTTAAGCAGGGGGTTGGACTAGAAGACCTCCAAGGTCCCTTTCTACCCCATTATTCTATGTTCTATGAAATATTCTGCCTAATATAATAGAATCATTTGACATTGCTTGAGTCTCACAAGAAAAATAACAGAATTTTACTAGCAGAATAATTATTGAGAAAGAAGAAAACAGTGGTTGGCAATATCCTGAAAGAGCAGGCTGGTCAGTAGTAATCCTATAATATTTTGTTACCAAGAGAGGAGTGTAATAAAATGCCACAAAGGCTATATGTTGCCTACTTCATTGAAATTCTATTCTTCTTCCAATAATATATATGGGATACGAAACTCTGTTTTATTATCCCAACAGATTACAACAGATTGCTGATGTTGTGAGTATGGATGATAACAAACAGAGATTTTCAATGCATCTTCTGTGCTAAGGATGAGACCATAGCTCAAGGCTGTCACTCTCCTTTATAATGGTAGGTGGGAATTATCTTAGGAAGTCAGGTGAATGGTCAGATAAGAGACAGCATAGCCTGCAGCTCCATAATAGGAAGGACAAGAGACTGAGGAGGGACTTTCCCTAAATTATCAGTCTGTAAAGGAGATGCTCTCAAAGTAGCCATTTCTGGACTAGATGGACAACAGACCTGACACTTCTTGTGTATTCCAAGATTCTCTATACTGCATTATAAAAATAAAGAAAATCCTATCCAGTTTTGATAAGCTCAAGGTTGACTCAGCCTTCCATCCTTCTGAGGTTGGTAAAATTAGGATCCAGATTGTTGAGAGCAATATGCTGACTCTGTAAACTGCTTAGAGAGGGCTGTAAATCACTGTGAAGCGGTATATAAGTCTAAATGCTATTGCTATTTTGGGTATTCCAGAACACTGTATTTAACTATAGTGAAAAGATCCTATGATTAAAAAGACAAAAGGTGCTGTAATGTAAGCTGCAATCCACAAATGACCTCCCAAGAGGAGACTTTCTGGCTAACTGGAAGCAGTGTATTTTTCTGCCCAATTTGATTGCAAACAGCTGTTCAGAAGCTGAAAGGATAATTTAAATGCTTGTTTGTGTCTTTTGTGCTTGCCTGAAAGTGGACTATGTTTTAATGTTCTTCATTTATTTAAAAAATGGCTCAATCTGCTCGGTAGACTAGTGCTGGCCCAGATTTTAAAAAAAAGTATTCAAAGAGCAGTTCTGGAAGTAAAAGTTTATCTGTCTTGAAATGTTTTAACAAATGGACTTGGCTGATCTCAGAAGCCATGTAGGGTCAGCCCTGATTAGTATTTGGATTGGGAGGATTATGAAATGCCATGTCTGTTAGCTAGATTAGGAAATCAAAGAAACCACAAAACAATGGCAAACTTTCGTAAAGCTGCCAAAAAAGCTTCACAGTCAGAATCATCAAGAGTTAAGCTCGACTTGAGAGTTTCTTTACTTTTTAGCACAAGTGCTCTATTTAATTGTAGAGGAAAGTGCTTTATACTGAGTTGTGCCAATAACATTAATATACTTCAGATGGGGTAAATGGCCATAGTTCTAAGAACCCTTAGTTGAACCTATAATCTTTAGAAAACAAACTTGATTGTGATCTATTGTAAAGCTGATATGCAACCATAAAGAAATCTAATCATTTTCTGGGAGCAATATAATGGCTGAGGGTTCCCTGACAGACAATACATAAACGTAACATGCATTCCTAGGTCAGTCACTAAATGGCAGGAAAGAGATAGAGAATTTTCTATATTCTTGGTTGGTGCTATCTAGGAATCATCAAGATTTTTTCAATCCACTTCCAATACAGAAGGGGACAACTCACCACAACCAACTCGCCGCGGGACAACTTGCCGCAGGACAATTTAACAATTCAATTTAATTATTTGAAATAAATAAAAAAAATAATTTTTGTCATTCACATTTCATCCTGTCCTTCCTTTTGCATCCATTTTTAGTGATTCCATCCCACCATTTCTTTGATATTTGTGTAACTCTTGTCCCGCAGTGAATTGTCTCATGATGAGTTGCCTGCAACAAGTTGGCTTTGGCAAATTGGCTGTGGTGAGTTGGCCGTGGCGAGTTGGCCATGGTGAATTATCATAGACTCCATCCAATAACCCAAGTACTGGCACATTTTTCTGGCAGTACTGCACTCCCAGGAGAGCATTCTGAGCTGCTGCCTTTTCTCCCTAGCAGAGGCTTGTCAGGGAGACCCCAAGCACTGGAACACATGAAACCCTGAAGTCTTTAACTGATGAATCAAGTTGGAATGGAGATCCAGTTTGGTTTGGTGGTTAAAGCATCAGGCTAAAATCCAGGAGACCGTGAGTTCTAGTCTACCTTAGGGACAAAGCCAGACTGACCTTGGGCCAGTCATTTTCTCTCAGCCTTAGAAAGTAGACAATGGTAAACAACTTCTGAAACTTTGCCAAGAGAACTGAAGGAACTTGCCAATCAGTCAGTAGTAAAGATTGACTTGAAGGCACACACACAAAAAAGTTAGAATAGGGAGAGGCCTCTGATGGGCTTGTTTTAGGGTTTAGAGAATTCTATTTATGCCCCTGAGTCATAAAAAGCTCTGCATCACCTATATTGACAAGCAGATTTTCATAGTCTCAGATAAGAATTTTTTCGTGCCCAACCTAAAGACGGCTAAAATTACTTCATCTAAAGCTGGTGTTACTGCCTTCTTTCAGTCGACATAATGTGGAAAGAGTATATAGAGGATTCTGAGTATGTGCCATAAATCAGCCTCAAGAGCACTTACCTGAGTTGATGGCCTGTCCTTGCAGTGTTGGCAGCTGAAGAAGTAAAAGGAGGAACAAACAGATGGGCAGAAATGAGGAGGCCTGAGAAAGCTAAAATGAAAAAGCATGACTTGTCATCCATGGTACATACTGAGGAAAGAGGCACCTTATTATTAATAATAATATAATTGCCATTGTTTTATAAAGATCTACAAATAGAAGTAGAATGAATGTGACAAAAGAAAGCAAAGATATTACAGACAGGCAACTTGGATGCAATTCTAAAACATCTGGAACACTACTTGAACACTATCAGCATTGACAAAATCACCATCAGTAAATTGCAGAAGGCAGCTTTACTTGAAGCAACTTACAACTTGCAACAATATATTATTATTAAACCACAATATCTGCCTATCTCAGGTCCTTGGCAAGGACTTGTTGGATAGACAAAAATGCCAAATCTAGTCTAAACATCTGTCTGGCTGTGTGACCAGCCTAATTATAATATACAGTATATACTGCCTAATTCCCAGCAAGTCTTTCTGGCTGGGAAAGACACTGTCCTAGTATAATTGGCATTGTCTACCAAGAAAAAATAAAAACAGAAATCTGCAAAGTGTGCTTAGCTTGCAAAGGGGTTATTTATGTTGAACCCTTCCTTTTGGTCATTTTCACATTAAATATTACCGTGGCAAAAAATAAAAATCAGATTTTGCTGTCTCAAGTGAAAAATGTGAATGAACATTTTCTTGGGTTCAGAAGCTTGCTGAAGGCCTAACAAACTTCTTTGTTAGTGATGATATGAACTCTAGTGCTCAAAGTTTTATAGCAATGTAAAAAGAGAGAGAGTGTGAGAGAGAAAAATGGATTCATTGATTGAATATAGAGAAATATTTGTCAGAGATGGAAATATATCACAATATAAACCTGGCAGTTGAAGCTAGAAAAGTTGCCTACTTATTTATTAGTCACAGCAGTGCCTGTAAAAGGAACAAAAAGAATCAGGTTGATGAAAGTGGCCTTGTTGTGGTGCAATACAAACTCTGCCCCTTTTGTAAGTGTGTTGCAATCTTGTATGCCTGCTCCAAAGGGGAAGATCTTGCAGTATGGTGCTGGAATGTGGCTTTTGTCATTGTGAGGCAAACAGCAAGAAATGTGGATACTGCTAGAGAACGTGATTTGGAGACATTACCTCATGATGACAGGTCTAATGTTCAGGTCACAAGAAGCCCTAAATATGAAGATTCAGAAACTGGCAAAGAGATGCTTTTCCCTCTCTGGTGCAACATTAATTTAATTTTAATTTAATTTAATTTATTAATATTTCTATACCGCCCTTCTCCTGAAGGACTCCCGAAGGACAATTAATATTTGTTATTTCCAAAAGTGGGAAAATTTAGAAGGAAAATTCCAAAGTTCATCTACCATTATTCATATTCTCTTTAACTTTGACAATCTTTCAACAATACACAGGTTAGACACAAGTTTAGGTGGAAACTTTTGTGTATTCTGTTGTTTTTCTTGGCTTCAGAATTTTATTTTGGCCTGTGGGCTGACATCGGGGAGAAAAATGCACCATAGAAACATTTTAACCAGATTTGCCAATTTGTTGAATGTATACATGTCCCAGTTACTTACTTTTTAAATAAAATATTTACATACTATATTCTGGTCTGCTGCTGCTGTTGTTATTATTGTTTGTTTTGTTTTAAAGTTTGTGAATTTGCATCCTACTTGTAGAACAAAATAGGTATCTATCTGTTTTTCTGGGCTCTAGTCCTCAATGCATGACCATAATTGAGCCCCAAATTTATGTTGCTAAGTGAGAAATTTGTTAAATGAGTTTTATTCCATTTTACGACTTTTCTTGCCATGTTTGTTAAGTGAATATGGTTTCCCCATTGACTTTGCTTATCAGAAAGTTGCAAAAGGTGATCACATGACCCCCAGACCCTGCAACAGTCATAAATGTGAATCAGCTGTCAAGCATCCAAATGTAAATCACATGACCATGGGGATGTTGTAACAGTCATAAGTGTGAAAAATGCTCATAAGTCACTTTTTTCAATGCCATTGTAACTTCAAATGTCTGTTGTAAGTCGAGGACTACCTGTATAGCAATGTTTCTCAACCTTAGCAACTTGAAGATGTGTGTACTTCAACTCTCAGAATTCCCCAGCCAATTGAAGTCCACACATCTTTAAGTTGCCAACATTAAGTAACACTTTTGTACAGTGTTGCTCACTCTCTCATTAAAGTATTTAAGATTGCAGTCAAGCCTTAAAGAAATTAGGATGAAATCATAGGTCATCTCTAGAATACGCTCAGTAAGATTTGCAAGCAAGCAAAGAGCAATGCATATGAAACATTGAAGAAGTTCTTTCTGTCTCCACATCATGTCCCCTAGCCATCCCTCCAAGCGCTTCATATTTAAGGAGTCACATGTCAGACTACGAAGCATAACAAGTAGGTAACCTTGAGTTGGATTCTGGTATGAATACAGAAAAGCTCTCTACAATAAACAGTATTCTACTTGAACATAAATGGATGTGTGGAATGGAAACTGGGATGCTAGTCTCCATTCCTGATGAAACTATGCAGAGGTACATTTATGGAAAATATGGGCCAGCAAGATTTCTTCATGCAATCAACAGTCAGTATTCTAGATAGTGCTAAGAAACAACACACACACACACATGAAAGATACCTTGAACCATGGAATGTTTAGCTGCTCAATTTTTGTACTATAACAAATGGTTTTCCTTCATATCCAAGTTAGTGGAATTACAGAGGGCTAATTGATATAACTGAGTCAGGTATCAGGTGTGCTCCTTGCTAAACTCTAGAGTGTTTCTGTCCATGTATACAGTATATATGAAGTTACATAGTCAGAGAAACTCTAGAGATCAGAAGGAGCACATCTGACTCAATTGCAGCTTTGATTGCAAATGTCTGAAAAAAGATATTTCCATACTGTAGTTCATACAATCATGTTGGCTCACATTCATTTTTTAAAATAACCTTCAGCTTCTTATTCTGTCCATTGCTCATTAATCATTTTGCTCTGTGAAAATTAATATTCCCTTATCTCTTTTCATTTATAGGGAATCAGGGCAATTTTCCTCTCCTCCTCTCCCCATTAATTTTGCAAAGTATTTTGTATGAAATGATTCATTTCATAGAATTCTATTAGGTACTAATTAGATATTGATAAGATTTACCCTGATCAATTAGCTCTTGTAATTGTACTATCTTGGATATGAAGGAAAACCATTTCCCCCTTTTGTTACAGAACAAAAATAGAGTCGCTAAGCAGTCTATGATTCAATATGTCTTTGGAAAGCAATCCCTTAATAGTATTACAGAGAAAGAAAGTAAACATCCCTTTTGTTTAAGGAATCAGCTTCATGATAGGGAAAACAAATGTCAGAATTTAAGAAGACAAGGAAATCCAGCCATATCAAAAGAAAGGTCTGTTTCATTTAGCATTTTTCTTCCCTACAATGGCCAAATAGAATCCTCCAGAAATGTCTTGGCAAAATATTTGTCACATCTATCATACATCTGTATTGGGAGGATATCTTTACAATGTTAATTTTATATCCTGCCTTTATTCCAGGAATACACAGAGAGATCTTCCTTCATGTAATCCTCACAGCTACAACCTAGTGAAGTAGGCTGGGCCCAGAGAAAGGGACTGGCCAAAAGTTACCCAGTGAGATTTAATGGCTGATTCTACCTAGAGACAAAAGTAGACATGAATCTGTCAAGTCCTAATCTTAATCCAAGACCTTAATCTCTCCACCATTCTGGGTCTCAGTTTTCACATTCAGCCATCATACCTAAAAGTTACTGAAGCTGGCTTTCACCATTTCTCCTAACTGCAAATTCCATTCATCACATATGACACTGAAATAGACCATTACAAAAATTAATTTGACTGGGAGTGAGGAGAGAATACCAAAGTCCAAAGGAAAAAAAAATAAATCAAACCTTAGTTCACAGCCTAATTCACCTCCCTTCCAAAATTATCTGTTGCCCTCAAACTTCAGATTCTTCACTGACTTACCTTCATGTTGTTCTGTGGTTCCTGAGCTGTCACTCCTGTTGCTCTTTGTATAGGACTTTCTGTTTTGTTTTGAAGCTGATTCTTTCACTCTCCTTTGCAGGCCTTTAGCTGTACACCTCCCACCCACTCTGCTGCCTGCCCACTAACATACCCCAAGCCAAGGAACAGACATGATGTGTAAATCCTGGATTTATAGCCCAAAGAAAAGTTGGGAGGGGAAGAGGGGGGCAAGAATGTGTTATAGAAAAGCAAGGCAGGAAATGAAAAATTGGAGAGGAGGGGAAACACAGAACAAGCCAAGAGCTAGATGTTTTCCAGGCTCTTGGCATGAACATAATGTTGTTATATGCCTTTCTCACATATGTGGAAGCAGACTTCCCCCACATCTCTCTCTGACTCTGTGTTTGTGTGAGCATATTGGAAAAGGTGTTAAATTTTAACTTTAGATGGAAGAAAATATTCTTCAGAGCCAAAACTTTTGGGTGGATTTTATGAAATCCCAAAGAGGCACTTCCAGTGAAAGGAAAAAATGATGATCTTGAAGTTAGTATTCTTGTCTACTGTGGAAGAAGGGTGTGACATAGTCATGGCTCAAAATCTAGAGTTCTTGCTCACAGACATGTTAAAAGGAGGTAGTAGAAAACTATAGCAGCATAAAATGTGTTGCTCCCACTGGTGATTCACAACCTCCCAGAAGCACAGTGATAGCAACAGTTGTTTCCTTATTTTCAGAGTCCAATGGATTCATCAGGTTTTGCTTCCCTTGTCTTTCAACAAATGTTATTAACCAGTAGAAAAATATCACTCTCTTTTATGTAGGCTGAGACAAGAGAATGACTAGAATTTTAACAGATATCTATATCAGTGAATTTAGTTATCTGTCAAAAACTGCACTGGGTTTCCACAAGAAATGAGTCATAAGACTTGCTATAGCATTCCTCTGGAAAAGAGGCACCACAAACCCACATTGAAAAATGTTACCACTGGTTATCAATTAATGTCAGAAAAATCACTAAACTTGTTATACTGTGAAGAAGCAGAGAGTCACCTTTTTCCTTCCCCTTTCTCTCTCTCTCTCTCTCTCTCTCTCTCTCTCTCTCTCTCTCTCTCTCTCTCTCTCTCTCTCTCTCTCCCCCCCTCTCTCTCTTGCTTCACTACAGCAGGTTATCAACTCTCTAAACTGATTCAGATCTCCACTATTCATGATTTATTTTCTTAGAATATCTCTATTTTGCTTTGAAAACAATGTCATGCCTGGTGGCTTTCATAGGCATTCTCAAGAGGGAGGCAAGTGAGGAAATATCATGATGCAAATTCCATTCAGTTTCTGTCATCTTTGCAATCTTTATTTTTCTTATTTTTGTTTCTTATTGCATTTGTGTTTTTTTTTAAATTCTTTTCATGTGAGTCTCCCAGAATCATTGGTAGTCAGTGGCATACATTTTTGATAGACACACACACAGATAGATAGTGACTTTTAAATGTGTGATCTTCAACTTTCAGAATTCCCTAGTTAGCTATAGTATTATTGGTAATATAGGTGAACACATGCACTTCATTACAGGAGTTCATTTATCCTGCTGAAAAAGACAAAAGGGTGTTGGACCTTTTTTTTTAACATAGAAAAATATTGAGGTATTCAAGGCAAAGATACACATTTCAATTTTGTTTCTACAAATGGAACCAGCTGGATGGTTTAATGGGTGTAGAAATGTATTTTCACCCATAGCTATAGGAATGTCAAAATTTACAAACAACTTGGCAATTCCTAATGCAAATGTTTTCTATTCTTAGGTATATTCTAAATTCAAACAGATAATTAGGGGCTGCTACAAAGAAGAGAGGTGGCTGCTGTTATGTACTGGGCTTTTGGTACCATACCACGTGCGTTGCTGGGGAGCTAACGGCTCTCCAGCAACCCAGACAGGATGTCTCCAGTCCTGCAATTGGTCAGCCTTCGGTGGCATACACGGGTTCAATCTGATTGGTTGCTACCATAAGGTTTGACTATATATTGTGGTGGGGAATGACCCAAGTCTAGTACAGTACAGTTCCAGCTTGAATAAAGAATGAGTTCCTCTGAACTCAGCTGTGTGTCTTCATTCCTGCTCACCAGAGCCCACGACTTAACAGTGGCAACAAAGGTGGGATCCTGCTTCACCGCCTAAAGGGCTGAAGTTCACTAGGGGTCGGCATTACTCGCTGGAGGGAAGAGGCATCTTCCCCCCCCTCTAGGCCAGCTACAAAGCTACACTAGTGGCCGTATGCTCAGTGGCCGCATTCCCTGAGCCCAAGAATCAGGATCCAAGAATGCAGGAATCGAGGAAAGATGCCGAAAGTCGGCAAACTCAGAGAGTTCGATGTAAAGCATCCAGAAGAATGGCCGTCTTTCCTCTCGCAAATGGAGAACTATCTACGAGCAAACCAGATTGCAGAGGAAGGCCTAAAAGCTGCCACATTGCTGTGCATGTGTGGGCCAGCAACTTTTGACCTAGCAGAAAATCTTTTCGCGCCAATGCCCATTGAAGCAGTATAGTTTGCAGACCTTAAGAAGAAGCTGACTGGGCATTTTCAGCCCAAGATGTTGGAGATGGTGTGGCGTTTTAAATTTGACCAAAGAGTGCAGCTTCCTGGAGAGACAGCTTCAGAGTTTATCGCGGGCCTAAGGTAGGCCGCACACCTTTGCAAGTTCTTGAATTTAGAGGAATGACTGAGAGACCAACTCGTCTGTGGCCTTTGAGACAGAACCCTCCAGCAGAGACTGTTTGCCAGACCCAATCTCACATTCACCGAGGCACAGGATGAGGTCATGGCTGACAAAGCAGCTGGAGGTGCAGTGCAAACAGTGCAGCCCACCAAATCTTCAAAAGTAGAAGATTCCGTCCATCTTGAGGTCGCCAAATGCGTTGGAGAATCATCAGAAGACAAAGAACCCAAAATAAACAAGCTCCAAAGGCAGCCAAATGTGCAAAACCATGGCAACCACCAATGAGAGAATGATTACAAGGCAGTTCTCTTATCTAGATGTAAGGGGTGTGGAGGCAACCATTTCTGTGCCAATTGCAGATTTTGTTTGGCCACATGTAGAGCTTGCAGAAGGACCAGCCACATCGCGGTGGTGTGCAGAGCCCGCCAGAGAGACAGGCCACCCAAACACCAGTCAGAGGAACCGACTAGGAGAGGTACTGGGGCCCAGGGTCCAGTTAGTGTGGGGTTCTTCAGAAGCTGGAGAAGCATTTGCTGCACCAGGGCTCGTTGCCCCCTTAAGCCTAAACTCAAGCTCATGGTAGAGCTACAAGGAGTTCCATGTAAGATGTAGTTGGACTCCGGCTTGGCAGTATCAATCATCTTGCATGACACATTCAACTTTGTGTGTAGATGCAGTAACCATTGGGCTAAACTAAGGCCCTCAGGTATTATTTTAACAGATTTTCAGAATGCTCACATTAAAGTTAAGGGTGAAGCAAACTTATTGGTAAAATTTAAAGGGTTTGGGAGGCACCTGGATGTCATAGTAGTAGAGGGCCAAAGAACAAGTCTTATTGGACTTGATTGGTTTGAGGCTTTAGGCATTCAAATTACAGGCATTAACCAGACACAAACAGCAGACCTCATGACTGTTTGTGCGGAATACACGGATGTTTTTGAGTCAAAACTGGGAACTTATACTGGCCAGCCAATTTCTTTTAAATTAGATCCTAACGTTGTACCGATTAGGATTAAGCCTTGCAGGGTCCCCTTTGCCCTAAAACACAAAATCAATTCCAAAATCAATAAGTTGGTAGAACAGGGCATATTACAGCCTGTTGATGGGGGGGAGTGGGAAACTCCTATAGTCACCCCACTAAAGTCTAACAGGGAAGTTCGCATTTGCGCAGACTATAAATGCACATTAAATAAGGCCCTTAATCAACATGCATACCCAGTCCCTGTAGTCAACCATATTTTAGTCTCCTTGCAAGGGGGAACCATTTTTGCTAAACTTGATTTAGCGCAGGCATATCAGCAATTGCTGGTTGACAAGGCCACAGCCGTGGCTCAAACAATAGTAACTCACAGAGGGGCATTCAAAGTCAAATGCTTACAGTTTGGAGTCAGCGTTGCACTGGATATTTTCCAAGGGATTATGGAACGCACACTTAAGGGTATTCAGGGTGTCTGCCCCTATTTTGATGATGTTCTCATTGCCGGGGAATCTCCAGAAGTGTTGGCCAATAGGCTCAGGGCTGTTTTGCAGAGGCTCCGTGATGCGGGCCTCAAATTAAAGAAAAAGAAATGTAGTATTGGGGTCTCATCAATGGAATTCTTGGGGTTCTGTATCAATGCTAGTGGGATTCACCCCACTGATTCAAAAGTGAAGGCCCTCAAAATGGCTCCTAGGCCAAAATCAAAAGGAGAGCTGCAAGCATTTTTGGCCTCCTGAATTTTTATCACACATTCCTACCTCATAAGGCTGCAATAGCAGAGCCTCTCCACAGGCTACTTGATAAAAAAAGCCCCTTGGAAATGGACTAACTTACATGAAAAAAGTTTCCAGGATCTCAAAGCCCTTCTTTCTAAAAAGTCCACTGTAACTCATTACACTGAGTCTAAACCTGTATGTCTTGCATGTGATGCATCTCCCTATGGGGTGGGGGCAGTCTTAAGCCACATAGAGAGGAATGGGAAACAGGTTCTTATTGCATTTAATTCTAGGACTTTATCTTCTGCTAAGCGTATTTATGTGCAAATTGATAAAGAAGCCTTGGCCATAGTGGCTGGAGTTAAGAAATGTCATGATTATTTATATGGCAGGGATTTCACTGTCTACACTGACCACAAACCCCTTTTGGGGTTGTTCACAACAGATAAGCAAACTCCCCACATACTATCTCCAAGAATACTGAGATGGTCTATATTTTTGTCTGCATACAATTTAAGTTAATTCATAAACCAGGGAAGGAAATGGGCCATGCAGATGGCCTCAGCAGACTACCACTGCCACTAACAGATCCTGATCCAGCTCCTGCTGCTAAAATATTGTCCATTCAGGACTTACCTGAGTTTCCCCTCCACGCAGGGGATATTGCTGCTGAAACTGCCACAGATAAAATTCTGAGCAGAGTACTGTCATGGGTATACATGAGCTGGTTGGAAAAGAGTCCAGGCTCTGAATTTCAAAGTTATTTTGTCAGGAGACATGAGTTGTCTGCACACAAGGGCTGCATTTTATGGGGCAACAGAGTCGTTATCCCCACTTCATTAAGGGACAGAGTCTTACAATCTTTACATGAAGGCCATTCAGGCATTGTACAAATGAAAGCCTTAGCTAGAAGCTACCTTTGGTGGCCTGGCCTGGATAAGGCTGTAGAGGATCAAGTTCATGGTTGCTATACTTGCCAGCAATCTAGGCCTGAAATGCCTCAGGCTCCAGTTCACAGGTGGGAAGAAACACATACCCCCTGGTCCAGGGTTCACATAAACTACGCTGGGCCTTTTCAAGGACAGCTTTTCTTGGTAGTAGTGGATAGCCACTCAAAATGGCTGGAAGTAGTTACAGTCCCTAATATGACTACTGCTAGGACCATCCAGGTGCTGAGAAAACTCTTTACAACACATGGGTTGCCTGATGTTTTGGTTTCTGATAATGGGGCTCAATTCACTGCTGCTGAGTTTCAGGCTTTTCTTAGAGCTAACCTCATCAGACATGCAACGTCTGCACCATTTCATCATTCTTCAAATGGACAAGCCGAACGCATGGTGAAGACAAAAAGGGAGGCACTCAAGCGCATTATCACAGGTGACTGGCATCATAGATTAGCAGATTTTTTGCTCTGTCAGCATTCTACACCCTGCACGGCTACAGGTAAAAGTCCTGCTGAGCTTTGATGGGGAAGGCATTTAATTACTAAACTGGACAGGTTGCATCCAGACATAGTGGCATCCAAAGCCTCTAGACCAAAACCCCTGAGGGGGCTGCAAATGGTGATTGGGTTTGGGCCAGAATCTATGGGCATGGAAATTTGTGAGTTCCTAGTCAAGTGACCAAGGCATCCGGACCCCTATCTTACGAAGTGGGGTTGGAGGGAGGACGACTGCTTATAAGACACATGGACCAACTTAGAGGTTTCCAGAACGGTCACTAACTGAGTACTATGGCATAAGTCCCTCCCAAAGTCCTCAAACTGGCACCCAAGCCAGCCCACACCAGAACCAACAGGGTTTTCCCTTCTCAGCTGAAGTGGATTCTGAGGAAAAACCAGGAAGCTTGGAAGTGCAACATGGGACCCCTGACCAGGCGAACCAGCCGAATCTCAGCAACCGCTGTGCCTACTCTGCAGAACAGACTGACTCTGGGGTGGGCCAACTGGTGAGGCCAGCCAGAGCATTTCAATTCCCCTGGACGATGGAGCACAAAGGGACATGGGTCTACCCAGCCCACTGGGTAAGCTGGTAGACCACAAAGTGAGTGGAACTCCAAGGCATTCCTCCAGGCCACACAAACCTCCGGCATATCTTACAGACTACATTGTAAAATAAAGTGATGTATAGTGTTGTTACAATTATACCACTACCTACAGAAATTGGGGGGCATTTTGTAACTGCTGGCAAGCAAGTTCATTGAGATGTTGTTTCATCTCTTTCTAGTCCTTACTGCATTGACAAGCCATTGAGCCATTGTTAAATCTTATTGTAGTCCATACTACAAGGGCATGTCTGTAAAGGTTGCATAATGTCATTCTAACTACCTTGAATTAACAAGCATTATTTTTATGTTTTATTTTTTGTTTTGTTATTATGTATTTTGGTTGTTGGGAGTGATTCACAAGTCTTGACTATTGTCAAGCTATTATAGCCTGATCTTAGGAGGGAGGAGTGTTGTGTACTGGGCTTTTGGTACCACACCACATGCATTGCTGGGGAGCTAATGGCTCTCCAGCAACCCAAACAGGACATCTCTGGTCCTGCAATTGGTCAGCCTTAGGCGGCAAACACAGGTTCAATCTGATTGGTTGCTACCATAGGGTTTGGCTATATATTGTGGCAGGGAGCGGCCCAAGTCTAATACAGTACAGTTCCAGCTTGAATAAGTTCCTCTGAGTTCCTCTGTACTCAGCTGTGTGTCTTCAGCTGCCATAAAGAAAAGGGGATAAATCCATTCTCAACCCAAAGGGGCTGCCACAAAGAAGAGGGGGGTGTCACCCTATTCTCCAAAGCACCTGAAGACAGGACAATAAGCAATAGATAGAAACAAATCAAGGAGAGAAGCAAGCTAGAACTAAGGAAACATTTTCTGACATTTAGAACAATTAATCAGTGGAGCAACCTGCCTCCAGAAGTTGTGGGTGCTCCAAAACTGGAGGTTTTTAAGAAGACATTGGACATCCATTTGTTTGGAATGGTACAGGGTTTCTGATTTGTGCAGTGGATTGGACTAGAAGACCATCAGGGTTTCTTCCAACTCTGTTAGTCTGTTATTACAATAATCTACTACAGGATTATGAAACATACCAACAATATCATTTGTCCTCTAAAACTTTCTGAATTTTGGTGGACTATTTCTGGGACTTTCTACATATATGGTATATGATATTAATCTGATATCTCTTTTTGAATCCCATTAGTAAGTCAATGGGATATACCAGGAAATTACATATATAAAGTTCTCCACCACTGGTACATATTACATCCTAAAAGAAATTGTTTTATTATCCACTTGGAACTGCAAAAATGACATTTTTAACAAGTGACTATTACATTTAGCTTAGTGTACCATTATAGCCAGTTCATTATTATTTTTGATGCCTTATTGTTCTATTTGTTTTATCTTTATAATATTATATTTTGCTTTTATCTGCTTGTAAACTTCTGAGATTTGGCAGTACAACAATATAATAAGAATCAGTGAATAAACAAGGCTAGGTTAAGAAGGAACATGAGCTTCTTAGACCTTTTGATAGACAAATTTGATTTATTAATTTCCTTCCTGGTTGATTGATTCAGACCGTTTCTTTTCAGTAAAACTCTAGCACTTTCTAGCACTTTTTTCTATAGCATTTCTATGTATACAACTTTCTTAGCCTTTACCAACATAATACTGTCCAGATTTGTTGGAGGGTATTTGCAAACTTCCACCATCTCCAGCCAGCATGGTTGTTTCCATCATTCTCTGCCAGAAAGGTGATTGGTTATGGGGCTGGAACAACAGGATTCAATTTCCAACACATCTGGTGGGCATCAGACTGGGAAAGGCTCATCTATGTAATGAAACATATGTGCCTGGCAGGGGAAGGAATTAAATCTTAACAAAGATAGATTCCAAGATGTTTTTCTTTCTTTTAGTCTTTTTCTTTTCTAAAAATGAAACCGTGTTTCTCAACTAATGTTTAAAGCCAAATGCCTATCTCTGAAATCTTTATGTGCATTCTAGCCTAGACAAATATAACATAATGGTGGAAACCATCATGTTATATTTGTCTAGGCTAGCATGAATATAAAGACTATTCCAGTATGCCAGAGAAGTTATATCAGAGTGAAGAAAGAGGTGGAAATGATCCAAACCATTTTGCAAAGATGTGTTCCATATTTTACACCCTAAAATAGGGAACTTCCATCGATTTATTCAAACTTTATTTTAAAACTTGTAAGATGTGCCCAACTGGAATTATAGCTCAGATTCCAAAATATGAAACCTCCACTGTGTCAGCTTTTGAATTCAATTTTCATGGAAAGGAACAAATTGGTATAATACGTATTAATAATATTTTAGTTGTTGTTGTTAGCTGCGAAGTCGTGTCTGACCCATCACGACCCTATGGACAACGTTCCTCCAGGCCTTCCTGTCCTCTACCATCTTCTGGAGTCCATTTAAGCTCCCGCCTACTGCTTCAGTGACTCCATCCAGCCACCTCATTCTCTGTCGTCCCCTTCTTCTACTGCCCTCAATCTTTCCCAGCATTAGGCTCTTCTCCAGTGAGTCCTTCCTTCTCATTAGGTGGCCAAAGTATTTGAGTTTTAGCTTCAGGATCTGGCCTTCTAAAGAGCAGTCAGGGTTGATCTCTAGGACTGACTGGTTTGATCGCCTTGCAGTCCAAGGGACTCGCAGGAGTCTTCTCCAGCACCACAGTTCAAAGGCCTCAATTCTTTGGCTCTCAGCCTTTTTTATGGTCCAACTTTCACTGCCATACATTGCAACTGGGAAGACCATAGCCTTGACTATACGCACTTTTGTTGACAGGGTGATGTCTCTGCTTTTTAGTGTGCTGTCTAGATTTTAGTACTTTTATGTAAAGGTATGTATATATGTATCTTTAAAAAGATCAGATTTTGTTTTGTTTTGTCTTGCTTTAATGGAAGTTGAGTTCATAAGAAATAAGCCATAAAGCAATTGTACTCCTGCTTGTATTGGAAGAATATAACTTTTAATTAAATTTGTGGCTTTAAAATAAAAATGCTTCAAATCTAAGAGAAACTACAGGTAATCCTCAATTTATGATTTATTGGTCCATAACCTGGGACCAGAATGACCAATGCTAAGCAAGACCATTGTTAAGTGAACCATGCCTGATTTTACAGCCTTTTTGCTGTAGTTATTAAGTGAATCTCTGCAGTTGTGAAGTGAATCATGCAGTCATTAAGCAAATCCAATCTCCCCCACTGATTTTGCTTGGGAAGGTTGCAAATGGTGATCCCATGACTCTGGGATGCTGCAAACATAATAAATACATGGCAGTTGCAGCTTCCAGTTTTGATGTCGTGGTGAAATGGGTGCAGGAAGACAGGGCTCCATCTTTCGAGTTCAATTTTGCCCCGCTGAAGACCCTGGAAAGGGTCAAAAGTCATCCCGTAGAGGCAACAAGCAAGGAGGGTGGCAGCCCTTCCATTTGATCTGAGGAAGCCCTCCAAACCAGCTGGGGAAAGACTGGCTACATTCGTGTAGCCAGTCAGAAGCTGCTGACAACGGAAGACAATAAGCACTAACAAGCAACCTTTCAGCAATGTGGATGAAACTGGGTGAGACTCTATCTTCTCTTTATGACTCTAAGACCTCTTCCTGGAAAAAAAACTGCCCAAAGTACCTTCCCTGATGAGAGAGGGAAGGAGAATTTCCACCCCATTCCCCAGGAAAAGAAAAGCAGCAAGCTAATTACTTGGGGGAAATAGAGAAAATTACAAAATTAATTTGGAATTAATACACATATATGGCTTTGAAATTTGGGAACTATAAGTGTTTTTGAGAATTTTTTTTAAAAAAAAGATATTTGAAAAGCTTGTAATATAAGTTTGGATTTAAAAAGCTGGAAAACAGTGCTAATGATATCTAGTAGTGAATTATGGCACTACAATTTGTTATGCCTAAAGGAAAGTTGGATTGAAGCCCAGATTTAGATAAGACTCTTGCTGTCTGTCCTTGGAAACTTTCACTTTTGAAGCCTGCATCTGGGGAAAGGGGGAAAAAAACTTTGGGGCTGCTTATCGGTGTGGCAGAGATAATGAACTATTTTGAAACCGGCCTGCCTGAACTGTGAATATAAATATTAACTGACTTTCAGA
This sequence comes from Vipera ursinii, assembly GCF_947247035.1. Classification (NCBI taxonomy): domain Eukaryota; kingdom Metazoa; phylum Chordata; class Lepidosauria; order Squamata; family Viperidae; genus Vipera; species Vipera ursinii. The sequence goes on along the minus strand of NC_139517.1, from coordinate 20,580,743 downwards.
GCTGTGTTGTGGAACTATTTCCCTGCATGAGAAACACACTTCATTGCTTGAGATAATGGAATATTTTGGATTAAAAATCTTTGATTGATGAAAAAATTTTATTGTAAAGACCATCTACAAAAATTGAAATGGATGTCCCATACTCAGCTTTAAATGGTAAAAAACCATCTCTAACACATGTCTCCAAAGTCTTCAATTTGATATACCACTAAGAAAATATGAATGAAGATCAGAAAGAAATTCTCTCCATGTTGAAATCAATACAAGAGACTATTGCTTTAGTTCATGATGAGACTAAAAATAACACAAAGGAGATAAAAGAACAATTTTCTAGTCTAAATTTACAAACTCAGAACATGACTACAAAGAAGGAAATAGCAACTTAGGAAAAGAAGGAAAACTAGAGGAAGCAGATCCAAAGATGGAGGACCTAAAGGAAGGAACTAACGGACAGATTCAGACAACTGGAGAACTAGAAGACGGAGTGATAATATCGGAAATGGAAAAGACATCTTACCAATCAAGAATTCAGGACACATTTGAGGAAAAGGAAGAAGAACTGATTGAATGGAAGATAGAGCTTTTAGGAGAACTGTGGGGAATTGGAGAAGGAGGGAGGCTGTTTAATGAATACTAATGGGTTTGTTCTTCCAAAAATACTTTAACTGAATGGTCTTTCTTATTCCAAACAATATACACAAAAACAGAGGAAAAATTACTTGATGATTCAAATGCATTGACCTGGAAGGTTAGTTGGCAAAGAAAGAAAGCAAAAGTAAGACTGAAGAAAATAGAGGTTTTGATCCATTAGATGGGATATTATATTATCAACTAGATGTTTGAATATGGTGGAGAATAGATAATTGCTAGAAATAAAAGTACTATCATAACTAGAAAGATAAGATTTGTAATAAGAATATTAGATTTTGGTATAAGAAAGAAAACAGGAAAATGCTAAGAAGTTTGAATAAGGGAAGCTTTTGGTTACCCAGATATAACTTACTTTGAAATTATAAACAACAGAGACATTTTGAACACTGATGAGAAATTTTTAAAAAAATGAAAACAGGATACTGATTGAACATGTGGATATTAAGTGCAGATGCAATTAAAATATGTTTTGGTTAGAAAATTTATCTAAAACTGACATTACTGATATTATGAGAAAAATGTAACAAAGATGTTGATATTCAATTGTACATTTATTAATAACAATAAGAATTTTATTTGCCTAGTATGGGAAAACAGGTACTACTGGAAAAAGAAAAGAAACATTTGATGGTGTTATATTGGATCTAGATTGAAGAAGTTAATACATACCACTGAATTACTAATGGACCCAGACAACATGTTCTCTATTAAGCATTTGATTGTAAAACTAGAAAATTAATAAAATATTTATATACAAAAAATACACGGCATTTGCTAAGCATTCGAATTTTGATTGCATAATTGTGGGACTGCTGCAATGGTCATAAGTACAAGGACCTATTGTAAATCACCTTTTTCTATGCTATAATTATGAATGATCACTAAGCCAATGGTTGTAAGTCAAGGACTACCTGTAATAAAAACTGTCAACATACATTTGGACTCTTTAAAAAAAAGACAATCTCATTCGTCTCTTGAGAAACCTATATGCGGGTCAAGAAGCAACAGTGAGAACTGGACACGGAACCACTGATTGGTTCAAAATTGGGAAAGGAGTCTGGCAAGGCTGTATACTGTCGCCCTGCCTATCTAATTTATATTCAGAGCACATCATGAGAAAGGCAGGGCTAGATGAATCAAAAGTTGGAATTAAGATTGCTGGGAGAAATATCAACAACCTAAGATATGCAGATGATACCACTCTAATGGAAGAAAATGAAGAGGAACTAAAGAGCCTTTTGATGTGGGTGAAAGAGAGTGCAAAAGTGGGCTTGAAACTCAACATTAAGAAAACCAAGTTCATGGCATCCGGCCCTCTCAGTTCCTGGGAAATAGATGGGGAAGGAATGGGGGTAGTGACAGATTTTATTTTCCTGGGCTCCAAGATCACCACAGATGGGGACTGCAGCCAAGAAGTTAAAAGACGCTTGCTCCTGGGGAGGAATGCTATGGCAAATCTAGGCAATCTGTAAGTAAGATGTCACCCTCTCCATATGTCATTCACTGTACTCCCTGAAAGAAACAATGTGATGCAGTTATTATCCACCCTTCTGAAATGAGAGACTCTCCACAAACATGCTTCTGGTTTAACTGTAAACTGATTTTCCAGGGGCAAGCTTTCATTCAGAACAACTTGACAGAAGAGTTGGGAAACCATTGAGAACATATAGTTCCTAATCATCACTACTGTGTGGTGGAAATAATTTGTTTTGTTTCTGCTTAGCCCAGTTGCTTTGTTTCTTTAACAATACATTTAAGCAATCTGTTCTGTACCAGCCTGCTACCGGCCCTGCAGAAAAGGCAGGGACAACCCCTTTTACAAGAAGGCAAGAGGCTGGAATTACGCCTGCCAAATTTATAGCTACAAAAACAAACAAGACACGAACCAAGAAACAGGAGCTTTAAGAAACAGGAACTATCCAAGTGGTTGCCTTCAGGAAACCAGCCCTCCCACACATTCCCCTTATATAGAGTTCAGGGCGTGGCTTCTCTCTGCCTCCTTCCGAGGAGCCCCATTACCTTCCTCTGTTTACTCCTAATTGACTGCCTCCTGCGTCGGGCGTCCTTGAACAGGGCCAGCTGTGGGTCATCTTCATCCACGCTGTCAGGCTCACATAGCTGGGTCTCCGTGGTGACCAAGTGGGAGGGGCCTGGCTGAGGGCTCTCATCAGCAAGATCTTCAACTCCCTCAGCAAGCTCTTCAACACCCCCCTCCTCCTCTGAGTCGTCCGACCCAACTGCCGAACCCACAGGCTGACCCTGAATCACAACACAATCATAGAGTGTACAGTACAGCAGTGGTGGGATTCAGCCAGTTTACATCAGTTCAGCAGAACTGGTAGCTAATTTTTTGTTGCCCAGGCACAGAATGGACTTCCGGAAGCAGCATCCACACAGAGAACCGGTTGTTTATATATTTGAATCCTATCACTGCATAAATTTTTCCTGTTGAAAAGAAGCCAAGCAAAGACATGTGACTCATGCAGAGATGAATAGGCAGATTCCTAACACAGAGAATTCAATTTCTGTAACAAGAATGATTGAATGTTCTGGGTTTAATCTGATGAGGAAAGAGGAAGAATTATCTTCCACAAAAAAGACAGAATATATGGGAAGAGCCAGAGACAATAGTTGTACAGAGACTTATCAAAGAGCTTCTTTCATGTATGGATATTCCAAGCTCACAGAAAACTCTAGATAATATAATATATTCATATTATTTTGCAGTATGCATTTGAAAAATTAAATATATAGGTGAGCCTCACTTATTGCTACTCTGGGATACTGATTAAGGTATAAGATTAGTACCAAAGTTCAGATTCATATTCATCCATTGATACATGTTGGAAATTTTTGTGTAGTTATTGTCTTTCAGACCAACCTATTTCACAAGAGTGTAGTTGATCAAAAATGATGGAGAAAGTGCTATGTATACTGTTTTCACCTCCAGTAGGTAAAGCAATCATTGAGGATGGGTGGGGATCCACAATATTTGGAAAGAGAAAATAAAACAAAATCATGGAGTGAAATGTTCTCCCTTTTTTGTATGAATGGTGGGTATAAATTCATGGGGTTATCAAAGCTTTCCACTGATGGTATCCTACATTATGGGGTTTCTAGAACTTGCTGTTTTGTGTATTCTAGGCCAGGGCTTTTCAACCTTTTCACCACTGTACCACTTTTAGGATATGCCAATATCCGAGTACCACCAGTTGCCTAGCAAGGTGTCAAAAACTTGACGAAAAAAAAGAGAGGAAAAAAGTGATAAAGTACAGGTAGTTCTCGACTTACAACAGTTCGCTTAGTGACTGTTCAAAGTTACAACGGCACTAAAAAAGTGACTTATCACCATTTTTCATACTTATGACCATTTCAGCGTCCCCAGGATCACATGATTTACATTCAGATGCTTGGCAACTGATTCATATTTATGACGGTCACACTGTTGACAGGGTCATGTGATCCCCTTTTGCAACCTTCTGATAAGCAAAGTCAGTGGTGAAACCAGATTCACTTAACAACCTTTTGTATCAGGGGTGTCAAACTCAATTTCTTTGAGGACCGCATTAGCATTGTGGTTACTCTTGGGGGGGGCAGGGTCTTTCCTTTTTCCCTCCCTCCTTCTTATTCCCATCTCCTTCCTTCCTTCCTTCCTTCCTTCCTTCCTTCCTTCCTTCCTTCCTTCCTCCCTCCCTCCCTCCCTCCCTCCCTCCCTCTCTCCGTTCCTTTCACAGGGCGGTCAGGGCTCAGCAGAAGCACCAGGATCAGCATCAGGAAGAAAGATAATTAAATCCACCTCACCAAATCATCTTTTCACAGCCTTGGGGCTATGCAAAATATGGCTCTTTGGAAACTCAGCCTCTACAAAAGCTTTTGTTTTGTTTTGTTTTTACATGTCAGGTACTGTTAAGGCTTTCTGGCAGCTTCATTCTTCAATGCATCTGACCAGGGGTAGGCAACCTTGGCTCTTTTATGACTCGTGGACTTCAATTCCCAGAATTCCTGAGCCAGCCATGCTGAGAGGAAAGGGAGAGGTTTCCAAGCTGAGCCATGCTGGATCAGGAATTCTGGGAGTTGAAGTCCACGAGTCATAAAAGAGCCAGGATTGCCTACCCCTGAATCTGACCAATATTTAAGAATACAGCTCCAAACCTCTTATGCAAACACAATGCAACATGTCAGTTGTAGGACAAATAACACGAGCAAGAATTTTATTTCCTCCCTGGATACAATTCCTGCAGCTGCAGAAAAAGCAGCAAAAATAGAAAAAAGAGAGAATGTGCATTTCAATAATAATAATAATAATAATAATAATAATAATAATAATAATAATAATAATAATAATAATAATAATAATAATTTTATTTATATACCGCCCTTCTCCCGAAGGACTCAGGGCGGTGAACAGGGCAAGCATAAAAAATACAGAGATACAAAAGTTAAAAAGGATTAAATATATGCCCACTAAAAACAGTAAATACAAATATTAAAATAACAATAAAAAACCCCGCCCATCCCCCATCAGCCCAGGCCGGCTTGTTCAAATAAGAATGTCTTTAGATCGCGACGGAAGGAGCGAAGATCGGGCGCCGTCCGGAGCTCAACCAGTAACTGATTCCATAGCTCCGGGGTGCCCACAGAAAAGGATCTCCCCCTGGGGGCCACCAATTGACATTCTCTGATCGGTGGCACCATGAGGAGGCCCTCTCTGTGGGAACGCACAGGGCGAAGGGAAGTTGATGCCAGCAGCAGGTGTTCCCTAAGGTACTCCGGACCCATGCCATGTAGGGCCTTAAACACCATTACTAGTACCTTGAATCTCACCTGGAAGACAACTGGCAACCAATACAGCTCACGGAGCAGAGGTGTGACATGAGAGTATCGGGAGACTCCCAACACAACTCTCGCGGCTGCATTCTGTACCAGTTGGAGCCTCCGAGTGGTCCTCAAGGGCAGCCCCATGTAGAGCGCGTTGCAGTAGTCTAGACGAGAGGTCACGAGCGCGTGAGTGACCGTACATAAGTCATCCCGGTCTAGATAGGGCCGCAACTGGCGCACCAGGCGAACCTGGGCGAAGGCCCCCCTTGTCACAGCCACTATGTGGTCTTCCAGAGTGAGCCGTGAATCTAATGGAGAACAAAGGAACAGTGAGTGACTCAAACTTAAGGGGAAAATTAGGTAAAAATAAATTTTAAAAGACACATCACAACAATGTATTTTCTGCTGTGAAAAGAAATTTCTCTGTAGCTTATTGCTACATTGTTTCTTTTGCTTCTTGTTTCTTTGCTGTCTGCCAGACGCTATTAACTAAGCTGGGCGGGGGAGGAAGAGAGAGGAGAGAAAGAAAAGATGGGTTTTTTTGGAGCAGCCTTTTGTATTTGTAATAGTTGGTTTCTGGGGCTAGGTTTTCTACCTCTTTTCCTATTGTTCCTGCCTGTTTAATGTTTCCCAAAGATATTTCTTTTTCATAGGTATGTAGATGCTAACTTCTAACTATTGATTGAACCAATAATCCATCAATGCCATGGAGCAAGTTTCGAATTGACTCTGGACTTCAGAGATCGGCTTAAAGGGCTGCTCCACGGGAATTGCATCCCCTAAGGGAAGCCTAGCCAGGGATTTACTTTGGAAATGGGCATTTGTAAGTCTAACCAAACAGGCCACAGCTGACAGCTGCTATTTGCTAACCCCCCTCCCCCCCCAAAAAAAAGCAACGTTGCAAAACGAGAAACCAGCGAAGGAGCCAAACTTTTTCCTTTGACCTGCTCTGGAGGAAAGAAGAACTCGGCATCCATCAGGCATTTTTTTTCCAAATTGGGTACCCACAGCAAAGGGGGAAAAAAACTGATGCGGAGTTTTAAAAACTGCCAGGGTTGCTGTGCCCCTTCCCAAAACAAAGCCCCCCCTGTAGCTCAGCCTCATCCTGCACAGCTGCCGCGATGCCCGGCCACTTACTTGTCCAAAATAAAGTACAGGTCAAAGCCCCTGTAGCAGGCAGTGCCCCCTCCTCTCACTGCCCCCTCCCCTGTCACAGGGGACCCCTGTCACAGGAAGAACCACTGCAAGCCCCAGGGAACAGGTCTCTGTGCTGCACTAGCCATTCCCAAATCCAGGCAACCCAAGGTGGCAAAGGTCCAGGGGCTCTGCTCTTCCCCAGCTTCTTCACCAGATGACCAGGTAGCAGTTGCGGCTTCTCAGGGGATCAAATCCTCATGATCAGAAAGGAGAGGAAAAGGCTGTCTGGAGGTGGGTTTTTAATCTTTTGGGGGGTGGTTTCAGATTTCCCTTCTGCTCTGCTTTACCTTCTGGCGCAGTGCAGCCGAGCCTGCCACTGTCAGCCAGGTGATTGGCAACTTCCAGTTCCCACTGCTTTGCTTTGCCCAGATTTGAGGAATGTGAAAGCCTCATCCCCCTTCCTGCCCCCTTCCCATAAAGGAAAGAGCTGGAATTCGGTGCTGATTCTGAGCCCCGAAGAAATGCCAATCAGAAGAAGTGCCAATCAGAAGAAGCGCCAATCAGCTGGAGCCTGGCCCTGATCCTGGTGCTTCTGCAGAGCCCTGACAGCCCTGCAGCTCCAGCTGTCTCTTGCTCAGACTTTTGCGGTGCTGCCGCCGGTTCGGCTCATTCCCCTCCCCCTGCCATTTGTCAAAGTACCACAGGTGGTACGCATACCACCAGTTGAAAAAAAACTGTTCTAGGCAAATCAGTCTCGCCATCCTGAGACAGAGGTCTGAAAAAAAATGTGTGAATTCTTTCCTGCAAAATTCAGAGTAAGGGAACAATTTTCATTTTCACAAGAAATCAAATAGGTTATCAAATAAGTAGAAGTTTTTTCCAGCATTAAGAATGTTATATTTTAAACAAGATATAATACAATATCTTTCCCTCAAAAAGGCATTACCTAAGGAAGCTTCCAACCTGATGTATCAATGACCTCTCCAATCATTTGCTACAGCAGCAGCTCCCAATCTTTTCTATACCCCAGACCCCTAAAATGCTTCTGATATATTATAGCACCCCTTACAAAAGTTCTAAATAACGGCAACAAATTATGCAATAATTTTGAAAACCCAAGTTTTTGCACCCCCTGGAATATTGTGTCACACACCCAGGGGGCATGAGCACCCCTGGTAGGGAACTCCTGTGCTACAGAGTACATAATAATATTAAAGATGGCTAGAACCCCAAATCCTGAAGCTCTAGCCCTAATGGCATATAATATTGGAGAGATACCAATATGCCTCAGGTGCATAGAAAATAGGTAAAGAAAACTCTCTCTCTCTGTGTGTGTGTGTGTGTGTGTGTGTGTCTGTCTGTCTGTCTCTGTGTGTAATATTCTGCAAATACTACTAATGCAGAACTTGTTTTGACTGAGTATATCAACTGCAATAGAAATAGGACTGAGCAGGACTTGTGGTCAACAAATTTACACATCCTTTTTCCTGATTTTTTTTTGGGGGGTGTAAAATAGCATGCCTAATATAGTATTAAAATAATATAAAGTTATAATCTAGATATGCTTATAAAGTTGAAGTTGTGAATTTTGTATTATATTACATTTAGCCAAACTTAGGGGGAAAGGAAGCATATACAGTATTAATGTTGCCATTCTTTCAGAAATATTTGTTTTAGTAATCATCATCCAAAAAATCCAGTGCCAAGCAGTACTCCTAGTTCCCAGTAGTAGAAAAAAATAGTTTTTTGGAATTCATTGTGGAAGCAGAGATGGGTTAAAGAAGAATAATGTCAAACAGGAGAATAATGCCCTGCCTATTTTGAAATTCCTGTTCTTGGGCTATGTTCAAATAATTGTTGGAACAAATCAAAGCAACTTATGTTTTAGGGTAATTGTCCCTGGCAAGTTTCTATATTTTTCATGCATGGCTGGAAAAATGCCTTAGACAATGTTGATTATCTGAGCATTAAAGTTGCCATTCTTCAGGGTTCCACCCACATTTTGTAGAGTTTAAATTACTTCCAGTAAATGTTGACACAGAGAACTATTTAAAAATTAAGACTACTGGTTTCAAGGTCACATGGTGTCACATATTTTGCCATCCTCTCCTTCACTTCTTGTACAGAAACTAAACCTGTAATCACAGGTGTGAACTGGTCCAACCTCTAACAATGATTAACCTACCTGAATCTATGTGATATAGTGATTAGAATGTCACCAAGATCTCAGCCAATCTATGAAAAATTCCTGCTTGAGTTCCTACCTCACTCTAAACTATAATGTGCTTTTTTGGTTTTAATGTAACATATTGGGAAAAATCCATGCATTATGGAAATGAACCAGATGGTTTAATGTGATATGAAAATCCAACAAATAATGATTTGTTCAATACAGCATATTTAAGAAAAGCCTGGAATCATGCAATATGTAGGCCTGCCTGGGAAAAGCCGCTCTCTCTCTGACACTACTTTTTAGATGTTCAAGGACAAAAGAATTCACTGCTCATCCTATTTGTGAAGCAAAGTTGTGTAGAAATAACTTTTCAAAAGGAATAATTTCCAGTATTGAATTTTCTCTTTATAAACAGAATCTTACAAACAAGAAGATCTAAGAGTTTGTCTAAAACTTGCTGATGAATGTTTTCTTGGGATAGATGGAGGAAATCATTCTCTATATTTAATAATCAAGTTCACTGTATATAGTTTAATGCAATTTTCAAAATGAATTAAATCAAATTATTTGTCGATCTTGCTTCACCCACTTTTTGAAAATTGTTTCTTCTCCTGCATGCCATAACAGGCCAAGTATGATTTTTGTCTTTCCTCAGGTTGTGTCCCTTGCAATGGAAGCACTTTTCTCTTCTGCATGGGATAATCCTATGTGTTTCCAAAGGTTGTTCTAAATGTCTATTTGGAAACAATCATGTAGACAACCCTGAGTTCCTTGGAGGAGGATGGGAACTGAAATGTAAACTAAGAAGAAACCATATCATTAAAAATAATTATCAAGTCATACAAAATCATTTGGATTGAGCAGTCATTTGCTTGCAATAACAAAGCCAGCTGTAATTAGAACACAAACAGGTAGACATTTCCAAGGGCACTAATTGGAATTTTGACAGAACAACAGTTTTGTTGAAATAATCAATAAAAAAGAAAAAGTATATCCAAGGAGGAGGAGGAGAGGAGGAGGTTTTGAAGGATATGTAGAGACAAGAGCCATGGTAATTGAATGATATGGTTTCTGCAAGGTGAAAAAGAGATTTTATACTATCTATCTATCTATCTATCTATCTATCTATCTATCTATCTATCTATCTATCTATCTATCTATCTATCTATCTCCTGGAACATTACAGTCCACAATCAGAGTGTTGGTGAATAAGTCTAAAGTGCATCAAAAAATTAGATGTCCAAAGGAAAGTTTACCTATCAGTAAAGCGATATTGAGGTCAGCTCAATGAGAGGAAAAATAGAAAACTGAAAGAAAAGCAAACAAATAACAGTTTGATACAACTAGCTCATCCCTTGAATACAAAGAAAATACACAGGACTGAGATTTCAAGATTGAAACCATCTGGTTGGACTTTGGAAGGATGAGGTAATGTGGTTCTCAAAATACAGCTGGTTAATATTTGTAAATCATCTTCACAGAAACATTCTGAACTGGACCTGGTGTTGAGAAGGAATTTATGGAGAGGGTAGAAGTTATTCGAAAACTAACAAGATATATATCTATAAAGGAAGGCACCTTTTAATATGCAAAAACATAAACCCATCTAGCATAGGCTAGAATTAGCTATCTTGGATGTGAGACAGATACATTTCAACAACTCAAAAGCAAAATTATGTCATAACCCTAAAACTGTTTGCATGAAAAGCATCTTATCTACTCATTAGGTGCTGCTGTGGTATGAATACAACAGATTCCATGAGTTTGTACTTTCAATCCAGTCACTAAGATTAAACAGATTTATGGCAGAATTCCATTTTCCCAATTCTGTTCTCCAGTCTGAAGCAGACAAATTCTAAACATATTCAATTGGACAGTTCAGCAGGATTTAATAAGATCTTTTTATAATCAATAATTGGTTGGTGAAAAGGTCACAGATATTTAAATGAGAAGTGTCATCTCATTAGAAAAGTCTGTCAAGTAAACATAGAGATGCAACTGATTAATGTGCATAATTTTATAATTCATGAGAGAACAATATTTCTTCCATGGTTTTTTTTTAAATGTTAGCAAATATTTATTTAGCCTAATATGCTAATTCCTATGGTGATCAACCAGATGATTTTGCAAAGTTCACGTGCAAGATGGGAAAACAATACAGTAGCTTTTTCCCTTGGCTATTCTCAGTAACACAATAGTCTGATTTTAGAGCTAACCTGTTGCAATCATGACTAGCAACCGAATGTGACTAAAATAACAAATATGTACTGTTTCCTATGTACTGTTTGTGCAAAAGTACTTTCAGATTTAATGGACACTGCTTTCCACAAATAATCTGTTAAAGGAAAAAGGTTCAACTTGATCTGTTAAATAAAGGAAAAGGGTAAGGTTAATCAGTTCTGGTCACTGACAGTTAGTAATAAAGATTGTATTTGCTTTGAGCTTGTGTTAGTATTGTAAGAGAATATAATAAAGACCACAAGAAACTTGGCATAACTATTAAACCAACATGACAGTATGTTGGATTTAATAAAAGGTAACCTGTACTCAAAACTTAGCAATAGGATTTGAGCCTTTCAAATTTTAAAATTTGGTGTTGTTTTTTTAAAAACTAAACTATTGGAAATAATTTGCTAATAAATTGGCAGCTCCATATGAATTCCATGGGGGAAGAAGTCTTACCACAGGAAGAAAAAACACTATGCATTTCTGTCTAAAGAGAAGCCTGAGATAAAGCTGAAGATAAAAAAACGAATTTTCTATTCATGTTTTTAGGAGAGGGGAAGATAAACTGCGCAAAAAAGTTTCCGGATTTATCTATATATGTGTGTGTGTGTGTAACTTCTTGTTCAAATTATTATTATTAATTATGATAATTACAAACAGCTTGGGAGAGAATCCCAAGAAAATAGAGGTTCAAAAGTGTAACACAGCATTAGCTTGCTATAGATAACCCCCCTTGAAAAACTATTATGATGTTTTCTTTCTTTATTTGTTTTTGTGCCTTCCAGTCTTTCTTTGATGCTTGACAATTGCCTGGACAGTTTTCTTGGCAAGATTTCAGACATGGCTTGCTATTGCCTTCTCTCTATGGTTGAGAGATAGTGACTGGCCCAAGGTCACCTAGATGCAGTGGTGGGATTCAAATACCTGAACAACCAGTTCTCATATTTGATGCAGGCCTGGGCCTTCAATGCCTAGAACGGACTTCCAGAAGTGCCATCATGCACTTCCGGTGGGCTGTTCTAGGCCTGCGAGGCCTCCTTTAGGCCCCTGATGCCTAGAACAGACTTTTGGAAGTGGCATCCACACACTTCCGGTGGGCTGTTCTAGGCCTGGGAGGCCTTCTCCAGACCGCTGAGGCCTAGACTGGACTTCTGGAAGCCAGATGGTTGTCTGAATTCAGGTAAATTTAGCTATCGGTTCTCCCGAACCAGTGCAAACAAGCTGAATCCCACCACTGCCTAGATGGCTTTCTGCCTAAATTGGGATTAAAACTCCCTCCTAATTTCCTGGTTTCTGAACTAATGAGTTAATTACTACACCAAACTGGTTCTCGTTATGTTTGTATTATGTTTTATGATTATTTACTTTCTTTCAATGTAAATTTCAATAACCTGGTTTTGCTGCAGTTACCCTACATCCAGGTTTGGATTTTAAGTTATGTTTCATAAAAACCTTCTCACTTTAAACTCACTTTTGCTTTCTGACACAATTGCAGTAAATAATTAAAAACATAATACAAACATAATGAGAACCAATTTGGCATAGTGGTTAGGTCAAGATCAGACAATATGGAGAGAGATGGTCCATAGAATCACAGAGAATCAGACATGACTGAATGGAGGATAATAATTAATAATAATAATAATAATAATAATAATAATAATAATAATAACAATAATAATAAAAATAAAAATAAAAATAAATAATAATAATAATAATAATAATAATAATAATAATAATAAGAAGAAGAAGAAGAAGAAGAAGAAGAAGAAGAAGAAGAAGAAGAACAACAACAACAACAACAACAACAACAACAACAACAACAACAACAACAACAACAGTTTGGAAGGAACCTTGGAGGTCTTCTAGTCCAACCTCCTGCTCAGGTAGGAAACCCTATACCATTTCAGACAAATGGTTGTCCAGTCTCTTCTTTAAAACTTCCAGTGTTAGAGCATTCACAACTTCTGGAGGCAAGTTGTTCCACTGATTAATTATTCTAACAGTCAGGAAATTTCTCCTTAGTTCTAGGTTGCTTCTCTCCTTGATTAGTTTCCATCCATTGCTTCTTATCCAGCTTTGGAGAATAGCTTGACTCCCTTTTCTTTATGGCAACCTCTATGATATTGGAACACTGCTATCATGTCACTCCTAGTCCTTCCCTTCATTAAAACCAGACATACCCAATTCTACCAACCGTTCTTTATATATTTTAACCTCTAGTCCCCTAATAGTCTTTGTTGCCCTTCTCTATACCCTTTCTTGAGTCTCAATATCTTTTTTACATCATGGTGACAAAAACCAGATTCCAGTATTTATCAAGGCATTATAAAGTGGTATTAACATTACGTGTGATCTTGATTCTATCTCTCTGTTAATGTAGTGTAGCATTGTGTTGGCATTTTTGGCAGTTGCAGCACACTGCTGGTTCATATTTAAGTGATTGTCCACTAGGACTCCGAGATCCCTCTCCCAGTTACTATTATTGAGAATTATCATTGTGTAGAACGGCAGAAAGTATAACAAAGGCATTAACTATTTCACCTAAGAAGTGCATTACAAAATCACTGGTATCCCTGGTCTAAACTTGTAATTCCAATCCCAATTCTGAATATGCTCTTCTAAGAAGATTCCCAGATGGAGGATTGCTTTGTTGGTATCTCCAAAGTATTGAAAAAAAATAATCATTTTTTGGAGGCTTCCGGTTTGCGATCGTGGCACCAGCAGACGTTCTGAGAGATCGTTCTCTCTGCCATCTGCTTCTTGAAATTTCTCCCCACCCCCCTTTAAAATGGCGGTGTTTGACAACCTTGGGGAAATAAAGCCTTCAAAACAACAACTAAAAAGACAACTAAAAAAATAACTAAAAGGACAACTAAACAACTAAAGAATTGGACTTGCACTTTTTGGATATTTTTGGATATTTGGGGTCCCAAAAAGTTCCTATTTCTACAGGGACATACTACCTTATCTACTGGTTAAAAGTTGAAAAAAAAATAAACTGGATAAAAGTCTAACTTGAGTTTGGAAAAAGACTTAACATGCTATCGGGATCATCTTATGGTGAACCCTGGTACAGCAAATGAATATCTTTGACTGAGAGACCTGCTTACAGCCTAGACCTGTCCTTGGTATTATGTAAAAGAGATAAGAATCTGAAACAGCTGGGCAGTGAAATTAACTCTTAGGAATAGTGGAGGTGAACATTCGCTGACTTTTATTCAAAAATAGCCTCCACTAAAGGACTATCTGTAACCATCATAGAAATGGAGGAATACCGCCAACAAATTTTGGCTAATTATAAGCTTATACTTGAAAAAATCCTTGAAGTTACTGAGGTAATGAAATCCAGACTGCAAGATAAAAGAGCCAGCTTAAATCTACAAAATGAAGTCCTGATTCTTACTGAAGAACTTACAATCCAAAAAGCAACAGAAGAGGAAGAAATTAATGTCAAGACAGAGGACTTTAAAGAACAGCAAGTACAATCCACTGAGAACTTTGACAGCCAAACCTGACTGCAACTAAAAAACTTACAATCCAAAAAGCAACAGAAGCGGAAGAAAGCAATACTAAAATGGAAGGTGCTAAAGATCAACAAGTACAGCATATTGAAAACCTAGACAACCAAACAACAATCACAACATTGGACATGACTTTTTACTTAAACCAGATGAAACCTGAGGAAGAAGTCCAGACTGAACTGAAGACAAATATACGAAACCAAACATGGAGATTTGAACTACTAGGGCAATAATTTAATAACTATAAATGGGCCAGTTCCTTTAGAAAATTGGTAACTAGATGGTCTCCCTTGATTCAAGTAACATGTGCAGGAATGAAGGGAGATCCACCTGAGGATTTAAAGGCACTGGTATGGAAGCCTGCTTGGCATAAAAAGAAAGCCAGAATTTGATTTTAAAATGGGATCTTTTGATTTATGATAGAAGAGCCTAAAATCTCACTTAATGAGCTAAAGGGAGATTTTAAAAGGTACCAATTGGCTTAATATTTAGGTTTTAGATTTACAAGGGAAATGAAAATTAACTATTAGAACATAGCTTTGAATTATAATATAGAAGATGGACTGAGACAATAAAGGATATTTTATTAGTCAGTGGTGAGGTACTAGGATGAGAAATAGAACATGTTTATGAAATAAAATAAGAATGTATTTAAGTAAGTAATATGTGTATTTTTGATATGACAACTGTTATGTGCTGAAATAAAGGAAATTTGGGTTACCCAAAATCTAAATACTGTGGATATTAAGGTTAAATTGGAATACTGTAATTGAAAATTGAAATTAGGTAAACTCTAAAAACAGGACATTGATACGTATAAGTAATAATATATTGATAAATGTCTTAACTGAATGTGCTATAACTAGAAATGTATTAGCTTACATATGATATAGTAAATGTTAAGGGAAATAGAGAAGGAATTTTTGATGATGCAACCTGAGATATGTACAAAAGATTTTGTTATTGAACTATTGATTACCCAATCACCATGCTGCTTTCTAAATATTTAAATATAAAACTGGAAAACCAATAAAAACTTTAAAAAAAAACAATTTTTGTTACTTTTTGCAGAGATGCAAATATGCTGTTCTCTGTCCCCTCCAGCCTCTATCTGCCTGATGCCCGAGCTCAGTGTGCACGGCTGGCCGGCAACAGGCTAGAGAGCACTGAACAGTGGCAGCTGCCCCAGGATGAGGGGTAAGCAGGGTGGGCATTCCCAATGTCCTCAGGGGAAGAAGCAGCATGGAGGCTCCATGCCCAGCCCAGCCCAGCCAAGGCATGGCATGGCAAGCAAGGCAGCAGCCCCATGTGTGTCCGACCCTCACAAAGTGCCCGCCTCCCACCACTCCAACCCAACTCTTGCAGAGCCCAGACCTGGTTCCTTACCTCTGCCGGGCTTGTTCTGTGGCCTCATGGCATTGGGCAGGAGGTAGCAAACAGCCAGTTTTGGCATGGCACAGCTATTTGCCATCACACATATTGCATATTGGCGCAGCTGTTTGCCGCCACGCATATTGCATGGCATCTGCGGCAGAAGAGCACAGGTAGGCAGCCACAGCTCTTGGTTCCCTTTGGCCTCCAACTGCCCAAGGCCTGAGCTCAGCATGCCCAGCTGGCCAGTCACAGGTTGCAGAGTGCCAGACAGTGGCAGCTGCCTCAGGACGAGCGTTAGGTGTGGTGGGCACTCCTGATGTCAGCAGGGGAAGAAGCAGTGAGAAGGCTCTACGCCCAGCCCATTCCAGCTCATCCCTGGCATGGCAAGAGAGGCATCAGCCCCACGTGCATCCCCGAGTGCAAGTGCATACCTGCCCTGCCAGGAAAGTGGAGCCATGGCATCTACGGCAGAAGAGCACAGGCGGGCAGCGGAAGGCACAAGGAGCCCCAATCCCAGTACAGCCCCTCCCCGCTCTCCTCCTCCTCCCCTCAGAACAGCTGCAGGGCTCAGGACCCTATCTCCATGCTCCCCCCCATGGAAGAAAACCATTGCGAGACACTGTTCTGTTTTAACTTTTTTTTCCTTGTCGCTTTTTGAAGTTTTCATCTTGCTTTTGTGAGATGGCAGTGTTTGGGAGGGGTGTAACTGCCCTCTTCCCCTCCCAAGCCATCAGCTGAGCAAGACACCCTCCTGCCCACTGCCCCACCTGCCAGAGACCCCCTGGATCTCCCCCAACCCTGTCCAGCCCCCACAGACATCCCTCCCCAACATTGATCTGCCCATACCCATCCTGGCCACGCCCACCCAGTCTGCCATGACTACCGTAGCCATGCCTAACCAGTGGGCCACACCCACACAGCAGGCCACGCCCACCCAGAATCTGGCAATACATAAGTGGATTTTGGGTTGCAGTGTGGGCACTTGGTTCCTAAAAGGTTCACCACCACTGCTTTAGAGATATGAGCAAAAATATCTCTGAGTTTCACTTTCATTTCCTAAGATGTTATCTCCTGATTTTTTTGTTCTAGCCTTCCACTCTATGTGCATTGGGAGTCTAACTAATGGGCAGGCTGCTGAGACCAGCATTTATTTATGCATTTGTTTATTTATTTGCTGAGACTTCAATACTGCTCAGTTTCCAAGAGCTCCTGGCAACTTATACCCTCCCAAATGGGGTAAAAACAAACCAACAAAATATCCAAATCACCTCCTAACTAAGATAACAAAAGTGGGCTACCCAAGGGATTCCTGGGAAGGGCAAACCAATAGATTTATTGTCCTATCTAGTCAATCTCACTTGACACCACTGTTTTCCCATTGATAACATTGAAAGTCGTAATCTTGGTAGGTTTATTTTTTAAAAAAGTTTCAATCTCACTTGCTTACGAATTCCAAAGTTGAATAATGTAAGGAACTGCAGGCTTGCCTTCAGTGTAAGGCAAAAGGACAGAGATCAATTGGCAACAGTTTTCCAATCATACAACTTATCTTATTTTTCAGGTTCTGCATTCCAAGTTTTGAAATTTGCACTAAAGCTTCAAACAGGAAACTTGAAGTCTCTTGTGAGGGCATGCCTTCAGCCTGTCTGTGTCTCTCTGATCAATTTGAAAGAGAAGATGTGTTACCTGTGGCATGATCAAAACAGCAATCTCAGGTTTTCAAATAAACAATTGTATTGGTATGTAGGAAATGTCTTGAGAGATGAGGTGAAGAGATGCTGCCTAAAGTATGGTCAATTAAGAAACAACTTAGTTGGTAGCTGGATAGTTGGCAGGCAAGAATCTCAGAAGTCACCCTCTCTAGTTTCTTGGGCTATAAAGGAGACTTGAAAAGAGTCATTTAGATTCCACTTATAGGCCTCAACTTTGTACTAAATATATTTTTATCCAGGACCTATCATGTTAAAAATACTGTTGTATATAAAATATTCTTTGACTGTCATATTCAGACAAGGTTTTTATGCCAGTAACAAACTTAAAAGGAAACAGAAGCTTAATGTGCCATGATCCATGAGGTTTGCTTGTTTATTCTTTTTATTGGGGTCCACTGTTTTGATCACTAGAGCATTATTTTGTAACTGTGTACACAATGTTCTAGTACTGAGAGCTATCAAATAATTCTATAACTGAAATTCTGTTTTCCAACCCTTCTGATTCCAGTATATAATTTTTGTATTCTATTTTTTATTATGTATTGCCCTGTTCACGGCCCTGAGTCCTTCGGGAGAAGTGTGGTATACAAATTAAATTATTAAATTAAATTAAAACAAAGATTAGACAAAGTGTTTGAGCCATTGATCCCTTAATTATTTCATATTTGATCTTGATCTCAAATAGGAAAAGTAAACAGTTATTAGTAAGAGTGAAAAAGATCAAAGAGATAAAGCAGAACTCTACCATCAGCAATAAAACCTCAGGGTTGGATGACTTCATATTACATTTCATCAGCCATACATATTTTGCAGAAAAAGATATTGCTAGGAGGAAGATTATTGAAATAACCATCCACAATGGAAGGGAAAAACAAAAAAATAAACTTTTTATTATTATATTAACAACCCAAAATTGCTACATTTTAAATAATAGCAAAGGACACTCTCAGTTAAACACATTCCTTTTTTCTATTCATTAATTGTTCCCTGTTGTTAAGGTTGGGCTTGAACACAATAATATAACATTTGGGAAAAAAGATGCAGCCCAGCAAACCAGCACTAGAGGTTAAGATGGAGAAGATCTCCACAGCCACCATGTACTTTCCTTTAGTGCTCAGGTAAGTTGGAACAAAGGATATCCAAACACTGCAGAAGAGCAACATGCTGAAAGTAATGAACTTGGCCTCATTGAAAGTATCGGGTAACTTCCTAGCCAAGAAAGCAACTATGAAACTAATAAAGGCCAAGAAGCTCATATAAATTAGGACACAATAGAACATAATCTCAGATCCTTGATTACACTGCAGAATGCTTTTTTCAACCATCGAATGCATGTCTAAATCTGGGAATGGGGGAGATATTGCCAGCCACAACATACAAATGACTGCTTGAATTAGAGAGCAGGAAATGACCATGGAGTTGGCAAGTCTCTTTCCCACAAACATTCTCATTCTGGAAACTGGCTTGGTGGCCAGGAAAGCCAGAACCACTGTGACAGTTTTTGCCAACACTGAAGAAACAGCCATGGAGAAGGAGATGCCAAAAACAGCTTGTTGGAGAAGACATATCACTTTCTTGGGCCGACCAATGAATAAGAACGTAGAAAGGAAGCAGAGCAGGAGGGAGAAGAGGAGAATATAAGTGAGGTCTCGGTTATTGGCTACAATAATGGGAGTGTTGTGGTTTTTTCTAAAGATTACAAGCACCATTACTGATACCAAGGAAAAGAAAAAAGCAAAGAAGGCTAAACTGATTCCCAAAGGTTCTCCATAAGACAAAAATATGATAATTTTAGGATTGCAAGTATCCTGATTTCTGTTTGGATAGCTTCCATCTTTACAAGCATAGCATTCATTACTATCTGAAAAAAATGAAGAGGCAGACAATGAGGTTTTCATCTTAGGAACCTTTCCATGACACACTGTACATTTCACAAATATGCTGCTCGATACTGTATGTGGCAGGAAGGAGCATCTATAAAATGTAGTGTATATTCCTTATGCATTTACATATATTATAAATAATGTATGTAGAAATTATACACTTGTCTGTGCACATTTGTATATAGAAAACAGTTACATAGATATATCCATATGAATAGTAGTAACAGTATTGTAGCCCCTCTAAAGGAACAGTATATCTCATTGTGATGAAGGCCCTGCATGTTCTAATGATGCTAAGGGCTAAACTGAACAGATGCTACCCAGTGGTGGGATTCAGATATGTGAATCACTGGTTCTCTGTGTGGATGCCACTTCTGGAAGTCTATTCTGGGCCTGGGCAACAAAAAATTAGCTACCAGTTCTACTGAACTGGTGTGAACTGGCTGAATCCCAGCACTGATGCTACCTTATTAAAGAGATTTAATTGAAGAGTCAGCCTAAAACTATTCTCAAACACCCTTTTAATGTGGCAACAATATGTGATTCAAATTCCATGCCAGATTGAATGTTGCTCAGATTAACAAGAGTCCCATTTGATACTAAATCTTCTGGGAATTCATGGAAAAATGTGCTACAGGGCTCAGTTCCTTCTGTAAGGCAACCAGGGCATGGAGCATGGAGGCTACTGGAAGGCAATCAAAAGAATAAATTTGGTCAAAGGAACAAAAATATTTCACTATGGAATCCTTTCCATCAATCAAAACCATTGAAATGAGGGTTTCAGAATTAAATGTACCAGCTTTGGAAAGAAATACATCCAGATTTAGAGATTAATGAGCAGAGACTGATAGTCCAAGGTGCATAATTTTGAAATACAGGTTTTATTACTGAATTGAGGCAATTGAAAAACAAAATTTAAGTTTATTTAGAATTGTCCTCTAGATTAGATTGTCACCATTTTCCTTGCTGAATCCAAGCAGCACATTTCTTACCTTCCTTCTCTGAAATCTTCCCCTCTGGGCAAGGGATGCAATCATAGCAGCAAAAGGGTTCCCCTTCCTTCACCTTTTTGCTGGAACCAGCATGGCAACTGTCACTGCATACTGAAAGAGGCTGAGACTAATATATCAATAAGGAAAAAACAATGGCAATCTTCAGTGTTTGAGATATCATTTCAGATATCTTTATTATTAATGGACTCAATTACATGCACTTTAATAGGTGCTAGTATTTATATTTATTACAAGAATTAATATTGTGCATATGATTTTAGAAAACTTTTTTTATTTAGGAAATGCAGTGGTCAATTCATTGCTTAACACAGGGTGAGAGTAGGTGTTAAAATCCTACTAGCTAAAACCTAGTGGCAGACTTTAAAAGGTAAAGGTTCCCCCGCACATACGTGCTAGTCGTTTCCAACTCTAGGGGCCGGTGCTCATCTCCGTTTCAAAGCCGAAGAGCCAGCACTTGTCCAAGGACATCTCCGTGGTCATGTGGCCGGCATGACTAGACACCAAAGGTGCACGGAATGCTGTTACCTTCCCACCATAGTGGTCCCTATTTTTCTACTTGCATTTTTATGTGCTTTCAAACTGCTAGGTTGGCAGAAGCTGGGACGAGTAACAGGTGCTCACTCTGTTACACGGCACTCGGGATTCGACCCGCCAAACTGCCGACCTTCTGATCGACAAGCTCAGCGTCCTAACCCACTGAGCCACCGCGTCCCTTGAAGTGGCAGACTTTACCATCTGTATAATTGTTCCTTGTCCTGATTAACAATCTGTTACACTTAGATAAAAGTATTATGTCATTATGATTTATACTCTGGAAACTATATTTTTATTCTGATAGTAAATAAAACCAAAATAAAATTTTACAATACCGTTTTAAAATTATAAGTTCATAAGTACAGGAAGTGAGGAAGAAACTTTAGGAGCCTTATCTTACTATAATTACTATTTGTTCACAACAATGTGAATTCACTGTTACCAATTCTTAAGGTGGTATTGGCCTTAATATGCATGCTTTATATTGTCAACTTGAAGTATGTTTAGGTATTTGTAGTAATTGTCTTCATCCAGATTCTTGATGTTATTTCCACAGGTGAAGGGAAAAGAAAATCAGACTCGGGTCGATAGAGTTGTCCTGAACCAGCCAGGCAGCCTCGTCTTCGAAAAAGAACTCCTTGAGCACTGCCCGCTGAACTTTTATTCACCTCTAACATTACAAAAACTTCATCAGTCTCATACGAAATAGGGTACATAGAAATAATAAGGATTACTCAGGTGCCTATGAGATCACACAAAAACAAGGTACCAACAGATGTATGTGAAGGCTTTATCACAGCGTTTCCCAAACCTCCCACATGCCAGCCCTCCTGTGAGCCAGGAGAGTGTGCTCTCACTGAAACCAACAGGGAGGCTCATTGGGGGGTCTGGAAAAGCTGAAGGGTGAGAAACCAAATTCTTGAGAGACCAAATTCTGGCCGTTCCCACACACAGGGCATCTTGATTCCTTTAGTTTTTAATATTTACCTGTTGATGATGAGGGTGGCATGCTTTCCAGTCCAAACCATACTGCATTAACTTGTCTGAATATGGATAGAGTTTAGCAGTGATTCCGTTTCACGTGGTGTTTTTTTCTAAAGCTTCAGATGACTGATATAAAGGAGACGGGATAGCCTGGCAGATGTTTTTCATGTTTGTTAGCTATGGCTTGACTAGTTCAATATCGTTGGTGGAGGGATCAATGCAATGACAAATAGTAGTGGTGGTTGTTAATGTCTTTGAAAGCTTCTTCTCTTAATATTAACCTCTCTCAGTCTATCATCGTTGATCTTTTAAATAGAATAGAATAGAATAGAATAGAATAGAATAGAATAGAATAGAATAGAATAGAATACAGTAGAGTAGAGTAGAGTAGAGTAGAGTAGAGTAGAGTAGAGTAGAATAGAATAGAATAGAATAGAATAGAATAGAATAGAATAGAATAGAATAGAATAGAATAGAATAGAATAGAATAGAATAGAATTTTTGAATCTTACCTGGTTAAACCAGCTGTGCCATGTTATGTCATCATTATTAATTGTGAAACTTTGATTTGTGGGAACTCCAGAATCCACCTTCCCAACTTTCACCCTAACAAAGGATTTGTTCGAAAAAAGAATCCAGTTCATTACATCCAGACCAGCTAGTAGTTCTCCATTGGAATCAAGAGAAACCTCATCCCCAACACTATTATTAAATGAAAGACCTTTCAAGAAGTGATGCACCTAGAATAAAAAGGGAAAGGCAGAGTTTTAGAAAAATATAGTTGTATGTTTGGGGAAAACATCTAGTAGTGTGAGGAGGAATATGGAAGTCATAACTCAACTGAAATAAAATTTCCTGTTAATAGAAAAGAGGAGTGGAAATGGAATTAAAGATAGTTTACAACTTCCTTTAGAATATGTTACTTGAGGATGCTCTTGCTATTTACAAGACCATTATAATTTACCTGATTACCTGAGGACATTCTTGCCATTTACCTGCCAGGCAACTTGATTAAGAAGGTTCAAACTCCCTTCAACTATTGTTTTCCTATGTCTAAATCTAGATGACCACATGGCACGTAAAGCATAGGCCACTGCATAGACGGAATTATAGATGCTGTAACTGTGACCAATCATGCTTGTTTCAAAAACAATTTTAGGAAGGTTTTCCATATTCTCTCTCCCAGTGCAGAGATCTCCAACCACCTTGTCAACCAGTGAAGTTTGAAATATACAATTGAAGGCATGTTGCCAGAAGTCTACGATAAAGCCATCTGCTTTTGGCTTCAGAGGATTTCCACTTTCAAGAAAAGACTGAAATCCAGGGGGGTTGTTGCTATGAATTGTGAAGGACAGAGCACCATGGATTATTTGAGTATCCCAGTCCTTTTGATAGACAGTTGATGCAAGTTCTGCTTGAGAATTCAATATCCATACTTTTCCTTTTGTTGCATCTCTATCATGTTCTTTGTTTGAAAGATACGGTAACCATCTCAGGAGAACCAAGGCATTGGAGTCACCATACATAATCATAACATTGCTTTTGGTTCTCATGATTTTATCATATAATTTTGTACCTTGTTCAAACACAGAAGATAATCCATTAACTGAGTATAGATAGGCAATTCTTTTTATGAACGTAAAGCAAATGCCATGCTTAGAAAATAGTGGAATGATCATATCTAGAACTCGTTCTCCATTATCATTATCCATCACAGTAATTCCAATCCATGTCCATTTGAAATGGAGGAGCAAAGATAGAATCCCATCATACTGAAGTCTTTCCATAGGGCTCATTTGGAAGAAGGAAAGGCCTGGGGTTTTATAATTCATGATTGGAGCAGAGCCATAGATGAGCTGAAAGAAGTTTGGAGGGGGCAGAATGAAAGAGAGAGAGAGAGAGAGAGAGAGAAGGAAAAGGAAATCTGTTTTACAGATTTAAAAAATCTTGTAGATCCAGAGACATAAAAATGATAGTATGCTTCAATTTTTATATATACTGTATTTCCCTGAAAATAAGACCTGGTCTTATATTTATTTTGCCTCCAAAAGAGGCACCAGGTCTTATTTACAGAGGGTATCTTACCTTAGGACCACAACTGTCACGCATCCCATGCCCCGACACCTGTTGCGCCACTGCTTGACTTCTTCTGTGGCCGCTTGCCACCACTTGTGGCCAAATGCCATGTAGTGCATTGCGCCATTGTCACTGCTCACAGCAGAATGCTGCATGGTGCTTCAGCTGCAAGTGGCATCAAGCAACCACAGAAGTCAAGCAGCGCCACAACAGGTGGCAGGGTGTGGGAGGTCTGGCTATGGTGTCCTAAGGTAAGATACTCTCTGAAAATAAGACCTGGTGCCTCTTTTGGAGGAAAAAAATATACTGCTCAAAAAAATAAAGGGAACACTTAAACAACACAATGTACTGTATTTAATAGTAGGATGTCTTATCTTGTGTTCCCTTTATTTTTTTGAGCAGTATATATAAGACCAGTAAGTAAGTGGGTGTGGGACGTGTGGGACAGCGTCACCCCCCTACCCCTGCCCTAGCTTGATTTTTAGGGGTGCACCACTCACCAATACTAGGGCTTAGTTTTGGGGTAGGGCTTATATTAGGCCCACCCTCAAAAATCAAGCTAGGGTTTACTATCAGGCTGAGTCTTATTTTCGGGAAAACACGGTATATACTGAAGCTGATATACTTTACCTGTGGAACCTTGTAGATGTCCAAGATATTTGCAATGTCAATTGAGGTTTTAGAGTCTAGTCCCCCAATCACTGCTGTCAGATTGTTGTGGATGCCACAGATGTAGTTAGGAACAAAACTTTTCAAGTTGTAAAGCAGTAACATTACGGCATAGTAAGTCTTCTGTGAACTGAAGTGACTGTCATAAATGTGGAAACCCAAGGTGACATTCGGTAAGAGATGAGGGTTTTCATTGATCTCTTTCACTGCAAATACCAAGGCTAGGATGTGTTGGTAATTCTTTGTCACTAAACTACAATAGAAAACAGACTCTATGTGAAAATATATAGAGCTTTCTTTAAAGGAGATCAAAAGCACCAAACCAACCCAGTCCTGTCTCTTCCTTATAATTGCCTTTTTATATTTCTCATTTCTCTTTTATTGGCTCATTCTGGCTGATTCTGGTAATTTAATCATTTTCAGAAATTTATATCATATAAAAATCTTTATTAATTTTGTTTTCTTGACAGAAAGAATCATTTAGAAAAGATTGCAGATTCCAGAGCATACTTTTTTATATTAGATAAATGAGATCCTTTTCTTATTTATTGAGGATTTTCATGATTTAGCCCACTTTCTTATGTCCCATTGTTTTAATACTTCAAAGATCTCTACAATTTACTAAGATGGTTTCTGAATTAAATAAATCGATATAATAAAGTAGTCTTATACATAATTTACCATTAAATAATTTATTGTATTAGAACCTAATATTTCAGGAGGTAATATAGTATCTCTGAAGAATGGATATAAGTGTAGAAGAAAAGACTCTCTAAAGAAGAAAAGCAAGTTTTGTCCCATCTCAAAGTCTAGAATTGGGAAGGGATGATCTAGTAATGTGTCTGAATATACAGAAATCCTTGAGGAGAGAATAGAACCATATACTAAAGTGGAAAAGTTGATGGACGGTCTATAAAGACATAGTAGAATTTTCTCAGTCTTCAGTATTCTTTCCTGATGTTTTTTTTCCCAGGTAAATTTGCAAACTTTACAATAACTTATAGTTGTACAATGTGCTGCCTTTTATTGCTTCGGGTTTCCACAAAACATCTTCTATGATATGAGTTTCCTATAGTGAGTTTCATGTTTTCTTAATTTATTTTCACAAAATATATATCCTTCAAAAGATAGTATGTTGACAAAATAAAGCAAAACTAGGAATGAAAGATTTTTTAAAAGACAAATATAACTTCATTCCAATACATTCTTATTTTCTAATGTAGAATTTTCTACTTTACAACCTGGTATTTGGGGAAATTAATAAGTATCTTCTAAGAAATAGACATGAATGTACAACAAAATTCATTATCAAATGAAAGAATCAAAACATGGTTTTTCTTACATTCAAAATTAAACATGGAGAAATATATATATATATATATATATATATATATATATATATGACGTGCACGACATGAAGACAAACAGCGCAAGAATTCACAAATTACCTCATTGCATCAAATCCAAGATTGCACCAGCACACAACCACTCTGCAATGTCGAACACAAGGAAGAAGAGCAACAACCATTTAAGATCCCTGGCATGAGAACACGGACAATGACCAGAGTTATGGCTACAACACATGGAGCTATAAACAATTCACTTTTAACAGCAGATACCCAGAGACAAATACATCCCAAAAACAGATGCGTGACAACTCAAAGAAATAAGGCAGACCTCAACAAACAGGTCTGAGCAGAGTGCAGACACCAACAGTATAAACGGAATCTCCCCACCCCAGCATCTCCATCCAGACGACGTTCGCAGTTGGCCAACGGAATCCCCTTCATGGATTACTGCCTTGTCGTGGTGAAGGGGCTTGCGTAATTCAATGAAGCTATGAGCTATGCCGTGCAGGGCCACCCAAGACGGAAAGGTCATAGCAGAGAGTTCTTCGAACTAGGTATCAGCGAACTAAAATGGACAGGAATGGGTGAATTTAATTCAGATGAACATCAGGTATACTACTGCGGGCAAAAATCCCTCAGAAGAAATGGAGTAGCCTTCATAGTCAATAAAAAAATAGGAAAAGCAATACTGGGATACAATCCTCAAAATGACAGAATGATCTCAGTTCAAATCCAAGGCAAACCATTCAATATCACAGTAGTCAAAGTCTCTGCCCCAACCACCGGTGCTGAAGAGGATGAAATTGACCGGTTCTATGAAGCCCTACAGCACCTTATAGAACTAACACCCAAAAATGATGTCCTTATCATCATGGGGGATTGGAATGCTAAAGTAGGAAGCCAAAAGATAACTGGAATAACAGGCAAGTTTGGCCTTGGAGTACAAAATGAAGCAGGGCACAGGCTGATAGAATTTTGTCAAGAGAATACGATGGTCATAGCAAACACTCTTTTCCAACAACCCAAGAGACGGCTTTACACATGGACAACACCAGACGGTCAACACAGAAATCAGATTGACTATATGCTCTGCAGCCAAAGATGGAGAAGCTCTATACAGTCAGTAAAAACAAGACCAGGAGCTGACTGTGGCTCAGACCATGAGCTTCTTGTTGCAAAGTTTAGGCTTAAATTAAAGAAAGTACGGAAAAGCGCTAGGCCAGTCAGGTATGAATTAAATCATATCCCTGTTGAATATACAGCAGAGGTGACAAATAGATTTAAGGAATTAGATCTGATAGACAGAGTGCCTGAAGAACTATGGACAGAGGTTCGCAACATTGTACAACAGGTAGCAACCAAAACCATCCCAAAGAAAAAGAAATGCAAGAAAGCAAAATGGCTGTCTGAGGAAGCTTTGCAAATAGCTGAGGAAAGGAGGGAAGCGAAAGGCAAGGGAGAAAAAGAAAGATATGCCCAATTAAATGCAGAATTCCAAAGAATAGCTAGAAGAGATAAGAATTCCTTCTTAAATGAACAATGCAAAGAAATAGAAGAAAACAATAGAATAGGGAGGACCAGAGATCTTTTCAAGAAAATTGGAGAGATGAAAGGAACGTTTCATGCAAAAATGGGCATGATAAAGGACCAAAATGGCAGGGACCTAACAGAGGCAGAAGAGATTAAAAAGAGGTGGCAAAATTACACAGAGGAACTATACAAGAATGAGCTTAACGTCCCTGATAATCACAATGAGGTGGTCACTGACCTCGAGCCAGACATCCTAGAATGTGAAGTGAAGTGGGCCTTAGAAAAGCTGAGCAACAACAAAGCTAGTGGAGGTGACAGTATTCCAGCTGAGCTATTCAAAATCTTAAAAGACGATGCAGTAAGAGTGCTACATTCAATTTGCTAGCAAATTTGGAAAACTCAACAGGGGCCACAGGATTGGAAAAGATCAGTTTACATTACAATTCCAAAGAAAGGCAGTGACAAAGAATGTTCAAACTATCGCACCATTGCACTCATTTCTCATGCTAGTAAAGTTATGCTTAAAATTCTACAAGCTAGACTCCAGCAGTATGTGGATCGAGAACTACCAGAAGTACAGGCAGGATTTCGAAGAGGCAGAGGAACTAGAGATCAAATTGCTAACATGCTGGATCATGGAGAAAGCTAGAGAGTTCCAGAAAAAATCTACTTCTGCTTCATTGACTATGCTAAAGTCTTTGATTGTGTGGATCATAACAAACTCTGGCAAGTTCTTAAATAGATGGGTGTACCAGACCATCTTATTTGTCTCTTGAGAAACCTATATGTGGGCCAAGAAGCAACAGTGAGAACTGACACGGAACCACTGATTGGTTCCAAATTGGGAAAGGAGTCCGGCAAGGCTGTATACTGTCGCCTTGCCTATTTAACTTGTATGCAGAGCACATCATGAGAAAGGCAGGGCTAGATGAATCAAAAGTTGGAATTAAGATTGCCGGAAGAAACATCAACAACCTAAGATATGCAGATGATACCACTCTAATGGTAGAAAGTGAAGAGGAACTAAAGAGCCTCTTGTTGCAGGTGAAGAAGGAGAGTGGAAAACTTGGGTTGAAACTAAACATTAAGAAAACCAAGATCATGGCATTTGGCCCTCTCAATTCCTGGCAAATAGATGGGGAAGAAATGGAGGTAGTGACAGATTTTATTTTCCTGGGCTCCAAGATCACTGCAGATGGGGACTGTAACCAAGAAATTAAAAGACGCTTGCTCCTGGGGAGGAAAACCATGGCAAATCTAGACAGCACACTAAAAAGCAGAGACATCACCCTGTCAACAAAAGTGCGTATAGTTAAGGCTATGGTCTTCCCAGTTGCAATGTAGGGCAGTGAAAGCTGGACCATAAGAAAGGCTGAGTGCCAAAGAATTGAAGCCTTTGAACTATGGTGCTGGAGAAGACTCCTGTGAGTCCCTTGGTCAGTCCTAGAGGAGATCAACCCTGACTGCTCTTTAGAAGGCCAGATCCTGAAGCTAAAACTCAAATACTTTGGCCACCTAATGAGAAGGAAGGACTCACTGGAGAAGAGCTTAATGCTGGGAAAGATTGAGGGAAATAGAAGAAGGGGACGACAGAGAATGAGGTGGCTGGATGGAGTCACTGAAGCAGTAGGCGTGAGCCTAGATGGACTCCAGAAGATGGTAGAGGACAGGAAGGCCTGGAGGAACATTGTCCATAGGGTCGCAATGGGTCGGACACGACTTTGCAACTAACAACAACAACAACAACAACACCACACACACACACACACACACATATATATATATATATCACTCATTAATAGAAATAGCACATCAAAGATGAGTTTAATGATATATTCAGATGTAACTGTTTTTGACAATTAAGCATACATTTTTTATTGTTTGCATTAAATTTATTTATAAAGATTGAAAAAAGCAAATTGATGTAGTCATACTTTAAATTTGCTTCTCAATATTACTTAAGAGAAATTAAATCCAAGAATGATTATAGGTCAAATGGCCATAACTCATGGCTAAATACATGTTTCATTTATCAAATTTTACCCTCATATGAAAAACTGACTAGCTGGAAAAAGAAAATTCCTAAGCAATTAATTGTAGTAAGAAGAGGAAAATCAGAGATCTGGTTTCTGAAATGAAACCCTTATGTTTTCTCATTTATTTCTTTTTTCTCTCTTATTTTCTTTGGTACTTTAATTGTTGTCAAATAATATTTTGTTTGTCCATTTTTCTTTTATCAGTAAGTAACAATACAATTTAAGTAACAATACAATTGAGACCTTAATAATAAATACTAATAAAGAATGAACACTTTATGGTACAAATACTTTAGTGCAATCTGTAGTGGGATTTTTTGTGTTGTATTCATTAATATTCACTAAAGCAAATTTATTCATTTCTTTAATGCTATATTCATTCTTGTTTAAAAAATAATATTACACTTAATAACATTGATATTCTAAAGTTTAATTAATAGTTAAATAATATATCTGTTTATTTTATTCTTTAAGTTATTTAAATATTAGCATATTAATAATCCTCAATCAATACTAAAATATTACTGCATCAAAATAATAGAATGTATTATGATTTACAGCAACAAAATAAAAACTTCAAGGAGGAGCTCCATTTATTTAATATTCTATGAGTATTTTCTATATCAAGCTAATTAAACTTTCTTTGGGCTGCAGATATTCTTTTGGACTGCTAAGTCTTCTAAGAAAATATATAAAAGTAAAAATTCTTACATAAGGTCTTCATGCAAAGATGGTGGGGGAACTTCCTTGAAATTTAAAGCATTGTTCATGAAATATGCTAGAGTTGCTATGCTGCCAATTATTATGTCTCCTGATTCAGGATAAGTATGCTGTGGCTTATTAAGAGTTTGAATTTTACATTTTATATTATAAGCATTGCATGCTTTAAGAGACAACAATGCTACCAGCAAATGTACTACAAGCAGCATCTTCAGTGCAAGTCAAATATTTTTTTCTGCACTGGCATTTAATATTTATTTGACAGACATTTAATTCACAGAATTTTAATTGGCAGAAACTTAATTCACAGATTAATGTGATAACTTACTATAAGATTACCATTACAGTTAGAACTCTTGTGATTAAAAAAAGAAAAACCTACCCCACATCAAGTTAAAAAATCTAAATCTATTTTTATTCTATCTTCAGTTAAAATACGTGCATGTATTTTCACCTTCTTTTGTACTTGCAAATGGAAAATCCAAGGCAAATGAAACCAAGAGAAACATTAATTATCAGTCTTGGGATAATTAAGATAATTAAAGAGTAAGATATTGGCCACTGCAGTCCCCATGGCATATGAGGAAAACTTGTTGCCTTCCACGTTTAATAAACTTCAGCTTTATCAAAAAGAACAACTATATACTAAATATCCAACAGATGATAGATAGATAGATAGATAGATAGATAGATAGATAGATAGATAGATAGATAGATAGATAGATAGACAGACAGACAGATAGATGCTGAAAATATCTAAGCCGCCCTTGCCGAACATGGCATCCTCCAGATATATAAAACTACAGCTTGCAAATTTCCTGTCATATAGGGGGGAAAAAGAGAAAATTATTCTGATATTAGTGGCCTGGATGTTGCCAAATCCAATGCTGCATTTTTTTTATTCCATTAAAGATTTGGGAGGGAATTGTGTTGGTGTATCTTTCCACCATAAGCAGAAGTGACCAATCCTCACAGATATACAAAAAAAAGCTAACTTGTGATTATACTTGAGTGTATTGGGCCTTCCCTGTTTTCATTCTTCCACCTTCATCTTTTTGATCACTAACAACTTAAAAAGGGAAATCAATCTGTATTTCAACCATAAGGTCAGCAGTCATGAATGAATGAATGAATGAGTGAGTGAGTGAGTGAGTAAATGGTGAATGCAAGTCTACCATTTGTTATCTCCCTTCTACTTTTTTCTTCAGTCTATTTAAAATGAAATATACAACTAAGTGGTATGCTAAATCATCGCATCCGCAGATAATCGCCGGGCCGCCCTGTTTAAGGTGACTCGCTCCCTCCTTAATCAGGAGGTGAGGGAGGAGCCCTTGCAGGGGCGGGCCAAGGAGTTTAGCTATCATCTGACGGACAAAATCGCTCAGATTCGAGCCGGTTTCGATTCTGACTGGGCAGAGACTGATGGGGAGGAATCGAGCAGTCTAGAGAATGTTACCTGGAGTGAATTCGATCCTGAGACCCAGATGAGGTGGACAGGATCATGAGGAGACTGAGTTCCACCATGTGTTTATTGGACCCATGCCCCTCCTGGCTGGTATATGCAGCCCGGGAGAAGACACAAGGCTGGCTCCAGGCAGTAATAACTGCTTCTTTGAGGGAGGGCAGCTTCCCTGCCACTGTTCTGTACCAGCCGGCCCTGCAGCAAAAGCAGGGACAACCCCTTTACAAATGGCAAGAGGCTGGAATAAAGCCTGCCAAATTTATTAACATAAAACAGAGCAAGACAAGACACCAACCATGAAACAGGAACTATGAAACAGGAACTATCCAAGCGGTTGCCTTCAGCAAACCAGCTCTCCCACACATTCCCCTTAAATACAGTTCAGGGTGTGGCCTCTCTCTGCCTCCTTCCGAGGTGCCCCATTGCCTTCCTCTGTTTACTCCTGATTGACTGCCTCCTGCTCTGGGCGTCCTTGAACAGGGCCAGCTGTGGGTCATCTTCATCCACGCTGTCAGGCTCACACAGCTGGGTCTCCGTTGTGACCAGGTGGGAGGGGCTGGCTGAGGGCTCTGCGGAGCCTCAAGGCCATCATCAGCAAGCTCTTCAACACCCCCCTCCTCCTCCTCTGAGTCGTCCGACCCAACTGCCAAACCCACAGGCTGACACTGAATCACAACACTATCCCGCACCGCAGGGCCCTTCCCCCGGGTCTGCCAATCCGGATGTGGTCGGGATGGAAATTGTTCATGAAATGCAGTCACCAACGCAGGGGCATGAACGGAGGTCGCATCTTCCCAGGTGAAGTCCTCTGGTCCGTAACCTTTCCATTCAATCAGGTACTGGAAACGACCTTTCAGCCAACGGAAGTCCCTGATGCTGGCGACCTCGTACTCGGGGGTGCTGCCTCCATCATGAGGTCCTTATGGGGGAGGTTCCGCTCGGCGGAGTGGACAGGCCGGTTGCTCGGGGACCAACAGAGACCGATGAAAGACTGGGTGCACACGCAGGGAACGTGGCAGAGTTAAGCGATAGGCAACCGGATTGATGACAGCCTCGACTGGGAACGGTCCTAAATATCGGTGATCTAATTTTCTCACCGGCTGTGTTGATGGTAGGTTCCTGGTGGACAACCAGACCCGATCTCCCACCGATAGTAGAGGCGTATCCCGTCTTGACCGATCAGCAAACCTTTTGTTATCGGCCTTGGCCTTCTCTAACTGATGTCGCACCAATCGATGGATCGCCTGTAACTCTGCCATGAAGTTGTTCACTGCCGGCTAGGTGAGTCCACGGGAGAAAGGGGGAAAAACCAGGGGTGGTATCCCACATTGGCCAAGAACGGTGTCATCTGTGTGGAGGTGTGCTGCGAATTGTTAAATGCAAACTCAGCTATGGCCAGATAGTCCACCCAATTGTTTTGCTGCAGATTGACGTAGCAGTGCAGATATTGTTCCAGGATACCAATGACCTTCTCGGTTCCCCCGTCAGTTTGAGGATGATGCGCGGACGAGAGGCAAATTTTGATATCCAACGCATGCATCAACTCCTGCCAGAAGTGGGCTGTAAACTGGGCCCCCCTATGAGAGACGACTATATCAGGGAGGCCGTGCAGCCGAAACACCTGCTGAATGAACATACGACTAGTGGTGCGGGCTGACGGTAAGCCGCGACAGGGGATGAAGTGCGCCATCTTGGTCAGCATGTCTACCACCACATACACTGTCATAAAACCAGAGGATGGGGGTAAATCCATCAGAAAGTCCATGGACACAGCCCCCCAGGGTCTTTTGGGTGTCAGCAAAGGCTGCAGTAATCCAGGCGGGGCCCCTGTCACTGACTTGGCCTGCCTGCATGGGATGCAGGAGGTAACATAGGACTGGACGTCGTGTCGGACTCGGGGCCACCAGAAGGTATGGGAGACCAGGTTCAGGGTCTTGAACAGGCCAAAATGCCCCACCGCCGGGTTATCGTGACACTGGCTGAGGATGAGTCCCCTGAGTGGCCCTCCCGGAACGTAGAGCCGGTCACGATAATACAAGAGTCCATCCGTGACCGTCCAAGAAGAATCTGGCCCCACCTCCTCCTTCCGCTGAGCCACCCACACCTCCTGCTGCTGTGCCTCCCAGATCCGAGCCTGTATATCAACCGGCTCCCGCACCGCAGCAAAAGACTCGACGGGGATCACTGTCCTGGGCAGAAGCTTGTCTTCCACTCGGGAATATTCGGGCTTCCTGGACAGAGCATCCGCTCTTTGATTGTGCCCGCTAGGTATGTACCGAACCCGGAAGTCAAACCTCGCAAAGAAAAGAGACCACCGGATCTGGCGTTGGTTCAAATTCCTAGTGGTCTGCAGGCTTTCCAAATTCTTATGGTCCGTCTGGACCTTGATTTGATGCCGCGCTCCCTCCAGATGATGCCTCCAGGCCTCGAACGCCACTTTGATGGCCAGCAGCACCTTCTCCCAGATTATATAATTGTGCTCCGAAGGGTTCAGTTTTTGTGAATGGTACGTGCAAGGGAAGAGGGTACTGTTGGGCATCATTGCCTGGAGTAACACCACCCCAATGGCAATGTCGGAGGCTTACGCCTCCACAACAAACGGCCATTGCGGGTCAGGATGCTTCAAGATGGGCTCCTTCATGAAGGCTTCCTTCAAAGTCTGGAAAGCCTGTTGTTCTGGAGCATTCCACTCGAACCGAGTCTTCTTCTGCAGGAGCCGGGTGAGGGGGGCTGTCAAGGCAGCAAACCCAGGGATGAAAGTTCGGTAATAGTTGGCGAACCCAAGAAGTCGCTGAACATCCTTCATGCGACGCTGGGGTTGCCAACTCTGCAAAGACTCAACCTTACTCGGGTACATGGTGATGCCCTCAGGAGAAATGCAGTGACCCAGGAAATCGATGGTCACCTGGTAGAACTGGCACTTCTCCAACTTGGTAAACAGCCGATGTTCTCGGAGTCGCTGCAGGACCTGATGGAGATGCTGATGGTGCACCTCACACGACGGGGAGTAGATCAGGATGTCGTCCAAGAAGATCACGACAAACCGATCCAACAAATCCCGGAAAATGTCGTTCATGAAATGTTGAAACATGGCGGGGGCATTGGTCAGGCCAAATGGCATCACCGTGTACTCAAAATGTCCATAGCGAGTACCAAACGCCGTCTTCCACTCATCACCCGACTGAACCCTGACGAGGTTGTAAGCTCCACGCAGGTCCAGTTTTGTGAAGATCTTAGCCTCCCAGAGTTGGTCCAAGAGTTCGGGGATGAGGGGCAGCGGGTAACGATTGCGCACCGTGATGGCGTTGAGTTTCCTATAATCGCAGCAAAGCCGCAATTCACCCAACTTCTTTTTGATGAAGAGCACGGGTGCAGACGCGGGCGAGGATGAGGGCCGGATGAAACCGCGAGCCAAATTCTTCTCCAGAAAGTCCCGCAATGCAGCCAACTCAGGGTCCGACATGGAGTACAAACGCCCCACTGGGAGTTGCGCATCAGGGACTAAATCAATGGGGCAGTCATAGGGCCTGTGCGGGGGTAATTGATCCACCTCTGTCTCACTGAACACATCAGCAAAGTCGGACAGTTTGGGAGGAAAGGAAACCCCTGGGGAACCCTCCACCTGGCCGGCACAGATATGGCGGGTGTGGTCCACGCACTGCAAGCTTGGAAAGGTGACCAAGTTCTGTGACCAATAGATCTGTGGGTCATACGCCCGGAGCCACGCCAGTCCCAAGACTACGGGGAAGTGCAGATCTGAGGTGATATAGAACTGGATGGCCTCCACATGGGAACTGATGGCCATACATAATGGTTGCGTGGCGGCCGTAATTGGCCCAGACAGTAGCACTCGACCATCGATAGTCTCCACTAACATGGGCGGATCCACCGGGCACTGGGGAACAGCCCATTTGGCTGCAAATGCTGAGTCCATAAAATTTGTGGTGGCCCCAGAGTCAATTAAGGCATGGACTGGAATCCCCTCTGGCTTGCCAGGAAGGATCAGACGTGCCTCCATTATCAGATGCCGTGGAGGTCCACAGGCAGCATCGGAAAGACATTGCTCAGTGTTGTTGTGGGACGCCTGATCTATCACACCGTCTAGATCGGGCTCAGGGTGTTTCCCGACAGAAAAGTAGTGGACTTTCTCGGGGCACACTCGGTCACTGATGCCCGCTGTCGCTTCTTTGGGCAAAAAGCAGCCAAATGCCCAGGGTCCCCACAGTAAAAACACAACCCCCCCAATTGTCGTCTGTTCATTTCAGTCACCGATAGACGAGACCTGGTGGCACCCAGCTCCATTGGCTCCTCCCTTTGAACTGGGGGCTTACGCACAACAGGGGCTGCAGGGGTCTGTGGGGTGGCACAGCGACTCCTTCGCTGCTGCAACCAAGCATCGATCCGCAGGCAGAGATGGATCAGCCCATTCACGTCTGAGGAATACCACACGGGCCAGCTCATCCAACATCTCCTCCGACAATCCATCCTGGAAGGCATCCACAAGTGCAGCCTCATTCCAGGCAGAATCCTGGCTAAGCAGCTGAAAATCGCTGATATAGCCCTGTAGGGGGCATTGACCCTGCCTCAGAGCTTTCAGGCGTCGAGTAGCAGTCTGCGTCTTAATACATCAGACGCATATGATCACAAAACCTCACAAAGTTGTCCAACAATGGGCTAGGTTGAGCCAGCAGAGGTGTGCCCCAACGAGCTGCATCACCCGAAAGAAGGCTTAACACAAACCCCACCTTATCCCGGTCAGTGGGGAAATCAGCTGCTCTCACGCTGATAAAGAGCTGGCATTGTCCCAGGAAAGCAGGAAACAGTTCTGGATTGCCAGTAAATTTATCCGGCATCGCAACTTGGCATTTTCTCCTGGGTGGGGGTGATGGTGGGGGTGCAACATGGACCTGAGCTTGCAGTTGAGCCACCTGAGCTGCCAGCAAAGTGAGTTGCTGGGTGAGCTGGGCATTCTCAGCATGTAGCTGCTCCATAATAATAGTAAGGGGTGGGGGGCTGAAGGCAAACTGTTCTGTACCAGCCTGCTACTGGCCCTGCAGCAAAAGCAGGGACAACCCCTTTACAAATGGCAAGAAGCTGGAATAAAGCCTGCCAAATTTATTAACATAAAACAGAGCAAGACAAGACACCAACCAAGAAACAGGAGCTATGAAACAGGAACTATCCAAGCAGTTGCCTTCAGCAAACCAGCCCTCCCACACATTCCCCTTAAATACAGTTCAGGGCGTGGCCTCTCTCTGCCTCCCTCCGAGGTGCCCCATTGCCTTCCTCTGTTTACTCCTGATTGACTGCCTCCTGCTCTGGGCGTCCTTGAACAGGGCCAGCTGTGGGTCATCTTCATCCACGCTGTCAGGCTCACACAGCTGGGTCTCCGTCGTGACCAGGTGGGAGGGGCCCGGCTGAGGGCTCTGCGGAGCCTCAAGGCCATCATCAGCAAGCTCTTCAACACCCCCTCCTCCTCCTCTGAGTCGTCCGACCCAACTGCCAAACCCACAGGCTGACCCTGAATCACAACCGCCACCTTGAAGGAGGCGGTGGTGAGGCCCCTCCTCAAGAAGCTTGCCCTGGATCCAGCCATTTTGAACAACTATCCTCCAGTCTCCAACCTTTGCTTTCTTGCGAAGGTTGTTGAGAGTGTGGTGGCACATCAGCTCCCTCTGTTCCTGGAGGAAACTGACTATCTGGACCCGTACCAATCGGGTTTTAGGCCTGGGTACAG
The DNA here is from genome assembly GCF_947247035.1 of Vipera ursinii. Classification (NCBI taxonomy): domain Eukaryota; kingdom Metazoa; phylum Chordata; class Lepidosauria; order Squamata; family Viperidae; genus Vipera; species Vipera ursinii. Next base: position 20,543,135 of record NC_139517.1, on the reverse strand, counting down.
CACGGAGACGGCATTGCTTGCGCTGGTGAATGATCTCTGACGGGCTCGAGACAGGGGTTGTTCCTCTGTCCTAGTCCTATTAGACCTCTCAGTGGCTTTTGATACCATTGACCATGGTATCCTACTGCGGCATCTCAGGGGGTTGGGAGTGGGGGGCACTGTTTTACAGTGGTTCTCCTTCTACCTCCTGGGATAATTGCAGTCGGTGTTGATGGGAGGGCAGAGGTCTGCCCTGAGGCCTCTCATTTGTGGAGTTCCTCAGGGGTCGGTCCTCTCTCCCCTCTTGTTCAACATCTATATGAAGCCGCTGGGTGAGCTCATTCGTGGTTTTGGGGTGGGGTATCATCAGTATGCTGATGATACCCAGCTTTTTCTTTCCACCCCGAACCAACCCAATGATGCCCTCGATGTGATGTCCCGTTGCCTGGAGGCGGTTTGGGTTTGGATGGGGAGAAACAGGCTTTGTCTCAATCCTGCCAAGACTGAGTGGCTGTGCATACCGGCATCTCAGAGTAACCAAGCTTTTCCATCATTAACTATGGGGGGGTGAGGTGTTACCGCTTGTTGATAGGGCCTGCAACTTGGGCGTCCTCCTGGATTCACGTCTCAGTTTGGAAGATCATATAGGAGCCGTGGCCAGAGGGGCTTTTGCCCAGGTTCACTTGGTGTGCCAGTTACAGCCCTATCTAGACCGAGATGCCCTACGCACAGTCACCCATGCGCTCATGACCTCCTGGCTAGACTACTGCAATGCTCTCTACATGGGGCTGCCCCTGAGGACCACTTGGAGGCTTCAGCTGGTGCAGAATGCAGCCGTGCGAGTTGTGATGGGAGTCTCCCGATACTCCCATGTAACACCTCTTCTCCGTGAGCTGCATTGGCTTCCAGTTGCCCTCCGGGTGAGATTCAAGGTGCTGGTGATGACCTATAAAGCCCTAAATGGCATGGGCCCGGATTATCTGAGGGAGCACCTGCTGCCAGGATCAATTTCCCATCGTCCTGTGCACTCCCACAGGGAGGGCCTCCTCAGGGTAGCGCCGGTCAAGGATTGCCGACGGGCGATCCCCAGGGGGAGGGCATTCTCTGTGGGCGTGTCTGACCTATGGAATCAACTGCCAACGGAACTCCGGACTGCCCCCGACCTTCGTTCAGTTCGCTGGGACCTAAAAACCTGGCTCTTTGAGCTATCTGGTCTGGACTGAGGGGTTTTAATGTTTTTAAATTGTGATTTTAATTTTTTGGGGCTAGACTAAGTTTAATTTTATTTTAATTTTATATTGTATTGTTTTTAAATTTTGCCTTGTAAACCGCGCTGAGTCCTTCGGGAGTAGGGTGGTATATAAACCGAAATAATAATAATAATAATAATAATAATAATAATAATAATAATAATAATAATAATAATAAATTCCAAGTCTTCTTATTTCTATCTAATTGTGATTTTTATTTGCAATGCATCTAAGCACAGAAATCAAAACCTTAATTAAAAAACTCTAGTTTTAAATAATTAAAATTTTTAGACATCAATGAGGTCCCCCAGGGCTGTTTTGGGCCTAGGGCTCTCCAACATCTTTATCAATTATTTGGATGAGGGGATAGATGGGGAACTTATCAAATTTGCAGACAATAGCAAGCTGGCAGGAATAGCCAACACTCCAGAAGATAGGCTTAAGATACAGAAGGATCTTGACAGACTTGAACATTGGGTGCTATCTGACAAAATGAAATTCAGTGGTGAAAAAAGTAAGGTTCTACATTTAGGCAAGAAAAAACAACAACAAACGCACAGGTACATTATAGATGGTAATTTGCTCAATAGTAGTAACTGTGAGAGGGATCTCAGAGTCCAAGTGGACAAATATGAGCTAGCAGTGTGCTGCAGCTGCCAAAAGAGCCAACACAGTGCTAGGCTGCATTAACAGAGGGAAAGAATCAAGATCACGTAAAGTGTTAGTACCACTTTATAATGCCCTTGGTAAGGCCAAACTAGGAATACTGCATCCAGTTTTGGTCATCACGATATAAATAAGATGTTGAGACTCTAAAAAGAGGTCAGAGAAGAGCAACAAAGATGATTAGGGGACTGGAGGCTAAAATATATAAAGAACAGTTGCTAGAATTAGGTATGTCTAGTTTAATGAAGAAAAGGACTAGGGATGACATGATAGCAGTGTTCCAATATCTCAGGGGTTGCAACAAAGAAGAGGGAGTCAAGCTATTCTCCAAAGCACCTGAAGGCAAGACAAGAAGCAATGGATGGAAATTAATGAAAGAGAGAAGCAACCTAGAACTAAGGACAAATTTCCTGACAGAACAATTAGTCAGTGGAACAACCTGACTCCAGAAGTTGTGAATTCTCCAACACTGGAAGTTTTTAAAAAGAGACTGGAGGACCATTTGTCTGAAATGGTGTAGGGTTTACTGCCTGAGCAGGGAGTTGGACTAGAAGACCTCCAAGGTCCCTTCCAACTCTGTTGTTGTTGTTGTTGTTATTGTTGTTGTTGTTATTCCAAAATGTTACATCAAATTAAATTGTTACATCAACAATTGTCTATATTAGCAGTTCAAGAAATAGAAACAAAACTGAATTATGTAAAGCAAAGACATTTTGAGTCTGCAAATAAACCAGGAAGATGGTTGGTGTATAAACTAAGAAAGGAAAAGGAAAAGAGAATGATTGAAAAGAATTGTGAAGGTAATAATGTAATAACAAATAATGACTCTATCAAAAAGTATTTCCGTAATTGTTATTCTAATCTTTATAAAAAAGGAGCTATACAGTATGTGTCTAAAATAGATGAATATCTATTTCACAAACTCAGAGGCAATTTATGAATGATTTAATAACTACCTTTGAAATATCAGAAACTATTAAAAATGAAATGGGGCAAAGCTCCAGGTCCATATGGTCTTACAAGCCAATATTATAAATGCTTTGAAGATGAACTTCTTCAGCCACTAAAGGATATAATGAATGATATATTACAGGGAGGGGGGGAAATGTCTCAAACTTGAAAAGATGCTAATATTGTGTTATTACCAAAGGAAGACCAAGATGTCACAAGGATAATGAATTATAGACCAATTTCATTACTAAATAACGACTATATAATTTTTGCTGCAATTTTGGCAGAAAGATAAAAGAATATTTTACAGGCATATATTCATGAAGATCAATCCGGCTTTCTGCCAAAAAGATAGTTAAGGGATAACCTGATGACTGTTTTGAATATTATTGAATATTTACAATATCATAATGAGAACCAGGCAACTTTAATATTTTTACATGCAGAAAAGACTTTGGACAATTTAAATTGAGCTTCTGAGTTTAGAGTTTTGAAAGATACAAATTTTGGGGAGAATTGTATTCAAGGGGTTAAAGAGGTTTATACATCACAGCAAACAAAGATTATTATTAATGGAGATTCAACCAATTCATGGGAATTTCAAAAGGGTACAAGACAAGGATGCCCCTTATCTCCCTTGTTGTTTATATTGATGCTGGAAGTCTTCAACAGAGATATTAGGCAAGATGAGAAAATAGCAGGTATAAATATCAACAAGGAAGTTTACAAATTGGGGCATTTGCTGATGACCTGGTTATATTTTTGCAAGATCCTAAAAATAATATAGAATGTTTGATGAGAAAATTAAATGAGTTTGGGGTTTTAGTGGGTTTTAAAATAAACTAACAGAAAACAACAATGCTTATTAAGAATATGACCTTCTGGGGCTATGATATAAGGATAAAACCAGAAAACTTTGTTTTGGGTTTAATGGAAAAAGACTTGGGGAAAAATGGAACTTTGATCTTATATATGTGTATGGCAGCAAGATTACTTTATGAACAAAAATGGAAGGACATTTCAATTCCCACAATGGAGGAATGGCTGCAGAAGGTGATGGAGTTAGCAGAGATGGCCAAACTGACTGTTTAGATTAAAGACAAAAACACTATTAGTTTTGTCTCTAAATGGAAAACAGTTCTGGACTTTGTGCTTGAGGTGGAAAAAAATGAAACTTTGATTTTGGATTTTAGTAATTAGATAGGTTTGTTGTTATAGAAATAGCTGGTTTATTCTATTATGTTAAAGCACTTCCATCTGCTTAAATTCTCTGGACTGAAGTGGGATAGAAGTAAAATAAATATATACTACAACTTATGAAATCTTGAATTTTCAATATTTTTGGATACATGTGACTTGAAATGTGTCTTGTTCTATTAACAATCCTTAAAACTAGATAAAAAAACACAATTAAACAAATAAATAGAAATTAATATTTTGGTGAGCTTCCTTGCAGGAACTTCCCACTTTAGGTCCTTTCACAAGAATTCTAAGGAATTAAGGTCAGGATTTTATTTGGATATCACAGCAGCTTAACTTTCTTTTGCTTTAAGCATTCTATATGGCTTGTGTCCTTGCTGCGTGACCCATTTTCTCTTGAACTTTAATTCATGTTTGGATATCTTGATAGTTTGAATTTGTTGGTTAAATTCAGAATTTGTAGTTCCAACAATAATGGTAAATTGTCCTTGTCTTGCCCAGCAAGCAGACCCAAACCATGTTACTGTCATCCAGGTCTTTCACAGTGTTTCCCTTTCACCAAACTAGGATGTCTAATTCAAGCCAAAAGTTATAGTTTGCTCTTTTCCAATAGCCTTTTAGCTTATCCATTTGCGATTTTGCAACCTACAGTACATACATCTTGCATACCACTGTTGTTCAGGTTCTCCTGAGGTGCTCTCGTGAACACTGACTGTCACCAATGTAAGAGAGGTCCACCCGCCTAAAGTATTATATGCTTTGATCTTGGTGTGATCATGGTTGTTCAACCATTTGGGAGAGGGGGGGGATAACAGTCATGTTGAATTGCTTTCATTTGTACATGATCTGCTGACTGAATTTTTCAAGCCTGCTGAGCATCAACAATTGTTTCAGGAGTGTCTTTGGTGATGTCACTGAGAATAGACCTGGGAGAGAGATTCTCCTTTCCCTGGGTCCGATTTTTCATTGCCAGTGGGTTTGTTTGGACTGAAAGCCACCCTGGAGAGGTGGCCACTAAGGGGTGAAGCTTTGGGGACCACGGGCCAGTGGTAGCCAGCTTGTTGGAGCCAAAGGAGCCCCTGGAATTGGCAGAAGAAAGGAGGACTGCATTCATGCGATTCTCCATTACCAGCTGATTGTCGGAGACAGAGAAGGAGCTCAGAATGACAGCAAACAGCTGAATTGGGTGAGAATGCCATCTTCTTTCTCAGTAGAGGTGGATTTATTGGCAATTAGCTCTTTTACAGCTCAGAGCGAAGCCTTTCATCTTTAGGGAGGGGGTGGAAATCCTTTTTTTTCCCTTCTGAACTCTAGTGGCAGTTTAAGCTTTTGTGCAACTTAAGAACTTCTCATATAGTAAACCTGTTTGAGCTTTAAGAGAACTTTTGGGAAGCTATTGTTCTTATAGAGGATTTTTGTTTTTTGATTTCTTGCTGGAAGCCATGTCAGTTTGTATTTTTTATCTCTTAGGCTCATTTTCTCTTTTGGCTTTTTTTTTTTCCTTTTTCTTTTTCCCTTTCAAATGTATCAGGAATGGACATTTTGTGTCGCCTGGTGGCTACAATGAGAATCTTTTTTCACTCTCACCTGTCTGGTGTTGATTTAGCCTAGAGGTTTGGCTGTGTGCCCAGACATTCCTTATCTAAGACCTTGAAACTTTTCTGAGAAAAGTCTTGATTTTACTTTATCTAGCCTCACAAAACAGACTATATTAATAAATAAAGGGTACCTATAGCCAACTGCTCCCTTGGATTATAACTATTGTGTTTTGGAACTATAACAAGCTGTCTTAGAAGAACTGGAAATTAAGAAAAAAAATTTCTTTTCTTCTTTTTTTGAATAGAATTTCGTGGACTATAAACCTGATATTTCCCCCCTTTTTCTATTTATCCTTTTTATTCTGGGAGGTTTTTTTCTTTCTTTTTTCTTTTTTCTTTTTTTTTTCTTTTTCTTTTTCTTTTTTCATTATCCTCCCCCCCTTTTTCTCCTGCTGCTATTTTTTACCTTTTTCTTTTCTTTTTATTTTTACCTATTCTTGTGGATTTTTTCCTCCTACCAATAGGAACTTATTGGATTATAAAAGCTGGCTGTTCAGCCACCCTGTGGATTACAATATAAGAAATAGGGAACAAGATGAGCACTTCAAACCTATCAAAACTTGGGAGAAAAGGATCTTCCACACCTGCCTTGACCTCTGCAAGTCCAGTACATCAAAAATCAATTACAACAGTGCTGCAGCAAGAAAAAATGGATGCCCAACAAAAAGACACTTAGACCATTTTGCAGGCAATTGCAGCCCAGACGGCATCCTTGACAAAAAAATTATGAAGACTTGAAAAATGATCTTGATAAAATGAATCCAAAAATTATTAACATATATACTCAAATTGAAAATTTTAAACAAACAATTACAGATAATCAGCAAAGGATCCAAAAAATGGAAGATAACTCAGTCAAAGTTGACCAAAATTAGAATCCTTAAAAGATGAAAATGAAAAATTGGTCCAAATAAATGGAGAATTGGAAGATTCTCTTGTAGTGATAGAGATGGAGCGAGCATCATATTTTTTTAAGATTTCAAAATTTAATAGAAGACAAGGAAGAGGACCTCCTAGACCTGATAACTGAATTACTTGCAGATGTTCTAGGAATGGGGAAGACCTAAATGGAAAGAGAATTGGATCAGGTCTACAGAGTTAACTCAAACTATGCTAGAAGAAATAAAATGCCTAGAGAAGTCCATGTTAGATTTCTTAAAAGATCCATAAGAGATGAGATTTTGAGAAAAGTAAGAGATCAACCATTAAAATACAAAGACAAAGAAGTAATTGTGCTCAAACAAATTCCTAGAAAGGTAAGAGAGGCTCGAAGAGATTATCAGTTCTTAACCAGGAAATTGGTTGAAAAAGGAGTCAATTTTAGATGGTTGATCCCAGAAGGGATCCTAATCTATTGGGATACGAAAAGATATAGACTGGACACCCCACTTAAAGCAATGGAATTTTTTGACACTCACAGAACATTCTTCGAAAAAGGTGATTCTGAACCCAAGAAACAAGAGGAAATGGTAGCTGAAGGAGCGGCCAAACAAACTGAGGAGAAAGAAGATAAAAACACATGCTTAGAAGAAGGTGCAAGACCAAGAGACCAGAGACAGATTAGATTGACTAGAAGACTGAGACCTAGATATGATTGAAAATTATGGAGAAGATTGGAATTTTATCAATAAATATAAATAGACTGAACTGTTGTGTCAGTAGTTAAAGGGGAGTGGTTTTCCTTAGGCGGGAAAACCTGGCACCGGGATTGGATGTTGTATTCTCGGCGGGAGATTCCAGCCCGGCGATTGGTTACTGTTTAAGTTGTATTGGCATATAAATATGGGGTTTAACGGCCACTGAGGCAGTTGACCATTGTGCATTCAATAAACGTTCTTGTTTAAACCTCGCTGTCAATGCTCGTCAATTCGAACATAACATGAACTCTCCTTTAAAAAGGAGAAATTTTTTTACAAGACTACAGAAATTAAAAATGGATATAATTTGCCTCCAAGAGACACATATTAAGAGACAACACTTTAAAATCCTAGAACAACTGAAAATGGGTAAACTTTACTTTACACTCACATCTCAAAAGAAAAAGGGAATAGCCCTTTATATTAAAGAAAACATGAATCCCAAACAAATTTATGCAGATAAAGAGGGGAGAATATTAATGGTGGAAATCATGATGGATCAAAAAGAGATATTGTTGGTAGCAATATATGCGCCTAATGATAAGCAAGAGCAATTCTACCAACAACTGCACAAGAAAATACTGGAGCTAAATTACCCAAATCTTTGTATAATGGGAGACTTTAATGCAATAGTAGATGAGACTCTGGAATACAAAAGCCATAAACAAAGAAGAAAAGGAGGTAATATACTACCAAAAGCCTTTTCAAAAATGAAAGAAGAATTGTGTATTCAAGTCATATGGAGAGACAGAAATCCAGAAAAACCACAATATACATTCTATTCAAATAGACATAAATCATTGGACCATGTTGTGGTTTCCCTTCTTGACTGACTATCATCCAGTCTTTTTTGCAACATGGAAGTGACTTATATAACCAGAATCTCTCCTACCATTTTGTGACCATGCCGGCTTATTAATCCTGATGTATTTCATAGATTCTTTGCTCTAACTCCCTCCCCTTCTCCCCCCTCCCCTATAATAGAAGGCCCGGGTTGTAACCACTGTGGGAGAGTGGTTAAGTTTTTTTACATCTGCTGCCTTCCAGAGGTGAGAGCTCTGGGGGGTATTGCTCCCCCGGTTTGTATGTACCAGGTTGCCCCCTGGCTTTGACCGCCGTGAGAGGGCGGGATTCGATCTGTCCCGGGATTTCCCAGCTCTAGTGGCAGTGGAGCTGGGCTGGCTCTCTGGTCATTTGCCTTCGATTTATTTATTTTGAGATCCTCCCATGTGATCTGGTCTGCCTTGCTGTTTTTTTGTCGGACTTGTTAAGATCATGCGTCTGACTTATTCTAGCACGACCTTATACGCTCTCAGGGGGGCCCCCCCATCCTGGGAGCGACCCGCCTTATTGTTTACATCTCCTCTTGATGAAGGGCCTGAGTGTTGGGACCCTGAGAGATGGCTGGGCATGGGTAGGGACCTCCGATATAAGCCAAATAGGAGGCCCCTGGTTAGTTTTTTGGTTAAATTTTTTAGGAGGTTAGGGAGGGGGGTGGGAATTTCTTTTGGTTGTTCGGATATGGGGGGCAGTCCAGCAACCACTGTTCAGGCCAGGGCCGGGATTGATCGCGGAGGGGAGGAGCGGGGGTCGGTCGCCCCTGGGGCTCCAGGGCAAGTCGTGGGAATGCCTATTCCCACAACGTTAGGGAATGGCAGCAGGTGTCGGAACAGAGGGCCATATCGATCTCAGGGAAGGCCTCTCTGCTACTTGCAAGCGTTGAGGCGTTCCGACCCTCTTGTTCTACCCCGAGGTCCCGGGAGTGAGGATGTGCAGCCTCCTGAGCTCCGGCTGGTGTACCTGAATGCCAGGTCTGTCGTTAATAAAGCTCCTCTCGTCCGTGACTTGGTCGAGGGTGAGCAGACAGACCTGGCTTGCATCACGGAGACTTGGTTGGGCCCAGAGGGCGGTATTCCTCTGGCTGATCTCTGCCCACCAGGTTTCCGGGTGCTACACTGGCCTAGGGCTCAGGGTAGGGGTGGGGGAGTGGCGGTTGTTATGAGGGAGACCTTAGCTCCGCGGGAGGCCACCGTTCCGCAGATAGTCGGGTGTGAGTCTCTCTTCTTGAGATGCGGCCCTGGTGCGCAGTTGGGCTTGCTGCTGGTGTACCTTTCGCCTAGTCACGCAGCAGCAGCCCTGCCTGAGCTTCTCGATGTCCTCTCTGGGTTGGTGGTTGAGTTCCCGAAACTTATAGTTTTGGGGGACTTCAATCTACCATCTCTGGGAGGATCATCTGAGTTGGCTCGGGAGTTCATGGCTTCCATGATGGCCATGGACCTGACGCAAGTAATTTCAGGACCGACTCATGAGGGAGGCCACACCCTTGACCTAGTTTTCTTATCTGGTCGGTGGTTAGATGATCTTGGTGGGGGCTCTCCAATTATTATGCCCCTGTCATGGACCAATCATCATCTCCTGCGGCTGGTCTTCCGTTTTGCCACCCCCCGCCGTGGGTGTGTGGAACCAGTTAGATGGTACCGCCCCAGATGCTTAATGGATTCCGCGAGATTCCAGGCAGCGCTGGGGTCCCCACCTGCCTCCCCCACTCACAGCTCGGCAGATGCCTTAGTGGAAGCTTGGGAAAGGGCAGCCACTGAGGCTCTTGACCGAGTTGTACCTTTGCGGCCCCTGACCCGATGCAGATCCCGTCGAGCTCCATGGTTCTCAGCGGAGCTCCGGGAGATGAAGCGCTGGAGACGGGGCCTAGAGAGCGGTTGGAGGTCCAGCCGATCCGAATCCGACCGATTGCGATTAAGAACCCATATTAGGTCTTATCTCGCTGCGATAAGGGTGGCGAGGTCCAATCACTTCGCTACCCTTATCGCGTCCGCAGATAATCGCCCGGCCGCTCTGTTTAGGGTGACTCGCTCCCTCCTTAATCAGGAGGTGAGGGAGGAACCCTTGCAGGGTCGTGCCGAGGAGTTTAACAATTATCTGTCGGACAAAATCACTCGGATTCGGACCGGTTTGGACTCCGACTGGGCAGAGTCTGGCGATCAGGACGCGGGTGGTCTTGTCGATATCATTTGGGAGGAGTTTGATTCTGTGACTCCGGAGGAAGTGGACAGGATTATGGGGAGACTGAGCTCCACCACATGTTTATTGGACCCGTGCCCTTCCTGGCTGGTCTATGCAGCCCGGGAGAGGACACGCACCTGGTTCCAGGCAGTTATATCAGCTTCTTTGAGTGAGGGTAGCTTCCCTGACGTCTTGAAAGAGGCGGTGGTGAGGCCCCTCCTCAAGAAGCCTGCCTTGGACCCAGATGTATTGAACAACTTTCGTCCGGTCTCCAACCTTCGCTTTCTTGCGAAGGTTGTTGAGAGTGTGGTGGCGCATCAGCTCCCTTTGGTCCTGGATGAAGCGGATTATCTATACCTGTACCAATCGGGTTTCAGGCCCGGGCACAGCACGGAGACGGCATTGGTCGCGCTGGTGAATGATCTCTGGAGGGCTCGGGACAGGGGTCATTCCTCTGTTCTAGTCCTATTAGACCTCTCAGTGGCTTTCGATACCATCGACCATGGTATCCTGCTGCGGCGTCTCAGGGGATTGGGAGTGGGAGCCACGGTATTACAGTGGTTCTCCTCCTATCTCCAGGGACGCTCGCAGTCGGTGTTGACAGGAGGGCAGAGGTCGACCGCGAGGTCTCTCGTTTGTGGAGTTCCTCAGGGGTCGGTCCTCTCGCCTCTCCTGTTCAACATCTATATGAAACCGCTGGGTGAGATCATTCGTGGCTTTGGAGTTGGGTATCATCAGTATGCTGATGATACCCAGCTTTTTCTTTCTACCCCAAACCACCCCAGTGATGCCCTCACTGTGATGTCCCGTTGCCTGGAGGCGGTTCGGGTCTGGATGGGGAGGAACAGACTTCAACTCAACCCCGACAAGACCGAGTGGCTTTGCATACCTTCATCCCGGGTCCATTCGGATATTCCATCTCTTTCTATGGGGGGTGAATTATTACCCCCCGTAGATAGGGCTCGCAACTTGGGAGTCCTCCTAGATTCGCGGCTTACCTTGGAAGATCACATGGTGGCCGTGACTAGGGGGGCTTTCGCCCAGGTTCGCCTGGTGCGCCAGTTGCGGCCCTATCTAAGCCGGGATGATTTATGCACGGTCACTCACGCGCTCGTGACCTCTCGTATAGACTACTGCAACGCTCTCTACATGGGGCTTCCCTTGAGGACCACCCGGAGGCTCCAGCTGGTACAGAATGCAGCCGCGAGAGTTGTGTTGGGAGTCTCCCGATACTCCCATGTGACACCTCTGCTCCGTGAGCTGCATTGGTTGCCAGTTGTCTTCCGGGTGAGATTTCAAGGTGCTAGTAATGGTGTTCAAAGCCCTCCATGGCATGGGGCCGGAGTACCTCAGGGAACATCTGCTGCCGGCATCAAGCTCCCTGCGCCCTGTGCGTTCCCACAGAGAGGGCTTCCTCAGGGTGCCACCGGTCAGAGAATGCCGTCTCGTGGCCCCCAGGGGAAGATCTTTCTCTGTGGGCGCCCCGGAGCTATGGAACCAGTTACCGGTTGAGCTCCGGACGGCGCCCGATCTGTGCTCCTTTCGCCGCGATCTGAAAACATACTTGTTCGAGCAAGCCGGCCTGGCATGAGGGGGATTGGTGGGGTTCTTTATCATTTTTATTGGGGTTTTTACTATGTATTAATTGTATTTTAATCGGGCATGCATTTAATTATCTTTTAATTTTTGTACATTTCTGTGTTTTATTCTTGCCCTGTACACCGCCCTGAGTCCTCAGGGAGAAGGGCGGTATAGAAATATTAATAAATTAAATTAAATTAAAATTAAATTATGGTCTAGAATTGATATGATATGGACATCTTTTGACTTGAAAATGATAATACAAGAGGTGGAGATAGAAACTAATGTTTGGGCAGATCACAACCCAATAAAAATGACTTGGAAAGGAACTAAGAAAAAACTGAGATAGTCTCTGAATAAATCTATATTGAAAGAAAAAGAATTTTCACAACTAGCAACAAAAGAAATGGAATTTTTTAAAAAAATAAATAAGAAAGAAGAAACATCACTCCAAATTGTATGGGATATGGCTAAAGCATATTTTAGAGGGTTGGTCATAACTTACACCTCTAAAAAGAATAAGGAAAAGAAACTATTACAATTGAAGCTGACAGAAGAACTTAAAAAATTAGAATTAGAGTTACAAATAGACCCACAAAAGAAAATCCTCAAGAAACAAATGGAGATAATAAAGCATAAACTAAACCTGGCTGAGATGGACATAATGGCACAACAGATTAAACAGTCTAAACAGAACTTTTTTGAAAATGCCAATAAGCCGGGGAGATGGCTAGCATATAGACTGAAGAAAGAAAAAGAAAAAAAAAAGATTGATAAATAAGCTACAAGATTCAAAAGGAGAATTACAGTTCCACAATGTTGCAATGAGAAAAATCATTAAAGACTACTATAAGGCACTCTATAAAGCAGAGGAAGTTCCCAAAGAGAAAATACAGTCATACTTAAAAGAATCAGACTTGCCAAAAATCCTGGAGAGTATCAGAAATATATTAAATGGGAAAGTATCAATGATGGAGATTACTGAAGCCATAAAAAGACAAAAGAAAGACTCTAGGACCAGATGGACTTCCTTCAGAATTTTACGTAGCATTACAAGATGTATTAGGTCCGAGGTTGAAAGAACTGTTTAATGAAATCTTTTTGGAGACTAAAATATCAAAGTCATGGACTGAAGCTAATATTACTTTGATACCTAAAGAAGATACTGATCTGACACACAGAAAAAAATATAGACCAATATCGTTATTAAATGGGGACTATACAATTTTTGCTTCGATAATCACAGAAAGAATTAATAAATTTCTGACTGAATTCATGCATACAGATCAAAATGGCTTTTTACCTAAAAGACAGATAAAAAACAACTTAAGAATGATTTTGGATGTCTTAGAGTACAATGAAAATCATCCAGGGAAACAGATGGCATTAATATTTCTTGATGCACAAAAAGCTTTTGACAATTTAAACTGGCAATTTATGTTTCAGCAGTTGATGGAAACGGATTTCAGGAAAAACTTTATAAATGCAATTCAAGCAATTTACCATAAACAAACGGCTAGAATAATCCTAAACAAAGACTATACAGAAAACTTTGATATCAAAAAAGGTACAAGGCAGGGATGTCCATTGTCCCCACTGTTATTTATATTAACATTGGAAGTATTGACCAGAAATATTAGACAAGACATAGAAATTAAAGGATTAGAGATAAAAGAACAAAAATATAAATTACAAGCCTTTGCGGATGACTTGGTTTTTATTTTGGAGGAGCCACTTGAAACAGCTACTAAACTGTTGGAGAAAATAGAAAAGTTTGGAGAACTGGCAGGTTTGAAAATAAACAGAGATAAGACTAATGTATTAACAAAAAACCTAACAGACAAAAAAAACTCAACTTACAAAAAAGACAAACCTACAAATAACTAAAAAAGTTAAGTATCTAGGAATCCACCTAACAGCAAGATGTATAACATCAAAAGAAGATAACTATGAAAGATTGTTGAAACGAATAAAACTGGACTTGGAAAAGTGGAAAAATCTTCAACTGTCACTGTTAGGAAGAATAGCTACAGTTAAAATGAATATTTTACTGAAAGTACTCTTCCTATTTCAAACGATTCATGTAAAATTGGGAAAGGTTTTCCTTGATGACCTAAATGCAACAATATTGAGATTTATCTGGCAAGGGAAGAAAGCATGAATTAAAGTGAAAATGTTACAAGAAACTAAAAATAGTGGAGGATTTGGATTCCCAGACTGGAGACTATATTATCAAGCAGCCATTTTACCATGGCTTAAAGAATGGATTATATTGAGAAATAAAAGACTATTGTACCTAGAGGGGCATGACCTACAAATTGGTTGACATGCCTTTCTATGGTACGAGAAAAGTAAAATACATAGATACTTTCAAAATCACTTTATAAGGAATGTACTTCTTTCAGAATGGGAAATAAAGCAGAAAATATATATTAAACTACCTGAGTGGCTTTCAACAATGGAAGCTTTTGCTTATGCAAACTTAATTAACTATGACAAAGTCATTACCTACAAAGATATTCTAGATAAGGACGGAAAATTGAAAGAGACAAGACTTACATCGACAAGGTATTGACTTAGCATGGTGGCCATATTTGCAAATTCAAACAAAGTTATAGAAAAGATGCAAAGACAATGGGATTTTATAAAGAACAGACAGAATTTGATCAAATATTATTAAAAACAGATGAAAACCTGATTAAGAAACTTTACAAATTTCTGTTAAACTTGAAGATGGAAGAAGAACAAGTAAAAGATACAATGATAACATTGGCAAAACTTTGGATATTCTATAGATTTGGAAGACTGGCAAAAATTATGGGATAGATATATTAAATTGACTAAAGCAGTTTCATATAAAGAAAATTTGTATAAAATATTTTATAGATGGTATATCACACCAGTAAGATTAGCTAAAATGTTTAACAATACTTCAAATAATTGCTGGAAATGTAAATAAAGGCCAGGTACTTACTACCATATCTGGTGGGTATGTCCTAAAGCAAAAATGTTCTGGCTTAAGATACATACATGGTTGGAAAAGATGACTAAAATATAGGTTGAACTGTTTCTGTTAGGAATATTAGGAGCTAAGTATGAGAAGGAGAATAAGTATCTAATATTGCATGTATTGACAGCAGTGAGAATAGCATTTGCCCAATACTGGAAAAATGAAAACCTACCAACTGAGGAGGTTTTAATCAAGAAAACTTTAAAGTGTGCAGAAATGGACAGATTAACCTTAGAGATTAAAGAGAAAGAGGATTCAATTTATTTTAAAACATGGGATAAATTTTACCAATGGTTAGGAAAATGAACTAGCGAGAAATAAATGTGATATGTTATTTTGAATATATATTAGTAAGAAGAATGATATGTATTGACTAATTTATACCATTTATGATTATTGTTTAGCATATATATTATAGCTATTTACTGTTATATTAATTAGCGTTAATTGAACATATGTACCTGGACAATAGTCTGTTTGCTAAAGCTTGAAAATGTTATTGGGGGGCAACCCCAATGTTATTCCCAACCCTGTTCCTACCCCAATCCAGATCCTAACCCCATCCCAAATCCTGATCCTTACCCTGGTTATATCCCTTCCTAACTCTATAAAATTCAATAAAAACTCTTATTAAAAAAACAACTGTTTCTGGAGGTCTTATTTGTTCAAGTCAATACCTTTACACATCCTTTGTTGCAAAGGCCAAACTTTGATAATGAATACCCAGAATTTTGTTCTTCCAATAAAGCAGGACCTCAACATTCATATCTGATTCTCATGGCAATGATTGAAATGCCTGATTCAAATGTCCTCTTTAATCAAACTGATAAAATATGTAGCTTTAGATCATTATCTTCAATAAATAAATCAACAAGTGTAATGCTTGTAACATTTGTTTAATTACGATGCCATTAATCTAGGTTTGGGAAATGTATAGACAACAGATCCTGTTTTAGAACATATTTATGCTGAAAATTTAAAAGGTCTTGCAAACATTTAAGCACTACAGTATTGTTATTGTAAACTCTCTTCAACATATAAATATTAATCAATATTTAGATTAATATAAATTAAACATATTTCAGTTTTCAAACTCACATTGGCCTGACATAAATCTGTATGTACAAATATTGGACTTAACTATTAGACATTCAGGCATATCTTAAGAAAATTGAAGATAGATTTGGTCATCTTCTATCTGGGGGGTCAATGGAGAAGATTGGGAGAATCAGTATGTAATTAGGCTTTCTGTTACTTTGCAAATAGGAGAATCACATGATGTACAACAAACCAAAATTCTATTTCTGCAATGGAAACCAGACCTGGGAGAGAAATAAGACATTCTCACTTATACAATGTGAAGATGAGCAAAGTAGAATCATTTCTTTATTCTGGAAAAATATATTGGGTTGTATATTTTAGATCCCCTTTATGGATTACTGCCTTGTTGCGGTGAAGGACCTTGTGTAACTCAATGAAGCTATGAGCTATGCCGTGCAGGGCCACCCAAGTCAGACAGGTCATACCAGAAAGTTCTGATAAAATGTGATCCACTGGAGAAGGAAATGGCAACCCACTTCAGTATCTTTGCCATGAAAACCCCATGGACAGTACCAAAAGGCAAAAAGATATGATGCTGGAAGATGAGTCCCTCAGGTTGGAAGGTGTCCAATATGCTACTAGGGAAGAGCAGAGGGCTAGTACTACTAGTGCCAGAAAGAATGAAGCGACTGGACAAAAGCCAAAATGATGCTCAGCTGTGGATGCATGTGGTGGTGAAATGAAAGTCCGATGCTGTAAAGATTTATTCTCCATAGGAACCTGGAATCTAAGATCCATGAATCAAGGCAAGCTGGATGTGGTCAAACAAGAGATGACAAGACTGAACATTGACATCTTAGGAATCAGCAAACTAAAATGGACAAGAATGGGTGAATTTAATTCAGATGACCATCAGGTATACTACTGTGGGCAAGAATCCCTCAGAAGAAATGGAGTAGCCTTCATAGTCAATAAAAGAGTAGGAAAAGCAATACTGGAATACAACCCCACCAAATGACAGAATGATCTCAGAGCAAATCGAAGGCAAACCATTCAATATCACAGTAGACCAAGTCTATGCCCCAATCACTGGTGCTGAAGAGGATGAAATTGGTTCTATGAAGCTGTACAGCACCTTATAGAATTAACACCAAAATGATGTCCTTATCATCATGGGGGATTGGAATGCTAAAGTAGGAAGCCAAAAGATAACCAGAATAACAGGCTAGCTTGCCCTTGGTGTACAAAATGAAGCAGGGCACAGGCTGATAGAATTTTGTCAAGAGAATACGATGGTCATAGCAAACACTCTTTTCCAACAACCCAAGAGATAGCTTTACACATGGACATCACCAGATGGCCAACACAGAAATCAGATTGACTATGTGCTCTGCCACCTAAGATGAAGAAGCTCTATACAGTCAGTAAAAACAAGACTAGGAGCTGACTGTGGATCAGATCATGAACTTCTCGTTGCAAAATTTAGGCTTAAATTGAAGAAAGTAAGGGAAAGCACTAGGCCACTCAGATATGAACTAAATCATATCCTTGATGAATACACAGTAGAGGTGACAAGGTAGATCTGATAGACAGAATGCCTTAAGAATTATGGATGGAGGTTTGCAACATTTTTATAATTCATTTTTATATTCCTCATTTCTCCTTTATGATTATTGGCTTACTTACTCAGAAAGTTATATCAATATAAAAATCTGCATTACTTCTCTTTTCTTGACAGAAAGTATCAATTAGAAACTTTGCAGATTCCAGAACATAGCTTTTTAATATTAAATAAATGTGATCCATTTCTTATTTTTTGACGGTTTTGATGGTTTAACACTTTCTTATGCCCCATTTTTTAATTCTGCAAAGACCTCTACAATTCTCAACATAGATTCTAAATACAATAAATCAGTAGTAGACATCAATATAATAAAGGAGTATTATAGAAAATTTTATTAAATAATATACTTATATAAAACATAGAACTTTAGGAGGTAAAATGATATCTCTGAAGAATATAAGTTTAGAAGAAAAGAATCTCTAAAGAAGAGAAGCAAGTTTTGTCCCATCCAGCAATCTAGAATTGGAAATGTATGATTCTAATACTATGTCTGAATATACAGAAATCCTTCAGGAGAAAACAACTACAGTATATTGCTGAAGTGGAAAAGGTGACTCACAGACTGTATAGACAGTATTATTGTGTTTTATTGTTGTTAGCCGCCCTGAGTCCTTCAGGAGATAGGGCGGCATATAAGTCCCAAATATAAATAAATAAATAAATAAATAAATAAATAAATAAATAAATAAATAAATAAATAAATAAATAAATAAATAAATAAAAATAAACAGACAGACAGACAGACAGACAGTAGATTTTTTCCAATCTTCAGTATTCTCTTTCTTGATGATCTATTTACCAGGTAAATTTGCAAGCTTTACATTAATGGCCTGGGTCCGGGCTATTTGAGGGAACACCTGCTGCCGGCATCAAACGCCCTTCGCCCAGTGCGCTCCCACAGGGAGGGTCTGCTCAGGGTGCCGCCGGTGAGAGATTGCCGGCGGGTGACACCCAGGGATAGGGCCTTCTCGGTGGGAGCGCCTGCCCTCTGGAACCAGCTGCCGGTGGAGCTGAGGACTGCCCCCGACCTCCGATCATTCCGCCGGGGCCTGAAGACCTGGCTCTTTGAGCTCTCAGGCCCAGGCTGAGGAGAAATTTTAATTGGGGGTTTTAATGTATACAGGGTAATTTAATATTTTTTAATTGCTTTTTTAACTTTTGTATGGTGGATTTTTAATTCCCTGTAAACCGCCCTGAGTCCTCAGGGAATAGGGCGGTATATAAATGTAACTATAAATAAATAAATAATATATTGCTGTACAATATGCTGCCTTTATATTGCTCTGGTCTTTTACAAAACATCTTCTATAATATGAGTTTAGTGAAGTAAGTTTCTTGTTTTTTTTAACTCTTTATTTTCTGAAAGTACTTTTTTATTTAGTATTTTAAGAAATCAACATGCAGCTTCTAAGAAATAAACATGAATGTACAACAAAATTAATTCTTAAAAGAAAGAATCAGAACATGTTTGTCTTACATTCAAAATTAAACATGCAGATAGATATATGTCACTCATGAATAGAAATAGCACATCATAGGTGAATTTAATAATACACTTAGAGAAGAATTTTAGAAACATTTAAGCCACACATTTTTATTGTTTCCATTAAATCTATTTATAAAGATTGAACAAATCAACTTAGGTGCTGAATTCATATTTTAAAGATGCTTCTCAATATTGCTTAAGAAACATTAAATCAAAGATGGATTGTAGGTCATAGGACCATAACTCATGACTAGCTACATATTTTCTTTACCAGCATACTCAAATTTTATCCTCATAAAGAAAATTGTTCATATAATTGGAAAAGGGAAAAACCTTCAGAATTAATAGGAAGAGATAAGTCAGAGATCTAGTTTTTTCTGTCTTATTTTGTTTGGTATTTTAATTGTTCTGAAACTTGTTTTCTTTTTCTACTTTTTTATCAATATGTTTAAAAAAAACTATAAGTAACAGTATCAAAGAGACCTTAATACTAAATAATCAGCTTAAGATTTAAAATTTTATTTTACAACATATGCTTTCATGCATGTGTACTGAGTTTTTCAGTATTATATTTAACATTCACTAAAATTAATATATTCTTTCCTTTAATGTTCTATTTAATTGAGTTTTAAATTTAACAACCCTATTTATTGTTTTAATATTTTACAATGTATTTTAACAGTATGTCTGTAAGATGCCTAGAGTTATCTCTGGTGAGACGGATGACATGAAAATTAAATAAATAAATATATAATAAAATAAATAAATATTGATTCTATATGAAAAACATATTTCACTTAATAACATTGATGTTCTAAAGTTTAATTAGTACTTATAGTACATTTTTGTTGATTTTATTATCCACATTCAAAGTTATCTAAATATTAGAGTATTAATAATTCTCAACACTAAAAATATTATGCATTGAAATAATATATCATATTAAGATTTACAACAATATAATAAACATTTTAAGAAGGATTCAATATTTAAGATTCCATAAGTATATTCTATAATAAGCTAATTAAACTTATTACATTGCTGGTTTAAGACTTCTAAATCTTCCCAGAAAATAAATGAAAGTAAAAGTTCTTACATGAGATCTTCAATCAATGATGGTGGAGGGTCTTCCCTGAAACTTAAACCATTGTTCAAGAAAGTTGCTAGAGTTGCTATGCCACCAATTATAACACTCCTGATTCACAATATGTGTGCTGTGGTTTATCAGGAGTATGAATTTTACATTTCATATTATAAGCGTTGCATGCTTTAAAAGAGAAGAGCGCTACCAGCAAAAATATTACCAGCTCCATTTTCAGTGCAGGTTAAATCTTCCTTCTTCTTTGGGATTCTTATTCATTTGACAGAAATTTAATTCACAGATAATGTGATTAACCTCTTGTGATTTTTAAAAGATCCCTCTTTAGGAGTGAGCATTCAAAAAAAAAGAAAAATCTATCCCAGATCAAGTTAAAAAATCTAAATCTGTTTTTATTCTTTCTTCACTTCAAATAGATACATGTATTTTCTCCTTCTTTTGTACTTGGAAACTGAAAATCCAAGAGAGATGTAACCAATAGAAACATTATCAGTCTTGGGATAATTAAAGAGTAACATATTGACTACTTCAGTCCCAACAGTGTTAAGTCTGGAATGACGAGCATTGACAGTGATGTTGTTGCAAAAGAATGTTTTATTGAATGCACATAGGTCAACTGCTGAGGGGCCGTTAAACCCCGAATTATATATCAAATCAACTTAAACTATAACCAATCCACCTGCAAAATCAATATGAATGCGGGACCATGGGTTTCTAGCTACCTCCCACTTGTGTACCGGTTTGTGTGATTGTTCAGGCCTAGACCTCTGACACTGATAACACCCAGCTATTCTTTCCTCAATTGCCGTGTCTAACCCAGGCCACCATAAATGACTCCTAGCAAGGGCTTTCATGCGAACAATCCCAAGGTGCCCCTCATGTAGTTCCTCAATGACTGCGTTCCTATGACCTTCAGGAATGATAACCCTATTGCCCCACAATATGCATCCCTGATGTGATGACAATTCATCCTTCCTCCGAAAATAAGGCGTGAATTTGGGGTCAGGATTTTTATTGGGCCAACCACCCTGTACCCATGCTGCAATTCTGCTGAGGATGTAGTCTTTATTAGTGGCTGATGCAATATCCTTAGCTGTCAATGGACATTCAGGAAGTTCGTGTAAAGAGAGGATTTGCCCCACAGGAGCTGGGTCAGGCCCTGTATCTGCTAGAGGTAATCTGCTGAGGGCATCAGCATGCCCCATCTCCTTCCCAGGTCTGTGTTTAATGGAAAATGTGTATGCTGATAGGAAAATAGACCATCTTAGCATTCTAGGGGACATGATTTGGGGTGTCTGTTTGTCAGTAGTGAACAAGCCAAGCAGAGGTTTATGGTCTGTGTATATAGTGAAGTCCCTACCGTAAAGGTAATCATGGAACTTTTTTTTATTTATTAAAAGGTTTTAACATACAATTTTTCCTTTAAAAATCCCCCTCCCCCTCCCTTCTCCCTCCCCCCCACCTCTCCCCCCTCCCCCCCGACTTCCCAGAGCTAAATACAAGGTATATAAAAAAAACCAATCATAAACAACCATATACTAACAACCATAAACTCTAAAATCCATCACTCTCTAGCTTATATAGGATAATATATATATATATTAAGTATATATAGAAAAACAAAAATAGAAAAAGAAGAAAAGAAAGAAGACTTATTCAAATGCTACATGAAACTTCTTAACCCTATACTTGTTCTGGATAAACTCAATCCATTTTCTCCATTCCATAATATAGCGTTCTTGCGAATGATCTTTCAAATAGGCCGAAATCTTCGCCATCTCAGCCAGGTCGGAAACCTTTAAAGTCCACTCTTCTATGGTCGGCAGTTCCTCTTTCTTCCAATACTGGCCTATCAAAAGTCTCGCTGCCGTAATTAAATTCAACATCAACTTAGTGTCCACAACTGTAGCATCTATAATTATTCCCAACAAAAAAAGTTGCGGACAAAACTTTATCCTCTGTTTAAAAATCTTCTGCATATTCCACCAGACTTTTATCCAAAAAGCCTTAACCTTTTTACAAGTCCACCATATGTGAAAATATGTTGCGTCTTCATCACCGCATCTCCAACATTTAGGCTGATAATTCGGATACATACTTGCAAGCTTTTTAGGATCTAAATGCCATCTATAAAACATTTTGTAAAAATTCTCTCTTAGATTTTGAGCTTGTGTAAATTTTACATTCCTCACCCAAATCTTTTCCCACGTGTCCATTGTAATAACTTCCTGGATGTTTTGGGCCCATTTTATCATACAATCCTTAACCAGTTCTGTTTCTGAGTCAATCTCTATCAACGCAAGATATATCCGTTTAATATGTGCTGGTCCCTGATTTCTGATTTGCTTTATCAAGTTCTCATCAGTCATTGTAAATCCATTTTTCTGGTCTTCTTTCCACCTGGCCCGTAACTGAGTATATTGAAACCAATTTTGAACAACCTTCTCTTCTCGCAAGAGGCTATATGATTTCAAACACCAAACATTTATTTCCAAGCTTAGGATCTCCTTGTACGTAGTCACATCATGTTTGAAGCCAGCATGTATATTTTCTATAGCGTGTTTTGGAATTGCCCACAATGGTATCTTGCAATCTAACTTATGTCTGTACTTCTTCCAAACTCTCAACAATGCCTGTCTTAAAATATGCACTCTAAACACATTGTCTACCTTCTTGTCATACAACAAATATGCATGCCAGCCAAACAACAAATCATGGAACTTTTTAACACCAGCCACTATGGCTAATGCTTCTCTGTCAATTTGCGCATAATTCCGTTCAGCTTTAGTTAGGGTTCTGGAATAATATGCGATTGGCCTCTGTTGTCCCTGGTCATCCATGTGGCTAATGACTGCCCCCACTCCATAAGGTGAGGCGTCACATGCTAGAAAGATTGGCTTGTTTTCAATAAAATGGGTAACCATGGACTGGCTAGACAATATGTCCTTCAAAGTTTGGAAGCTGATTTTGTGCTTTTCTTGCCACTGCCAAGGGGTCTTTCTGTCTAACAGCCTGTGTAAGGGTTCAGCAATAGCTGCTTTATGAGGCAAAAAGGTGTGATAAAAGTTTATTAATCCTAAGAAAGCTTGCAGTTCCGCCTTATTTTTGGGTTCAGGTGCTGACTTAATTGCTTTAATTTTCCCCTCTGTGGGATGTATACCCCGTGCATCAATTCTGAATCCTAAAAATTCAGTAGATTTAACCCCAATAAAACATTTTTCCTTTTTTAACTTAAGCCCTGCATCTCTAAATTTTCCCAGTACCTGTTCCAGCCAGTCAGCTAAGATTTCTTCAGTTTTTCCAGCTATCAGGACATCATCGAAGTAAGGGCATACACCTGGTATGCCCTTTAGGGTCCTCTCCATCACCTCTTGAAAGATGCCTGGAGCTGCAGCAATGCCGAATTGAAGTCTGTGAACTCGGAACGCCCCCTTGTGGGTAACTATCATTTGAGCCTCGGCGGCTTCCTTAGACACAGTAAGTTGCAAATACGCCTGCGCCAAGTCGAGCTTGGCAAAGATGGCGCCATCCTGGATCGTCGCGAGGACCTGCTTCACCGTTGGGACCGGGTAAGCGTGCTTTTTCATTGCCAAATTTAGAGTTGCTTTATAGTCAGCACAAAACCTCACATCCCTGTTCGGTTTCAGGGGTGTGACGATTGGTGTCTCCCAGAGGCCTCCTTCTACCGGTTCCAGCACGCCCTGGCCTACTAGCTTGTCTAGTTCGGCCTCGTTTTTTTGTTTAAGGGTGAAAGGCACCCTCCGGGCCTTAAGCCTAATGGGCTTAACTGCTGGATCTAAATTAAAATTAATGGGGGGCCCTTGTATCTACCTAACGACCCATCAAATATGTCTGCGAAATCATCACAAACAGATTTGAGGGTCTTACTGTGTAATGTATTAATTCCCCCCACCCAGATTCCAAGGGCCGAGAACCAATTGAGGCCTACTAAGCTGGTTCTCTGGCCTTCGGTAACTAAAAGATCTAAGGAGCCTCTGAATCCCTTGTACTTAACAATGACTGTGGCCTTGCCTTTTATTTTTATGGGGTTTTTTTGGAAATCTGCTAATTGAATTTGGGTCGGTTTTAGGGGAATCCTACGACCATTTTTTATTTCTATGTACTTAAGTGTATTACTCGATATTATTGATACTGAGGCCCCCAAATCTACTTCCATCTTGCAGGGAATGCCCTGCAGTTGGACTTCTATTTTTAATTTAGGTCTCAGTATATGGTTGATCCTGGGGTTCTCTACATGGTTGACTCCCACCCCCTCCCCGCGGTTGGAAGTGCGTGCCTTTGGTCTGGGGGTCTCTCTGCCACTACAATTGGGGGTTACCTTACCTTCGGGCCATGCGTCGATTTCGTGGAGGCGGTTGTCGCGCAGTTGGCTTCGGCAAATGGCCTGGATATGGCCCGTTTTTCCACACTGCCTGCATTTAACAGTACAGAATCGGCAGGTCGCTCAGGGGTGGTTGCCACCACAGCTACCGCATCTTGCTTCTGGGTCACATGGTATGGTCTGGCTGTCCCTCTGGGGTCTTTGTTGTACTGGAGGTTGTTGTCGTCTTCCATGGTTGGAACCATCTGTGCGTGAGGGTCTCGCCTCCATCTTCCCGAACCTTCGGGCTATTTCATCAACGTCGGCTTCCCACTGGTAATCCACCTTCCCACTGTTCACATGGCTCTCAAGGTTGATTTCTGCCGAGGTGCCCATGCTGTTGTGGGGGGGTCTCGTCTCCCAGTTGACTCGTATGTTAGTGATTCGTCTAAGACTTCTTGTAGGTCTCCTGTGGGCTTTGCGATTATCCTGTTTTGTAAATGTTCGTCTCGCAGCCCCAAAACCACTCTGTCGCGGATTCGAATTTCAAGATTGTCATATTTGCAGCGCAGGGCCGCTTCTCTGACTGCAGCCACGAACTGTGTTATCGACTCGCCGGGTCTTTGATTTCGTTTTTCGAATATTCTTCTCCAATATAATTCCAACCGCTTCGGTGTAAAATGGACTTTTAGCTTGGCCAGTAGGTCGGCGTACGACACACTGGAGACCGGCAACGGTTGGCACAGACCGACGGCGACCCGGTAAACCGGTGTGCCGCTGATGGTGAGAAGTGAAGCCGCTTTCTTCCGGTCATCGGTTATGCCATTAACCAGCATAAACCCCTCAACTTGACCGACATACTCTTCCCAATCTTCAGGGTAGTTGGGGTCGAATTCCTTCAGGGAACTGACTTGCGCCATTCTGTTCGTTGTTGTTGTGATCGGGTTTCGGTTGACTGTGATTCAAATTTTCCAGCTTCGCGCGCTGCTGGCTTTCCGCCGCTCCTTCACTGTTCCGTCGATAATCCCATCCTTGTCACCACTGTTAAGTCCGGAATGACGAGCATTCACAGTGATGTTGTTGCAAAAGAACGTTTTATTGAATGCACATAGGTCAACTGCCGAGTTGCCGTTAAACCCCGAATTATATATCAAATCAACTTAAACTATAACCAATCCCCGGCCATGAATCTCCCGCCGCGAATACAATGTCCAATCCCTGCACCAGGGTTTCCCGCCTAAGGAAAACCACTCCCCTTTAACTACGGACACAACAGACAGTATGTGAGGAAAACATGTTGTTTTCAACATTTAATGTACTCCAGCTTTGTCAAAAAGAACTGTATATTAGAAATATCCAACAGCCAAAAAACAAAAAAAGATGCTGGAAATATCTAGGCCGTCGTTGCCCAACATGGCACCCTCCAGGTATATAGACTCCACAGCTTGCAGAATTTCCAGTCATTTATAAATAATTGGAGAAGATTATCATAATATTACTTGTCTGTGTGTGTTCAAATCCAATACTGCATTTTTTGCTTCCATTAAAGATTGGTGGGGGGATTGTATCTTTCCACCATAAGCATAAGTTACCAATCCTCAGAGATATACAGAAAATCTAACCTGTTTCAGTCTTGTGCCTCACTTCTCTGAGAACTTAAAAAGGGAGCTGAATCTATATTTCATCCATAAGACCAACAGTCAGAAAGAGAGAGAGAGAGAGAGAGAGAGAGAGAGAGAGAGAGAGAGAGAGAGATGATATATAGATACATTGTTGCAATATATTTATCATTATAAATATATACTGATCAGTGATAATATATGGGGATAATATATGTACAGTACAGTTTTGTGGTTTTTGTTCTCTTTAATGCACAATTTTTAATGTTCTATTTATTTTTTGTTTTGCTTTTATATAATTTTTTGGGAGTCTGTATTTTAATTTTTTGAATAAAATAAAAAGTTACTAAAAAATCAAATAGCGTTGACATCAAGACTGAGACCCATTCTCCAAGATAGGTCTGATTGATTACCTTATTGCCAGTACAGAGTCAGGGGCTTTTGCTGTCTTTGTAATGAAATGTAAATTTTTATGCCCATGGGTGCACCTCTTCATTCTCCTCTATAATCCTATTTCCAGCCAAAGTTTCAGAAAAGGAATCTTGCCCAATCTTGATGGAGGAAATACTATCCGCTGCAAGGAAGCATAATTTGTGAAATAATACATAGCCTGAATTCAGACAAGTCCCCCAACATGTCACCAAAGGCTGGGGAGGAAGAGCCAAAGTAGGAGCAATTTCTTTGAACTTTTGTACTCAAAGTGGAGTTTTAATGAACATTTTCCCCCATTCAAAATTATCTTATCTACATCAGGATAGTTGCCTTGAATCTCTTTGGCCACTCTGTGTAAACCATGTGCAAGGAATGCAATATGAATCCTTTTTGGATAAATAAGTTTTAAGTCCCTTGGCTGCTCTAGTCATGTATGGAGAGGCATCTGTTATAAAAAGAAAGATATTGCCCCTTTTTATAGCATCTGGCCAGAGTAGTTTCAAAGAATCATCAAAGAGCATAGCAATAGTGCAAAACTCAACTTATGACCACAATTGAGCCCAAAATTTCTGTTGCTAAGCAAGACATCTGTTAAGTGAATTTTGCCCAATTTTATGACCTTTCTTGCCACTGTTGTTAAATGAATTACTGCAGTTGTTAAGTTACCAGCAAGTTTGTTAAGTGAATCTGGCTTCCTCATTGACTGTGCTCATCAGACTTTCACAAAAGTTGGTCACATGATCCCGGGACACTGAAACCGTCATAAATATTAGTCAATTGCCAAGCATCAATTGTGACCATGGGAATGCTACAACGATTGTAAGAGTGAAAAAGTCATAAGTCCCTTTTTTAATGCCGTTATAATTTTGAACGGTCACTAAATGATCTGTTGTAAATCAAGGACTACCTATAATTATTTACTTTTTGCAGAGTTTCACATCTTAGAAGAAATATTTCATCAGGCTTGTCGCATTTCAGAATGCCAGTAACACTGGCTACATGTCTTCCATTAACATCACTTATTTCATCAATTGAAATCTATATCTTATTGTTGCCAACAGCAGATCTTATCTTTCCTAACACATCTTCATAGCAGTCAGAGATGTAACTTTTCCTTACAATTGATTCATTTGGAATCAGGTGACTGGTGTACTTTCCCAATACAAGCCTGAGGCTACCACTACCTAATTTACTTAAGGGAATATTTGAAGTAACCATCATCATATAGAGATCCTTACAAAATACTGACTGGGTATATGATGAACCTGCAGTTTGAAGAGAAGCTCTTTCAAAAAGCAGTTGTCATCTGTTCTCAGTGAAGATAAATCTTGCTAAACAACTCTTGTTTCGCAGTGTCACAATGTTGTTGAATAATAAAACACTTTTGGGCTGATTCCAGCTCTCATGTGACCCCCCCCCCACCACCTCCAACATACACATTCTTGAGTAGGGGAGCAAATAAAAACAAAACAAAACACTTTTTTTTCAGGCCTGATCACAGAGAAACCTTTGCCCTCTCCCTCCCTCCTTCACATATTCCTGAGGGGAAAATAAGAAACAGAAAACAAAACAGGTAAATTCTCACCTTTTTTTTCAGGCCTGAAAGCCATCTCCCTCACAAACACACACACACAGTGACACACACCTAAGTTGGGGAACAAATAAGAAAAAGAAAAGAAGCAAATTCTCACCTTTTTCGTGCATGGTCAGGTGGAGAAGCCTCTCCCCCCCTCTCTTTTACTGGTACAATAAAATTAAGAACTTGTAATTCCATCAATATTGGTAAGGTGTCCTGATCTGATCCAGGAAAGCAGACACAAACTACGTTATTGCCACCACGATCTTTCACATATGGGATAAAATTCTTATGCTGAAATACAGTATTTCCCTTTCACCAAACTAGCACTTCTAATTCAAAGCATACTATCTGTCTGTTTGTCTCTCCGTCTATCTATCTATCTATCTATCTATCTATCTATCTATCTATCTATCTATCTATCTATCTATCTATCTATCTATCTATCTATCAATTAGACTTTCAGGCCTATCTTAAGAAAACTGAAGATAGTTACATTTGATCATCTATCTGCGGAGTCAATGCAGATATTTGGGGGAATTAATATGGTATTAGGCTGTCTGCTACTGTGCAAATAGGAGAATTGGCTAATGTACAACAAACCAAAATCATATTTTTGTAATGGAAACCAGGCCTGGGAGAGAAATGAGACATTCTCAAATGCACAATGTGAAGATGATCAAAGTAGAATTGTTTCTTTATTCTGGTAAAATATGTTGGGCTGTATATTTTAGGTGTCTTTCATGTGTAGGTCAAAAGGTTGGGGAAAGAAGATGTAAAGCATAATTTTTTGTTACTGATTATTTCAATAATAAATGTTCTTTCTAAATGATAGACTTAATAACAAAGATAGACTTAATAATTGGAAAAAAAATTTCTCCCACTTATGCTCCATTGTCCAAAGCACTACACCCAAAGGACTTGCATAGACATAGCCATTTGCATGCAGTGGGGGGGGGGGGTTATAATCAGTGGTGGGATTCAGCTAGTTTGCACCAGTTCGGCAGAACCAGTAGGTAATTTTTTGTTGCCGAGTCCCAGAATGGACTTCTGGAAATGGCATCCATGTAGAGAAGTGGCTGTTCACATATTTGAATCCCACCAGTGAGTATAATGTTTAAAATATTTCTTTTATTAAAGTAAAGTTAGTAATTTTCATATTCATACAATACTATTAAGAAAAAAGTGGGTATGGAAATTCTCAAAAATGGTGTAAATTAAAAACAAACAACATTTTCAAAAATGTTGACCAAGTTGCTGAAAACTTCTTTTTCTGGCTCTGTCTTAGGGGAAAAAAGAATAAATTATTTTTTTTATAAGTAACACATATTGGCAATCTATCTGTTTTCTTTATTAAGTGTAGATTTATTATTCTATTGAAGCTATTCATTCTTATCAGCATGCCCACATTCTTAAAGTTTTGTTTAGTTCTTATTCCTGGCCATATAGCCAAAGGGATATATGTTGTCTTGACTAACAATAATCATCCTCAACATATATTAGCAATCATATGGCATTCAGTCCCATATATGATAAGCTGATGATGTCAGATTTTTATGGCTGAAAGGGTTACATATACTGTAGAATTACATATACATGCTTGTATTCATGATATTCACTTGGAAATATAAAAAATACCTGAATCCTAAAAACCAGGATTCGAGAATTTGCCAGAATTTAGTGGATTAATATATTATCTGACAAGGTGAGTAAAGGAGGAGAATGCAATTCATTTCTCAAAGGTATGTGATGGTTAAAGTAAATTTTCAATGATAAGACTGAAATCCTAATTTTCCTAAATGTAATTTCTGCTGTGAAAGTCTCAAAAGAAGTTTCTGTCAATGAAATTTGAGATATATTAATATATTTGAAATAATTTTAAGCAACTACTGAGTTACTTCTTTTTTTGATTGGAGCAGCTCTTTTGTGTGTATTTTGAACCTAATTTGTTCTATTTCTAGTGTGTGTGTGTGTGTGTGTGTGCGCGTGTGTGTAACTGTATTTCTCAGGTCTCAGCAAAGCAGTTATGGTTAAGTATCTTGATATGTTGGCTTGTTTTTGTCTTCTAATTAACAGTACATGGGATTGCCAGCAATCTACAATCCTGAAACAGCCAGCTCACGTCATAGATAGCAATAGTGTTTAGACTTATATATTGTTTCACAGTGCTTTACAGCTCTCTCTAAGCAGATTTACAGAGTCAGCATATTGCTCCCAACAATATGGGACCTCATTTTGCCAACCTCAGAAGGATGAAAGGCTGAGACAACCTTGAGCTGGTGAGATAAACCTTTCAAATTAATAAATAATAAGCCATGCCATGTGCAATGAGAAAGTTGGGCAGAACTGAAAGCAGCACAATGCCCCATTCAAGAATGACCAGAATACTTGCATGAATTTGGGGGAAACAAGGCTTTGTGGGTACTGTCTGCAATTGGCAGATCATTAGACCTATGAAAGGAGATGGAAGTGGGCTGCAATTAGGACTATCAGCTTCCATTCTACAGTTCATTCATTTCTATCAGCTATGCTATTGTCCAAATATTAGAGTCACATGATCATGCAGGACAGCAGTGTTACAGCAACATCATCCTAGTACAACATGTACTAGGATGATGTTGCACCTGGCCTCTCTACAGAGCACAAGCTTGAGGGAGGATTGTCTTGGATGTTGCTGTTTTTTTTTTTAAAAAAAATCTTGTTCATTGTGTTTTTCTTTTCTTTTCAAATGAGATAGAAACATTTTTTCTATCAGTCAAAACAAATTTTGTGCAATTCTCCTGGGATCCAGGTAATTGCAAACCTATTTAATTTTGAAAGGATGGTTATTAATTTGTTTATTTTAACCAGAGAAAGAATTTTAGTGTCCAAGAACAAAGCATGAAGAATATTATAAATATCTCAACTTTTTTCATGTTAGGTAAAATAAAAACACTACAATTATACAGCAGAGTCTGCAGAAGCTTCTTTCTCTTTTCTAAGGTTTGCTTTATAACCACCTTTTACCCAAATACTAATATCACTGTCATCAAAGAAGCAAGAAGAATTTAGGTGTCAAGGAAAGACATGGCTTTTCTTCAATAATGTTAGCTTTAATAATTGTCTCACAAGTATTATTTAATCTCCCACTTCCTAAGTCTCATGACATCAGATGTAGAGTTCAAAGTCCTCATAATCCATATCATATGTACTATCAGTCAGGTGATGTCATTGTGGGTGGGATTGTCACTCTAGCTGCTTTCTTGCATGCTACCATTGAGTTCAGCAAACTCCCACCACCTCCGTTGCTTGAAGACCTTATGTAAGGATTTTGTGCTTAATTTCATGTATTCTAACTGTATAAACTCCTACAGATCATAATTCAACTAGTCTCTCTGCTTAAAAATGTATCAAAGCAATGGAGATTTGTATAATTTTTACTTCTTTCCTCGGCCAGTTAACCAATGTTTAATGATAAATCTGCGTCAGAATATTAATGGGAAAATGTCATTGAAATATTTAGTGTTTTATGTAGATAGGTTTGGCAAATATTAATAGTCTGCATCTTCCCTGAGATTTTTACACATTTTTCCTTTTGGTTATCTTCCTCTTGATTTATAGACCATTGAGATAATTGTAATAAAATGTGGCATTTGTTCATACTTTTTAAGATGTAAATAGCTATTATTAAGATGTATGATGAATATATTTGTCTATGGAGATTCTCAGTCATCCAGATCATGGTTGTCCCAAAGGTGCTTTTTCAGGAGGCAACTGAAGTTCCTTGTTTCTCTTTGAAGACTTTTTGCTTCTCATGTAAGAAGCTTCTTCAGCTCTGACGGGATGATGGGGGATGGAAAGGCAGCTGGTCATTTGCATTGTTTTAGAGAATCAATGAGGCCACTTGGAGGTTTATCTCTGTCATCAGGGTCACAGTGCAAATGGGTATGGAGCCTTCTTGGAACTGCTGAAAAGACTGTGTTGTAGGCTGGAGACAGATGATGTACCTCTCCCTCTGTTAAGAAAAGGCTGCTTAGTTTTGACATAGATGGCCTCTTTGACCCCTCTTTCGAACCAGTTGTCCTCTCTTTCCAAAATGTGGACTTTGCTGTCTTCAAAAGAGTGGCCTTTGTCTTTTAAATGCAGATGGACTGCTAAATCTTGTCCTGATGGGTTTGTTCTCCTATGTTGTGCCATGCATTTATGAAGTGGTTGTTTTGTTTTGCCAATGTACAGTTTTGCACATGTCTCACTGCACTGTACTCCATATACCACATTGCTCCGTTTGTGTCTGGGTGTTTTTTTCCATGGGATGGACAAGCTTCTGCCTTAATATTCTTGGGTTTAAAGTGCGCTTATGTGTTGTATTAGCTGAAGAACCTCCTGAGCTTTTCAGATATCCCTGCAATATATGGAATTACAACATTGCTTTGTTTATTGTTCTCTCCTTTGTTTGTTATGGAGGAGCTCCTGCTTGGTCTTTTTTGGAATTTGATGAAGGCCCACTTGGGATAGCCACACATTCTGAGGGCTTCCCTGATGTGTTTTAATTGTTTTTCTTTCCCATCTTTGCTGGTAGGCAGGCTTTCAGCTCAGTGGTGTAGGGTTCTGATAACTTCCATTTAGTGCTCCAGTGGGTGGTGAGAATCAAAATGTAAATATTGATTTGTGTGTGTGTGTGGGGGGGGGGGTTCTGTAAACTTCAATGTTAAGGCTTCTGTCTTCCTTAATGTGTGCTGCACAGTCCAGGAAGGCTAGGCTATTTTCTTTAACATCTTCCCATGTGAATTTGATGTATCTGTCCACAGATTTGATATGTTTGGTGAACACTTCCAATTCTTGTGTTTTGATGTTCACCCAAGTATTGTCCACATACCTATACCAGTGAGTGGGTGGAATTCCTGTGAAGGAGTTTAGGGCTTTGGTTTCTACCTCTTCCATCTAGAGATTCGCCACAATGGGGGACATAGGTAAATCCATGGCGCAGCCACATTTTTGTCTGTACAAACGTTCATTGTATTTTAAATAGGTAGTGTCAGGTAGAGGTCCAGCATGGCACATATGTGGTCTGGGCTGAGGTTGGTTCTGTTACTAAAGTAACAGTCATTTCTTCATTACAGCTTCAGTTGCTGAAATGCAGGTGAAGAAGGAAGTCACATCATAGGAATATATTATTCCATATCAAAGAGCCAAAAATGATTTCCAAAAATAAAACACTAATGCATGGATGATGTAGTTAGTTGCAGTAAAATTGATGTTTTGCATAAATATGTACACATGTAATTTCATTGTATGAAGTAATTGCTTTATGAAATCTTGGCTGCATTAGTTTCATATACACACTAATAAAAATAAATATTGTGAGGCTTATAAGATGAGATGAAATAATTACTTTTTTCTGGAAAAAAAACTTTTAAACATTTATATGACATTGAATTTATCTTCTATTTCAGATTAATACCTAAATATTACCAAAATATTGTGGCTCTAGCATTTACAGTCAAGGAGATCAATAAAAACTCAGAGATCTTATCCAATGTCACTCTTGGTTTCAACATCTATGACAGTTACTTCAATGCACAGAAAACATACCATGCCACAATGTTACTGATTTACAACATGAAGAGCTTTTCCCCCAATTACATCTGTGGTATCCAGAATCATCTGACTTCAATAATTGGGGGACTAGATGCCAAAACCTCCATTGACATTGCAAATCTCTTGGATATCTATAAAATCCCACAGGTAAAGTACATCAAATTGAAAGCACACCTGACTTTTTAGAACTTCTAGATTTCAAAGGCAAAAATTGGGATTCTTCTAAATAGTATTGTACCTTCTTCTCTGTTAAAATCCTCTTATCCCACTTTCTTTAAAAGAAGGCTCAGTTAGTGATTTTTAATCCAAGGAAAAAAGCTACTACAGTATGAATGAAAAATTTGCACTCAGATTAAATGACCTGGAAATATTTCCACAGCCATGTGAGAACTCTGCAGACCAAATAGCAGCATAATTTAGTCTCACAAAGATATTATTAAATAAACTTTCGTGATGTACATGCCATTATTCTAGAGATGAGTACACAAACTAGATAATAAAAAATAAGGAAGAAAGTATGGTGTACATCAACTACAGTTCCTGTAAAAAATATGAATAAATATTTTATCTATGGATTAAATGTATTTCTATGCCACCACAATAAAAATATTTTTGGAGGTTTATGTAGAAAATATACAATATAAACCCTGCATAATATAAATAATAAAAACACAAGTAATGCAAAAATAAAAAGAAGAAAGGATTAGGAAAAATGGAAATATGAAATCATGTCGGAGAAAAGGCTGTTGAAAATAGTGCAAGAGCTTTTGAAAGATTTCTGCAGGAACAAGGGCCACTTTAAGATTCAATTCAATTCAGGATTTTCCCTATTTTGAGGTATTCATGGAGGTGAATCTGTAAACCAAATTCATAATATCAAAAAAGAAAGGGGGCTGCTCTGTACAACGGTAATTCTTACAATTAACCAGAGTTGTGTACAAAACTGCCACATATTTCTGGCATACAAAAAATAGAGTAGTCAGAATATCAGCTAGCTAACATTTCTTGAAGTATTTCTCTTAAAGCATAACTCTAAAAGGCATAATTATCAAACATCCATCCATTCATTGATTCAATTGATAGCACTACATTGTATTTAAAATTGCTGAAAACATGCTGTGTGTGTGTGTGTGTGTGTGTGTGTGTGTGTGTGAATGAAGAGATTAGCATGAATGTAATTTTTTTGAAAAGACAGTCAGAATTTTTTTGAATGATACCATATTTTTCTTCTCTTTTTTCTTATTAAAGAGAAAACTTGTTTGGACTCCTCCTATTTCTCTAACACTGGACCTTGCCTTGTTTCTCTTTTTTGTCCTTTCATTCTAACTTTAGCAATGCTATGTTTTGCTCATTCACATTCTTGTTTTGCTATACAAATGTATGAGCAGTTTCAAAAACTGGAAAATAAAAATTAAATGCGATTCTCTCCATCCTTTGCTCTCAATCCTTATGCAGCTCATCTATGGCTCTAATCCCATCATGAATTATAAAACACAAGGACTTTCTTTCTTCCAAATGAGCCCACTGCAAAGACTTCAACATGAAGGGATTCTGTCTTTGCTTCTCCATTTCAGGTGGACATGGATTGGGGTTATTGTCATGGATAATGATAATGGAGAAAGGGTTATAGACATTATTGTTCCATTATTTTCCCAGCACAACATCTGTTTTTCATTTATAGAGAGATTATCAGAATTAACACATATTAATGAAATGTATGACATGTTCAAGTATGGTGCAGAAATACATGATAAAATTATGGATAGCAATGTTAATGTTCTAATATTTTATGGAGAAGCTGATACTATGGTAAGGCTGAAATGGCTACCATATTTATCAAACAAAGAAAACATAAGAAATGTTGCCAAAGGTAAAGTGTGGATATTAACAGCCCAGATGGAAATAAATTCACTTGTGTATCAGAGAGATTGGGATACTGACATGATGAATGGTGCTCTGTCCTTCACAATTCATGCCAATGACCCACCAGGATTCCAGAAATTTATTAAAAATAGAAATCCTTCTATGACAGAAGATGGATTTATCAAGGATTACTGGCAACAGTCCTTTGCTTGTGTATTCAAAACTTCAAATATAGGTGAGATAGCTGGTGATATTTGCACAGGAGAAGAGAAACTGGAACATCTTCCTGTAACTTTTTTTGAAAGCAGAATGACTGGTCATAGCTACAGTGTTTATAATTCTGTCTATGCAGTAGCCCATGCCTTGCATGCCATGATTTCATCCAGATCTGCCCAGCAACCAATGGCAAATAAAAGAAGATTGAAGCTTCAAAAGCAAGATTCCTGGCAGGTAACAAACCGAGTATCATATTGAAGAAAAACATTATTTGTATAAAGGAAAATGATCCCAGTAACATCAATTAGAGGAATTAATTCTGATCTCCTTTCCCATTTCTGTAAAGGACACCAGGTTCTCTCTTTTGATCAGCCATGATTTCTACTGCACCAAATTCTTCTTAGACTTTTCCTTTCAGAATTAAACAGCACTTTCTAATCTTTGATCTTTTCTTTTCCATCTAGCTGCACTTGTTTTTAAAAGGTCTCTCATTTAATAACAGTGCTGGGGATCTGGTTTCTATTGACTACAAAGGAGAGTTACTAGCTGGATATGATATACTGAACTGGATTGTTTCTTCTAACCGGTCTTTCAATACAGTTGAAGTTGGGAGGGTAAACCCTGCAGTTTTTTCAGACCAAATTTTCACCATAAATGAAGATGTCATCACCTGGCACAATTGGTTTAACCAGGTGGGATACTACTTCTTGGAATTTATACCAAATCTACTTTTTAGCTCACTACTTTTTTGGCTAGATGAATAACTGAGACCTGAACAAATAAGAACATGTACTACAAATGCAACCAATAATGTCTACTAAGTTATTGCTTTAGTTGGGTTTCTTAGGAATTCATTATTTAATATGATGAAAGAAGATATTTGATATGAATTGGAAGGGACCTTGGAGGTCTTCTAGTTCAACCCCCCTGCTTGACCGTAAGACCCTATCCAATTCCAGACAAATGCCTGTCCAAACTCTTCTTAAAAATCTCCAGTGACAAGCCCCCACACCTTCTGGAGGTAAGCCATTCCATCTCCACAAATTTCTCCTTAATTTTAGGTTGGATCTCTTTTTGATAATCTTTCATCCGTTACTTCTTATCCTGCCCTCAGATGTTTTGGAGAATAGGTTAAGCTTAACAGAACTAATGGAACAATGTTTTTTAGAGTGGTCAGAAGAGTACCAAAAATAAATTCTGATTTTTTTCTACTCATCTCATGATACCAATCCTTTATTGTGAAATCAGTGAAACGGTGTACATTGTATGTAATCAATTTATAGAATAGGAAATAATTTTTAACACAACTGAATATGGCCAGTGTGGCAGCTTCATGAATATCATGTTCCAGTTTACCTTTAAATAATAGCTGAAAAGTAGAACTTAACAGATCCTGTTGTAAGAATTTTATACATATGATAGTGCAGGAAATTTAATGCCCATTTCTGTGAATAATCAACAAGTATCAATATAACCGGAAGTCAGCAATTAACAATTTGCTAATTGAATGCTTTTTTTTCGTGTTCAAAGGGCTTCCCAGAATCTTCTAGTTTGTTACTCTTTAGACTCAAATTGTTCTTTTTTTGCTTCTGCATTTGGTTCCAGACTGTTTCAGTAAGTAGAGAAAAGTTGCTATCCTGGTGCCAGCAAGAAAATAAAAAAGGCATTGTGTGACATCCTGACAAAGGACTGATCATGTGACCTAGCTAGAGGTTAATTGATTACAGGTAGAATTCAGTATAGGACCAAACTGGGTTTGAAATGTCCCCTGCTAAGGGAGGCAGTTGTTAAGTGAGTTGCACCTGATGTGATTACCGTTTTTTCCACGGTGATTACATGAAACACACAGTCATTAAGCAAATACAGCTTCCCACATTGGACTTTGCCTGTTGGAATCTTGCTGGGTGTTCACTATTGGAGGTCATGTGATTGTGGGACACTGCAATAATCATAAATACATACTGGTTTCTAAGTGCCTAGGTTTTGATCACATGAGCCTGGGATTGCTGTCACACTGGAAGTGCAAGGGCTGGGTATAAGTCACTTTTGTCAGCATTGTCATAACTTCAAACACTCATTAAAACAAGTGGCTGTAGGTCAAGGACTGCCTGTTGTACTTACAGTTTTTTCATTATAGTAGAGCATGTATACTGCTGAACTTGGATACATTGCATAAAATGGGTTAAAGATTATTTTTGTTGTTGTTTTAACCATTCAGCCATGTCTTACTCCTGGCAACTTTCCTTTCCTGACTTCATGCTGGAAAATTGTATTCAGTTCTTTAACTTCTTCCTTATTACCTTTGGATTTGGCAGCCCTTTGCTAATCAGCTATATTTTTGGTGTCATCAGATAGCCACTTGTCCATTCTCTTTGGCTTTTGGTGTGACACATATCTTCTCACAAGGCTTTCCTCCAACATCATAAAATCTCTGACTACTAAAAGCTAGACCTTGCTCTTCTCCAGTAGATTGCATCTAGCCTGGAGGGTCCACCATTGGTATCCATATCTGAGTCATGAGTGTCCTGGTGAAATATTGTCATAAAATGTTCTGGTGAGATATTTTAAAGATAGTATACCATTATTTCCCTAACTCTCCCCATTTATCCAGGCTTGGGACCAGCATTTGATTGATGAATCAACTATAAGGCTGGGTTAAACATCATTTTTATGTAACCAAAAATAATCAGTGAAGCAACTTCATGAATGGCTGCTGCAGTTCCTCTTTAATAATAGCTGCAAAGTGGAATAGATTGTCATAGTAACAGTTATGCATATTTGGAAAGGCTGAAAATCTGATGCACCTTTCAATAGACAATACTGTGCATAGCAGGCCAGTGCCTACATAAGTAGATTATTGCATTTAAACAACTTTATAAGTTAAATGCATACTAACTTCATTGTAATTTCTTTGTTTGATGCTTATGAGCTGTTGAGTTGGGCAGCATACCAATTTAACAACTTATTATTAATTATACCCTAACTCAGATTAATTTGATAACATAGAATTGTTCTTTGTCTGTTTGAACTTCAGTCCCAGCCTGTTTCAGTATGCACTAGGAGTTGCCGTCCTGGTTCCAGCAAGAAAATCAAGGAAGGGGAGCCCTTTTGTTGCTATGACTGCATTCCATGCCCAGATGGAAAGATTTCAGAGAAGGAGGGTAAGAAATGTTAGGTTGGGGTTTATCTCATCTGATGGTAACAGTTTCCAAATGCAACCTTGTACATGCGAAGGCTCTTTTTGCCCAGTATTTTGTGCAATATTTTAAACCGGATTGAGATACTGTAGCATTAGGTCTTGCTGAAGACACATCAGATAACCATTATTATCCTATCTAGTTCAAATGCAGAGATTATATGGCGAATTATATAAAGTATTAGAATTCTAAAGACTTTTTTGCATACAAAAGTTTTGAAATTAAAATACAACATCACTACCAGTAAACAGATTGTTTAAAGAGTTAGAGCATTCTTGAAATATTCAGATTAATATTCAAGTGTTTAATGAACTGGAAATAAGAATGACCTATTCTTAAAATACAGTGCATTAAGAAAGTGTTCATACCCCCTTCACTTTTGTCAATTTTGTTATGTTGCAACCTGCTTCTACCGTTGTTGAATTTTTCCCCTCATTAATCTATGCTCAGTATATGACAATGTGAAAACAGAATTTTAGAAATGTCTATAAATTTATTTTTAAAAGAACCTGAAATATTACACTGACATAAGTATTCAGACCCTTCACTCAATACTTCATTGAAGCACCTTTAGCAGCAATTACATTCTTGAATCTTCTTGGGTATGATGCGACAAGATTTGCACACCTGGATTGCAGGATTTTCTGCCCTTCTTCCTTGCAAATCCTCTCAAGCTCAGTCAGGTTGGATGGTGATTGTTGATGGACAGCCATTTTCAGGTCCCTCCAAAGATGTTCAATAGTGTTCAAATCAGGGCTCTGGCTGCACCACTCTAGGATATTCACAGAGTTGCCATTCCTGCGTTGTCTTGGCTTTGTGCTTAGGATTGTTGTCATAATGGAAAGTGAACCTTGGGCTCAGTCTGAGGTCCTGCGTGCTGTGGAACATGTTTTCATTAAGGATATCCCTGTACTTTGCTCCATTCAGTTTTCCCTCAACCCTGACCAGTCTCCCAGTTCCAGCTGCTGAAAAACACTTGCACACCATGATGCTTCACTGTTGGAATGATATTGGGCAGGTGATGAGTGGTGCCTGGTTTCCGGCAAAAATAATGTTTAGAATTGAGGCCAAACAGTTCAATCTTGGTTTCATCATGCCAAAGAATCTTGTTCCTCACAATCTGAGAGTCCTTTTTGCAAACTCCAAGCAGGCTTTCATGTGTTTGGCACTGAGGACAGGTTTCCATCTAGCCACTCTGATATAAAGCCCAGATAAATGGAGGACTGCAGTGATAGTTGTCCTTCTGGAACTCTGTCCTATCTCCAAACAGAATCTGTGGAGCTCAGTCAGAATGACCATCGGGTTCTTGGTCACATCTCTTACTAAGGCCCTTCTCTCCCCAATTGCTCAGTTTGACCGGGCAACTGGCTCTTGGAAGAGTCATGATTGTGCCAAACTTCTTCCATTTGAGAATTATGGAGCCCACTGTGCTCTTAGGAACATTCAGTGCAGCATAAATTTTATTCTGGCCCTCCCCAGAGCTATGCCTTGCAATAATCCTGTCTCTGAGCTCTGCAGGCACGTCTTTTGACCTCATGGCTTTTGCTCTGCTACAGCATGCATTGTCAGCAATGAGCCCTTCTATAGAGAGCTGTGTGCCTTGCCAAATCATGTCCAATCAGTTTAATTTATTACAGGTAAATTTACCAATAAGGGTATAGAAACATGTCAGCAACAATCAAGACAACTGGGAGGTACCTGAGCTAAAATTCAAGTGTTGTTGCAATGGGTCTAAATACTTATGCCAATTTGATATTTCATTTTTTTCTTTCTAACAAATTTACAGACATTTCTAAAATTCTGTTTTCACTTTGTCGTTATGGGGTTTTGAGTGTAGATTAATGAGAAAAAATGAATTTCAACAACTGTAGAATCTGACTGCAGCATAACAAAATTGACAAAAGTGACAGGGGTGGTCTGAATACTTTCTGAATGCACTGTATGTAAAGAATATTATTATAAAGTAAAGCAATTACTTTATATTCTAGAGGTGGTCTTGAAATAATTTTATTTTTCAGATTCAAATGATTGGATTGATATATTGTAGTATTAGGGCTTGCTA
This sequence comes from Vipera ursinii, assembly GCF_947247035.1. Lineage (NCBI taxonomy): Eukaryota > Metazoa > Chordata > Lepidosauria > Squamata > Viperidae > Vipera > Vipera ursinii. The sequence goes on along the minus strand of NC_139517.1, from coordinate 20,502,132 downwards.
AAGACAAATCAGTTCAAATGCATAGATTATATGGAGAATTATATAAATAATTAGAATTCTAAAGATAATTTACTTATTCAAAGTTTTGAAATTAAAATATAATATCACAGACGTTAAACAAATTGTTTAAAGGGTTAGAGCATTGTTGAAATCTACAGACTAATACTTGTTTAATGAATTGGGCATAAAACATTCTAAATATTTTAAAACTATGTAAATAATATTATTGATATACTTTATATTCTACAGATGGTCTTGAAATGATTTTATTTTTCAGATACAAACGATTGTTACTTGTGTCCAGAAGGAAGCTATCCAAACAAGAATCAGGATTCCTGTATTCCTAAAACGTTGACATTTTTATCTTATGAAGAACTTTTGGGGATCATTTTAGTCTCCTTTGTTCTTTTCTTTTCTTTGATCTCGGTGGTGGTGCTTGCAATATTTGCGAAGAATCACAACACTCCTATCATCATTGCCAACAACCGAGACCTCACTTACATTCTCCTCATCTCCCTCCTGCTCTGCTTCCTTTCTGCATTCCTATTCATTGGTCATCCTGAGAAGATGGTATGTCTCCTGCAACAAACGACTTTTGGGGTTGTCTTTGCAGTGGCTGTTTCTTCTGTGTTGGCAAAAACCGTCACAGTGGTTCTGGCTTTCCAGGCCATCAAGCCAGGATCCAAGATGCGGAAGTTTGTGGGAAAGAAACTGTCCAACTCCATTGTCATTTCCTGTTCTTTTATTCAAATAGGTATTTGCATGACATGGCTAACAACCTCTCCCCCATTCCCAGACACTGACGTGGATTCAGTAGCTGAAGAAATTATTCTGCAGTGCAATCAAGGTTCTGTGACTATGTTCTACGGTGTCCTAAGCTATTTGGGCTTCCTGGCTGTTATCAGTTTCATAGTTGCCTTCATGGCCAGGAAATTACCGGATACTTTCAATGAAGCCAAGTTCATCACCTTCAGCATGTTGGTCTTCTGCAGTGTTTGGATATCCTTTGTTCCAACCTACCTGAGCACCAAGGGGAAGTACACGGTGGCAGTGGAGGTATTTTCCATCTTGGCCTCTAGTGTTGGTTTGCTGGGCTGCATCTTTCTTCCTAAATGTTATGTAATTGTTTTAAGGCCTGATTTAAACAACAGGGAAAATTTAATAAAGAGGAAAAAATACTGATCTTGCTTCAGAATGTCCTTTGTGTAGTTTATAATTAGGAAAACAACACCAGCTTTTTCAAGAGTTATTAGGCTGCTTTATCAACCACTGGTTTTCATGCCGGTATCGCTACTTCAGTTCACTATGAGAGATATGCAGCAAAATGGCTGTGCACATGCATAGGGGGAGAGAAGAGATAGCCCCTGACACAGCTATGCTTATAATTGGAAAAAGAAGTTTTCCCCACTTATGCTCCATTGTCCAAAACACTTCACCCAAAGAACATGCATAGACATAGCTATTTGCATGCAGTGGAATATCATTTTTAAAATATTTCTTTATAGGATTTTTTTTTATTTATAAAACACTATTAAGAATTTACTATAACATAAAAATATAGAGAAAAGTGGGTATGGAAATTCTCAAGAATTGTATAAATTATAAAAAAAATTCAAAAATGTTGACCAAGTTGCTGAAAACTCTTCTTTTTCTGGCTCTCTACTGGGAAATAAAAGAATAAATTAAAACCTTTATAAGCAACACATATTGGCAATCTAATTGTTTTCTTTATCAAGTATAGATTCATTATTCTGTTGAGGGTTATTCATTCTTATGAGCATCTAGAAGTTTTTAAGTTTTTGATTAAATCTTTTTCCTGTCATTAAAGCCAAAGGGACATATGCTGCCTTAGCTAACAATGATTATCCTCAACGTTTATTAGCAATCTTAATTACAGCAAGAAGTTGCAACCAATTCTTATTCAACATCTGTGCTACCCCACTCACACTCACAGATACACCACAAGTTAGGAGTCTTCATTGAATCTTTCAAGCCTGAATATTCCTCAGCAATTTCCCTTTGTCAAAATCAGCACAGCTCCAATGAGTTCAACAAGCTACTCAAGAGAAGCCAGCCCCAGTCCATAGTGCAGAGACAAGGCAAGTCCCATAAACCAAGGTCACCCCACAAGGTAAAGGCAAGTCCTCAGGGAAAGGGCGGTATATAAATGCAATAAAATAAATAAATAAATAAGTCCATGAGGTAAAGGCAGGTCCACAGGGCAAAGGCAAGTCCAGAATTCAAGAGACATGATCCAAAGTTCAAGGTACAGAATTCAGTCTGAGAGTCAAGGCAAGTATCACAATAGCTTAAGAACAAACAGCAAGGAAACTGACACGTTGTTCCCAGCATACTTTCACTCACCTTGCTGACCTAAATAATTGCTTCCCAGTGCAGCCCATCAAGAGGGGCAAGGCTACCTCCTCATAAGTAGCCTTCATTGTACCTGTCTCCTCTCAGCCCTACATGCTCTCAGATCAGGAGGAGAAGGCAATTCTTCTTCATCTCGACTACTGTACAGGGAAGCATCTGGGGAAGTCATCACCACATCCTTTATGATATAAAAATAAATAGTTTTTGTTGAATTGAACCAAGACAGTTTGGTCTAGTCATTAAGGCCAGAAAGCAGGAAACCATGAGTTCAAGTCCCACTTTAGGCATGAAAGCCAGTTTGGTGACTTTGGACCAATCAATATCTCTGAGCCCAACCCACATCACAAGATTGTTGTTGTGAGGAAAACAGGAGGAGGAAGGTTTTTTAGATATGCTTGCCACCTTGAAGATCTGGCTCTTCTAATAATTACTGGGGTGGATTGAGGCTAGAACAACTTCATAGCTGATGTGTGAGAAAGTGTTGTCCTAAGCACCAGGAGTTTTTATTTTGGTTGCTTAACTTGTTTGGTTTTTTCTGTTTTTATTGTTTTGTGACACACCCAGGGTTGTGGTTCGTAATATGGGCAGTTATATCAGTCTTTTCAATGGATGCATATATAAGATTTTAATCAGTAAAACATCAGTATTATATTCGTAGCCCAATATACATGTCATACAGTGTTAAGAACAAGGATTAAAACCAGTTCTTCCATAAACTAGAAATACATGGTTGCAGTGGAGATATTTTCCATCCTAGCCTATAGCGCAGGTTTGCTGGTTGCATTTTTCTCCCCAAATGTTATGTCATTGTCTTGAAGACGATATGAACAACAGAGAACACATAATGAAGAGAAAGAAATTACAATGTGAACAAATGACTTTCTTGTACTTTGTGATGAAGCATTTGTTGTATGGCTACTAAGAGAAACTTCAGAAGGGTTCTTTCAACTCTTAGCAGCAGAGATGAAAGCAAACTTTTCTATCATTAGGGTCACATAGTTGCTTTGGAAAATGCCTGCACATTACTTTGTGTTTGTTTGTGCATGATTAGGATCTTCATCTTGCTTTGCAAAATGCAGAGCAAAGTGAGTTTTTCTGAACAAACATAATGTGAAAGTCTTCAGAAGCTTTGGAAATGTCAGTAGTTTATGTACCTACATAAAAGGCTGATAAAAGGTGATAAAAAGGCTCTATCAAAATTAAGTTAATAAGAATAATATTGTGTAAAAACACTCAGATTTATTTGCAATATTTAATTTGGTATTAACTGATGATGTCAGATTTTTATGGCTGAAAGAGTTAGCCCAATATTCATAATATTCATTTGGAAGTGTTAAAGAAACTGAATCTTATAAACCAGGATCCCAAAATTTGCCAGAATTTAGTAGGCTAATATATCAGCTGACAAGTGAAGCAAAGGTGGGTAGTGCAATCTGGAATTCCTTTTCAAAGGGATGTGATGGTTAAAGTAAATGTTGAATGATAAGATTGAAATCCTAATTTTCCCAAATTTAATTCCTGCTGTGAAAGTCTCAAAGAATGTTTCTGTCAATGAAAGTTGAGATATATTAATATAGTTGAAATAATTTAAGCAAATACTGAGTTATTTCTTTCTTTATTTTGAGCTATGCTTTTGTGTATTTTTTGTATCCAATTTATTCAATATCTATTATATGTGTATGCAAAAATGTATTTCTGAGCTCTCGGCAAAGCAGTCTTTTAGCTATTTATGTTGATAATTTGGCTTTTTTGTCTTCTAATTAGATCATTGTAAATAATTTACATGGATATTGCCAGCAATCTACAATCCTGAAACATCCAGCTCATGTGAGAGATGAAGAGTAGTTGTTGATCTTGTAACCAAGCTCTTCGTTAACCTCACAAAGCCCAATGATTAAAGCCACAAAACATACATCATCTCTTAAAAATATATTAATGCCCATTCATAGACTGACATGATGGTTTCTAAAGATCTTAAAAACTCTTCTGATTGGATTACTTTCATTTCTTCATTGACAACTATCCAGAAGTTGCTGAAGTTCTTTAGTTATGTCTCTCAGATATTATCTTTAATAATAAAAAGTCCTAATTTTTAATAAATAATTTAATCTCCTTTTTTTTACAAAAGAAATCCTTCTGAGCTTTATTGATATTACAGTATGTTCAGAACTCTAAGAATATATGACAGAAAGAAATCTTTCAGATTAATAAATAATAAACAATGGCCTGTGCAATGAGAAAGTTGAGCAGTATTGAAAGCAGCACAACACCTCATTCAAAAATGACCAGAGTACTTGAATAAATTTTGGGGAACAAGGCTTTGGGGTCTGTCTGAAATCAAGAGAACATAGGCCCTATGTAAGGAGATGTTAGTGAGCTGTGCTTAAAACTATCACCTTCTATTCTACAGTTCATTCATATCGTCTATCAGCTATACTATTGTCCAAATATTAGAGTCACATTCATGATCATGTAAGACAGCAGTGTTACAACAACATCATTCTAGTACAATGTGTTTGTCAGAACAGCTAAAAGCTGCACCTGACCCCTCTATGGAGCACAAGTCTCTTGGGATACATAAAGTTATTGCATACGTATTTAGTTTTGAAAGGATGGTAGTTAGTTTCAACCAGAGACAGAATTTCAGTGTCGAAGAACAAAGCATGAAGAATATTATAAATATCTCAACTTTTTTCATGTTATATATAAGTCACTACAATGATACAGCATCATTTGTGGAGGCTTCTTACTCTTTTCTAAGGTTTACTTTATAACCACCTTTTGTTACCAGAATCGTAATGTCACTGTCATCAAAGAAGCAAGAAGAATTTACATGTTAGGGGAAAATCTGGCTTTTCTCCAAGAATGTTAGCTTTAATCACCTTCTCACTAGCCTTATTTTATCTCTCACTCTCTAAATCACATAATGGCAAATGTAGAGTTCAAAGTCCTCACGATCCATATCATATGTACTATCAATCAGGTGATGTCATAGTGGGTGGCATTGTCACTTTAGCTGCTTTCGTGCATGGTGTCCTAGATTTCAGCAAAGTCCCACCACCACCATTGCTTGAAGATCTTGTGTAAGAATTTTATGCTCATTTCCATGTCTTCTAACTGCAGAAACTGCAGTTAGTATTTTATGCTTAGTTCTACATGTCTAACAGTACGAACTGCTAATAGATCATAATTAAATTATTCTACTCTGTTTAAAATTGTATCAAAGTGTTGGAGATTTGTATTTGTTGTTGTTATTTTCCCCAGACAGTTATCCAATGTTATCCAATAAGTATGGGCCAGACTATTAAGGGAAAAATTCACTGAAATTGTTACTGTTCTATATAGATAGATCTGGCAAAGTTTAATTCTTCTCTGAAAATTTTACACATTCTTCCTTGTGATTATCTTCCTCTTGATTTATACATCATTGAAATACTTCTAATAAAATGTGGCATTTCTTCACACTTTTAATGATGTGAATAGCTGTTATTAATATAAATTATGATTATACCATATAAAAAACAACAGAATTTCCAAAAGAGAAAAAAATACAAATGGATTATGTAGATATTTGCAATAAAGTTGACACTTTGCATAAGTAGACCTGCAAAATACTATTTTCTAAGTTTCCATATATTATATTGTATGAAATAACTGTTTTATGAAACAGTTTCATATACATGTTAATAAGAATAAATATTCTGAGACTTATAACATGTGATACAATATTTTTTTCTTTAAAAAATGTTTTAAATATTTACCTGACTTTCAATTTATCTTCTATTTCAGATTAGTTCCTAAATTTTATCAAAATATTGTGGCCCTGGCATTTGCAGTCAAGGATATCAATAAAAACCCACAGATCTTATCCAATCTCACTCTTGGCTTCAACATCTATGACAGTTACTTCAACGCCCAGAAAACATACCATGCCACAATGTTACTGATTTACAACAAGAAAACCCTTTTTCCCAACTATATCTGTGGTACCCAGAATCATCTGATTTCAGTGATTGGGGGACTAGATGCCAAAACTTCCATTCACATTGCAATTCTCTTGGACATCTATAAGATCCCACAGGTAAGAAACAGAGCATACCTGACTTTTTAGAATTTCTCAAATTCATTTGGTAGAAATTCAGATTCTTATAAATAACATTGTACCTTATGTGCTTCTTTTCTGTTAACATCCCATTACTTTTTATTACTTTTTTTTAAAGAAGGACAATGACAATCTAAAGAATTTTAACCTATGAAAAAAAACTACTTTGGTATGAATGAAAAATATGAATTTTTTCTGAATAAATGGCCTTGAAATATTTGCACAGTCATGTTAGAACTGTGTAACCCAAATAACAAAAATATCTTCTAGTATAATTAATTTTACAAAGATATAGTTACATAATCTTTGGTCACAATGATATTATTCTAGAGATGAGTACACAGATTATATACAAAAGCGGTTACACAAAAGGTGAATAAGGAAGCAAGTACAGTGTACACCATCTATAGCTCCTGTAAAATGAATATTTTATTTATTCATTAAATGTATTTTTTGCAGCCACAATAAATTATTCTTGAAGTCTTATGTAGAAACTATACAACATAAACCATTGACAATACACTGTAAATAATAAATACACGAATCATACTACAATGCAAAGAAAAAAAGGATAATGAAAAATGGAAATATGAAAAGAAGACTGGGGAAAGACTGTCCAAAACATTTCAAAGGCCAGGAGCTTAAAAACTTTCTGCAGAATCAAGGGTCTCTTTAACAATTCAATTCAATTCAGGATTTTCCCTACTTAGAGTTCTTCATGGAAATGAATCTGGAAACCAAATTCACAATAAAGAAAAGGGAAGGGGGATTTTCTGGGCAACGGTAATTCTTACAACTGTCCTGAATTGTACGCAAAACACTATCACATATTTCTGACATACAAAAACTATAACAGTCAGAATACCAATCTATCTAACATTTCCTGAAGTACTTATATTATAGAATTCTTTATTGACCAAGTGTGATTGGACACACAAGGAATTTGTCTCTGGTACATAAGCTCTTAATGTACATAAAAGCAACAACTGACACTCATGATCATAATCATAAAATACAATCATCATAAATCATAAGATACAAATTGAGTGATGGCCATAGGATAAGCAAAATTAGAATACTAAATAAAGACAATCAGCATAAATCATGAGATACAAACAGCAAAGTTATAATCATAAGAAGCTAAGGAAATAGGTAATAGGAAAGATGAGAAGGATATTAGATAATACAATCCTACTAGGTGGTTTGACATCCCAGGGCATAGGCAGTGTTGTGGAAAATAGTTGTTTAGCAGAGTGATAGCATGTGGGGGGAAACTGTTTTTGTATTTGGTTGTTTTGGCGTGCAATGCCCTGTAGTGTCATCTTGAGGGAAGAAGTTGAAACAGTTTATGTCCAGAATGTGAGGCATCTGTAGATATTTTCACAGCCCTCATTCTGGCTTGTGCAGTATACAGGTCCTCAATGGAAGGTAGGCTGGTTGCAATTATTTTTCTCTGCAGTCCTAGTTACATTGGTCCACGAGGAGAAAGCCTCAGAAATTAAAGTAACTAAATTTTACCAGAATTGGGTCACTAATAAAGGAAAATTAAGTCCTGGGTATTAAATGGCTCCAGTTCCCAAGATACAGCTTCAGGTCAAAATTGCATCAAAATAATTCAAAATTATCAGGGGAATGTGCGATTATGCTCTATAACTTTTCTACAAAATATGATATAGCAATGAGAATAGTGCCACACCAAACATTTTAAATTTATCTTTTTGTTGATACCAATAACATAACTTTCCATTCATTTATTGGTTTTTCATGTAACTTTTTCATGCTTTTCCATCTTTTCTGCCTTACTCTTAGGCAATTCCAAATTCCTGACCAGGTCATTTAGTTCACTCTGTGAAATTAGATGTGGTTCAGTAGGAGCATACAATGAGCTAAAGTTTGGGTCCTCTGACACAGATGGCTCCGGATCAGTTGCATCCTGCTAATCATCTTTATCATCATCTGAGTCTAGACCAGGGGTATCAAACTTGCAACATCATGTGACGTGTCATGATGTATCACGAGTTTTTTTTCCATTGCTGGGCATGGAAAAATGAGGGGCCCAACTCTTGTCCTGATTCCCTATTTTCCATCAAAGATATAGATGGTATGCATTTTTTACCACTGCACCTTTGAGATGCCAGTGTAACCTCACCACAACTGTAGCAGAAGAGGGCTTTAGGGCTTCTCCTAAAATCTAATATCTCTACAGTTTTGAGCATGTTCAGTTCAAGATTGTTCCAGCTGCACCACAGGGCCAGTTGTTCAACTTCCCATCTGTATGCAGATTCATTATTGTCTTGAATGAGACCAATCACTGTAGTATCATCTGTAATCTTCAGTACTTTAACAGGGAGACCCTTTGAGATACAGAGAGAAAAAATATAGAGATATATAGAGAAAAAATAATGGAGACAGCACACAGCCCTGGGGGAAACCTGTGCTAATTGTGCAGGTTTCTGATTTGATTTTGCCTACCTTCACTTGCAGCTTCTTATCGGTTAGAAACCTTATGGTCCAATTATAAATGTGATCAGACACAGCTAGCTGGGTCAGTTAGTGAGAAGAATATCTGAAATGATTGTATTGAATGCCAAGCTGAAATCGGTGAAAAAGGAACATAACACATTTCTAATGATTTGTTAAAGATGTGGGTGTAGATGGGGACCAGTTGGTCAGCACAAGCTTTCAAGCAAGAAGGTGCTGTCTTTTCTGGCCTGTCACTTTTCCAAGCTTTTGTCTGTGAAATAAACCTCACACATATTTTTCTGTGATCACCAGAAATGGGGGGCCTACAGGGATGGGGTCAGTTGTAGGAAACTTGTCTGTTGTTTGTGTATCTGAGATGGAGAGGATGGCTATAGTTCACAGTGGTTTCCTCTCAGACCTACAGTAAAACTCATTCAGGTCATCTGCCAATTGTTGATTCTCTTCAGCCTGGGAAGGAAGTTTGCTGTAACCAGTGATATCTTTAAGGGTTTTCCACACATTTGCTCGTTCATTTGTTGAGAACTGATTCTTCAGCTTTTCAGAGTAGCTTCTTTTTGCTGCTCTGATCTCCCTTGTTAATACATTCCTGATCTGATTGTACATCATTCTATCTCCTTTTTTGTATGCTTCGTCTTTGGCATGATGTAGCTGCTTACGTTTAGCTGTGAACCAAGGTTCATTATTGCTGTGTATTCACAAGCTTCTGATTGGCACATATAGGTCTTCACAAAAACTAAGATATGATGTCACAATATCTGTGAGTTCATCCAAGTCTGCAGAAGTAGCTTTAAAAATGTTCCAGTCTGTGCAGTCAAGGCAAACCTGTAGCTTTAACACTGCCTCCTCAGTCCAAAACTTCACTGATTTAATTGCTGGTTTTATGGTTTTAAGCTTTTGTCTATAAATAGGTACAAGGTGAATCATACAGTGATCAGAGTGTCCCACAGCTGCTCATGGTAAAGACTGATAAGCATCTTTTTATGTAGTATAACAATGGTCTAAAATAGGTTTGCCTCTAGTAAGACAGTTGGCATGCTAGATGTTGTTTGGTAGCTCTTGGCTTATATTAGCACTGTTGAAATCTCCTAACAAAATGAGAAATGACTCTGGATATTTTTGTTGATCGCACAGAATCTCATCAGCTAGAGTTTGTAATGCATTGTTTATGCAAGCTTATAATGAAATGTACGTAGCAGGTAGAATAGATGTGGAAAATTTCATGGACAATAAAACAGCTTGCAATTGATAGATAATGTTTCTAAGTCCATATCACAAAATTTCTTTCATGTGGTTACATTTTTACATCATCAGTTGCTGATATAAAAGCAGAGACCCACCCTCACTTCTTTTTATTGCACATTTCTGCAATTCTATCTGCTCTTTGAATCTGAAATCCTGGAATTTGCAAACAATTATCATTAACCAAGTAGTTCATCCAGGTTTCAGTGAAGTAGAGGGCTGCCAAGTTAAAAAGTCTGAACTGTCACTGTAATGTATTGGCCTTGTATGTTGTTTTCACTTGCTTTATACATGACTGTTTGCTTAATGGCTGACCTACTTTTGTATCTTATGTAAGTTGCTGGGCTGAGCTAGACTTGCTGTCTCCAGTCTGTTAAGTAGGTTTGGGGCGGAAAACTGCTGCTTTAAATCTATTGGTCGCTGCCTAGAGGCCAACCATATAAATAGCTGTGCAGCAGCTATTAGCTTGCTTCTGTTATATTCTAACTCTGAATAAACTTGTTGCTGTTTGAACACCTTGTCTCACTGAATGCTTGCAAGAACCAAATACTTAGCAGTCTCTATTTAAAAATAGCAATTAATCTATCTTATTTATAAGTGAGTGAAGATTAGTTAGATGTAGATAAAAGGTAAAGGTTCCCCCGCACATGCATGATAGTCGTTTCCGACTCTAGGGGCCGGTGCTCATCTCCGTTTCAAAGCCAAAGAGCCAGCGCTTGTCTGAGGACGTCTCCGTGGTCATGTGGCCGGCATGACTAGACGCCAAAGGCGCACGGAACACTGTTACCTTCCCACCGCAGTGGTCCCTATTTTTCTACTTGCATTTTTACGTGCTTTCGAACTGCTAGGTTGGCAGAAGCTGGGACAAGTAACAGGTGCTCACTCTGCTACACGGCACTCGGGATTCGACCCGCCAAACTGCTGACCTTCTGATCGACAAGCTCAGCGTCCTAACCCACTGAGCCACCACGTCCCTTCTAGATGTAGATAGGATTTGCTTATTAAATATTAAGCAAATATTAATAACCATTACTATTAATATTAAAGACTAAATGTAACAGACATAGCTATTTGTGATAAAATACCATTCACTCATTCATTCAATTGATAATACTATACTGCATTTAAAATTGCTCAAAACATGCTTATTTGTGAATGAAGAGATTATCTTGGGTGTATATAATCTCTTCAGAGGGACTGTCAGAATTTTCTCTAAATTATGCCATATTTCATCCACTCTAGCAATAGACCTTGCTTTATCTCTGTTTTTTGTCCTTTCATTCTAACTTCAGCAATGCTATGTTTTGCTCATTCACATAAGCATTTCTTGTATTGCTATACAAACATATGACATGTTTTAAAAAAGCTTGAAAATAACAATTAAATTGACTCTTTTTCTATCCCATTCCTTTGTTCTCTATCCTTATGCAGCTTATCTATGGCTCAAGTCCTATTATGAATTATAAAACCCCAGCCCTTATTTTCTTCCAGATGAGCCCACTGGAAAGACTTCAATATGAAGGGATTCTGTCTTTGCTTCTCCATTTCAGATGGACATGGATTGGTGTAGCTGTAATAGCCAATGACAATGGAGAAAGGGTTATAGAAATGATTGTTCCATTATTGTCCCAGCACAACATCTGTTTTTCATTTATAGAGAGATTTGGTGAAATAACAACTGTTCATGAAATTTATGACTTGTTGAACCATGGTGCAGAAATACATGATAAAGTTATGGATAGCAATACTAATGTTCTGATATTTTATGGAGAATCTTATACTATGGTAAGGCTGAGATGGATAGCATATTTATCAAGAAAAAACATAACAAATATTGTCAAAGGTAAAGTATGGATACTTACAGCACAAGTGGAGCTCAACTCACATGTATATCAGAGAAATTGGGATACTGACATAATGAATGGTGCTCTGTCCTTCACAATTCATGCCAATGACCCACCAGGATTCCAGTCATTTACTGAAAGTAGAAATCCTTCCATGACAGAAGATGGATTTATCAAGGATTTTTGGCAGCAATCCTTTGTTTGTGCATTTAAAACGTTAAATGTAGGTGAGGTAGCTGGTGATGTTTGCACAGGAGAAGAGAAACTGGAAGATCTTCCTATAACCTTTTTTGAAAAAAGAATGACTGGTCACAGCTACAGTATTTATAACTCTGTCTATGCAATAGCCCATGCTTTGCAAGCCATGATTTCATCCAGATCTGCCCAGCGGTCAGTGGCAAATAAAGGGAGGCTGAAGCTTCAAAATCAAGATTCATGGCAGGTAATGGACTGAGCATCATGTTGAAGAAAAACATTATTTGTATAAAGGAAAATGAGCCCCATAGTTTCAATTATAGGAATTCATTTTGATCTCCATTCCCATCTCTGGAAAAGACACAAGTTTCTCTCATTTGGTTAGCCACATCATATCCTGATGGATTAACCCTTCACATTCTAGACATAAACTGTTTCGATTCTTCTCAGGATGCAGCTACAGGGCATTGCAGGCCAAAACAACTAGACACAGAAACAGTGTTTTCCCTCACGATACCAATCAGTTGAACACCTAAAACATAATTTACTGTCTTATATATAGGTATATTTACCTACATAGATAAAGTATTCTATTCTATTCTATTCTATTCTATTCTATTCTATTCTATTCTATTCTATTCTATTCTATTCTATTCTATTCTATTCTATTCCTTCCACTGCACCAAATTGTTCTTAGACTTCCCCCCCAAAATTAAACACCTTTTTCTAATCTTTATTTTTTGTTTCTTTCCCATCTAGCTGCACTCCTTTTTAAAAGGTCTCTCATTTAATAACAGTGCTGGGGATCTGGTTTCTATTGACAACAATGGAGAATTACTAGCTGGATATGATATACTGAACTGGATTGTTTCTTCTAATGAATCCTTCATTAGAGTTAAAGTTGGGACGGTAAACCCTGCAATTTTTTCAGACCAAATATTCACCATAAATGAAGATGTCATAACCTGGCACAGTTGGTTTAACCAGGTGGGATACTTTGGAAAATTTATAGCAAATTTACTTTTTAGCTAGATGGATAAAATGATTAATTCAGATCTGATCAAATAAGAACAGGTACTATTATGCAACCAATAATGTCTCCAAGTTGTTGCTTCAGCTGAATTTCTTAGGAATTATTTACTATAATGAAAGAAAATACTTGATATAATATCTGTGGAGCCACCTTTTCTCAATGAGATTGGGCTGCCCCATTTCTACTGGTAGAAGGGGCCTATTGCTAACCCATTAGCCAAGGAATTTCAGGTGGTGAGACTCATCAGAAGAACCTTTCTGTTATAGGTCCCACCATTTAGAACAGGGGTGGCAACCTACCAGCCCACGGACTGGATGCCTCATGGTGAAACCACACCCACCCCATTACCGGCAATGGAAAAAAAGTCACAATACATCGTGACATGTCATGTAATGTGAGTTTGACACCTCTGCTTTAGAACATCTTAACACAGGACATGAGATCTCCCCTCTTTCCTTTAGCCTTTAGAAAAGCCTTAAAATCTAGTTGTGGGAGTTGGCATGGGCTCCCGAAGGAGAAGCTATTGGCTGGAGGTGTTTGGTGCATCAACAGAGAAGATACCACTACCTCTCCCCTGCAACCACTTGTATTTTTCTCTAGTATTCATTTCTCTCATTTTAATCTGTTTTTATATTTATAATTGTCAGATGTTTTGTTGCCTTTTTGTTCTTCTTGTAAGCCAAATAAAATTGACAAATAAAGTTGACAAATAAATTTGATGGATAGATAGATAGACAGATATTTCATATTCTTCTAAAAACTAGAACTTGCTTTTCTATAGTATAAATTTCAATTGTATTGTTTATTATGACTTACAACAATTCATCATTATTATGGCATTGTCAGGGCCCACTTCAATACCTCAACGTAAAAAACTCATGGAAGCAGTTTCTTCCAAAAGGAACTTTTATTTGGAGAAGTAGATAGCAGACACAATAAACAGGATCTAAGGATTTCCCACTTAGATCAATAGGTTAAACAAGTCTCCATCAAACCCCACCCCAATAGTTTATCCAGTCATTTCTAATGGGAAATCCTCACATGTTAAGTACATTGTGGGAAAGAGCTGATAACACTAGTCTTTCCCAGGCTCGCAGCGGTGTTGTTGAGGCTTTGCACCTTCCCTTCTGAAATGGGAGATAAGCCATATTGCTGGAGGCACATTCCTTTCTCTCCCCCCCCCAAGGTGACATCAAGCAGAGACAGTTCAAAGAGCAAGTATGCAGAGACAGCAAAAGGGATACATTGTATCGATATAGAGAAAACAAAGAGACAGCCTGCAGTGTCATCCCCCCTTCCCTCCATGAGTATGACAGAACCCAAAGTAATAGAAGAAATAGAATTAGGAGTCCCCTAAATAATATGGGTTCTGAAATCCTGCCCCCTTTAAAAGAAAGAGAGATCCACCTGTGGGAATTTCTCAGTAAATATCCAGATGTCATCCAAATAAACAAGCACCCCTTTCTACAGGTGCTTTATCAATTGCATAAATACTGCGTATGCTCTTTGTAACCCAAAAGGTAGAACCCAAAACTGGTAACATCCTAAGAGGCAATTGAAAGCTGTCTTCCATTCATCCCCCTCTTTTATTCTGATCTGGCAATAGGCTTCTCTCAAATCTAGCTTTGAGAAAATTTTCCCCTTCGATAGGTGGGACATCATGTCTTTCATGAGAGGAAAAGGGTGTAGATTGCTTTTGCTCACTGCATTCAAAGTTCTATAGTCCACACAGAGGTGAAGAGTCCTATCTTTCTTTTCTCAGAACAGCACAGGAGCAGCTGTTTTTGGCTTTGCCTGCTGAATGAAACCCCTTTCTAAATTTTTGACTATGAATTTCGGCATCTTCTCCAATTCTTGCGGGCTCATGGAATACAATTTGGGTTTGGGGAGTTTCGCACTTGGGCGGATTTCTATGGAACAGTCCATGGCCTGGTGAGGGGGCAGTTCATTGGATCTTTCCTCACTGAATACTTCAGCCAGGTCTTTATATTCCTCCAGTATCTCTGGTAGTTCCTTCTCCCACACACACACAGTTTTCTCAGCTGGGGTTCCACTGTTTCGGGGCTGGGCTGGTGTAGTGGGCATCCCTCCTGCTATGGACCCATCTAATTGAACAAAAGAAATCAGTTCCTTCAGCCTCCTCACCCGATTTCCTGAATTCCCCACTAATGTTGGGCTTTTGAGGCAGTGAGTGCAGCCAGAGTCAATTAATGCCCTGATTTTCACTTTCTTGGGCATGGCAGAGGCTAATAATTCTACTGTCTGGGTGAGGGATGCAATGGGTTCACTTAAGAGGGATTCATTCTCTGAGTTGTTGTCCAACGAGTTGAACATTCCTCTTGGATTGGTCAGAGTTTCCTTCCCTTGTTGGGCCGAAGCAGGGAACTTGACGACGTCTGTGCTCTTCATGGCAGTCTCTTTCAGCTTCACTGGAGTCTTCCAGGGTTTTCTGGCTGGAGCTCGATCAGTTTTCCAGACAGGGGTGTGTGAGCAGCATTCAGCTGTATGGTGTCCCTCTTTCCCGCATCCTGAGGTTCTTTTTGTTGCTTCGACGAGTCACGAGTTGGCTCTGATGGCGATCTTCCCCATGATCTCTCCCCTTGTCATTGCCTCCTTGCTAGGTCGATCTCTGCTTCCTCAACCAGGATGTAACTGCAGCCAGTAGGGGTCCTCTCTGGGGATGCAAGCATCATAGAGATTGTAGTTTAACCCATCCTAGAAATGGCTGATCAGGATGCCTTCCAGCCAATTCAGCTCAGAACTGCTAGGTGTATTCCACTACACCTAGGGTAGCCTGCCTCATTTCACTGTATTTACTGTATATGTTCCTGTGCTTTCCAGTCAGCTATGGGGTCTTCAAATTGATACCTACAAGCTGCCATGAATTTATTGAAGTTTTGCACCTCTGGGGCATCCGCATCATGTAGGTCCATTACCCAATCTGCCGTGCTGCAATCTAGGGCTGCTTGCACAATGCGAATCCTGGCTCGGTCACTTGGAATGTTGTAGTTCATCACTTGGGTCAGGAAAAATCCCAAGTGTCATGGCTCCCCCTGGTACTTCACTTTCAGTGGTAGGAACTTCTCAATGGATCAATACCTCTTCTTCGACTTGTGTCATCTCCCATCTCTGTCTGCGGTGGCTGCAGTCTCAATATTGCTTTTGGAAGGCCCTGGGTCTGTTGGCTAAGACCCTCCTTCATCTGTCCCTTCTGTGGAGCTTAGGCTAAGGGTGCCCCGGCATGGGTCGGCTTTCTCTCCTCTCATGGAGTCGAGTGCTATTTTCATCATGTCGATTGCCCATTCCAGCATTCAGCTGGACCGGTCCTCCTCACCTTTGCTAAGGTGGAGAGACTTCTCCATCTCGGCTTTCCAACCTGGTTGATGACTGCCTTGTCTGAGCATCACCTTCCTGGCTTCTTCTCACAATCCTCTTGCTTCCCAACAACCATCGACCACCTGGGCCTGTGGCAGCATTCTTCAACCACTTCCTCTTCTGATGACCTTGAGGATTTGGAGCTGGAGTATTTCAAGGGATCTGCTTGGTGGGAGGCTCCCCACCCATTGCAGGTTCCTCCCTCTCCATTCCAATGTCCGACATCATTTGCTAAGTCCCCCAGTAAGGGTCTTCCTTCCGGGATGACTTTTAGTGCAGATCCTGTCTAATGTCAAATAGCATTTTATTTTTTAAAAAAACCAAATAGTTGAAATTTTGCTTTTTAAATATTGTATTCCATAATTGTGGGTTTCTCATACATTCTTTTCTTCAAATTTTAATGTATAAATTATAGAATGAATGAACAGAGTGATTTGGTTAATCTTATTTGAATCTGTTCTTTGGCTATTTCAGTAACACACATACAAAAAGTGCTTTTTGAATCAATGTTTACAATTAAATTGCAACTGTACAAAATTTATGATGTTTTTACCCCAATTTCTGAACTAAATCGTTAGACAGAAATTGAGCAAGGAAGCCTGCTTTAACTATCTTTGGATGGATATTAATTCAAATGGGAATTGGATGGCTCATTTTTTATATGTAACCCAGACAGCTGAAACAAGCAGCCCATTTTTGTTTGAGACTATCTAATCCTGATCTAAGAAAAGTCTAAAAGGAAAATACTATACATCTCCAGCACTCTGCCTGGAGACAAATGTGCCCAAACTTAAACATTGGA
Organism: Vipera ursinii; assembly: GCF_947247035.1. Classification (NCBI taxonomy): domain Eukaryota; kingdom Metazoa; phylum Chordata; class Lepidosauria; order Squamata; family Viperidae; genus Vipera; species Vipera ursinii. Next base: position 20,484,685 of record NC_139517.1, on the reverse strand, counting down.
TGTATGAGATTGTTTAAAGTCTCTAACATTAAATTTTCTACCTCAGTTCTTGGTCCCATTTATTCTGGTTGATTCCTTTTTCACCCAGGAAATTAGGTCCCAGCGAAACATGGTGGAACAAGGTCTTATCCCCAAGAAGCCTTTGCACATGTGGTATGTTTCCATAAAAGATATCTTGAAATGCAGCCTGATTGATATACATAAGTAGGTAAATCAATGCACAATTTCTGCAAGTATCCTTGCTTGTTAAGAGACTTGGTATACTGTACATTCCCTAAGCAGCCCAATATTTTAAATATCTCACTTTCTCAAAGTTATGGAAAATTTTCACCCTTTATCACTTTAATATCCTTTCATAAAAAATTCTTAGATATGACATAGATATGAGATCTCCTGATGTTAAGATTCAGTTAGACAGAAATCGTTAGACAGAAATTGAGCAAGGAAGCCTGCTTTAACTATCTTTGGATGGATATTAATTCAAATGGGAATTGGATGGCTCATTTTTTATATGTAACCCAGACAGCTGAAACAAGCAGCCCATTTTTGTTTGAGACTATCTAATCCTGATCTAAGAAAAGTCTAAAAGGAAAATACTATACATCTCCAGCACTCTGCCTGGAGACAAATGTGCCCAAACTTAAACATTGGATGTATGAGATTGTTTAAAGTCTCTAACATTAAATTTTCTACCTCAGTTCTTGGTCCCATTTATTCTGGTTGATTCCTTTTTCACCCAGGAAATTAGGTCCCAGCGAAACATGGTGGAACAAGGTCTTATCCCCAAGAAGCCTTTGCACATGTGGTATGTTTCCATAAAAGATATCTTGAAATGCAGCCTGATTGATATACATAAGTAGGTAAATCAATGCACAATTTCTGCAAGTATCCTTGCTTGTTAAGAGACTTGGTATACTGTACATTCCCTAAGCAGCCCAATATTTTAAATATCTCACTTTCTCAAAGTTATGGAAAATTTTCACCCTTTATCACTTTAATATCCTTTCATAAAAAAATTCTTAGATATGACATAGATATGAGATCTCCTGATGTTAAGATTCAGTTCTACTTTTTCACTTTTGTCCTTGATTTTCCAGGTCCTTTTTCCTGGTCTTCCTTATTTCCAGCCAATAGTGTTGTATCATTTGAGTATTTCAAATTATTTGTGGTTCTTTCCTTAGTCTTCATTCCAACATCAGGCAGTTCCAAATCAAATTTCCACATGATCACTTCAGCATACAAAATTGAACAAAAATGGTGATAAAATACATCTCTGTCTAACTCTCTTCCAGATCCTGAACCAATCTGTGTCACCATAGAATGTTCTCATTGTTGCCTCATGATAAGTCTACAGTGATCTGATGAGTCTGATCAAGTGGGTTGCACTTGATCATGCAAAGCCGCCAATTGCCTATGGCATTCTACACAGTCAAAAACTTTTCTGTAAGCAATAAAACACATATATAGATCCTTTTGATATTCACGTGCCTTTTCCATGAGCCATCTAATATTGGCAGTTTGATCTTGAGTGCTGCAGCCCTTTCTAAAGCCAGCTTGTACATCAAGTAATTCTTGATCAATGACATTCTGTAGCCTCTGTTTAATAATCTTTAGCAGAATCTTACTTGAATGAGAAATCAATGCAATCATGAATAGTTGGAGCAGTCTCTGGCCTCACGTTTGTTTACCAGTGGGCTAAAAGCAGATCTTTTGCAGTCCTGATGCCATTAGCAGATAGACCATATCTCTTGACACAGGGCAGCCCCATCAATACCTGGATCTTTCAGTTCAGCAATTTCACCATGTCCCATTCTACTTCTTTCATGATTAATTGGGCTGTCATCATTGTCATCTTGATAGTAAGTCAAATTGCTACAGAGACCTTTTGTGTATCTTTTCTATCTGTTCTTGATCTTCTGCTGATCACTTAGTACATTCCCATTGCCATCTTTAAAAGTTCCTTGGCTTGCTGTAAAACTGGATCGCATCATTTTCACTCAAGCAAACATGAACTTAGAATGTCCCTTCCTGGTAGCTTCCATCAATTGTTGGGCTTTCTGAAGCCTTTCCTTCAACAATGTCATAAAATCCCTGACTACCAAAAGGTAGCCGTTGCTCTTCTCTATACCTTGCAGGTTCCCCTCCAGTCTGGAGGGTTCACTGTGGGTATCCATATCTGAGTCATATTATTGTCATAAAAAATCTGTTGAGATTTTTTACAGGTAGTTCACCATTATCTTCCCTAGCCTTCCCCATTTGTCCAGGCTTGAGACTGGCATATATTTGATGAATCAACCAGAAGACGGGGTTAAACATTATTTTTATGTAACTGAAAATGATCAATGGAACAATTTCATGAATGGCTGGTACAGTTTTTTCAAAACAGCTGCAAAGTTGAATACAATAGATTGTCACAGTAACAGTTATGTACTGTATATTTGGAAAGGATTAGGGCTAGGGCTAGGGCTAGGGCTAGGGTTAGAGTTAGGGTTAGGGTTAGGGTTAGGGTTAGGGTTAGGGTTAGTATTAGACAATACTGTACATAGTAGGCCAGTGTCTACATAAGTAAACGACAGCATTTAAACAATTTTACAAATAAAATGCATATTAATTTCATTGTAATTTCTTTGTTTGGTGGTTATGAGCCACTGAGTTGAGAAGCATACAGATTAAAAAATATTAATTATATCCTAACTTAAACTGACAGGATAGCTCAGAATTGCTCTATCTTTGTTTGTTTGTTGTTTCTCCTTCAGTCCCAGCCTGTTTCTATATGTACTGAGAGTTGTTGTCCTGGTACCAGCAAGAAAATCAAGGAAGGGCAGCCATTTTGTTGCTATGATTGCATTCCATGCCCAGATGGGAAAATTTCAGAGAAGGAGGGTAAGAAATGTTATGTTGGGATTTATCTCACAAAATGGTAGCAGTTTCCAAATGCAGCCTTATGTACCTGAAGACTCTTTTTTTACCAGTATTCTAAATAGGACTGATACAGTATTTTAGTGTTAGGGCGTGCTAAAGAGAAATCAGGTGATTATTATTATCCTATCCAGTTCAAATGCATAGATTATATGGATAATTATATAAAGAATTAGAATTCTAAAGATAATTTACCTATTCAAAGTTTTCAAATTAAAACATATCACAGACGTTAAACAGATTGCTTAAAGGGTTAGAGCAGGGGTGTCAAACTGCCGACCGGTGGGCCGGCTGCATCACACAGAGGGTCCACCCACCCCAGTTCTGGCAATGCAAAAAAAGTCACAATACATCGTGACACATCACATGACGTGGTGTGTTTGACATCTTTGGGCTAGAGAATAATTGAAGTGTACAGACAATAATTGTTGAATGAATTGGGCATATTTTTAAAATATGTAAATAATATTATTGATATACTTTATATTCTACAAATGGTCTTGAAATGATTTTATTTTTCAGATACAAACGATTGTTACTTGTGTCCAGAAGGAAGGTATCCAAACAAGAATCAGGATTCCTGTATTCCTAAAACGTTGACATTTTTGTCTTATGAGGAACTTTTGGGGATCATTTTAGTCTCCTTTGTTCTTTTCTTTTCTTTGATCTCGGTGGTGGTGCTTGCAATATTTGCGAAGAACCACAACACTCCTATCATCATTGCCAACAACTGAGACCTCACTTACATTCTCCTCATCTCCCTCCTGCTCTGCTTCCTTTCTGCATTCCTATTCATTGGTCATCCTGAGAAGTTGCTATGTCTCCTGCAACAAACGACTTTTGGGGTTGTCTTTGCAGTGGCTGTTTCTTCTGTGTTGGCAAAAACCGTCACAGTGGTTCTGGCTTTCCAGGCCACCAAGCCAGGATCCAAGATGCGGATGTTTGTGGGAAAGAGACTGTCCAACTCCATTGTCATTTCCTGTTCTTTTATTCAAATAGGTATTTGCATGACATGGCTAACAACCTCTCCCCCATTCCCAGACACTGACGTGGATTCAGTAGCTGAAGAAATTATTGTACAGTGCAATCAAGGCTCTGTGACTATGTTCTACGGTGTCCTAAGCTATTTGGGCTTCCTGGCTGTTATTAGTTTCATAGTTGCCTTCATGGCCAGGAAATTACCGGATACTTTCAATGAAGCCAAGTTCATCACCTTCAGCATGTTGGTCTTCTGCAGTGTTTGGATATCCTTTGTTCCAACCTACCTGAGCACCAAGGGGAAGTACATGGTGGCAGTGGAGATATTTTCCATCTTGGCCTCTAGTGTTGGTTTGCTGGGCTGCATCTTTCTTCCTAAATGTTATGTGATTGTTTTAAGGCCTGATTTGAACAGCAGGGAAAATTTAATGAAGAGAAAACAATTCTGATTTTGATTCATAATGTCTTCTGCTGTAGTTTGGTACTTAGGAAATTAGGAAATATCATCTTTCTCCAGATTTATAAGCCTGCTTCATCAATATGTCTTTATTAAATTAAAGAGATGCAATTTTTTGTATTCATGCCATACTATTAAGAATTTATTATAACATAAAAATATAGAGGAAAATGGGTATGGAAATTCTCAGCAATTGTATAAATTATAAAAACAAAGAATTTTTAAATATGTTGACCAGGTTGCTGAAAACTCTTCTTTTTCTGGTTCTCTACTGGGAAATAAAAGAATAAATTACAATTTTTATAAGTAACACATATTGGCAATCCATTTGCTTTCTTCATCAAGTTTAGATTTATTATTCCATTGAGGGTTATTCTTTCTTATGAGCATCTAGAAGTTTTTAAGTTTTTGATTAATTCTTATTCCTGTCATTAAAGTAAAGGGACATATGCTATCTTTACTAATGATGACCCTCAATTTATATTAGCAATCATATGGCTTTTAGCCTATGTATAGCAATGGAATGATAAGTTTAGACCACAATTTTCTCACCTATATTTTCTTAGAGCAAGAAATTTCAACCAATTCTTATTCAACATTTGTGCTGTCCTATTCAACTCTCACACACATCACAGGTGTTAGGAGTCTTTATTTAGGTTTCCAAACCTGAATTAGTATTCCCCAGCAATTTGTTTTCCAAAACCAGCACCCCTCCAATGAGTTCAACAAGCTACTCAAGAGAAGCCAACACTAGTTCACAGTGCAGAAAGCAGGCAAGTCCCATAAGCAAAGGCCAGCCCACATGGCAAAGAAAAGTCCACATGACAATGGCATGTCCACAAGGCAAAAGCTAGTCCCACAAGGCAAAGGCAAGTCCAAGTTTAAGAGGCATGATCTAAAGTTCAAGGTACAGAATCCAGAATCTGAGAATCAAGGCAACAGTCAAGATAACTCACAGCAAGGAACCTCACACCTTGTTCCCAGTGTCATTTCAGTCTCCTTGCTGACTAAATAGTTGCTTCCTGGTACAGCCCATCACAAGGGGTGAAGCTGCCTCCTCACAAGTAGCCTAGCTAACCTTCGTTGTGCCTGCCTCAACTCAACCCTACATACTCTCAGATCAGGAGGAGGAGGCAATTCTTCTTCATCTCAATTACTGTCCAGAGAAGCATCTGGAAGAGTCATCATAGCATTCTTTATGATAAAAATTATTAAATAGTTTTTGTTGAATTCATATAATTGAACTGAGCCAGTTTGGTCTAGTAGTTAAAACACTAGGCTAGAAATTGGGAGACCATGAGTTCAAGTTTCACTTTAACCATGAAAGCAAGTTTGGTGACTTTGGCCCAGTTGCTCTCTGTTAGCCCAACCCGCCTCACAGTGTTGCTGTTTTGGAGGAAACAGGAGGAGAAAGATTGGATATGTTTGCCATCTTGAACATCTGGGTCTTTTAATTACTGGGGTGGACTCAGGCTAGAACAACTTTGTAGCTGATGTGTGAGAAAGTGTTGCCCTAGGCACCAGGAGTTTTTATTATGGTTGTTTAAATTGTTTGTTTCTGTTTTTATTGTTTAATGAGGCACTCAGGGTTGTAGTTCATAATATGGGTAGTTATATCAGTCTTTTAAATAGATGCATATATAATATTTTAAACAGTAAAATGTCAACATTACATCTGCAGCCCAATATTTTCTATATGTGTCATATTGTATTAAGAACAAAGATTAAAACCAATTCTCCCATAAACCAGAAATACATGGTGGCAGTGGAGATATTTTCCATCCTAGCCTCTAGGGCTGGTTTGATGGTTGCATTTCTCTCCCCAAATGTTATGTCATTGTCTTGAAGCCCAATGCTAACAGGGAACACATAATGAAGAGAAAGAAATTACAATGTGTACAAATGATTTTCTTGTACTTTGTGATGAAGCAGTTGTTGTATGGCTACTAAGAGAATCTTCAGAAGGGTTCTTTCAACACTTAGCAACACATGTGAAAGTCATCTCTTCTAACATTAGGGTCGCATAGTTGCTTTGGAAAATACTTTCACATTACTTTGTTTCATTGTGCATTAATAGGAACTTCATCTTGCTTTGCAAAATAGAGCACAAAGTGTGTGTTCCTGCACAAACATAATATGAAAATGTTCAGAAGTTTTGGGAATTTCAGTGGTTTATGGATCTACATATACTAAAATGATAAAAAAAAATCTCTTATCAAAATTAAGTTAATGGGAATAATAATATTGTGTGAAAAACCATTTACTTTCCCCCATCCAGATTTATCTGCAAACTTTCCTTCAGTATTATTTGATTATGTCAGATTTTTATGGCTGAATGGATTACATATATATTTGTAGACCAATATCAAACATATTCACTTTATGGTATTAAAGAAACTGAATCCTAAAAACTAGAATTCCAAAATTTGCCAGAATTTAGTGGGTTAATATATTGTCTGACAAGGCGAGCAATGGCAGCCACACCATTAAAACAATGTGATGGAAAAGTAATGGTTGAAGATGAGATATATTAATATATTTGAAATAATTTAAGAAAATACTCTGATCTGAGCTGTGCTTTTGTGTATATCTTGTATCTAATTTGTGCTATGTCTATTATATGTGTGTGTGAAACTGTATTTCTCAATTCTCAGCAAAGCAGTCCTATGGCAATCTTTTTGGTTTTTTTGTCTTCTACTTAGCTAATTGTAAATAATTTACATAAAATTGCCAGCAAAAATTTACATGGCATTGTCAGCCATCTACAATCCTGAAACAACCAGCTCATGTGGTAGATGAAGAGTTGTTGAAAGTAGAGCCTGATCTAATCAACAAGATCTTTCACCTCACAAAACCCAGTAATCCAAATTAGAAAACCTACATCATCCCTTAAAAATACATTAATTCCCATTCCAAGACTGATGGTTTCTCAAAATCTTAAATAAACTTTTCTGAGGGTATCAGTTCCATTTTCTCATTGACAACTATCCAGATGTTGCTGGTGTTCCTTGCTTATGTATTTCAGATGCTATTACTTCAATATTAAATAATCCTACATTTTATCAATAATTACATCTCCTTTAAAAAAATCTTCTATGCTATATTGATATTACAGTATGTCCAGAAATCTAAGACTACATGACAGAAAGAAAACTTTCAGATTAATAAACAATGCCCATGCAATTAAAAAGTTGAGCAGTATTAAAAGCAACACAACACTCCATTCAAAGTTGACCAGAGTATTTGCATGAATTTTAGGGAATAATGCTTTGTGGCTCTGTCTGAAGTGTGCTGTGCTTAAGACTATCAGTTTAGGAATGTCCATAGTTCAGTCATGTGGTGTATCAGCTATGCTACTGTCCAAATTTTAGAGTCACATTCATGGTCATGCAGGACAGGAGTGTTACAGTAACATCATTCTAATACAGCATGTTTAACAGAACAGCTAAAAGTAGTACCCAACCTCTCTCTAGAGTACAAGCTTGAGGGAGCATTGTCTTGGGCATTTTTTTTAATCTTGTTCATTTTAATTGTCTTCATTTTGAATGAAATAGAAACATTTTTTTTCTATCAGTCAAAACATGTTTCCTACAATTCTCTTGAGATACATAAAGTAATTGGATACCTATTTAATTTTGAAAGGATGGTAGTTAGTTTGTTTATGTTCAACCAGAAACAGAATTTCAGTGTTCAAGTACAAAACATAAAGAATATTATAAATGTCTCAACTTTTTTATGTTAGGTAGAATAAAAGCACTACAATTATACAGCACACTTTGTGGAAGCTTCTTACTGTTTTCTAAGGTTTGCAATATCAGCATGTCTTGTTATCAGAATACTAATATCATTGTCATCAAAGAAGCAAGAAGAATTTAGATGTCAGGGAAAGATTTGGCTTTAATCATGTTCTCACTAGCATTATTTTATCTCTCACTTTCTAAATCACATAATATCAAATGTAGACTTCAGAGTCTTCATGATCCATATCACATGTACTATCAGTCAGGTGATGTCATCGTGGGTGGCATTGTCACTCTAGCTGCTTTCCTGCATTCCGGCTTAGAGTTCAGCAAAGTCCCACCACCACCATTGCTTGAAGATCTTGTGTAAGGATTTCATGCTTACTTCCACATATTCTGATGGTATAAACTGCTACTAGATCATAATTCAATTAGTCCACTCTGTTTAAACTTGTATCAAAGCATTTGAGATTTGCACAATATTTATTATTTTACTCAGTCAACCATCCAATGTTTAATGATAACTCTGGACCATAAGATTAAGGAGAAAACTTCAGTGAAATCTTTACTGTTCTAAATGGCAAAGTTTAATAGCCTGCATCTTCTCTGAGAATTTCACACATTTTTCCTTATGGTTTTCTTCATTTGATTGATACATCATTGAGATAATTGTAATAAAATGAGCATTTGTTCATGTTTTCAGTGATGTCAATAATTGTTATTAAGTTACTTTATGAAACAGAGTGATTTCAAAACATAAAGAAAAAATACAAATGTATGGATGACATACTTATTGGGTATTTTAAATATAGTATCAAAATTGTAAAGTTGATATTTTGCATGAATAAGTATACACATACAAAATACTAGTTCCTAGGTTTTCCATATATTATATCTTATGAAATAACTGCTTTATGAAACCTTCACTGCATTAGTTTTATATACATGCTAATAAAAATAAATATTATGAGACTTATGACATGAGCTGCAATAATTAGAACTTTTTTTCTTTTATTTTTTTAAAAAATATTTATCTGACATTGAACTTATCTTCTGTTTCAGATTAATACCTAAATATTACCAAAATATTGTGGCCCTGACATTTGCAGTCAAGGAAATCAATAAAAACCCACACATCTTATCCAATGTCACCCCTGGCTTCCACATCTATGACAGTCATTTCAGCACACAGAAAACATATCATGCCACAACATTACTGATTTACAACATGAAAAGATTTTTCCCCAACTATATCTGTGGTATTCAGAATCATCTGATTTCAGTGATTGGGGGACTAGACACCAAAACTTCCATTCACATTGCAAATCTCTTGGATATCTATAAGATCCCACAGGTAAAATTCAGAACATACCTGGCTTTTTAGAATTTCTAGATTTTGTTGTATCTTGTGTGCTTCTTCTTTGTTAAAATCTTCTTACCCAACTTCTTCTTTAAAAAAGGACTATGACAAGCTAGATAATTTAACAGAAGAAAAGGAACTATTATAGTATAAATAAAAATATTCACCCTGATTAAACAACCTGGAAATATTTCCATAGTCATATTACAACTGTAGTTCTAGCATTGTTCAATCTCTCAAAGATACTGTCACATAAACTTTGGTTAAGTACATTACATGAGTAAACAATTTAGATACAGAAGAGGTTACAGAAAAGGTCAATGAGGAAAAAAGTATAACATATATCAATTACTTATTGATTGATTAAATGTATTTGCAGGCAACCACAATCAAAATTACTCTTGGCGGCTTATGTAGAAAATATGCAAAACAAACTATGCACAATATATATAAAACCACAGGGAATTTAACAGTGCAAAGAAAAAAAGAATAACGGAAAATGGACATATAAAACAAATCAGGGGAAAGACTGTCCAAAACAGTTCAAAGCCAAAGAGCTTTTGAAAAGATCCTGCAAAGACTTTATGCAGGAATAAGAGCCACTTTAACATTCAATTTGATTCAGGATTTCCCCTATTCAGAGTCCTTCATGGAAGTCAATGTGCAAACCAAATTCACAATAACAAAAAGGGAAAGCGGCTGTTCTGGACAATGGTAATTCTTACAATTACCCATTGTTGCACTCAAAACTGTCTCACGTACAAAAAATACAACAGTCAGAATATCTTCAAACTAACATTTCCTGCAGTATTTTTCTTAAAGCCTAAATCTAACAGACATACTGTAGCTACTTATCATAAAATATACAGGTGAAACTTGAAAAAATAGAATATCGTGCAAAAGTTCATTTATTTCAGTAATGCAACTTAAAAGGGAAAACTAATATATGAGATAGACTCATTACATGCAAAACAAGATAGTTCAAGCCGTGATTTGTCATAATTGTGATGATTATGGTGTACAGCTCATGAAAACCCCAAATCCACAATCTCAGAAAATTAGAATATTACATGCAATCAATAAAACAAGGAGTGTAAATAGAACAAAATCGGACCTCTGAAATGTATAAGCATGCATATGTACTCAGTAGTTGGTTTGGGCCCCTTTTGCAACAATTACTGCCTCAATGTGGCGTGGCACGGAAGCTATCAGCCTGTGGCACTGCTGAGGTGTTATGGAAGACCAGGATGCTTCAATAGCGGCCTTCAGCTCTTCTGCATTGTTTGGTCTCATGTCTCTCATCTTTCTCTTGGCAATGCCCCATAGATTCTCTATGGGGTTCAGGTCAGGCGAGTTTGCTGGCCAATCAAGCACAGTAATCCCACGGTCATTGAACCAGGTTTTGGTGCTTTTGGCAGTGTGGGCAGGTGCCACGTCCTACTGGAAAATGAAGTCAGCATCCCTGTAAAGCTCGTCTGCAGAAGGAAGCATGAAGTGCTCCAAAATCTCCTGGTAGATGGCTGCGTTGACCCTGGACTTAATGAAGCACAGTGGACCAACACCAGCAGATGACATGGCTCCCCAAATCAACACAGACTATGAAAACTTCACACTGGACTTCAAGCATCTTGCAGTGTGTGCCTCTCCATTCTTCCTCCAGACTCTGGGTCCTTGGTTTCCAAATGAGATGCAAAAGTTGCTCTCATCAGAAAAGAGGACTTTGGACCACTGAGCAACAGACCAGGTCTGTTTTTCTTTAGCCCAGGTAAGATGCTTCTGATGTTGTTTGTTGTTCAGGAGTGGCTTAACAAGAGGAATATGACATTTGAAGCCCATGTCCAGGAACCGTCTGTGTGTGGTGGCTCTTGATGCACTGACTCCAGCCTCAGTCCACTCCTTGTGAAAGTCCCCAACACTTTGGAATGGCCTTTTCCTGACAATCCTCTCCAGGCTGCGGTCATCCCTGCTGCTTGTGCACCTTTTTCTTCCACACTTTTCCCTTTCACATAACTTTCTATTAATGTGCTTTGATATAACACTTTGGGAGCATCCAACTTCTTTTTGCAATTACCTTTTGAGGCTTTCCCTCCTTATGGAGGATGTCAATGATGGTTTTCTGCACAACTGTCAGGTCAGCAGTCTTCCCCATGATTGTGATTCCTACTGAACCAGACTGAGAGACCATTTAAAGGCTCAGGAACCCTTTGCAGGTGTTATGGCTTAATTAGCTGATTAGAGTGGGACACTTTGAGCCTAGAATATTGCACCTTTTCACAATATTCTAATTTACTGAGATTCTGGATTTGGGGTTTTCATAAGCTATAAGCCATAATCTTCACAATTATTGAACTATCTTGCTTTGCATGTAATGAGTCTATCACATATATTAGTTTCCCCTTTTAAGTTGCATTACTGAAATAAATGAACTTTTGCACGATATTCTAATTTTTCGAGTTTCACCTGTAATTCATTCATTCATTCATTCAATTGATAGCACTACACTGCATTGGAAATTGCTCAAGACATGCTTACTTGTGAATGAAGAGTTTAGCTTGGGTGTACACAATCTCTTCAAAGAGGCAGTCAGAATTTTCTCTGAAGTTGGCCAATTTTCTCCATTTTTTCTCTTCAAAACTATCTCTCTAGCAGTGGTCCTTGCTTTATCTCTCTTTTTTGTCTTTTCGTTCCAACTTCAGCAATGCTACCTTTTGCTCATTCACTTAAGCATATCTTTTATAAAGAAGTATGAATATATGGCATGTTTTTAAAAAACTTGAATATGACAATTAAATATGACTCTCTCCATTTTTTTCCTTTGTTCTCAATCATTATTCAGCTCATCTATGGTGCTAGTCCCATTATGAATTACAAAACACCAGGCCTATGTTTCTTCCAGATGAGCCCACTGGAAAGACTTCAATATGATGGAATTCTTTCTTTACTTCTCCATTTTGGGTGGACATGGATTGGGATACTTGTGATGGCCAATGACAATGGAGAAAGGGTTATAGAAATGATTGTTCCATTATTGTCCCAGCACAACATCTGTTTTTCGTATATAGAAAGAATCGGTGAATTAACAAATGTTAATGAAATTGGTGACTTGTTCAACCATGGTGCAGAAATACATGATAAAATTATGGATAGCAATGCTAATGTTCTGATATTTTATGGAGAATCTGATACTATGGTAAGGTTAAGATGGCTAGCATATTTATCAGGAAAAAACATAACAGATATTGTCAAAGGTAGAGTGTGGATATTTACAGCACAAATGGAGCTCAACTCACATGTGTATCAGAGAGATTGGGATACTGACATAATGAATGGTGCTCTGTCCTTCACAATTCATACCAATGACCCACCAGGCTTCCAGTCATTTACTGAAAGTAGAAATCCTTCCATGACAGAAGATGGATTTATCAAGGATTTTTGGCAGCAATCCTTTGTTTGTGCATTTAAAAGCTTAAATGTAGATGAGGTAGCTGGTGATCTTTGCATAGGAGAAGAAAAATTGGAAGATCTTCCTGTAACTTTTTTTGAAAAAAGAATGACTGGTCACAGCTACAGTATTTATAATTCTGTCTATGCAGTAGCCCATGCATTGCATGCCATGATGTCAACCAGATCTGCCCAGTGGTCAGTGGTGAATAAAGGGAGGTTGATGTTTCTAAATCAAGATTCATGGCAGGTAATGTACTGAGCATCATCTTGAACGAAAACATTATTTATATAAAGAAAAATTATCTCTGTAACATCAATTACAGCAGCCATGTCAAACTGCCAGCCCATGGGCCGGATGCATCAGGACGAAACTGCGCCCTCCCCATTGCCATCAATGGGGAAAAAGTCACGATACGTTGCGCGAGGTCACGTGACATCATGAGTTTGACATGGCTGAATTACAGAAATTCATTTTGATCTCTGTTCCCACCTCTGGAAAGAACACAAGTTTCTCTATCTTGATTAGCCACTTCACATCCTGATTGATTAACTCCTCACGTCCTGGACATAAATTATTGGGATGCTCCTATAGGACATCCCAAAACAACTAGACACAGACACATTTTTTTCATCCATGCCATTACTCTGCTGAATACCTGATTCCCACAGTACTACTGTCTTATATCTAAAAAAAATTATCTACATTATGTAGCTGTATTATTATTAGTCTCCCATTTTCAACTACTTTTTCTTCTCGATATTGTTGTTGTTGTTGTTGTTGTTGTTGTTGTTGTTGCATGTATACTCAGAGCTTCTGCACCGGAGACAGGTTCTTTGTGTGTCTAATCATTCTTGGCCAAATAAAATATTCTGTTCAGTTCCATTCTATTCTATGACTTCCACTGCATTGAATTCTTCTTCAACTCCCCCTGCCCAAATTAAACGTCATTTTCTAATCTTTGATCTTTTCTTTTTTTCATCTAGCTGCACTCTTTTTTAAAAGGTCTCTCGTTTAATAACAATGCTGGAGATCTGGTTTCTATTGACTACAATGGAGAATTACTAGCTGGATATGATATACTGAACTGGATTGTTTCTTCTAACGAGTCCTTCATTAGAATTAAAGTTGGGAGTGTAACCCCTACTGTTTTTTCAGACCAAATATTCACCATAAATGAAACTATCATAACCTGGCACAGTTGGTTTAACCAGGTAAGACCCTTCTTCTAGGGATTTTACTTTGTAGCTTAGATGCATAAAATGATTAATTCAGAGCTGATCAAATAAGAACATGTACTAGAATTCAACCAATAATGTCTACAAAGTTGTTGCTTCAGCTGGGCTTTTCATGAATTCATTATTTACTATGATGAAATAATATATTTGATATGATATCTGTGGAATGGGACTGGCCTATCACATTTGTGCTGGCAGAAGGAGCCTCCTGCAGATCTCATAAGCCAAGGAATTTCAGCTGGTGGGCCCCATAAAAATGATCTTTTGTGCCAAAGCTCCTACCCTTTAGAACATCTTTCAATGGAAGATAAGATCCATCCCCTCTCTTTTAGCCTTCAGGAAAAGTCTTAAAATCTACTTGTGCTGGCTGGCAGGGGGTTCTGAAGATGTTGTTGGCTGGAGGTGGGTTGGTATACTAACAGAGAAGGTACCCCCATCTCTCCCCTTGAACCCCCTTTTTAGTTTGTTTTTATTTCCATAACTTTAATCTGTTTTTATTTAAATTTATAATTTTCAAATAATATAATTATACAAATAAATTGTATTTGTGTGTTTTCTTGTTGCAAGCCACTCAGAGTTGACAAATAGACAAACAGACAGAAAGATTGATATTTCATATTCTTTTTAAAAATCCTAGAACCCAATTTTCTAGAGATATAAATTTCAATTGCATTGTTCAGGGTGACTTAAAACAATTCATCATAGTCTGACCATTTATTTAAAATAAAAGCTAATCAGTTGAAATTTTGCTTCTTAAATTTTCTACTGCATTAGTGTGGGTCTGTGATATCACCTTTTCTTCAAATTTTAATGTATAAATTATAGAATAAATGAACATAGTGATTTGTTAATCTTATTTGAATCTGTTCTTTGGCTATTTCAGTAACACACATGCAAAAAAAATTCTTTTTGGATCAACACAATTAAATTTCAACTCTACAAAACTCATGATGTTCTTATCCCAGTTTCTGAACTAGACAGAAATTGATCAATACAGCCTGCTTTGACTATCTTTGGAATGGATATTAATTCAAATGGGAATTGGATGGCTCATTTGTCACATGCCACCCAAAAGGCTGAAATAAGCAGTCCATCTCTGTTTAAAATTATCTAATCACGATCTCAGAAAAGCCTAAAAGGAAAATGCTATATTTCTAATGTAGCACTTTACTTGGAAACAGGTCTACCCAAACCTAAACATTTAATGTATGAAATTTTTTAATGTGAATAAATTCGAATTTCCTACCTCAGTGCTTGGGAATTTGGTCTCAGCAAAATATGGTGCAACAATAATGATTACATAATAAAAGATATCTTGAAATGGAGAGTCTTTCATATATATAATTAGGTACATCAATGCAGAATTTCTGCAAGAATCCTAGCTAGTTAAGTGATTAGGTGTACTGTTATGTCCTCCCAAAAGCCCAATATTTTAAAAATCTCACTTTCTCAAAAGTTCTGGAAAATTTTCACCCATCATTACTTTCATATGCTTCCATCAGCAATCCTTAAAGTAGGTATAAGATCTCTCAGATTTAAAAACTCATCAGCATTCAATCACTGGTCTTTGCAAAAAGCCAAACCACATCAACCAAGATCAAACTGCTACTCAAATTTGGTCTCAGTCTGTTTCAGTACACAGTGAAGAGTTGCTATCCTGGTCCCAGCAAGAAAATTTAAAAGGCATTGTGTGACATCCTGACAAAGGACTGATCATGTGACCTAGCTAGAGGTAAATTGACTACAGATAAGTATTCAATGTAAGACCAAAATTAGGACTGGAACTTCACTGCTAAGGGAGGCAGTTGTTAAGTGAGTTGCACCTGATGTGATGATTTTTCTGCCATGGTGATTAAATGAAACACATAGTCATTATGCCTTGGTGGAGCAGTGGGCTAATGCCTCCTTAAGTAACACCAGCTGCCTGCAATTAGTGCAGGTTCGCATCCCACCAGGCTCAAGGTTGACTCAGCCTTCCATCCTTCCGAGGTATGTAAAATGAGGACACAGATTGTTGGGGGCAATAAGCTGACTTTGTAATAATGCCGCTTGGGATGTGTGAAAGCCCTAATAAGCAGGCATATACATAGAATGAAGGCTACTGCTAAGTTTGTAAAGCCGCCCTGAGTCTTCGGAGAAGGGCGGGATATAAATGGAATTAAAATAAAATAAAATAAAATAAAATTAAGCAAATACAGCTTCCCACATTGACTTTGCCTGTTGGAATCTTGCTGGCTGGTCAAAATTAGAGGTCATATGATTGCGAGACACTGCAATCATCATTAATACATTTCTAAGTGTCTAAATTTAGATCACATGACCGTTGAGATGTTGTGACACTGAAAGTGCAAGCACTAGGCATAAGTCACTTTGTCAGCATTGTCATAACTTCAAACAGTCATTAAACTAATGGTTGTGGGTCAAGGATTATCTGTAGTGGTTAGTGGTCTCATTGTAATAGTCACTTTTGTATATTGTATACTATTGGTTAAACATTATTTTTATGCAACCCAAAATGGTCAATTTCCTATTTAAAAATAGCTGCAAAGTTGAATACAAGAGATTGTCACAGTAACAGTTATATATATTTGGAAAGACTAGAAATCTGAGGCATCTTTCTATAGACAATACTGTGGTAGTACGCTAGTGACTACATAAATAGAAGACAACATTTAAACAAATTTATAGAAAGCAATTATGCTTGGAAGAATTAGCATCCAAAGAATATCAGGATGCCAAAGAACATGATGGCTATACACCATCACAGCTAACACCCACCATAGCATTGAACAACTCAAAGAAGTAGTGCAAGATCAGAAGGTGTGGAGAGACCTGGTTCATAATATGACCAAGAGTTGGACACAACTGAATGCATATCATCATCATCATCAATCAAATGAAATGCATGTTACCTTTATTGTAATTCCTTTGTTTGATTGTTAAGAGCAGTTTAGTTGGATTGCATACAAATTTAATAGCTTATTATTAATTACATCCTAACTCAGACTGATGTGATAACTTAGAATTATTGTTTGTTTGTTTCTGCTTCAGTCCCAGCCTGTTTCAGTATGCACCGAGAGTTGCTATCCTGGCTCCAGCAAGAAAATCAAGGAAGGGGAGCCCTTTTGTTGCTATGACTGCATTCCATGCCCAGATGGGAAGATTTCAGAGAAAGAGGGTAAGAGATGTTATGATGGCATTTATCTCACACAATGGTAGCAGTTTCCAAATGCAACCTTGTATACCTGAAGAATCTTTTTGACCAGCATTCCTATCTATTTCAAAAGAATAGATTAGTAGTTTATATAACAATATAAAGAATTAAAGAATTTAATTAAAGAATTAAAATTCTAAAGATCTTTTACATATCAACATTTTGAAATTAAAATATAATATCATTGTCAATAAACAGGTGGTTTAAACAGTTACAGCATTCTTGAAATGTACAGACTAATATTCAAGTGTTTAATAAACAGGGAATAAAAACATTCTAAGTATTCTTAAAAATGTAAAGTATATTATTAAGATATATCTTACTCTACATTCTCAAAAATGTCCTCGGATCATTTTATTTTTCAGATACAAACGATTGTTACATGTGTCCAGAAGGAAGCTATCCAAACAAGAATCAGGATTCCTGTATTCCTAAAACGCTGACATTTTTGTCTTATGAGGAACCTTTGGGAATCAGTTTAGTCTCCTTTGTTCTTTTCTTTTCATTGCTGTCAGTGGTGGTGCTTGCAATATTTGCGAAGAACCACAACACTCCTATCATCATTGCCAATAACCGAGACCTCACTTACATTCTCCTCATCTCCCTCCTGCTCTGCTTCCTTTCTGCATTCCTATTCATTGGTCATCCTGAGAAGTTGCTATGTCTCCTGCAACAAACGACTTTTGGGGTTGTCTTTGCAGTGGCTGTTTCTTCTGTGTTGGCAAAAACCGTCACAGTGGTTCTGGCTTTCCAGGCCATCAAGCCAGGATCCAAGATGAGAATGTTTGTGGGAAAGAGATTGTCTAACTCCATTGTCATTTCCTGTTCTCTTATTCAAATAGGTATTTGCGTGACATGGCTAATAACTTCTCCCCCATTCCCAGACGCTGACATGGATTTGGTAGTTGAAGAAATTATTCTGCAGTGCAATCAAGGCTCTGTGACTATGTTCTACGGTGTCTTAAGCTATTTGGGCTTCTTGGCTGTTATTAGTTTCATAGTTGCCTTCGTGGCCAGGAAATTACCGGATACTTTCAATGAAGCCAAGTTCATCACCTTCAGCATGTTGGTCTTCTGCAGTGTTTGGATATCCTTTGTTCCAACCTACCTGAGCACCAAGGGGAAATACATGGTGGCGGTGGAGATATTTTCCATCTTGGACTCTAGTGCTGGTTTGCTGGGCTGCATCTTTCTTCCTAAATGTTATATAATTGTTTTAAGGCCTGATTTAAACAACAGGGGAAATTTAATGAAGAGAAAACAATTCTGATTTTGATTTGTAATGTCCTTTCTGTGGTTTCTAATTATGAAAACAATATCATCTATCTACAGAGTCATTTATCTATATGAAGCCTCTGGGTGAGATCATTCGTGGCTTTGGAGTTGGGTATCATCAGTATGCTGATGATACCCAGCTTTTCATTTTGACCCCAAACCACCCCAGTGATGCCCTCGACGTGATTGTCCCATTGCCTGGAGGCGGTCCAGGTCTGGATGGGGAGGAACAGGCTTCGGCTCAACCCTGACAAGACTGAGTGGCTGTACGCGCCAGAATCTCAGGAAATTCAGATCATTCCATCTCTCACTATGGGGGGTGAGTTATTACCCCCCATAGATAGGGCTCGCAACTTGGGGGTCCTCCTAGATTCACAGCTTTCCTTAGAAGACCATATAGGAGCTGTGACTAGGGGGGCCTTTGCCCAGGTTCGCCTGGTGCGCCAGTTGCGGCCCTATCTAGAGCGGGATGCCTTGCGTACAGTCACTCATGCGCTCGTGACCTCTCGGTTAGACTACTGCAATGCTCTCTACATGGGGCTGCCCTTGAGGACCACTCGGAGGCTCCAACTAGTGCAGAATGCAGCTGCGCGAGTTGTGTTGGGGGTCTCCCGATACTCCCATATTACACCTCTGCTCCGTGAGCTGCATTGGCTTCCGGTTGCCTTCCGGGTGAGATTCAAGGTACTGGTAATGACCTACAAAGCCCTACATGGCATGGGTCCGGAATACCTTAGGGAGCACCTGCGGCCGGCATCAACTTCCCTCCACCCAGTGCGCTCCCACAGAGAGGGCCTCATCAGGGTGCCACCGGTCAGAGAATGCCGTCTGGTGGCCCCCAGGGGGAGGGCGTTCTCTGTGGGTGCGCCTGACCTTTGGAACCATTTACCGGTTGAGCTCCGGATGGCTCCCGACCTTCACTCCTTCCGACATGATCTAAAAACCTATTTGTTTGAACAAGCCGGCCTGGTCTGATGGGTTTGGGTTTTAATTATTGTTTTAATGTAATTTATTTTTTGCATTTGGGCACTAGGGTTTAATTTGTTTTAATTTTTGTATTTTGGTTATTTTGGTATTTATGGCCCTGTTCACCGCCCTGAGTCCTTCGGGAGAAGGGCGGTATACAAATTAAATTAAATAAAATAAATAAATAAGGCTCTTTATCAACCACTGCAGTCCTGGTTTCCATGTGCAGGTATTGCTTCATCAGTTCACTATGAGAAATGTGCAGCACAGTGGCTGTGCTCACACATAAGGGGAAAGAATAGGCAGCCCATGAAAGAGTCATGCAAGGCTAAAGATAGGCTTAATAATAAAAAAAGAAGTCTCTCCCATTTATGTTCCATTGTTTAAAACATTTCCCCCATAGGACGTGCATAGATACAGCTATCTGCATGCAATGAAATGTCATTTTTAAAATATTTCTTTATGAAATTAAAGAGATAGGAAATTTTTTTACTCATACAGTGCTATAAAGAATCTGGTATAACATAAAAAGGATAAGAAAAGTGGATATGGAAATTCTCAAGAATTTTATAAATTATAAAACAAATATTTTTCAAAAATGTTGACCAAAATATTGACCAAAACCTTTTCTTTTGCTCACTCTTTCTTGGGGGAAAAAATAAATTTAAAAAATTGGTATACAAATTGGCAATTCATCTGTTTTCTTTATCAAGTGCAGATTTATTATTCCATTGAGATCTATTCATTTTTATCAGCATCACGAAGTTCTTAACGTCTTGATTAATTCTTATTCCTGGGATTACAACCAAAAGAACTTATGCTGTCTTGACTAATAATCATCATCCTCAACATATATTAGCAATTATATGGCTTTTAGCCCCATATGTACCAATGGAGTCATAACATTAGAACATAATTTTATCAATCCTACAGTATATTTCACTTTTACAGCAAGAAACTGCAACCAATTCTTATTCAGAACTTAAATTGCAACAACATTTTTACATGATTTGAATAATAAATATTACACTGCTTTTGTTGAATTACTATAATTGATATTTGGTCTAGTGGTTGAGGAACTAGACAAGAAAGCAGGTTATCATGAGTTCAAATCCCACCTTAGCCATGGTGATGGTGATTTGGAGCCAGTCATTCTCTCTTAGCCCAAGCTGTAGAGATATTTTAATGTTTTGTGAGCCACCTGGGGTTCTGGTTCATAATATGGGCAAATGTATAAGTCTGTTGGGTAACTATATAAGAATACTGAATAAGAATTGATTGCCATTTCCTGTTCTTTTATTGGTTAGCCATGCCATGCAAATATCCATTTCAATGAGTTCAAGTCCCAACTTAGCCAGTTTGGTGACATGAGTCAGTCACTCCTTCTTGGTCAAACCTGCCTCACAGGAATGTTGTTGTGGGGAAAATAGGAGATGGAAGGTTTGTTGGATATATTCATTGCCTTGAAAATCTGGCCCTTCTAACAATTGCCCTAGTCACCAGGAATTTTTCTCGTGCTTGTTTAGTTCTTTGTTTGTTTTCTGTTTTATTATTTTGTGAGCCACTAATGGTTGTGGTTCATAATATGGAGAGCTATATAAGTCTTTTAAATGGATGCATACTTAAGATTTTAATCAATAAAATGTCAACATTATCTGCAGCCCAATACTTTCTATACATGTCATATTGTATTAAGAACAGGGATTATTAACACTGTTTCTCCCATAAATCAGAACTAAAAGGTGGCAGTGGACATGGGCTGGTTTGCTGATTGAATTTTTCTCCCCAAATGTTATGTCATTATCTTGAAGCCCAGCATGAACAACAGGGAACACCCTAATGAAGAGAAAGAAATTAAGATGTTAACAAGTGAATTTCTCGTACTTTGTGATGAAGCAGTTGATGTATGGCTTTTAAGAGAACCTTCAGACAGGCTCTTTCAACACTGAGCAGCACATATGAAAGCTCTTCTATCATTAGGGTCACATACTTGCTTTGGAAAACACCTACACCTTATTTTGTGTTTGCTTGTTCATGATTAGGACCATCATCTTGATTTGCAAAATGCAGAGCAAAATGAGTATTCTTGCACAAACATAATGTGAAAGTCCTCAGAAGTTTGGGATGTCTCAGTAGTTTATGGATCTAGATATCCTGAAAATGACAACAAGTTATATCAAAACTAAGTTAATGTGAATAATGATATTGCATAAAAATTATCCCCCATCTAGATTTATCTGCAATGTTTAATTTGGTATCTGTTGATATTTGATTTTGTATGCCTGAAAGGGCTACATATATATCTGTAGCTCAATGTTCATGAAATTCACTTAGAAATATTAAAGAAACTGAATCCTAAAAACCAGGATTCCAAAATTTGCCAGAATTTAGTGGGTTAATGTATCAGCTGACAAGGTGAGCAAAGGCTGGTGATGCAATCTGGAATTCCTTTCTCAAAGGGATGTGATGGTTAAAGTAAATGTTGAATGATAAGACTGAAATCTTAATTTTCCTAAATGTTACTTTATGCTATGAAAGTCTCAAAGGATGTTTCTGTCAATGAAAGTTGAGATATAGTAATATACTTCAAATAATTTAAGAAAATACGGAATGACTTCTTTCTTTGATTTGAGCTATGCCTTTGTGTCTCTTTTGTATCTAATTTGTTCTATTTCTGTTCTGTTTGTGTGTGAAACTGTATTCCTCAGCTCTCAGCAAAGTAGTCTTAAAGCTATCTGTGTTGATATGTTGCCATGTTTTTCTCTACTAATTAGCTAATTCTCAGTTCGGTGAGGCATCAATGAGGCAGAAGGGTGAAACAGCAACACATTTATTCAGTAAAGACAGAAGCAGCCCCAAATGCTGCTCCGCTTCTACAGTATTTATCTGGTCCACCGCTAGTCAGCAGCCAATGGGATTAAACTTCCCACCTTAAATGCAAGTAACTCCGGAGACAAGCTGTCTGGAGTTTAACTGTAATGGCTGTTAACCATTGCACAAAGAGTTTACAAGCAACCTATTCCAGTACATAACACCCCTTACCCCTAGATGTACATAGTCCCTTAAATGAGTTGGTGGTCTTCGCTGTCACTCCGAGTGTCTCGGAGCAGCTGGAAGTTCCTGGTCTACCCGCTCACCTGCCGGGCTGGGTAGACTAGGGGCTTGAGACCCGATTGCTTTGGATCGACCCAAGTCCCTTTGGCTGGCCTTTTCTGATGGACCTGTTGTGACTCAGGGCCAGCCTGTGGGTCCGACAGCCGGGTCCGATGTATCGGAGGACTCAGATGAGGGGGAGGAGGGAGACGAACCGGCTGATGATGGTTTGGAGGCTTTGCAGAGTCCTCAGCCGGGGACCTCTTCTCAGCTGCGTGAGCCCGAGAGTGCGGAGGATGATGACCCACAGCTGGCCCTGTTCAAGGACGCCCGACGCAGGAGGCAGTCGAGCAGGAACAAAAAAAGAAAGGCTATGGGACTCCTCGGGAGGAGGCACAGGGAGACCACGCCCTGAGCTCTCTATAAAAGGAGTGTTTGGGGAGGGGCTGGTTGCTGAAAGCAACTTTTCCGCTTGAGAAGACAAGCTCTTGTGTTTTTGTTAACTGCGTAATTAAATCTTGGCAGATGCCTTTTAGCCTTGGAAGCTCTCCAGTCTCTTCTTCTTAAATAGGGGTTTGCCTTTACAAGGCCAGAAGAGGGCTGGTTCAGAACAAGACCAAAGTTCCCCAAGACCATAGTTCTATGCCAAAACCCAGTCGTCAACTTGCAAGCGTCGCGGTGCTTTTAGCTGTGCAGTGTCGGAGACAACTCTGGATGCAGCCAAAACAGCTTAGTAATTAAGTGCTGACCCCATCTATGTTCAGCTGGGCTTCTTCCTGTTGATGTGCAGGGCACTGTGCATTGGCAAAGTAAGAAATCTGCTAGTCTGTGCTGCCAGTCGCTGGTTACAATTCTCTTTAAGGAGGCCTTATCAGATTAGCCCTCAGGAAAGACTGGAATTCTGTAGCGGTAAACTGAGCCCCTTTGTCTGAGACTAGCATGTTGGGTAGCCCGTGTGTTGCAAAGATCCTGAGCGGTTCCTGCATGGTCCTGGCAGTAGTCATATTTGGGACTGGTGTGACCTCTAACTGCTTAGAGTGGCTGTGCACCACCACTAGCAACAGTTGTCCCTGAAAGGGCCCGGCAAAGTCAATGTGGATTCTTGACCATGGAGCGTGTGTGGACAGGAGCTTGTGGCATTTCTGGCCTTGATTGCTGACATGTGAAACAGATATGAACTTGAGCCTCAATATCTTTATCCAGCCCAGGCCACCAAAGGTAGCTCCTCGTGAGAGCCTTCATCCAGACTATTCCTGGATGGCCCTCGTCCAAAGACTCTAAAACCCTGGGTCTCAAATAGCTTGAGATTATGACTCTACTGCCCCAAAGGATGCACCCCTTATGGGCAGAAAGCTCATCCTTCCTCATGAAAAAACTCTGGCAGTTTGGCTCCTGACATTTTTCAAGCTTTCCTGTTTACACCCAGTTCAAGACGTGGCTAAGCATCTTGTCAGTGGCTGTTTCCACAGCTACACCCCCAGCATGAAGGGGAGACTCTGGAAAATCCTGGATAGCCAGGATGCAAGCAGCCATAGTAGGATCTGGCTCTAATTATGGCAGGGGAAGCCTGCTGAGGCCGTCTGCATGGTCTATTTCTTTGCCTGGTTTGTGAATCAGGCTGTAACTATAAGCTGAGAGGAAAATAGACCACCTCAACGTTCATGGGGATAAGATCTGAGGTGTCTGTTTGTTCATGGTGAATAACCCCACAAATGGCTTGTGGTCCATGAAGACCGTGAAGTGGGGGCCATACAAGTAATCATGAAACTTCTTAATACAGGCCACTATGGCCAGTGCCTCCTTGTCTATTTGCATGTAATTGCATTCCGCTGAAGACAGTGTCCTAGAATAATAAGTGATGGGAGCCTGTCTCCCGTCTGCCATCAAGAGACTTAACACAGCCCCTACCCCATACGGAGATGTATCACAAGCGATGCAAAGAGGCAGCTTTTCCTGAAAATGGGTGAGTACTGAGTTCAAAGACAGCAGTGGTTTGACTGCCGTGAAGCTTTTCTCATGGACATTCGTCCACTGCCACTTTGCCTTTTTGCCCAAGAGATGGTGTAATGGCTTTGCCTCTGTGGCCTTGTGTGGAAGAAATGCATGATAAAAATTCAGAAGTCCAAGAAAGACCTGAAGCTCCCCCTTAGACTTAGGACTGGGAGGCTGCTGGATTGCTTTAAGCTTGGAATCTGCCAGATGAATGCCTGTGGCATCTATGCGGAACCTGAGGAATTCTGTTGAATTTACCCCAATCTTGCACTTTTCTCTTTTTAGCTTCAGCCCCGCTTTGCAGAAATGCTGAAGGACAGCTTTGAGCTGTTCAGCCAAAATCTCCTCTGACTCCCCTATGAGGACATCATCGAGGTAGGGGCACAGACCTGGAATGTTCTTAAATGTATGCTCCATCACTCCCTGAAACAGCCCTGGGGCTACACTGACCCCAAACTGTAAACGCCTAATCTTGAAAACTCCCCTGTGGGTGGCAATGGTTTGAGCTTCTGCCATGGCCTCATCCACAGGCAGTTGCTGGTAGGCCTGTGCCAAGTCTAATTTGGCAAATACGTGACCTCCCTGTAGTGATGCCAAAATGTGGCTGACTACAGGCTCCCGTTATGCATGTTGTTGAACTGCTCTGTTAATAGTGCACTTAAAATCTGTACATATGTGCACCTCTCCATTGGCCTTAAGTGATGTGTCTATGGGGGTCTCCCACACCCCACTATCTACTGGCTGCAATACCTCCTGTTGCACCAGCTTTTCCAGCTCTGCATCAATTTTGGGCTTGAGGGCAAAAGGCACTCTATGAGGCCTGATCTGTATTGGGATTACGGTAGAATCAAGGTGGAGGGCAATTGGAGGTCCTTTGTATTTTCCTACATTTGGGCTGAACATATCAGCAAACTCTTGGCAAACTGCCGACAGGTCCACAGCTTGCATTTTGTGAATGCCAGTTACTTGGATGCCAGAGGCATCAAACCAGTCTAGGCCGATGGGGCTTGTGCAATGACCCTCAACAACCACAACATCCAATGGACTATCAAACCCCTTGAACTGCACATTGAGCATAGCTTCTCCTTTAACAGCTATGCGGGAGTTTTGGAAATCCATCAGCAACAGGTTAGATGGTCTGAGGTTTACTCATTTGCCGCTGTGACTACATATGTGGTTAAAGGTACCTTGGGAAACTATAGATAGGGCTGACCCAGAATCCAGTTCCATGTTACATGGAACTCCCTGAAGCTTGATTTTTAGCCTAAGCTTCTCTTTAAGGGGGCGATGGGTGCCAGTTCTGAACACGCTCCTTCGGCTGGAGCAATAGCTGACTCTGTGTTGCTCAGGGGCCCCAGTACCTTTCCTGAATACTTCTTCATGTGGTATGTCCCCCTGGAAATTTCTGCAGATGCCGGCAATGTGGCCTTGCTTGCTGTGTGAAACCTGCACTCCGAGCATCTATAATGGCCTCCACAGCCCGCACATCAAGTGAAGGGAACTGCCTTCTCAAACAGCTGCTGGTTCCTCTCTGGCTTCTTCTGAAGCTGGTGAACCTCAAGATCTGTGTCGGTGTCTTCTGTTCTTTCGGCGTCCTCGTGGTGGACAGTTTCTGGGCTGGGAGCAATCTTGGAGGGCTGTAAAGACTTGACAGCTCCTCCGGCAGCTTCATCAGCCATCACCTCCTTCAGGACACCTTGGAATGTAAGAGTCTCTTTAGCAGATAATTTCTGTTGGAGATCTCGATTCCACAATCCACAGACTAATCGGTCTTGCAGTCTTTCTTCAAGATCTGCAAAGTTGCATAGCCGGGATGCCTGACGTAGGATGGCTATGAACTCGGTGGCAGACCCTCCTGGCTGCTGCTCCCACTGCTCAAAGGCATGCCGTCATGTGATTACAGAGAGTTTTGGCTCAAAATGGTCTTTGAGCTTCTTCTTAAGATCTGCATAGGTGACTGACTCGAGTGCAGCTAGGGCTACCAGTTTCTCAGCTATGTCAAATGTAGCCAGGCCACACATGCATAGGAGTGTTGCAGCCTTCAAGCCATCTTCGCTAACCTGGTTAGCACGCAGATAATTCTTGATACAGGAGATGTAAGAACTCTACCTCTTGGGATGTGTCACATGGAATTCTGCCAATTTTCCGACCTTGGCCATGGTGAGTTTTTCTTCACTCTGGCAATGCCTTGTGCTGCTGTGCTAGCCCTAGGATGGATCCTCAGGGCATGGTGGTCTCCAGCATGACTTTCTGGCAGACCGAGGGGAGGGTCCGTAGTTTCAGCCAGGCTCAGGTGCTGGTCTCACCCCCTAGTGACTTCTGTCTTCTCTTAAGCATAACATCTCACCTTCATTGCCACTGTTATGTTCTCAGTTTGGTGAGGCATTAATGAGGCAGAATGGTGAAAGAGCAACACATTTATTCAGTAAAGACAGAAGTAGCCCCAAATGGTGCTCGGCTTCTATTTATCTGGTCTGCCACTAGTCGGCAGCCAATGAGTTTAAACAGTAACTTCCCACCTGAAATGCAAGTAACAACTCTGGAGACAAGCTGTCTGGAGCTTAACCGTAATGGCTGTTAACCATTGCACACACAGTTTACAAGCAACTTATCCCAATACATAACAGGTATAGCCAGCCATCTACAATCCTGAAACAACCAGCTTATGTGAGAGATGAAGAATAGGTCCTTCTCTGTGGGCGCCCCGGAGCTATGGAATCGGTTGCCGGTTGAGCTCCGGATGGCGCCCGACCTCTGCTCCTTCCGACGCGATCTGAAAACGCATTTGTTTGAACAAGCCGGCTTGGCCTGATGGGGGGTGGGTTGGGTTTTTTATTGTTCTTAATATTTGTATTTATTGTTTTTTACCCTGGGCATTATGTTTAATCCCTTTTAACTTTTGTATTTTTTGTATTTTATACATTTGCCCTGTTCACCGCCCTGAGTCCTTCGGGAGAAGGGCGGTATATAAATAAAATTAAAAAATAATAATAATTGAAAGTAGATCC
The DNA here is from genome assembly GCF_947247035.1 of Vipera ursinii. NCBI lineage: Eukaryota > Metazoa > Chordata > Lepidosauria > Squamata > Viperidae > Vipera > Vipera ursinii. Next base: position 20,457,003 of record NC_139517.1, on the reverse strand, counting down.
TGATCTTATCAACAAGATCTTCGTTCACCTCACAAAACCCAATACTCCAAATCAAAAAACCTACATCATCCCTTAAAAACAGATTAATCCCCATTCCAGTCTGACATGATGGTTTCTCAAAATCCTAAAAAACTCTTTTGAGGGGATCAGTTCCATTTCCTCATTGACAACTATCCAAAAGTTGCTGAAGTTCCTTGCTTCTTTCAGATGCTATAATTTTAATATTAAATAGTTCCACTTTTTAACAACATTTTCATGTCACCCTTTTTTAAAAAAATCCATTTGTACTTTGTTGATATTATAGCATGTTTAGAACTCTAAGAATAAATGACAGAAAGAAATCTTTCAGATTAATAAATAATAAACAACACAATGCCCCACAAAAGAAAATACTTCAGAAACAAATGGAGATAATAAAACAAAAATTAAATCTAGCTGAGATAGAAATAATAGCTCAACAGATTAAAAGGGCTAAACAGAACTTCTTTTGAAAATGCCAAAAAATTGGAGAGAAGGTTAGAATAAAAATTGAAAAAAAGACAAAAACTGATGAATAAGCTGCAAGATTCAAAAGGTATAAACTATAAACATTTGCAGATGACTTGGTTTTTATATTGGAAGATCCACTTGAAACAAACACTGAACTTATGGAGAAAATAGAAAAAATTGGAGAAGTGGCAGGGTTGAAAATAAACAGAAAAGACTAAAGTGCTAACAAAAAAATTAACAAAAAAACAAAAAAAACCAACTAGCAAAAAACCCCAAATCTTCAAATAATTAAAAAAAGTTAAATACTTGGGAATTTATCTAACAGCAAGATGTGTAACAATAAAAGAAGATAGTTATGTAATATTGCTAAAAGAAATAAAATTGGATGTGGAAAAGTGGAAAAAGTTACAACTTTCAATGCTGGGGAGAATAGCAACAGTGAAAATGAATATCTTACCAAAAACACTCTTTCTATTTCAAACTGTAAGACTGGGAAAAGTCTTTTTTGATGAACTGAATACAACAATACTGAAATTTATCTGGCAAGGGGAAAAAATCTAGAATTAGACTGAAAATGCTACAAGAAGCAAAATAAAGTGGAGGATTTGGACTGCTGGACTGGATGTTATACTACCAAGCAACTATTTTAACATGGCTTAAATAATGAATTAAATGTAGTGTAATTATTATACCTAGAGGGGCATGACCTACAAATTGGTTGGCATGCCTTTCTGTGATATGGAAAGAATAAAATGCATAGATACTTTTAAAACCATTTTATAAGAAATACACTTTCTTATAAAAGCAGGAAAAAATAAAAGTGAAAATTTATATCAAGATACCTGGATGGCTTTCAACATTGGAAGCTTTTGCTTACCCAAATTTAATTAATCACAAAGATAACTTGGACAATGAAGGAAAATTGAAAGACAGACGAGATTTACAAGAACAAGGTATTGATCTAGCATGGTGGCCATATTTGTAAATCCAAATGAAATATGAAAAAGATGTTAAAACACTGGGATTTTATAAAGAACAGACACAATTTGACCAGATACTGTTAAAAACAGATGAAAAGTTGATTAAGAAATTCTATAAATATCTGTTAAGCTTAAAGATGGAGGAAAAACAAGTAGAAGAAACAATGATAATATGGGCAAAGAACTTTGGATATAATATAGAATTAGAAGACTGGCAAAAGTTATGGGAAAGAAATGTTAAATATATAAAATGTTTTACAGATGGCATCTGACACCAGTGAGATTAGCAAAAATGTTTAAAAATACTTCAAACAAGTGTTGGAAATGCAAACAAAGACCAGGTACTTATTATCATATCTGGTGGACATGCCCTAAAGCAAAAAGATTTTGGTTAAAAATACACTTATGGTTGGAAAAAATTGAACAAATAGACTTTAAGCCAGAATTATTTTTGTTAGGAATAATAGGAGCAAATTATGAGAAAGACTGTATATATTTAATTTTACATGTACTAACTGCAGCAAGAATTGTATTTGCCCAACATTAGAAAAATGAAAATTTACCAACTGAAGAAGAATTAATTAAGAAAATTTTAGAGTGTGGAGAAATGGATAGATTGACTTTAAAGATAAAAGAAAAAGAAGACTCAGTGTTGAATCCCACCACTGAATTAAACTATATTCAAATGTCGGTTTCTATTATTATATGCTAGAGTTAAGTTCTCCCAAAGCCTCACAAAAAGTAAATTTGCATAAAGCAAGACACTGAAGCAGCTGGGCAAAGGAGGTATATATAATGACTTTGTTCCTTTTTTATTCATTCTACTAAGGATTCTATGGGTTAGCTGAATTCATAATACTTGAATGCAAGCTATATACATGATTTGGGCACTAATAAAGTAAGATCCAAGTTCATATGAAGAACATGACTTCCATTCAGGGGAGGAAAGCTAGTGTCTGTCCTCAATCATCTTTAGTCATCTTTCCTTAACACATTAAGATGATAAAAAATAAGACATGGGATGGTATGCATGACTCTGTCTTCACCTAATCCTTAGCATCATATGCACTGAGATCAATCCGCCCAAAGACCATTTATTTATTCATAAAATTTGTATAGCTGCCCATCTAAAGCTACCCTGGACAGCTTACAGTAACAATAAAACTGTCCAGAGTTACCCTGTGGTAAGATGGACAGCAAATAAATAAATAAATAAATAAATAAATAAATAAATAAATAAATAAATAAATAAATAAATAAATAAATCAACAACTATAAAACAGTAGCAACAATGAAACTGTCCAGCATTACCCTGTGGTAAGATGGACAACCAATAAATAAACAAACAAATAAATAAATAGAATCAAACAACCATAAAACAGTAAAAACAATAAAACAAAAACCTTGCACCTTAAATGTCCCCTTGAGAGGCACTGCAGCAAGCTCCAGTTGCCCTCATTCCATACTTTCTATATAAAATCCATATTTTATTTTTATAGAATTTTTACTTTCCATTTATAGCAGGGATCTCCAACCCTCCCAGCTCTGGCCTGCTACCTGGCCACGGCCCATTGGGAACTGGGTTGCCAAAGTGGCAGGCAAGCACACGAAGCTTCATATGCTCATGTGCGGGATTTAGGTGTGGGTGCCGCTGAAGCCACTGCCGCCAGTCTGCAGAACCAAAAAAGGTTGGGGACTCTTGATCTATAAAAACTTTCCCCAGCATTTTGCTAAAAAGCCAGGTTCTAATGGCTTTCCAAAAGGCTTAAAGGATGTGGACCCAAATGAAGTTTTTCTATAAGCTAAGGCAGTCCCTGAAAAGGCCAATTTCCAAAATCCCACCAGGTAGCAGGATTTCAGGAAAGTGATTTGGTGCATGCATACTCCATCAGATCTAGTGGCACAGGCAGATATTCTTAGGGAGAGCTAATTCTGCAAATAACCAGGTCCCATGTCATGTAGGTTTTTAGAGCTGATAACCAGCATCTTGTATCAAATTGAGAAGGAAACTGGGAGTCAATACAGCTTGTGCAACCAAGGCATAACATTGGTAAATCTTTGAGCATCCCATACCGTGCAAGCTGTACAGTCTAGATTATATCAGCAATGTCCTAGAATTAGAAAAACCAAATATTACCAAAGTTCTGAATTCTATTTCATCATCTTTCTGAGATAAAAACATTTATTTATTTATTTATTGCAGACATGAATGACTGGCACAATCATGTATATGGAAATTGTCCAGGTAAGGCAGTATTTTTCTATTCCCAAATTAATAAATTGGGAGGGGGGAATCTTTCAAATGTACTGTGAACCTGTATACTGTTAACATACTTCTCTTTGCTAACCTAAGGGGAATGCTACTTCATCCGCAAATCATTTGGGAATGGAAGTACGACTTAATAATAGCTTTTCTGTTTTGAATCTAAAGTTTTGCATTTTATTCTGCTTCTTCACTATGGAGTTCACTGCTCACAAAACAAAGCTTACAACTAAGATTGTTGCTACTTTTTCTCTCTTGAGATATATATGCATAAACACTAATGCCATTTAGAGCTACAGAGAAGAGACAAGATTATGGACAGGTAAGGATCCATAACACTAATACTAGGCAGTCCAAGGTTCAGACTCTATCAGGAGATTGAGGCACCATTCAAGTCAGGCAGTATTAACCACAGATACAGTAATGGCTGGGACCTAGAAGAAAAGAGAATTTTATCATTTCCCTTTGCACTGAGGATGGCATTTTTATTAGTGTTCCTACTAGTACTACTTCCTCCCATGGTGTGCAAGAGTGACAGATGCAGCATGCATAATCCACACACTCCATATCACAAATACCATCATCTGGGAGACCTTATGGTTGGTGGCATTGTTTCACAGGCTGCAATTGTCTTCAAAGAAATCAGCTTAACCAAACCTCCCCCATCAGCAATGCCTGGAGATTTTATGTAAGGAATTGTCCATTTAATTGTCTTTCAGAGATTTCAGTCACTGAAATAGTAATATCTGGCCCTAATTATTGGCTACCACTAAGGAGATACTGAGAAATATAGTTTGGGAAGTATTCACACATTTAAAGCAACATTCCAAAATCTTAAGGCCCTCCATATTTGTGACTTTGATTCCCAGTTTTTTGAAGATGGGTAGGAATTAAATAAGAGGATGCTTAGATAATAGAAGTCTAATTTAAACCTATTTCTTCCTGTAATATTTCCATTGTCTTCCTTGCTTTGTCCTGCCTGGTCTCTCATGATGCTACCTTCTTACATATATATATTTAAAAAAAATGCCCTTCCAGTTTCAATATGGTTTTCTGTCTGGGAAATATTTATTGATAATTTAAAAAATCCCCTGGAAAAGCAATCTTCTTTCTCACAGAAACACAAGTAATCCAGAAACTTTTATAGAAATGCTAATATGCGTAATCCTAGCTATTTGCAGGAGCTTAAATAGCTGTACCTTTGAAAACCATTTATTCTGAGTTTTAAGTACTTTTCAGATTCCTTCAGTTCCTTATTTTAAATGTAATTCAGTTCATTTATATAATCAGTACAAATAATTGTAAAAACATTTACATATATGAATGTTTTTATCCCCATCCTTTTGTATGTTGCCTAATAAAGTTCCATGGATGCTGTCCATATGTGTGTATATATATATACCTGAATATGGTATCTGGGAAAAAGTTATATATTGCTGTCAATTTGTACTAATTCAATATTGTTACTTCAAGAGATGCAGAGAAAGAAGTCTGGTATTATTTACCTCTGTTCATATTCTCTCATTGTAGCCCCGTTGCTAAGAATTTCCAACACATCCTGGCTATGGCATTTGCTATAAAGGAGATAAATGAAAACCTTCAAATCTTACCCAATCTCACCTTGGGTTTCCATATTTATGACAGCTATGACAATGCTCAAAGGACATACCAGGCTACAATGCTGTTTCTTTCATCAATGGAGAGACTGATTCCCAATTACAGCTGCAACAGCCATAATAATTTAGTATCTGTTCTTGGGGGATTAGATGCTGAAATCTCTCTTCATGTGTCCACCATGTTGGATATCTATAAAATTCCACAGGTAGGATTTTTTTACAACATATATGAAATTTAACATACATAAATCCTGCAAACTTTTAGTTAGGTAGTTTCAATTGCTACAGAACAAAATATTATTAAATTTAAATATCCCTTTCAAGGCAGTGCTTATAAAAGGAGGGACCAATGACTGGCAGTGCTCTCCTCAAACTAAAAAAAGGTTTTAAAAGTTTGCTCTTATTAAAGATAGAAACACCTTTCACCCTCTAATGTCTCATTCACAGAGTTTCATTGTTAAGGTTTGATCCTTCTGAAAATGAACTTACATTCCATTTCTACAATATTATTTAAAAAATCTGACCATTTTCTTTGGGCATATATTATATCAATAAATAGTCTAAATTACATGCTTACATGACATATTGATTCCAGACTACACTTTACATTTGTGGAGCGCAAGGCAAGCAGAAACTGGAGGTGACAGAAAGGAAACAATGGCTTTCTTAGGAACAAAGATACAGGAAATTGGGAATCAACAGGAACAGATCTATAAATACTCAGAACAGGAAGGCTGAAAGGAATATCCTACAAGTCAGATAAAGCAACTAAGACTTAAAATGAGGTAACAGCCAAAATATTGCTGAAAATCAGATTAAAAAAATGGAAGCAGAATGCATCTTTCCTTGCCTCTCAGTGAATATCTCCAAATTCTACTGAAATAAGGAAGAAGGATCCAAGTTCTTTCATGGATCAGGGGATCAAAAATATACTGCATCTCTAAATCATTTTGACTCTCAGTAAAACATTTCAGAATTGTCCTACACAATTTAACATCATCAGGATGAGTTTAAAAGGATGTTTCAATGAGTTCTAAATTTAAGGCACCATCCTAAGATTTATGAGCAAACAATGCATAACTAAATACAGCAGGAACTGAAATAGGATTTCAACTAAGCATGTTGAAGGTCGGTTTATATAAGTATTGGTAGGATTCTTAATATATTTTACATTTATTATATTTTATATTCTATACATGCTGTTCTTATTTTTCCCAACTTTTCTCTAGCTTATTTATGGCTCGGCTCCATTGATGAATGAAAAATCTCCAGAGCTCACATTTTACCAGATGGTTCCCCCAGATCCACTTCAGTATGCAGGAATTGTCTCACTACTCCTACATTTTAAGTGGACATGGATTGGGATCCTTGCCATGGATGATGACCAAAGTGAAAAATTTCTACAAACTGTGATTCCAGTTTTTTCCAAAAGAGGGATTTGCTACTCTTTCATTGAAAAAATTGGTAAATTTAGTGATATAGGTGGACTTTATGATATGCTTCATAAAGGAGTAAAAATATATGATCAAGTCATGGGTAGTAAAGCCAATGCGTTTGTGATCTATGGGGAATCCTTCACCATGATATTTTTGAGATGGTTGCAATATATACCAACTATAGAAAAGACAAGAACTAGACCAAAAGGTATTGTGTGGATAATGACAGCCCAGATAGCACTGACTTCCTCAGCATTTCAACGCTCCTGGAGTACAGAAATAGTCCATGGTGCTCTCTCCTTCTCAATTCCCTCTGCTTACCTACCAGAGTTTCGGTCGTTTGTTGCAAAACAAAACCCCATCGTCAGTAGAAAGGAAAATGGGTTTATCAGTCAGTTTTGGCAAGACGCTTTCAATTGTGTGTTCTCAGATGAGGTTGTGAGTGATGTGCCTGAAGACATTTGTACTGGGACAGAGAACCTGAAGAGCCTTCCTGCCCCTATTTTCGAAATAGACATGACCGGCCATAGTTACAGTATCTACAATGGTATTTATGCAATAGCTCATGCTTTCCATGCCATATCCACATCTAGATATAAACACAGAGCAATGAGGGTCAGAAGAGGAGAAAAAAATCATAAACAAGATATCATACAGGTAATACAGGTGTTACAGGTGATCAATATCCTCATTTGCCAGAGCACCATCCATCTAAGTATGTTGGTAAGCCTGCATCTGCATTTCATCTGCTTTCCCATCTCCTGAATATGAAATAACAGCTCATAGCTTTCTCACAATAGTTCCTTTCCATTGTTACTATCTGAATGTTTTATTTTGAATTCTACTGAGTCCCTCTCTATGAAGTTTAGGATGTTAAAGTTATGTTTGTGAGAATAACATTAGAAAACTCACTCTACTGAATGTCTCATTGAACTGTGTTTGTCTGTCTATGCCTGTGTCTGTATCTGTCTGTCTGTCTCTGTATGTTTGTGCGTGTGTGTCTCACTCTGTGTGAGAGAGAGACATGGCAGCAGTGTTCCAATATTTGAGGGGCTCCTGCCAAGATGACAGGATCAAACTATTTTCTTTTTTTTAATTGAAAAGTTTTACAATACATTTTTTAACAAAACAAAACCCCTCCCAACCCCCTCCCCTCTCCCCGACCCTCCCAAACACCTCCCTCCCCCCTCCCCCCTCCCCGACTTCCCAGAGCTAAATACAAGGTATAAAAGTACAAACAATCATAATCTACCTTATGCAAACAACAATAAGCTATTAAATCTATCGCACTTTAACTCTTATAAAAGATCAAACTATTTTCCAAAGCACCAAAAGACAAGATGAGAAACAATCAATGGAAACTAACCAAGGAGAGAAGCAACATAGAACTAAGGAGAAATTTCCTAATGGTGAGAGCAATCAACAGTGGAACAACTTGCCTTCAGAAGTTGTAGGTGCTCCATCACTGGAGGCTTTCAAAAAGAGACTGTAAAATCATTTATCTGAAAAGGTATAGGGCAGGGGTGTCAAACTCGCAACATCATGTGACATGTCGCAATGCATCACAACTTTTTTTTCCATTGCCAGCAATAGGGTGGGTGCAGTTTCAGCATGACGCATCTGGCCCGGGGGCCGGCAGTTTGACACCCCTGGTATAGGGTCTTCTGCTCGACTAGAAGACCTGCAAAGTCCCTTCCAACTCTATTGTTCCATGGTCTATGTGTGTGTGATTCAGTGACAATAAATGTAAAAGATATCAACAAAGAATACAGTTGTATATCTTTTTTTTCTGCTATGAAAACTACCATCATAGGGATGAGTAGTTTAACTTTGCAAAAACTCTTGCATTTTGTTTGTTTGTTTGTTTGTTTAGCTTCATTACTTTCTAAGAGGAGTGTCTTTTAACAATAGTGCTGGGGACCAAATCTCCTTTGACCAAAATGGCATAATAAGAGCTGGATTTGATATTATCAACTGGATTGCTTTCCCAAACAAATCATTTCTTCGGGCAAAAGTTGGAAAGGTGGATCACCTAGCTCCTCCAGATCAAGGTTTAACTATCAATGATGACCTAATTACATGGCATGTTTTGTTCAACCAGGTAAGGTCCAGTTATCCCACGTGGTTCTGAATTAATTCTGACTTGTATTCTGATGTTCATTTTCTAGACGATGCTTGATGTACATGAAACATTGATATTGATAAGTTTTATGTCAGTTCATATGGTGAGATCTTACTCATATCTGCTTAGATGGCTACCTCTGCTAATTATGTCTGAAACAAAAGTATATTATTATATCTATTACTGAAAATTGGTATGAAATGCAATTGGGTTGTTCTACACTTGTAAATGTTGGTTTAAACTTTCTTAATATTGGGACCTTTGCTCTTTTAAATTTGAAATCTGTGATTTCATCTATACTGGCAGGTACAGGTAGTCCTCAACTTTGTTTAGTAACTGTTCAAAGATACAGTGCCAATCGGTCCTCACACTAACAATCACTGCTGCATTCCCCCATGATCACATGAGCAAAATTTGGGCACTTGGCAGTTGGTATTTTTTTTTGTTTATTTGATTTCTTTTTTTATTTGATTTTCTGGTATGTATAATGGTTACAGGATCTGATATGGTATTTATGATGGTTACCAGATCTGATATGGTATTTATGATGGTTACAGGATCCGATATTGTATTCATGATGGTTACAGTATGTGATATGGTATTTATAATGATTACAGGATCTTGAGGTTACATGATCACCATTTGTGATCTTCCCAGCCAGCTTCCAACCAAAGTCAAATGGGGAAGCTGGATTAATGTAACAACCACTTGATTTACTTAACAACTAAAGTGATTCACTTAAAAACTGTAGCAAAAACAAATTGACATGACTCAATCTTAGCAACTGCCTTACTTAGTTGCCATTTGAGAAATGGAAGTTAACTCTTTTGTTGCAAGACAATAATTTTGTTAGAGACCTGGTTTACTATATTTGTTTATTGCCTTTAAAGGAATTAATGGGGGAGCCTTTCTTCAAAGTACATTGATGGATAAACACAAGCAAAAGTGTTATGGAACAGAAAGAAATTAATGTGTACATTAAATGATGACAAAAAATGTATGCCTTCTTCAGACTATTGTTATTTTCTTTCATTCCTAGGTGCAGCCTATTTCTGTCTGTACTGAGAGTTGTTATCCAGGTTCCAGCAAGAAAGTCAAGGAAGGACAGCCGTTTTGCTGCTATGATTGCATCCCATGCCCAGATGGGAGCATTTCAACTGAGAAAGGTAAAAAAAATCATTTGATCTGGGTTATCTGAAATGAATTTGCATAAAAATAAAGTACATGTAGTCTTCAACTTATGAACACAATTTAAAAATCCTCAACTTATGAGCCCAAAATTTCCATTGCTAAGCAAGACAGCTATTAAATGAGTTTTGTCCAATTTTACAACCTTTCTTGTGACAGTTGTTAAATGAATCACTGCAGTTAAGTTAGTAACAAGGTTGTTAAGTAAATCTGCCTTCTCCATTGACTTTGCTTGTCAGAAGGTCACAAAAGGGATCACATGGCCTCAGGATACTGCAACCATCATAAATGCATGCCAATTGCCAAGCATTTGAATTTTGATCATGTGACCACAGGGATGCTGCAATAGTTGTAAGTGTGAAAAATAGTTTTTTCAATGCTGTTGTAAATTTGAATGGTCACCAAAAATGTTTGTAAGTCTAGGACTACCTGTATACTGTGTTTTGAGTTAATCCAGATAGTAGGAAGCTGTGATATGTTAATAAGTCACTTCTCAAACCAATGGATTAATAGATTCTGTTCAATAGAAGTTTAGACATAGTTTGCTCATGAATCATGAGTAACTATTTCCTACTTTCAAGAATCAATCTTTTTTAATTAACATCTGTCATTGAGGAATTTATGAAATGTACTTGCATATATGGTCCTCTCTGTGAACACTATTTAGATCATTATTTTTTGTGTTTCTTCTTGACCAGGGGTCTTCAAACTTGGCCCTTTTATGACTTGCATGCTGGCTGAGAAATTCTGGGAGTTGAAGTCCCCAAGTCATAAAAGGACCAAGTTTGAAGACCCCTATTCTTGACAGTTAAGTGTGTGGTGTTTTGTGGCAGGTGCTTGTCTGTTTGTATTCTAAAGTCCCAGACTTTATTTTCTAATACTTTGTTTATGTTGTTGTTCCCACCAGTTCTTGCTTGCAGGCAAATGATATTTCTTAGAAATATTCCTTTGAAGGTGTTGTTGATACTTTCATGTGTTTTTTCAAGTTGTTCCTTTTCCATCATGATACAGGTATTATCTACATACTGGATCCGTATTTTGGGTTGTTTGCATGGGAATTTCTATGCATTGCATTATGATCTCTGCTATGAGTCCTGAGAGCTGATCTCATGGGTGTTCCTGCAATTTGTTAGTATATATGTCCATCAAACTGAAAGTAGGTGTTAAGGCAAAGGTTGATGAAATCCATGATTCTGGGTATTTACATCTTAGTGTATTTGGTATATTTGGACACATGAAACTATCAACAACATCTTCAAAGGGAAGAAGAAAGCAGCAATGCATTCCCCTTCCTGTATATTGTCATCAGCAGAGGCAATGTCAGCAAATTAGAAACACAAGTCTATCATAAAACCACCTTCATTGATCAAATGCTCCACTACTAAAGTAGCAACCCAAATTACCACAAGAAAAGTTCTGTAAGAACACTATTAAATGAGCATGAATACACTGCAGCAACCCTGAACATCAGGAAAAAGAAACAGATCATCTCTACATCTTCCAACAAAACGTAGACCCATGCAACTTTATCAAAAACTGTCTGACATTTAACCCACTATAGCACAACCAATACAATCTGTGAACAGGGTACATGAAAACAGTTCAGAAACAACCAGTAGACTATTAGAACCACATGGCACCATAATAGTACACAAACAAACTAAAGCCCTCCAAAACATCTTAAGTAAACCAAAAGACCCATAGCCTAAGAAAAGAAAACAGGAGATACCTACAACATACAGTGTAAGGATTGTAATGCAATCCTATGTAGGACAGACAGGTAGAAGACTAGCATATCCATGAACACCAATTAGAAATCAAAAGACATAATGAAAACTCCTTAATTGCATAACACATGGACAGACTTCATCATAGTTTTAACTGGGAAACCATGAACATCCCAGAGCAAGCTAAGTCCAAAAATGATAGAGAATTCCTGGAAACCTGGCACCCAGACAAATCAGCCATCAACAGGCACATAGAGATAAACAACATCTATATACCATTTCAAAAGGTACATCTCCATGCCATCAATCAACACCCAGAAGAGATTAACACCAACATTAATACTATACCAACAATTAAGCAGGAAACAATACCCAAACAAGGAATTATCAACTCTGACAGTTCAGAGAGCACCAAGAACCCCACAGTTCAACCCTGGGCTTCAAATATTCTCTTCTGTCAGTATCATTATTTTTCTGGACTCCCTGTCCAGGGCTTCTAGTTCAATTTTAATCTAGTCCACCAGTCCAGCTGTGTATCTAATATCTGGAATTGTTAGGTGTTAATTGCCTTGATTATTTTCTTTCACTGAGTTTGAACATTGTTTCACTCTTCCAATGTTGTTGTTATAGTATGCCTATGCTTCTACTCTTCATGTAGACAAATTCTTAATTTAAAATAAACTTCAAAAGATAAAAAGATAATTATATGCAAAATTTATCAATAATCAGTGAGCTCAGAGACTTTCTATAAACCAACTTTTTTGTTTAAAAAGTTGTTTTATTACTGTTATAGGACACTGTTCATATTAATGACATGCTTGCAAGATAAACATAAAATATTTTCTTCTTTTTTAGACAAAAATGAATGCGTTAGATGCAAAGATGACTATTATCCCAACACAAGAAAAGACTTCTGTGTTCCCAAAATTGTCAGTTTCTTAACTTACAAAGAACCTTTAGGGTTGGGTTTAGCCTGTCTTGCACACTCTTTTTCCCTAGTCACAGTTCTGGTGCTAGGAATATTTGTGAAGAACCACAACACTCCCATCGTCATAGCCAACAACCGGGATCTGACCTACATCCTCCTCATCTCTCTCCTGCTCTGCTTCCTTTCTGGACTCCTATTCATTGGCCAGCCTAGAAAAGTGACTTGTCTTTTGCAACAAACAACTTTTGGAATGGTCTTCACAGTGGCTATTTCTTCTATCTTGGCAAAAACCATCACGGTGATTCTAGCATTTATGGCTACCAAACCAGGTTCCAGAATGAGGAAGTGGGTGGGAAAGAAATTAACCAGTTCTATTGTTGTTTCCTGCTCCCTGATCCAAGCAAACATATGTACTTTGTGGCTGGCAATGACTCCCCCTTTCCCAGATGTTGATATGGTCTCGGTGCCTGAAGAAATTGTACTACAATGTAATGAAGGTTCTGTGATCATGTTTTATTGTGTCCTTGGCTATATGGGTTTCCTGGCTCTTATCAGCTTCACAACAGCTTTTCTTGCTAGAAAGTTACCAGACAGTTTCAATGAAGCTAAGTTCATCACCTTCAGCATGTTGGTCTTTTGCAGTGTTTGGTTGTCTTTTGTCCCAGCATACTTGAGCTCCAAAGGGAAATACATGGTGGCTGTGAAGATCTTTTCCATCTTAACCTCTGGTGCTGGGCTTCTAAGTTGCATTTTTTTCCCTAAATGCTATGTCATTGTGTTGCGACCAGAGCTGAATAACAGGGAACAACTAATTAGAAGAAAAGAATGATAAAAATTATTTTTATACTCTTGATCAATTTTTCTAAGGGTAGAATTCTGTTTCTGTATTCATAATAGAAGTTTTTTAAAAAATAGTATCTTTACTTAATTGTCTGTATACATTTTGCCAACTCTACCCCTATTCCTTCATTGAAACTTTCTCTTATTGAGGTTTGGTCCTAGGGCGCAGTTGGGCTTGCTGCTGGTGTACCTTTCGCCTAGTCGCGCAGCAGCAGCCCTGCCTGAGCTCCTCGATATCCTCTCAGAGCTGGTGATTGAGTTCCCCAAAATTATGGTTTTGGGAGACTTCAATCTACCATCCCTGGGAGGAGCATCTGAGTTAGCTCGGGAGTTCATGGCTTCCATGACGGCCATGGACCTGACGCAAGTAATTCATGGACCGACTCATGAGGGAGGCCACACCCTTGACTTGGTTTTCTTATCTGGATGGTGGTTAGATGATCTTGGTGGGGGCTCCCCAATTGTTATGCCCCTGTCATGGACCGATCATCATCTCCTGCGGCTGGTCTTCCGTTTTGCCACTCCCCACCGTGGGGGTGTTGAGCCAACTAGATGGTTCCGCCCCAGGTGCTTAATGGACCCTGAGAGGTTCCAGGCAGCACTGGGGTCCCCACCTGCCTCCTTTGCTCATAGCTCGGCAGATGCCTTAGTGGAAGCCTGGGAAAGGACGGCCATGGAGGCACTTGACTGAGTTGTACCCTTGTGGCCCCTGACCCGGTGCAGATCCCAATGGGCTCCATGGTTCTCCGCGGAGCTCCGGGAGATGAAGCGTCAGAGACGGGGCCTAGAGAGCGGTTGGAGGTCCAGCCGATCTGAATCCGACCGATTGCGACTAAGAACCCATACTAGGTCTTATCTCGCAGTGATAAGGGTGGCAAGGTCTAACTACTTCGCTGCCCTCATCGCGTCCGCAGATAATCGCCCGGCCGCCCTGTTTAGGGTGACCTGCTCCCTTCTTAATCAGGAGGTGAGGGAGGAACCCTTGCAGGGGCGTGCCGAGGAGTTTAGTCAACATCTGTCAGACAAAATCGCTCGGATTCGGACCGGTTTGGACTCCGACTGGGCAGCGTCGGACGATCAGGACACGAGCGGTCTTGTCCATGTTACCTGGGAGGAGTTCGATCCTGTAACTCTGGAGGAAGTGGACAGGATTATGGGGAGGCTGAGCTCCACCACATGTTTATTGGACCCGTGCCCTTCCTGGCTGGTTTATGCAGCCCGGGAGGGGACACGAGGCTGGTTCCAGGCGGTTATATCTGCCTCTTTGAGTGAGGGTAGTTTTCGCGCCGCCTTGAAAGAGGCGGTGGTAAGACCTCTCCTCAAGAAGCCTGCCTTGGACCCAGCTGTGCTAAATAACTTTCATCCGGTCTCCAACCTTCGCTTCCTTGCGAAGGTTGTTGAGAGTGTGGTGGCGCATCAGCTCCCTCTGGCCCTGGATGAAGCGGATTATCTAGACCCATACCAATTGGGCTTCAGGCCCGGGTACAGCACGGAGACGGCATTGGTCGCGCTGGTGAATGATCTCTGGAGGGCTCGGGACAGGGGATATTCCTCTGTCCTAGTCCTATTAGACCTCTCAGCGGCTTTCGATACCATCGACCATGGTATCCTGCTGCGGCGCCTCAGGGGATTGGGAGTGGGAGGCACGGTTCTTCAGTGGTTCTCCTCCTATCTCCTGGGACGCTCATAGTCAGTGTTGGCAGGGGGGCAGAGGTCGACCGCGAGGCCTCTCATTTGTGGAGTTCCTCAGGGGTCGGTCCTCTCGCCTCTCCTGTTCAACATCTACATGAAACTGCTGGGTGAGATCATTCGTGGTTTTGGAGTTGGGTATCATCAGTATGCTGATGATACCCAGCTTTTCATTTCGACCCCAAACCACCCCAGTGATGCCCTCGACGTGATGTCCCGATGCCTGGAGGTGGTCCGGGTCTGGATGGGGAGGAACAGGCTTCGTCTCAACCCTGAAAAGACTGAGTGGCTGTGCGTACCGGCATCTCGGGATATTCAGGATATCCCACCCCTCACTATGGGGGGTGAGTCATTACCCCCTGTAGATAGGGCTCGCAACTTGGGAGTCCTCCTAGATTCACAGCTTTCCTTAGAAGACCATATAGTAGCTGTGACTAGGGGGGCCTTTGCCCAGGTTCACCTAGTGCGCCAGTTGCAGCCCTATCTAGACCGGGATGCCTTACGTACGGTCACTCATGCGCTCGTGACCTCTCGTCTCGACTACTGCAACGCTCTCTACATGGGGCTACCCTTGAAGTCCACTCGGAGGCTCCAACTGGTACAGAATGCAGCCGCGAGAGTTCTGTTGGGAGTTTCCCGACACTCCCATGTCACACCTTTGCTCCGCGAGCTGCATTGGCTCCCAGTTGTCTTCCGGGTGAGGTTCAAGGTGTTAGTAATGACCTCCAAAGCCCTACATGGCATGGGTCCGGAATACCTTGGGGAGCACCTGCGGCTGGCGTCAACTTCCCTCCGCCCAGTACGCTCCCACAGAGAGGGCCTCCTCAGGGTGCCACCGGTCAAAGAATGCCGACTGGTGGCCCCCAGGGGGAGGGCGTTCTCTGTGGGTGCACCGGATCTATGGAACCATCTTCCGGTCAAGCTCCGGATGGCGCCCGATCTCCGCTCCTTCCGGTGCGATCTTAAAACCCATCTCTTTGAACAAGCTGGCCTGGCCTGATGGGATGGGGTTGGATTTTATAAATGGATTTTAACTGTTAATCTGTATTAATTTATTATGGGCACTGTTTAATTACTTTTTAATATTTTTTAATTTTTGTATCTTCTTTTTATGTATTGCCCTGTTCACCGCCCTGAGTCCTTTGGGAGAAGGGCGGTATAGAAATTAAATTAATAATAAATAAATAAATAAATAAATAAATTTCTATGTCTATGTTATTAAACCTAAGCTGTGGACCAGCTCTCTAAAATGATCTATGAACAGACCAAGATTAGAGAAAAAAGATTGATAAGTGCTGTAATATCTGTAAATTGTAATGCATTTCCTGGTACCTATTGTAGTATTCTTAGTATTAACATGGTCAGAAAGTTTCCTCCTTTTCTGTCCTATCTCATGTATGTGTTGTGATTCAGGGTCAGCCTGTGGGTTCGGCAGTTGGGTCGGATAACTCAGAGGAGGAGGGGGGTGTTGAAGAGCTTGCTGAGGGGGTTGAAGATCTTGCTGATGAGAGCCCTCAGCCAGGCCCCTCCCACCTGGTCACCACGGAGACCCAGCTGTGTGAGCCTGACAGCGTGGATGAAGATGACCCACAGCTGGCCCTGTTCAAGGACGGTCGACGCAGGAGGCAGTCAATCAGGAGTAAACAGAGGAAGGCAATGGGGCACCTCGGAAGGAGGCAGAGAGAAGCCACGCCCTGAACTGTATGAAAGGGGAATGTGTGGGAGGGCTGGTTTGCTGAAGGCAACTGCTTGATTAGTTCCTGTTTCATAGCTCCTGTTTCATGGTTGGTGTCTTGTTTTGCTCTGTTTTATCTTAATAAATTTGGCAGGCTTAATTCCAGCCTCTTGCCGTTTGTAAAGGGGTTGTCCCTGCCTTTTCTGCAGGGCCGGTAGCAGGCTGGTACAGAACATTTAGCCAGATTACTCAAATGCCCTTTTCCTTGTGCATGAAAAAAGTATTGATTATTTGGCCAATGAAATATATCAATAAAGTGTCCCCACAGACCCTAAACTGTACTGAAACTCATCGGTTTCTTTTGCTCTACTTTTCTACTAGCTTACAGTAACTGTAGTTCCTCAGTATACCAAGAGGATATAATGGCTTGGTAGGTTAGGAAAGGCTCTTCAGGAATCAACAGCTAAGGACAACTGCACAATGCAATCTTCAATTGAAAGATGCAGTGCCTCAGTATAATAACCACTATCAAATTCTGGAATTCTCAAAAATCCAGTAGATGACAAATAAAAATGATTGTCATGAATGTTCTAGAAGAAACTACCCAAAGAGAAATCCAAGCAGGATTTCTGTATTGCCAAGGTGATAAGATTCTTATTTTCATGAGAAATGTTTAGTGAACAGTTTAGCTTTCTTTTTTTGTTTCTGTTTGACTGCTGCTTTAGTTCTGGATACATTTATGAAACACACACTCTTTTAACATTTTACCTAATAACCAGGACTTCACTTGAATTCTTGTTTTTCCTCCTCCTCTGCTTCTTCTGAAAATTAGTTCCTCTGAATGAAAGCCTTTGCATCATCACTCTCTCCTGGTTCCTTTGTAGCAAAAATTATCATGGTGATCCTAGCTTTCATGGGCATCAAACCAGAGTCCATAATGAGGTTGTGGATAAGAAAAAAATTGTCAATTTATTTTGTTCTTTCCTATTTTCTTATGAATCAAGTAATTCTATTTTATGTTTGGCAATTTTTCTTTCATTTCTTTCATCTACCTTTCTCTATCAGAAAACTACCTGACACTTTCAATGAAGCCAATATTTTGATACTTTGCAAAGCTTAGCTATGCTTTGTTCTAGCAAGTGGAAAACACATGATTGCTAGAGATATTTTGTCCATCTCAACTTCAAGTGCAGGGATAATAGATTGCCCTTCTCAATTATGTATTATAATATGACATGAATTGAATAAGGAGGAATAGATTCATGGAAATAAATTATTTATCCTTTATCAAAAATGTTCATATCAGAAAGTCTGTGTAAATAGCAGTACTTTCTCAGATTTGCCTGTGTCACTTAATTATGCATGTTCAGGTTTTCTTAATATTTCAAAGAAGTACCCTAAGGAAGATTACGTCTGATAGCACACTGAGATTTTTAAAAAAAAAAATAGCTGCAGGATAGAATGATAACCCACTCTCCTAAGTTTGGACTAGATGACCTCCAAGGTCCCTTCCAATTCTGTTATTTTATGCTCTATGTTTCTATTGTGACCAAGAATAATATATTTCAATTTTATTTGTTTTGTTGTTACATTTAAATGTCCTCTTGCTATACAATACTTTGCAATTCAGAAAGTAAAGCAAAGTCAATCATAAGAAAACAATTTTAAAACAACCCAAAACAAGTTCTGCTGGCACTTTGATATAAACATCCGTAAATTTCTTCTCCAAATAAAAGGAAACACATCAACACAAACCCCAATCCAAACTACGGTATCTGTCTACCAACTTCAACCTTCTCACAGATGCTTTGTGGTCCTTCAACTGGCAAAAAAATAAAAAAAATGTTCATTTTGAATTAGGCCAAAATAGCCTTTCCTAACTGAGTGAAAGAGAAAATACTTGCTGTACTGTAAGAAAAAACAATTTCTCTAGCAATTCCATAGAGAATCAAGCTGGGTCTTAATAATTAACTTCCTATTCAGGAGTCTAAATAACTAATTCTCCTCTTTTTCCAAATCCCTGTGGATATCCCCAATAGCAAAACTTTTAATTGTGAGATAATTGCTTCTTCACCTTTGATATATATGGAGATATATATATATATATACAAATAATACGATTTAGAGGTGGAGAGGGTGGGAGTATGGGCAGGTAAGATCAACTGTATCTATGCAGGAGAGTCTAAAGTTCAGTTTTTTTCTAGCAGATGAAAGTCTTTCAAGTGAAGCAGCGAAAATCATCGAAATGTTAATAGCTATGCCTTAAGAAGAAAAAACCCCACAAGATTCTTGACTAATGTCTTGTCCTGAGAATGGCAATTTTATTGGTCTTACTACTAGCATTGCTTCCTCATATGGTGTGCAAGACTCACAGATGCAGCATCAGTAATCCACACTCGCCATATCACAAATACCATCAGCTAGGAGACCTTATGATTGGAGGCATTGTTTTTCAAGCTAGCATCTTCAGCAAGAAAGTCACCTTCACTGAATTCCCCCCACCAGCATTGCAAGGAGACTTTGTGTAAGGAATTAAATCACTGCTTGCTAATACTTCCAGGCTTTTGATCCCTGGAATAATCAAATGAAGCACTGCCATATAGAATAATCCCTGATTAGCTTGAGCATCATAAAAGAGATGCTTAGGAAAGCTGTTTTTATGAATACAAGAAAACAGAAAGAAAATAGGATGGTATATATTCCAATATGGAAAGCAGCATTACCCAAACAAGGGCCACCTAAAGTGTCATTACCAGAATTCTAAAAAAAAAAAACACCTATTCTGGTTGGGGAATGCTAGGAAATGCAATATATGCAGCTTGAAGATTCTGAGATTGAGGAGAATTAGTTTAAAGTTCTTGTACTGTTCTGTTCCTTTTTCGATGCTTTATTTTATTTTTTTATTTTTATTACATTTATATCCCGCCCTACTCCGCTTACAAGCTTAGCAGTAGCCTTCATTCTATGTATATGCCTGCTTGTTAGGGCTTTCACACACACACCAAGCGGCATTATTACAAAGTCAGCTTATTGCCCCCAACAATTTGGGTCCTCATTTTACCTACCTCAGAAGGATGGAAGGCTGAGTCAACCTTGAGCCTGGTGGGATGCAAACCTGCACTAATTGCAGGCAGCTGGTGTTACTTAAGGAGGCATTAGCCCACTGTTCCACCACTGCTTTGTCTTACCAACTCTCTCATCATGATAGTTTCTCTCCTCTTCATGCTTTGGACTTTGTCTACTCACATATGTCTTCCAGTTACAATAGTCCATAAAATTTCCCCTCATTTCTAATTTTAAAAAATGTGAACTTGAAATTTCACTTATACCTTGAAGGAAGGATAAAGAAATCCATTTCTCATATCCTGTATAATCCTTAATAAAAAGACTGTACATTTTATTATTTTGATATAACACTGTCTTTGAACTTGCCAGATAGGGGACCTTGCTTTACCACTCCTCAGAGACACCCCCACTTAGATCATTGCAAGTTTTTTTTCTTTCTATAATGTCATGGGTGTTTCCAGAAACTGAATTTACAGTAGTCCTTTTCTAATGGAATGCACTCTTATGTGGACTTCAACTTGTACCATTTCCTTCCTGCAGCACTCTGCTATTTGGTGAGTCGAAACCCAGAGCTGATATTCATCACTTTAGTATCTGTCTGGGAAAGGTTGATCTAGAATTTGTATTACTAATTAGAATTATTTGCAAAATATTGTGCTTCATCATTGTTTTCCTTTTGGAAAATACTGGGTGATAACTTAGAGATTTAATCCTCTTTCATAATAAAATAACACACACACACACACACACACACACACACACACACAGAGAGAGAGAGAGAGAGAGAGAGAGAGAGAGAGAGAGAGAGAGAGATATCAGGTATCTTTGTAGAGTTAAAAGACAGCAGTTTGAATATTTAACCCTGCAAATGCCACTATTGTTGAATTTTGAGCTCTTTTCAGACTTGTCTATCTCTCTCTGTCTCATATTTTTTTCCTTCAGAAACTTCTTATAGTACTGTCAGTGTTGTCCTGTTTATTCTTCTGATTTAACATATTTTGAAAGAATACTTTCTATATGAGAACATTTATTGCTTACATTTTTTATATTTTAAAAGATAAGTTGATGTTTGTTATCCTGAACTGTGCCTTTTTTCCAATATTACAATATTGAAATATAAATTACTTGGTAATCAAGTTTCATGAAGGTTCTCAGTGTTACATGCTTGTGTGCACAACTATGTGTATGTCTATGTTAAATGCATATGTAAGAACTATGCTGGATCACAGTGTTAATTTTGAGTTGCCATATTTCAAAAAGAGCTACTACCAGAACAGGGGAGTGTCTTGTACCAAGAATTTGAACAAATATTTTGTTTAGCAATACTCAACTTTTTTAAGTAAGCAAATTTATAACTTCATATTTATCCACTTATTAGTGATATGTTAGATTAAAAGAAGAACCTATACAGTATATACATTTAAATAATGTATACTTGTATTATTGAAATGTGAACTTCAATGCAAAATTAATTTTAAATTCTTTACAAATGTATGCACACTAGGCAAAATTGCTAAGAAAAGCACAAAATGCATTTTTGATGAATATATTTTAAATATGTATTTTTTTTACAAACATGCAGAGAATGTGTGTATATTTTTAAAAAGTAACTTCTAAGTAATATGGTAATGAATAACCAAACTTTATATACAAAAATTTCAGAGAATCCCAAATTAATATTTGTCCATTACTAATTTATATGGAAGAGGCTCTGTCATTATATACTATATATTTTTGGACTTGAAAGTCAAAATACTGTTTTCACTCACATGAAAGCCACTCCACTGCATCTTAACAACATATAAAGGTAAAGGTAAAGGTTCCCCCACACATGCGTACTAGTCGTTTCCAACTCTAGGGGCCGGTGCTCATCTCTGTTTCAAAGCCGAAGAGCCAGCGCTTGTCTGAGGACGTCTCCGTGGTCATGTGGCTAGCATGACTAGATGCCAAAGGCGCACAGAACGCTGTTACCTTCCCACCGTAGTGGTCCCTATTTTTCTACTTGCATTTTTATGTGCTTTCGAACTGCTAGGTTGGCAGAAACTGGGACAAGTAACAGGCACTCACTCTGCTATGCGGCACTCAGGATTCGACCCACCAAATTGACGATCTTCTGATCAACAAGCTCAGCATCCTAACCCACTGAGCCACCGCGTCCCTCTAACAACATATGCATGTGGCTATTTGTTTACAATGTCAGAGAAATGGTGCTTGTTTCTATCTTAATAATTCTTGTCTAGAAACCATAAGTAATTCAATATAGAATAGCACTCTCATATGAAGCACAAATCTCATTGTAGCTTAATTTCTAAGAATTACCAGCACATCCTGGCTTTGGAATTTGCCGTGAAGGAGATCAATGAAAACCCACAGATCTTACCCAATCTCACCTTGGGCTTCCGCATCTATGACAGCTATGACAAGGCTCACAGTACCTATCATGCCACCATGCTGCTTCTATCATCCATGGAAAGGTTGATCCCCAACTACATATGTAACATGCAGAATAGCGCAATAGCTGTTGTTGGGGGACTAGATGCCCATATCTCCCTTCATGTGGCCACTATCTTGGATATCTACAAGATTCCACAGGTAAGATACTTTTATCTATATACCAATTTAATAATGTTTTCAATTCCTTGAGTATTCTCAATGTTGTATTGCACTCCAAACTATACTTGAGTATTTCTGTATTTCCAACAGTCATAATATCATATGTAATCCATATGAACTGCAATCTTTCATGTATTTACTTGGAGTTATGCCCACTGAATTCATGACATATGTACTTGTAAAGACATTAAGAGATGTCAAACTGGACTTTTAATTACTGCATGACATTAATTGCTTTTTGTTGCATTTAATTTCTATATAACAGGCCTGTTCTATTTAATGAACAGAATTATTCAATAAGAATTATTCTGATTCCTATTCTTCCTCTTATTATGAGTGCAGGCTCAGAAGGTATATTTTATGCACTGGATACAAACTAGTTAGCTATTTTCACATAACCTGCCAGCTTAAACTAAAACCAGCTGGGTAGTTCATGGTTCAGTGTGTAATGGAAAAGCCAAACATTAGCTTAGCATACTGTGTGAGCCAAACCATTACATTAAGCAATAATATGGTTTATTTAGTTGGATAAAGCATGTTTCATGAGCAGAGCAATTTTGCCCACACTAACAATTGCTTAACTGTGTTAACCTAGTCCTTTAGTTTCAATGAGAGCCGTAGGAAATCAGTGCAAGAATAAACAAAATTCCAAATAAGTCTACATATAATGTTATCTACCCACAACTACAAGTGATTCTGAAGGTAATTGTTTAAATATATTTCAGTTCAGATTCAGACTTGAGAATGGTGTACAGATAGCTTTGGTACACTGAAAGAAGCAGAAGATGGACAACTTGTCCCAGATCAGACTTGTGGATATCTCAGTGGTGATTAGTACCACCAACTAAGGTTTTTTCTGGAATGCCTTAGAGAATGCAAAATAGTCTGTATGGCTCTCTCATGATGTTACTCCTATCTCAAGGATGGGTTTCAGAAAGTACTAGTGGGAGATTTCTGTTCTATTCCACATTGATTATATATAGAAGGCTATAGGAATCAATTTTGCTCCCTATACTATTTAGGAAGCCACTGGTATGATAATCAAGTACTGTGGGGCAGGTGTCTCAGTGTAGGTACCAGAATAACATACTTGGAAGGGACCTTGGAGGGCTTCTAGTCCAACCACTTCAGGCAAATGGTTATCCAATATCTTCTTAAAAGCCTCCAGTGTTGGAGCACCCACAACTTTTGGAGGCAAGTTGTTCCACTGATTAATTGTTCTGTCAGGAAATTTCTCTTTAGTTCTAAGTTGGTTCTTTCCTTGATTAGTTTCCATCCATTGCTTCTTGTTCTGCCTTCAGTGCTTTGGAGAATAGGTTGACCCTCTCTTCTTTGTATCAGCCCCTTAGATGTTGGAAAACTACTATCATATTATCCCTGGTCCTCTTTTCATAATAACAGATCATCAGGAATGCTAAACTTTGTGTTTTGGTCCTTTTTGCATTGGATTGTGGTCTGGATTGGTAGGCTAGATTGAAAATGAATCTAGACAAGCCTAATAGTGTGCAGATCACAAGGTTATTCTCAATCAATAAGTACATCTGTCCCAAATGGAAGTATTTTTCCTCCATAAATCAGGTTTACAATTTAAGAAAAATCCTGCTCTGGATTTCACTTGTTCGCCATTCCAAATTTAAGGGGTATGGCTTGGGTAGAGCCAGTTGGTATAGTGTAGTGGTTAAAGCAAGGCACTGGGCTAGAAACCAGGAGACTATGATTTCTACTATCATCTTGGGCACAAAGCCAACTGTGTGACCTTGATGTAGCCACTCTCTTTTAGCCACTCTCTTCCGCTACCTAGAAAGGAGGCTATGGCAAACTACTTCCAAAAAAACCTTGCCAAGAAAATTGCAGGGACTGGTTTAAACAGTCACCAGCAGTCAAAAACTGTTCAGATCTCTTCTACTTGAATGAATGGTTTGCTTGCATTTTATTAACTGGCTGTTGCTTAAGAGTACATATAAATGAACTAAGCAAATAAATGCACTTTCATACTGAACAATTTGAGATGCATTAAATTAAATGTCTTTTTTGATTTAGGCTGTATACCAAAAATCTGTGTTGCTGATATTATCTTATCCTTTATAAACTACATGCTGTGCAAAATATGCATAGTCTGTGTATATTAATAATATGTGCACACAGTCTTTCTTGCTTATATAACATTTGTATAATATTAGGTTGTTTTATGTTTTTTCCCCATGATACATTAGGAGTTTAAATTAATTAAACTCCTTTTTTGGATGGAACCTTGTAGGGTAGGCAAGGCAGGTTGTATAACATGTGTGAGTTCCGGCACCTTTTTCTTTTACAAAAAAACCACTGATTAGCAGAGATACAAATCTGCCAAGATTCAAGTTGAGATTCAATTCAATAAAAGATTTGGTGTAGATACAACTACACAGTGCTTTTTTTTGTAAAAAGAAAAAAGTGCCGGAACTCACACATGTCATACAACCCGCCTTGCCTACCCTACAAGGTTCCATCCAAAAAAGGTGCCGGAACTCCGTTCTGAGCATTCTATGAGAAAAAAAGCCCTGCAACTACATTTGTTTTATTTTGTAGCAGAATGGGGGGAAATGGCAAGGATAATAGATCCTTTAGAAAACAATAAACCTGCAAATTATTAATCAAGTATTCTCAATGGGTATATGTCAAAACATTTTTGGAACTATTTTCCCATTTTAAAACAGAAATAGCACAGATAAGGAAAGGAAGCACAGCAAAAAATCTTCTTAAACTGAAAATTCTTATTAGAGATTGAACAATCTGCTATTGTCCAATCACTTCGTGACATCAGTATGGAAAAACTGTTCTTTTCTTTTCTTTTCTTTTTGTGCTTCTGTATCAGTTTTAAAAAGTCTGGAAGCTTATCCCAATCATTATTGCATATAAGCAATAATGGAGGTATAAAGTTGGCAAGTAGTGGAATATGGATTGAAACATCACCACACAAGCTCCATCCATCACATACAAATGTGGATGTGATATTGTAATACAATTAAGAAATGGCAGATCTTGTCCTGTGATGTCCTGAAACAGGTGTTTTTTTTTTATATTCTGGTGTTACTATATTTGGAAATAGTATGCGCTATCATTTGTATAATACAGTATGTAAAGAAGCAGCCTGTGTTATATGCAATTGCAGCAAGTCCATAACTTCACATTTACCCACACAATGATGAAGGCTCACTTGGGCCACAATAAGACAAGTCAGAAACAGACAAATAATAGAAAGAAAACATTTTTTTTTAGTTTGAGAGGGGAGCACAGAAAATGAAACTGGGGAGTAATGAGTCTACAGATTGGACAGAGCCAACAGGACAAGCTAAGGACCAAACAATAGATTGAGAAATAAAGAAAGAGAAGAAATAAAAGGGTGTGGATTTAAAGATGAAGAGACCATCCACATAAAAAATATCAACTTTATTTACTTACTTACTTACTTATAAAAGTGCCTGCTTTGACAGCACATTTTTTTTAAAAAAAGTTACAGGATAAATTAGTGACACAAAAAAGTCTTTTGCCGTACATTCCAATTTATAGAAAGACATTGGAAATAATGCTTAAGACATTAGGAACCTGGAAACTCACTGAAGCTTCAAATCATAACCATTTTCAAGGCACTTGATTCAATACATCATCTTGAATTACCCAAACATTCAGATGATAGAATAACAGAGTGGGGATCAGGCCCTGGAGGTCATCTAGTCCAATCCCCTGCTCAATCAGGAGACCGTATACAATTTCTGACAAGTGGCTGTCAAGTCTCTTCTTGAAAACCTCCAGTGATGGAACACCCACAATTTCTGAAGGCAAGCTGTTCCGTTGATAGATTGTTCTTGCTATCAGAAAATTTCTCCTTATTTCTAGGTTGAATCTCTCCTTGATCATTTTCCCTCCATTGTTCCTTGCCTGGCCTTCAGGTTCTTTGGAAATAAGTTGTCCTCCTCCACTTTGTGACAAACCCTCATATTTGAAATACTGCTATCAATTTGCCTCTGGTCCTTCTTTGCACTAGACTAGCCATGCCCAGTTTTGACTGAATGCCCAGTATTTAATTTTAAGCAATTATTAAATCTAAAGCAATCCTCCTGTTTTCACATAGAAAGAGTAATATAGAAAATGTTGTTGTTGTTAGCTGCGAAGTTGTGTCCAACCCATCGCGACCACATGGACAATGTTCCTCCAGGCCTTCCTGTCCTCTACCATCTTCTGGAGTGCATTTAAGCTCACGCCTACTGCTTCAGTGACTGCATCCAGCCACCTCATTCTCTGTCGTCCCCTTCTTCTATTGCCCTCCATCTTTCCCAGCATTAGGCTCTTCTCCAGTGAGTCCTTCCTTCTCATTAGGTGGCCAAAGTATTTGAGTTTCCCCTTCAAGATCTGCCCTTCTAAAGAGCAGTCAGGGTTGATCCCCTCTAGGACTCACTGGTTTGGTCGCCTTGCAGTCCCAAGGACTCACAGGAGTCTTCTCCAGCACCATAGTTCATAGGCTTCAATTCTTTGGTGCTCAGCCTTTCTTATGGTCCAGCTTTCACTGCCATACATTGCAACTGGGAAGACCATAGCCTTGACTATACACACTTTTGTTGACAGGGTGATGTGTCTGCTTTTTAGTGTGCTGTCTAGATTTGCCATGGCTTTCCTCCCCAGGAGCAAGCATCTTTTAATTACTTGGCTGTACTCCTCGTCTGAGGTGATCTTGGAGCCCAGGAAAATAAAATCTGTCACTACCTCCATTTCTTCCCCATCTATTTGCCAGGAATTGAGAGGGCCGGATGCCATGATCTTGGTTTTCTTAATGTTAAGTTTCATCTCAACTTTTGCACTCTCCTTCTTCACCCGCAACAAGAGGATCTTTATTTCTTCTTCACTTTCTGCCATTTTGTACAGTAGAGGTGACAAATAGATTTAAGGAATTAGATCTGATAGACAGAGTGCCTGAAGAACTATGCACAGAGGTTCGCAACACTGTAGAACAGGTAGCAACCAAAGCCATCCCAAAGAAAAAGAAATGCAAGAAAGCAAAATGGCTGTCTGAGGAAGCTTTGCAAATAGCTGAGGAAAGGAGGGAAGCAAAAGGCAAAGGAGAAAAAGAAAGATACGCCCAATTGAATGCAGAATTCCAGAGAATAGCTAGAAGAGATAAGAATGTCTTATTAAATGAACAGTGCAAAGAAATAGGAGAAAACAATAGAATAGGGAGGACCAGAGATCTCTTCAAGAAAATTGGAGAGATGAAGGGAATGTTCAATGCAAAAATGGGCATGATAAAGGACCAAAATGGCAGGGACCTACCACAGGCAGAAGAGATTAAGAAGAGGTGGCAAAATTACACAGAAGAACTATACAAGAATGAGCTTAACATCCCTGATAATCACAATGAGGTGGTCACTGACCTCGAGCCAGACATCCTAGAATGTGAAGTGAAGTGGGCCTTAGAAAAGCTGAGCAACAACAAAGCTAGTGGAGGTGACAATATTCCAGCTGAGCTATTCAAAATCTTAAAAGACGAGACTTCCGCTGGCGGCGCGGCGCCGAAGACAGCCTCCCCTGGCTGCCCGCGGCTCAGCTGTTTGTTTTTTCGCCCGAAACAGCGTTGATCAGCTGTTCGGGCGAAATTGAAGCCCCCTCCTCGGGAGAAGAGGAGGGGGTGAGGCCCCAGGTAGGGGTAGAGTTCTCCGAGGCCGCCTGAGCTTTGAGCTTGGGCGGCTGAAGGATCGAACTCCCCCGAAGCCTGGGTTGCTCCCAGCTGGCCGTCGTCTCTGCTCCGAACTTCCTGGAGCAGAGCCAGGCGTCTGCGAACCATCCCTGCCTGAAGAAAGGACTATGATTTAAAGGAGCAGGCAGAGCGGTACAAGAGGAAAAGGTGAAGAGATGAAGAGGATTATTTTATTTTACTCTCAAGCTTGATGGACTATGCTTAAAACTTAAAGTGAAAGTGCGTCACAATTGTAAGTAAAAGATGGCGGCTAAACCTCCCCCTAGAACTTTTCGGAGTGCTGGAAATTCTCCGGTGCAACAACAATCATTACTGCAGGCGTTGCATTCTCCTGATGTATTGACATCGAAGGATCTTGAAAAACATACCCAGTTAATTTTGGAGTCAATGGGTGTTAAATTTGCACAGATGGAGGAGAAATTGGAGAATGGTCAAGAAGTTTTGGTTCTAAAAGAAATTCCTCCAAAGATTTTAAAGAGAAGGAAGGACTTTATATTTCTTGTGCAAGAGCTCAAGCAAAGAGATATAAGGTTCAGATGGGAGATCCCAGCTGGGTTGAGCTTCATGTATGATGGCAAAAGGTACTGTTTGGGTACTGTGAAGCAAGCGCATGATTTTTACAACAATGTTTTAAAAGCAACCCCATCAACACTTCTGGAAGCTGCAGAGGGATCTGGAGAAGGAGAACATCAAGAGGATGAAGATGGACAGATAGACGAGAAGGGTACAGGAGGAGATCAAGCTGCAACTCTTTTGGATGATCCTAGAGAACAGAGGGTGACGCGTGCTGCCTTAAAACGCTCAAAAAAGATTAAAAAATAAGACCAGTAGAAATCTATGGAACTTCCACAATATACTTATAGTCAAGTGGTAGTTGTGTTTTTAAGAGTTTTGGGATGATATGTATGGTAACAGAATGTTCAATTTGGAATTAATGGACAATTTACTACAGAGGAAGAGGAAGAAAGTTTTGTGGGTTAATGCGGGTTAATTTGTGTAAGAACTATCTATTATAGCCTATTTTGGCTAGAGAGTTTAATAGGGATAGGTGCTTGTGATGTGTAAGTGAGAATATGTCTAGGTAATAGTGAATTGTGGAAGAACATAGATGGGAATGATGCTAGTTTTCTTTTATTTTAGTTCTTTATACATATTTAGTATTGTTAAGGATTGGTTTACTCTATATAAGCTAGAGAGTGATGGATTTTAGAGTTTATAATTGTTAGTATATGATTGTTTATGATTGCTTTTTAGATATATACCTTGTATTTTGCTCTGGGAAGTCGGGGGGGGGAGGGGGGGAGGAGGGGAAGTAGAGGGGTGGGAGGCAGGGGAGGGAGGAGGGAGAGGGGGAGGGGGGGAGATAGGGGGGAGGTAGGGAGGGGAGGAGGGAGGGGGAAGGGGGGTTTTTCAAAGGAAAATTGTATTTTAAAACTTTTCAATAAAAAAAAAAATCTTAAAAGACGATGCAGCAAAAATGCTAGACTCAATTTGCCAGCAAATCTGGAAAACTCAACAGTGGCCACAGGATTGGAAAAGATCAGTTTACATTCCAATTCCATAGAAAGGCAGTGCCAAAGAATGTTCAAACTATTGCACCATTGCACTCATTTCTCATGCTAGTAAAGTTATGCTTAAAATCCTACAAGCTAGACTCCAGCAGCATGTGGATTGAGAACTACCAGAAGTACAGGCAGGATTTCGAAGAGGCAGAGGAACTAGAGATCAAATTGCCAACATATGCTGGATCATGGAGAAAGCTAGAGAGTTCCAGAAAAACATCTACTTCTGCTTCATTGACTATGCTAAAGCCATTGATTGTGTGGATCACAACAAACTGTGGCAACTTCTTAAAGAGATGGGTGTACCAGACCATCTTATTTGTCTCTTGAGAAACCTATATGTGGACCAAGAAGCAACAGTAAGAACTGGACACGGAACCACTGATTGGTTCCAAATTGGGAAAGGTGTCCGGCAAGGCTGTATACTGTCACCCTGCCTATTTAAAGTATATGCAGAGCACATCATGAGAAAGGCAGGGCTAGATGAATCAAAAATTGGAATTAAGATTGCTGGAAGAAATATCAACAACCTAGGATATGCAGATGATACCACTCTAATGGCAAAAAGTGAAGAAGAACTAAAGAGCCTCTTGTTGCAGGTGAAGAAGGAGAGTGCAAAAGTTGGGTTGAAACTTAACATTAAGAAAACCAAGATCATGGCATCCCGCCCTCTCAATTCCTGGCAAATAGATGGGGAAGGAATGGGGGTAGTGACAGATTTTATTTTCCTGGGCTCCAAGATCATTGCAGATGGAGACTGTAGCCAAGAAATTAAAAGACGCTTGCTCCTGGGAAGGAAAGCCATGGCAAATCTAGACAGCACACTAAACAGCAGAGATATCACCCTGCCAACAAAAGTGCGTATAGTCAAGGCTATGGTCTTCCCAGTTGCAATGTATGGCAGTGAAAGTTGGACCATAAAAAAGGCTGAACACCAAAAAATTGAGGCCTTTGAACTGTGGTGCTGGAAAAGACTCCTGCGAGTCCCTTGGACTGCAAGGCAACCAAACCAGTGATCAACCCTGACTGCTCTTTAGAAGGCCAGATCCTGAAGCTAAAACTCAAATACTTTGGCCACCTAATGAGAAGGAAAGACTCACTGGAGAAGAGCCTAATGCTGGGAAAGATGGAGGACAATAGAAGAAGGGGACGACAGAGAATGAGGTGGCTGGATGGAGTCACTGAATCAGTAGGCGTGAGCTTAAATGGACTCCAGAAGATGGTAGAAGACAGGAAGGCCTGGAGGAACATTGTCCATAGGGTCGCGATGGGTTGGACACGACTTCGCAGCTAACAACAACAACAATTTGTACAATGTTGTGAACCTCTGTCCATAGTTCTTCAGGCACTCTGTCTATCAGATCTAATTCCTTAAATCTATTTGTCACCTCTACTGTATATTCAACAGGGATATGATTCAGTTCATATCTGAGTGGCCTAGTGCTTTTCCCTACTTTCTTCAGTTTAAGCCTAAACTTTGCAACAAGAAGCTCATGGTCTTTGCCACAGTCAGCTCCTGGTCTTGTTTTTACTGACTGTATAGAGCTTCTCCTTCTTTGGCTGCAGAGCACATAGTCAATCTGATTTCTGTGTTGACCGTCTGGTGATGTCCATGTGTAGAGCTGTCTCTTGAGTTGTTGGAAAAGAGTGTTTGCTATGACCATCATATTCTCTTGACAAAATTCTATCAGCCTGTGCCCTGCTTCATTTTGTACTCCAAGGCCAAACTTGCCAGTTATTCTGGTTATCTTTTAGCTTCCTACTTTAGCATTCCAATCCCCCATCATGATAAGGACATCATTTTTTGGTGTTAGTTCTATAAGGTGGTGTAGGGCTTCATAGAACTGGTCAATTTCATCCTCTTCAGCACCAGTGGTTGGGGTATAGACTTGGACTACTGTGATATTGAATGGTTTGCCTTGGATTTGATCTGAGATCATTCTGTCATTTTGGGGATTGTATCCCACTATTGCTTTTCCTATTTTTTTATTGACTATGAAGGCTACTCCATTTCTTCTGAGGGATTCTTGCCTGCAGTAGTATACCTGATGGTCATCTGAATTAAATTCACCCATTCCTATCCATTTTAGTTCGCTGATTCCTAAGATGTCGATGTTCAGTCTTGTCATCTCTTGTTTGACCACATCCAGCTTTCCTTGATTCATGGATCTCACATTCCAGGTTCCTATGGAGAAAAAATCTTTACAGCATCGGACTTTCCTTTCACCACCAGATACATCTACAGCTAAGCGTCCTTTTGGCTTTGGCCCAGTCGCTTCATTCTTTCTGGCGCTACTAGTATTAGCCCTCTGCTCTTCCCCAGTAGCATATTGGATGCCTTCCGACCTGAGGGGCTCATCTTCCAGCATCATATCATTTTGCCTTTTGGTACTGTCCATAGGGTTTTCATGGCAAAGATACTGGAGTGGGTTGCCATTTCCTTCTCCAGTGGATCACGTTTTGTCAGAACTCTCTGCTATGACCTGTCTGTCTTGGGTGGCCCTGCACGGCATAGCTCATAGCTTCATTGAACTATGCAAGCCCCTTCGCCACGACAAGGCAGTAATCTATGAAGGGGATTGAAAATGTAGAGGATCTTCAAACATTATTTGCATTAATAGTGTTTAAGATTGTTTTATATGACTGATGCAATTGTCACTGTTATCATCTACAGTATGTAGCTTGTTATGACAATCTGAAAAAGCTGTACAGCTTTGACTATTATTTTCTCTTCCATGTCTCATCAGCTCATTTATGGCTCCACTCCACTGATGAATGATAAAACTCCAGGCCTTTCTTTTTACCAGATGGTTCCACCAGAAGCCCTTCAACATGCAGGGATGGTCTCACTGCTCCTGCATTTTAACTGGACCTGGGTTGGGCTCCTTGCAGTGGATAGTGAACATGGAGAAGAGATTTTTCGAAATGTGGTTCCACTTTTTTCCAAAAAAGGAATATGTTATTCTTTTATTGAAAAGCTCCCAAAATATAATGATGTAAGTGGATTGCCTGGTATGGTTGATCAGGCAGTAAAAGTATACGAGCTTATCATGGACAATAAAAATAACGTGACAATTGTCTTTGGAGAATCTACCACCACGGGGACTTTGAGATGGTTCACATATCTACCAACTTTTGAAAAGGTGACAAGTAAACCAAAAGGAATTGTATGGATACTGAATGCCCAGATTGAGTTTACTTCATCAGCATTTCAACGCAATTGGGACACAGAAATAATCAATGGTGCTCTTTCTTTCACAATGCAAACAGTTGACCTACCAGAGTTTAAATCATTTCTCAAGAAAAAAAATCCCTTCAACTCCAAGGAAGATGGATTTATCGATCTATTCTGGCAAGATGTTTTTTCCTGTGTTTTGCCTGATATAGTTACGAGTGATGTGCCTGAGGATATTTGTAATGGGACAGAGAATTTAGAGACCCTTGCTGGACCTCTTTTTGAAATGAAAATGACTGGTCACAGCTACAGCATCTATAATGCTATTCACTCTTTAGCTTATGCTTTACATGCCATGTCCTCCTCAAAATATCAAAGAAGAGGTATGACAGACAGAATAGGAGGGGAGATCCATAAAAAAGACTTTTGGCAGGTAATGGACCCAATGTCCTTATTTGGTTGCATAGCAAGAGTACTTGTATAATGGCAGAGTTGATCCCCATTTCCTTAATTCCTGTCCCTCACAAATCTCACATGGATCTGTATTTGTATGTGTAACTGTTTGACTCTGAATATCATGCAGATTTTAATTTATTGGATCTTGTTGTTTTTATTTTAAGTAGCATTCAAATGATAAAAGAGTGGTTAGCAAAATCTTAGTGGGATCCATTATCTTCCATCTCTCCTGTCATACTAATTTTCTTCAAATAATCCTTATAAATTATACTCTCAACTCTTCTTCTTTTAATTCTAGTAAAAAGAGAAGTAACATACATAGAATGCAACTATATATCCAGTTGTGTCTTCTGAAAATTACCATCATGAAAAGCAATATTTTAACTCTTCCAAAACTCTTGCGTTTTCCTTTTGATTTAGCTCCATTACTTTCTGAGAAGTGTATCTTTTAACAACAGTGCTGGAAAGCTTATTTCATTTGATCAGAATGGGATAGTAAAAGGTGGATTTGATGTTATCAACTGGATTTTTTTCCCAAACCAATCATTTATTCGAGTGAAAGTTGGAAATATAGATCACTTAAGTCCTTCAGATGAATTATTACCCATCAATGATGAAAACATTATGTGGCACAAATGGTTTAATCAGGTAATACTGAATTTTATTTATTGGTTGAATAATTCGTTGATTTTATTTACTTCCAGTAAAAATATTATGTACAGATGTTGTTTATATATTTATTTGATTTCTAATTCATAATATGAATTATATTTTTCTCTATTCAAAAATTTGATTTCATTTAGTAAATATTAGGAGAGTTAAGCAAGCTTTGTATGTGATTTTTTTCTTACAACTTGCAGTTGGGTGACTTTTAATTAATAATAATTCCATATTAAAGTGAATTGTCCTAGATCAGATCTTGTGACAACAGAAATCTCAATCAATAGAAAAATCAGACAAGGTTACACTTTTATGTCACTATGCTTTAATTTGCATGTAATTCTATAGGTTTCATACCTGAAGAGTATAGCCATCAGATTATTTCTTTCAGATTAAAGCACAACAAAAGGGTTGACAATCAATAAGCAAAATAAATTAAAGGCATGACTTAAGCGAAAACATAATTCTCTGTAGCTAAATCTAGTTTTCATCTATACCATTCACTTTATTTTTCTGTTTCTTTCTTTTTTGCATTTTGTATTTGCTTCTACCACATCCATAGACCAATTCATATACTGCCTTTTCTTCTTTAAATTTCTCAACTCCCTGTTTCTGAGGATCTCATCAATTCTATCCAATACAAGTTTTCCATCATCCAGATGCTTTCAATTCATTATTTCTTTAGGTGTTTGAAATGAAATTCAATCCTCATTTATTTTCTCACTATAGATCAATCATGGACAATATATTCTCTGAGAAATTTAGAAATTCGTGTATTATTGGATAATTTTCCATCTAGAAGTAAATGCTAATTGCAGAAGTAACTACATTACTATGGTCAGTTCATTGTTTTAATGGAATAGGTAACGATAAATAAGTGCCTAAGTATGGATTGACAAATAGATATCTCTTAACTAAACTTTCCCCCCTTTTTGAGAAGTCAAATCTATTTTTTAAAACCAGCAGAATGTCTTGAAAAGAAATACAACAGATCACTTTCATTGGCCTACTCTGATGCATTGCATGTCAAACTGAACATTATTACCGACATCTCAGGAAATACTACAACAAAACTCATTGAAATTTGTTGCTGTTGTTATTCAATAATCTCAACTAATTCCATTATGTGTGAAGCAATAATATTCTCCAGGGTCTTTTAAGTACTGAAAGAGGACACAATGAGTTTATGACACAATATATGTTGTAATAATATAGCTGAGAAATAAACTAATTTGTCTACCTATAAGCTTTATCATAACAAGTAGGCTATTTTTTTGTATAAATTTCAATAGTTTTTGTAGGGTTAGGAATAAGGTGGGGTTGGGGTTGGGGTTAGGATTTGGGTTAGGGTTAGGATTAGGGTTGGGTTTGGGGTTTTTCCAAATAACATTCTCAATATTTAGCAAACAGCATAATGTCAACTTCTGATTTTCATCTTTTAAAACTTCTAGTTTCTGGTCAACCTTGGTTGATTTATCTTCTATTTTTTGGATTCTTTGTTGATGTTCTGTAACCATCTGTTTAAAATGTTCAAATTGAGAGTCCATATTGTTAATTCTTTTATTCATTTTATCAAAATCACTTTTTAACTCCTCATGGTTTCTCATTGTGACCTCCATGTGAATAGCGATTGCCTTTTGAATTGCTTAAAGGATTACCTGAGTTTCCTTTTGGAAGTTATTAGCCTTTTGAAGCATTGTATCAATTGATCTCTGATAAACTGGACTTGCTGAAGCTGAAGAGGGAGCAAAAGATCCTTTGTTTCCAACTTTAGATAGGTTGGAGGCACTCATCTTTATCTTTAAATCATACTTTGTAATCCACCAAGTAAATCAAAATTTATAATCCAATAGGCTCCTAACAAATAGGAGAGGTAAATAATAAAAATAGTAAATGGTAAAAAAAAGAGCAAAAGGGAAAAAAGAAAAAGAAAATATACCAAAATTTGTAATCCAAAGTATTCTGTTTGAAGTGATTTCTTATTATTAACTCTTTCAAAACAGCTTGTAAAAATTCTAGGTCAAGCTGTATTTGTAATCCAGGGAAGTCCAATGACTTCAAACACAGTTTTTATTTATAATTGTAATTCATTCTGTAGGACAGGGCAATCCAAAAAGAGTCTTTTCTTTTTCAGCCACAATCTTCAGGACTATAAATTCCAAGGACAGCAAAATGTTTAAACTATAAGCTATGTCTGGGCATACAGCCAAGTTTTAAGACTCCAGTCAAAACAACTACTTAAGATAAAGAAAAGAGAAAAAAAATACAAAATTAAATGTAGTTCTCAGTTTTGCCAGTAGGTGTCATTAGATGTCCATTTCCACTATACTTTTAAAAAGTTTAAAAAGTTAAAACAAATGGTTTCCAAACAAACAAAAATTTAAAAAAAGTTTTATAAATCCAAAGGTTTCCCCAATTTAGGCTTCTTTTATGCCCCAGTTATCTTCACAGTATTATTATAAGTCAGTTTTAATTCCCCCAAAGCTTAAACCACAGCTTATAGTTCAGGAGGGAGGGGTAAAGAAAAAAAGCCCCCCCCCCCCAAAGCTTGGGGATTTCTTGCTTTGGAATGCTTTTTCCCAGAACCTGTATTTTCACTTGTAGAGAGAAAAGGATAGTAGTCTCCCCCGGATCAGCTGTTTTGCCTTCTGCTTTTAAAATTTGTTATCTCCAACAATCAGCTGCTTCTG
Source organism: Vipera ursinii (assembly GCF_947247035.1). Lineage (NCBI taxonomy): Eukaryota > Metazoa > Chordata > Lepidosauria > Squamata > Viperidae > Vipera > Vipera ursinii. Next base: position 20,420,103 of record NC_139517.1, on the reverse strand, counting down.
GCAGATCACATGGGTGCAGTCAGCCTTTCTTCCTGCTGGTCCCGAGGGCTCCTTTAGATCAAGCAGGCCAGCTACCACTGGCCTGCGATCTGCAAAGTTTCACCCTTTGACCAGTCGCCTCTAGGGGGCAACTTTGGGTCCTATTGGACTCTCTCGGGCCTGGGGAAGGGAGCTTCATTCCCCAGGGCCCATCTTGCAGCAATGTCCTCAGGTAGGCTATTCTGATATGCCTTTACTACTTTATCATCAGATGTTGAATTGACTGCTTAACTTTAAAAGTTCTATACTTGTTTTGAAAATGCCTACAATTGGTTATTAAATTTTCTAATTGGACAAGCAGTTTCAAAATCCCTCCTCCAGACATTCTTTTCCTCTTTTATTTTTAGGTGCAACCTATTTCTGCATGCAGTCAGAGTTGTTTTCTTGGTTTTAGCAAAAAAGTGAAGGAAGGGAAACCATTTTGCTGCTATGATTGCATCCCTTGTCCAGAAGGGAGAGTTTCAACTGAGATTGGTAATCTAAGTTCTTCATTATTATAACCTAAATTTATATAAATCTACTTTCATCTGAACTGTGGTTTATCTGAGTCTTGGTGGCATAGTGGTTAGAATGCAGTACTGCAGCCTAATTCTGCTCACATTGCCAGGAGTTTGATTTCTTCAATCCTGACCAACTCAAGGTTGACTCAGCCTTCCATTCTTCCAAGGTCGGTAAATGAGGACCCAGATTGTTGGGGGCAATATGCTGACTCTGTAAACTGCTTGGAGAGGGCTGTAAAGCACTGTGAAGTGGTATATAAGTCTAAGTGGTATTTAAATATGGTATATAGAAATTACAAATTTTATGAGGTAAACTAATAGATTTAATTCACCATATACATTAACCTAACCCATTCCACAATTACATACATCTAAATGAAGAGGAATAAAGGAGATTCATATTGGAAACATCAAATAAGACATAGCATTATTTATTTGAGGCAACCTTGAAGGAAAAATAAGAAATATAAATTTTAATAGTCAGAATATATATGGTAATATTTGTTTTAAAACAAGATATTTTTACTTTAATAAAGCAAAGGGACATATTACTATAGATTTAGCCTGACTTTGGTTTCATATTTTCTCTCTTATTTATTTGCTTACATAAAATCTAAATTTAATTCTTAATAAAATCTAAAAAATGTGTGTATTTTGAAATCAGCCAAATGAAGGTGGCTCCTGTGAGCACTGAAGGCTTTCCATATCAAAATCTTAAAAGTTTAAGTTTCCCTTAGAATTATAATAATAGCACACTGATGAATTTATGATTTGCATGTTAAATTAATATTACATCTCTGTTTCTTTCAGACAGCAGTGAATGTTCTAAATGCAAAGAGAAAACCTATCCCAACAAGAAAAAGGACTTCTGTTTACCCAAAATAATTAGTTTTTTGTCTTATGAAGAACCTTTAGGGTTCAGTTTAGCCTCTTTTGCACTTTCCTTTTCTTTGACCACAATTCTTGTGCTAAGTGTATTTATGAGAAACCACAACACTCCCATAGTCAAAGCTAACAACCGGGACTTGACCTACACTCTCCTCATCTCCCTCCTGCTCTGCTTCCTTTCAGCGCTACTATTTATTGGCCAGCCTGGAAAAGTGACCTGTCTTCTCCGGCAAACAACTTTTGGAATGGTCTTCTCAGTGGCTGTTTCTTCTATTTTAGCAAAAACCATCACAGTGGTTCTGGCTTTCATGGCCACCCAGCCAGGATCTAGCATGAGAAAATGGGTGGGGAAAAAGTTAACCAATTCCATTGTTGTTTCCTGCTCCCTGATCCAAGCAAGCATCTGTATTTTGTGGCTGGCAATGGCTCCCCCTTTCCCAGATGTTGATATGATCTCAGTCACTGAAGAAATTATCCTGCAGTGTAATGAAGGCTCTGTGACTATGTTTTATTGTGTCCTTGGCTATATGGGTTTCCTGGCTCTTGTCAGTTTCACAACAGCTTTTCTTGCCAGGAAGTTACCTGACAGTTTCAATGAAGCCAAGTTCATCACCTTTAGCATGTTGGTCTTTTGCAGTGTTTGGTTGTCCTTTGTCCCAGCATACCTGAGTTCCAAAGGGAAATACATGGTGGCTGTGGAGATTTTCTCTATTTTAGCATCTGGTGCTGGGCTTCTATTTTGCATTTTTTCCCCAAAATGTTATATCGTTGTGTTCAGAGCTGAACTGAACAACAGGGACCAACTAATAAGAAGGAAAGACTGATGGAAATAAGTGCTTTGTCCTTTGTCAAAGTTTAAAATCTAGATTTCTTTCTAGGCACTGTAAAATATTTACAAAAATGTCTCTCTTAGCTTCTGATTTATATAAATTTATATAAATGTGATCTCCTTTTGCAACCTTCTGACAAACAAAGTCAAGGGGGAAGCCAGATTCACTTAATAACCATGTTACTAACTTAACAACTACAGTAATTCACTTATCAACAAAGCCAATAAAGGTCATAAAGGTCTAATATTATATCAACATTAAAAGTGCCCTAATAATATTTTTATTAGATTAAAAGTCATGTCTGACCCATCATGACCCCATGGACAACATTCCTCCAGGCCTTCCTGTCCTCTACCATCTTCTGGAGTGCATTTAAGCTCATGCCTACTGCTTCAGTGACTCTATCCAGCCACCTCATTCTCTGTCGTCCCTTTCTTCTATTGCCCTCGATCTTTCCCAGCATTAGGCTCTTCTCCAGTGAGTCCTTCTTTCTCATTAGGTGGCCAAAGTATTTGAGTTTTAGCTTCAGGATCTGGCCTTCTAAAGAGCAGTCAGGGTTGATCTCCTCTAGGACTGACCGGTTTGATAGCCTTGCTGTCCAAGGGACTCACGGGAGTCTTCTTCAGCACCATAGTTCAAAGGGCTCAATTCTTTGGCGCTCAGCCTTTCTTATGGTTCAACTTTCACTGCCATACATTGCAACTGGGAAGACCATAGCCTTGACTATACGCACTTTTGTTGACAGGGTGATGTCTCTGTTTTTTAGTGTGCTGTCTAGATTTGCCATAGCTTTCCACCCCAGGAGCAAGCGTCTTTTAATTTCTTGGCTGCAGTCCCCATCTGCGGTGATCTTGGAGCCCAGGAAAATAACTGGATCTTGGAGCCCAGGAAAATAACTGCAACTGGAGATCCTAGCAAATACTTAATTCTAATGGTAGTAGGTATTCTATGATTTTTGTGGCAGGTAAGACAGTTCAACTTGTTTGGGCAGAATTGAATAAGAAATGAGCATATATCTGAGTTTTTATAAGACATTGGTGATTTGAAAAGATGGTGATTATTTATAAAAAATGTAGTCCACCTTTCATTGAGAAAGCAGTGCCAATGTAGGGAAAAGAATTAATTTCTAACAGAGAATAAAAATGACTACTCAGAATAAAAGGAGTTTGTGGAGTGTGTGAGTGTATTTTTAGTCAAACTCTAAGCAGTGATTCTAAATGAATGATGTGTGACTTAATTCCCTTAATTCTTATCTTGATTTTTTTATATATCAAACTAGTTCTTACAGTATACTGTTGAGCATAAAAGTCGTAAATGCTTATATACAAATACTCAAACCTTGTGGAACAAACAGGGTGAACTAGAAGCAAAAGTACACAAGGGAGGGCATGACACAATTGAAATAACAAACCTGGTGGGACAAAACCCATGAATGGAATGAACTGATGGATGGATACAAATTGCTCAAAAGAAACAGGTCTACAAAAAGAGGTGGGGGAGTTGCACTATATGTAAGAGAACACTACATGTAAGAGAAAAAATGTATGTAGGAAGCATACCGCAGTAGTAATGGAGACTTCAACTATCCAGATATCAACTGGGTGACAAACTCTGCAACAAGCGAGAGATCAAACAGATTCCTAACCAATCTAGCTGACAACTTTGTCATCCAAAAGGTGGAGGAGGGAACTAGATTTAAAGCCATACTGGACTTAATTCTAACTAATAGAGAAGACGTATAGAGGGAGTTGAAGTTCCCAGAACCTTGGGCAAAAGTGACCACATCATACTGGAATTTAATATAATGCAAACACTAGCAACAGAAAACAATCCAATCAATGTCTCGAACTACAAAAGAGCTGACTTTATCAAACTCAGAGAGAACCTAGGAAAGTTTATTTATTTATTTATTTATTTATTTATTTATTTTATTGTATTTATATACCGCCCTTTCCCGAAGGACTCAGGGCGGTTTACAGGGTGATTAAAAACAAAAAATACAAGAGTTAAAAACAATTTTAAAAAATTATATCAATCCCTGAACAAATAAAAACCCCAATTAAAATTAAAATTAAGATTCTCAGCCTGGGCCAGAGAGCTCAAAGAGCCAGGTCTTCAGGTCCCGGCGGAATGAATGGAGGTCGGGGGCAGTCCTAAGCTCCACTGGCAGCTGGTTCCAGAGGGCAGGCGCACCCACTGAGAAGGCCCTCCCCCTGGGTGTTATCCGCCGGCAATCTTTTACCGGCGGCACCCTGAGAAGACCCTCCCTTTGGGAGTACACTGGACGAAGGGAGCTCGATGCCGGCAGCAGGTGTTCCCTCAGATATCCCGGACCCTCGCCATTTAGGGCTTTATAGGTCATCACCAGCACCTTGAATCTCACACGGAGGGCAACCAGAAGCCAATGCAGCTCGTGGAGTAGAGGTGTTACATGGGAGTATTGGGAAACCCCCATCACAACTTGCGTGGCCGCATTCTGCACCAGCTGAAGCCTCCAAGTGGTCCTGAAGGGCAGCCCCATGTAGAGAGCGTTGCAGTAGTCTAAACGGGAGGTCACGAGCGCATGAGTGACTGTGCGTAGGGCATCTTGGTCCAGGTAGGGTCGCAACTGGTGCACCAGGCGAACCTGGGCAAAAGCCCCCCTGGTCACGGCTCCTATATGGTCTTCAAAATTGAGCCGTGAATCCAAGAGGATGCCCAAGATCTGAACCCTATCAACGGGGGGTAACATCTTACCCCCCATTGTTAAAGGTGGAATAGTCTGGTTAACCCGAGATGCCGATATGCACAGCCACTCAGTCTTGGCAGGATTGAGACGAAGCCTGTTTCTCCCCATCCAGACCTGGACTGCCTCCAGGCAACGGGACATCACTGCAAGGGCATCGCTGGGTTGGTTCAGGGTGGAAAGAAAAAGTTGGGTATCATCAGTGTACTGATGATACCCCACCCCAAAACCACAAATGATCTCACCCAGCGGCTTCATATAGATGTTGAACAGGAGGGGAGAGAGAACCGACCCCTGAGGAACTCCACAAATAAGAGGCCTCGGGGTAGATCTCTGCCCTCTCATCAACACCGACTGCGAGCGGCCCAGGAGATAGGAGGAGAACCACCGTAAAATGGTGCCTCCCACTCCCAACCCCCTGAGACGCTGCAGTAGGATACCATGGTCGATGGTATCAAAAGCCGCTGAGAGATCTAATAGGAGCAGGATAGAGAAATAACCCCTGTCCTGGGCCCGCCAGAGATCATTCACCAGCACGACCAATGCCGTCTCCGTGCTGTATCCGGGCCTGAAACCCGATTGGTACAGGTCCAGATAATCAGTTTCCTCCAGGAACAGAGGAAGCTGATGCGCCACCACACTCTCAACAACCTTCGCCAAAAAGCGAAGGTTGGAGACTGGACGATAGTTATTTAAAACAGCTGGGTCCAGGACAGGCTTTTTGAGGAGGGGTCTCACCACCGCCTCCTTCAAGGCGGCAGGAAAGACACACTCCTTCAAAGAAGCAGTTATTAATGCCTGGAACCAGCCTCGTGTCTCCTCCCGGGCCGCATAAACTAGCCAGGAGGGGCACGGATCCAACAAACAAGTGGTGGTGCTCAGCCTCCCCATGATCCTGTCCACATCATCAGGGGAAACAGGATCGAACTCAGTCCAGATAACATGCTCAAGACCATCCGATTCCTCCATGTCAGACTCTGCCCAGTCAGAGTCCAGACCGGCCCGGATCTGAGCGATTTTGTCCACCAGATGATGACTAAACTCCTCGGCTTGTCCCTGTAAGGGATCCTCCCTCACCTCCTGATTAAGGAGGGAGCAAGTCACCCTAAACAGGGCAGCAGTAATTAGACTTCGCCATCCTCATCGCCACAAGATAAGACCTTATAAAGGTTCTTAACTGCAATCGATCAGATTCGGATCGGCTGGACCTCCAACTGCTCTCTAGACCCCGTCTCTGACGCTTCATCTCCCGGAGCTCCGCAGAGAACCATGGAGCCCAACGGGATCTGCGCCAGGTCAGAGGTTGCAAGGGTACACACAGTCAAGTGCCCCGGCGGCCGCCCTTTCCCAGGCATCCACCAAGGCATCGACTGGGCTGTGGGTGAGGGCGATGGGTATAGACCCAAGCACCATCTGGAACCGTTCCGGGTCCATTAGGTGCCTGGGGCGGAACCACCTGGTCGGTTCCACAGCCCAGCAGCGGGGGGTGGCATAACGGAAGACCAGCCACAGGAGATGGTGATCTGACCATGACAGGGGAACAATGGTTGGTGAACCCCCTCCCAGATCATCCAACCACTGTCCAGACAGGAACACCAGGTCGAGAGTGTGAGCCCCCACATGAGTCAGGCCCTGAATCACTTGGATCAAGCCCATGGCCGTCATGGAAGCCATGAACTCCCGAGCTAACTCAGATGGCCCTCCCAGTGAAGGCAAGTTGAAGTCCCCCAGAACTATAAGCCTGGGGAACTGCACCGCCAACCCTGAGAGGGTGTCAAGCAGCTCGAGCAGGGCTGTTGCCACACAGCTGGGTGCCAGGTATGTGAGCAACAAGCCCAACTGAGCCCTAGGGCCACATCTCAGGAGGAGGGACTCACTCCCGGCCATCTGGACAATGGTGGTCTCCCGCGGGCATAAAGTCTCCCGGACAACCACCACCACCCCACCACCCCTACCCTGAGCCCGTGGCTGGTGTAGCACACGGAAACCTGGAGGGCATAACTCGGTCAGAGGAACCCCTCCCTCCGAGCCCAACCAAGTCTCCGTGATGCACACCAGATTCGCACATGGATGAAAATCCTAAAGGGGAAAAGAAGTGTGGGAAACTCTGAAAAATGTGATCATAAAAGCCCATACCAGCACAATACCACTGAAAAAGAAAGACAAGAAATTCAAGAAGAAACCAGAATAGCTGCACAAAGATCTCTTTGAAAAACTGAAAGACAAAAAGGAAAAATACAAAAAATGGAAAGATGGACACATAACTAAGGCCAATTATTAGCAGACAGCCAGAACATGCAAGTAATTCCACTGATTAATTGTTCTGTCAGGAAATTTCTCCTTAGTTCTAGGTTGCTTCTCTCCTTGATTAGTTTCCATCCATTGCTTCTTGTCTTGCTTTCAGGTGCTTTGGAGAATATCTTGACTCCCTCTTCTTTGTGGCAACCCCTGAGATATTGGAACACTGCTTGTCCTCTTCATTAAACTAGACATACCCAATTCCAGCAACCATAATTAATATGTTTTACATTCCAGTCCACTGATCATCTTCATTGCTTTTCTCTGTACTCTGTACTCTTTTTCTGTACTCTGTACTCTTTTTCACATCATGGTGACTAAAACTGGATCTTACCAAGTCTTTATAAAGTGATATTAACCTTATAATTTCACGATCTTGATTCTATCCCTCTGTTAAAGCAGCCTAGAACTGTGTTGGGTTTTTTGGCAGCTGTAGGATACTGCTGGCTTATATATAGGTGATTGTCCACTAGGACCCCAAGAGTCCACTAGGACTCTAGAAGGAGTACAGAGTACAGAGAAGAGTAACAAAGATGATTAGGAGACTGGAGGCTAAAACATATAAGGAACGGCTGCTGGAATTGTGTATGTCTAGTTTAATGAAGAGAAGGACAAGCAGAGTGTTCCAATGTCTCGTGGGCTGCCACAAAGAAGAGGGAGCCAAGCTATTCTCCAAAGCACCTGAAGGCAGGACAAGAAGCAATGGATGGAAACTAATCAAGGAGAGAAGCAACCTAGAACTAAGGAGAAACTTCCTGACAGTTAGAACAATTAACCAGTGAAACAACCTGCCTCCAGAAGCGGTGAATTCTCCAACACTGGAAGTTTTTAAGAAGAGACTGGACAGCCATTTGTCCAAAATGGTATAGAGTTTCCTGCCTGAGCAGGGGATTGGACTAGATGAGCTCCTATCCCTTCCAACTTTATTATTATTATCCCTCTCACAGCTACCACTATTGAGCTAGGAAACCACCTATATTCTACCTGTGCATTTGGTTTTTCTTGCCTGAGTGCAGAACCATATTTTTTCACCATTGAATTTCATTTTGTTAGATAGCACCCAATGTTCAAGTCTGTCAAGATCCTTCTGTATCATCTTTTACCTGAGTAAGAGGGGAAAAAACTTTTCAACTCAGGAAAACATTGCTTCTCCAGCAGTTCCATAAGGAATCAAACTTTGATAACTTAAATTCTTGTTTGTCTATCTTAATGATTGTGTTTAATTCTGCTGCTTTTCCGAATCCCTGTGGATTTCAGTGAACCTTATAATTAAGACTGATGAAGAGTGTTATTTTCCCATACTATTCCCAAAGTCCACGATTCAGACTTCAGAAACCACCATTCAAGACCAGATACTATTAATTGCAGAAATGCTAATGTGCTATAGAAGCAAAAGAGTTTTTTGATATCCAGAGCATGGATATCATTTTACTGATCTTGCTGCTAGTGCTGCTTCCTCACATAGTCTGCAAGTCTCGTAGGTGCAGCATCACCCATCCATACTCTTCATATCATAAGTACCAACAACTAGGAGATTTCATTGTTGGTGGCATTGCTTCGCAGACTGGCATCATCCCAAAAGAAGTCATCTTCACTAAAACACCCTCACCAGTATTGCCAGGAGAGTTTGTGTAAGAAACTGGATAATTGCTTCATTTTTCAATCAGTTTGGGCACTTCTTTAAGCAAAATGAGCAATGTTGTCTTAATACAATACTTTGCCTGGGTGATAGTAAGATGCTGAGGAAAGATCATCTGAGGAAGAATATATTATGGCAGATATTCAGAATTTTAAAGCAGCATTCCTGAAATTCAGGAAACCACCACCACCTCCCTCCTCCAAAGTGTAGCCTTTGACTGTCATAATTCTTTGAAATATCTAGCCAGCTGAGAAACCCTGGGAATTGAATCCATTCCTGCAGAGAACCCACATTGGGGAAAGCTGGTTTCAAGACTACTGTAACTTCTTTCTATTTCACTTTCACTATCTTCCTTTCAGTGTTTTTCACCTGCCAAATCACTTTATTAAGCCAGTTTTATCCTTGACAACCTTCCTTCCACTTCATGCATGGTCTTGATCATGTTTGGTCTGTTACGCTTTTATTTTGCAGTTTTTGTGGTAATTTCTTCTTCAATGAAACATTAAACATTAAAACATTGTAATTTTCCTGTTCTTTCAAAGAATGATCAATAAATTTATCTCCTTCATCCTTTAAATGTTAAAAATAGTCACTGTTTTATTTGTATAGCTTTCATCTAAGTAACAATGTTTAAAATTGATTTCAGTTCTATCACAAATCTATTACTTTACAAAATAAGTAAACTTGCCATTATATAATCTCATCTCTATCATTTTGTAAATCAAGAATAATCCAGACATTTGTATTAAGGATATCTGTATTTGTCTGAATACTAAAGTAAACATGAATGTGAATTTGCATAGTCTTTTCAAAATTATGTACATTGGGCAAATTTGCAAGTAAAAAAATATTTGGACAAATGCATATAAAAATACTATACAGAATTCTAAGGTTATTTTTAATTTAGAATCTGAGAATAGTTTGGAATTGGATACCATGACCTACAAAAAAAGAAACTTTTTGAAGAATCTAAAATTCACATATTTCCCTTCCCTAATGTGCATGGTGGAAAAAAAATCCAAATATAGTAGGCAAGGTTTGTGCAAAAATGTAAATCATCTCCATGCATTTTAACAGTAAATGCAGGTAGCTATGAGTTGACAAGGTCAGAAAAATGGTGCAGCCAGCCTGCTGAATTCCTCTTTAAAATACAAAAGCTGGTCAACGTGGAATGGCCTTCTGATATATGGAATGCAACTTTCATTGTAGCTTAATTCCTAAGAATTACCAGCACATCCTGGCTATGGCATTTGCAGTTAAGGAGATCAATGAAAACCCACAGATCTTACCCAATCTCACCTTAGGTGTCTGCATCTATGACAGTTGTGATAATGCCCAAAAAACGTACCAGGCCACCCTGCAACTTCTATCATCAATGGAGGAATTGGTCCCCAACTATGTATGTAACATCCAGAATGATATAGTAGCTGTTATTGGAGGACTGGATGCACAAATTTCTCTTCATGTGGCAACTATTTTGGATACCTATAAGAAACCACAGGTGAGATATATTTATCTATCTGCATGCCAAGTTAACATAATTTTTATTTTTAAAAAAATATTTTGAATATTGTATTGCATTCCAGTCCTACACTGCACTACAAAGTCCTGGAATGGAAAAAAAGGATTTATCCCTGCAAATCCAAGAGTCACATTCTTGTAAATATCACTACTTAGTTTCAATCCTCCATCCATTTACAGTGCATTTTGTAAGTGGAATGCATATCTTTGAAGATATCCTAGAAATGGTGTTATGTACTTTTAGATATTTCATAACCATTTTTTTTTGTTTTTGTATTCTACCTCTTATACAGTCAGATTGGTTTATTGTACTTCTAGTTAATTAAAGAAGTCAACCATGGCTTGTTGCATCAAAGATAATGCATTGCATCTGACAGTTATATTCTGTGTTTAAGTTTGATCTTAATTATCATTTCATCAAGGCAAATCTATTGATTGGGAGAGCATGATAAATAAATAATATATAGCTCTGCTGAACATTTTTTGGTGGTTTTTTTTAGTCAAGGTGCCAAGCTTTTCAATATTATTAATTAGCACTAATAGCATTAATATTAATTAGCACTAAAGTGCAAATTTGCCAGATTTAATCTTAGGTTCAAGATTTAGTGATTGCCAGTATCAATTTAAATTTGCAAGATTAATAAGAGATATATGTTGCATCTCTTATACTATTGGGAAACATGTATGAACTGAGTTTGGGAAAGAATTGGGCTTCTGAATACTATTTTGAGTCCCTCCTACCCACCAACCATCCATCACAAAAAAAGTTCAGGAAAAGGAATTAGGGCAATGTATGTCTTGGGGAGGGGGACGTGGTGGCTCAGTGGGTTAGGACGCTGAGCTTGACAATCAGAAGGTCGGCAGTTTGGCGGGTCGAATTCCGAGTGCCGCGTAACAGAGTGAGCGCCTGTTACTCGTCCCAGCTTCTGCCAACCTAGCAATTAGAAAGCATGTAAAAATGCAAGTAGAAAAATAGGGACCACTATGGTGGAAAGGTAACAGCGTTCCGTGCACCTTTGGCATCTAGTCATGCTGGCCACATGACCACGGAGATGTCCTCGGTCAAGCGCTGGCTCTTCGGCTTTGAAATGGAGATGAGCACCGGCCCCTAGAGTTGGAAATGACTAGCACGCATGTGCAGGGGAACCTTTACCTTTATGTCTTGGGGAGGGATTTTAAATTCTTTGTTCAAGCTCAGTATAATTTCAACTTTTTATTCAAACCTCAGACTTGTTCATAAAATTCATTATTTGAAAAACTGTCCTATAATAATATTTTTAAAACCTTTCCAATATATTTTCATGGAACAGACATTTGTAGATTTTTCTTGTCTAATTCCTTTGCAGCTTCTCTGACCCATGATTTGAACAATTGTTAACTGTAATTGTAATTATTCTTTTTTGTGCATACTATAATTAACAAGAGTTTAGAATTCAGCTTTTTTAAATAAAGTTTTATTTTATTTTCACTTGTGACATTTGTTATCTTCCAAAAAGGGAGAGAAGGGCTGAATTCTCTACATAGAATTCTTCTATAGTAATTGCCAGGAGACTACACAATTGGAATTACTTTTACCTTTTTGTGTTTTGATGTTTTAATTGTCAGAAAAGAAGTATAAGGTGTGATAATGTATCTGTGTCATGCATCAGAGTTAGGGGATGGTCAACAGGTAATGTATCCCTGGGATATTTTTACAAAAAAAGTATATTACTTATAGTGGAGGTTATTTCTTCAAGTGTTCTTATATGTAAAATGTTTAAGATACAACAAAGTCAGAAAATCCAAGGAATACACACACACACACACACACAGAGAGAGAGAGAGAGAGAGAGAGAGAGAGAGAGAGAGAGAGAGAGAGAGAGAGAGAGAGAGAGAGAGAGAGAGAATCCCACATTTGAAATCTCTTCAAATTACTCCAAAGGAACATAAGTGAATTTTATACATTAAATCACTTCAGTGATTCAATTCAGTTTAAAGGAATGGTTCAAATGACCCATAGGATTTATGCAGAAATGAAGCATATAGTAAATTTAGTAAAACGACAAACATCATTTCAAGTAGCAATGTTGAAATTGTTATATATACCAACATGAACACCAACATGACTCCAGCTAGGAAATGGCCATACACCAAAGAAATAAATAGTATGAGTTTGCTAATATAATCTATGCAGATTGTGATAATAGTTGAAAGTACTATATACATGTGTCCATTATTTTTATCCACTTCTATCTAGCTGATTTATGGATTCCCTCCCCTTATGAATGATAAAACTCCAGGCCTTCCTTTCTACCAGATGGTTCCCCCAGAACCACTTCAATATGCAGGAATTGTCTCACTGCTCCTGCATTTCAGATGGATCTGGATTGGGTTTCTTATCATGGACAATGATCATGGAGAAAAAATGGCACAAACTATGATTCCACTTCTTTCGAAAAAGGGTTTTTGTTATTCTTTTATTGAAAGAATCCCAAAATTTAGTGATATTACTAAACTTGATGGTATGCTTCAGCAGGGGGTAAAAGTATATGAACATATCATGAGTAGTAAAGCTAATGCATTTGTGATTTATGGAGAATCTTTCTCTATGATGTTCTTGAGGTGGTTACAATATATGCCAAAGCTGGAACCAGTGAAAAGTAAACCAAAAGGTATTGTGTGGATAATGACAGCCCAGATGGAATTCACTTCATCAGCTTTTCAACTCCATTGGGATACAGATATAATCCATGGTGCCCTCTCCTTGTCAATGCACTCTGCTGAGCTACCAGAATTCAAATCATTTATTCAGGAAAAAAATCCCTACAGTGCAAAGGAAGATGGGTTTATCAGTCTCTTCTGGCAAGAAGCCTTCAGCTGTGTTTTTCCTAATATGGCAATGAGTGATGTGTCTGACAATATTTGCAATGGAACAGAGGATCTGAAGAGCCTTCCTGGATCTCTTTTTGAAATGAAAATGACTGGTCATAGTTACAGCAGTTACAATGCTCTGTATGCTATAGCTAATGCCTTACATGCTCTGTCCTCTTTTAAACATAAACACAAAGTTATGGCAGAGAGAAAAGGAGGGAGGATACATAATCAAGGCTTCTGGCAGGTAATGGCACCACCCTCATCTGATAGAGCATCATGTACGCAGGTGTGATGGCAAAACTACAATAGGTCTGAATTTCAGTAGTTTTCCCATCTCTTAGCAATGTAACAAAAGCTCAGAATTTTATCAGAATTCCTTTTAATTATTATTGAAAAGACGATATAAATACAATACTGTACACTGATTTGTGCTGGGCACTTTTCCGTGTTTAGGATTTTAATAGTGTATCTATTAATATGATTATAATAAACACATGTTTAACTCTAGAATTTAGATATTTTGGGGTGTAATAGAATCAGATTACTTTTCTATTAACCACCATTCTGAGTTTGTGGTAAACTTAAGGGAATAGTAGTAATTCATTCTTTTGTTTCTTCCCTAATGCACACCAATCTGGCTTCTCCCACTGAGCCTTATAAATGATTTCCAGTCAGAGAGAGAGAGAAGTCTAGAAAGTTCTTTTTTGGTTAACTTCAAAAGAAAATACCATCATGAAGAGGAAAATGTTCTCAAAACTGGCATTTAATTTTTTGCTCTAGATCAATTATTTTCTGAGGGGCGTTTCTTTTAACAACAGCGCTGGAGATCTGGTATTTTTTGATCAGAATGGAATAGTAGCAGCTGGATTTGATATCATCAACTGGCTTGCCTTCCCAAACAAATCATTTTTTCGTGTGAAAGTTGGGAAGGTGAATCACTTGGCTCCTCCAGATGAACTTTTAACCATTGATGAAAAGGTCATTACGTGGCACAGTTGGTTTAACCAGGTAGGATCTAATTATCAGCCTAATAATCAGATCTAATTATCATGATTTTGAATTATGTGTCTCTATTATGATATGGAAATTCGTCATGTTCAACAGTCTCTTGAAAAAGTAGGTAAATTAATTTTAGTATATGAATTTATAGAATAATTGCTCCTCTGATCTACAAATGTCTACTCTAATTGCCAGGGTTTTCTCTTTATTATGTAAAAAGTGTTGGAAGACTATGACTCTAGATGATGAACAACAATTAAAATTAATCATAAAAAGAACAAGAAACATAACACATCACAGACAAGGGTAGCACATCTGTCAATATCCATAATTTTGTAAAGATGGATTTATATTAAAGTCCTGATCCAATGCCAAAAACCATTTCTGACAGTTCACAGAAAGCCATCAGGTCACTTACTGTCTATTCTACAATTCTACGATATTGAGAATGCTTGCTTCCTAGGATTCTTTGCTGGAAAGGAAAATATTTAGGTCATGTGGAAAATTAAAAATTCAGATACTTTTACATTTCCTAAATTAAACTTTAGGGAAAAGTGAACTTCCCTCATGAAAGAGAATTCACATTAGTGGATACTACTTGTTGTTTGTATACATGTTAACTATCATTTCTGTTTTCTCTCTTATTTCATTTATTGTGAAAACTGTCCTTAATATTTATGTTTTGCTGAGATGTAATTTCTGTACCATGGTTTCTTGATAACTCCAGTTCCGGTAGAATTAGATGGTAAAGAAAAAGGATATAACTAAATTGTTCACTGTATTAGTTATTCTCCTTTTAAATTTTATAGAAATATATTTGGAGAGGCACATTTACTTATCAGGGAAGTTGCTGCTATTTCACATTTCTTAGAACATATTTACTGTACTTGCTAGAATCAGGAAATTCCCTTTCATAAGGAATGGGTTTTGTTTCTTTCTAGTCAAGTCTGGTAGCAATTTAGTGGGGTTAAACAATCCAGGACTGTTGACAATTGGGATTGAAAAATTCAGAGTTGTTGAAAATGGTCACCTCTAACATCAGAAATTGGTCATCAAATCAAAAGGTCACATACCCGTATGTGAAATGGGTGGTTATATAATATAAAACATAAAATGGATAGGTATTGTGAACCCCAAGAAATAATCAAATTAATGATTTTTTTTATTTAATCTCAAAAAGTCTAGCTTGTCATAATCTTGATGACTCCATTGATCGGATAAATTAGGAATTATGTGGTACTTGTGCTTAACCCTCTACTCTTTGCAAATGATACCATCACCCGTTGGGGCAAAGTAGAGAGATATAGCATTGATAGTTCTCTTATAAATCAGATATGCCTGTAAACTACTTCTTTTTAATCTGCTAAAAAGTGCAATTAATCATTATGCTAAAATTTTAAGTAAGGAATTGATGATGGGAAATTCATAGAAGACTGCAAATATTATTAATGCAACAGCATTAATATGCTACAAAATTTAGAAAGCAATGTGCTGCATTTCTTAATCTAAAAAGTATATTTGATTTAATTTCTAGAGAGAAGTTTTTGCATAAATTTATTCATTACATCCAGTGGCCACTATCTTCTTTTATTAATACACATAATGAATTAAAATCCCAATTTAAAATGAAATGTAGAATATCAAATCATGCAAGGGTAAATATTTCTGTAGTTGAATACAATTTTCCTAGTTTCTGTGAATGGATGCATACAATTTAACAGGGTTCTTTGAAGTCCAGGAAAAAAACAGAATGGTATTTTGAATGCATATATGCAAATTGATAAGGATCAGAAATAGACTTATTGTCTCAGAGAGACATTTTGAACAGGTCAAGTAAACATCTTGCTGTTGATTCATAAAGCATTGCTTTTTTGTTGAGGGCTTACATTGCCTCTTTCAATTCTATGATTCTTATAATCTTCCCCAAATGGATATATGGAAAAGCTGAGAAGCTTACCTATTAGTTATGGATTGCAGTTATTCAAACTTACATTTCCAAAGGAACAAAAACCTATATATTTTTAGACAAAGACATACTTTATTGTAGATGAAAATACATTTAGATGTGAACATTTGGGAGAAAATAATTCACAACTCACAATTTCAAGGCAACTTGTCACCTTAGTACACAGAGTGAAGATATGCAAAAGTGAAATGGCTACGAAATAGAGCAGTTTATCCATCTGTAACAATAATTTCTAGTGTATCAACTAAGTCATCTTGAGTAGGCCCTTTGAACTTAAATTGGTGTCAAATTGTAGCTTTTCTTGTATCATTCTCCAATGTAAAACATTCCTCTTTCATTTTAGGTGAGACCTCTTTCTGTGTGCAGTGATAGTTGCTATCCTGGTTTCAGCAAAAAAGTGAAGGAAGGAGAGCCATTTTGCTGCTATGACTGCATTCCCTGCCCAGAAGGGACAATTTCAACTGAGAATGGTAATCCTCTCCCATTTGTTCAAAATAAATTCAGGCAATAAAAGAATATTGTAATGTAACAAGTAGATTTTTTAGAAAGCATTTTTAAGATGTGAGGATTAAAAACTTCTATTTACCAGAATGTCAAGCTGTCTCAATGCATTAACAACAGAGATTACCTAATTTTGTATCCATGTATGTATGTATGTATACACACACACACACACAGAGAGAGAGAGAGAGAGAGAGAGAGAGAGAGAGAGAGAGAGAGAGAGAAGTTGACACCTTTCTTATAGATCTAACAACTGCCATTAAAGTATCTATCAAATATTATTACTAACTTGTCTCTAAACACTTTTTTCATCAGTTTTCTCCAACTTTTTCTCATCTGGAGTCTTTAACACCACTGAAGTAATTTTGAAGGGAACAGAAGATCCTTTAGACCAAAAATGGCATCTAGGAAACAGATTACAAACAGATTACAAAATGGCAAGATCAGAACATAATTACTGATTTTATTCAGGTTTTAATTCACATTTCACCCTTAAAAAATTCCTGAAAAACAGTTCATATTTTATTTAATAAAACAGCTTCCTGATAAATAATCAAATAAAGTCCTCATTTATATATGAAGCTATCCATTGGGAATTGCTATACTTCATATAGCTTCATTTTACATTATGATTCACTTTTTCTATATTAAATTTGAATCTCAAAATTATAAAATTACAAGTATATTAACATAAGTGAATAGAAGTTTTTAGATATGTAAAATAATAGGATGCAGCATCTTTTAATACCCAACATGATAAGAAATATTTTATTAATTAATTTATGAAACATATTTATATAGCACTAGATGTACTTCCTTAACAGATGGAACCTGCAATATATCTTGCCTTCCAATCTTGGTGGGCAGATAGATATATACTGGATAATATAAGTAGTCCTCAAGTTATAGTCACAATGGAGCTTCCCCATTATATCAGTAATTGAGATGCCATTAAGTGAACTGACTCAATTAATAAACCCCATCCCTGCTGTCCCCAATACAATTGTTAAACACATGTACGAATTATTAAGTGGAAGATGGGGGAGTGGGAGGTTCAAGAGTGGGAAAGACCATGGGTGGTTTTCTTTTCCTCATTAATGCTGGTGAAGTTAACACTAGGTTTAGTAAGAAAAACAAACTGCTCCATTGCTTGGGTCCTATATGCAGCTATCATTTTCCAAGTTTGTGCTTCTACAATCATGCCACATATCCACAAACTGATTATCTGCCAGGTTGCATGGATTGCTGGGTTGAAGCGGTTTGTGGCTGTAAGAAAAAAAGATGGTCACGTGTGGGATTGTGCTGTGTGGCCCAACAATAGAGCAGCTTGTCCTTCTTCCATACCCTGACCTCCTGGACACAGGAAATCTTCAAAAAGTAACTGAGTGATTGATGACCAAGGTAGACAGAAGTGTGAAAAACCCATTGAAGTGACAAAGCAGGCCCAGCACCTGCAGGACTCTGGCCAGGCAGGATGGGGAGGGGGGACACACTGCAACATCTCTGTTTTTGGTCATAAGGATGACTAACTGCAGGGGTGCTGTAGCGGATGCAACTTTGAAACTGGGTCGTATGTACTACCTTTTGTGGGGGGACTGTTGTAACTTCAAAAATCCAAATACTGTTAATAGTTTTAAAGTGAAAAAATGATTACATTTACTAAAGCAATTTATCTTTATTACACCTTTTGTCTAATCACATACAAAGCTTCTAATCTTAATATTAAATGCAATCTGCAAGAGTAGAAGATCATATTGAGTATCAGACCAAGCATGATTATATGATATCTGTAGGCCTTCCTATATATGCATTAATCAAAATGGCTGCCTAATAGTATAGGCAATCATATGATAACACTCTGGCCAGATTTATGATATGCATGAAATACTAATGTTATACAATTTCTTCTATTTCAGACAAAAATGAATGTTTCAGATGCCAAGACAAATACTATCCAAACAAGAAAAAGGATTTCTGTATTCCCAAGGTTATAAGTTTCTTGTCTTATGAAGAACCTTTAGGGATCAGTTTAGCATCTCTTGCACTTACCTTTTCTTTATCTACAATCCTTATATTAGGAATATTTATGAGGAACCACAATACTCCCATTGTCAAAGCTAACAACCAGAGCCTGACCTACACACTCCTCATCTCCCTCCTGCTCTGCTTCACTTTAGCACTGCTATTCATCGGTAAACCAAGAAAAGTGGCTTGTCTTCTCCGACAAACAACTTTTGGCATTATCTTTTCAATGGCTGTTTCTTCTGTCTTGGCAAAAACCATCATGGTAGTTCTGGCTTTCATGGCCACCAAACCAGGATCCATAATGAGGAAGTGGGTGGGGAAACAATTAGCCAATTCCATTGTTGCTTTTTGTTCTCTGATCCAAGCAAGTATATGCATTTTGTGGCTGGCAATGGCTCCCCCATTCCCAGATATTGATATGTTTTCAGTGACTGAAGAAATTATCCTGCAGTGTAATGAAGGCTCTGTGACCATGTTTTATTGTGTCCTTGGCTATATGGGTTTTCTGGCTCTTATCAGCTTCATCACAGCTTTTCTTGCCAGGAAATTACCTGACACTTTCAATGAAGCCAAGTTCATAACCTTCAGTATGTTGGTCTTTTGCAGTGTTTGGTTGTCCTTTGTCCCAGCATACCTGAGTTCCAAAGGGAAATACATGGTGGCTGTGGAGATCTTTTCCATCTTAGCCTCTGGTGCTGGGCTTTTGGGTTGCATCTTTTTTCCCAAATGTTATATCATTGTATTCAGGCCTGGCCTAAATATCAGAAAACAACTAATAAGACAAAAATAAGTCTCTCCCTCTATTCTCAATGTTCTTAATTTAGACTTCTTTCTCTGCATGCAATCTAAGATATTTATGGAAAGTTATCAGATTTTGGCAAAGTGAAATGAACCTGCATGTATGTCATCTCTTCTAATCATTTCTTGAAACTAGTCTTTTTTTCAGAATCTTTTCCCAAAGCACATTTATTTTTTAAACTGCTTCACTTCCTATTAGTGGATAGAAGGAAACAAATGGCACTAACAATCTAACAGTCATGAGGGGGGGTTAGGGCAGTAGGGCACTTGTTTAGAATTAATCATAATTAAGTAATCATAAGTCAGTTAGAAAACTACCAATATGAAAGGGTAAACCTAAAAACAAAACCAAAAGAAATATCCTGTAATGTAACTAAACTGGAACTTTGTTTTTATTCTCCATTCTGGGGCCAATGTGGTACCAAGTGAGATAGACCTCACTTAATGATCATTCAAATTTACTACAGACTTCAAAAAAGCTACCTATAACCTGTCCTTGAAGTTCCAACTTCTGCATACAAACCCTGTAGTTATGTGATTTCATTTTAGGCATTTGGCAACCAGTTTGCATTTATAACTGGTTGCAGCATCCCATTGTCACATGGCCATGTATGCAATGTCAAATGTACTATAAGATTGGCTGCCAATTTAAGAAATATGGGCATATCTAGTATAGCTAGCCTGCTGAGTTTACTTCTATTATTCCTGATTAAAAACACAAGAGCAGTTAAATGTGGGATATTGTTTAACACATAATGTCACTTTCATTTTGAGATTATAATCCTTTTCCCATTACTAGAGGTTAAGACATTTGAACTCAGTGGAATTTAGATCTTTAAAGATACATACACTTAAATTTTTAGCAAATTAAATGATCTGAGAATGCCAAAAGTGAAATTATCAGTTAAGAAAGAGAAATATAGACAAATCTTTGAAATAAACCTGCCTAAATAGGTTCCAGCAAAAGAGTAAGCTATAAACACCAGAGCCACATTTCTTCTTTGGTCTCTAATGCATGCAGGAAAATTGCAAACATATTTCATTCTCTTCAAAGCTAGAAATTCCACTGAATCTCCAGCTCTTTCAAATTTCCAAGGTATTTTAAAAGGGACCCAATTCCATCCAGCTTCTGACCTCTCTGATTAAATTCAAAGATTCTGTTCAAAGCAGCAATACCTCATAGATTTTTTGTAGGAATAAAGGACATAGAAATTTAGTAACATCTCAAACATAATTTTAATTAGCTTTGTCAGTAAAGGGGAAAAACATCTTTAAGGTAAAGGAATTTAAGGACATAATAGAACTCCTCATCAATGCTTAACTTTAGTCTTCTGTTAAATTTCTGATAGATGGTTATGTGTTTTACAAGATTTACAGTATATAAGGCTTATTAATACTATGTATGCACATTCCTATCAATACTTGAAAACACAATACAGATATGGCTTTTACTATCTTTTCTTCTCTGTAGCTCATTTATGGCTTTGTCATAAAGTTTTGGAGAGATCAGTATCATCATTAAAGAAAGAACTGACCAGGGTTAGGCTTACTACACTTATTTACAGACCCAATCCAAAAGCTTAAAAATAAAATTATTTATTTAATTATAGCAGCCAAAACAATAATTTGCAACCCTGGAAAACTTTAGATGATACAACAGCTAAATTAGGGATTAGCAATTAGCATCTTCAATTGCCACATTAGAAAAAAAAATCACAGAGAAAGTTAAAGAATTGAAGATTTCAGAAACAGAAACAGCTTTATCAAACATGGTTGCATTTTATCATTTATTTTAATAGCAATAAATTATAATCTGGTGTGTTTCTTATATAGGATAAAATTTTCACATATAAAATATGTGACTTTTTATTTATGTGCTAGGAGATATCTTTCTGTATTTTTTTTATATTTTTCCTGTATACATGTAATCCTTGATTTATGATCACAACTGAGCCCAAAATTTCTTTTGCTAAGCAAGACCATTGCTAAATTGGTTTTTCTCCATTTTAGACCTTTCTTGCCAGTGATTAATTGCAATTGTTAAGTTAGCAATGCGGTTGTTAAGTGAATCCGGCTTCCTTATGACTTTGCTTGTCATAAGGTCGCTAAAGGTGATCACATGACTTCTGGATATTGCAACCATCATAAATATAAGTCAATTGCCAATTGTCCAAATTTAGATAACATGACCATGAGGATGCGGCAACGGTTGTAAGTATGAAAAATGGTCATAAGTCACATTTTTCAGTGCCATTGTAACTTTGAACTGTCATTAAATGAACTGTTGTAAGTCGAGGACTTTATGTTAATGCTGCTACCTGATTTTGTGAAAGAAACAATAAATGAACTACTTCTCATTTAAAAAGAAAAGAAACATTGAAGTAGATGAGGGGTTATTTTTATTTTGCTTTTTAAAATTTTTAATGGCTAAAAGGCTGAGTTATAAAATAAATAGCCCACTTTTCATATGTAAATCAGTGTCAAAGTAGGGACACCAAATACTGCTGACTATGTCAAGAAAATTTCTGGTGGCAAAATTTAAAACAAATGTTCAGTATAAAAAGGTTTATTATAATATCCGCAGTCTACTTCTTTTGAGTCCTTCTCTGTGTCTCTGAATGTGTTTGGTGCTCAGTGATTTGGACTGAACAGTCTATAACTATACTCCACTTATTCCTGTTTAGGCAGAAATGATTCATATTTATATTACAATCAATCATTTGATGGCTCTTCATTTATAAAGTTTAGGTCTGGCCTGCTAATTTCTTTGATCATCCAAAGTTGGCTTATATTATCAGCAAGCCACCTTCACAATACCATCTCAAACAAAACCATGAAAATCTCAAGCATATCTCTTGGTGTGATCACTTGGCCCAATATCACTATCAAAGTTCCAAAAATATGAATGTGGCTTTCAATCACTCAAATATTCCTCATCATTCATCCTTGCGAAATGCCCTAGTTCCTTTAAGAATTTAAGTGAAAACAATAGTTGAACTTTAAAAAGCATGATTTCTTCAGGTTTTCCCTAGGGAACTGCACTCTGACTTAAAAATTACCTTCTTGTTGTGCATCTAAATTACTATTATTAATTCTACCGTCAATCCAAATCCCATGGAAATTCAATGCCCAACACTAACAAAAAAAGACTGACGTAAGATGTTGCTTCTCTCTCTTTTTCTTAAAATATGGATACTATTTAGAGATCAAGAGAAACATTGCTGGCTTCTGCATGGATAAGGATCCCCAGGTTTGATCCTCAATAGATCAAGATTCAGATTTAAAGACTCAAGATGTGTAAATTGCAGAAATGTTAATGGCTTTGTTCTAGGAATAAAAGGGGTTCTTTTGCCCTTTTAATGGGAATGGCAATTTTACTGATCTTAATGCTAGTGTTGAATCCCCATGTGGTGTGCATGACTTATAGGTGCAGCATCTTTCATCCATATCCTCCATATCACAAGTACCATCATACAGGAGACCTTATGGTTGGTGGAATTTCATCTCAGGTTGGTCCAGTCTCTGAAGACATTACCTTTAAAGATCATCCCTCACCAGTATTGTTTGGACAGTTTATGTAAGGGATTTTATTGTTTTTTATTTTTATTTTTCTACATTTGTATCTCTTGAAATAATAGATTATAGCATTGACATTCCAAAATGTTAATTGACTGGGTGGAAGTTAAGGAGATCCTCAGAAAAGCATTCTTTTCTCAACCAGACAAAATATAGTGTGGAATATAATGAGATGTTTAAAGCAAGCTTCCAAAACTGAGCACCTCCAAATAGCTGGGATTCCATGCATATAAGTCTCAATTATTGCTACTCTGCCTGAGCACTACTGTGGGGCAGATAGCTTGGGGAAGTCTGATTTAGAACGCTTTTGCATTTTTCTACATACTCCTCTTAAATAATATACATTAATTAGTCTTGCACCTAATAACTCCTTCAAACACACTACAAGATCTTCAACTAACAATACAAGAGTGTCTGGAAGCCTGGTTCTCTGCCAGAGAACTGAGTATCTTTCTTTTACAAAGTGACATTATATATGTGGATTCCAGACATTCCATGTGTTTATGTCTAAAATCATTTGCACATTTTTTCTGCAGAAATATCTGAGTTCCAACAATAAATATTGACTTCTTTATCAATGTACACTTGTACTTATATTAATCTACATCCTGGGGGCTTTTAATTTACTGTATCAGAAAGAATTACTTGATGGGGTTTGCCTGCTATAGTATAATTACTGATTATAATATAAGAACAGGTAGAATATCCTTCTGATGTGCAATACTATTCTAATTGTAGTGGAGTTCCTAAGAATTACCAACACATCCTGGCTTTGGCATTTGCAGTAAAGGAGATCAATGAAAACCCACAAATCCTACCCAATCTCACCCTGGGCTTCCATATTTATGACAGTTATGACATTGCTAAAAGGACTTATCAAGCTACCATGCTGCTTCTATCAGCAACTGAGAGACTGGTTCCCAACTACCTATGTAACATCCAGAATAAAGTCATAGCAGTTATTGGAGGACTGGATGCTGAAATCTCCCTTCACATGGCAACTATCTTGGATATCTATAAGATTCCACAGGTAGGTTGGATATCCTTGCAGGCAAATGTCATGCTACTTATACTGACCTACTTTCGCAATGCAGTCTTGTTTTGCAACAGGCAAATAGTGCCTCAGTGGGTTAGGACGCTGAGCTTGTCAATCAGATGGTCGGCAGTTTGGCGGGTCGAATCCCGAGTGCCACGTAACAGAGTGAGCGCCTGTTACTCATCCCAGTTTTTGCCAACCTAGCAGTTTGAAAGCACATAAAAATGCAAGTAGAAAAATAGGGACCACTACGGTGGGAAGGTAACAGCATTCCGTGCACCTTTGGCATCTAGTCATGCCGGCCACATGACCATGGAGACGACCTCGGACTAGCGCTGGCTCTTCGGCTTTGAAATGGAGATGAGCACCGGCCCCTAGAGTTGGAAACGACTAGCACGCATGTGCGGGAGAACCTTTACCTTTACTTTAAATAGTTCAGAAGTTGAAAAAAAATGCCTTAAAACAAATTTATTTGTTTTTGTGCTGGACTTAGGTTCACATTGCCCATTTATTTCATTTATTTAATAAAGTCTTTATTGATTAGCCCTTGGGCCATATCAAAGTGCAAAGTTCCAGCAACAAATTGTTACTAAAATTTAAAATGGAATTTGATAAAATACAATTTAAAATGAAATGGTAATAAAATACAATCTAAAATGAAATTGTAATAGTGAACAATAATTTAAGATATAGATAAAATATGATAAAATTACATTTCGAAGTCGCCCTTGCAATCTACCCCAATCAGTCCCAAATGCAGATCTCAACTGAACCATTTTGTTTAAGTACTGTGCTACGTTAAATGTTATTTTCAGGTTCTGGCTGGACATAAGGTAGGTTATTTTGATATGGGGGTACCAATGGGTCATTTGTTTGGTATATAGACCAAGATACCTGTCTCTCACCCTCTTATACAGGCAACAGTCAAATATGATGTGAGCCAGGTCTTCTACCTCTGCCGCTCCGCAAATGTAGAGATGCTCATTGTAGGGTATAGCATGAAATCTCCCATATCTGACCATTGTGTCAAGCTGTTCGAATCTCACTTGCATAAATATCTCCCTAAGATGTTTTGGGAGTTGTAACTTCAAATAATTGTCTACTTGAAAAGTACATTTATATTTACTCAGCCATTTCAAGTTACCCACCTTACTAAGGATAGCTATATCAGTTTGTGCTTCTATATCCTTAATTCTTTGGGCAACTCTTTTTTTGGATTGTTCTGTTACGCAAGAGACAGGAAGGCCACAGCTTCTTACAAAATTTGTTAGTTTGGTGATCCAGGAGATTTGTGTTTGTAGTTTTATTCGCTCTAGTAGGCATAACTTGGGGAGTCTATCAGTCTCCATTTCATTAACTTTGCACCAGTAGTTATAAGCTCTAATTTTAGATAATACCTGAATTGTATGAATTCCCAATTCAGCTCTAACTGCTGCAGCAGATGTTCTTGGATCTACACCCAAAATAGATCTCAAATGCTGAGACTGTGTTTGTTCTAGGACTGTGGTTAAGACCCCAAATTTCTGCTCCCTACAAGAGCATTGTGGTAACCTTAGCCTTATAAACCTTAATTAATGGGGCTAGGGACCCTGGGTAACTATGGTTCTTTAGTTTGAGCAGTAAATTCAAATGGGCTTTTGCTCTAAATGTACTCCATTGATGATGGCAGGCCCAAGATCCAGTCTTGGAAAAAGTTATGCCCAAATATACAAAGGTGTTAACTGCCCAATTGGTTCACCATTTAATTGCCACTTATGTCTCTGATGGTTTCTTCCAAACGCCATTATTTTTTATTTAAATTTGCTAATGATTAGGGAGTTATCCTGGCAATAAGAGCTGAATCTTCTTAATAGCCTGCATAATCCTACCTGTGAGTACGATAATAAAATCATATCATCAGCAGCATAAAACAAGCTGTTACAGTAAGTATTTAGGATCTTCGGCGTATGTACCAATGACTTGCCAGGGTTAATGAAGTCATTAATGTATAAATTAAATAATAATGGGGCCAGGATACACCCTTGCCTTATCCCTTTATTTGTGTGAATCCTGTTAGTCAGGGCCCCATTAACCCCATACCGCACCCTCAAACAGGTACTTGTGTAAAGGGCTTTAATCAAAGCCAGGAGTCTGGGTTCTATTTTAAGAGATGTGAGTTTACTCCATAGTACTTCTCTATTTACCATATAAAATGCTGCTGTAAGGTCTATGAAAGCAGCAAACAGGGATCTCCTCTTATAGGCGTATTTGGCAATTAGATGGTTCAAGACAAAGCAGTTATCAATGGTAGATCTGTTTTGTCTGAAACCTGCTTGTTCTTCTTTGAGGATGTTGTTTTCCTCTACCCAGATTTCAATTCTGTTCAAAAGGTACCTAGCATATATTTTTGCTACAATGTCAATCAGGCTGATGGACCTGTAATTACTAGGATCCTTTTTATTCCCTTTTTTATATATATGGGGACAACTATTGCCATCTTCCACCCATCTGGTATATGGCAGGTGTTATTCATGTGTGTAAAAAGACCTGCTAATACAGGGCCCCACCAGTTGGGAAATTTCTTAAATAATTCTGCTGGTAAAAAATGCTCACTTGGGGCTTTATTGCTCTTTAAGCTTTTAATGATGAACTGTATCTCCTTTTCTGAGACTGGTGGCCAAGGGTGGGGGGAGGAGTTCTAAGGTTTATTAAATCACTGTTTAAAAATAGTTTCTTTACCAGTTTGGTGGGAGCAAACAAGCACTGATAATAACTCTCCCAGTCCTCAGCAGAGATTGGTATGTCGAATGCAAATCTCTGTTCCTTCAGGATACCTGCTACAGAGTGCCAAAATAATACTGATTTATGGCTTCTGGCAGCCAACTCGAGTTCTGACCAGATTGAAATGGCAAAACTTTTTTTCTTTAATGTTATAGTTTTTTTAAATTCCCTTCTTGTGTGCAGCATGTTAGCTTGTATATGGGCAGTAGGATTCCTCTGGGCAAGCCTCATGGCTGCCTTCAATTTCTTTTGCAGTCGCTGGCAATCAGGATCAAACCAGTGAGGTCTACCTACTAGGGCTCTTTTTGTAGCAGGTTTAGCTGTTAGGTGTTTCTTCAGTATGTTACAGAGATTGGACTATTTTATTTATTTGAAATTATTGGGGAAAGGTTGGTTTTCTGTCTCTAAACAACCTCATGGCTTAGACTACAATAATATGCAAATTTTTGTGGTTCAGTATTTGCTATGTTCTTAGCAAAGTGCATGAACCATACCATAAATAGTTGATTGATTTAGTTTGATGCACCATATTTCACAAACAGTACAACAATCTTTTTAGCCTGGTCTTTGTGTTAAGGTTTTGAGTTTCAATAATATTTCATCAAAATCAATTAATTAATCTTTAATGAATTAGTATCATTAAAGAAATTAATCTTTAATGAATTAGTATCTATTGTTACCAAAGGGACCAACATTCAAGTGATTAGTATAATCCGTAATGTTTTCCAGTGATAATTTAAAGAGAAATTCATCTTATTCCCTTTAAACAAGATGAATCAAGCTCTGCATATAGAAAGATTTATGCAATGTTCATTAATATTTTTGTTATTAATATGGTTAAAGACAATTATTTTGGAAAACTATCAGTTTTTTCAATATCTGTAAAATTTAATTGCACATTAATAAATAATTATTATCTCCAGTTAAATACAAAATATCCAGTATAATGTCAACGTTTTTGTTGGTGGACATGATTCCCAAATAACAGATCTGCCATGATTCAATTCAGGTTTTGTTTTCCTCTTTTTCCAACTGATGATTGCATTGTTTAATCTATAAACATATTTAGCTAAATTGTTAGAATGTGAAAGCATTTTCTAAACTATTCTTCTTCTTCCTAAATTTGGAAAATCCCTATGACATGCTCTCATCCTTTTAAATGTGATTCTTAGATCAAAAAGCCTTTTTTTAAGGAATCACATTTTTCAAAACATTTTTGAAAAAGCATTTTCCTCTTTAATTTCCAGATGATACCTGTTTCTAGGTGTAGCAAGAGCTATCATCCTCATTTCAGTAATTCAAGCACACACATACATGAACATACAGTGACAGCAATTAAGGTATAGTTATGAAGGGAGAGTTAGTGGATTTTTATATATAGCAGTTTGTCCTATCAATTTTTAGTAGATTGTCCTTGCTCATCTTTGCTAGTTGTTACTTATCTGAATGTTACTTAACAGGAACAAGAGAAGAAAATATATTCTTAAGGCTGATTTTCTTTTTCTTTTTTTGAATTTTCAATTGCTGCTTTTAATAGTATATAAGTAGAATTTGTTTCTACGTCTATTTATCACTAATTTCTTCTAGAAGTTTTCTTGCTTTCTTACACTTAGCATAATATAAAAGGTGTACCACTTCCCAAATGAAACTATCTCTGTTGTGAAATTAAAAGAATTTCACATCTTTTGACTACCAGCTGAAATCTTTATACTTCTAGAAATCTTATACTTTATCATATTTGTCATGCATGGTCAAGTCAAATCAATCAGATCAAATCTTTATTACCTTCATAAGCCAATCCTTAAATTATATGTTGTAAATAAACACTTTGTTTACTCAGCTAAAGAATCTTTGGGAATGCATAGAAGGTTTTGAAAATATGTTGTTATTTTGTGCACTACAGAGATGCCAGAAGATTTTAGTAAACTTTTTATTAATTCTTAAATGGTTTTAATGTATGGCAGAGATTTTTTTATGGGTTTAATTTCACAATTCCTTATGAAATTAAAATTTTTGTTCTTGTATAGCAAAAGATATCACAAGAAACAGAACTTCTCTAATCTGAAGTAACTGTTTTGATTCACCTTCAACTATAGAAATATACCCTTTTAAAAATTTACATCAACATACAAATCCCTTTGTCCATCTCTGCATGTAGACAAACCTCCCAGGTATACCTGTGCATGTGTACAAATAAAATTATATATCCTCTTATATTTTGAAAATATGAAACAGGAATTACCCATCAACTATGAATCTACTGCTTGGTTTTAGATATATTCTTATCAATAATTCCTCCAGATCTGGAGCATCACTGAGTGGCAAGCAACAGCCTTCTAACACCTTCCATGCAGTCATGCCTTCTACCACTACAAATTCCAGGAATAGGAATTCAGGGAATTTTCATCTCAACAAGGCAGGCAAGGCTCTTTAAAAGGGTTGGCCTTATGGATTATTAATTCAATATACTGTATGTTGATAGTTTTGAACACTTGAATATGTTCTCTAGATGCTGCTCTTATCTCCTTTTGCTGTTTCTCTCTAGCTCATTTATGGCTCTGCTCCAATAATGAATGATAAAACCCCAGGGCTTTCATTTTATCAGATGGTTCCCCCAGAACCTCTTCAGCATAAAGGGATTCTCTCACTGCTCCTGCATTTTAATTGGACATGGATTGGGATGCTTATCATGGACAATGACCAGGGAGAAAAATTTGTAGAAACGATAATTCCTCTTTTTTCCAAAAATGGGGTTTGTGTTTCTTTCGTTCGCCGATTCCCAAAAGTAACTGATATCAGTAGAATTGATGGCATGCTTCAGCAGGCAGCAAAAATCTATGATATTATCATGGAGAATAAGGCAAATGCAGTGGTGTATAATGGAGAATCTTTTGCAATGGGAAATTTGTTATGGCTTCAATATATTCCAAATGTAGAAGAGGTGAAAAGTAAACCAAAAGGCATTGTTTGGATAATGACAGCACAGATGGAGTTCAGTCTAATTCCTGTTCAACGTGCTTGGGATCTTAAAATAATCGATGGTGCCCTTTCCTTCACAATTCATTCCACTGCTCTTTCCGACTTTAGATCATTTGCTGAGAAACAAAATCCCTTCAGCACAAATAAAGATACGTTTATCAGACAGTTCTGGCAAGAAGCCTTTGACTGCGTGTTCCCAGATATCACTGTCAGTGATGTAGAAGAGAATATTTGCAATGGTAAAGAGAATTTGGAAAGCCTTCCTGGAACTCTTTTTGAAATGGATATGACTGGCCACAGCTACAGCATCTACAATGCTATTCATGCCATAGCTCATGCTTTACATGCTCTGTCGTCCTCTAGAAATACCGCGAGATCAATGATAGGTAGAGTAGGAAGGAAGATTCATAATCAAGATTTTTGGCAGGTAACATCCACATTAGGCATAATATTATGAGTGATGAGAGCCATATTCTATTTGGACTGATGTCCCTGCTTTAGAATTGAAAAATAAAATTATGCTTCTATCAAAATGCTGAACTTCTTTATATATTTTCTCTATTTTAAGTATTGATTACTATATGACTATTGCCTACTGATTTATTTTAGGACTCTTCCTATGTTAGTTAACTCATAATTATAACTTTAGAAAGTTTATTTTTCAACTCCCATGATTCTTGCTTAGAAATATATCTGTTTTTCTATGTCTTTATGATTCTCCAACTCCAGAAGTCAGAATCGTGGTTTTTTTTTCCTGTTAAGCCAAATTTTAGGGGAAAGTTAGGGGAGTGTTAATCATAACCCTTAGCTCAACCTCATTTTTGAACAAAAGTAATTGATCCTTTTAATTCTATTTGATTCTATTTTCTCTTCAGTTGCAATACAATGAGGTGGAAAAGGATCTCAAATCTATTAAATCTTTTCTGTTGTAAAATATATCAGCATGGAGACTGGCAATTTAGTCTTTCCAAATACTTGCATTTTTCCTTTCAATTTAGTTCCACTATTTTCTGAGAAATGTTGCTTTTAATAATGGTGCTGGGGAACCAGTCTCCTTTGATCAGAATGGAATTATAGCAGCTGGACTTGATATTCTCAACTTGATTGCTTTCCCAAACATTTCATTTCTTCATATGAAAGTTGGAAGTGTGGATTATTCAGCTCCTCCAGATAAAATATTAACCATTAATGATGAGATGATTACATGGCACAGCTGGTTTAAAAAGGTAGGATTTATTTATTGTTCCTAGTTCTGAATTAACATGTTTTTCCAGTTTGATATGTAAATTCATATTATTGAGCAATAGTAAATTCTTATATAAAGTTTTTTTCATATAAGCAACTTCAAAGTCTCATTATCAGATATGATTATATGTGACATAAAGATTAATTAGGTGTTAGTTTGTGGGGCATCATGTTTCACGATATAATAATAAGACAATCCTGTCTCATTCCCAGCCCACTTGTGCCCATGCTAAACTTATTCTTAGGAATCCAGGTTTTTTTTCACTTTTCCCAACTCATGATTGTAGTTGTTTAATTTAAAAACAAGTATATTCCACTGAATTTATGCATTGTAAAAATGTTTTTCAAATGCTTACTCCTATCCCTAATCTGGTATGATGTCCACAGCATGTTCTCATCATTTCAAATGTGATCAGTGGAATAAAAAACTTACGGATATACACTTTTACTCTTTAATTTCCAGGTGATACCCATCTCTATCTGCAGTGAGAGCTGTTATCCTGGTTTCAGCAAAAAAGTGAAGGAGGGAGAGCCATTTTGCTGCTATGACTGTGTCCTATGCCCAGAAGGGAGGGTTTCAACGGAGAATGGTAAGAGATTTTCATCCCCTCCTGATTTTTTTTTCTAAAAAAAGGAATAAATTCTGATTAAATTCAACATGGCATGAGCTCTGTAATATGCAGAATATATTTCTGAAACTGGAGATTAATCATTTCTCCTCTTAGGAATATTCAATTATACATTGATCATTAATTTTCAGTGATGATCATAATCATGACTAAATTAAGTTGCCAGCTCTTCATTTATACACTGAGCTATCATCCAGCCATCTATGAAGTATCACCGCAATTGTGTATTGATACCTGACCCCTCTTTATATCATTTTTCCCATCGTCTAGGGTCTTGATCTGTTGGACTGTAATTCAAATCATACCCAATTAATGTTATGAAAATAACTGAAATCCAGTAGATCTGAAGTAAGAGCCTTGGTGGAGCAGTGGGCTAATGCCTCCTTAAGTAACACCAGCTGCCTGCAATTAGTGCAGGTTTGCATCCCACCAGACTCAAGGTTAACTCAGCCTTCCATCCTTCCGAGGTAGGTAAAATGAGGACCCAGATTGTTGGGGGCAATAAGCTGACTTTGTAATAATGCCATGTGGGGGGGGAGTGAAAGCCCTAATAAGCAGGCATATACATAGAATGAAGGCTATTGCTAAGCACATTGATTTGTGCTTAGATTGTAAGCCGCTCTGAGTCTTCAGAGAAGGGTGGGATATAAACGGGATTAAAATAAAAATAAAAAATAAAAAAGTATAACTTTGAAACAAAATTACAGTAGAATAGCCATGTTAAAAGATATTTATCTTGGACCCTAAATAAATAAATTTGTATCCTGAAAAAAACCAACAGTGCAAACATTCCTAATAGACTATTTTTTTAAACAGCCAAACAGACATAAACCACACCAGTTTTAATCCCTGGATTTTGCTAAACCTTTCACTAAACAGCCATTTATTTTCACCCTTTATTTTCACTTCAATCACACACTGCTGTTGCCACATTTAGTGACCAAACTTTAATTCCAATTGTGTTTCATTCTTCACCCTTTTCACGATATACTTCTTTTCAATCAACAAACTTATGATAAACCCTCTTGTTCACATACTGTCAAGCCCTTAGAGGCCATGTGAATCGGAAGACTAAAACCACTTGAATTTCTGAATTGATGTTTATCATTAATAGGTTAAAGAAATAAAATCTTGAAAGCCTACCAACATGATTCTCCACATCAGTTTATACCTACTGTAATTACTCTATGCTTCTTGGTCGTGTTTCTCCCCGCCCCCTTGGACTATGGAGTCTCTTCTGTAACGGACTGTTCCCTCTCCCTTGTACTCAAGTGTCTGTTAAACGTTCTACCATACTTCCTCTCTCATTACTCAATTTCCACTAAGAATTTTATGATTCCCTGTTCTCCATAGCACAGGGAGAGGTACATACAGTATATGTCCTGAATGACAGCAGACAAGACTGAAAGGAAAGATGCTATTATAATCTGATCTGAAACAGCAACTTATAAGATGTACAGGGCAGGGAGTAAAGTAACCACTTCTCCCTGGTGATCAAAATCTGGCAAGGCAACAGGCACTTAAGGAGAATGAGGCTTGGGTGGAAATTACAGATGGAAGTTTGGAACAATCTTTCCTCACCATATGAGAGGCACAGGACAGTGCAGGCCTTAAAGATCTGGCTTATCTCCAATTTTGGACCAGAATGAGTAGAGTCCCCAATTTATGAGAATTCTGCAAAATACCTTCCCAGGCACATCTCCCATCTCCCTGTATTTTTCCTTTCACTTTTATTATTTTTCCCTTTTATAGCTAAATAATAATGGTGTTTTTCAAATTGCCAGTAACAGATGCAATATTACACAGTTCAGAAACAAGCAACCCACACCTGTAACTTAATTTAATAATAATGTTAACATGAATATCAACATCTGCATCCTTATCACTTTTTAACTTTTTCACAAAATGTATTTTACTTCTGTTTTATTACAGAATTAGTTTGCACTTTCATTTATTTATTTATTCTTAGTTAGTTAGTTTGTTAAAATAAACACTACTCACAGTGACTTTAGGCAGCTTACAAGCAATAAAATCACAACACATAAAATAAAAAAAATAAAAAATAATAATAAAACATAAAAAACAATAACCCCCACCCCCAGCAACAACACACAGTCAAATGAGCCATTTCACTCTGGCTTCCCCTGGATGGCTGGCAAAAGTCTTCAGGGCCTTATGAAAGAGTATAAAAATAGGGGCCAGTCTAATTTCTGAAGGAAGGATATTCCAAAGAGAGGGAGCCATAAAAGAGAAGGCCCTTTTTCTTCATCCCACCAGATGCATCTCCTTAGTGATACAGGACCTGCAACATTAATCTTAATTATTCCTTACCCTTTTTCAACACATTTTTCATACTGCATTCTATGATATACATTAACTTTCTGTCAAGCTCATTTGTTCAGCCATCTCTTGGATGTGTTTGTTCCCAACTATACTTTTTCACTTAACATTCCTTTTTCAAATTTTTCAATAGTGAGGCAACACATTTCTGTGGCAATTTGTGACATAACTATATTACTGCTCTTTCCAGCATTTTCCTTCATTTTCCATTAATTTTCTTCTATTTTCCATTAAACTCTCTTCTATCACTTTTGCATACCGAATTTGTATTTCTCATTCTGCAATTATTTTATTTGGCAAATGATAGGTAGATAAAAACAATGATAAATATCAAATACTTTTAAATAAAATCAATGAAATTAGTATGCCAATTACATTAAACAGGTATCTTGATAATATTATACAGATTACCAGATATAAAGATTATATGTTTAAAATCATAAATTGATTTAATTATTATGCCATTCTGGATAGATATACAGACTATGTATGAGAAAAGCATCACATCATTTGTTCTTTTTCAGATAAAAAAGAATGTTCCAGATGTGAAGACAAATACTATCCAAACAAGAAACACAGTTTTTGTATTCCCAAAAGTATTAGTTTCTTGACCTACACAGAACCATTAGGAATCAGTTTAGCCTGTCTATCACATTCTTTTTCTTTGACTACCGTTCTTGTGCTTGGAGCATTTATAAGGCACCACAACACTCCCATTGTGGTAGCCAACAACCGAGACCTGACCTATACTCTCCTCATTGCCCTCCTGCTCTGCTTCCTTTCAGCCCTGCTATTCATTGGTAAACCAGGAAAATTTACCTGTCTTCTAAGACAAACAACTTTTAGCATGGTCTTCTCAGTGGCTATTTCTTCTATTCTGGCAAAAACCATCACAGTGGTTCTGGCTTTTATGGCCACCAAACCAGGATCCAGGTTGAGGAAATGGATGGGGAAAAAAATAACTAATTGCATTATTGTTTCCTGCTCCCTGATCCAAGCAGGCATTTGTACTCTGTGGCTGATTTTTGCTCCCCCATTCCCAGAAGTTGATATGTTCTCAGTGACTGAAGAAATTATCCTGCAATGTAATGAAGGCTCTGTGACCATATTTTATTGTGTCCTTGGTTACATGGGTTTCCTGGCTCTTATCAGCTTCACTACAGCTTTTCTTGCCAGGAAATTGCCTGACAGTTTCAATGAAGCCAAGTTCATCACCTTTAGCATGTTAGTTTTTTGCAGTGTTTGGTTGTCCTTTGTCCCAGCATACCTGAGCTCTAAGGGAAAATACATGGTAGCTGTGGAGATCTTTTCCATCTTAGCCTCTAGTGCTGGGCTTTTGGGTTGCATATTTTCCCCAAAATGTTATATCATTGTGTTTCGGCCAGACCTGAACAACAGAGAACAAATAATGAGAAAAAAGGACTGCTAATATAATCACTTTTATTCTCTTTCAAATTTTAATATAGATGTTTCATTCCTATATGATATACTGTAGAATATTCATGAACTGTGCCTTTCAGATAATGATTTATATAATTTGTCTGCATTTTCCAAATATTTCAACATTTAATTAAAGGAGAATGATGCATCTAACCCTTTATCAGTTCTTGTTTTTCAGCATCTTTTTTGAACAACAAACATTTTTTTGTTCCATTATTTACTGATGAGAAGGAAATTCAATAATGGTGTTGTTAGTGTGGGATCATGTATCACCTTTCTGGAATTTGCCGGAAACCAATTTCTGAGATGGATACATGACTTAGTAAACCTTGAATGAGACTGGTGGGTAAATGGTCTAATATATTCAGGGGTCAGTCGGTAACTGGACGATCATACCTAAATTTGGTGGGGCTATTTGAACAGGAGAACTGAGAAGAAGTATCTGACAATAGATGCCAGGAGGTTTAGTGAGAAGTGCGAAGGAGTTAGAAATGGTTTAAGTTCTGGATCTAAAGTCTAACCTATCATTTTTAGTAATTCTATAAGTATCAACTATGAAGCACAGCAAGCATGCCTAGAGTATAATCAATATAATATGATATAAGATTGTCCTTGTATCAGTGACATCTTGACAGCTGGATAATTTCTCAGAAACAACAGAGTGTCTTCTCTCTATATGGAGTAGTTGGAAGGACCTGGCATCTTGCTCTCAGATTCAAAGAGATTGGCAATCATTATTAGTTACTTAGTTACAGCTGTATTTGGAATATAAAAAGATCTTGAAAGATATGGCAAAGAAATGCTGCCTAGGGAATGGTCAGATAAGCTGCACAGTGGGCAGAGCAAGAGGCTAGGAAGGGACCTTCCCTAAATGATGGTGAAAGAATGGTATTTTCAGACTTGCAAAGTTCTGTTAATGCAGTCTTATAATAAAATAGAATTAGTTTATCTAGCTGTGTTTTCCTCTCTGACCTACTGGTAAAGCTGACCTCACTCTTGTTGCAACTTCAGAAATAAACACAAATTCGATGTATTTCTTGCCTAAAACTACTTGCCAAAAACTTGGCAAATTCAGAGGAGGACACTCTCCAGTATTGCAGCTGAAGCAAGACCCATCTTATGTCATGCACTTAGGTTCTGCAAGCTGCTCTAGGGAATTCCATACTTTCTTTTGCTGTGAACACTCATAAAATTGAGGTAATTGTTTACAAGCAAGAGCCAAAAAGTAGGCTTAACCTCTTTCTCATCTTCCCTACTCCCTGGACTAAGGAATTTCTTCAGTAATTCTTTCTCTCTTATATATATTCCCAGGGTCTATTAGACGTTCAATCTGCTAGCATGGGCTGTGCTGCTAGTCCACAAGCAAATAGATACAGACCTTCATTGTACAGCCGAGTCAAAAGGGCCATCAGTTTTGCTGCTTCTGTATCATTACCCTCCTTTTACCATACCCATTTGTTGGCTGCTGGTAATATTCCGCCATTTTGTTAAGTTGGAAGACTTCATCTTACATTCCCCTGGTAAGTGGTTTGGATTGGTCCAGGATTCTAAAGTCCCCATGGAACCATGGATTGATGAAGCTTATTAAGGGCCCTACACATATAAGAATGCACATACAATATCCAAGTTTTTATTGAGGTAATCATTTAAAAGCAAGAGCCACAAAGTAGGCTGAACCTCCTTCTCATCTTCCCTACTCCCTGGACTAAGGAATTTCTTCAGTAATTCTTTCTCTCTTATCCATATTCCCAGGGTCTATTAGATCAGACATGTCAAACTCGCAATATCACGTGACATCACGCAACATATCGGGACGGTTTTGCCATTACCGGCAATGGGATGGGTGTGGCTTCTGGATGATGCATCTGGCCTGTGGGCCATCAGTTTGACACCCCTGTATTAGATGTTCAATCTGCTAGCATCAGCTGTGTTACTAGTCCACAGGCAAATAGATACAGACCTTCATTGTACAGCCAAGTCAAAAGGGCCATTTTTTTGCTGCTTCTGTCATTACCCTACTTTTACCATACCCATTTGCTGGCTGCTGGTGATATTCTACCATTTTGTTAAGTTGGAAGACTTCAACTTACATTCCCTTGGTAAGTGGTTTGGATTGGTCCAGGATTCTATGGCCCCCACGCAACCATGGATAGATGGAACTTATTAAGGGCCCTACATACAGTACAACATTAAGAAAGTGAAGATCATGGCATCCGGCCCTCTCAATTCCTGGCAAATAGAAGGAGAAGAAATGGAGGTAGTGACAGATTTTATTTTCCTGGGCTCCAAGATCACTGCAGATGGGGATTGCAGCCAAGAAATTAAAAGATGCTTGCTCCTCGGGAGGAAAGCTATGGCAAATCTAGACAGCACACTAAAAAACAGAGACATCACCCTGTCAACAAAAGTGCGTATAGTCAAGGCTATGGTCTTCCCAGTTGCAATGTATGGCAGTAAAAGTTGGACCATAAAAAAGGCTGAGCGCCAAAGAATTGAGCCCTTTGAACTATGGTGCTGAAGAAGACTCCTGAGAGTCCCTTGGACAGCAAGGCAATCAAACCGGTCAGTCCTAGAGGAGATCAACCCTGACTGCTCTTTAGAAGGCCAGATGCTGAAGTTGAAACTCAAATATTTTGGCCACCTAATGAGAAGGAAGGACTCACTGGAGAAGAGCCTAATGCTGGGAAAGATTGAGGGCAAGAGAAGAAGAGGACGACAGAGAATGTGGTGGCTGGATGGAGTCACTGAAGCACTAGGTGTAAGCTTAAATGGACTCCAGAAGATGGTAGAGGACAGGAAGGCCTGGAGGAACATTGTCCATGGGGTCACGATGGGTCGGACATGACTTTGCAACTAACAACAACACATATGAGAATGCACATACAATACCCTGGTTTTTATTGGGCCTATATTTTAGGAACTTATTGGCATGCAGATCTTTTCTGACTTCTGAGGAATTTAGAGACATGACTTCTCTGCCTAGTGGCAAAGCATCTATTTAAAAAGTTCATCTTGATGGATCCTGAGTTTTTCAGAGGACTCTGTGACTCTGCAGGCAGTTCATACTGGACGGAATGTTCTTTGAAGGCCAATATTCTGTAGAGAATAACCCCTAGGTATTTTGGCTATTTGTTAAGAGCAAGAAGAGTATTCTCAAACTGTACATTTAAGTTTAAATAGAAATACTTCCCATTTACATTTCAAAAAATTATTTGGTGACCCCTATTTACATAAAATGTGGCCATGCTAATTTTTTGATCATCCAAGATTAACTCATATTATTAGCAAGCGAGCTTCAAAATAACACCTCAAACAAATTGATGAAAATCTCAAGCATGCTCTTGGTTTCATCAATTGCCCATTATCATCATTATTTCCCAAAATATGTATGTGGCTTTCAGTCACTCAGATATTCCTATTCCTAATCTTGCCCAATATCCTAGTCCATATAATAATAGGAGAGAAAACAATAGTTCAGTTCTGAAAAACAGTTTCTTCCGGTCTTTCCTAGGGAATTAAACTCAGACTTAATAATTACCTTCTTTCTACATCTAAATTACTATTATTAATTTTGTTGTTTCCTCAAATCCCACTGAATTTCAGTGTCTGTTAGAAAGACTAAAAAATGTACTGACGTAGGATGTTGCTTCTCCTTCTTTCTCCTAAAATATCAACTCCTCTTAGAGCTCAAGAGAAACAGGGCAAGTTTATTGATGGATAAACATCCCCAAGTCTGATTCTAGATAGACCAAGATTCAGCTACAACACATCAGGAGTGTTAACTGCAGAACTGCTAATGGCTTTATCCTAGGGATAAAGGGGGTTCTTTGCAACTTGTCCTTGTAATGGGGAGAGCATTTTTACTAATCTTAATGCTAGTGCTTAGTCCGCATGTGGTGTGCATAACTCACAGGTGCAGCATCTTTCATCCATATCCTCCATATCACAAGTACCATCATTCAGGAGACTTTATGGTTGGTGGAATTTCATCTCAAGTTGGTCCAGTCTCTGAAAAAGTCACCTTTCAAGTTCATCCTCCACCAGTATTGCCTGGACAGTTCTTGTAAGGAATGTACTTATATTTGCTTGTACTTTCCTGCATTTATGATTGCCCAAATAATTAATTATAGTGTTTCCATCACAAAACAATGGTTAACTGAATGGGTTGAAATTAGATTTTAAGAACAGCGTTCTTTTCTCAGTCAGGCAAAATATAGTGTGGGGTATAATGAAATGTTTAAAGCAAACTTCCAAAACTGAGCACCTCCAAATAGCTTGTTTCCATGCTTATAAGTCTCACCTATTGCTACTCTGCCTGGGCACTACAATGGGCAGGTAGCTTTGGGAAGTCTGATTTAGTGCTCTCTTCAATTTTTCTACATAGTCCTCCTACATAAGATAAATTAACTCGCTTTGTATCTAATAAAATTATCCCTTCAAAAAAACTACATCTTCCACTTCAATTAACAATACAAGAGTATCTGATTCCTGGCTCTGTGCCAGAGGACTGTCTTCCTTTTTTAATTTTTCTTTTCTTTTCTTTTTTCTTTTTTGGAAGTCATATTATATACATGGATTCCAGGCATCCCCTGTTTTACATTGAATTCTTGGTTCACATATACTTATGCATCCTGATGACTGTTAATTTATCATATCAGAAAGGTAGGATTACTTGATGGAGATGGCATATCATATTATAACTACTGACAATAATGTAAGAGAAGGGATGCGGTGGCTCAGTGGGTTAGGATGCTGAGCTTGTCGATCAAATGGCCGGCAGTTTGGCAGGTCTAATCCCGAATGCAACGTAACAGAGTGAGCGCCTGTTACTCGTCCCAGCTTCTGCCAACCTAGCACTTCAAAAGCACATAAAAATGCAAGTAGAAAAATAGGGACCACTACGGTGGGAAGGTAACAGCGTTCTGTGCACCTTTGGCATCTAGTCATGCTGGCCACATGACCACGGAGATGTCCTTGGACAAGCACTGGCTCTTCGGCTTTGAAACGGAGATGAGCACTGGCCCCTAGAGTTGGAAATGACTAGCACGCATCTGCAGGGGAAAACTTTACCTTTACTTTTACCTTATAATGTAAGAACTAATAGAATATACTTCTGATGTGCAATGCAATTCTCATTGTAGTGGCGTTCCTAAGAATTACCAGCACATCTTGGCTTTGGCATTTGCAGTAAAGGAGATCAATGAAAACCCACAAATCTTACCCAATCTCACCCTGGGCTTCCATATTTACGATAGCTATGACAATGCTCCAAGGACTTATCAGGCCACAATTCTGCTTCTATCAGCAACGGAGAAACTGGTCCCCAACTACCTATGTAACATCCAGAATAAAGTCGTAGCTGTTATTGGAGGACTGGACGCTGAAATCTCCCTCCATGTGGCAACTCTCTTGGATATCTATAAGATTCCACAGGTAGGTTGGACATCCTTGCATTCAAATGTTATGCTACCTGGAGAGTTCTATTTTTGCAATGCAGTTTTGTTGTGCTGTGCCTTGAGCTTACTATGCCCAACTATTAAATTTATTGCCAATTATTGAAAGGAGCTGGGTTTCCTCCTTTCTGGGTCCTATTTTTTCCATATTAATAAATATTGCATGAACCATGCCATAATTAGGTGGTCCATTAATCTGAATGCATCATATTTCACAAACGCTTTGAACTGTATTGTATATGTCTTTAGCATGGCTAATTTGTCAGTGTCAGTCTTCTAGAAATTCTCTTAGTTTATTAAACCTGGCATAATGTAAAATGTGTACCACTTCCCTGGTGAAATCATCTCTGTTGCAAAATTAAGGTAATTTCATGACTACCAATTGACACTGGATATTTTCTATAAATCTTACATCTCTTTGTCCTACATCAAGTCAAATAAAAACTTTATTACTGTCATAGATCAGTCCTTAAGCTATGTGTTGTACATGAAAGCCTTGTCTTCTGAACTTAAAGAGTCTCTGCATATCTTTATGAACCTTTGAATGTGTTCAGTTTGTTGCCTTATACATTATTGAGCTGGCAGTTATACTAAGCTTCAAGTTGTTTCCTAAACATTTTTGATATGTGATGTCCTTGGTGCTCTCTGAGCTTGCTTGGTTATTTTTGCAGATGTTTCATTATCCAAATTAGGTAACATCCTCAGTGCTAGAGTTTTGATATATGGCAGAGATGTTTCCCCCATGGTTGTGATTACAGAGATTATGATTAGTTGTGTGGCTAGACATTTCTTTATAAAATTTTGTCTTTTTATATAGCAAAAGGTGTTGCAAGAAAATTAATTTAGGTAAAATCTGCAAATTGGTCTGTGACTATTGCTGAAGTAACTGTTTCATTTCACCTTCAACTGTAGAAATGTAATCATTTAAAAATTGATATTCAACATACAAATCCTTTTGTCTACCTGTGTGTGTAATCAAAACCACCAGTTGTAGCCATGCATGAAGACAAGGATAGATGATATATACTCTTTTGATATTTAGAAGATATGAAAGAGCAGTTATCCATCACCTACACATCTACTGCTTGGTTTTAGATAAATTTATATCAGTATTTCCTCCAGATCTGGAGCATCACAAAATGACAAACAACAGACTTCCAACTTCTTGCAGTTATTTTTTCCAGAACTACTCTCTCAATGGAATTCCCATATCAACAAGGCAACAAATTCCTTTCTGGAATTCCCATCTCACTGAGCCAGCCAACACAGTTTTGAAGGGTTGGTGTAAGGATTATTAATTCAACATACAGTAGGTTGATTATTTTGAACACTTAAAAATATTCTCTAGATGCTGCTCTTATCTCCTTTTCCTGTTTCTCTCTAGCTCATTTATGGCTCTGCACCAATAATGAATGATAAAACCCCAGGGCTTTCATTTTATCAGATGGTTCCCCCACAACCTCTTCAGCATAAAGGGATTCTCTCACTGCTCCTGCATTTTAATTGGACATGGACTGGGATTCTTATCATGGACAATGACCAGGGAGAACAATTTGTAGAAACAGTAATTTCTCTTTTTTCCAAAAATGGGGTTTGTGTTTCTTTCATTCTCCGATTACCCAAATTTACTGTTTTCACTAGATTTGATGGCATGCTTCAGCAGGGAGCAAAAATCTATGATCATGTCATGGGTAGTAAGGTTAATGCAGTGGTGTACAATGGAGAATTTCTTGCTATAAGCTATTTATTATGGCTGCAGTATATTCCAAACATAGAAGAGGTGAGAAGTAAACCAAAAGGCATAGTGTGGATAATAACAGCACAAGTGGCATTCAGTTTAATGCCCTTTCAACGTACTTGGGATGTAAAAGTAATCAATGGTGCCCTTTCCTTCACAATGCATTCTACTGCTCTACCAGAGTTCAGATCATTTGCTGAAAAACAAAACCCCTTCACCGCAAAAGGAGATGGATTTATCAGACAGTTCTGGCAAGAAGCCTTTGACTGTGTATTCCCAAATGTTCTTATGAGTGATGTCCCTGAGAATATTTGCAGTGGTACAGAGGATCTGGAAAGCCTTCCTGAGACTCTTTTTCAAATGGAGATGACTGGCCACAGTTACAGTGTTTACAATGCTGTTCATGCCATAGCTCATGTTTTACATGCTTTGTCCTCTTCTAGAGATACTAAGAGATCAGTAATGGGTAGAGTAGGAAGGAAGATTCATAGTCAAGTCTTCTGCAAGGTAATATCCTCATTAGGCAAAATACTTTGAGCGTGAGCTTAAAGGGAACCCTGAATCTCTATTTTGACTGACTTCTGATGTCCTAGAATTGGAAAAAAAAATATCATGCCTCAGTCAGAATGCTGTGCTTCTTCATTTTTTTCCTCTATCTTAGTTATTCATTACTACATGTCTATTGTTCCTACAGTATATTAACCAACCCATAACTTTAGAAAGCTTATTTTCCATCCCACGTGAATCTCATATGGAAATATATCTGTTTTTCTATATCTTTATGATTGTCTGGCT
Organism: Vipera ursinii; assembly: GCF_947247035.1. Lineage (NCBI taxonomy): Eukaryota > Metazoa > Chordata > Lepidosauria > Squamata > Viperidae > Vipera > Vipera ursinii. The sequence continues at coordinate 20,376,530 of NC_139517.1, read as the reverse complement.
CTAGAAGTCATAATTGCTCTACTTTGTTTTTGTTTTGTTTTTTCTTTTTCTTTATATGAACCAAGAGATTGTGGTAAAGTTACAAAACAATTCCCTTAACTCCATCTAATTTTTCACCAAAACTAATCTGTGCTCTCCTATTTGGAATTTCCACCGATATTGATTACTATATTATGGCCCATGGATTTCTCTTGGGACCTTTCTAATGTTACTTAATTCATAATTATAACTTCAGAAAGCTTATTTAACAGCCTGCATGAATTTCATTTGAAAATATATCTGTTTTTCTAGATTTTATGATTGTTTGACTTTAGAAGTCAGAATCACTCTAGTTTGAATGTTTCTAGTTTATTCTACTAAATGGAATGTTGGGGAAAAAGTTAGGGGACCAATTATTAATTCTCTTAGTTCTATCACCATTTATTTATTTATTTATTTAGTTATTTATTTATTTAGTTATTTATTTATTTAGTTATTTATTTTATTGGATTTATATACCGCCCTTTCCCGAAGGACTCAGGGCGGTTTACAGGTTACTTAAAACACTGATAGAAAAATTAAAAAGAATTACATTTAATCCCTAAAAAATATAAAAACCCCAATTAAAAACTCTCAGCCTGGGCCGGAGAGCTCAAAGATCCAGGTCTTCAGGTCCCGGCGAAATGAACGAGGGTCGGGGGCAGTCCTAAGCTCCACGGGCAGCTGGTTCCAGAGGGCAGGCGCACCCACAGAGAAGGCCCTCCCCCTGGGTGTTACCTGCTGGCAATCCTTAACCGGTGGCACACTGAGAAGGCCCTCCCTGTGGGAGCGCACTGGATGAAGGGAACTTGATGTCAGCAGCAGGTGTTCCCTCAGATATCCCGGACCCAAGCCATTAAGGGCTTTATAGGTCATCACCAGCACCTTGAATCTCACCTGGAGGGCAACCGGAAGCCAATGCAGCTCGCGGAGTAGAGGTGTTACATGGGAGTGTCGGAAAACCCCCATCACAACTCGCACGGCCGCATTCTGCACCAGCGGAAGCCTCCGAGTGGTCCTCAAGGGCAGCCCCATGTAGAGAGCGTTGCAGTAGTCTAAACGGGAGGTCACGTGACAAAAAATAATCTTGGCTCTACTATTGATATCTCCACTTGTAATCAGAAAACTGATGCTGTAGCAGTGCCTGCTGAGTGCTTGGAAACTGTAACAATATGGGTGGGGAGAAGCAATTTTAACTTAACCCTCTCTGTATGAAATGGCTATTGGTTTTCCCCCACCCTCTGCCCAGATAACACTTCATCTTTGACTCTGGACAAGGTAGCACTTCCTTGGACTTAGTTGGTACACAATTTGGGGTCTTCCTGAATTCACAGCACCGGTTTGAGGAGGAGATGGCACCATGGCTAAGGGGACCATTGCAAACATTTGTGAAGTTCATCAGTTATGAACTTTCCTAGCCTGGAAGACCTTGCTCATGGACACTCATTCCCTTTTAATTTACTGCAATATACACTACATGGGTATGCCCAGATTTCAATTAGTCCAGAATGCAGCAGAACCCTCCATAACAGTGACCCATAACTTTGGTCATGTAACATCTTTATTGCACGACCAGTACTAGCTTCCAGTTTCCTTCCGGTTGCAATTCAAATGCTGGTCATCACTTTGAAGCATGATGTGACACAGGGCAAAGTTCTCTACAGGACTGCCTTTCCTTAAGGACCTCTATCCATTCTACCAGGTCACATAGGGTGGAAACACTCCTAGTTCCTTCCCCTAAATATTGCCTTCAGATGAAAGCTAGACAGCATGCCTTTTCCATGCCAGCACCTGGCCTATAGAACAGTGGTGGGATTCAGCTGGTTTGCACCAATTCAGTAGAACTGGTAGCTAAATTTTGTTGAGTTTGGAGAACTGGCTGAACCCATGCTGCTTCTGGACAACCATTCTAGGCCTCAGAGGTATGGGGGAGGTCTCCTAGGCCTAGAATGGCCCACTGGAAGTGCATTGATTTCACTTCTGGAAGTCTATTCTAGGCCTCAAAGGCCTGGAGGATGCCTCCCAGGCATAGAACAGCCTGCTGGAATTGCATTGATGTCACTTCCAGAAGTCTGTTCTAGGCCTCAGAGGCCTGGAGAAGACCTCCCAGGCCTAGAACAGCCCACAGGAAGTGCATTGATGTCACTTACGGAAGTCTGTCCTCGGCCTCGGAGTCCCAGGCCTGCATCCACTCAGAGAATCAGATGTTCAGGTATTTGAATCCCACCACTGCCATCCTAGCTTCAATAAAGCTTCCCCCACAAACATTAGGACAAGATTAGATGACTGTACATGAGAGGTTTGACTTGGCACTATGTTTTTGTTATTTTAAATGTTTTTAATGTGTTTTTATACTTTTAATATTATTTTGCATGCTGTTTTAATTTACATTGGAAGCTGCCCAGAGTTCATTATGAGATGGGTGGCTACAGAAATGTTTTATATCAATAAAAAATTCTTTTAATTTATATCCTTTATTCTATCTTCTATATAATTTCAATACAATGAGAAAAAAGTGCATGGAATGCAACTAAATATCTGTGTCTCAGTTCTCTATCGGCATGGAGTCTGGTAATCCCAAATTCTTTCATTTTTCTTTTCAATTTAGTTCCACTATTTCCTGAGAAAAGTTGCTTTTAACAACACTGCAGGAGAACTGGTCTCCTTTGATCAGAATGGGATTGTAACAGCTGGATTTGACATTATCAATTTGATTGCTTTCCCAAACAATTCATTTCTTCATGCAAAGGTTGGAAATGTGGACCATTCAGCTCCTCCACATAAACTATTAACCATCAATGATGAAATGATTACATGGCACAGCTGGTTTAATGAGGTAGGTTAATTATTGTCCTTGATTCTGAACAAACATCCTTTTTTAATTTGACATATCATGCGCTCGTGACCTACTGCAACGCTCTCTACATGGAGCTGCCCTTGAGGACCACCCGGAGGCTTCAGCTGGTGCAGAACGCGGCCGCGCGAGTCGTGATGAGGGTCTCCCAATACTCCCATGTAATACCTCTACTCCGCGAGCTGCATTGGCTTCCGGTTGCCCTTCGGGTGAGATTCAAGGTGCTGGTGATGACCTATAAAGCCCTAAATGGCGAGGGTCCGGGATATCTGAGGGAACACCTGCTGCCAGCATCAAGCTCCCTTCGTCCAGTGCGCTCCCACAGAGAGGGCCTTCTCAGGGTGCCGCCGGTTAAAGATTGCCGGTGGGTAACACCCAGGGGTAGGGCCTCCCTGCCCTTTGGAACCAGCTGCCCGTGGAGCTTAGGACTGCCCCCGACCTCCGTTCATTCCGCCGGGACCTGAAGACCTGGCTCTTCAAGCTCTCTGGCCCAGGCTGAGAATTTTTAATTTTTATTTTTAATTTTAACTGGGGTTTTTATTTTTTTCTCAGGGTTTCATTTAATCTTTTTAAATTTGTTTTAACTTTTGTATTGATTTTCTTTTAAATATCCTGTAAACCGCCCTGAGTCCTTCGGGAAAGGGCGGTATAAAAAACTAAATAAATAAATAAATAAATAAATTCATATTATTGGACAAAAGGAAATTCTAATGTAAAGTTATCTCATTAAAACCAACTTGTAGAGCACAATTATAATATTTGATTATCCATTATCCACTAACCATTAACAGTTTTTAGGTTAAAGTGGAGCATAATGACCTCATGATACAATATAATTATATAATATAATAAAGAAACAATAATTGGTTTCAGTCCACTGTGGGCCTATGCTACACTTAAGCATAGTAGTCCAGAATTTCTTTCTTCTCTGAAGTTATGATAGCAATTGTTTAATTGTTTAACAAGTATAATTAATTGAGATTTATACTGTTTTTACAAAATTTTTCAAACTATTATTTCTATACCTAAACTAGGAAGATGTCCATGACATATTCTCATCATTTCAAATGAGTACTAAAAAGCTTCCAGATGTATAAGTTTCCTCTTTAATTTCCAGGTGATACCTGTTTCTGTCTGTACTGACAGTTGCTATCCTGGTTTCAGCAAAAAAGTGAAGGAGGGAGAGCCATTTTGCTGCTATGACTGCATCCCATGCCCAGAAGGAAGGGTTTCAACCAAGAATGGTAAGAGATGTTCATCACCTCCTTACCAATTACAAATAAGTACATACAACAGTTGATATATTTTTACTAAATTCAACATGATATGGGCTCTAAAATACGAATAATATGTTTTCCAAACCTGAGGATTAATTATTTCTGCTGTCTGGAAGAGTCAAATATAAATTAGTCATTCGAGGATGATGAGGATGATGATGATGATGATGAAGAAAAAGATGATGATGATGATGATGATGATGATGATGATGATGATGAATGATAATGAGGACTAAATTAAGTCACTAGATCTTCATTTACACTCTAGACCACTCATCCTGCCATCTATGAACCATCATTATAATTGTGTATCTATCTTTGAACACTGTTTAGATAATCTTTTCGTATCTTCTACTATCCTGATCTAATGGACACAACTAATATAATGAAAATTTCTGCAGTCCAATGGATTTGGAGTCTTGGAACTTTCAATAGGAACTTCAGCAGAATATTATTCATTTTGTTTTCATAATTTTGAGGTCTATTATTCAATAAAACAGAATACTGAAAGTGTACAGAGCATGGCTTCCATAATTCTTTCTAATCCTTTAAAAATAGTTCACAAGAAGGGAGGGACTTATAATGGAGGATTCACTCACATTATGACTTGTTGCCCCTATGTGTCTCCCTTAGGGATGCAATGGATGAATTTGGACAAACACCTCTCTCTGTATCCCCCAGCCTAATCCAGTCCCTTCTTCTTTTTCATAACTTCTCTTTCCAGACTAAAATGATTCTCATTTTATTGAGTTTTTAGAGAAGTATCCTGCTCAGGACAAACACAAATAATCCAGAGCTTTATTTGACGGTTTTTTTTATTGCAAGGCTTAATTAACAGAATCTCATAACTCTGAAAGTAGAGTTCTTCCTCCTTTACCTTTATAGACCAAGGAATTAGGGAAATTCCCTTCTGACCCTACTGCCCTGCCAACTATACAGCTGTGGACTATGCTGACTTTTATCTGACCCTAGGTACAGACTCTGGGTTCAGTCTCCCAAAGTCATTCCCACATACCATTACATCCAGTAATTTTTCTTTCACTTTTATTTTTTCCCCATGTAGCTGAACAATAATGATGTTCTTCCCATTATTATTCATATATACAACCTTACACAAAGAGAAACAAGCTGTGTAACCATTCCACATGCAATCTGCATCTGTATTTTAACATTTAGTAGCAATGTTAACATTAACATTTACATCCTTGCCTTTTTTTAAATTCCCACAAAATTTATTTTACTTCCATTTTATTAGATTCATTTCAAGTCTATTCTTCAACATATCGATTATGGAAATTTTTAGTCATTCATGTCCTGGTTGTCCCAAAGGTGCTTTTTCAAAAGGCAACTGGACTTTGTTTCTCATCCAAGAAGCTTCTTCAGTACTAACTGAATGGTGAATGATGGAAAGATTTCATTGACCGGATTACTGCAAGGAATATAAATCCTTCCATTTTCCACCATTCAGTCAGAACTGAAGAAGCTTCTTGGATGAGAAGTGAAACATCTTCAAGGAAAAGCAGAGTTTGCCTTTTGAAAAAGCACCTCTGAGACTTCAAAATATCACACTTATTCCCATAAAAATCTAGGAAATACTCTTCCAAACATTCCCCCAACTCAGATTTATCTGAAATCATTTCACACTGATTTTTAACTCCATTTACGCTGCTAGAAATTCCTTGTTTTGATCTCTTTCCCACTATCCACAGCATGTTTTACTTCCATCAGAGTGGATCTGCTTTTTTTTCCTCCCTTCATTACATTCTTTGCAACTATATTCCTTACCTACACAATAAAAAGTAACTTCATCTCAATTATTTTTTTCAGCACTCTCTTCTATCTAACATTTCTTTCACGTATTATTATCTCAAATATCCTTTGTCCTATTTTCCAAGGGAAAGTCCACACATTTCTGTGGCACTCTGTGAAATAACTTTCTTTCACTTTCCATTAATTCTCTTGGTGAACAATCTCTCTGGTAACAGTTTTGCATATAGTAATTGTATAAACCATTCTGTAATTATTCTAATTTTACTTTTCTTTTTTCTCTTTTTCAACCAGATCCATTTTTCTCTAACATCTACCTCATATTCCCAAAACATAATCCTACACTCAATACCTTTCACTAATTTTGAAACAAACTTGAATCCCTATAGCACTGATGATGTTACCTAGTTTAGAAATCAAATATCAGCAAGAAAACAACCAAGCTCAAAGAGCACTAAGGAACCCACAGTTCAACTCTGAGATACAAATATTCTCTTCTATCTTTACTAATTTTCTCAATCATTCATCCCATGATTTACCAGGACTATAGTTGTTTAATTTCTTTTGGCAGCTGAGAGATGAGAACTGGAGAAAGAGAGAATGTTGATGAAAACAAATGAAAATTGTGTACCAATTAAATTTAGCAGGAATTTTGATAATCATAGCATTTTATTAAAAAAGATTAGATATCTATAATCATAAATTAGCTTTATGTCTAAAATGATTGTTCTATGAAGGAGAGATATACAGAATATTTATGACATCATAGCAATGCATCATTTCTTCTTTTTCAGATAGAAATGAATGTTCTAAATGCAAAGAAAAATACTATCCAAACAAGAAACATGATTTATGTATTCCCAAAAGTATTAGTGTCTTGACTTATGAACAACCTTTAGGGATCAGTTTAGCCTGTACTACACTTTCTTTTTCTATGACTACTGTTCTTGTGTTTGGAGCATTTCTGAGGCACAGCAAGACACCCATTGTGGTAGCCAACAACCGGGACCTGACCTATACTCTCCTCATTGCCCTCCTACTCTGCTTCCTTTCAGCCTTGCTATTTATTGGTCAACCAGGAAAAATTACCTGTCTTCTCCGACAAACAACTTTTGGCATGGTCTTCTCAGTGGCTGTTTCTTCAGTCTTGGCAAAAACCATCACAGTGGTTCTGGCTTTTATGGCCACCAAACCAGGATCCAGGATGAGAAAATGGGTGGGGAAAAAATTAACTAATTCTATTGTTATTTCCTGCTCCCTGATCCAAGCAGGCATTTGTACTCTCTGGCTGTCAATGAACCCTCCATTCCCAGATGTTGATATGATCTCAGTGACTGAAGAAATTATTCTGCAGTGTAATGAAGGCTCTGTGATCATGTTTTATTGTGTCCTTGGCTACATGGGTTTCCTGGCTCTTATCAGCTTCATCACAGCTTTTCTTGCCAGGAAATTACCTGACAGTTTCAATGAAGCCAAGTTCATCACCTTCAGCATGTTGGTCTTTTGTAGTGTTTGGTTGACCTTTGTCCCAGCATACCTGAGTTCCAAGGGAAAATATATGGTGGCTGTGGAGATTTTCTCCATTTTAGCTTCAGGCGCTGGGCTTTTGGGTTGTATCTTTTTCCCCAAATGTTATATCATTATTTTTCGGCCTGAGCTGAACAAAAGGGAACAACTAATGAGAAAAAGGGTTGATTAATTATCTATTTCATTCTTCCTCTGTCAAAATTTTTAACTTCAAAGTGTTGGTTATTACCTTTAAAGCTCTGCATAGCATGGTCCAGGTTACTTGAGGAACTGTCTCACCCCACTGAGACTGGCCCAGCCTATTCACACCAGCAGAGAAGGCATGCTGCAATTCCCATTGCTCAACTAATTCTGGCTCTTGGGGTCCAGGAGAGTGGCTTTCTTTGCCATGGCTCCTGCTCTTTGTAACATTGTACCCCCTGAGGAGAGATTGGCTTCCATTCTTTTGACCTTCCATAGGTGTTTGAAGACCTGGCTCTGCCAGATAGCTTTGGGCTCTAACAGGGCAGCATCACGCTCGAGGTATTTATTGAATTAAAATTCAATCCCAGTGCCTCACATATTCTATTCCTTATGTCCCCATCTTTTAACTATAATTTTATCCTGATTGGAATTTCTATTTTTTATTGTTTTTGAGATATTTATTTATTAGGATTTTAATTTTTTAATGCTGAAAGCCAACCAGAGTCATTTCATTATGATATGGGTGGTAAATAAATTCAATAAATAAATACATTTACATTTTTATTTCTATGCAATGTAGAATATTTGTGAAAATATCTCAGAGCCTGATTTTTATATTTATATTTAGTTAGCAAATTGTGCAGGTGTCCCAATGAAGTCAAAGATGTTGACATTAACTTTTAGTTTTACTGTATATAAATAAATATATTTAATATCTATATTTATAGCAAGCAAGATAGTCAGGCACATCACTATATTATGAGGTAAATCATCACAGAAAAACATGCAAAGCACCTAGAAGAATAAGATGGGGAAAAAGGAAAACTCCCCTTCTCACCCAGCAACCAATCATAACACAGATTACCTCATTTAGGAGTCCACACTTTCCAACTAATAAATTATAACTGTGTGTTCTGGCCCATTATACACTCTACTATTCCAGCTATTAAATATCTACATATCTATATCTATCTATATTAAATATTTAATTTAATAGCTGGAACAGTAGTGTATAATGGGCCAGAACACACAGTTATAGTTTATTAGTTGAAGAGTGTTGGCTTCTGCATGAGGCAATCTGTGTTATGATTGGTTGTTGGGTGAGAAGGGGTAGTTTTCCTTCTCCCCCCCCCCCCACCTTTTTCTTCTGGGTGATCTGTATGCTGTTCTGTGATGATTTCCATCATGATGTTGTGATGTGATGTGATGTAGTGATGTGATGTGATGTTTTCTATATATTAGGCCTTGTACTCTTCAATATCTTCATAAATGACTTGGATAAGGGAATAGAAGGGGAACTAGTCAAATTTGCAGATGACACTAAGCTGGCAGGAATTGCCAACAGCTCAGAAGACAACCTCAGGATCCAAAAAGATCTTAACAGACTTGAACAATGGGCCCTATCCAACAACATGAAATTTAATGTGGAAAAAAAGCAAGGTTTTTCACTTAAGCAGGAAAAACCAGAGGTACAAGTACAGATTAGGCAAAACCTGGCTGAAAAACAGTAACTGTGAGAGAATCCTACTGGACAATCATTTAAACATGAGCCAGCACTGTGCCGCAGCAGCCAAAAAAGCTAATACAATCCTGGGTTGTATAAACAGAGGAATAGAATCAAAATCACATGAAGAATACCCTTCATAAAGCCTTAGTAAGACCACACCTGTAATACTGCAACCAGTTTTGGTCATCACATTACAAAAAAGATGTTGAGACTTTGGAAAAACTGCAGAGAAGAGCAACTAAGGGCCTGGAGACTAAAACATATAAATAACAGTTGCAGAAATTGGGTATGGCCAGTCTACATAAAAGAAGGAATACGAGTGACATGATAGTAGTATTCCAATATTTGAGGAGCTGCCACAAAGAAGAGGGGGTCAACTTATTTTCCAAAGCACCAGAAGGCAAGATAAGAAACAATAGATGGAAATTAATTAAGGATTAATTAAGGAGAAACTTAATTAATTAAGGAGAAACAGTGAAAACAATTAACCAGTGGAACAGCTTGCCTTCAGATGTTGTAAGTGCTGGAGCTTTTTTTAAACAAGACTTTACAGCCACCTATCTTAAATGTATTAACCAAGGATTGTGTACCACCTTTCTGGAGATTGTCAGAAACTAACTGATGAGAAACAAACACAAGTAAGCAAATCTTGAATGAGAGTAATGGATAAATACTCTAATATTTTCAGTTTGTGACTGGAAGATCATTATTTGAACAGGAATGTAAATATTTAAGAATATGAAGAAATATCTGTCATCAATAGATTCTTAGTGAGAAGTGGGCCTTGAAGGAGTGCAAAAGATTTAATATCTGGATTTAAATTCTAAATTAGTAATTTTACTAGTTCTGTAATGGTCAACTATGAAATACAGATAGAATGCCTAGAATATAATCAACATAGATGATCTCATCATGTTAGTCCTTGTCTCTGTGGAAGCTTAGCAGTTTGACAATTGCTCAGTACCAATAGAATATCCTCCTTACATTTGCAGTAATCGGGAGCACCTGGCATGTTCTATCATTCAAGGAGGCTGCCAATCATTATCATTTACTTGGTTACTTCCTACCATTTCAGAAAGAAATACAAATGGATCTCTTGCCTATAAATGTTTATCACCTAGCTGTACAGTTCCTACCCCCACCCCTATTAGGAGAGCCAGCTGCACTTTGTCTAACTTTCATTGGAAGAATTTGTAAAAACGAAAAACAAAAGGTATGCTGAAATTAAGGATATGTTTGAAGGAAATATGGGAGAAGCAAAGGTGGGCTGAAGAAGACCCCATGAGAATGATGGTTACAGCAGAAAGAGAAGCTGGGGGAAATGGTCAGCTTTTGAACTCTTTTCCATATGAAGTAGAGAACTAGGATCCCTCACAAGATTGCTTCATACACAGGTCCCTGGAAAGAGATCATAAAATAGCAATCTCTAGTGGAGTTTAGAGCTCTCAGAGCTGGGAGGGGTCTGAGTTCGATGCCTATATTTGGACAGTGCCTTTGCTTATTTCCTTTTATAATAAACTTGGGGAAATGCTTATTATGTTTTAAGGGTGTTATGAAGGACAACTTTTATAAAACTAGGAGTGTCCTTGTTTCCAGGATCAAAGACGTTTCATGTAATTTTAGGGATTACTTGGTCAAATTTTAATTTTTGCAAAACAACAAAAAGGGGAAATGAACATTCATTTTGGAAAATTAAAGGGCCAAATGGATTTGAAACATTACTTCCTATGGTTTGGGTTGTTTAAAATTTTGTTAAAAGCATATATGAAGATTTTGAATTTTAAGAAATATTCCCATGGGTAACTTTTGTAAATTGAAAAATATAGCTGATTGACTGAAGGAAAGCAGAAAGAAAGAAAGATTACAATTAAAGGAGAAGAGACCCATTAATACGGTGGAACTATGTTCTTTGACAATAGAAGATATTAAGGCTATTTAGGAACAATGTACTCACAAATTACTTTTAATATTATCTGTCTCAGGAATTGGCTGACTCAGGAATTCAGGGAGTTGAAGTTCACAAGTCATAAAAATGCCATGGTTCCCCACTCATGTTATGCAAGAAAAAAAACCCCAGACAAAATAGAGACTGGGGCTGAGGTAGGTTTGAAAATGGATTTAAAAATGCCAGACTACACAAGTAATATGTTTCCACAACAGATTTACAAATGAAACCAATTGATGTCTTAATTAAAAGAGACACTCAAAAAAAATAGGAAGAGTGATTTAGAAAAATGTTTTATCTTGGATTTACAAAGGGATGTGTTAAACTACTGAAGCAGTTCCTGAGAGGAGAGAAACTGACTGACATTTCAGTGGCTATATCAAGAAATTAATTTGCTGCTGGTAGAATTTATGACAAAACCTCAGTAAAAAAGGCCTATTAGAATACCTTCAGAAATCTATTTCTTTTGGGTCCTTCTCTGTGTCTCTGTGTATAGTATGTTTAGACCTTACTGTGTTTTATGACTTTGTACCTTTTATTACTGTTTTAACAGAAATGCTTCCTATTTATCCTATAATAAATTGTGTGGTGGTTCCTCCATTTATGTAAATTTTGAGTCTTGCTATTCCAAGGTAGATTCATATTATCAGCAAACTAATTTCAGGATACTACCACAAATAAACTGATTAAAATCTCAAGTACATCTCTTGGCTTCATCATTGTGCCCAATGTCACCATCAACCTTTTTCACAAAATATGATTGTGACTTTCAATCATTCAAATATTCTCTATTCAAGATCCTTGTCAAATGTCCTAGTTCAGTGGTGTCAAACCTATGGCACACGTGCCAGAGGTAACACTCAGAGCCCTATCTGTTGGCACACACGGCCACTCAAGGTTCTTGCCCTTGGACTGCAGGTGGAGCTCATTCCCCTCCCCTACCTACCATGGCTGCCAGCTGCTCATGCAGGTCCATTAGGCTACCACCCAGAGCTACAGACCTGCCCAGCATGAAGGAGATGAAGTGGTCAGCTAGGAAGCCCCACATAGAGGTGATAGAACATGCCCATGACCAGAGGCAAAAGGCCACCCCAAACAGAGAAAGCTGGATTCCCATTGGTGTCTTGTCTGCTGCCGTTTCTGTAGCTATGTCCCCTGCATGGAGGGGAAACTCTGGCAAGTCCTGAATGGACAAAATGTGGGCCACTGGGGCCAGATCCGGTTCAACTTGTGGCAGTGGAAGCCTGCTCAGGCCATCTGCATGGCCCATTTCTTTGCTGGGTTTGTGAATCAGCTTAAACGTATAAGCTGATAAAAAATAGACCATCTCAGCATTCTAGGGGATAATATGTGGAGTGTCGGTCTGTCTGTAGTGAATAACCTCAATAGCAGTTTGTGGTCTGTGAAGACCGTGAAATCCCTGCCATATAAGTAGTCATGGGATTTTTTAATTCCAGCTACAATGGCCAATGCCTCTTTGTCAATTTGAGTGTAATTACGCTCAGCTGAGGACAGTGTCCTTGAATAAAAAGCAATTGGGGCTTGAGTTACATCTTTCTCTAAGTGACTCAAGACTGCACACACCCCGTATGGGGATGCGTCACATGCTAAGCAAACTGGTTTAGACTCCTTGAAATGAGTGATAGTGGAACTGACCGACAGAAGTGCCTTCAATTCCTGAAAACTTTTTTCGTGAATGCTAGTCCACTTCCAAGAAGCATTTTTATCTAAGAGCCTGTGAAGCAGCTCCATCACTGCGTCCTTGTTAGGAAGGAACGCGTGGTAAAAATTGAGGAGGCCCAGGAATGCCTGCAGTTCTCCTTTTGTTTTAGGGCTACGTGCCATCTGAATGGCTTTTACTTTAGACTCAGCAGGGTGGATGCCATCAGCATCAATGCAAAACCCCAAGAATTCAGTTGAAGGGACTCCAATACTGCACTTATTCTTTTTAAGTTTGAGGCCTGCTTCTCGCAGCCTTTGCAGGAGAGCTCTGAGCCTCCTGGCTAGCACCTCAGTGGATTCTCTGGCAATAAACATATCACCAAAATAGGGGCAAACCCCTGGAATGCCCTTGAGTGTACGTTCCATGAAAAATGCCTGGGGCTACACTGACCCCAAATTGCAGGCACTTTACTTTAAACGCCCCCCCGTGGGTCACAATTGTCTGTGCTACAGTGGTGGCCTCATCAACAGGCAGTTGCTGATAGGCCTGAGCCAAATCTAATTTCACAAAAATGGTGCCACCCTGCAAGGATACCAGGATGTGGCTTACTACCAGGACTGGGTATGCATGTTGTTTGAGGGCCCGGTTAATTGTGCATTTATAATCTGCACAGATTCTGATTTCCCCTTTGGCTTTTAGTGGTGTTACAATAGGAGTTTCCCACTCCCCACCATCTACGTTGCAACATGCCCTGTTCAACAAGTTTATCTAATTCAGTCTCTATTTTGTGCTTGAGGGCAAATGGGACCCTACAAGGCTTGATCCTGACTGGCGCTACATTTGGGTCTAATTTGAATGCTATTGGCGGGCCTGTGTATGTTCCCCGAGCTGAATCAAATACATCTGCAAATTCCTCGCATACTGTCGGTAGACTCACGACTTGTGTTCGGTTGATTCCGGTTACTTGGATGCCTAGCGCATTAAACCAATTGATCCCCATTAGGCTCATTCTCTGTCCCCCTACTACGACAACATCCAGGTGCCCTGAAAACCCCTTAAATTTAATGCCTAGAGAGGCTTCACTCTTGACTGTGACTCTGGCATTCTGAAAATCAGTTAGAATGATGTCAGGGGGCCTGAGCTTAGCCCATCTCTTACTGTGACTACAAACAAAATTAAATGTTTCAAGGGAAATAATAGAAATGGCGGAGCCTGTGTCCAGCTCCATCTTACAGGGGACCCCTTGCAGCTCCACCTGAAGTCTATACTTGGGCTTAATTGGGCAGAGGGCCCCGGTACGGCGAACACTTCTGTGGCTGGAGCAAAACCCCATCCTGTATGGTCCCGGGGGCCCGGTACCTCTCCTGGTCAGATCATCCGACTCGTGATTCGCTGGCCGGTCCCTCTGGCAACCTCTGCAGAAGGATGCGATGTGGCTGGTCTTCCTGCAGGCCTGGCATGTGGCTGTCTGGAACCTACAGTCCAAACACTGGTGGTGGCCACCACAACCTGGACATCTAGGTAAGGGATCTGCCTTGTAAGTAGTCTCTTGCTGCTTGTTGCTGCAGCGCTGATGGTTGGGTTGTCTGTGTAATTTGTTGACTTCTGTGTCTTCTTCAGGGTCTTCTGTGTGTTCGGCATCCTCGTGGTGGACGGCTTCTTCACGTTGTGTAGTTTTGGTGGGCCGAATAGCTCGTACAGCCTCACCAGCAGCTTTGTCTGCCATGACTTCCTTCTGTGCATCCGAAAACGATAGGACCTCTCAGGTGAAAAGCTTCTGCTGTAACTCTCGGTTGCGAAGGCCGCAGACAAGCCGGTCCCGTAGTCTCTCTTTGACGTTGGAGAACTGGCACAGGCGTGCCAGTTAGGCATTTTGCAACTAGCTTGCAACAAACAAAATTAATGGAGAACCCAGCAGTATTTTTTTCTCCTTTTTTTCCTTAGCATCTGTGTCACTTTGTTTAACAATTGAATGGGAAGTAAGATCATATGTCTGCTCCAATCATATGATTTTCCACTTAGTGACAAAGTTTCCTGTCCCAATTGAATCACTAAATGGGGATTATATGTATAGTCAAAGGATTTAGAGATTAAGAGACTTGTGCCTTTCTGTTAGTTTGTTTCTTGAGCTTCCTATTTTTGTCTTATATAAAAACAAAGTTCTATTACTTTTTACAGCTGTTTATCCATTAGTCCCCCTTCTCTTTCTCCCCTTGATTTCACTTGGGTTACAACTGGGGTCCCGGTTAAATCAAACTTATGTCCTTCTGAGTCTTCATGGACAGACATGAGGGATAGTGAGTCATGTCTTTTGATAGCCAGGAAGCGTTCACCAGACTGCATGAATGCTTCCTGGCTATCAAAAGACATGACCCACTATCCCTCATGTCTGTCCATGAAGACTCAGAAGGACACAAGTTTGATCTAACTGGGACCCCAGTTGTAACCCAAGTGAAATCAAGGAGAGAAAGAAAATTCCTTGAAGCCTGGTTCTCCACCAATAAGTCAATAAACAGACACATTGACATCAACCCAATCTACCAACCACTGAGAACAAAAGAACTACTTCAACCACAATCCTGGTTGAAGTCATTTAAAATGAACAAACAGGCACCCCACCACACAGCAACAAAAATCACAACCACTCACAAGAAATCAGACCACATCTTAACAACAACCAGCCAACCAAAGAACCTGAAACCAGATCATGACTTGGAGGCAACCCAACAAACAAACACCATTTGAATCACACGGACAATACTTAAACAGCAAAGACTATTGCCCAGCAGAAACAACCAGCCAATCAAACAACTTGAAAGCAGACCATGACTCATAAACATCCAGACAAATAACAGCCACACCAATTTACATCACACAAAAAGGTATTTAAAGGCCAGTGCTCTGACAGACGAGCACAACTCAAAGCACACTGAAGAAGTCCCCCAAATGGAATGAAACATTTGCAGCCAAATTGCCAGATTTGGAGATCAAGCTAACAACCCAACTACCAACCTGAGCTACTAGTATTCAAACACGTCTCAACTAAAAATATCTACTTTCCTTGGGTCCATCTGTATCTCCATGAATGTTTGGAGGTCACATTTTAAAAAAATAAGCAGTCATTTGGACTGAACAGTTTATGAATCTGTGCCTTTCATTTGTTTTTAAGCAGACATTATTCATATTTATATTAAATCAATAATTTGGTACCCCCCTCATTTATGTAAAGTTTAAGTCTAGCCATGCTAACCTCTTTGATATTCCAAGGTTTACTCATATTATCAGCAAGCCAGCTTCAAACGCCACATCAAAAAAACTCATAAATATCTTAACCACAAACCTTGGTATCATCACTTGTCTACAATAACCATCAAACAATAATTCAACTCTGAAAACATGATTTCTTCAGGTCTTCCCTAGAGAACTGAACTCAGACTTAATAGTTACCTTCTGATCTGTGCACTAAATTACTATTATTAATTCTGCTGCTTCTCAAAATCCCACTGAATTTCAGTGCTCATTAGAAAGAATAATAAAAAGACAAATGTAGGATGTTCCTTCTCTCTTTCTCTTAAACTATTAATACCATTTAGGGCTGCAAAGAAAATCAACAGGCTTGTGGATAGGTAAGGAGTACCAAGTCTGAGCTAGGATACACCAGGAATAAGACTTAGAGTCAGGATGTGCTAATTGCAGAAACGCTTTATAGCTTTATTCTAGGAATAAGAAGGTTCTTTGAGATTTAGAAATGTAATAAGGGGGTTCTTTGACATTTGCCCTTGTAATGGAGAGGGCAATTTTATTGGTCTTAATGCTAGTGATAAGTCCCCATGTGGTGTGCATGACTCACAGGTGCAGCATCTTTCATCCATATCTTCCATATCACAAGTACCATCAACCAGGAGACCTTATGGTTGGTGGAATTTCATCTCAAGTTGGTCAAGTCTTTGAAAAAGTCACCTTTGAAGTTCATCCCCCACCAGTATTGCCTGGACAGTTTGTGTAAGGAATGTAATTATTATTTGTTTATATTTTCCTGTCTTTTCAATTGCTAAAATAATTAATGATGACATTTCCATCAGAAAATAATAGATGATTGACTAGGTGAAATTAAGGAGATGCTAAGTACAGAATTCTTTTTCTCAGGCAACATATAGTGTGGAACAGAATTAACTATTTAAAGCAAAGTTCTCAAAGTTCTCAAAATTAAAGGTGTGGCTTCCACATCTATAATTCTAGCTATTGCTACACAGCCTGGGCAATACTGTGGGGCAGAAAGCTTGGGGAATGCTGGTTTAAAGCTCTTTTGCATTGTTCTACATCAGGCATGTCAAACTGCCAGCCCACAGGTCGGATGCATCATGCCAAAACCACGCCCAACCCATTGCCGGCAATGGGGGAAAGGTCACGATACGTCGCACGATGTCATGACATCACGAGTTTGACATGCCTGTTCTACATAGATACATTACCTTGCTTTGTATCATATCAAAACGCAACTCCTTCAAACACACTGCAGAATCTTCTTTTCCAATTAACAATTCAAGAATCTCTGCAAACCTGGTTCTGTGCCAGATGATTGAGTGTCTTTCTTTTTGAAAGGCACATTATGTATGTGGATTCCAGACATTCCCTGTGTTTTAGGTCTGAAATTATTTGCAGTTTTCCTACAGAAATGAACGTGTTCTGACAATGAATATTGAATTCTGATACGTATTTGCATATTAATTCTGCAACCCAATAGCTGTTAGTTTTCTGTACTGGAAAAATCGAATTAATTGATGGGGCTGGGCTATTATGCTATAACTATTAATTAGAATGTAAAAGCTGATAGAATATCATTCTGATGTGTAATGCAACTCTCATTGTAGTGGAGTTCCCAAGAATTACCAACACATCCTGGCTTTGGCATTTGCAGTAAAAGAAATAAATGAAAACCCACAAATCTTACCCAATCTCACCTTGGGCTTCCATATTTACGATAGCTATGATAATGCTCCAAGGACTTATCAGGCCACAATTCTGCTTCTATCAGCAACTGAGAGACTGGTCCCCAACTACCTATGTAACATCCAGAATAAAGTCGTAGCTGTTATTGGAGGACTGGATGCTGAAATCTCCCTTCATGTGGCAACTCTCTTGGATATCTATAAGATTCCACAGGTAGGTTGCATGCAAAGATCATTCTGCTTTTAGTGTCCCTTTTTTACAATGGAGCTTTGTTTTTTAGTGTTATGTATAGTAGCTCAGTGATTAATCCTTATGGATTAGAGCAAAATGACATGCAATTTTTTATTGTTCAGTGATTTCTTTTAAAAAAAACCCATAACCATTTTCTTAGTAATTGCATGAATCATACCATCATATTACATTATTAGTTGTTTCATTTATTTGGATGCATTATCATTATTCAAAAAGGATACCTGGAATTTGTTAACCTGGGCTTAGTGTTAAGCATGTTGTACAAATAGCCAATGGATTGGAACGTGATCCAATTTAAATCAATCTCAAAACTTAATCCTTGATAAATTAAGATACACTGTTGCTAAAGGAACCAATCTACAAGTGATTAGTGTAATCTGCAATGTTTTTCTATGTTAAATTCCAACAGAAATTCATCCATGCATACATCTTGTTTCCTTTCACCTAGGTGAATCTAGTTCTGCATATAGGAAGGTTTTTGTCATTTTTTGTAGGGCATATTGATATTGTAAGAGAATAACTACTTTGATAAAAATCATTTTCAATATCTGTAAAATTTAATTGCACAATAATAAATAATTATCTCCAACTAGATACAAAATATCCAGAATACTGTCAAAGTGTTGGTGGACTTGACTCCCGAAATTTTCTTTCATGTAACAACTAAGGGAGAGTGACAGACCTGCCAAGATTACTTTCTCTTTTTCCAATTCATGACTGCATGTGTTTAACCTTCAAACAATTATATTTAACTAAGCCTTTACACTGCTGCTCTTATAGCATAAAACGATATTCTAAATTATTATTGCCATAACTAAATTGGGAAGGTGCCCGACCCGTGACAAATTTTCATCCTTTCAAATGCATTGTGATTGGTTATGTGGCTAAACATTTCTTCATAAAGTAACATTTTGCATTCTTATATAGCAAAAGATGTTTAAAAAAAACAAAATTTATTGAAGTCTGCTGATAATACTCTGTGACTCTCCCTGAAGTAACTCTTTTGTTTAACCTACAACTGTAAAAATTTAAATTTTAGATTAATGTGCAAATCGTATTGTCCATTTGTGTATATAGGCAAAACTACTAGATATAACCATGCATGTAGACAAACAAGGATTATATCTACTCATTCAATATTTTGAAAATATGAAACAGCCAGGGCTTTTTTTTTCCCATAGAATGCTCAGAACAGCTTTCTGGCACCTTTTTTTGCACACACACACAAAAAAAACTGAAGGAAACTGTTCCGGAGAACCAAATTCTCCTCAGGCAGCCAGGTTGCAGAGCATCAGAATGCATCACAGCGACGGACCTTCAGATGGCTCAAATTGAAGGAAATGCAATCCGTACAGGCTAATTCAAAAGTGGGAGGGTAAGAAGGGCCGAGTGTGAACAGGTTGCCTAGCAACCTGCTTAAACAAACTTTCAGCTCCTGGTGCGGGACGCCTTGCCTTTTTTAAGCTGGGAAGATGAAAAAAATGCTAAAAAGAAGGCAATAGAGTGCTATCAAGGAAAATGTTTAGATATAGCCTGCAGACGTTTAGGGAACCTTTATTTTTCATACACTGTTCAACTTTTGTTTTAATGCCATGGTGATGTACAATCAAATGTAGTCAGTCTTTTTTTTTTAATCCCAAAGCATCTGTTCGTTAAATACAGTATAACAAAGTTTTGGATGATGGAATTATTTTTTATCTAAGGATAACTAATGATAACAGCTCTTAAATCTGTTATTTTGTTTTATTTTTGCACAAAAATTGTATAATTTGCATTTGCATTCATTTACAAATAAAATATGTTGTTAAAATGTATTGGTGTTGAAATAATTAGTGCACATATATAGCTAAAACCAGTTTATTGCATTTGGCAATTGTACTAAAAAATCTCAGTCAACCAATACAATTAATTTATGGCAATTCTTTTATAAGAAGTTGCCTCAAACAAAATGAAATATAAATACATTGTGCATTGTGAATGCTTTCTATTGCATTCCTTAAATACCATACTTATTCTATCTTATCCCAAGAGACCTTGAGTATTTTTATTGTTATCAATGTAACAGGAAGATAAGGAAGAATGCTTTGGAAGCATAAGAACATAATTGCTTTTCTAAATGTCCTACGGTCATGCAAAGGAATAGTGCATTACAGAGGAATCTGATTTGTGATGTGTGCCATGTGTTCAAGTAATGTAGCTTGAAAAATAATGGCAGTTGCATATATACATATGGCATGGTGGTTTCTTCAGTCAACAAATTATGACGCCCACCACACCTCATAGAACTACAATATGCTACTGAGGTGCTCATCTGGATATTATATAGTATGAATAATATTTACCTTAGAACATTAGCATACTTGAACAAAACAACTGGAGTCATTTGAGATTTTATAGGCTCTTTAACTCAAGCTATCAGACTTCACACCAGGATATGACTCAATTAATTTAGAATCCTTTTTGCACACAAAAGTAAAACCATATATACAACAGATGAAAGGCCCTTTGCAATGCAAAAAATGGATGTCTCTAGATCAGGCATGTCAAACTGTTGGCCTGTGGGCCAGATGCGTCACAACGAAACCACACCCACCCCATTGCCGGCAATGGGGAAAATGTGTGATACATCGTGCGATGTCACAGGACATCGCAAGTTTGACATGCCTGCTCTAGATAGTTGAGTAAATAAATTCTAGACCAGGTCTGTCCATGCAGCCTACCAAGCACCCTTGGACAGAGCACAGACTTTTTTTAAAAAAAAAAGTAATAAAATCACCACCACTGCCCTGAAAGTCATGTTGCCTAGTGCCTCCATGGCTTACCATGACCACGAGCTCCAACACTGTAGATCAGGGGTGTCAAACTCAATTTCACTGAGGGCCGCATCAGCATTGCGGTTGCCCTCAAGGGGCCGGGTGGGTATGGCCAGGGTGGGCATGGCTAGAGTGCATATGGCCTACTGGGTGGGCATGGCCAGCTCTACATCGTTCGCATCAAGGGTGCCTATGGGGGCCTGGGCAGAAGAGGGACAGATCTGAGGGTCTCTGGCAGAAGGAGGGTCTCTGGGCCAGAGCCAAGGAAGTGGGGGCTGTTCTCTCACTGTTTCCAGGATGGCTTTGCGGGCCACATGAAACCACTTTGCGGGCCGTATCCGGCCCCCAGGCCTTGTGTTTGACATGTCTGCTGTAGATGCTCCTCTAGTCACCAAATCATTGATTAGCCC
Source organism: Vipera ursinii (assembly GCF_947247035.1). Classification (NCBI taxonomy): domain Eukaryota; kingdom Metazoa; phylum Chordata; class Lepidosauria; order Squamata; family Viperidae; genus Vipera; species Vipera ursinii. Next base: position 20,355,364 of record NC_139517.1, on the reverse strand, counting down.
ACCAGCATTCCTTTGCAGACCACAAAGATTTTTAATTTATCAGTGTGGGCCTTTCCCTTCTACAAGTTGCACAGACCTCTTCTAGATTTTCCTCTTGCCTTTCCAAGTTAACTCCTTGGTCTGTCATTGTGCAAGAATTGACTTTGTAGGGAAGCATATTATCATTTAATGTATATTTAACATATGTTCTACCTTTATTTACCAATTATATAATATTTCTATGCAATCCACATGGCGAGGTTTGGGGCAACTTACAATAGAAAAAAATATATTTTTAAAATCATAAGATTAAAACATAAAAGCAGGGCTTTTTTTTCTCATAGAATGCTCAGAATGGCGTTCCAGCACCTTTTTTTTTGCACAAAAAAAAACTTTTGCACAAGCTATGCTACTCCCTCTATTGGCTTTCAAAAGCCAATAGGAATTGCTGCTGAGGACGCCAAAAGACCCGGCCGGCAAACGTTGCACCGGCAAGTTGTCTGCAGCAAAGGTGAGTTGGCAGGAACTTTGCATCCCTCCCTGCTGCCCAACTACACCATCTCAACTAGGTAAGTAAGAGAGGACAAGGAGTGGGAGGTGGGTTCTGCAGAGTCCATGTGCACTCCTTCCTTGTGCTCACCGGTGTCAGCCAGGCTGGTGGCCTACCCAGTGCTGGACCTGTGCCACCGTCGCCTTGCCCTGCGCACCTAAGTGGCCTCCGTGCATCGCCTGGCCCGCACCGCCTCCACCGCCCGCCCCGCCATATAGAGTGGGCCCTGCTGCTCCCACAGCACCAGCCATGCCAGCTCCAGCCCCGGGGGGCAGCCCACCACCAACACCCCTCGCACCCATGACCGCAGCAGCGCTGCCCCCCACCTCCTGCGCCCACCAAGATGATAGTTCCGGCACCTTATTTTTAGAAAAAAAGCCCTGGAAACAGCAATTACTCATCACCTATGAATCTGCTGCTTGATTTTAGATTAATTCATGTAAGTAATTCCTCCAGAGATGGAGCATCAATGAAATGTAATTCAACAAACTTCCAACACCTTCCAGACTGTTATGCCTTCCAGAACTAGAAATTCCAGGAATAAAAATTCAAGGAATTCTCATCTCAGTGAGGCAGGCAAAGATGTTTTTAAAAGCTGTTCATTTAATACCCATTCATTTAATAATTGTTCAAATTACAATGGCTTAAAAAAATGACTTGCAACCAGTACCCTAACATATGATCACTAACAAGTGATTTCAATTTAGGCGCTTGGCAACTGGCTCACATTTACAATTGTTTACAGCATCCTGTGGTCACATGCTCACAATTTGCAACCTTTTATTGCCAATTTCTATTTTAAAAAAAACAGTTTAAAAAAACCTATTGGGAAGCTGAAGTCACCTAATAACTGTGAAGATTTGCTTAACAACAAGCAAAAAATATTGTAAAATCAAGACCAACAAAACCTATGGTTAAAATGATTTACAGTGGAAATTCCGGTCTTAATTATGGTTGCAAATTGAGGCTACCTATAAGATTATTTTTAAAAAATACATTTACTGCCATGCAAATGTTATCTAGATGTTTCTCTTTATGGGTTTTTTTTTTGTATTTTTCTCTAGCTCATTTATGGCTGTGCTCCAGTAATGAATGACAAAACCCCAGGTCTTTCCTTTTATCAGATGGTTCCCACCGAAGAACTTCAGCATAACGGGATTGTCTCTCTGCTCCTGCATTTTAACTGGACATGGACTGGCATCCTTATTATGGACAATGATCAGGGAGAAAAATTTGTAGAAACAGTGATTCCTCTTTTTTCCAAAAAAGGGGTTTGTGTTTCTTTCATTCAACGGTTTCGCAAACTAACTGATTTCACTAAACTTGATGGCATGCTTCAACAGGGGGCAAAAATCTATAATCATGTCATGGGTAGTAAAGTTAATGCACTGGTGTTCAATGGAGAATCCTTTGCTATGGGTTATTTGTTATGGCTGCAGTATATTCCAAACATAGAAGAGGTGAGAAGTAAACCAAAAGGCATTGTTTGGATAATGACAGCACAGATGGAGTTCAGTTTAATCCCTTTTCAACGAATTTGGGCTATCAAAATAATAGATGGTGCCCTTTCCTTCACAGTACATTCTACTGCTCTACCAAAGTTCAGATTATTTGCTCAGAAACAAAATCCCTTCAGTGAAAAGAAAGATGGATTTATCAAACAGTTCTGGCAAGAAGCTTTTGACTGTGTATTCCCAAATGTTGTTATGAGTGATGTGGTTGAGAACATTTGCAATAGTAAAGAGAAACTGGGGGATCTTCCTGGACCCTTTTTTGAAATAGACATGACTGGCCACAGCTACAGTATCTACAATGCTATTCATGCCATAGCTCATGCTTTACATGCTCTCTCCTCCTCAAGAAATACTGCAATATCAATTTTGGATAGAATAGGAAGGAAGCTTCATAGAGAAGATTTCTGGCAGGTAACACCCTTGTTAGTAAAAACACTATGAAAGTTTGATAGGAACCATGAATTTGTATTTTGACTATCTTCCCATGTCCTAGACTGGAAAAAAAATCATGCTTGAGTCAGAAAGCTGTGGTTCTTTAATTATTGATAATCTAAGTCTTATTATTATGTTATTATTATTATCCATTGTTTTTTGCTGGGTCTGTTCCTCACATGGGAATTTATCTGTTTCTCTATGTCTTTATGATTGCCTGGCTCCAGAAGTTAGAATATTTCTAAGTTGGTAAACAAGTTTTTCTATAAAGCAAGCTATTGGAGGTAAAATAGGGGAATATTAATTCCCTTAGTTCTATACCATTTGTCCCCAAAAATAACCAGGGTTCTCCTATTGGTCCTTTTAATTTCTACCTTTGACTCCATCTTCCCTTTAATTACAACACAGTGAGAAAAATATGCCTAGAATGCGACAAAATATCTACTTTTCTATTCTGAAAATTATCAGCAAGCAGATTGGAAGTTTAGTCTTTCAACCAGTTGCATTTTTCTTTTCAATTTAGCTCCACTACTTTCTGAGAAATGTTGCTTTTAACAATGGTGCTGGGGAACAGGTCTCCTTTGATCAGAATAGGATTCTAGCAGCTGGATTTGATATACTCAACTTGATTGCTTTCCCAAACAATTCATTTTTTCGTGTGAAAGTTGGAAATGTGGACCATTCAGCTCCCCCAGATAAAATATTAACCATCAATGATGAGATGATTACATGGCACAGCTGGTTTAACCAGGTAGGATTTAATTATTGTCCTTGATTCTGGATCAACATAGGGCAGGGCTTTTCAACCAGTGGTATGGGTACCACCTGTGGTATATTGGCACCTGGCAGGTGGTATGCGACCATCCTAGATAAGTGGTAGTGGGGGAGGGGAATGAGCTGAACTGGTGGCAGCACCAAACAAGCCTGAGTGAGAGATGGCTGGAGCTGCAGGGCTGTCAGGGCTCAGCGGAAGCGCCAGGATCAGCACCAGGCTCCAGATGGAGCTCGGCACTGTTCCTGGCACTTCTGAGCACACAAGAAATGCCGATCAGCTGGAATGTTGCAGCATCTCCAGGGTCTTGTGATTTGCCTTCAGATGCTTGACAACTGATTCATATTTATGATGGTCACAGTGTCCCATGGTCATGTGAAGTGACCAAAACCTGCTGCAACCACCCAGCAAATAGGGGGAATAAAAACCAAACACCCCTCACCCCACCCCTGCTGCCAATCCTCAACAGAAATGCTCACAACAATGAAAACCTCGAACAGGAGAAAGAGCGCCACTGGGCAGGCAGGCAGGTGTCTTGCTTGGCTGTGGCTTGGCAGGCACTTTTTTCAGTACCATTGTAACTTCAAACAGTCATTAAGTGAACTGTTGTAAGTTGAGAACTACATCACTTTTTTCCTTTTTTTGTCAGCAAGTTTTTGACACCTTGCTATGCAACTGGTGGTACTCGGATGCTGCCATATCCTAAAAGTGGTATAATGGGTGAAAGGTTGAAAAGCCCTGAAATAGGGCATCACAATATTAAATAAATAAATAAATAAATAAATAAATAAATAAATAAATAAATAAATAAATAAATATAATAATAATCCCATGGCTGGGCCTGGATGGCTATCGGGTGTGGTCCCTATGGTTATGGGATTACTGGTCTTCAGATTGGTAGTGGCTTAGCCACCATAAACCAACCCAGGCACCTCCCATACTGGATTGGTCATTGTCCGGGTCAACAAGGACCACGTCAGATGCTATGGCTCCTGGACATCTGTCAAAAAATGGGCCACAGGGCTCAGTTGCTACTGCTGGGGAACCAGAGCGTACAACTGTAAAGCAACTGGAACAAAAGCACAAAACCTGGACAACCGAAGAAAATCGAGAAATCATCCAATGCTACTACCAGGCAGAACCAACAGCCAGGGGATTTCAAAAAAGAATGATGCAACTGTGGAAGGAAAAGCACCCAGAAAGTGATGTAACTGAACAACGATTAATGGATCAAAGACGTTTCATCATCCATAATAAAGTTTTTACAGATGTGGAAATTCAACATCTAGGAACATTGGCTAAAAAGAAAATAACAAGCAATGATGATGAACAGGCTGAAGAAATTGTTCCAATACCTGAACAAACTGACCAACAAACTGACCAACCAGCAGCAGAAGCTGCCATACAGGATGAAGACTCCCCTGTGCAACAACTCGAAAGTGTAGAGCTAAGTAATCTAGTGAAAATGCTGAAAGATTGAAAACCACATCAAAGAAAACACAGAAAGAAAAAGATTGCCTGCCATCCGTGAAGTGCATAGCAAACGAGTGAAAGATTTACTAAATGTTGTGAACAACATTTTAACTTCCATCCCATCCAGCACACTGTATGAAACAAATCAACTAATGTACATTACAGCCGCCGTTATAACTGCAGAATTGGGTTATAAAATGCCAAAAAAGAAACCCACTGGAACACCAAAGTGGAAAATTTGGCTTGAAAATAAAACAAAAAAACTATGAGGAGATGTCAGCAAATTGAAATACCTGAAAGAAGGAAAACTAAAGAACGAAAAGCTGAAAAATAGTTTATACAAAAAATATAACTTGGAGGAAAAAACAATAACAGAAGTTATGGAAAACCTAAAACAGTGTGTAATAGCAACAGCAAAGAAAATTGAAAGGTATGAAGGATGAATAAAACAATATCATGAAAACGTCCAGTTCAGAAGAAACCAACACCTCTTCTATCAGTCACTTGATGAAAATAAAGTCCAAACTGCTGTTCTACCATGTAAAGAAAAAACCTTAAACTTTTGGAAAGAACTGTGGGAAAACCCAGTGGAACATAATAAAACTGCCTCCTGGATCAAAGATATCCAAAAACAAGCAACACAAAACAAAATGGAGAATATTGTAATAATCACTGATATGGTTGCAAAACAAGTACCGTATTTTCCTGCGTATAAGATGACCCAGCGCATAAGACGACCCCCTACTTTTTCTGTTAAATTATAGGGTTTGGGCTAATAACTCAATATTTCACTTCCTGACACACAATCTGCATATTAACAACTCGTTTAGCGTTAGTACCCTTTTTTTTATAAGTGCCACGATGTTGCTAAAATAAAAGAGGTAAACTTCGTGACCCTCCCAGCCCATGCATAAAACAGAAATGAAAAGTCTTAAGCCTTTCCGTTCCCAAATACCAAGGTTTCCCCCGAGTTTTGCGCGGTTAAACAAATGGCATTTGTGTATTAACTCCCATGTTACACCTCTGCTCCGCGAGCTGCATTGGCTTCCAGTTGTCTTCTGGGTGAGATTCAAGGTGTTGGTAATGACCTACAAAGCCCTATATGGCATGGGTCCGGAATACCTTGAGGAGCACCTGCGGCCGGCGTCAACTTCCCTTCACCCAGTACGCTCCCACAGAGAGGGCCTCCTCAGGGTGCCACCGGTCAAAGAATGTCGACTGGTGGCCCCCAGGGGGAGGGCATTCTCTGTGGGCATGCCAGATTTATGGAACCATCTTCTAGTCGAGCTCCGGATGGCGCCTGACCTCCGCTCCTTCCGGCGCAATCTCAAAACCTACCTTTTTGAACAAGCTGGCCTGGCCTGATGGGATGGGGTTGGGTTTTATAAATTTGTTTTAACCTTTTTTAATGTGTTCTAACTTATTTATGGGCATTGTTGTTTAATCGTTTTTAATTTTTGTATCTTGTTTTTAATATGTATTGCCCTGTGCACCGCCCTGAGTCCTTCAGGAGAAGGGCGGTATACAAATTAAATTAATAAATAAATAATAAATAAATAAATAAATTCTCCACGGAGCACAAAATTCACCTGAATTAAGGAAAGTGGGGAGCTAAAGAATCTGGGGCTACAGGGAAAATCTCTGGCATGACAGGCAACCCTGGGAAACACGAGGACTGCAGCGGCACCCTCAGTTCGCACAATCTGATCCAGAAAGCGCCTGGAGGCTCCTTCGTTACTTCTAACCGAATGTCTCCATGTCCCGCCCACCTCGCCTTTTAAATCCCGCCCCCTTTTCCCCTGTAACATTTCCTTGCTCTGCCTGCTCTGTGATTTGCCCAGCTTTGCTCCTTCCCTGCCAAATGGGCCTTCTTTCCTCTGAGCTTTCTCGCTTGGTGCGCTGCTGCTCTCAGTTCCGCACTCCGTGACCGGGCAAGCAATTCTTCTGGTTGGCGCGGGTCAGGCGGTGCCTCGGCAGGAGCAAAGGTGCTCCCTTCCTACTGTTGAGCGGTGCACCTCTGGGGACCGCCTGCCCGTCCTCTCGTTGGGGACCTGACAGCCAGCATTGGAAGCACCAGCATGGCCAGTCCTAGAGAGAGCAATGGCAGTGGCTGCAGCAGCCGCCCCATGATCTGACGAGAGTTTGCCCTCCATCACCCGTTCGCTGTTGGCCGCTTAACCACGGTTCGCCATCGCCTACCTCCATTCACCCAGCGATCCCGCCGTCCAACAGAAAAGATCAGAGAGGTGAATAGTATTTTCCGGCGTATAAGACAACTCGGCGTATAAGATGACCCCCAACTTTTGAGAAGATTTTCATGGGTTAAAAAGTCTTCTTGTACGCTGGAAAATACGGTAAAGAAGGTCAAGAACTGGAGTGCACCTGGCCTGGACGAGCTACATGGATACTGGTTGAAATACCTCACCAGCCTCCATCACCACATGGCCACTCAGTTTGATGAAATGCTTCAAAATGCCACAAGTGAAGAATGGTTAACAGCTGGTCGAACATACTTGATAATGAAAGACCCTGAAAAGAACACAGAACCAAGCAACTACCGCCCAATTACTTGTCTGCCAACAATGTTCAAACTTTTTACAAGAATACTGGCAAATTCAGTATTCAATCATCTGAGGGAAAACAATTTGTATACAGCAGAACAAAAAGGATACTATAAAAAATCAAGAGGAACAAAAGATCAGCTGCTCATTGACAAAATGGTACTTAAAAATGCAAAATGACGAAAAACAAATTTAAATATGGCGTGGATTAATTACAAGAAAGCATTTGACTCATTACCCCACAGTTGGATTAATGCGTGTTTGGAAAACTTTGGAATCAGCAAAAACATCTGTACATTTTTGAAAGCAAATATGCAGAAATGGAAATCAGTTCTAACAGCAAACGGGGAGAACATTGGTGAAATCAACATCAGACAAGGAATCTTCCAAGTGGACTCAATTTCACCACTACTGTTCAACATCGCATTAATTCCACTGACAATAATATTACGAAACACAAAACTGGGATACCACATCTCAAGCCAGCATGGCAAGATAAACCATCTACTATACATGGATGACTTAAAACTGTATGCGAAAAGCCACACTGAACTTGAATCAATACTCAATGCAGTTCAACTGTTTAGCAGCGACACCAGAATGGACTTTGAACTTGGAAAATGTGCTATATTATCCATGCAATGAGGAAAAATGGGAAAAATAGAAGGAATAGAACTGGGTAATGGAAGTATTATGAAAGCATTAGCAAAGGATGACAGTTACAAATACCTAGGCATATTGGAAGTAGATAACATCTTGAATGGAAAAGTCAAAGAGTCAACACAAAAGGAATACATCAGAAGAGTCCGCAAAATACTAAAATCAAAGCTGAATGCTGGAAATATAATTAAAGGCATTAATACATGGGCAGTCCCAGTGATACGCTACCCAGCTTGAATTATCAACTGGACATTGGCCAAATTGGAACACCTAGACCAGAAAATGCGTAAACCTTTGAACATGCACCATGCTCTACATCCACGAAGTGACATTGACAGATTGTACCTGCCAAGAAGAATAGGGGGCAGAGAGCTACTGCAAATCCACCAAACTGTAGAAGAAGAAAAACGAAGTTTGAATGACTATGTGAATCAAAGTACAGAAAAATTGCTGCAGGCTGTGAAAAAAGAGAGCATTATCAAAATAACAGAAACAAAGGCAGAATATAAGGAAAAATGGCTGGATGATAGATTAAATAGATGGAAAACCAAAGCTTTGCATGGACAACATTTGAAAAACATTGAAGGAAAATGTGATAACAACTTGACATGGGCATGGCTTAAGATGGGAACCATCAAGAAAGAAACGGAAGGCTTAATACTGGCTGCTCAGAACAAGCACTACAAACTAATGCCATGAAAGCAAAGATACAAAAATCTACTGACAATCCAAATTGCCGAATTTGCAACAACAAAGTTGAAACTGTTTCACATTTAATATGTGAGTGCAGCAAAATCGCGCAAACTGATTACAAAGACATGACCGAGTTGCTAAACTAATCCACTACGCATTGTGTAAAAATATGACTTGCCTGTGTCCGAAAAGTCGTGGGAACATAGGGTGGAAATAGTTGTCGAGAATGAGAGGGTGAAGATCTTGTGGGACTTCTGAATACAGACAGATCGCCATTTGGAACACAATATGCCAGATATCACAGTTGTAGAGAACCGAAGTGTACAGTTGATTGATATCGCTGTACCAGGAGATGCCAGAGTCGAAGAAAAAGAACTGGAAAAAATTACAAAATACCGCAACCTGGCCATCGAAACTGTGTGATTATGGATGAAACATGTAACAGTGATACCCATTGTCATCGGGGCACTGGGAACTATGTCCAAAAGCTTTGCAAAACACATCAAGAAATTGCAGCTTCCTGCAATAACTACAGCAAAGCTACAAAAAACTGCACTACTCAGAACATCTTACATTTTAAGGAGATACCTGGTTGATACCTAGGATGCTGGCAGCAACCCGTGTCAACCATTAGTGCCAGTCAATTTGAGTGTTCAGATGACTGAGTTTTATGTTTTATGAATAAAAGTTTTATAATAATAATAATAATAATAATAATAATAATAATAATAATAATAATAATAATAATAATAATAATAATATAGTAGCAGTAGTAGTAATAGTAATAATAATAGTACCCCAGTGAGGTACTACTTTGATGTGGTTGTGGGGCTTGTGTATTCTGAGGAAGATGAGAGTTATGCCAGATGTTCAACCATACTGAACAGGTCTCATCGGAGGAGTCAGACAAAGAATGTCTCTCCCTAAAAATATGATAAGACATAAATTTCAGAAAGCCATACCTTCTCAGATGTCGCTCAGGTTAACAAGATTCATGCTAGATATGGTAGTTCCCGGATATCTGGTGAAAAATGGGCTACAGGATTCAGAACTGTTGGCTGAGCAACTAGGGCCAGCAGCTGCACAACTACGGGAAGAAAAGGTGTAATAATAATAATAATAATAATAATAATAATAATAATAATAATAATAATAATAATAATAATAATAATAATAAATAATAATAAATAATAATAATAATAAAAAGTTGGAAGGGACCTTGGAGGTCATCTAGTCCAACCCCCTGCTCAGGCAGGAAACCCTATACCATTTCAGGCAAATGGCTGTCCAGTCTCTTTTTAAAAACCTCCAGTGTTGGAGCATTCACCACCTCTGGAGGCAGGTTGTTCCACTGGTTAATTGTTCTAACTGTCAGGAAGTTTCTCCTTAGTTCTAGGTTGCTTCTCTCCTTGACTAGTTTCCATCCATTGCTTCTTGTCCTGCTTTCAGGTACTTTGGAGAATAGCTTGACTCCCTCTTCTTTGTGGTAGCCACTGAGATATTGGAACACTGCTATCATGTCACCCCTCACCCTTCTCTTCATTAAACTACACATACCCAATTCCAGCAACCGTTCCCTATATGTTTTAGCCTCCAGCCCCCTAATCATCTTGGTTGCTCTTCTCTGTACCCTTTCTAGAGTCTCGACATCTTTTTTACATTGTGGTGACCAAAACTGGATGCAGTATTCCAGGTGTGGCCTTACCAAAGCATTGTAAAGTGGAATTAGTACTTCACTTGATCTTGATTCTATCCCTCTGTTAATGCAGCCTAGCACTGTGTTGGCTTTTTTGGCAGCTGCAGCACACTGCTGGCTCATATTGAAGTGATTGTCTACTAAGACTCTGAGGTCCCTCTCACAGTGTTTACCTGTCGCAAATACACAGTGATTGAAAACAAAGAAATAATGATCTGTTATTACAGATCAAGTCCAACAAGAAGAGGATATCTGAAATGAATGCACCAGTTCTGGAAAGAACAACATCTAGAATCAGAAATAACAGAACAGAGACTAGCGGATCAATATCAATTTATAATATGAAATAAAGTATTCACAGAAACAGAATTGGACAAACTACAAAGGTTTACCCAGGGCAAAGAAATCAAAGCCTTGCCAGAAGTAACTCAGAATGTAACCAGGGGGAGTTGGCAGTGAAGGAATCCAGCAGAGATATACAATTATTTTGGAAACCAGGCATCTCTTCCTCAGGAAGAACAAAGCCCTCTAACTAAAGAAATAAAAGAATTGAAACAAAGAATAACCGAGTATCTAGAACAGCACAAAACCAACAGAATAAGGCTGCCTGCATTGAAGCTTTTTCCAAAGAAACAGCTAGCAGAAGCATTAAAAGATGCAAATACTGCAGTATCAAGTATAAGTATCAATTCATTGTAAGAGACAAACCAACTAATGTACGGCACAGCTGTATAACTGCATAACTAAATACCTGGGATGCAAAGTCAACAAAGAAGAAAGAAAACCAAAAAGTACACCACAAAAATGGAAGGCTAGACTAGAAAATAAGATCAGCAAGTTAAGATCAGATACAAGCAAGCTAGAAAAGATGAATGAAAAGAAGCTGAAGAAAAAGAAGACCAAAGAATACTAATCAAGAAATACTACTTAGAAACAAGAAAGAGCAAAGAAGCACTGGAAATAATAAAGCAGCAAATAACAGCTATAGTCAGGAAAATCAGCAAACACTAAGCTCAAATTGCAAATTATAGGCAGAATCTCCCATTTCAATCCAATCTGAAACATTTCTACCAATCCATCAATGGAGAAACTGCAATGAATCAGTCAGTACCTGACAAGGAAGAAACAGTGCAGTTCTGGATGCAGATATGGGATAACCCAAAGAAATACAACTTGGTTAAAAGAGGTGGGTGCAAATAAAACAGAAGTTGAAATGAAAGAATTAGTAACAATAGCAGAAATGGTAGAGAAAAGAGCAAGGAAGTTCAACAATTGGTCAGTACCAGGTAAAGATGAACTGCATGGTTTTTGGTTAAAACATGTAACTGTTCTATACCCACTCATTGTCAAACAGTTCAACAATATACTACAAGGAGGAGAAATTGAAAAGTGGCTAACAACTGGGAAAATCTACCTGATAATGAAAGATACAGCAAAAGTGGCAGCACCAGGCAACTACCGGCCAATTACCTGCTTACCAACAACTTTCAAATTGCTAACTGGTGTGGTAGCTTATGCAGTCCAACAGCATGTAGTTAAAAACAATCTCTTTCCACCTGAGCAGAAAGGAAACCACCCTAATAGCAGAGGAACAAAAGACCAACTCCTCAGTGCATCAAGGCAATCAACACCTGGGCAATTCCAGTCATTAGATACACAGCTGGAATAGTGGACTGGACTCAAGCACAACTAAAAGCAAGGGATAGGAAGACCATAAAAATAATGACAATGAATCATGCCCTTCATCCACACAGTGACATTGACAGATTCTATCTCCCAAGGCAAATAGGTGGGTGTGGAATGCTGCAAGTACATCAGATGGTTGAAGAAGAAAACATGGCTTTAGAAGAATATCTGAAGGACAATGATGAAGATGCACTGAAGTTAGTATATCAGGAAGGCTTACTGACCTACTGGAGAGACCAAACTGGACTACAAGAAAGACGAAATGAAAAACAGAATAGAGACATGGGAAGACAAAGCACTGCATGGCCAGTACATTAAAAAAAATAGCTGGGAAAGCAGATAATAACAAGACCTGGCAATGGCTAAGAGCAGAAAAGTTGAAGAAAGAGACTGAGGGACTAATTCTGGCTGCACAAGACCAAGCCTTAAGGACAAATGCATACAAAGTCAAAATTGAGAAGACAGCAACAGACAGTAAGTGCCGCCTATGCAAAGAAGCTGAAGAAACAGTGGACCATCTGGTAAGTTGCTGCAAGAAGATCGCACAGACTGACTACAAGCAGCAGCATGACAAAGTAGCAACAATGGTGCATTGGAAGATCTGCAAGAAATATCATTTCCCTGTAAGCAAGAACTGGTGGGATCATAAAATAGAGAAAGTCATAGAAAATGATAATGTTCAACTGCTCTCGGACTTAACAATTGTCGATAAGAAAGTAAAAAAAGTCTGGATAGTGGACGTGGCAGTGCCTGTAGACAGCAGAATAGACGAGAAAGAACTGGAGAAGATAATAAAATACAAAGAGCTACAAGTAGAAATAGAAAGACTGTGGCAAAGGCAAGCAAGGGTAGTACCAATAGTCATAGGTGCCTTGGGTGCAATCCCAAAACAACTGGAACACCACTTGAACACCATTGACATTGACAAATTCACCATTAGTCAATTGCAAAAGGTGGCCTTACTAGGAACTGCTTCTATAATACCATCAAACATCCACATCTGCTTATCCCAGGTCCTTGGTAAGGACTTGATAGGTAGACAAAAATGCCAAATCCAGTCTGAACATCTGGCTGACTGTGCAATTATTATTATTATTATTATTATTATTATTATTATTATTATTATTATTATTATTATTATTATTATTATTATTATTATTATCAACAACAACAACAACAACAAATAATGTCATACGTAAATTCATCATGTTGGACAATAGTAAATTCTTATATAAGGTGATGTACAGATGAGCAACTTATAGAAATCAACAATATATCTGATTATCTGTAGCATAAATATGACATGCTAACAGTTTTTAGGTGAAACTAAGTGGGGTGTTATTTCCTTGTAATCAAATTTGTCTCATTCCCAGCCCATTATGGGTCCATGCCACATTTATCCTTAGAAGTCCTATTTTCTCTCTCTCTCTCTCAAGAACTCATGATAGCACTTGTTTAATCTAAAAAGAAGTATATTTAACTGAGCTGTATACTAGCTTTATGCTTTTACAATGTAAACATCTTTTCCAAACTATTATTCCTAGCCCTAGACTGGGAAGATGCCCATGACATACTGTCATCATTTCAAATGAGAAACTAAAAAGCTTCCATATGTATAATTTTCTTCTTTAATTTCCAGGTTATACCCATCTCTGTCTGCAGTGAGAGCTGTTATCCTGGTTTCAGCAAAAAAGTGAAGGAGGGAGAGCCATTTTGCTGCTATGACTGTATCCCATGCCCAGAAGGGAGGGTTTCAACTGAGAATGGTAAGAGATGTGCATCTATTAATTAATGTATTTTCATTAAATTCAACATAGTGTGGGATCTCGAATATGGACAAGATGTTTTCTAAACCATGAGATGAATCATTTCTACTCTCAGGAATATTCTAGCATAATTTGATCCTTAATTTTCAGTGATGATAGTAATGATGATGAAATTAAGTTATCTGATCTTCATTTACATACTAAGGGCTATCATCCAATCATTTATGAAGTTTCATTGTAATTACTCTATATATGTATTGGTGAACAATGTTTATGTCACTTTTGTTTACCACAAACATATTTTTGTAAGCTCTTTATCTATGTTATATGTTGAGCTCCCTGGTAGCGATACATTTAGAGGAAGAGATATGTTAGGCTTGTGTATTTTGAAGCATCAACAGAAGCATGGAGGTTGGATCCACTACTTTTTATATGCCACTTCTTCTAAAAAGAGTCCCCTCCTGTGTTGACAAATTTACAAATGGAATTTTCTGACTTTAAAATTCAAAACTCAGCATCATCAAGCAACTTTTTGTTGTGGTTAGCTGCGAAGTCGTGTCCGACCCATCGCGACCGTATGGACAACGTTCCTCCAGGCCTTCCTGTCTTCTACCATCTGCTGGAGTCCATTTAAGCTCACGCCTACTGCTTCAGTGACTCCATCCAGCCACCTCATTCTCTGTTGTCCCCTTCTTCTATTGCCCTCAATCTTTCCCAGCATTAGGCTCTTCTCCAGTGAGTCCTTCCTTCTCATTAGGTGGCCAAAGTATTTGAGTTTTAGCTTCAGGATCTGGCCTTCTAAAGAGCAGTCAGGGTTGATCTCCTCTAGGACTGACCGGTTTGATCGCCTTGCAGTCCAAGGGACTCGCAGGAGTCTTCTCCAGCACCATAGTTCAAAGGCCTCAATTCTTTGGCGCTCAGCCTTTCTTATGGTCCAGCTTTCACTGCCATACATTGCAACTGCAAATTTGATGAGTTCCCCATCTATCCCCTCATCCAAATCATTGATGAAGATGTTGAAGAGCACTGGGCCCAGAACAGAGCCCTGGGGCACCCCACTACACACTTTCTTCCATGTAGATGCAGTTCCATTGAGGACCACACGCTGAGTACGGCCTGTCAGCCAGCTACGAATCCATCTGGTGGTGATGCTATCTAACCCACATTTTTCTATCTTATCAAGTAGTAGGTTGTGATCTACTTTATAAAATGCCTTACTGAAGTCCAAGTAAATTATATCTACAGCATTCCTCTGGTCCACTAGTTTTGTCACTTGGTCAAAGAATGCAATAAGGTTTGTCTGGCATGATCTGTTTTTGACAAACCCATGTTGGCTTTTAGTGATGACTTTGTTCGCATCAAGGTGTTCACTGATTTGTTGTTTGATTATCTTTTCCAGAATCTTCCCAGGTATTGAGGTCAGGCTGATAGGTCTGTAGTTTCCTGGATCTATTTTTCCCCTTTTTTGAACATGGGAACTACATCAGCTCTCTTCCAGTCCTCTGGTAGTTCCCCAGTGTTCCAGGATCTTTGAAAAATATAGTTCAGTGGTTCTGAGATCACGTCTGCCAGTTCCTTGAGAACCTTGGGGTGTAATCCATCTGGTCCTGGTGATTTAAACTCATCTAGGCTGGACAGGTGCTCACTTACCATTTTCTTGCCTATCTTAACTTGTGTTTCTATTCTGTTTTTTATGGCACTGGTTTTGGTAGGTTGGACTGTTTTTTCCCTTTGTGTAAAGACAGATGCAAAAAACGAGTTAAATAGTTCTGCTTTCTCCCTGTTGCTTGTCACCTTCTTGCCACTTTCCCCCACTAATGGACCAATCATTTCCTTAACTTTTTTCTTGTTTCTTATATGTTGAAAGAAGCTTTTTTTGTTATTTTTGACTTTGGTCACAAGCCTTAGTTCATTTTGAGCCTTAGCTTCCCTCACTTCATTTTTGCAGGCACGGGCTGTTTGCTGATATTCTGCCTTAGTTATGTGCCCCTCTTTCCACTTCTTATACTTTGTTTCTGTTTCACATGAAAATATGTTTCAGTTTGGTATACTGGTTAAGTTACTGGCCTAGAAACCAGGATATAGTGAATCCAAGTACTGCCTTAGGTTTGAAAGCCAGCAAAGTGACTTTAAGCTAGACACACTCTCTCAGTCCAATGCATCTCACAGGGTTGTCATTGTTGTTGAGAAAATAGGAGGAGGAAGGAATATTAGGTATGTTTACCTTCTTGAAATCCTTGTGAAGTAATAGAGACAGGATAAAAATCTATTAAATAAATGTACTACTAGAATGCTCTCTTGAAAACAAATGGAAAACAGACTTCAAAACACCAATTTTTAGATTTCCTCATTGCTTCTCTGAGTAGGAGGTTCTCATTTTTCTTCTTGATAATCAAGCTTCAGCAGATAGACTTTAATTCTTATATTAATTTTAAACATAAAAATAAAATGTTTATAGTTAAAATAAGAATTAAAGCGCTTCATCTTTCCAATAATCTTTTTAAATTTTAGCAATAACCATAGCTTGTAGAAATCTTCTGACGTTTTCTTTGCAATATTAATTGCTTCAGCCTTTTTTGTTTAAGCTATAATTTTTGTTTCCAATGTGATGTGTTGTAATATGACCACTTTTTAAAATATTTATAGTTGTCCTTAAGTAAATAAAATTATGGTCCTAAACTAATATTCCTCTAACATTGCTACAAACAGTTCATATATTTATTCATACTAAACATCCAAATTATATCAGCCACATACATCTTACTCCCTCAGTTATGCTAAATGTTTTGCTGAGCATTCTGTTTATTCTCATACAAACATCACTTCAATCATACAATGCTATTATCACATTTAGCAACCAACCCTCAACTCCAAATTTGTGTAATTCTTCAACCTTTTATCATATACTTCCTATAAATGAACAAACTTAAGATAATCTCTCTTGTTCACATTCTGTCAGTTGAGAATGTGAGAGGCCAATTGAAAACCACATGAACTTCCGGAATGATATTTACCACTACTACTTAAAGGAATAGAATCTTGAAAGCCTGTCAACATAATTCTCCATATCAGCATATACTGTACCTACAAAAATTAAAGCAAAGTTACTCTAAGCTCTTTTTCTTATTTGGACCACAGAATCTCTTCTATAATGGACTTTTTCCTTCCCTCCTTGTTTCAAGGTCTATTAGATATTCCACCATGCTACCTATAATAGTATGTAAAACAAGATCTTGCCATACTGGGCAAAGAGATACTGCAAAGGAAATGGTAAAGTAAGAGACAGCATAGCCTGGAGCCAAATAGTAGGCAGGGCAAGAAGCTCGAAAGAGACCCTCCCTAGTCTTTCAGAGTGTGAGGGAGTTGAGGGAGCAGGAAAGAATTTTACTTCCATACTTGCAAGATTTTGCGAATGTAGATTTACAATAAAGTGGAAATAGCTCATCTGGTTGTGGTTCCTACCTAGTTTATCCTGTGAGGCCAAGACTTCCTCGCTCATTAGACTCACTTTCCCTTTCCACTATGAAATACACTGAGGAAAAATTATTCCCTATTTCTCCCCAGTAAATGAAGACAGTCATGTGCCAATTAAATTTAGCAGGAATCTTGGTAAACAAAATATTTTATAAAACTATAAAATTAATGATTATACATTTATAATAATAAATTAACTTTATGATTGTTATATGATAATTGATGTCATTCTGAACAAATATACAAGCTGTATGAAAATAACATCTCATCATTTCTTCTTTTTTCAGACAGAAACAAATGTTCTAGATGCAACAAAACATTCTATCCAAATAAGAAACATGATTTTTGCATCCCCAAAACTGTTAGTTTCTTGACTTATGAAGAACCATTAGGGATCAGTTTAGCCTGTCTTGCACATTCTTTTTCTTTGTCTACTGTACTTGTGCTTGGAGCATTTATGAGGCACCACAACACTCCCATTGTGGTAGCCAACAACCGGGACCTGACCTATACTCTCCTCATATCCCTCTTCCTCTGCTTCCTTTCGGCACTGCTCTTCATTGGTCAACCAGGAAGATTTACCTGTCTTCTCCGACAAACAACTTTTGGCATGGTCTTCTCAGTGGCTGTTTCTTCTATCTTGGCAAAAACCATCACAGTGGTTCTGGCTTTTATGGCTACCAGACCTGGATCCCAGATGAGAAAATGGGTGGGGAAAAAATTAACTAATTTTATTGTTGTTTCCTGCTCCCTGATCCAAGCAGGCATTTGTACTCTTTGGCTATCAATGAACCCTCCATTCCCAGATGTTGATATGATCTCAGTGACTGAAGAAATTATCCTGCAATGTAATGAAGGCTCTGTGACCATGTTTTATTGTGTCCTTGGCTACATGGGTTTCCTGGCTCTTATCAGCTTCATCACAGCTTTTCTTGCCAGGAAATTACCTGACACTTTCAATGAAGCCAAGTTCATCACCTTCAGCATGTTGGTCTTTTGCAGTGTTTGGTTGTCCTTTGTGCCAGCATACCTGAGTTCCAAAGGGAAATACACAGTGGCTGTGGAGATCTTTTCTATCTTTGCTTCGGGTGCTGGGCTTCTGGGATGCATCTTTTTTCCCAAATGTTATATCATTGTGTTTCGGCCAAATCTAAACAACAAAGAACAACTAATGAGAAGAAAAGAGTGATTAATAATCACTTTGTTTCATCCTCAGTCAAAAGTTTTTGTCTAGATTTTTGCATTTCTAAATAATATATAATATTCATAGAAATATCCACCTCAGATCTTGATTTATATATTTTTTCTTCATTTTCTTAACATCTAAGACAGGAGTAGGCAACCTTGGCTCTTTTATGACTCATGGACTTTAACTCCCAGAATTTCTGAGCCACCATGGTTAGCTCAGGAATTCTGGGAGTTGAAGTCCAGGAGTCATTAAAGAGCTAAGTTTGCCTACCCCTGGTCTAAGATTTAATTAAGGGGAAAGTATGCATCCTACTTCTTTATATCAGTTCTTGAGATATTGTCCTGTTTTTTCAGCATGTTTTCTGAAAAAACATTCTCACTTTGTTCCATTATTACGTGCTGATTAAAAGGAATCTCAGTAACTAAATTACTAGTGTACAATCATCTACCACCTTTCTGGAATTGGCCAAAAATCAGTTAGTGAGATAGAAAAAAGAATAAGTAAATGCCAAAGGAGGCTAGTGAATAAATGTTCTAATATTTTCAGGAGTCTGAATTTGATGAGTATTGTGAAGAAGTAACTGCCTTCAATAGACTCCAGGATTTTTAGTGAGAAGTGGCCTTCAAAAGAGCTCAAAAGGTTTAAGATTTAGATTTAAAGTCTACTCTATCATTTCTACTAATTCTGTAACCATCAACTATAAAGTATGGCTAGCATTCCTAAAATATAATCAACATAGGCAATATCATATTGTAGTGCTTCTCTTTGTCTCAGTGACAGCTAGATAGCTGTACAATTTCTCAGCAGCAACACTTTATCTCCATTCCTTATACAGTAGTTAAGAGGACTAGGCATCTTGCTCTCAGTTCAAAAAGGCTGCCAATCATTATCAGTCAGTTAGTTATAGCTCCACCATTGCTACAATTTCAAACAGATATCTTCTTTACAATTCAGCTTTGTCTATCTCTACAGATAGATCAGAATCATCCATCTGTACAATTTATGCTCCACTCCACCTCTCAGAAGGAACTCAAGCTGCACTTGCATCTATGGGAATGCAATGTGAGACATTGGCTATTATATCCTAGGAGCTCAGTATTAGCCATTAGACTAGCCTATAGACTGGCAACAACTTAAGGTATTCATGTTAGTTGATAAAATAATAGCAAGGTATTATTCTTTATTACCCAAATGTGATTGGACAGACAAGGGATTTGTATCCAGTGCATAATCTCTCAGTATACATACAAGCAAAAATAATGATCATAATTATAATAAAAATATATTCATCATAAATCATAAGATACAACACTTTGTGATAGTCATAGGATACTAAATAAGCAATCAACATAAATCATAATAAGATACTAAATAAAACAACTAATATAAATCATAAGATACAAGCAACAAAGTTATAGTCATAAGAAGATAAGGAGATAGGTAATAGGGAAGATGAGAAAAATCATAGTAATACAGCCCTACTAGGTAGTTTGACGGTGTTGTGGGAATTAGTTTTTTAGCAGAGTGATGGCATGGAGGAAAAACTGTCCTTGTGTCTAGCTGCTCTGATGTGCAATGCCCTATAGTGTCATCTTGAGGGAAGAAGTTGAAACAGTTTACGTCCAGGATGTGAGAGGTCTGTAGATATTTTTACAGCCCTGTTCCTGGCTCGTGCAATATACAGGTCCTCAATGGAAGGGAGGCTGGTAGCAATTGTTTTTCTGTAGGTCTAACTATCTGTTGAAGTCTGTGTCTATCTTGTATGGTTGCAGTGCCAAATGACAGACTCAGTAATTCTTTTGTAGAACTGTATCAGTAGCTTTTGGGGCAGTCTGAGCTTTCTGAGTTGGCGCAGGAAGAACATTCTTTGTTGTGCTTTTTTGATGCAATTTTTGATGTTAGGTGTTCATTTTAAGTCTTGAGATATTATAGAACCTAGAAACCTGAAAGTCTTTACTGTTGATACTGTGTTGTCTAGTGTCAAAAGAGGTGGTAGAATAGGAGAGTTTCACCTAAAATCTACTATTATTTCAACAGTTTTGAGTGTGTTCAATTCAAGATTGTTCTGGCTGCACCACAAGGCTAGTTGTTCAACTTCCCATCTGAATGCAGATTTGTCTTTTCTCAAATGAGACCAATCACTTTTGTATCATCTGCAAATGTTAGTACTTTAACAGAGGGATCCTTTGAGATGCAGTCATTGGTATAGAGAGAGAAGTAGAAAGAGCACACAGTCCTCTGGGGGGGGTGCTAATTGTGCAAGTATCTGATGAGATTTTGTCTAGCTTCACCTGCTGCTTCCTGTGTATTAGAAAGCTTATGGTCCATTTACAAGTATGGTCAGGCACGGCTAGCTGAATCAATTCAGTTAGAAGAATATCTGGAATGGTGGTATTGAATGCTGAGCTGAAGTCTACAAAAAGGACCCTTGTATAGGTCCTTGAAAATTTAAGATGTAGGAAGTAGTGCAGAGCCATATAAACAGCATCATCTGCCAATCTATTTCCTCTGTAGGCAAATTGGAAGGGGTCTAACAGCAGATCCGTGATGATTTTCAGGTGGGCCAGCGCTAACCTTTCAAAGGTTTTCATAATTACAGATGTCAGAGCAACCAGTCTGTAGTCATTCAGTTCCTTGATGGAGAATTTCTTTGGCATTGGGATGATAGTAGAGCATTTGAAGCAAGAAGGAACATAATACATCTCTAGTGACTTAAGATGGGTTGGACAACACAAGCTTTGAAGCAAGAAGGAGTTACCTTGTCTGGGTCTGGTGCTTTTCCAGGCTTTTATCTGTGAAATAGACTTGCACATCATTTTCTGTGATCACCAGAGGGGGGGAAGGGGGGTTATAGGAGGTTGAAGGAGTTCATCACACTTTTCCCTGGTTAATGAGTCTGATTGGTCCAGGATTCTATGATCACAGCCAACCACAAACTTACCCAACTAATCAAGGGCTCTACTGTGATGGCTTCCCTGGATGCTTGTAGGACAAGGAAGGGCTGGCTCCAGGGACTTCAGAGGGAGGCAAGGAGGAGCATCAGGAAGATACCAAGGCCTCCAAGACAGAAGTGAAAGGGATAGAGGAAGAAGTGAGGCTGGAAGTCCCAAAGGAGCCCTCAGGGGAACAATCAGATGAGAGTTTGGCTGGAGAGGAAAAGGGAAAGATGTAGCTGCAGCTAGAGGATTTGGTTAGAAGCACATGGTGAAGAATCACAGCTGCAACCCATGAATAGGGCTGATAAAGAACTGCATCCTTCACTGGATGTCAGGATGTAGAGTTGAAGAGAGGGAGGCTCAATGGAGCTCAGCAAGGGTAGTCTTGCCCCTCCTAATGAGTTTCACCAGTGCATGCCTACTTAGTCCAACACATGGAGCAACACAATGTTAGAAACAACTGCCCATTTTCTCTGCCATGAGTGTGCTCCAACTCCATGACTCTGGTTCTCATGACTTTGAACCATGCTTTGTGTGAGCTCATGTTTGGACTTTAGACCTGCTTCTCGGACTTTGGACCTGTACTTGGCTTGGATTTACCATGTATGGACTCTGATCTGTGCCTGGATTTTGGACTATGCATGTGTGGACTTGTGGACTTGTGCCTTTGCCTGTGGACTTTGTAACTCTGCCTATGCTGAGCAGACCTGGACTCAGTAGAACTTTGCAGTTGGTATGAGTGGGAAATACTAACCGGGGCTTGTGGTTCTCAATGAAGTCTTTAAAGCTCTCCATGTGTGTGGACTGGAACAGGACACCTACACATATCAGAGGACACACACAACATCTAGTCTATCTTCAGATCATGGCAATGAACTTTACCCCTTGACATGCAGATCTGACTGCCATAGAGTGTTGAGATATGACCCCTCTCCCATGTAGAAAAGGATCTATTGAAGAGTCCATTCCTGCACCTCTAGTGGGCAGTTCATTCAAGACTCTAGTCACCACCTGGAATAAAGAGACAGAATGCCTAAATAGATTAAATCAGAGTGGCCTCTCTAATTCACTGCAATCCTTTGGTTTATTCAAGAGGCCAGGGAGATAAAGCAATCTAGATAAAGCAACCATTTGAAGACTTGCACAAGTATAAGTACATGTATGAATACACAGTGGTAATTACACTAGCAAAAAGAAATATTTTGCACTCTTATTGCATTGACAGAATGCCATCCAGCTATCTTTCTTAAGATGATTCATTCCCTTGAGGCAGTGGTGAGATTTAAATACATGAACATGGTGACCTGGTGTCCATGCACTTCTGGTGGACCATTCTGGGCCTAGGACTCCTCCCCAGCTCAGAACAGACTTCCTAAAGTAGTGTCCATGCATATTCAGTGGGCCATTCTGGGACTGGGATGCATTCACGTACTCCCGGTGGGCCTGGGAGTCTCCCTGGCTCAGAATGGACTTCCAGAAGTGGTGTTCACACACTTCCAGTGAGCCATACTGGGCCTTGCGAAAAAGGGCTAGGGCATCAGCCTGTTCACCAAAGTCAACAAAAAAATAGCTACCGGTTCTACTGAACCAGTGCAAACTGGCTGAATTCCACCACTGTGCATTTGGTGGACAAAAACGATTCAGATTTGTGAAAATGTGAACTTCAGATGGACAGCATCAATAGATAAGATTGGGATCTCATCTAATAAAATGAATTTAGAATATTTTAAGTCTTCAAGTTCCAAGGAAATGGATAGCAACCTCTTGAAAAAAAATTATTTATATACTGTTTAATTGAATTGATTCATTTCTCCACCAGCTCATAGATGCAACTCTAGGCAGCCAACAACACATTAAATAAATAGAGCAATATCAACAAAGCATTGAAAGCTATTATAGTTCCCTGAAACAAACTCAAAAAACACACAACAAAACAATGACATCTCATGGACCATCTAGACTCCTGACTACTATGCCTTGGAACACATGTAGATTGCCCATGTTTATTAAAGGCTGGCAGGATTGGTACCAATCTCAATAGGGTTGGAATTCTAGAGGGTGAGGACCATGACCAAAATTAGCTGTAGTGCTTTTCAGTTGGATTATGCTTATGCTTGATTAAAGCTTCAAATGAAGTAGTAGGAGATTGAATCTGAACGTTATCAATCTCTGACTGACAGAATATTTCTGTTACCTCAAAATGAGGTGTAGTATGTCCTATGATCAAGAGGCCTTCATCTGATCTGACTGTTTTGGACAACTACAGATCTATCACCAACATTTCTTTTCTTTGAAAAGTTAGGGAGAAAGTGATGGTACTTCAACTTCAAAGGTCTCTAGAAGACCTTTAGGTTTAGGTGAGGATACAATAAAAGAACTATATCAACCTTGGAGAGACCAGGATCAGGGATTTCCTTACTCTCTCAGCTTTCATAAAAATACTAAGTGCCCAGAGACTTGAGATTCTTTCTGAGCTTCTCAAAGTCCATTCTGATAGCATTATAGATGTTTTCTGCAGATTATTTCTCCTAAACTGTATTAGCAGGAAATTTCCTTTGTCAGAGAACTAGATAAAAAGATATTATTAATTTCTTCTGTTCAATTGAAGTAAGTGGGGTTTTGTTTTTTGTTTTTTTTTCATTTTGAATATCTAAAATGCAAAGTTATAAAATAGCTATCCCATTTTTATATTCTTCTCACTTTTGAAGAAATTAAGCACTGATTTTGACTAAATAGTTTAAAGCCCCATCCCATTTATTCCTTTTTAAAAAGTAATTTCCTATTTATACTACAATAAATCATTTGCTGTTCCTAATTTAAGTAAAGTTTGGTCTGGCCATGCTAACTTCTTATCAGCCAGTCAGTTGCAGAATATCGTCTCAAACAAACCCATGAACACCTCATCTCTGGGCATCATTTCTTTGCCCACTATCACCATCAAATTGTTCCCAGAACCTGAACATAGCTTTCAATCACTCTCATATTCCCCATTCATGATTCTTACAAAAAAAAAATCCTAGTTCCTATGAGAATAGGAGAGAGAGAAAAAAACCCAGATGATTTCTGTAGGACTTCCCTAAGGGAAACTGAACTCTGATTTAATAATCATCTTCTTGTTTGTGCATGTAAATTACTATTTTTAATTCTTCTTTTTCTCAACATCTCACTGAATTTCAGTGTTCATTAGAAAGATTAATAAAAAAGGGTTAATGTAAGATGTTACTTCTCTTTCTCTTAAAATATCAGTACAGTTTAGAGCTAGAGAGAAACATGGTAGGCTTAGGGATGAGTAAGGATCCCCAAGTCCAATCCTAGACAAACTACCGCTCATATTATAAAATGTTAATCACAAAAATGCTAATGGTCATGCTGTAAGAACAAACAGAGCATCTTTGAAATCTGCCCTTGTAATAGGGATGGCAGCTCTACTGGTCTGGCTGCTAGTGCTGCTCCCTCATGTGGCATGCAAAACTCACAGGTGCAGCATCCTTCACCCATATCCTCCATATCACAAGTATCATCAGCCAGGAGACCTTATGGTGGGAGGCATTCCATCTCAAATTGCTCCGGTCTCAGATGAAGTCACTTTCGAAGAACACCCCCCTCCAATATTACCTGAACAACATGTGTAAGGAATGGAATTATTATTATTATTGGTTTATATTTTCAGATATTTCTGATTGCTGAAATAATCCATCAAAGAATAATAGATGATTGACTGGGGTCAATATAAGTAGATGCTAAGAAAAGCATTATTTTCTCAGAGAACATTATGCATGGACTTATAGGGAATGGGGAAGCCCATCTATGTGGTGATATTCTATGTTTAAAGCACGCTTACCAAATCAGAGCATTGCCACCTGAATGGGCTTCCAAGTTTCCAATTCTCCACTATTGCTGTGGTGATTGGGAAGGACTCCTTGGTGACATACCCACAGCTTGAGGAGGGCTGATTTAAAGCTCTTTTACTTTTTTCTTGCACAATTGTCCTTCAAAGTTGTCTGATAATGAATATTACTGAAGCATATTCAATTGTAAATATGTTCTTATTAATTCATATACAGAAGGGAGATCACTTATAGCAGCAGATATATGGGACAAGTTGGTGAAACTAGCTTGCTGAATTCCCCTTATATATATATATATATATATATATAACTATTGATGAGAATGTAAGAATGGTAGAATATCTTTCTGATGTCCAAATCTCGTTGTAGTGGCATTCCTAAGAATTACCAGCACATCCTGGCTTTGGCATTTGCAGTAAAGGAAATCAATGAAAACCCACAAATCCTGCCCAATCTCACCTTGGGCTTCCATATTTATGATAGCTACAACAATGCTAGAAGCACCTATCAGGCCACCATGCTACTTCTATCAGCAACTGAGAGACTGGTCCCCAACTACCTATGCAGCATCAAGAATACTGTCATAGCTGTTATTGGAGGACTGGATGCCCAAATCTCTTTTCCTGTGGCAACTATCTTGGATATCTATAAGATTCCACAGGTAAGACATCATTTCAATGTAAATTTCATGCTACGTTCAGTTTCACAAGGCAACGTCATATTGAAATGTTAAATATATTGAGGCAGAATGGGTGAAAAAAATATCCCCCTGAAATTTCTAGAGTTGAATAGTCAGAAATCATCCATTGAGCTTGCAAAACCCTCTGAGGAATTCTTTAAAAAGTGAGCTCTTATTTTTAAGAATTTTAATGTTTTAACTCACCTATTAAAAAGCTAGCTGGAAGAACAGACAATTCTGGGAATAAAACCTAGTTATTTTGATTTTACAAGATTTATTCCAATTACATAGATGGTAGGGTATGCTAATAATTCATGGGCATTAATGGCAAGAATAGTATCTCAAACACATTATAAAGGAAGAGAGAAGTGGCAGAAGGTAAACAGCATTATTGTTTGAGTACAGAGAATGGAAGAGGAATAAAAAGGAGACAAGAAGCTAATTGATTCAGTAGACCTATGCTACAAGTCAACAAAGAGAGATGAGGGGGGAAAGGATATAGACTGGGGGAAAAAACCATCATAGTACAAGAAAACACCAATCAGGCTTTAGAGAAGACAAGGAGCACTGCTCAGAAGTGTTGAAGGAAAACTGCAATAATTCAGAGAAACTGGAAAAACTAAAAGGCACACTAGCTCTCCAAGTCAATCTCTTTCAGCATTAAAAAGGTTTCATTTGACATGGTGAATTCCAGAATATAATCCAAGTATCCAGTTGCTTCCAATGCTAATGCAGTCTCAAGAGTTTATCTAGAAATAAACTTAGTACAACCCGATACAAGACTTCAAAAAGCCATCTCTGGGAATTAGAAAAAAAAATCATATCTCCCCTTTGTTCTTACGAAACAAAAGATGTTGCAAAAATAAAACTTCATTGACCAGTGCAAATCTAAATGGTTCATAAGTATCTCTGAACTAACTTTTGTTTCACCTTCAACAGAAGCATAAATTGAACAATTTAAAAATTCAGGATGTTCATCTATCCATCTAGATATGACTAGATATACCTGTACATGAGGGCAAATTTACTTTTGTCTGGAAAATAAAATGCTTTTGTTTTGAAAATATGAAGCACCAATTACCCATACCTTATGAATGTACTGCTTGGTTTTAGATGAGGTCAGGTTCCATAATATTCTATTAGAAATTACTCCTCATCCATAGCAACACTGAAATTTAATTCAACAGACCTCTAATACTATTTTTGTTGTTATGCCTTTTAGAACTACAAAATCCAGGAATAGAAATTCAGGGAATTCTCATCTCAGCAAGGCAGGCAAAGCTCTCTTAAAGGTTGGGATAAAATGAAGAATTAGTACATGATGATCACTACGAAGACTTGAAAGTGTTCTCTAGATGCTGCTCTTATCTTCTTTTCCTGTTCCTGTCTAGCTTATTTGTGGCTCTGCTCCAATAATGAATGATAAAACCCCAGGCCTTTCATTTTATCAGATGGTTCCCCCAGAACCTCTTCAGCATAACGGGATTGTCTCTCTGCTCCTACATTTTAATTGGACATGGATTGGAATCCTCATTATGGATAATGAGCTGGGAGAAAAATTTGTAGAAACAGTGATTCCTCTTTTTTCCAAAAAAGGGGTTTGTGTTTCTTTCGTTCAACGAGTTCACAAATTAACTGATTTCAATAGACTTGATGGCATGCTTGAACAGGGGGCAAAAATCTATGATTATGTAATGGGTGGTAAAGCTAATGTATTGATATTCAATGGAGAATCCTTTTCTATGGGCTATTTCCTATGGCTACAATATATTCCAAATATAGAGGAGGTGAGAAGTAAACCAAAAGGTATTGTGTGGATAATGACTGCACAGATGGAATTCAATTTAATCCCTTTTCAACGTGCTTGGAGTATCAAAATAATTGATGGTGCCCTTTCCTTCACAGTTCATTCCCCTTCTCTGCCAGAGTTCAAATCATTTGCTGAGAAACAAAACCCCTTCAGCGCAAAGGAAGATGGATTTATCAGACAGTTCTGGCAAGAAGCCTTTGACTGTATATTCCCATATACAATTTTGAGTTATGAGCATGAGAATATTTGCAATGGAAAAGAAAATTTGGAGAGTCTTCCTGGGACCTTTTTTGAAATGGACATGACTGGCCATAGCTACAGTGTCTACAATGCTATTTATGCCATAGCTGATGCCTTACATGCTCTGTTTTCTTCTAGAAATGCTGACAAGTCAGTGATTAATAGAACAGGAAGGAAAATTCATAATCAAGATGTCTGGCAGGTAATAGATCTAATTTTTCATTTTTCTTGACTCCATTCCTTTAATATATCATAATGTACATATATTTTGTATGTGTATGTGCATTGCATATCGTTTAGTGAAAAGAAGGATTAGGGGTAAGATGATAGCAGTATTCTAATATCTAAGGGGCTGCCACAAAAATAAGTAGATCAACCTATTCTCCAATGCACCTGAAGGCAGGACAAGAAGCAATGGGTAGAAGCTAATCAAGGAGGGAACTAACCTAGAACTACGGAGAAATTTCCTGTCAGTGAGAACAATTAATCAGTGGAACAGCTTGTCTTCAGAAGCTGTAGGTACTCCAACACTGAAATTATTAAAAAGAGATTGGTCAACCATTTGTCTGAAATATTATTGGCTTTCCTGCCTGAGCAGGGGATTGGACTAGAAGACCTCCAAGGTCCCTTCCAACTCTATGATTCTGTTATATTGTATCTATAGCTTTACTTCCTTTCCTCCTGAATCCCCCATGGAAATATATCTGTCCATGTATGGTTGTATGATTGTCTGACTCCAAAAGACAAAAAATGTCCAATCATTTTTTTGGAAGTATAATTCAAACTATTAGGGAAATGGTTCACATTCATTCTATTTATCTCTTTTTGAACCAACAATATTTTGGTTTCATCTACTTCGGGAAAGGGCATATAAATCCAAATGAATAAATCTACTAATCCTTTGACTCATGTTCTCTTTAATTTCACAGGACAACCTATGGTCCATTGGGTCATTTTTTCCCCACATACTATATAGCCTTCTACCATTTCCTACCCCCCTCAACCTTCAAAACATCCCCAGTGCAGATTTCTCCTTTCCCCCCCCCCTCCTCAGCTTACCCATGGAACTACCTGCCATTTTGCTAGTAGCCAAGGGAGCTACGACTCATGTGGAAAACTATATCTCCATTCCCAGTTAAATATATCTCCAGAGGCCCCTTTCCCTAGGGAGAAAGAGGACTCACCTAATAACCCTTGGTGACTCCCAGCCAATCCTACCTCACTAGTATTCCTAAAGAGTTAAGGGTCCCATCATTTTGTAAGTTAACCCATTTGAGCTACCTCAGTTCAATAATTGTTACCCTGTACTATCAAATTTTGCTCAGTTGAAAGTTATAAATGAACAAACACAAGAGTTTTTGTAGTGTAGATATAACAAAAATGAAAGTGCCTAGAAGACAATTCAAATGTGTATTTTTTTGTTTTGAAAATTACCAGCATGGAGACTGGCAATTTAGTCTTTCCAATATCTTGCTTTTTTTTTAAATTTAGCTCCACTACTTTTTGAGAAGTGTTGCTTTTAACAATAGTGCTGGGGAACAGATTTTCTTTGACCAGAACAGGATTCTAGCAGCTGGATTTGATATTCTCAACTTGATTGCTTTCCCAAACAAATCTTTTCTTCATGTGAAGGTTGGAAGTGTGGATCATTCAGCTCCCCCAGATAAAATATTAACTATCAGTGATGAGATGATTACATGGCATAGTGGGTTTAACCAGGTAAACCTGAATTACTATTCCTGAATCTGAACTAGGACTAGTTTCTCTAGTCTGATATCATTGTTTTATATTGGGCATTAGTAAATTCATACATCAAGTTATTCCCCCATAAGCAATTTTAGAGCCCATCATCAGGCCCAATTAACTGTGGCATAAAGATGACCCTTTAATAGTATTTGGGGGGAAATAGTGAGCCGACATGTCCTCTTGATGCAATCTGGCTCAGCCCCAAGCCACTGTGAATTGAGTTTACACCCATCCTTAGTTATTCTGATTTTTAAGCAGTGCTTGCAGGGTTTTTTTCAAGTACTAAGAGATGGACATTATTAATAGATAAAGCTACTAATTGGAAGCGCTATTAAATTCAAAATATTTAATTTAAAAACAATGAGATTTGACTGAGTTTTATATGTGGGTAATTCGGAAATCAACCTCTATTTGGTTATAAATGACAAACACTCACAGATACAGAACTTTTATTATACACATTAGAAAACTACAACATTACATTACTTTTTGACATAATCTCCATTCAAATTAAGGCACTTGTCATAACATCTTACAAGGTTTGAAACTCCTTAGTAGTAGTCGGTTGGCACCAAATCTGGGTTGGGGGAGTGATCAAAAACATCCTAACGGAACTGCTTCAAAAGTTCTTGGGTATATTTAGCAGTGTGCGGGCGGGCATTATCGTGAACCAACACCACACCGGAAGTGGTGCCATAGAAAATCCCACCAAATGTGAAGATGCCAAAGGAGTACTGCTAGTAAAGTTCATGGAGCGTGATTCGACCATCAGTTCAGATGTCTACTGTGAAATGTTACGAAAACTCAGATGAGCCATCCATAACAAGCGCTGGGGCATGCTGATTTCCAGTGTGGTGTTAGTTCACGATAATGCTCACCTGTACACTGCTAGACACACCCAAGAACTTTTGAAGCAGTTCCATTGGGATGTTTTTGATCACCACCCCCCATAGCCCAGATTTTGCACTTAGCGACCATTACTAAGGAACTTCAAACTTTGTAGGAAGTTATAACAAGTGCCTCAATTTGAATGGCGATTATGTAAAAAAGTAATGTAATGTTGTAGTTTTCTAATGTGCATAACAAAACGTTCTGTATCTGCGAGTATCTGTCATTGATAACCAAATGGAGGTTTATTTCTGAATTGCTCTCGTATTATGACCATTCTAGTTGAAAAATGAGTTTCAAGTTATTATTTCTGTTACTAAACTCAGAAGGTGCCTGTGACAAATTCTCATATTTTCATATTTATGTACCTGTTGAGTCAAAAAACTTGAATATACCTACTCCAGAATATAATTCTCCTTAGGCTACAAAATTTGGAATTAAGCACATTTGGAAATAAGCAAACATTTGCTCTTTGGACAAAAAAAATCATTTGATTTCTTCTCCAGGAGCCTTGGTGGAGCAGTGGGCTAATGCCTCCTTAAGTAACACCAGCTGCCTGCAATTAGTGCAGGTTCGCATCCCACCAGGCTCAAGGTTGACTCAGCCTTCCATCCTTCTGAGGTAGGTAAAATGAGGACCCAGATTGTTGGGGGCAATTAAGCTGACTTTGTAATAATGCCGCTTGGGTGGGTGTGTGTGAAAGCCCTAATAAGCAGGCATATACATAGAATGAAGGCTACTGCTAAGCTTGTAAGCCGCCCTGAGTCTTCGGAGAAGGGCGGGATAGAAAAAGGAATTTAAAAAAAAAATTTTTTTCCTTTATTCCCAGGTCCAGCCGATTTCTGTCTGCAGTGAGAGTTGTTATCCTGGTTTCAGCAAGCAGGTGAAGGAAGGGGAGCTGTTTTGTTGCTATGATTGCATTCCGTGCCCAAAAGGGAGGATTTCAACTGAAAAAGGTATGAAAACATTGCTCTGCTCCCATCTAAACAACCTTTACTACATTTTGAGTTATTCAAAGTAATAGGAGGCTCTGATATTTTGAGAAAACATTTCCAATAGCTGGTAATTGTTGCTTTAGACAGTGCAGTATTCAAGCAGTTTGTTAATTAAAAAATAAGAGTTTCCTGATTATTTTTTAAAACCAAACAGAGAACATTTTTCTATTGAATTTAACGATCTGGAAAATTATGAAATAACTGCAAAACCACGTATTTTTAATATTGTTTCATTCCTTAGTAATAGTATCTGCAAGGTCTGAGGAAGATTAATACCCAGGCCACCTGCACTTTCCTTAGCTATTGTAGAACAGTGATTAATAAACAAAGTTCTAATAAACTAGTAAAGAGAACTCCACTATATTTAGCTGAGAGTTCTGTAATGTCAATAAATATAATGGATGGAATGAAATGTGTATTTGCTCAGAACCACCTTTTTCTGAATCAATCTACCCAATTAATATTATATTTTAAATAAAATATATATTTTAAATAAATATTATATTTTAAATAAATTCAAAATGCTGCAACTTTGGTACATTTGAGGACTGATCAGAAGTCACTTTTTTCAGAGCTGATTTAACTCTGAACAGTTGCTAAATGAATGGTTGTAAGTCAATGACTACCTGTTGGATACATATACTGTGTACTAATACACTCAAAAATAAAAGGAACAGATTTGTTATTCTAATGCTTTACTATTATTTGTCCTTTCCATCTCTGGAGATGGAAACCCACATATGGATTTTAATGATAAAATAAAAAATAAAAAAATTAATAACATATCAAACATTAAATGCAGAAAACAAAATTTGGGTCATCGGGTTTCCAGACACTTTTAAAAACTCAAATTGTTCTATATATTACAATGTCATGCTGTAGAGTTATACAGAATATTAATGAGAATTCAATCTCATTTCTTATTTTTTTCAGACAAAAATGAATGTACTAGATGCAAAGATAAATACTATCCAAACAAAAAACATGATTTTTGTATTCCCAAAACTATTAGTTTCTTGACTTATGAAGAACCTTTAGGGGTCAGTTTAGCTTGTGTTGCTCTTTCTTTTTCTTTATCCACTGTTCTTGTACTTGGAGGATTTATGAGGTACCACAACACTCCCATTGTCATAGCCAACAACCGGGACCTAACCTATACACTCCTCATTGCTCTGCTGCTCTGTTTCCTTTCGGCATTGCTCTTCATTGGTCAACCAAGAAAATTAAATTGTCTTCTCAGACAAAAAATGTTTGGAATGGTTTTTTCGATGGCTGTTTCTTCTGTCTTGGCAAAGACCATCACAGTAGTTCTGGCTTTTATGGCCACCAAACCAGGATCCAGAATGAGAAAATGGATGGGGAAAAAATTGACTAATTCCATTGTTATTTTCTGCACCCTGATCCAAGCAGGCATTTGTGCTATCTGGCTGGTAATAGGTCCCCCCTTCCCAGATGTTGATATGATCTCAGTGACTGAAGAAATTATCCTGCAATGTAATGAAGGCTCTGTGACCATGTTTTATTGTGTCCTTGGCTATATGAGTTTCCTGGCTCTTATCAGCTTCATCACAGCTTTTCTTGCCAGGAAATTACCTGACACTTTCAATGAAGCCAAGTTCATCACCTTCAGCATGTTAGTCTTTTGTAGTGTTTGGTTGTCCTTTGTGCCAGCATACTTGAGTTCCAAAGGGAAATACATAGTGGCTGTGGAGATCTTTTCTATCTTTGCTTCGGGTGCTAGTCTTCTGGGATGCATCTTTTTCCCCAAATGTTATATCATTGTTTTCCGGCCAGACCTGAACAACAAGGAACAACTAATGAGAAGAAAAAAGTGATTAATAATCACTCTGTTTCACCCTCAGTCAAAAGTTTTTTATCTAGATTTTTGCATTTGTAAATAATATAGAATATTCATAGAAATATCCATCTCACATCAGTTATATAACTTTTCTCCATTTTCCAAACAATCAATGATTTAACTAAAAGGAAAGTATGCAGCCTCCTTCTTTATATCAGTTCTTGAGACATTATCCGTTTTTTTCAGCATCTTTTCTGAAGCACATTCACTTTCTGTTCTATTATTATTTACTTGATAACAACAGCTGCATTACTAATATACCAGGGGTGTCAAACTCACAACATCATGTGACGTGTCGTGATGTATTGTGACTTTTTCAGCATTGCTGGAGCTGGGGTGGGCATGGTTTCGGCATGACACATCTGGCCTGTGGGCCGGCAGTTTGACACCCCTATAATATACAATCATGTACCACTTTTTTGGAATTGTTCAGAAATCAGTTGGTGGGATAGAAACATGAATAAGTAAATTTTGAAGGAAGCCAGTGTATAAAAGTTCTAATATTTTCAGGGATCAATTAGTGGCTGGATGATTACACCACAGATTGGTGAGCTTACTTGAGCAGGAGAATTGTGAAGAAGTATTTGTCAACAATAAACTATAGGATGTTTAGTGCTAAATGGCTCTCAAAGGAATGCAAAAGATTTAGATTTAAATTCTAACCTATCTTTTTCACTAATTCTGTATCAGCTATGAAACACAACTAGCATGCTAGAATATAGTCAGGATGGACAATCCTATATTATCAATAATGTTTGTCCTTGTCTGCGTGACAACCTGACAGTTGGGCAACTGCTTAGCAATGCCTTTCTTCCATATGGAGGATCTATCATCTTGCTCCCAGATTCAAAGAGACTGACAGTCATTATAATCAGTCAGGTAACTACAGTTCCACCTGTAATGGTACGAGTGAAAGACCTTGTGAGATGTAATTAGGGTATGGTCAGAAAATAGACCATTGATCGTTATCAGCCAGTTAGCTACATCTCTACTTTCAACTTCAAAAAGAAATGTAAATGCAAATGGATCTTTTGGCTACAAGTCTGCATCACCTAGCATTACAGATGGGTCAGAATTATCTCCCTGTACTCCCCCCCCTTACTTTCTCAGTAGTAGAGAAAATGTCACTTGCAGCTATGGCAACTACAATATGGCACACTGGTTACTGTAGCCTAGATGTTCTGTCTTAGCCTTTAAACTGGTAACTGCTTAACTGTATCCTCAGCACCAATGCTCCATGAATTTTGCCCCTTGATCTGCAAATCATTCTCTGCCTTCTTGACAGTTTTGAGCTATGACCTCTCTCGCTAGTGGGAGAGGATCTGTTAAAACAGTGGACCGTGATGGATTCTGTGAGTATTCAGAGGAGTCTTGGGGATTTTCCTGCATCTTTGGTGGGCAGTTCATTCAAGATTCTAATCTTCTTGTGGAATAAAGGGACATTGAAAGTGCTTAACTGGATTGAATCACAGTTATCTCAGATCCACTATGACCCTTTCATTTGCTCAAGAACTCGAAAGATAAAACATGCTATAGTGCCACTTGAAGAAGACTCATCTCACTGATACAAGTGTATGTATGTCTAAATAGTGATAACTACAACATCAAATAAATAAATATTGTCACCCTTATAAAGCTGTATAAATACCACCCAGTTGATTTTTAAAGGTGGTTCATTTTCTTCTAAAGAAAGAGAAGTCTTCCCATAAAGTAGCAGTAGAACATAGACTCTGACTGAGGGATTATTTCTATCACCTCTGATGGAATTGTAGTATGCCCTATGATCAAGAGGTCTTCTAGTCAAGCTATCTGACTGTTTTGGACATCTATGGAACTGTCTCTAACATTTATTTCCTTTCTCCTTATGGAGAAAGTGATGTATCTCAACTGAAAAAGGCCCTAGAAGAAGCCCACTTTTCATATATAAAGTAGTATTACAGCAGGGTCACCCAAAACCCCTGATTATGTCAAGAAAATGATTAATTTCTGCTGGTAAAATTTAACATTCAGCATAAAAACCCCTATCTGAATACATTCAGATATCTTCTTCCTTTGGGTCTCTATGTGTTTGCAGTTACTTTTGAAGAAATCAACTAGTCATCTAGACTGAATTGTTTATGACTCCATACATTTTATTCCTGTTTAATGAAAAATAATCTTCCTATTTGCACTACAATAAAATGATCCCTTAAGAAATTAGATGATGGGATTTACCAGAGGGAATATTTGAAAAATAAACATCTGTTCGAATACGGTTAAAGGAATAGAAAGATTTTGGATATAAATGAAGATTAATTTAAGAGGGATGAACCCCTCAAGTAAAGTAATACAGTATTTTTTCTTTCTTTTTTCTTTTGTGTTTTGTTTTTTGACATGATAAATATAAAAATGTTGGGATGGTTTTTATAAAAGAAATGTTTTCTTTGTTTTTTTGTGTTTTTTTTAAGATATGAGAAATATAAAAGTGTTGGGATGGCTTATATGAAAAAAAAGACTTACCGGTAAATATCTCAAGTGTAACTAATTTTGAGAAACTTTTAACCAGTAAGAATGCTTTGAATATTGTGGGGAAAACAAATTTAAATAAGAATTTTGTAAACAGGATCTATAACAAGGCAATCAAGATGATCAATTAGAAAAGAAGCTTTATATTGATGTGGTTATTATTTGTAGAAAATGTCTATATTTAATTGTCATTTATTCAGATAATAAGAAATGTATTAATTTAAGGTTGGCAAAAGAAAATATTATTGGAAGAAGAGAAAATCAAGCAAAGTCAGTGCATGGACTATAGAATTATAGAAATTAATTGTTATTGATTGTTTTTAAATACTAACCCAGACAACATGCTGTTTACCAAATATTAAGGTGATTGTGTTAAAAATCAACAAAACATTTTTTTTAAAAAAATGATCCCTTATTTACATAAAATTCAGGTCTGTCCATGCTGATTTCTTTGATCATCCAATTTCTATTATCAGCAAGCCAAAACATCAAAACATGCACAAGTTTCCTTTTGAAATGTCTGTGTTATGTACATATTAATTCACATACAGAAGGGACATCACTTATACTAGCAGAGATATAAGATAACTCAATGAAACCAGCCTGCTGAATTTACTTATTTGCATAACTACTGGTTAGAACGTATGAACTGGTAGAATATCCTTCTCATGTGCAACTCTCATTGTACTGGTCTTCCTAAGAATTACCAGCACATCCTGGCATTTGCAGTAAAGGAAATCAATGAAAACTCACAAATCCTACCCAATCTCACCCTGGGCTTCCATATCTATGATAACTATAGCAATGCTCGAAAGACTTACCATATCGCCATGCTACGTCTATCAGCAACTGAGAGACTGGTCCCCAACTACCTATGCAGCATCAAGAATACTGTCATTGCTGTTATTGGAGGACTGGATACCCAAATCTCCCTTCCTGTGGCAACTATCTTAGATATCTACAATATTCCACAAGTAAGACATTGTTTCCATGTAAATTCTGTGCTATTTTTACTGTCCTACTTTCACAAAGCAATTTCATATTGCAATTTTAAATAGTTTCACAGTAGCATCGGTAAAAAAAAGCTCTTGTAAAATTCCTAGAATCAAATATTGAGAAATGATCCATTTAGCATGCAATGCTACATCCATTTATATGAAACTAAATCCCTTGAACCTAGCAGAATATGTATCACTAAAGATAAATAAGAGTTTTCTTATTAACTCTTTAACCTTTGTATGATTTCTTTTATAATAAATAGGGCTTATAAATCTCACTTCTTTCATTTATTAAATGTAAAACATGGTGGGGCGGGAATTAGTTGTTTCCTTACTGATATCTTCATGAAGTGAATCTAAAGTTGTAGGCTGGCACTAAACAACAATCTTGATGGGACAAAAATGGTATTTAAAGTTTATAGTTTAGTTATTTGTTCAAAAGTCTGACTCTATTTTAAGTTTAAAAAATAGCCTAAATCAGACGTGTCAAACACAAGGCCCGGGGGCCGGATCCGGCCCACGAAGTGGTTTCATGCAGCCCGTGAAGCCATCCTGGAAACAGTGAGGGAACGGCCCCCACTGCCTTGGCCCTGGCCCAGAGACCCTCCTTCTGCCAGAGACCCTCAGATCTGTCCCACTCCTGCCCAGGCCCCCATAGGCACCCTTGATGCGAACGATGTAGAGCTGGCCACGCCCACCCAGTAGGCCATACGCACTCCAGCCACGCCCACCCAGTAGGCCACACCCACCCTGGCCAGACCCACCCGGCCCCCCAAGGGCAACCACAATGCTGATGTGGCCCTCAGTGAAATTGAGTTTGACACCCCTGGCCTAAATCATACCATCATATTCAGTAACAATATGGTTCATTTTTATGGATGTAACATGTTCATAAATATTACAACTGGGATTTGTTAACCTAACTTTATCATTAAGTGTGTAGTTTAAGCTAAGGAATGAGATGCATCTGAAATCAGTATAAGATATAACACTCATTAATTTATGATTCACTGATACCAAAGAAACCATTCAGCAAATTAATGTGCATTGACATTAGCATGATTTTAAATCCTTCACAGTAATAAATTCCATGGTGAACTCAACCACATACAGTATTCTGTTTCCTTTAATCTAGGTGAATCAAAGCTCTGAATGTAGAAATAATTTTGCTAAATTTTTTTGGGATGCGGTGGCTCAGTGGGTTAGGATGCTTAGCTTGTCGATCAGATGGTCGGCAGCTTGGTGGGTCAAATCCCGAGTACCGTGTAACAGAGTGAGTGCCTGTTACTCGTCCCAGCTTTTGCCAACCTAGCAGTTCGAAAGCACGTAAAAATGCAAGTAGAAAAATAGGGACCACTACAGTGGGAAGGTAACAGCGTTCCGTGTGCCTTTGGCATCTAGTCATGCCGGCCACATGACCACGGAGACGTCCTCGGACAAGCGCTGGCTCTTCGGCTTTGAAACGGAGATGAGCACCAGCCCCTAGAGTTGGAAACAACTAGCACGCAAGTGCGGGGGAACCTTTACCTTTACCTTTTACCTATTATGAGAAACTGTTGCAGAAAAAAATGTACTTTGTATATATAAATTTTAATTACATATTAATATGTAATTAAAATTTTTAGATATACAAAGTACATTTTTTTCTGCACATGTAATCCCCAATTACATATGAAATTTACAGAATAATGTTAACAACTGTTTGGTGGAACTGATTTCCAAATTTCCCTTCATACAGGATCTAGGGGAGGAAGGCAGATCTAACAATATTCATTACAGATTGAAGGTCAAAATAGCATTTTTCACCTGGGATTTCAGATATAAGATTAATTTCTATGGAAGACTTGATTATAATGCAGTAAAATCAAGATCCTTACAACTCTTACATTATTTGGTGGAATAAGATAAAAAGAGCAGTGAATCTTTGAAAGCATAATTAATCTTGTAATTTTTCAATCAAATACCTTCAAAGATTTCTCTGTAATACATTTTGGATATATCCCTTTAAAGCAGTAAGGAAAGGGGAGAGGAAAGGGCAGCACAATTTTATAATTTACACAGAAATTATAATGCGAAAGTTGTTCTTCCCCAACTAAAATATAAAATCTTTCAAGAATTCTTTGAAAAGTAAATTCATTTTCTAAAGATTTGAGAGTCCATCATGCACTCTGTTCAGGTTTCCTAGGCTGAGCCCTTATTAGAACAGCTAGTTAGAAAAAACAGATAGTTTTTGGAATAAAATCTTCTTATAGCAAAAAATGTTTACACTATTATTCCCATTCCATAGATAAAAGGATATGATAGAAAGATATACTGTAAATAGGTAATAATCTAATAGCATGAAATGTCTCTTAATTCATTATAAAAGGACAGAGAAACAAGAAGAACAGGTTTAGTATTTGAATGACAAGAATGGAAAAGGAATAAATAGGAGACAAGAAAGAAATTAGACCAGTAAACTTATCCTACAAGTCATTAAACATTTTTCAAGAAAGATGAGGAAAAAAGTATATGGACTGGGATAAACAAACCATCTTCCAAGAAAACACCAATCAGATTTTGGAAAAGAAGAGGAGAATTTCTCAGAAGTATTAAAGGAAAGCTGCAATAATTCAGAGAAACTGAAAAGCTAAAAACTGTACTGGTTCTCCTTTGGATCTTTGTAAAGCATGAAACAGGCTCAGTTTGATATCTTGAATTCAAGGATAGAATTCAAGTACAAGTCTCAGTTGCTTCTAGTGTCAAGGCATGAATGTATGTAGAAATAAAGGTCATCCTGGTACAGCCTTCTCGGGCTGCCCGCGGCTTAGCTGTGTGTTTTTTCGCCCGAAACAGCGCCAATCAGCTGTTCGGGCGAATTTGAAGCCCCCTCCTCGGGAGAAGAGGAGGGGGTGAGGCCCCAGGTAGGGGTAGAGTTCTCCGGGGCCGCCTGAGCTTGGAGCTTGGGCGGCTGAAGGATTGAACTCCCCCGAAGCCTGGGTTGCTCCCAGCTGGCCGGCGTCTTTGCTCCGGATTTCTTGGAGCAGAGCCAGGCGTCTGCGACCACCCCTGCCTGAGGAAACGACTATGGATTAAAAGGAGCAGGCAGAGCGGTACAAGAGGAAAAGGTGAAGAGGATTATTTTATTTTACTCTCGAGCTTGATGGATTTTTTAAACTTTAAGTGAAAGTGCGTCACAATTGAAAGTGAAAGATGGCGGCTAAACCTCCCCCTAAAACTCTTCGGAGTGGTGGATCTTCTCCGGTGCAACAATCATCATTACAGGCGTTGCACCCTCCTGATGTATTGACACCGAAGGACTTACGAGATGCTCTGGATAAACATGCCCAGGTACTTTTGGAATCAATCAATCAATCAATGGGTGATAAATTTGCACAGATGGAGGAGAAATTGGAGAAACTGGAGGAGAGAATAGAAGAGAGGATGGAACAGAAGTTCAGCGTGATGAAGGTAGACATTTTGTCTTCAGTGCATAAAGTGGCGGAATGTGTGGATGATTTGGATGAAAAAGTGGATGACTTGACTCAAAAGAATGCCATATTAGAAGCAAAAGTACGGGAGAATGAAGATTTAAGAGACAAAATGGAAAGGGAATTAAGTCTTGCTCAATATTACCAGATGCAGTTTGCTGTTAGAATCAGAGGCTTAAAAGAGAATATTAAGGAAGATTTAAAGCAGCTGGTTTCTGAGGCTCTCGAAGTGGTATTGAATCAGCCAGCATCTGAAATAAGAGAAGCTATGGATAAAGTGTTCCGTGTGAATTCATGGATTGCTAGACAGAGAAAGCTACCTAGAGATGTGGTGGTCTACTTTGCAAAAAGAGAAATTAGAGATGAAGTTATACAAGCTGCCTATGATGCTAAAGTTGTGATTGCTGATCAAGAAGTCTTGGTTTTAAAAGAAATTCCTCCAAAGATTTTAAGGAAAAGGAAAGACTTCACATTTCTTGTGCAAGAGCTTAAGCAACGAGATATAAGGTTCAGATGGGAGATTCCAGATGGGTTGATGGTGATGTATGAAGGCAAAAGGTACCGGCTGATTACTGTGAAGCAAGCGCGTGATTTCTATAATAACGTTTTAAAAGCAACCCCATTAACACTTCTGGAAGCTGTAAAGGGATCTGGAGAAGGAGAACATCAAGAGGTTGAAGTAGAGGAAAACGGTGCTGGAGGAGATCAAGCTATAACTTCTTTGGATGATCCTAGAGAGCAAAGGGTAACGCGTGCTGCTTTAAAACGAGCAAAGAAAATAAAAGAACAAGACCAGCAAAAGTCTTCGGAATCTTCACAACGTACTCATAGCCAAGCAGTGGGAGGAGCACGGCCTAAAGAAGATAGTCCTATCAAAGCAGTGCTTCAAGAGCTTTGGGAGGATATGCATGGCAACTAAATTTTTGACTTGGAACGTTAATGGACTAAATTCACCACAGAAGAGAAAGAAAGTTTTTCAATATTTAAAACAATTCAAGATAGATGTTATATGTTTGCAAGAAACGCATATTAGGGCTATGGACCAAAAGCTTTTATTGAACTCAAGACTGGGTACGCACTTTGTTGCCTCTGCAATGAATAAGAAAAATGGAGTGGTTGTTTATATTAAAAGTGCCATAACAGCGGACTTAATTGAAGCAGACAAGCATGGAAGATACGTACTGATAGACTTGTTGCTAGAAGGCAAAAAGACGCTTTTAGTTGGACTGTATGCCCCTAATCAACAACAACAACAGGCTGACTTTTTTAGTTTACTTCATACAAAGCTTACCCAGTTGGATTATAAATCTTTTATTTTTATGGGGGACTGGAATGGTGTTTTGGATGTACAGATGGATAAGGCTGGAGCTTTTAAGCGCATTCCAAGTCATGCTAGACTGCCTAAATCTTTTTTTGAAATGAAGGATGACTTGGAACTGCGAGATATTTGGCGTGAGAGACACTTGCAGGAAAAGGATTATACTTTTTATTCTGATAGACATCAATCTTTTTCGAGGATTGATTTTATTTTGGTGACTAATGACTTTTTTTTGAGGACTAAAAAGGTGAAGATTTGTGCAAGAACTATCTCTGATCATAGTCCAGTTTGGTTAGAGATTGATAAGGAGAAAAGAGACAGGCGCTCGTGGCGCGTAAATGAGAATTTGTTTAGAAATCAGAGAAATGTGGAAGAATGCAAACAGCGGATGAAGGATTTTTTTGAAACTAATATGAACAAAGGTACCTCTATGGATATGGTGTGGGATGCTAGCAAGGCCTACATGAGAGGGGTGTTGATATATATGAATAATAAACATAGACGTGCTGTGGAAGCTAGGAGGAAAGAACTGGAGAATGAAATAAAGGAAAAAGAAAAGGCTTTGATTTTGAACTCAGAGGATGTGAAGACTAAGGAGGCTATTAAATTGTTAAGAGGACAATTTGATAAATTAATGGCTGACCAAGTGGCAACCAATCTGCGGTTTGCCAGGCATAATACTTTTTGCAACGCTAATAAACCAGGTAGATGGTTAGCTTATAGATTGAGGAAAAAACAAAGGGCTTCTAATATAGACAAGATTGAGTATAAAGGAAGGGTTGTGTTTCAACAGGACCTTATCAAGGACGCTTTTGTGGATTTTTATTCTAAATTATATGCTAAGGAGAAAATTAATGAAAAAGACATTAATATATATTTGGAGAATGCTAGCATCCCGGTTCTTACGCAAGTACAAAAAGAAGGGATTAATCAATTGATTACAGAAGAAGAAATTGTTACAGCAATTAAGGAATTGAAGGTGGATAAAGCACCAGGTACGGATGGTTTGACTGCGGCCTATTACAAAAATCTACAAATAGAGATGATAAAACCGTTAAAGGAACTGTTCCAGACAATCCAGAGGGGGGGAAAGGTGCCACCGTCTTGGAGAACAGCTTTTATTTCCTTGATTCCGAAGGAAGACCAAGATGCTACTCAAGTTAAAAATTACAGACCGATATCGCTTTTAAATACAGATTACAAGATATTTGCTAAGGTTTTGGCTAATAGACTGATGAGGGTTCTGCAACAGGTGATTCATGGGGACCAAACGGGGTTTATTAGTGGTAGGCAAATGAAAAATAATGTGAGGCATATAGTTGATGTGTTAGAGTTTTTGGAAAGGAACAACCAGATCTCTGCGGCGCTAATTTTCTTAGATGCTGAAAAAGCTTTTGATCAATTGAATTGGCAATTTTTGTTGAAAGTTTTAGACAAAATGGATTTTGGGGAAAATTTTTTGCAACCGATTAGGGCATTATATCAAAAACAAACTGCCCGAATTATAGTTAATAATAGCTTGACAGAAGCATGTAATATTGAGAAGGGCACAAGGCAAGGGTGTCCGTTATCGCCCTTGTTATTTGTGTTAACATTAGAGATATTATTGGTTAAAATACGGAATTCGGAAAAAATTAAGGGGATACAAATTAGAGATCAGGATTATAGATTGAGAGCATTCGCAGATGATCTGGTTGTTACAGTGACCCAGCCAGAGAACTCTGTTGTGGACCTGATGGAGATAATAACACAATATGGGAAGGTTTCTGGATTTAAAGTTAATACACAGAAAACCAAAATTTTGGTCAGAAATATGACAGTTTTGCAAAAGGCTCTTTTAGAAGGACTAACTGGATTTGAGATTGTTAAAAGGGTTAAATATTTGGGGGTGTTTTTGTCGCCCTCTAATACAAAGTTATATAAAAATAATTATGAAAAACTATGGGGGAAAATTCAAAAGGAATTGGAGAATTCGGAAAAATTGCAATTGTCTTTGTTGGGACGGATTGCAGCAGTGAAAATGAATGTCCTGCCTAAATTTTTATTTCTATTTCAAATGATACCGATTCTTAAGAAAGATTCTAATTTGGAGGAATGGCAGCGAGGTATCAATAAATTTGTGTGGGCAGGGAAAAAGCCACGAGTTAAACTTAAGATTATGCAGGATACTCGTGAGAGAGGTGGGCTTAAAATGCCCAATCTTAAACTATATTATGAAGCTGCTGCATTAGTAGGAATAAGTGATTGGATTAATTTGACACAAGAGAGATTATTAAATCTTGAGGGCCATGATTTGTTGTTTGGCTGGCATGCATATTTGTTGTATGACAAGAAGGTAGACAATGTGTTTAGAGTGCATATTTTAAGACAGGCATTGCTGAGAGTTTGGAAGAAGTACAGACATAAGTTAGATTGCAAGATACCACTGTGGGCAATTCCAAAACACGCAATAGAAAATATACATGCTGGTTTCAAACATGATGTGACTACGTACAAGGAGATCCTAAGTTTGGAAAGAAATGTCTGGTGTTTGAAATCATATAGCCTCTTGCGAGAAGGGAAGGTTGTTCAAAACTGGTTTCAATATACTCAGTTACGGGCCAGGTGGAAAGAAGATCAGAAAAATGGTTTTACAATGACTGATGAAAATTTGATAAAGCAAATTAGAAACCAGGGACCAGCATATATTAAACGGATATATCTTGCGTTGATAGAGATTGATTCAGAAACAGAACTTGTTAAGGATTGTATGATAAAATGGGCC
Source organism: Vipera ursinii (assembly GCF_947247035.1). NCBI lineage: Eukaryota > Metazoa > Chordata > Lepidosauria > Squamata > Viperidae > Vipera > Vipera ursinii. The sequence continues at coordinate 20,310,864 of NC_139517.1, read as the reverse complement.
CAAAACATCCAGGAAGTTTTTACAATGGACACGTGGGAAAAGATTTGGGTGAGGAACGTAAAATTTACACAAGCTCAAAATCTAAGAGAGAATTTTTACAAAATGTTTTATAGATGGCATTTAGATCCTAAAAAGCTCGCAAGTATGTATCCGAATTATCAGCCTAAATGTTGGAGGTGCGGTGATGAAGATGCAACATATTTTCATATATGGTGGACATGTAAAAAGGTTAAGGCCTTTTGGATAAAAGTTTGGTGGAACATGCAGAAGCTTTTTAAACAGAGGATAAAGTTTTGTCCGCAACTTTTTTTGTTGGGAATAATTACAGATGCTACAGTTGTGGACACTAAGTTGATGTTGAATTTAATTACGGCAGCAAGACTCTTGATAGGTCAGTATTGGAAGAAAGAGGAATTGCCGTCTATAGAAGAGTGGACTTTAAAGGTTTCCGACCTGGCAGAGATGGCGAAGATTTCGGCCTATTTGAAAGATCATTTGCAAGAACGCTATATTATGGAATGGAGAAAATGGATTGAGTTTATCCAGAATAAGTATAGGGTTAAGAAGTTTTATGTAGCATTTGAATAAGTCTTCTTTCTTTTTTCTTCTTTTTTTCTTTTAGTTTTTTTTATATATATATATTTAATATTACTAAGGTTTGTTTTATCCTATATAAGCTAGAGAGTGATGGATTTTATAGTTTATAGTTGTTAGTATATGATTGTTTATGATTGGTTTTTTTATATATACCTTGTATTTAGCTCTGGGAAGTCGGGGGGGGAGGGGGGGAGGGGGGAGAGGTAGGGGGAGGGTGAAGGGAGGGGGAGGGGGGTTTAAAGAAAAATTGTATGTTAAAACTTTTCAATAAAAAAAAAAGGTCATCCTGGTAGAAACCTTAACAGAACCTGACACAAGAGCTCAAAAAGCCATGTTTGGGTAAGTTGAAAAATCAAAGCCATGTTTTGTTCTTAGGAAAACAAAGATGTTGCAATAAAATAAACCTCACAAACATCTGTAAATCTAAATGGTGCATAAATATCTGAACAGTTTTGCTTCATCTTCAACTGAAATAGAAATTTAACAATTTAACTTTTTATCAATATACAAACTACAAGGTTCATCTGTGCATCTAGACAAAACAACTACTATAAGTATTCCTGTGCATGTGGATGATTATACGTGTTTTTTCTATATTTTGAAAATATAAAGCACTAATTACCCGTACCCTATGAATCTACTGCTTGGTTTCAGAAGAGGTCAGGTTAATATTGTCAATTGAAACAAATTAAGTATTGTTAAATAAAATAAATTTTGCATGCCAATTAAATTTAGCAGGAATCTTGCTAATTAAAATATGTTATAAAGATTATAAAAAATCTAATGTTTATAACTTTATAATCATAAATTAGCTTTATGATTATACTATGATGAAGAGGCAATGCTGAACAGTTTTACATAACCTGCATGAAAATACCATCATATCATTTCTTTTTTTTTCCAGATGGAAATGAATGTTCTAGATCAGGGGTGTCAAACTGCCGGCCCGCAGGCCAGACACATCATCCGGAAGCCGTGCCCACCCCATTGCCAGCAATGGCAAAAGTGTCCCGATACGTCTCGTGACATCACGTGACATCATGAGCTTGACATGTCTGTTTTAGATGCAAAGACAAATTCTATCCAAACAAGAAATGTGAGTTTTGTATTTCCAAAACTATTAGTTTCTTGACTTATGAAGAACCTTTAGGGGTCAGTTTAGCTTGTGTTGCTCTTTCTTTTTCTTTATCCACTGTTCTTGTTCTTGGAGCATTTATGAGGTACCACAATACTCCCATTGTCATAGCCAACAACCGGGACCTAACCTATACACTCCTCATTGCTCTGCTGCTCTGTTTCCTTTCGGCATTGCTCTTCATTGGTCAACCAAGAAAATTAAGTTGTCTTCTCAGACAAAAAATGTTTGGAATGGTTTTTTCGATGGCTGTTTCTTCTGTCTTGGCAAAGACCATCACAGTAGTTCTGGCTTTTATGGCCACCAAACCAGGATCCAGAATGAGAAAATGGGTGGGGAAAAAATTGACTAATTCCATTGTTATTTCCTGTTCCCTGATTCAAGCAGGCATTTGTGCTCTCGGGCTGGTAATAGGTCCCCCCTTTCCAGATGTTGATATGATCTCAGTGACTGAAGAAATTATCCTGCAATGTAATGAAGGCTCTGTGACCATGTTTTATTGTGTCCTTGGCTATGTGAGTTTCTTGGCTCTTATCAGCTTCATCACAGCTTTTCTTGCCAGGAAATTACCTGACACTTTCAATGAAGCCAAGTTCATCACTTTCAGCATGTTGAACTTTTGCAGTGTTTGGTTGTCCTTTGTGCCAGCATACTTGAGTTCCAAAGGGAAATACATAGTGGCTGTGGAGATCTTTTCTATCTTTGCTTCGGGTGCTGGGCTTCTGGGATGCATCTTTTTTCCCCAAATGTTATATAATTGTGTTTCGGCCAGATATGAACAACAAGGAACAACTAATGAGAAGAAAAGAGTGATTAAAAACAGTCTGTACTTTCTTTATCAAATGTGCATCTTGATTTCTTTGTGGTGTGGTGAATATTAACTAACTCTTAGATCCCAATCAATATAAATTAACAATACTTTCATTTTGGGATTTCCTGACTATATAAATCTGCTTTAAAATGTATATTGGTAAGTCAATAGAAGAAACTACCAGGAGAGAAAGAAGAAACAATTTGGTCAACAACTAGAATATAATACAGTAAAATAAAACAGTCAAGATAATATAAATAAAATATGACTAAAATCTATAAAAGCAAGCTGAATCACTAAGTGTATAGTCCTATAAAACCCTAATAATGTATAAATTAACAGAACCTAAGATCTGTTTACACTGAGCTATAAAATTATGCCTGTAAGCTTGCTTATTTATTTGATTGTTTGTTTCTAGAAACTAGAACTAGAACTCACATTCTCCTGGTTTTTGGCTTGATATCAACCACTACACCAAAGGGGCTGAATCTGTAAAATGTATTAAAAGTTTTGATTATTCTAAAAATTTTGGACTTACGTACATTTATGCTATAAAACAATAAAAATAGTATACTGTACAATTTGCAAAACCTACTCAAATTATATCTAAAACATACAAAGTACAGATATTGTACCATACAATTAGTCAAACAGCTATTCCCTTTCAAAATCTATGGACAATATAGCAATATTTCACAAGAGTCCATTTCTATCAGATGAAAAAGACCACACTACATCAATGGCCTGAGTAATTTATTCTTAATGGTATTTAGACAATATGCATGATTAAAGGGTCAGTGGGTTAGGATGCTAACAGAGTGAGCGCCTGTTACTCGTCCCAGCTTCTGCCAACCTAGCAGTTTGAAAGCACGTAAAAATGCAAGTAGAAAAATAGGGACCACTACAGTGGGAAGGTAACAGCGTTCCGTGCACCTTTGGCATCTAGTCATGCCGGCCACATGACCACGGAGACGTCCTTGGACAAACGCCGGCTCTTCGGCTTTGAAACGGAGATGAGCACCGGCCCCTAGAGTTGGAAATGACTAGCACACATGTGCGGGGGAACCTTTACCTTTACCTTTTTACAGAAAAAATAAGGAATTGTTTCAACTGACCAATTCCAAATTGATCCATCATTATAAGAGCCCATCATTATAAGATATTTTATATTTCCCTTCTGAAACAGCAGAATCTACCAGGTACCTGGGGGAATTGGAGGGGGAGATAGGTGGGTGAGCCCACTGCAGTATTCCTGTGGTTGGTCATAAGATGAATGACTGTGCAACTAGGTCATAAGTAACATTCAAGGGGTCTGCTGCAGTATGCAACTAATCATAAGTTGGGGACCACCTGTACAAACATGTGAAGATCATAAATATGAGGATTGATCAGAGAGTTATTTTTTCATTCCCATTATAACTGCAAATGGTCACTAAACAAGGTGGTCATTAAGTAAGAAGTATCTGTAATTTAAATTTGTGCCCTCAAGGACTCCAGCTGTAAACTGTGGAGGAACAGGCTAGGCCATCTTCAAGCTACCAAGAGTTACCTCTCCCTCTGCTGCTCATTCCTGCATATATCTTGGACTTCCATTCATCCATTAATCCACCAGCAGGCTGGCTGCTATAGATTCAAGTGCTTCGAAAAGTCCTCTAGCAACACATTTTGAGAGTGGACATAAACCTGACTGCCTTATGAATGCCATTCCAAAGATCTTTTCACAGTAACGCATATAGGTTGTCGAGAAATTTGAACAACTTGTGCCCAATAAAGCAGCTGTTCGAAGATTGGAAGAGTTAAAATGATTGACCCCAAATTTGTCTTTCATTCTATTCTCCTGCTCAAAATGGCTGCCTCCTTTTTTTCTAAATTTGCTCTGCATGGAAGATAATTTGTCTCAGCCTGAGATTAGGCCTTACTTTCATACTGAATAACCCAAAACCAATTCATCTTGTGTTAGGGCTGGAGCTCCATCAGTGCATCAAGTTAACACATTCTATTTTTAAAAAATCACTATTAGAAAAGGGAGAACTAGTAACTGAAATGGGATTCTCTCAATTCTCATCTCTTTGGACAATGTTTTCTTCCAAATTTTGAGATCAAAGCCTATCACATTTGAAGATACATTAGTATCCTCTGCCAAAATCCAGAAATGAACCTTCTGTACATATTTAACCATGCAGTTGCATGTAAATATTTAGGCACTATTAGTCAGATTTAATGTTTCAAACATTAAACTGACCAATACTTTTGCTTGATGATTAGAGGCAATGTCATTTCATATATGGCAAAACCCTGTTATTTTTCAATTGTCCTATAGAGAAATTGCTACTATGGATTGCTGACTATCTTGCTCTATAATTATGTAAAGTAATTTTCCTTCTTCTCCAAACCTCTGTTGAATTTCAGTGAACAATATCAAAGTTAAAAATAAAAATAAGGATGTTATAAATATAACCCACACAGTTTACACTTAAAGAGAGTGAGTGGGAATGTGTACTTGTATATTGCACTTACTAGGATTAATTGCATTTTTCAGTCCCCTGAGAAATACAGATTTGACTCATATAAGCCTGCAAACAAAACTAAGAGCACTGCAGATGAAAATAGATGGATCTGTGTATTGAAAGAGGATTTGTATTTGTACTGAGGATGTTAATTTTAGTGATTTTGCTGGTGAGTTTTTTTCCAAATATGGTAGGCAAAGCTCGCACAGTAAAATGCATTATCCGTGATCTTCATCCTCCACTTCATAAATATAATAAGCAAGGAGATCTTATCCTTGGTGGTGTACCTACTCTTTCTGGCTTGGTCCCAATGTCAATAGCCTTCAGAAAACAACCTCCTGTGCGATTGACTGAAGACATTCTGTAAGGATTTAAATTTTTGGATGTGTTTATTTGGCTTTCTTATGTCCTTAGAGGAATCCACTGTAGAGCTCCAAATAAAGTCTGGGGTACTGAGTACCATCCCATGCAAGATGTGTCGCTAAAAGATTTATTCATCAAATCTGACTATTTTAACTCAGTCTGCAAAGCATGTTTTTAGTGTTAAAGTAATATTAAAGAGGGGGGAAATGAAACACTAAAGGGAACATATTTTAGGACATTTGTGTAACTTGTAACTGAATATTCTTCAGTTTGCTCCTTTCCTCACTTCATTCTGTTACACCACAGATTCCCATTTTGTCTGTTCTGCTCACCTTGTGACTCTAGTGACTCATTTTTTTTATTGCATTGAACAATTCATATATCAGCTATTTCTACTATAAATAGTATTGCACAAGCATTATTTTCTCTTCAGAGTCATAGGAGTGTTCCCTATGAACATAGCTGTTAAGTACTGTCATACAGAAATATAATCTATTGACATCCTCTGTTAAATCTATAAAATTAAGTCTACTTAATTTTCTGGATATTTTAGAATTTTTTAAAAGAATAACAGAGTTGGAAGGGACCTGGAGGTCTTCTAGTCCAACCTTGTGCTTAGGCAGGAAACCCTATACCATTTTAGGCAAAAGGTTGTCAAATCTCTTCTTAAAAGCTTCCAGTGTTGGAGCATCCACAACTTCTGGAGGCAAGTCCTCTGGTGATAATTTTGAGTTTATTAATGCCAGACAGCAAAGTTGCTAATAGTCTTTTTTTAGCTGCCTATTTTTCCATTTAGAACTTCTGGGCTGCTCATGTTTTCTTATCTAAAGACACCTTGAAGTGAAGAGTTTCTTCATATCTTCCCTTGGGATTGAATGAAATTATAGAAAGTCAAGAATAAGGCAGATCCTCAGGAGAGAAGAAAAAAGATGTTCTGCACATAAATACCCCTTAGTGCCATTGTATCTAACACAGCCATGGCAAAATCTTCCTAGTTTTCGTCCCCTTTGAAGAGCAATATTTTTCCCAGCAAGCAAATAGGCATTTAAAAAAAATAAAAAAATAGAAAAAAATAAAATAAAAAAAAATAAAACCACATAATTTTGTAAGAAATTTTCTTTAATGAAAATATGTTATAGTTTTTATATGGAATTACTACAAGCTGTAAAGATCTATTGCTCATGGGAGCAGTTCTCCAGATCCCAAGGCTCTACCTAAAGATCACTTATCTTAACCATGCTTATGCACAATATGCTTTCTTTTGATTATGAGGAGATGGTGGCTACAATTGTAATATGGTTTCTTTCCTTGCTGCCTCAGGAAAGATAACAATGTTGTAGTAATATCCAAATCACACTGACAATCATGGAAACAAGCAATACAAACAACTGAATATACATGGTACATAGAAGATTTTTCTGTAAATGCTAGCCATCTTTCTGATATCAAATGTAACTCCTGTTATAGCCTGATACCTAAGAATTACCAGCACATCCTGGCCTTGGTATTTGCAGTAAAGGAGATCAATGAAAACCCACAGATTTTACCCAATTTCACCTTGGGCTTCCATATCTATGACAGCTATGACAATGCCCAGAGGACCTATCAAGCCACCCTGCTCCTTCTATCATCAGAAGAGAGGTTGATTCCCAACTATATATGTGACCACCAACACAACCTGATAGCAGTTATTGGGGGTCTTGACTCCATTGTTTCTCGTCCAATAGCAGCTGTTTTGGATATCTATAAAATTCCACAGGTAGGATAATTATCCATGAGAAAGCTGGGGATATATATTTACACATTTTTTGTTTATTTGTATTAAGCAAAAATGCATGATTACCTCTTAACTGATGTCAGAGTTCATGGCATCAACAGAATCACAAAGAATATATTTGAGGGGCTTTTTTTTAAGCCTTCTGCTTTTTGCTGTACATAAAGCCTATCATCCAATTCTAACCTATCCAAGGCAAAACACAGAATATGTAAGTATTTTAAAGTTTTTATCCAATGGAATTTGTATCCATTGCATTTTTTGGTTGTCAAGAATTCTACATATTTTGTGTTCTCTAGAATTTGCTTTAAGAAATTCAACAGGATTCATTGTGGTCTTACCTATAGTTAATTCTTACCTATAGTTTTTTCTGGGATTTATGCTATATTTCTAGATAAATCTCTACTTCTTTCCATGAACCACTTTCTGAATAGTGCTCAGTATTCAGAAAGATCCTTTTCAATCCATTTTATTTCATGATAAAGTACCGGCTGAGCCAAGAGCTTGGCTCCACATGTAGCATGGCTTGGCTGCCAGTTGACATAGCTCTGGTTCCTGTTAGAAAGTGCTCCTTCTGTATAATTTTCCAGAACCAAGATCAATAGTTTTAATGATCATACATGTGAACCACAATTAGTAGGATACTGCATTTAAGTCTTTCATCAGTTGCAACAATTGATTATTTTGTGGCTTATTATTGTAGATAAACTTCATATGCTCTATTTAGTATCTACCTCAAAACCCTGTCTGTGAAAAGAACTCATTTTCCCACACTGAATATTCAAGAGAATTAAGGCATTTAAATTTAAAACTGTGTCTATTTCTAGATGAATATTGTATCAGCAATTTTTTCTTCTCTACCAAATAATTTGGTAAAGCCCATTTATACCCTACTTTTTCAGAAACAGGAAAGTGTAATCCAGGTTTTCTATTTTGTTGTTTTCTTCATTAAACTGATCGTTTTCAGCCAGGTATACTCTATTTACACATCCAGCCAAGCTTACCTTTATCCAGCTTATATTCAAAATCTTAATATTACCTGGTGCTGTTTTCTTTCATAATTTAAAAACTGCTTTTCACATTCCATCATTCTGTTTTTGATAGGATATTTAGAATGATGTCATTATAATAAAGTTAAAAGTATATCTTTATAAAAATGTCAAAATATCAAAATGGAGAACCAGTTTGATCTAGTGGTGAAAGCATCAGGCTAGAAACCAGAAGAGTATGAGTTCTTGTCCTGCCTTAGCCATGAAATCCACCTGGATGACTTTGGGCCAGTATCTCTCTCTCCAGCCCATAGCATCAGGCTCAGGTAATTAAGCCTGTGGTTCAGTTCCTGTTGCAACCCAATTCAGTTTGTTTGGGGGAAAATGGAACTGTGCTTGCAGCAAAACAATAGAAAAATAACAAATATAGAATTGTAAAATTATAGCAATTGAAATTAAATACATCTAATTCAGGAGAAGTTACACTTGACAAGTTCTCTGTACTGTTAATTATCATTAACAAAACAAATTCCTGATGACTTCAAGTTACTAATCCATATAAGTCCAGATAGGTAGAACTAGCAATAATTATTGCAAAAGATTGGATAATAATAATAATAATAATAATAATAATAATAATAATAATAATAATAAAGTTGGAAGGGACCTTGGAGGTCATCTAGTCCAGGGGTCAGCAACCTGAAACAGTGAAAGAGCCACTCGGAACCGGTTCCCTCACAAAAGTAAAAACTGGGAGCCGCAAAAAAATGTGTGCACTTGCACGTACATGCGCGCATGCGCAGAACAAGGTTTGCCTGAAGAGTGGAGCCAAGGCGAGATATGCACCTACCCTGCATATTTTAATTGATTGGTTGAACTTTTTTAGTCCCACTTTTTTTTTTGGACTGCACATGGCAGAGGACTGGGAGCCGCAGGAGATGGCTGAAAGAGCCGCATGCGGCTCCGGAGCCGCGGGTTGCAGACCTGTGATCTAGTCAATTAAAGAAATAGAACTATTGCCTTCTTTTGGTCAAGTTTAACAAGGATGCCGTAATTATCAGATGCACTCAAAATTACTGTTCTTCCACAAATTTTATTTTTGTTTCAAATTTCCCAATGTTATTGCTTCTGAATTTCTGTTTTACAGAGAAAATAATTTCATTTATACATAATTAGAAAATTTAGAATATACAAACCATAGAACAGAAGCAAAAAAGCATGTAAATTGGCTCAGTCGATTGATATGCTAGGAATTTAAATAATATTGACTAGGTTCCAATTGATTTAGTGTTAGATGGTTAGGCATACCATTTTCCTGACCCTAAAAAACCAATATAAAGGATCTGAAATCGATATTTAAAAATTACTTTAGAAATTTAGGAAGCTAGAAATAATCTAATGTTAGAGAATAATATTAAACTGTAGGGAAATCTAATACTGTGTTATGCAGAAAATATTAAAACTTTCCCAGTGATATTTTTTAAACTTGCTATGAAGAGTCTTAAAAAGAGTTTGAGGGGTCCTTGGTGCTTTTTGAGCTTGGTTTGAGCTGTTTTCTTGCAGACCTTTCATTACCCAAAATAAGTAACAGCATCACTATAGGAAAACAAACAAGCTCAGAGAGCACCAAAGACCCCTCATTTCAATTCTGAGCTACAAATGTTCTTTTCTATCAGTAAAATGAGTTTGCTTAAGCTTCCTGTACCATTATTCTATTGATGAGGCAATTATTACTGTTAGCATTGTTATTTTCTATTTTAAATAATAAAATCAGAAACTATTAGATCCCTGATTTCTAAGTGCATCCACTAGAATGATCCCACTGGCTTCATTCTGATTCAGCCTGGATCTAAATTAATATTTATTCCACTAACCAGTACATCTCTGTTACAATTTCTCCTTTTGTTTATTACAATTTCTGAGACTAGGACCCTCCACTGTTTACCTATAACTTGTTAGAAGCTGCTTTCTGAGTTGAAAGTACCATTTTTTTCTACTGTGGTTAATTCTTATCATATCTGTTACATCCAGGACTTCTCGTGCATCCAGAACCTCTACACAAGTCCAAAATTTTAGTTCACCACTTTATTTCCAGAAATTAAAGCAATATTTCAGTTTGCCAGTTTTGTGCCACCTAAATATAATAATTACACTGGAAGTTAAAAGATAAAAGATACATAGACTTATTGTTTTCATCATCATCACCTGTTATCTCTCCTTAGTTCACCTATGGCTCTGCTCCAGTCATGAATGACAAAACTCCAGGCCTTTTCTTTTACCAAACCACTCCTCCGGAATCTCTCCAATACCCAGGAATTCTCTCTTTGTTTCTGCATTTCAAGTGGTTTTGGGTTGGAGTCATTGCTATTGATAATGATAATGGAGAAAGATTTTTGCAAGCCATCTCATTGATTTTTTCCAAGAATGGTATCTGCTTGGCCTTCGTAGAAAGGGTATTCGTTTATTTCCTTCACATCAGTTACGTGCTGGAACAGGGGACAAAAATATATTATAAATTGATAAGCAGCACAGCTAATGTAATACTAGCTCATGGAGAATCATATTCTATGGCACTTTATGGTTGGCTTCTATATTTTTATGAAATACAGACAGAAAGGCTGAAAGGTAAAGTATGGATAGCAACAACTCAGCTAGAGTTTCTATCACTTGCTTTGCAAAGGAATTGGGAAGCAGACATGTTCTACGGGGCCCTATCTTTCAAAACTCACTCCAATGACATACCAGAATTCAGGTGGTTTCTTGAAAGCATAAGTCCTTATGACTCAAAAGATGGCTTCATTGGTGACTTTTGGCAACAGGTTTTCACTTGTGTATTCCCAAACTCCATGGAAGACAATGTTGGGAGTATTTGCACTGGGAAAGAGAAGTTGGAGAGCCTCCCTGGGGCATTTTTTGAAATGGTCATGACTACCCCCAGTTATAGCATCTACAATGCTGTCCAAGCTGTGGCCCATGCTATCCATGACATGACTTTCTCTAACATCAAACTCAGAGCAAAGAGGGATGCTCAAGGACACAAGCTGCAAAGTCAAGAACACTGGCAGGTAATGTTCCAAAAGTCTTTACAGAACTATGAACTATAACTTATATCCTACAAAACATGTACATACAACTATTACAACTTTTTCATTACCTCACAGTTGTTTACTTTCTTCTCTCTACCAGTTAAATGCAACAGCCTGTATTTCATTTGTTTCCCTGCTCTCTTTTGGATATCTGTGACCATCATTTACACAAAATGGTGGGGGTTTTATCACTTATACCTCTATTAATTTTTACAGAGCACTAGAAATACACAAAGCCAAACAACAAAAAAGAGAAAAGAAAGGAAAAAAGAATAAAGCAAAGTAGCATGTAATTTAAAAGATCAGAGGATATTAAAGATTTCTTCTGTTGTGTCATAATTTATAAAACGTTTCTGTTGTTTTCAGCTCTAAGTAGTATGTTGTAATATGAAAAAGGTCAGATTACTGGTTTCAGTATGCAGAGCTTCTATTGCTCTATTGTTACATTCTTGGTGACCATGAATATTCCTATTGCATTGCACTCATGTCAGAAGCACCGAGACACTTTCTGTGTGAAAGGATTAATAATTAATAATTAAGAATTAAGAAGAAGAAGAAGAAGAAGAAGAAGAAGAAGAAGAAGAAGAAGAAGAAGAAGAAGAAGAAGAAGAAGAAGAAGAAGAAGAAGAAGAAGAAGAAGAAGAAGAAGAAGAAGAAGAAGAAGAAGTTGTTGTTGGAAGGGACCTTGGAGGTCATCTAATCCAACCCCCTGCTCAGGCAGGAATTCCTATACCATTTCAGACAAATGGCTGTCCAGTCTCCTCTTAAAAACTTCCAGTGTTGGAGCATTCACCGCTTCTGGAGGCAGGTTGTTCCACTGGTTAATTGTTCTAACTGTCAGGAAGTTTCTCCTTAGTTCTAGGTTGCTTCTCTCCTTGACTAGTTTCCATCAGTTGCTTCTTGTCCTGCTTTCAGGTGCTTTGGAGAATAGCTTGGCTCCCTCTTCTTGGTGACAGCCCCTGAGATATTGAAACACTGCTATCATGTCACCCCTCACCCTTCTCTTCGTTAAACTACACATACCCAATTCCAGCAACCGTTCCCTATATGTTTTAGCCTCCAGTCCCCCAATCATCTTTGTTGCCCTTCTCTGTATCCTTTCCAGAGTCTCAACATCTTTTTTATATTGTGGTGACCAAAACTGGATGCAGTATTCCAGGTGTGGCCTTACCAAGGCATTGTAAAGTGGTATTAGTACTTCATGTGATCTTGATTCTATCCCTCTGTTAATGCAGCCTAGCACTGTATTGGCTTTTTTGGCAGCTGCAGCACACTGCTGGCTCATATTGAACTGATTGTCTACTAGGACTCCGAGATCCCTCTCACAGTTACTACTATTGAGCAAGGTACCACCTATACTATACCTGTGCATCTGATTTTTCCTGCCTTACTTTTTTCACCATTGAATTTCAGATTAGACTGTGACATCACTGTTGCCCAGGGAACACCCAGTTGAGGGCTCCTTTCATGTCCCCAGCAGGAGCTGGAGCTAAGGACAAGAGCTCTCCCTGCCCCACAGCAGCACTTGGGTTTCAAACATAGGCTTGCTAACTCCAACCCAGAGTCCTAACCACACAAACCACCATGTTCCTAATATTCCTATGATCCAATTATACTGACCATGAGATCATTTCCAAAGCACAGGACTATACAATGAGTAACTGTTAGGAATGGGCAGTTAATCTGGATTTGAAAGGCAAAATGGGGTTCAGACATATGCTCAGTGCCTATGGCAAACATCAAAAAATACTACAGTCTTTTGTTGTATGGTTTGTTGTTGTTAGTTGCGAAGTCGTGTCCGACCCATCACGACCCTATGGACAATGTTCCTCCAGGCCTTCCTGTCCTCTACCATCTTCTGGAGTCCATTTAAGCTCACGCCTACTGCTTCAGTGACTCCATCCAGCCACCTCATTCTCTGTCGTCCCCTTCTTCTCTTGCCCTCAATCTTTCCCAGCATTAGGCTCTTCTCCAGTGAGTCCTTCCTTCTCATTAGGTGGCCAAAGTATTTGAGTTTTAGCTTCAGGATCTGTCCTTCTAAAGAGCAGTTAGGGTTGATCTCCTCTAGGACTGACTGTTGTATGGTAGAAGCAACTTTTTATTCTTTCATTCAATCAATTTCTATTACCCATCTCAGTCATGATTCTTAGCAACTTACAATTTAAAAAATTAGAATTAAAAATATTGAAAACATTTTAAAACCAATAAAAACACTAAAAACATCCAAATTAAATATACATAGGAACAATGATACTTGGCCTGTTAGTAATATAGCCAGGAAATGGGATCCTTGACACATTCAGTGCCCCAGTCTTAGGAATATAGCCAAGCCTCACAGCTATATGTTCCTCACAGCCAGGAACAGAGAATACTTTAACATGTTTCTGACTAATAAAATTACTTCTAGAAGAACAGAATTGATTACTGTAATGTGGGTTGATTCCCCTCTTGTTATATTTAAATAATTTCTTCCAATATGCTTCTCCCTGTTGAAGAACATCAAATACCATTATTTTGCTCCAACCATCAGTTAGAATGTAAAATTTCACTCTTCTCTAAAATGTCCTATTTCTCTTTCTAATGTAGCTCCACCACTTTCTAAGATGTGTCTCATTTAACAATACTGCTCAAGACAGGATCACCTTCAACCAGAAAGGAGAGCTGGTGACTGGATTTGATGTCTTCAACTGGATTATTTTTTCCAACCTCTCTTTACAGAGAGTGAAAGTTGGGAATGTAGATCCCCTGGCATCTCCAGATCAAATGTTCACCATTAATGATGATGCCATTACCTGGCACAGCTGGTTTAACCAGGTAGGAAAGACAGCAGATGAGTGCAGTGATTAACACCGAATTCTAGAGTGAATTCCACTGGAGAATTGTACATTTTTTTAAAAAAATGTTTAAAGTACATACTTATATATGAATGTGTGTGTGTATGTATGTATGTGTGTGTGTGTGTGTGTATAGATCAGTTTACATTCCAATTCCAAAGAAAGGCAGTGCCAAAGAATGTTCAAACTACCACACCATTTCACTCATTTCTCATGCTAGTAAAGTTATGCTTAAAATCCTACAAGCTAGACTCCAGCAGTATGTGGACTGAGAACTACCAGAAGTACAGACAGGATTTCGAAGAGGCAGAGGAACTAGAGATCAAATTGCCAACATATGTTGGATCATGGAGAAAGCTAGGGAGTTCCAGAAAAACATCTACTTCTGCTTCATTGACTATGCTAAAGCCTTTGATTGTGTGGATCATATCAAACTGTGGCAAGTTCTTAAATAGATGGGTGTACCAGACCATCTTATTTGTCTCTTGAGAAACCTATATGTGGGCCAAGAAGCAACAGTGAGAACTGACACGGAACCACTGATTGGTTCAAAATTGGGAAAGGAGTCCGGCAAGGCTGTATACTGTCGCCCTGTCTATTTAACTTATATGCAGAGCACATCATGAGAAAGGCAGGGTTAGAGGAATCAAAAGTTGGAGTTAAGATTGCCAGAAGAAATATCAAGAACCTAAGATATGCAGATGATACCACTCTAATGGCAGAAAGTGAAGAAGAACTAAAGAGCCTCTTCTTGCAGGTGAAGGAGAGTACAAAACTTGGGTTGAAACTTAACATTAAGAAAACCAAGATCATGGCATCCGGCCCTCTCAATTCCTGGCAAATAGATGGGGAAGAAATGGAGGTAGTGACAGATTTTATTTTCCTGGGCTCCAAGATCACTGGAGATGGGGATTGCAGCCAAGAAATTAAAAGACGCTTACTCCTGGGGTGGAAAGCAATGGCAAATCTAGACAGCACACTAAAAAGCAGAGACATCACCCTGTCAACAAAAGTGCGTATAGTCAAGGATATGGTCTTCCCAGCTGCAATGTATGGCAGTGAAAGCTAGACCATAAAAAAGGCTGAGCGCCAAAGAATTGAGGCCTTTGAACTATGGTGCTGGAGAAGACTTCTGCGAGTCCCTTGGACTGCAAGGCGATCAAACCGGTCAGTCCTAGAGGAGATCAACCCTGACTGCTCTTTAGAAGGCCAGATCCTGAAGCTAAAGCTCAAATACTTTGGCCACCTAATGAGAAGGAAGGACTCACTGGAGAAGAGCCTAATGCTGGGAAAGATTGAGGGCAATAGAAGAAGGGGACGACAGAGAATGAGGTGGCTGGATGGAGTCACTGAAGCAGTAGGCGTGAGCTTAAATGGACTCCAGAAGATGGTAGAGGACAGGAAGGCCTGGACGAACGTTGTCCATAGGGTCGTGATGAGTCGGACACGACTTCGCAGCTAACAATATATATATTAACATTTGACTCATATCTCCACTTGCAGAAAACTAACAGAGAGCGAGAGAGATCCTGTGGCTCAAGAGGTTAAAACACTGCCTAATATGCAATCAGCCCAGGTTCGAATCTCAGAAGGGTATGACTGACTGTTTGTTCCTTGTTTGTACAAGCCGGCCTAGCCTGAGGGGGAGTGTTGGGGTTGTTTTATTTTTTGTTTTTTAATTTTTCTGGGGGTTTTTAGCGTTGTATCATATTGTTTTTAACTAGGGCAATTGTTTAATCTGTTTTTAATGTTTGTATTGGTTATTTTATTCTGCCCTGTGAACCGCCCTGAGTCCTCAGGGAGAAGGGCGGTATATAAATGTTATTAAATTAAATTAAAATTAAAATTAAATGAAGACTAAAGAGTCAGAAATGCATCTTAGTCTCCCTTAATTCTTTGTTAGTAATTTACACACACACGCACACACACACGCACACACAAACGCACACACACACACACACACACACACACACACACACACACACATATATATATATATATATATATATATATATATATATATATATATATATATATATATATGGATACAGATACAGATCGACTTACGACCACAATTGAACCCAAAATTTATGTTGCTAAGTGAGACATAAGTGAATTTTGTTCCATTTTACACTCTTTCTTGCCACAGTTGTCAAGGGAATCACTGCAGTTGTTAAGTTAGAAACAATGTTAAGTGAATCTGGCTTTCCCACTAACTTTGCTTGTCAGAAGGTTGTAAAAGGTAATCACATGGCACTGGGACATTGCAACCATCATAAATATGAATCAGTTTTCAAGCATCTAAATTTTGATCGCATGACCATGGGGACACTGCAACAGACATAACAGTGAAAAATGGTCATAGGTCACTTTTTTCACTGCTGTTGTAACTTCGAATGGTCACTAAATAAACTGTTTTAAGTAGAGGGCTACCTGTACAGATACAGGTACATATATGAGTTCAGGTAGAGATATGTGACAGCACAGAGGTTTCTACCCTAGTAATCTTGCCAGCAAATTTCTTTAGTAAGAAATAAGGAGGGAAAGCCTCAAAAGGTAATTGCAAAAGAAGTTGGATGTTCTCCAAGTGCTGTATCAAAGCACATTAATAGAAAGTTATGTGGAAGGGAAAAGTGTGGAAGAAAAAAGTGCACAAGCAGCAGGGATGACCGCAGCCTGAAGAGGATTGTCAGGAAAAGGCCATTCCAAAGTTTTGGGGACTTTCACAAGGAGTGGACTGAGGCTGGAGTCAGTGCATCAAGAGCCACCACACACAGACGGATCCTGGACATGGGCTTCAAATGTCGTTTTCCTCTTGTCAAGCCGCTCCTGAACAACAAACAACATCAGAAGCGTCTTACCTGGGCTAAAGAAAAACAAACCTGGTCTGTTGCTCAGTGGTCCAAAGTCCTCTTTTCTGATGAGAGCAACTTTTGTATCTCATTTGGAAACCAGGGACCCAGAGTCTGGAGGAAGAATGGAGAGGCACACACTGCAAGATGTTTGAAGTCTAGTGTGAAGTTTCCACAGTCTGTGTTGATTTGGGGAGCCATGTCATCTGCTGGTGTTGGTCCACTGTGCTTCATTAAGTTCAGGGTCAATGCAGCCATCTACCAAGAGATTTTGGAGCACTTCATGCTTCCTTCCGCATGTTGTGATTCAGGGTCAGCCTGTGGGTTCGGCAGTTGGGTCGGACGACTCAGAGGAGGAAGGGGGGTGTTGAAGAGCTTGCTGATGATGGTCTTGAGGCTCCGCAGAGCCCTCAGCTGGGCCCCTCCCACCTGGTCACGACGGAGACCCAGCTGTGTGAGCCTGACAGCGTGGATGAAGATGACCCACAGCTGGCCCTGTTCAAGGACGCCCGACGCAGGAGGCAGTCAATCAGGAGTAAACAAGAGGAAGGCAATGGGGCACCTCGGAAGGAGGCAGAGAGAGGCCACGCCCTGAACTGTATTTAAGGGGAATGTGTGGGAGGGCTGGTTTGCTGAAGGCAACCACTTGGATAGTTCCTGTTTCATAGCTCCTGTTTCATGGTTGGTGTCTTGTCTTGCTCTGTTTTATGTTAATAAATTTGGCAGGCTTTATTCCAGCCTCTTGCTGTTTGTAAAGGGGTTGTCCCTGCTTTTGCTGCAGGGCCGGTAGCAGGCTGGTACAGAACACTGCAGATGAGCTTTATGGGGATGCTGACTTCATTTTCCAGCACGACTTGGCACCTGCTCACACTGCCAAAAGCACTAAAACCTGGTTCAATGACCATGGGATTACTGTGCTTGATTGGCCAGCAAACTCGCCTGACCTGAACCCCATAGAGAATCAATGGGGCATTACGAAGAGAAAGATGAGAGACATGAGACCGAACAATGCAGAAGAGCTGAAGGCTGCTATTGAAGCATCCTGGTCTTCCATAACACCTCAGCAGTGCCACAGGCTGATAGCTTCTATGCCAGGCCGCATTGAGGCAGTAATTGCTGCAAAAGGGGCCCAAACCAAGTACTGAGTACATATGCATGCTTATACTTTTCAGAGGTCCGATATTGTTCTATGTACACTCCTTGTTTTATTGATTGCATGTAATATTCTAATTTTCTGAGATTGTGGATTTGGCGTTTTCATGAGCTGTACGCCATAATCATCACAATTATGACAAATCACAGCTTGAACTATCTTGCTTTGCATGTAATGAGTCTATCTCATATATTAGTTCCCCATTTAAGTTGCATTACTGAAATAAATGAACTTTTGCACGATATTCTAATTTTTCAAGTTTCACCTGTCCAAAAAAGCCCAAGAACTAAGCTTTTTTATCTCATTTTCTATATTAATCTCCTCTTTTATTTTAGACTCGACCCTTATCACTATGTAGTGAACACTGCCATCCTGGCTCTAGCAAAAAAGTGAGGGAAGGGGAGCAATTTTGCTGTTATGACTGTGTCCGGTGTCCTGAAGGGAAGATTTCAGACAAGGAAGGTAAAAACACAACAACAGTAGTTTACAGATAGGAGAAAGGTGACTTCATTTGGAGAGCCAAGTTAGATTGCATGAAATGGTCACATATGCTCCAAGCTTCCCTTGGACTATTTGAACTTAACAGTTAGTTCTCAACATATCACCAGTCACTTAGCAACTGTTCAGAGTTATGCTGGACTCCCCTGAGGGTACTTACAATCCAGTTACAAAATTCTGAAGGACCTCCCTGTGGTACTTATGACTCAGTTCTGAACTTCCAATAGACAGCGTTCCCCACCACCACCCCATGGTCACATGACCACATTTGAGATGCTCAGAAACTGGCCAACATTTATGGCTGTTTAGGACATCCCACATTCACATGACCACATTTTACAATGGGTTTCTTTTTTTGCTGAAAACTGGCATTTACTTCTGGTTTTCCACAAAAATGTCCCATAGCAAACCATTGGTTTGCTTAACAACTGAGATGTTCGCTTAATGACCACTGCAAAAAAAAAGTAATTGAAATTGATCTGGTCATGGAATGATCCATTTTACAACCATCATGACCATGATGGGCAGGCTTTATTACGATAGAAACGTGAGGACTAGATCTGGGATCCATGGTTATGTGCCAACAAGTTAATTTTAGAACATAGAATAACAGAGTTGGAAGGGATCTTGGATGTCTTCTAGTACAACCCCCTGCTCAAGCAGGAGAACCTATACCAGTAGTGGTGAACTTATGGCATGTGTGCCAGAGGCATGCATGCCATTGCCCCAGCAGAGTTTGCCAGAGTAGCCACGTGGCATTTGGAAGCAACAGGGCAGGAAGTGAGTGAGTAAGTGGCGTTGGCTCCCCAGGGATGCCCCGGAGATGGCGAGGGACTGGCCCCAGCCATGCTCACCCAGTCTGCTGTAACCACTGCAGCCATGCCCACCCAGTGGGTCACGCCTCCCTACCCACCCTGAGGGCACCACAATGCTGATGAAGCCCTGGCACTTAGCGATAAATAAGTGGGCTTTGGGTTGCAGTTTGGGCACTCGGTCTCTAAAAGTTTCGCCATCACTGCTCTATACCATTTCTGACAAGTGACTGTCCAGTGTCTTCTTAAAAGCTTCCAGCGATGGAGCACTTATGGCAAGGCTAATTGTTCTCACCATTAGAAAATTTCTTATTCCTAATCCTTTAAAACCTTTGCTTGGTAAAATGCAGTAGGGTGACCCCCTCATCTTTGTGGTAGCCCCTCAAGTATTGGAACACTGCTGTACTGTGTTGACCCTTAGCAATCTCATAGGTACATTTTCTCCAAGATGATTTTCTGTCCATGCAGTTTTCTTGGAGTGGTTTACCATTTTCTTCTCCAATACAGTATGAAATGATCTGTTTGCCACCTCCAGCATTTTTCTTTATTGCTGTTGCCCAATGTAGGTCCCTGAATACTTTGGCTGAGCAGCTGGGATGACCTTCACACCTTGGGTGAGCCTTCTGGGAGTATATACTTCTGGCACATACTCCCAACTTTCCGCACTCATCCCTTCCAGAAACATCTGCCTGTCCTGCCCTTGCTATGACAAGGCAGTACAGCAGGACTTCATGGAGAGATCTGGGATATGATTCATAAAAAAAGAGTTGCTCTCTTATGGAAAAAAATCCAAACTGCTTTAACATTTATATTTTCAGCTCAAATGAATGAAGTTTGCAAAGTACGCTATAGCTTTCTAAGGACACAAAGGCCACTGTCACAGAATTGCTTCCAGCCTTGCTTCAGAAAACAGAAAACTTTTCATTTTTCTTAAAAAGTGTGGTCACTTTTTCAAGTAGATCAAATGAAATATTCAGTGCAATTTATCCTTCTGCCAAATGTCAAAGGAATTTGCAGAGAAAGATTTCTGCAAAAGGATAACTAAATGCCTCTTTCAGAAATATATTAGCAGACTGATGAAACTATGGTGGAAGTATATGTGTGGTATAGTATATATGCTATATTCAACCAAAGTAGCTAGGTAATGTGCTTAATCCAAAATGAAAAGAAATACATCAAGACTTAGTGGGGTTAATAATCTTAGCCAGGGCTTTTTTTCCTCATAGAACGCTCAGAACGGAGTTCCGGCACCTTTTTTGGATGGAACCTTGTAGGGTAGGCAAGGCGGGTTGTATGACATGTGTGAGTTCCGGCACCTTTTTCTTTTACAAAAAAAGCACTGATCTTAGCTGTCTGAGAGGAATACAGGTAATCCTTGACACAACAGTTCATTTAGTGACCGTTCAAAGTTACAACGGCACTGAAAAAAGTGACTTATGACGGTTTCTCACAGTTACAACCTTTGCAGCATCCTCATGGTCAGATGATCAAAATTCAGATGCTTGGCAACTGGTTCATATTTATGACCGTTACAGGGTCCCAGGGTCATGTGATCACCTTTTGTAAACTTCTGACAAGCAAAGTCAGTGGGGAAGCCACATTCACCTGACAATCATGTTACTCAGTGGTGGGATTCAGCCGGTTCACACCACTTCAGCAGAACCGGTAGCTTTTTTTTCCCCAGGCCCAGAATGGACTTCTGGAAGTGGAGAACCAGTTGTTCACATATTTGAATCCCACCACTGGTGTTCCTAACTTAACAACTGCAATGATTCTCTTAACAACTGTGGCAAGAAAGGTCCTAACATGGGGAAAAACTCACTTAACAAATGTTTCATTTAATAATAATAATAATAATAATAATAATAATAATAATAATAATAATAATAATAATAATAATAATAATAATAATAATTTGGAAGGGACCTTGGAGGTCACCTAGTCCAACCCCCTGCTAAGGCAGGAAACCTTATACCATTTCAGACAAATGGCTGGCCAGTCTCCTCTTAAAAACTTCCAGTGTTGGAGCATTCACCACTTCTGGAGGCAGGTTGTTCCACTGGTTAGTTGTTCTAACTGTCAGGAAGTTTCTCCTTACTTCTAGGTTGCTTCTCTCCTTGACTAGTTTCCATCTGTTGCTTCTTGTCCTGCTTTCAGGTGCTTTGGAGAATAGCTTTTCTCCCTCTTCTTTGTGGCAGCCCCTGAGATATTGGAACACTGCTATCAAGTCACCCCTCACTCTTCTCTTCATTAAACTACACATTCCCAATTCCAGCAACCGTTCCCTATATGTTTTAGCCTCCAGTCCCCCAATCATCTTTGTTGCTCTTCTCTGTACCCTTTCTAGAGTCTCAACATCTTTAGAAACATAAATGTTAGGCTCATTGTGGTCATAACTGGAGGACTACCTGTAATTAAGGCAGAGAATTATGACAACTGCAGGAGTTAAAAGCTGTCTTTTCTTTTTTTTTTCCAGATATGAATGAGTGTAAGAAATGTTCAGACAAAGATTATGCAAATGAGAATCAAGATTTCTGTTACCCTAAGATTATAACATTTTTATCTTACAAAGAACCTTTGGGAATCACTTTTACCTTCCTGGCTTTTCTCTTTTTTTCGATGACAGCTCTGGTGCTCGGCATATTTATGACACATCACCACACTCCCATTGTCAGAGCCAATAACCAGAGCCTTACCTACACTCTCCTCATCTCCCTCCTGCTCAGCTTCCTTTGCACATTGCTATTCATTGGGAAACCAGGAAAAGTGGTCTGCCTTCTCCAACAAACAGCCTTGGGCATCATCTTTTCAGTGGCTGTTTCTTGTGTGCTGGCCAAAACCATCACAGTGGTTCTGGCTTTCATGGCCACCAAACCAGGATCCAGGATGAGGAAGTGGCTGGGGAAAAGACTGGCCAGCTCCATTGTTCTTTCCTGCTTCCTTATTCAAGCAAGCCTCTTCACTGGATGGTTGACAATTTCTCCCCCATTTCCAGACATGGATATGCATTCAGCAGCTGAAGAAATTGTACTGCAATGCAGTGCAGGTTCTATGGTTATGTTTTACTCTGTGTTGGGCTATCTGGGTTTCCTGGCCATTGTCAGTTTTGCTGTGGCTTTTCTTGCCAGGAAGTTACCAGATACTTTTAATGAAGCCAAGTTCATCACTTTCAGTATGTTGGTCTTTTGTAGTGTTTGGCTCTCTTTTGTTCCAACCTACCTGAGTTCCAAGGGAAAATATACAGTTGCTGTGGAGATCTTTTCTATCTTAGCCTCCAGTGCTGGACTGCTAGGTTGTATCTTTTTTCCAAAATGTTATATCATTGTCTTAAGGCCTAAATTGAACAAGGTGCAAATAATGAGAAAAAAATGTTGAAGAATTTAATCCTATTCCTTATCAGAAGCTACCCTTCTTTTTAATCTTGAACTGTCTCAACAGTTTCTTAAGATATTCTCAAGTAGACTTTCTGGAAGCCTCAAAATCTTCCCTAGTCAAAAAAACTGAATAAAGATTTGCCAAAAGAAAAACAAGAAAGGATTTTTTTCCCCTGCTTATTTTAAGAACCTCTTAATAAATCTCATATGCTACTGTTCTTTTAATTTTTGGCATTGAATTCTTCAAGTTGCATTACTGTTGACAAAGAAAGCCTAATTATTTGAACATGTATGTGATAGCACAACCTCATCTAAAGACAAGCAGCAGCAATAAACTGTCTTTATCCAGAACAAACTTGGATATAACAAGTTCATTGTATGCTGCTCTCTGTCCACATAATAAAAAATGACCTCTTGAACTATTAATTTAAAGTCATGACATTTCTTTCAAACAGGACCTGTCCCCAATCTCTGGGTCACAAAACCTCTGTAAGATATTGAGCTAAACAACTGGCCCAAAGTAACAGACATATTCTGTAGTTGATAATAGACATAAACCTACATCTCCCTGATTTTAGACATATATGTTTATCATTAAGGTTCTGACAAATTTCAGTGGATGATCTAGTTTGACAAAGTTTCAGCCTCTTTCTGTCTCTGTCTCACACGCAAGTGCGATAGAAGTATAGAGATATAAATTATAGACATGTAGAAATATAGAGCTATAGAGATGTATATCAGTTCCATATATAAAGAAAACTGGAGGGACCGGAGTGATGGGCATTCTAACATTGACATGAGCAGTCCACCAGTAAAAGTTCTCATCTTGTTAAACTTTCCTAACAGACCTGTTTGGGTGAAGCAAGATTAAGATAAATTTGAGTTTTATTTTATTGTTATTTCTAAAAAGTGTAAGTGTGGCCAACTATGAGCTTACCTTTGCTTTCTCTTATGTTACAATTCCACATTGGAGTAGCCTATTCAACTGGGAGAACACCTTAGCTCTTAACATTCTATACATCTAGTCAACATCATATGACTATTTCCTAGAACATCATAACTTTAGAATATTGCAAAGACATATAATTTACCACAGTGTTACTTTGGTTGCATATCCAACAACACAATGATTTACTCATTCCTTTTCTTTATAAACAACTTCACAAAAGTACTCTGCTAAAAGTATCAGTGAAGCAAAACTTTTCACAGCCCTAGTTCACCTAGTTTGAGGATCCTTTCACTGCAATGCCTTTGGGGCATTCAGTGGAATAATTCTGGGATTCTGCCAGCCTGCATTGGAACTAATGTTCACTTAGGGGAAAGAATATATTTGTTCTTTATTATTGTTGCAATATGAACTATGCAGAACTAAAACTTATTTATTTCCCAGATCGTATTAAAGGGGGAAGGGGAGAAAAGAATACAGTCCTATCTGGTGATCTTCAGAGCCATCAATCAACTAAAATAGTGCTTATAAGTTACTGAGAAGCAATGCAAGACTTGAGGAACATTTTTAAAAAAAACTGCATTTAAACAACATGCTTGGTTTTACAGTGCACCATTTAGCATGATTATTCTTCCAAAATAAATTTCTCCTTCTTATTTCCAAATACTTATGGTAAATTTTTACAGATAGCTTCTGTCATTAATTTGGAATTTCTTCCAACTCATGAATTTACAGACAGGCCATAACAAGTTGGTTTTATGTCTGCATGATTTACAGAGTATTGCTACAATGACAGGGTGCAACTGCATGTGTAATGGTATACAGTGGTACTTCTGTACACGTTAATTGGTTCCAGGAAGTGCAATGAATATTAAAAAGGACGAGTCCCAAACAAACCACGTGAATTACCATGTGAGCCTTTGTTTTGGCTGGAAATAACTTCTGTCTCTCCCTTTTCCTACGTCAGCAACCTTCCCAGCATGGCCAACTTCCTGTTCACCCTCTGAGGCTGTCCCCGGCCTTTTGTAGCAACCTCACAGCTGCCCCTACCCTCTTCCTATTGCAGCATGTCAACTACTAGAGAAATGCTGAGTACTGAGATGATATTTTCATGTCAAAATGTGTTGATGGAAACTAGTTTTGAAGCAGTGGAGTACTGAGGCATCACTGTATAGGAATAATTTTGGGAGACAGGTTAAAACAGCCACAGCCAGAGGAATGGTGAGCTAAGAGGCAGCTTAGCCCAAAGCAGGAATTAGGGAAGGCAAATGTCTCAGAAGGAATTCTCCCTAGCTTCTTGGGCTGTAAAAGCAACAGGGGAGAAATGTACTTTCAGACTTGCAAGATTCTGTTAATATAATCTTAAAATAAAGTAGAATTAATTCATCTGGGTATGCTTCCTCAATGGACTGCCTCATAGGCTGAAAACATGGGACTAAATGATATTTGTTATGTATGGGGGTTTAAGAGATACAGTAAGCTGCAGCATAGCCAATACCACCAGGTGGCACTGTACCAAAACTGCTGTGGCTGGTTAGTTTTCGGTGGGAAACTAAGGTTTAAACTGATTGGCTGAGGGCATACCTGGCCAGGTATATAAAGGTACAGGTAACCCCTATTTCCCCAGTACAGTTTCTACCAGCAATAAAGAACCCCTATGCTGTACTCATCGGCCTGGCATCTGTCCTGCGTTCCAGAACCCACTACACAATAATGGCAACGAAGGTGGGATCCAGCTTCACCTAAGAGCTGAATTCACTCAGGGACGGCATCGCTTGCTGGAGGAAAGAGGCATCTTTCCCCCCCCATCAACGACAGGCTAGTCATCACGCTAGGGGTCACCTCCAAAGCAGGACTCCTAAACCGGACACAGCAGAATGGCACAGATCGGCCAGATCCGAGAATTCGACATCCACCACCCCGAACGATGGGCCTCACACCTGGGGCAGGTCGAGGGGTTCCTCCAGGTCAACCGGATCACAGAAGACAGCCAGAAAGTGGTGGCCCTGCTCTGCATGAGTGGCCCTGCAACCTACGATTTGGCCGTCAGCCTTTTCGCACCAACATCGATAGAGACCGTCATGTACTGAGACCTAGCCAAGAAGCTGAATGCTCACTTTCAGCCACGAATGTCCGAGCTGGCCTAGCGGGGTCAGTTCGAAATGCGGTTTCAACGGCCGGGTGAGTCAGCGTCAAAATTCATCGCGGCCTTGCGAGAGGCCGCATGCCTGTGCAAGTTCAGCAACCTGGACGAGAGGCTACACGACCAGCTCGTGTGCAGCCAACGAGACAAGCGCCTACAACAGTGACTGTTTGCAAGGCCCAACTTGACCCTCCAAGACGCTCAGGACAAGGTCTAGGCTGGTGGTGCAGTACACGCGGTCCAACTCCCCCTGACCCAGCAGCCCATAAGGATCCATCCACCTGGGGAATGCTGCAGATGGCGGGAGCAGCAAAGCAGACGGGGAGACCGAAATCGACTTGGTTCACTGGAAGCCAGAGCAACCATAGCAACGTCGCAGCAACCAGGGGGGCCAGCGGAAGCCAGCAACCTTCCCCAAGTGTGCCAGCTGTGGCGCAACCTCCCCAAAGTGTGCAGGTTTCAGCAGGAACCACATGAGGGCGGCCTGCAAGTTCCAGACGGCCACATGTCGGGCCTGCAGGAAGACAGGCCACATCGCAGCGGTCTGCCGTAACCGTTCCCAAGACAGCCTACTGTCAAGACTCGTCCTGCAACAAGCAGGGTAGATGCCGAACACAGGAACGAGAGACTTCTGCTGCAGTCTAGAAGCGCTTTATTCTTCAGAGCAACAACCGCAACGAGAAACAAAGCCAGCGTTGGCTGCTACCTGCATCCAACGCTGCTATATACACTCCTGAAAACCCCACCCAAACTCCACCCAAACATGCCTCCGCCCTCCCACTCTCTATAACTTCCCCACCCCTCCCCTACAAGGCCTTTTGCCCGTCGCTCAGTCAGGTAAGGCCCCCCCAACGTGCCGCCACCACCGTGCCGTTTCCCCTCACCCACTCCCTGCTGCACCCACCCCCCAACCCCCCTGTCATCGTCCATGTCCGAAGGCCCCAGCCACCCGGTCGCCGCAGCGGGGAGGGACCCATCCCCTAACGGCGTCGCCACACAGTCCTGCGCAGGCATGGCGTCGGAGTCTGACGCAGTCCCCCGCGAGGCCGAAGCTTTCGAAGCCTCCCAGGCCGCAGAGACGCTGAGCTGGCGCAGGCCTCCACCAGGCAAGCCGCAGGCCGGGGAACTTCGTGCCAACATGCCGCCGGGCGAGCACAGCAGCCGCGGCGCGTCCGGAGGCGGCAGAAGCCGCGGCGCGAGTCCCGGAGCCGCCCGAGCCGAGGAGCCGCGCGCAGACGCACCGCCGGGCGAGGGCAGCAGCTGCGGTGCGTCCGGAGGCGGCAGAAGAGGCGGCGTGAGTCCTGGAGCCTCCGAAGCCGGGGAGCCGTGTGACGACGCACCGCCGGGCGAGGCCAGCAGCAGCGGAACGTCCGGAGGCGGCAGAAGAGGCGGCGTGAGTCCTGGAGCCTCCGGAGCCGGGGAGCCACGTGACGACGCGCCGCCGGGTGAGCCCAGCAGCTGCGGCGCGTGTGGAGGCGGCGGGAGAAGCGGCACGGACCCCAGAACTTTCCGAGCCGCTCTGGAGCTGGGTAAGGTCGGCGGGAGGGAAGCAGGTGGTGCAGGGGGGGTGGAGGGGCCCCCCTTCGAGTGTCGGGCTTCCGAGGCCCGACATGCTGCCCCTTCTACCAAGGCCCCACCTGGAATGCAAGGAGAGAGAGGTGAGCAGTCTGCAATATGATCAGCAGTTCTTCCCTGGGTCTCCCCCGGCTTCCCCGGGTGTTTCCGGTGGAAAGCGCGGAGAAGGCGTGGTGCACACACGTCCCCATCCCGTACCCAGGTGGCCTCTTCCATGGGGTACCCCTTCCAGAGCACCAGGTATTGCACCCGCCCCCTCCGTTTCCGGGAGTCCAGGATCTCCTGTACCTCATAGCGGTCGCCGTGCACAGGCCCTGGGCCACCCTCCCCCGCCGCCACAGAGGCAGTTGTAGCAGGCTTCAGCAGGCTACTGTGAAAGACGGGGTGTATCTTCCCAAGTAGGGGGGGTAGCCGAAGTCTAACGGTGACAGGATTCACTACCTGTATAACCCGGAAGGGTCCGAGATATTTGGGCCCTAGCTTTTTACATGGCACTTGTAGCCGCAGGTATTTCGTGGAGAGGTAGACAAGATCACCTACTTTAGGAGGTGCAAACGGCCGTCTCTTCCTGTCTGCTTGTTCTTTGTAAGACCCTGCAGCTCGCTCTAACGCTTTCTTAGCTATCCCCCACACCTCCTCCAACCGGTGCATCCACTCCCCAGGTGTGCAGGATGCCGGGGTCCCCTGGTCGCACCCCGCGATAGGAACGAACTCGTATCCAGAGACCACTTTAAAGGGGGAGAACCCGGTGCTGCTATGTACTGCGTTGTTGTAGGCTACTTCCGCGAGGGATAACAGGTCCACCCAATCGGACTGTTGGTATGATACATAACAACGCAGGTATCGCTCCACCGCCGCATTCGCACGTTCCGCGGCTCCATTCGTGCTTGGGTGGTACGCTGAGCTCAGACCCTGTGTTGCTCCAATATAACGCACGAACTCCCTCCAGAACCGGGCCGTGAACTGTACCCCACGGTCGGAGATGATACGTCGTGGCACCCCGTGGAGACGATATATATGTTGGACAAACAGCCAGGCCAGCCGACGGGCTGAGGGCAATCCCTTACAGGGGATGAAATGGGCTTGTTTCGAGAACAAGTCTACTACTGTCCACAAAACGTTATATCCCCTGCTGTCCGGTAGCTCAACCACAAAGTCCATTGCAATGTCCTGCCAAGGTCGTACGGGGTCTGCCACCTGTTGCAGGAGGCCTGCCGGTTTCTTGGTAGAGGGCTTGGTGGTTGCGCAAATGCGGCACTTCTGCACATAGTTTTCAATGTCCCGTCTCATGGTTGGCCACCAGAACTGGCGGCGGGCCAGATGCAGGGTTTTCACGAACCCGTAATGACCTGCCTGCCTAGCGTCATGGCATTGGTAGAGTGCTTGATCTCGTGCCGCTGCAGGCACATACAACCTGGTCCCGTGCCAAGCTAAACCATTCCGCAACGAGAGGGTGTCAGGGTGCGCCCGCATCCATTCGTCAGTCGCCAACGCTCCCTTACAGGTCCGCAGGAAATCGTCTGTCACGGTGTTGGCCCTGTGCTCCGTCTCCTCCACCGGGCGGGGCGGCGGTACCAGTGCCTGTACTACCTCTTCCTTCCGACAATCGTACTGCGGTAGCCGAGACAAGGCGTCCGCCAGGAAATTCCTACCCCCAGGCACATACTTGAGGCGAAACCGGAAGCGTTGGAAGTACTGGGCCCACCGTACGTGTTTCGGGGACAGTCGGCGGGGTGTTTGCAGGGCTTCCAGGTTTTTATGGTCCGTCCAAACCTCGAACTCCTGGCTAGCCCCCTCCAGAAGGTGTCTCCAGGTCCCCAGGGCCCAGCGGACCGCAAAGGCCTCTTTCTCCCAGATAGCCCAAGCCCTCTCCGCGGTCGTTAGCTTCTTGGAGGCGTACGCGCAGGGCCGCAATCCTCCCTTCGCATGCCGTTGCAGAAGAACAGCTCCAACAGCCACGTCGCTTGCATCAGCCTGTACTACGTAGGGCAGGTCAGGGTTCGGGTGTTGCAGAACGGGCTCCCTGGCAAACTGCGCCTTGAGCGCCTCAAAAGCCTGCTGGCATGTAGTGGTCCACGCAAGCTTCTGCCCTGGCCGCGGCGACGTCGCCAGCTGTTTAGTCCGCAGCAGGTCCGTGAGCGGCAGGGCGATGGAAGCGAAATGTGGAATAAATTGTCGATAAAAGTTAGCGAAGCCTAGAAAACTCTGCAACTGTTTCCGGGTCCGTGGGGCCTGCCACTGTTGGATAGCCTCCACCTTCCCCGGGTCCATCTCCACCCCGTTGGAGGACACCCGATATCCCAAATAGTCCAGCCGGGGCTTGTGAAACTCACATTTAGAAAGCTTTACATATAACCGGGCGTCCCTCAACTTGGTCAGCACACTCCGCACTAAGGCGACATGTTCCTCCAGCGTAGACGTATATATGAGGATGTCATCAAGATAGACAAGGACCCCCCGGTACAGATGGTCATGCAGGACTTGGTTAATCAACTGCATGAATACCGCGGGGGCTCCTTGCAGGCCAAACGGCATTACCCTAAATTGAAAACTCCCCAACGGGCAGTTGAAAGCCGTCTTCCATTCATCACCAGCTTTAATCCGGACACGGTAATACGCCTCCCTTAGGTCTAACTTGGTGAACACCCGGCCCGTAGCCAAATGGGCTAAAAGGTCCTTCACCAAAGGGAGGGGGTACAAGTGCTCTACACATACCGCGTTGACCCCCCGATAATCAACGCACAGTCTTAGGGTCCCGTCTTTCTTCTCTCTGAACAAGACAGGGGCCGCCATCCTAGACCGGGCGGGCTGGATGAACCCCCTCCGCAGGTTCTTGTCTATGTATTGACGGAGCTCCTGCATCTCCCGGGGTGCCATTGCGTACATGCGGGGTTTCGGCAATTTTGCCCCTGGCTCCAGTTCAATAGCGCAGTCCGTGGGGCGGTGGGGTGGCAAGGCATCACACTCCTTCTCATCGAAGACGTCTGCGAGATCGCTGTACTCCCGTGGTACCTGTGTCTCAAGCCCGGTACCCACCCCTGCGGCCCCCTCTGGCCCACCGATCCCCTCCGGACCCAGGAAGGAATGCTTTTCAGGAGGCTGGGGCCCTGTCCCGAGGCGGAGGTGTCGGCATCCCCCCTCCCACCAAACCGTGGGGCCCCACCTGTCCAACCACGTAAGCCCCAGGATGACTGCCTCCGTCATAGACGGCACCACGACAAACCGGAGAGTCTCCCAGTGTGTACCCAATTCCATTCTCACCGGTGCCGTTACATGCGTAATGGGTGCCCCACCCAAAAGAGACCCGTCCACCTGCTGAAACCGGATAGGTTTGGGGAGCCGCTGAAGGGGAATACCGGCCTCCCTTGCCATCACCAGGCTAATAAGGCAGCGTGTGCTGCCTGTATCAATCAGAGCCTTACACTCCCTCCTCTCACCCGTTCGTGGGCTTATCAACACCACGGGCAGCACAAAAGGGCACACCGGAGCGCTTACCATCGGGTCCTCCTCGTACTCGTGATCCTCTGAGCCGTCGGACGTGTCCGTTCGTCCATCCGCCGGGCCCACTGGACGTATCGGTGTCGATGTTCGGGGTGTCTTGTCGGCCACCTGGTACGCTGTTCTGGAGCGGTCTGCAGCTCTTCTGGGGGTCGAGACCCGCGCCTCCGGAGGGTTGGGCCCCGGTCGCGGCGGAGGTAACGGGCAATCCACCGCCCGATGCCCCGGTTGGTCGCAGCGGAAGCAGCGGATTGTTGGACGGGGCGCCGGTGGGGGCCCGGGTTGTGTCGCCACCGCCGCGGGCTTCCGGTTCTCTGTCTTCGGCCCCTCCGGGGTCCTCCAGGCTCCAGGGGCCACTACTGGTCTGCCCCGGGTATCCTGCAACCCGATGTCTAGCTCCACCGCCACCCGGAACCAGTCCTGAAGCCGTGCAGGAACCCCCCGCACCACACATGCCCGCCGGAGAGCTCCATCAAGACCGGCCCGGAAGTGGTGCACCAGCAAGCGCTCGGGCCACGAGCGTAGCCTGCCCGCAACCCTGCGGAACTCAAGCACGTACTCCTCTGCCGGCCGTCCTCGCTGCCTGATGGCTAACACTTCGGCTTCCGCGCGATGTAAGCGGGATACATCCTCGAAGCGGACGCGTAGGGCTTCCAAAAACAGCCCCACGTCCCCGAGCTCGCGGGCGTGGTCACTGTAGAGGTCCGCTGCCCAGGTTGCAGCCTCACCCTGAAGGCACGCGGTGACCGCCACCACCATCGCCCACTGTGATGGATAGGTATGGGCGTACCCGTCCAGATGGTTAATCACCTGCCCTAGGAATATGGCCAGGCGGTCGGGGTGCCCATCATAGGTTGTAGTGAGCGGTGGGGGTCCCCACACCACGCCCGGTCCCCAATGCCCAACAGGTGGACGGGTCTGAGCCTGGGACACCCCCACCGACCTGGGTACGGGACGTCCAGGGCCCCGGTCAGGCGTCGGCCAAGCCTCACGCCCCCCTTGTGCTCGTGTGGATGGGGCCCGAACGCCTCCCTCCCCAGGCACCTTGAACTTTGGGCTAGCCAGTCGAAAACGGGACGTTGCTGACTGACTAGGTGCCCCCCCAAGGGACCACTGTCCCGTGTCTTCTTCAGGGGCCATAGCTCCCCAGGAACCGCCGTCACGTGCCCCGACTTCTCCGAACCTTTCGCGCAGCACATCCATAGTTTGGCTCCCGGGTGCGGTTGAATAGCTGTAGTCCTCGCCATCATCATCGGTAAGCCGACGCTCCCTCCAACCCAGGGGAGCCCCACCGGGTCGGGCCGTTCGTCCCTGCTCGAGCCCCGTGCGCCCCAGGATGGAGCTCAGCCACCACTCTCCCCCCTGGGTTTGGCTACTAACGCCCTGGGACTCCACCGCAGGGCCTGTTGGTTGCACGTCCCGCACTTTGGGCCTCACAACAGGTTGGACGTCCTCCACGTCCCTCTCCACAGGGGTTGTCACCTCCGCCCCAGCCACACCAGCCTCCTCCGAAGCAGTCTCCAACGCGGCCCCTTGCACACCCTCCGCCATGGCACACAAACGGAACACAGCTGAAAGGCAGTAGGGCCGCAATGCTAGTGCAACGCTGGCTTTCTGTCCAGACTCGTCCTGCAACAAGCAGGGTAGATGCCGAACACAGGAACGAGAGACTTCTGCTGCAGTCTAGAAGCGCTTTATTCTTCAGAGCAACAACCGCAACGAGAAACAAAGCCAGCGTTGGCTGCTACCTGCATCCAACGCTGCTATATACACTCCTGAAAACCCCACCCAAACTCCACCCAAACATGCCTCCGCCCTCCCACTCTCTATAACTTCCCCACCCCTCCCCTACAAGGCCTTTTGCCCGTCGCTCAGTCAGGTAAGGCCCCCCCAACGTGCCGCCACCACCGTGCCGTTTCCCCTCACCCACTCCCTGCTGCACCCACCCCCCAACCCCCCTGTCATCGTCCATGTCCGAAGGCCCCAGCCACCCGGTCGCCGCAGCGGGGAGGGACCCATCCCCTAACGGCGTCGCCACACAGTCCTGCGCAGGCATGGCGTCGGAGTCTGACGCAGTCCCCCGCGAGGCCGAAGCTTTCGAAGCCTCCCAGGCCGCAGAGACGCTGAGCTGGCGCAGGCCTCCACCAGGCAAGCCGCAGGCCGGGGAACTTCGTGCCAACATGCCGCCGGGCGAGCACAGCAGCCGCGGCGCGTCCGGAGGCGGCAGAAGCCGCGGCGCGAGTCCCGGAGCCGCCCGAGCCGAGGAGCCGCGCGCAGACGCACCGCCGGGCGAGGGCAGCAGCTGCGGTGCGTCCGGAGGCGGCAGAAGAGGCGGCGTGAGTCCTGGAGCCTCCGAAGCCGGGGAGCCGTGTGACGACGCACCGCCGGGCGAGGCCAGCAGCAGCGGAACGTCCGGAGGCGGCAGAAGAGGCGGCGTGAGTCCTGGAGCCTCCGGAGCCGGGGAGCCACGTGACGACGCGCCGCCGGGTGAGCCCAGCAGCTGCGGCGCGTGTGGAGGCGGCGGGAGAAGCGGCACGGACCCCAGAACTTTCCGAGCCGCTCTGGAGCTGGGTAAGGTCGGCGGGAGGGAAGCAGGTGGTGCAGGGGGGGTGGAGGGGCCCCCCTTCGAGTGTCGGGCTTCCGAGGCCCGACACCTACACAAGCTCCATACAGAGGACATGTCGCTGAAAGGTACTGGGGCCCATCAGCGTACTACCATAGACTATTTTGAAATCTGGAGGTCCATCTGCAACACAGGGGTCCACCGGCTGCTCACCCCCAAATTTAAACTGGACATCCATTTGCAAGGCATTCCCTGCAAAATGGAGCTTGACTCCGGCTCTGCAGTCTCAGTGATTTCACATGAGACTTTTATACGTGTGTGTGGCCGGAGCAAGCGGTAGGCCAAATTGAGGCCTGCCAGCATAACCTTAACCGATTTCCAACATACCCCCATAAAAATCAAGGGGGAGGCCAAGAATTTCCAAGGGCACTTGGATAGCCTTATGGTCGAGGGCCAGAGGACTAGCGTAGTTGGGTTGGACTGGTTTAAGGCCCTAGGCATAGGGATCTCAGGCATCTACAGCACCCAGGCCAACAGCATCAAAGCCGTCTGCAAAGCATTTGCAGACATATTCGATGACAAATTAGGCAGGTACGCTGGGCCCCCCATCTCCTTTAAACTGCACCCCAACGTCCTACCCATGAGGATCAAACACCGGAGAGTCCCCTTCACGCTCAAACATAAGAGTGAGAGCGAACTAGATAAGCTAGTGGAACAGAGGGGTTTACAGCCGGTAGAAGGGGGAGAGTGGGAGACTCCCATAGTTACCCCCCTCAAATCCAATGGGGAAGTGAGAATCTGCACTGATTATAGGTGCACGATAAATCGGGCCCTTAATCAGCACACTTACCCAGTTCCAACGGTAAGCCACGTTCTTGCTTCCCTCCAAGGCAGTGCCATCTTCACAAAGCTGGATCTCGCGCAGGCATACCAGCAGCTGCCGGTTACCCAGAAAATGGCAGATGCCCAAACAATAGTCACGCACAGAGGAGCCTTCAGAGTTAACCGTTTGCAGTTCGGTGTCAGTGTAGCTCCAGGAATATTCCTGGAGGTAATGGAGCGGACTCTAAAGGGCATTCCAGGGGTATGTCCTTACTTTGATGATGTCCTCATCACAGGGGACACAGAAGAGGTGTTGGCTAAGAGATTGCAGGCAGTTTTAGGTAGGTTTCACTCTGCAGGTCTCAAATTAAAAAGAGAAAAGTGCTGCATTGGTGTTAAAGCCACAGAATTTTTAGGGTTTAAAATTGATGCCAAAGGGATTCACCCTGCAGAATCAAAGGTGAGGGCAATCAAAATGGCCCCCACCCCCAAGAAAAAGGCAGAACTGCAAGCCTTCCTTGGGCTCCTAAACTTCTATTACTCTTTCCTCCCCCACAAGGCAGTGATAGCTGAGCCCTTGCACAGGCTCCTAGACAAGAAGGCTGCATGGAACTGGACCAAGGTCCATGGAAAAAGTTTTCAAAATTTAAAAGAATTACTGTCAGGCAAATCTACAGTCACACACTTCATTGAGTCAAAGCCCATCTGCATTGCTTGCGATGCCTCCCCCTATGGAGTGGGCGCAGTGCTGAGTCACCTAGAAGGAAATGGGGAACAGGTACCCATTGCATACTACTCCAGAACATTGTCCAGGGCAGAAAGGAATTATGCCCAGATTGACAAGGAAGCCCTGGCAATAGTGGCTGGGGTCAAAAAATTCCATGACTACCTCTCTGGCAGGGAGTTTACCATATTCACTGATCATAAGCCTCTATTGGGGTTGTTCACTACAGACAAACAAACCCCCAAATTCTATCCCCAAGGATGCTCAGATGGTCCATATTCCTATCTGCATACACCTATAAACTGGTTCACAAACCAGGCAAAGAAATGGGCCATGCAGACGGGTTAAGTAGGTTACCCCTAGCAAACTCAGAACTCGACCTGGAGCCAGCAGCCCAAATACTGGCCATCCAGGACCTACCCGAATGCCCTCTACATGCAAAGGACATAGCTGCTGAGACAACATCAGACAGAATCCTGAGCAGGGTTCAGTCTTGGGTAGTCACGGGGTGGCAAGAGAAGAGTCCAGGCCCGGAATTCCAGGCTTACTTCACAAGCAGGCATGAATTTTCTGCCCCCAAGGGATGCCTGTTGTGGGGTAGTAGGGTCATCATTCCAGAGACACTGAGGGTCAGAGTCATACAGTTGTTACATGAAGGGCACCCAGGCATAGTTAGGATGAAGGCGTTAGCTAGGAGTTACCTGTGGTGGCCAGGTCTAGACAAGACAATAGAGGAATGGGTACACAGTTGCTATGCCTGCCAAAGGTCCAAGCCAGAGCTGCCCCATGCACCTGTCCACAAATCGGAGGCAACACACACATCCTGGTCCAGGGTCCACATTGATTATGCTGGTCCTTTCCAAGGACAGCTATTCCTAGTGGTGGTAGACAGCCACTCCAAATGGCTAGAGGTAGTGCCAGTCACTAATATGGCCAAAACAATCCAAGTGCTCAGGGGGCTCTTTGCCACACATGGCCTCCCTGACACGTTGGTCTCGGATAATGGGCCTCAATTCACCTCTGCTGATTTCCAGGCATTCACGAAAGCCAACTTGATTAGGCACGTCACAGCCATGCCCTTCCACCTGTCGACCAATGGACAAGCAGAGTGCATGGTGCGAATAACCAAGGACATGTTGAGGCGTATCATCAGCAGTGACTGGCATCACAGGTTGGCACAATTCCTGTTAGCACAACACACTACACCATGCACAGCCATGGGGAAGAGCCCAGCAGAACTTCGTTGGGGCAGGCACCTCATCACCAAATTGGACAGGCTCCACCCCAACAGAGTGGCTGCAGAGACTGAGCAACCCAAACTCCCTAGAGAGCTACATGCCAATGACTTGGTTTGGGCCAGGAACTACGGTCTGGGACATGTGTGGATTCCGGGGGTGGTGGTTGACAGAACCTGGCCCTTATCCTACATTGTAGGGGTGGGGGGGGCGACAGATAAGATGACACATAGACCAAGTCAGGAAACGGGTTCCTGAAAGGTCACAGAACAACCAACCAGAGGACCACCCTCCATCGTCCACAAATCATCACTATCAACCCTACCATCAAACAACCAGACCCGAGCAGGAGGAGGACCTCACGGACCCGCTACTGTTGGCAGAGAGCACTGCCTGGCCTGGGCAACAGCCAGCCCAGGGCCATCACAACAACCCGGCCACAGGGTCAGACTATGGGGTGGGTTAACCAGAAATGGCCAGCCAGGAATCAGCCACTGACTCTGCTGTCCAGGACAGGGGGAACCCCTAAGACGTTCATCCAGGACTCATAGACCACTCGCCTATCTCGCTGAATATGTGCAGACATGAGGGGAGGCGGAAGGGCATGGTATTACGGCGTGTTGTTGCTAAGCCTGTTGTTACTGTATTGTAGTTATTGCTGTTCACTCTACCGACAATATTGTTTGTTCTTAAAGGGGGAAGGGGTGTTATGTATGGGGGTTTAAGAGATACAGTAAGCCACAGCATAGCCAATACTACCAGGTGGCGCTGTACCGAAACTGCTGTGGCTGGTTAGTTTTTGGCGGGAAATTAAGGTTTAAACTGATTGGCTGAGGGCATACCTGGCCAGGTACAGGTAACCCCTATTTCCCCAGTACAGTTTCTACCACCAATAAAGAACCCCTATGCTGTACTCATTGGCCTGGCATCTTTCCTGCATTCCAGAACCCACTACACAATAATATTAATTTTCTTTAACATACTCAGAGGATTAGCCCAGTGTTGGGAAAACAGGGCAAAGGAGAATAGATAATCATACTAGAAAAATTTGTGCTCTTCTGTGTGTAGCATATTTATTTTCAGTTTTCTTTGCCACTGATGAATTTGATCTTTGCATTAAAAATGTTACTAACAAAAAAATGTGAGTTACATTCCTCCATGATCTTTGCTAATGGCATGATTGTTTTTGCCACAATTCATGCAGAAAGAAGTCACTCAATGTTTCTTAGCAATTTGTGTCACATTTTTTTATTTATATGCCTTGCCTAACTGTAAGCAATTCAACTGCTAGAAGGCAATGTTTATTTAAAAGTCTGAAGAGAATGCAACGTTTAATCTAGATAAATACTCAAGATTAAATAAAGAACACATTTTGAATCCCCATTGCCTAATTCAGCAAGGAGAAGCCTCCAGTTACAAATATAAAGGGAAAATGTAAGATTTCTTCAAACTGTTTACAGTTTTAAAAGCTGGGAAGAAAATCAGATTCTTGAGTTCACACCCTTCACCTTAAATAACCTCCAATTGACATTACTGGCAATAAAAGTGCAACAATTGCAGTGTGCAGCTATTGGCACACAAACACACCCAGATTCTACTTTCAGGCAGAGTTGTAAAACACAAGTTATTGTTTATTTTAAAAAAAGAAAAGGTTTATAAGTCCATTAGCATAGCAAAAGAAATTGTTCATATAGTAGATACCTATATAATAAAATATTTAGTCATGGGGCCATCACACTAGAGAGAGACAGACAGACAGACACACACACACACACGCATACATACAAACAGAATATAAAGTGTGGCCTCATGACTGTGTGTGTGTGTATGTGTGTGTGTGTGCACATGTATGTGTGTATTGTAGTGCTGGACAAATCAGTATCATGCACTCTGTCCTCTACACTTCCGCTATACACTGCTGCTGTCTAGGTTTGGTGTGCAAGATGAAGGAGTTAAACAAATGCCTGAAATAAGACCTTCAAATTACCAAAGGCCATCAATTCAGGTAGCCTCCTTAATAGCTTGCCTATGCATTTGTAGATGCTGGCTCACAAGTTATCTTAAACCAACGCTTGTATTTTAAATGGAAACTAGGAAGGGAGAACCACAAAAACCTTTAGTGAAACTTCCTCTTCAGTGGGCAGAACTTTGTGGTCTGTCCAAAGGGCTATTCAGATAAACTTGCATGGTTTCCACTAGTAGATTGGTTCATGGGGAATTATTAACCTTCAATCAGATAATAAATCATTCCATAAATGTAATAAATACAGTCCAATTGCCCCAATCATAGTATGGTTCCTTTCATGATGTGGTATGAAGAAATAGCATTTTTGCATGTGCCATGTACAGTTTCTCCTTATTCTACCTGCACAGACAGTACCCATTAACTATCCATTTTCCAGTCACATCCAGGTGATGTGGAAAGCTCAAAAAATCTTTGAAAATGACATCTCCCAGGATTCAACAACACTTGCTCCGAACATAACAAAACAAAAGACAAAACAACAAAAGTGCTAGAGGAGATTCAGTTTGGGTGTGGCTGCTTTGTACAAAAAGTCCCTGGTCCAACCCATATCATTTCTTATTAAGCCTAGGACAGAGGTTTCCTTGAATAACCAAGGAACAACTGCCAATTCATGCCAAACTAGGTGAGTCACTCTCTAAAAGGTAAGTTTTAGCAATTTTCCTGAACCTGACCTCTGTAAATGCAACAAGTAATAGTGGCAACATCAAGCCAGTGAATTTTGAGAAGACTGAAATTGTCAGGTTGAAGAAGTCTCCATCCAACTCCTTTTTCCCCACTCTCTATCACTTTCATACAATCCAAAGCTTGCCTCTTTCTTTCTTTCTTTCTTTCTTTCTTTCTTTCTTTCTTTCTTTCTTTCTTTCTTTCTTTCTTTCTTTCTTTCTCTTCCTTCCCTCTTTCTTTCTCTTTCTTTCTTTCTTTCTTTCTTTCTTTTTTTCTTTCTTTCTTTCTTTCTTTCTTTCTTTCTTTCTTTCTTTCCAGGCTGTCCTTTTCTTTCTTCCTCTCTTTCTCTTTCTTTTCCACCCATCAATAGATGAAAGCACTGAAGCCAGGCAGGTATGGATACTTATTTCAATGTTCATGAACTTTTTTCAAATGCTTCCCCATCCGTGTTGCTTTGCTGCCTCCCAATGGCCAGGTCATTAAACAATAAGCCTATTTAAGAAGCTTTGTTTTCAGCTGAAAACCCACACTCAAGATTAGCAAGCAATCACAATTAGGATGCCAATCTGCTGATGCTCAAAGTTGCCAGCTGAGTTATAGTATGACCTCAGTGGATTTTGTTCCCACTTCCTTGCCATTTGGCTGCAATAGTCACACAGTATAATTCTGAATAACACTGCAAAATACTTCTTGGTAGTGTAGGAAGTCAGTACACCCCCCCCACCCGCGAAAATGAAATATTTTGGAGAATATTAAAAGAGGCAGGATAGAATATTTCCTCTGAAGGAGAAAAGGAGAAAAAAATCTTAACAAAAGCAGAAAACAGCCCCAGTCTTCCTGCTATAGAAAAAAAAGCCTCAAGCAAAAAGGCCATTTGGAGATTTTGAATGGATATTCAGAAAGACTGAGCCAATCCATTCATAAAAAAACACTTTCAGCCCCCATAGCTGATGGGATTAAGAATTTACATTCCCTCACCCATCTCCTAGTACAGGATAGGACGTCCCAGCCATAATGGGAGTCAGGCAACAATAATTGGAATACCAAAAGGGCACACTCTTACACAGGTCAAAGTACATTTCACAACAAGCATCTCAAACACAAAGTCCTAAAGAAGGTATAAAAACCCACCCGCTCTCAAATCCATTTTGTCAGCTATCCCAGAACTGCATGCTGTTGTTGGTTCTGCTCATCATTCAACTTTCTTTCCAAACAGCTAGCCTCCATTTTATTCCCAGCATCTTAGCCTCTATTTTATTTACTCCTGGCTTGGAACTGGACCTGATGATTTTTATTTCAACAGTAGAATTCACTGGTTGCGTTCAAACAACAAAATAGACAACCCTAACATAAGGTTTGTTGTTTATAATTTAGATGGACTCTATGGTTTTAAATTGAGGGACGCAGTGGCTCAGTGGGTTAGGACGCTGAGCTTGTCGATCAGAAGATCGGCAGTTTGGCGGGTCGAATCCTGAGTGCCGCGTAACAGAGTGAGCGCCTGTTACTCGTCCCAGCTTCTGCCAACCTAGCAGTTTGAAAGCACGTAAAAATGCAAGTAGAAAAATAGGGACCACTACAGTGGGAAGGTAGCAGTGTTCCGTGCACCTTTGGCATCTAGTCATGCCGGCCACATGACCACAGAGACATTCTCGGACAAGCGCTGGCTCTTCGGCTTTCAAACAGATGAGCACCGCCCCCTAGAGTCGGAAACGACTAGCACTCATGTGTGGGGGAACCTTTACCTTTTACCTATGGTTTTAAAAGGGGAATATTAGTTTTATTACTACCTGTGGTGTACTGTTTCTTAAATCATAGGCAATATTTGTTAAATAATTGCTGCTTGGAAGCAAAAGTTGTTACAATAATCTTCCTGGTTATTCTTTGTAAACTTCCTGAAAGCATTTAGTGGCCCATTTGGGAGGAGTTTGATTCTGTAACCCCTGAGGAAGTGGACAGGATTATAGGGAGGCTGAGCTCCACCACATGTTTATTGGACCCGTGCCCTTCTTGGCTGGTCTATGCAGCCCGGGAGAGGACACGAGGCTGGTTCCAGGCAGTTATATCTGCTTCCTTGAGTGAGGGTAATTTCCCCGCTGTCTTGAAGGAGGTGGTGGTGAGACCTCTCCTCAAGAAGCCT
Source organism: Vipera ursinii (assembly GCF_947247035.1). Lineage (NCBI taxonomy): Eukaryota > Metazoa > Chordata > Lepidosauria > Squamata > Viperidae > Vipera > Vipera ursinii. The sequence goes on along the minus strand of NC_139517.1, from coordinate 20,269,747 downwards.
GCCCTGGACCCAGCTGTTTTGAACATCTTTCGTCCGGTCTCCAACCTTCGCTTTCTTGCGAAGGTTGTTGAGAGTGTGGTGGCGCATCAGCTTCCCCTGGTCCTGGATGAAGCAGATTATCTAGACCTGTTCCAATCGGGTTTCAGGCCCGGGTACAGCATGGAGACGGCATTGGTCGCTCTGGTGAATGATCTCTGGAGGGCTCGGGACAGAGGACATTCCTCTGTCCTTGTCCTATTAGACCTCTCGGCGGCTTTCGATACCATCGACCATGGTATCTTGCTGCGGCGTCTCAGGGGATTGGGAGTGGGAGGCACAGTTCTTCAGTGGTTCTCCTCCTATCTCCTGGGACGCTCGCAGTCGGTGTTGGCAGGAGGGCAGAGGTCGACCCCTAGGACCCTCGCTTGTGGAGTTCCTCAGGGGTCAGTCCTCTCGCCTCTCCTGTTCAACATCTACATGAAACCGCTGGGTGAGATCATTCGTGGTTTTGGAGTTGGGTATCATCAATATGCCGATGATACCCAACTTTTTATTTCGACCCCAAACCACCCCAGTGATGCCCTCGATGTGATGTCCCGTTGCCTGGAGGCGGTGCGGGCCTGGATGGGGAGGAACAGACTTCAACTCAACCCCGACAAGACTGAGTGGCTGTGCATTCCGGCATCCCGGGACATTCAAAATATTCCATCTCTTTTTATGGGGGGTAAGTCTTTACCCCCCGTGGATAGGGCTCGCAACTTGGGAGTCCTCCTAGATTCACGACTCACTCTGGAAGATCATATAGTGGCCGTGACTAGGGGGGCTTTCACCCAGGTTCACCTGGTGCGCCAGTTGCAGCCCTATCTGGACCGGGATGCCCTGTGTACAGTCACTCATGCGCTCGTGACCTCTCGCCTGGACTACTGTAATGCTCTCTACATGGGGCTTCCCTTGAAGACCACTCGGAGGCTCCAACTAGTACAGAATGCAGCCGCGAGAGTTGTCTTGGGAGTTTCCCGGTACTCCCATGTTACACCTTTGCTCCGTGAGCTGCATTGGTTACCAGTTGTCTTCCGGGTGAGGTTCAAGGTTTTGGTTATGATCTTCAAGTCCTTATATGGCATGGGTCCGGGATACCTCGAGGACCACCTGCTGCCAGCGTCAACTCCCCTCCGCCCTGTGTGTGCCCACAGAGAGGGCCTCCTCAGGGTGCCTCCGGTCAGGGAATGTCGACTGGTGGTCCCCAGGGGGAGGGCCTTCTCTGTGGGTGCTCCGGCACTATGGAACCAACTGCCGGTTGAGCTCCGGATGGCATCGGACCTCCGCTCCTTCCGCCGCGGGCTGAAGACCCATTTCTTTGAACTAGCTGGTCTGGCCTGATGGGGAGGGTCTTTTAATGGGTTTTTATTATTTTTATTGTCATTGTATTTTAATTGGGCATTGGTTTAATCTCTTTTAATTTTTGTATTGTTATTTGTTTATATATGCCCTGTTAACCGCCCTGAGTCCCTTGGGAGAAGGGCGGTATAGAAATTGAATAAAACCTAAACCTAAACCTAACATTGTGTGAAACTAAATGAAGGATTAGATGAGCTGTTGACCTGATCCAGCAAACTTTGCTTATGTTGTTTTTCCTACACAAGACTAAAGGTCATATTCTGCCTGACTGAGGTCACCAATTGCCACAAAAATAATAAAAAATGACAGAAAACATTGACATTGTGGTGATGGTGAATTCATGTAGCTTAGGAGGGCATGACATTCTATGAACCTGGTTTGAGAGTTGCATAATTTTTATTACTCTACAGATATTAGTATTAGTACTACATTATCTGCTATGTGATGTCAGCAGTTTTGGCATCACTTCAGAATTCCTGCATTGATAATTTTAGCTAGTAGATATTGAGACAACAGCAAGACACAAAACCAGGTCTGAGAACTCCAACAATGCAATTTTAACATCTTTCAGGATAGTTCACCCTATTGCTCACTATACAGGAAAGTGAGGTCTTAGAACAAATAAGGGTGAATGAAACAGTAACAGGAGGGTTTTCTTCACCTTCTGAAATACAACAAAGTTTAGATATCGAGCTACACTTGGATTAGGAAACCAAGCTAGCATGGTGTGGTGGTTAAAGTGTTATAGGATGGCACTGAGGGACCCAGGTTCAAATCCACCATTAACCATGAAAACTCACTGGGTTGATCTGAGGCCAATCACTCTGTCTCAGCTCAACCTACCTCACAGGAATGTTTTATAAGCAAAAATAGAGCATAGAATGCTATGTACCCTACCTTAGAGGCAGAAAGTATATCTAACAAAGGGCGGGGGGGTGTTAGCCACAAAATTATTCAGTATTTGAAAGATCAATGTTTTCATTTAAGGAAGTAAACTAATATCTTTCAATGAAATATCAAGAGGGGGGGAGGAATTCAATTTCCCCACATAGTCCTCTTTTTTAGCTAATTGATTTCAATGAATGAAAGTAACAGAAGAAAAAGAAACATTGGCACACAAAGCAGTAAAAAAAATGTACTCTTAGCTCAAAGCCTTCATGAGTTTTGCAGGGCACATAGAGCAGAGGTCCCCAACCTCCAGTCCATGGACCGGCACCAGGCCACAGCATGCCAGAAACCAGTCCATGCAAAGAAGCAAAGACCCATCCGCGAGATGCAGGCAGTACATGAAACCACACCCCCTCCAGTCCACAGAAAACCCCTCCATGGAACTGGTCCCTGGTGCTCAAAAGGTTGGGGATGTCTGACATAGAGGATGTAGAAAGTAAGGAAGATGACTGTGAAGAAAAGATACAGAAACAGTTGGTAGGCCAATGGGCAAAAATATTTTTTTAAGTCCAGAACAGGGGTGTCAAACTCAATTTCACTGAGGGCCACATCAGCATTGTGGTTGCCCTCAGGGGACTGGGTGGGTATGGCCAGGGTGGGCGTGGCCTACTGGGTGGGCATGGCATCAAGGGTGCCTATGGGGGCCTGGGCAGGAGTGGGACAGATCTGGGGGACTCTGGCAGAAAGAGGGTCTCTGGGCCAGGGCCAAGGAAGTGGGGACCGTTCCCTCACTGTTTCCAGGATGGCTTCAGGGGCCACATGAAACCACTTTGCAGGCCGGATCTGGCCCCTGGGCCTTGTGTTTGACATGTCTGGTCCAGAACAATGCAATAACATATGGAAGCCACTCAGAGAGATGCCTTCCTGGTTCATGGAGTCTATTCTGAGGGGGAAGTATATGGGAGCTGCACAATAATTCTGGTGAGCTACTGGTACCAGATCAGAACCAATGGACCTTCTCATCCCTGGGTTGAGTCTTGAGACATTCTTAAAACTGGACATCTTCTGGAAAAACAATCCCAAAATGGGATTCCTCTCCTACAAGAATGTACAGAAATCCCATGTTCATCAGGAGTCTATATTGGGACATGGAGGAATTTTTTTAACCCCCAAATCAAAGATACTGTCCATGAAGATGGAAGTGAACATTAATCACAAATTGTTTTCTATCACTCAGCAAGTATCTATTTCTGTGTTTGTATTCAGCTAAGACAAGGAAATCCAGGTTAGGAAATCAAGACAGAGAAAATAACAATAAATGACACAATTGGCACACCACAGGAAATGAAAGCAATGAAATGACTAGCCAAAGACAATTGTCAGAGATGGAAAATGGATGTGCATGCCACCCACACAGATTATCTATATTCATATTTTATGAATTCTTTGTGTTACACACAAAGAAATAATGTATTATTCTTTATTGTTTCATTCTGGAAATTATATCCTATCTTTACACAATAGATGGCAGGATTTTGCTAACAGGAATCTAAAACTGTGTTCTTGAGTTCTTCCTTTTCTTCCTTTTATAATCTGGTTTTACTCTAATCAAGTTATATACAGTAGATGTTTATATGTGTTTCTCCAAGTACATCCTATTTCTAATATACAGTATACATTGGCTATGAGTAATTTTGTCTTCAATGTATGTTCAGTACATTTATTTGCATCAACATTCAGAGATTTTTTTATATACCCAGCAAATAAAAGCATGTTTATTGTAATGATGAGCAATACATTGACTGAGATATAGATTTGAAAGTATAAATGAGATAGATCTGAATTAAAAATTCTTCACAAGCAATAATATTACATCATATCAAGAATTGAATGTAGACAGTATAACTGTAGTAAGGTAAAGGTAAAGGTTCCCCCGCACATGCGTGCTAGTCGTTTACAACTCTAGAGGCCGGTGCTCATCTCCGTTTCAAAGCCGAAGAGCCAGCGCTTGTCCAAGGACGTCTCCGTGGTCATTTGGCCGGAATGACTAGATGCCAAAGGCGCATGGAACGCTGTTACCTTCCCACCGTAGTGGTCCCTATTTTTCTACTTGCATTTTTATGTGCTTTCGAACTGCTAGGTTGGCAGGAGCTGGGACGAGTAACAGGTGCTCACTCTGTTATGCGGCACTCGGGATTCGACCCGCCAAACTGCCGACCTTCTGATCGACAAGCTCAGCATCCTAACCCACTGAGCCACCGCATCCCTATAGTATAGTATAGTATAACTATAACTTGGTGTTTTTCTTGTTAACTGTGAACATAATTACAAATTGGAAAGACAGAAACATTATATATTTATTTATTTATGAAAGTTATTATCATATAGCAACAGATAACTCTTTTAATGTACTACTTTAACTATGTGTCATACTATTTTAAAGTTCTTTTAAGAAACCACCCAAAAGCAAATACTGTAAAGGGAAGCCCTCATTTGATGGCATGTGAAAAATGCTGGGTTTTTTTAATTAAAAATAATTTTTAAGTTTAATTTTCAATTTCAGTGTTAGATCAACAGAATAGGGAGAATTCCTAAAAATCATTCAGTATTATTTTGCTCTTCTCAGGAATGCTAGAGTTGAATGGGTTTTTTTCTTCTGAATGCACAAGAGACAGATGAACCAAGTTGCTTGTGTGTCATCTCTGTTAGTGTAGTATAAGTTTTTGACTTCAGTTGCTGTGGGTTTTTTTCTTTCTTTTCTTTTTTTAAACTATGAATGGCATGGTGGCCTAGTGGTGAAGACTCTCACCTCCCACTCAGAAGGTTGAATCCTAGGTAGCAGTAGTTGACTCTCTCTCAGGGTGCAAAGAGAAAATATCTCCTGCAAACTCCACATAGGCATCAGGAAGGGCATCCAGTCTGTAAATGCTCAACTCCATTCAGCTACAGTGACATTACCCTGAATTAAGGGATTACAGGGTCGAAAAAGGGAGTAATTGCATAATCAGAACTGACAGTATGTGGGGGGGGGGTGAAGAGAGTGGTTCACAAAAAAGTTTTACCTTTTACCTTTGTTCCAGCTATGTACAAGTAAATAGCTGTATTGTAGTGATAGATGTTTCTTTCTTTGAATCATCCACCATTGCTTACTGGAGGAGAGTCATAAAAATATTGTTCTTAATACAGTTCCACACCCAAAGATTCTTGTACACTCATCTCTGTCCGTGTACCGTTTCCCAGCTAAGCAGGTTAAAGTAACCAAAATATGAATGAGTAATCCAAAACTGAGTAATCTGGCTGGCATTATTGTTATTTTAAATTTTTCTTTCTGATAGAAAAACAAAAACTCAAACAAGATACTGAAAAGTTTCTTCAGGTGTTTTTTTTATTTTTATCATTTATTGCACAATCTTATGCATGTTTACTTTGAAATGCCCCATGACATCTTCCCTAAATTACTGTACTTGGAATGATTGGCTGAATGAATGTTAAATGTTAAAATAGCTTCTGCCGTAGCCAAATTCTTAACAATATTATGGCAGCTACTATGAGGTAAGAGACATTTCAATGGTCAGTGGAGTTGTCAAATGCCTTTATACAGAGAGACACAAGACTTTTCTATAAAAAATCTCTTCCATTCTCTGGAATAGAAGACCCTTAATAGCAGAATAGATGAGCCTCACATATTAATAATGGGCACCACTTTTTCCAGCTCAAACATCTGAATAACAGAATATGGGTCTTTTACATCTAGATTAAAGGGACGCGGTGGCTCAGTGGGTTAGGATGCTGAGCTTGTCGATCAGAAGGTCGGCAGTTTGGCGGGTCAAATCCCGAGTGCCGCGCTTTGAAACGGCGATGAGCACCGGCCCGTAGAGTCAGAAACGACTAGCACACATGTGCGGGGGAACCTTTACCTTTTTACATCTAGATTTTGAATTACATCCTGCCCCTTCCTCCCTATTTTTTTTAATACTTGTTAGTCGGTTTATTAATAGCCAGTATGCCTTGCCCTTTCAAATAAATGTCAAGGCTGAGAGTTAAAATTACATACAGTTGGAAAATCAGGAATCTCTTTTAGAACCCAATTGCAGGAAATCTGGATAAAGACACATACCTGTACTAAGTCAATCATAAAAAAAAGTTTAAGGACAAAATCTCACCTTTATAGCTTCCAACAATAACATTATCTATCACCAAAAGTTCAACAATTAAACATTATTATATAGGGGGTCTGCATGCTTTAAGAATGACTTGAAAAATGGGCTTTGGATCTTGCAAGAACACAGCCCCTCTCTGCTATTTATTAAAGTAGCCAAATATTTTCCAGGCTTCTATACAAGCATGGAATCCTGAAAGAAAGATAGTGCTGCTGCTTTAAGGAATCCACTCACTAAACCTGGTTCTACTGATCTTCCTCCATCTCTCCCTCACAGAACTGCCAATTGCCCTTCCTTTTTCTGATCTATGTAATTCTCATCTAAACCATGGTCTTCCCTCTTTGCTCCACTCCAAAGCATTCTGAACTCCATCTGGCACTAGCTTTGGAAGCAATGTTCAAAGATGCACTGAATTTTAATTTTATCTTAACTTCTGTATTTATTCTATGTTATTGTTAGCCGCCCTGAGTCCTTCGGGAGATAGGGCAGCATATAAGTCCCAATAATTAATAAATAAATAAATAAATAAATAAATAAATAAATAAATAAATAAATAAATAATGATAGAGATTCGTTCAATATAGAAGGAAGATGCATTTGCTGATGATCTATGTACTGCATGAAAGTCTAGTGTAGTTAAGTGTTGGGTTCACAATTCAAATTGTCCATGACTACTATAAAAACATAAAAGCTCTCCTGGATCTGTCATCAGCTCATTCTGACTTTACTGCCACAAAATGGTGAACTTGATTCATCTTGGAAGCTCACAACTGGAAGATAATGGTCTCATTCTATTGCCACCTCTTAGGAACACTAAGGCATACCACTGTGGTATGCCTTGGTGGTATGTAATAAAGTAATAAACAGCCATCAATATTAGCAGCAATGGATAACATGATCCTCCAAGACCTAATTGGTCCACTTTTCAAAACTTTTACATGAGTTGCCTTTAGCAGAACTGCTGGGATCAATCTCATAGTTTAACTAATTACTGTGTGAAAACCTATTTACTTCTTATCATCTGAATTTTCTTACATTTATTTTATTTGTTGTTAACTTTTGCCCCACCCAAGGTGTTTTCAATAAGTGCAAAAAAATAAAATCCATAGTATAAAGAAATAAAGGAATAAAATCAGTGTCTTTTAGAATCAAACTCTAAAATATTGATTCAAGGAATAACATAAATTTATTGCATTATTTCTGCCATGCACATGGGTGTCCTTGCGAGAAGCAAGAGGAACTAATGACAAATTGTACATCACGGCATCAAGTGCAAACTTCACTCCTTTCATTCTTGTGTCACAATGTTGCAAACAAGTGTACTGTATAAGGGAGGAATTTATAGCATGACATCATGTTATATGTTTCCTCATTTTAGCATCTAAACTTGCTACAGATGCCTCCAATTATTCATAATTCCTATAATTCTATCACGTTTCCCTTCTCCTGTTTCCTATTAACCTACCCTCTAACCTAACCAACATTATTGTAAGAAATTACAAATTATTATTATTACGGATCATCACACAGTCAGCCAGAGGTTCACTGGATTTAGCATTTATATCCTTATTATTATAATATATTCACAACAGTATGAAATTACAGCTGCCAATTCTTTACCTGCATATGCCTCAAGTTCTTCTCAAGAACCTAGATTGTTGTAATGTATTGGTGGAGTATTGGTGCAGATCCGAACAGTGTAGTCTTTTGTATTAATAGATGGAAATTTTCTAAATGTGCAGATTTTTAAAGTACCATCCAAGATGGTATCTGGCATCCATATGACAGTAACTACTGGGACCAGCATGCCAGTTTATGCCTTAATTTTTCAACTTGAATTTTTAAATCTTGATGTCTTCTGAACTTTATCTTTTACTATCCCCAAATATTACTATATCAATTATCCACACATTCTTTCTTTCAACCACAATTTAAATATGATACATGCCAAGTTTTTATCAGTTTTTATTCAGAAATCCCACACTATTTTAATCTGTTCATCTTCATTTAGTTTTTCAACTAAATGTTGTGTTGTGCTGTGTTCTTACCAGTTTTTTATTACTTGACACATCATAATTTTTACAGATATTCCAGTGCATTATTTTGGTAACTGTGTAATATCATTGTGATCTTCTTGCATTAGCCAAGTATGTGATCTATTGTTTCTTCTGCTTCTTTGTATAAACTGCACTTTGAATCATTTGGTGATTTTTTTTTTTAAATGTGGCCTTGATTCCGTTAGTTTGAATAGCTTGCTCTTGAGCACCCAAAATCAAGCCTTTCATTTCTTTTTTAATGTTCCATTTGTAGGCCATTGTCAGATTTTATCTTTATTCATTATCCCCTCAATCTTTTGTAGAAATTGAACATATAATGTTTTCTTTGCCAGCATTCTGTTTTTCTGATGTTTGTGTTTTGTTTCCTGTAAATTCAGTGAATTCTAATTTTTAATCATCATCAATGCTTGTTCTTAACTGCCTTTTATGTAATCAGCTAGTGCCTGCTTTTCTTCTTTGACAGTTTGTTTGACTTGACGTAAGCCTCTACCACCATTTCTCTGGGGCAGGTATAAATCTATCAATGTCACTATGGAGATGTAATGCATAGTAAACAGTCATAGGTTTTCTTGTTTTTCAGGCCAAATTCTCCATTTAATAATTCCAGCAGTGTATAATATCACAGGCATGGCCCAGATATTGATGGCCTTGATGGTGTTTCCACTGTTCAATTTTGTCTTCTGCAATGTTCCCACTTTTTGGATGTCTTCTCTACTAATATTTTTAACTTGTCCTTGCTTGATGTTATCCAACTCTAAGATTCACAGATACTTGTAGGCTTCATCCTGGTGGCTCCTGATAGTATGGCCATCATTGTATAGGTAATCTACTTTTAGATTCACAGTCTGAGACTGGTAGAAACTTAGTAATTCAAGTCCTAACCAAGGAACTAAGAATTATTAAGGCATTGTTAAAAATATACGCAGTTCCAAGCAGGTGGCTATTTTTTTTAAAAAAGTAGGGTGTTCTCATCTGATAAATTCAATATTTCCAAAATCAAGGAAGTCCTTTAGAATTGTTCCAAGAGTTCCAATCATGATTGCTAACACCACTGATTTCTTTTTCTATTCAATGTAACAGAACAGAATAACAGAGTTGGAAGGGACCTTGGAGGAATAATAATAATAATAATAATAATAATAATAATAATAATAATAATAATAATAACAACAACAACAACAACAACAACAGCAACAGCAACATCCACATCTGCCTATCCCATGTCCTTGGTAAGGACTCGATAGGTAAACAAAAATGTCAAATCCAGTCTGAACATCTGTGCGATGATCAATAATAATAATAATAATAATAATAATAATAATAATAATAATAATAATAATAATAAATAAAATAAAGCATTATAAAAATAACAGAAACAAAGGCAGAATATAAGGAAAAACAGCTGGATGACAGATTAAATAGATGGAAAACCAAAGCTTTGCATGGACAGCATTTGAAAAACATTGAAGGAAAATGTGATAACAACTTGACATGGGCATGGCTTAAGATGGGAACCATCAAGAAAGAAATGGAAGGCTTAATACTGGCTGCTCAAAAACAAAAACAAAAACAAAAACATTACAAACTAATGCCATGAAAGTGAAGATACAAAAATCTACTGGCAATCCAAATTGCCGACTTTGCAATGACAAAGTTGAAACTCTTTTACATTTAATATGTGAGTGTAGCAAAATCGCGCAAACTGATTACAAAGCTAGACATGACCGAGTTGCTAAACTAATCCACTGGGCATTGTGTAAAAAATATGACTTGCCTGTGTCCAAAAAGTCGTGGGAACATAGGGTGGAAAAAGTTGTCAAGAATGAGAGGGTGAAGATCTTGTGGGACTTCCGAATACAGACAGATCGCCATTTGGAACACAACACACCAGATATTACAGTCATAGAGAACCAAAGTGTACAGTTGATTGATATCGCTGTACAAGGAGATGCCAGAGTCGAAGAAAAAGCACTGGAAAAATTATGAAATACCGCGACCTGGCCATCGAAACTGCAGGATTATGGATGAAACGTGCAACAGTGATACCCATTGTCATTGGAGCACTGGGGACTATGTCCAAAAACTTTGCAAAATACATCGAGAAATTGCAGCTTCCTGCAATAACTCCAGCAAAGCTACAAAAAACTGCACTATTTGGAACATCTTACATTTTAAGGAGATACCTGGTTGATACCTAGGATGCTGGCAGCAACCCGTGTCAACCATTAGTGCCAGTCAATTTGAGTGTTCAGTTGACTGTTTCATGTTTAATGAATAAAAGTTTTATAATAATATAAAGTTTCTCCTTAGTTCTAGGTTACTTCTCTCTTTGGTTAGTTTCCATCTGTTGCTTCTTGTCCTGCCTTTGGGTGCTTTGGAGAATAGCTTGACTCCCTCTTATTTGTAGCAGTCTTCTAGTCCAACCCCCTTCTCAAGCAGGAAACACTATAGCATTTCAGACAAATGGTTGTCCAATTTCTTCTTAAAAACCTTCAGTGCTGGAGTACCCACAACTTCTGGAGGCAAGCTGTTCCACTGATTAATATTAAGAAATGGTGGATAACCATAAACAAAAGTGGAATTTCTATCTGCAAGTCCCAGTATTTTGAAATTTCTTTTCCAATTGTATTTTCTTAGGACTATCATTATCCAGAATGGCAACATCAATGAAGCAGACATTCTTCTTTTCAATTACTGTTATATCAGGCATGTTATAAACAAGATGCCTGGCTATATCTTAGTCCCATAAATCCTTAACCTGCTGAGGTTTTACTATATTTGAATGCAAACCTCCAACAGTTTCCAGCAAATAATTTTGGCAATTTGATCATGATGCTGCTTATAGTCAGTTTGTGAGATTTTGCTGCAGCTATTGATCATTCTTTTCACTACAAATATGACATTTGCAATTATTTGCTACATGTTCACCTTCATGCAGGCAGTTGGCAAAGCTTGTTTTTGACCCACTAAAATAAAGCCTTCAGTTTCTTTCTTTAACACTCCATGTGGGGTTTATCAGTTTTTCCTTGTACATTGTTCAAGTATTGACCATGCATTGGATTATTCTTCCAATTAAGAAATCAGTTTTGAATTGTTTCTTTTCTATATACAGCCTTCAGGCTCTTGTTTTCAAGAGCTTTTCTGGACTGATTTCCTTTAGCAAAGATTCTTAGCTTTTTTAATGTAGCCATTCAAGCCATGCTTTTCTCCCTCCACAGGATTTAAAATCTTTTCCTCCAGAAACTTAGGAGAATGTTGGAGAGAATGCCCATTTTTCATTAGCATATTTGTCACAATCCCTCCTACTCTACTTCTAAAAATATCAATTCAGACTTCTTTTCCATGTGAAAAAGAGAGAGAGAGAGAGAAAGCATTCATTCAGATTCCCTTTAATATTTTTATTATCTTATCATTCATCAACTCAACTGTCTCTCTAGCTGGCTTCCCAATCACGATATAGTTCAATAATTATTAATTATTTAGACACACTCGTACATAAGAATATTACTAATTATGAGTATGAAGAATTGAATAGTAGATATATTTGTATTGTATTTGGGTTGGAAAATATCAGATGACCAACTAAATAACTGTTTTCTAGTGGCTATTAGGATTTTTTTGCAGCCCATGTATAAAAACCATATGAAATTAAATGTGTTTATCCCAGAAATATTACAACTTTTCTCTGAATTCCTAACCAATACAGCTACTAGCCATCTCCATGTGAGTTTTAGCTACAACACGTCTGGGAAGATCAACTTGGGGAACATTATTTTAAAATAGTAGCTAAGTAGGACTAATCCATCTTTTTCTTCCTCCATAATCTACCCCAGTAAAAATATTCTTTCCTTTCCTCAAATTGTAGCCCTCAGTCTCTGCATTACAGAAACATAAGCAGTGGGAAAGTCAAGCCACTAAAAGTTTGCTGCAATACTTATTGTAATATAAATATTTGCTTCAGAAAACATTTGGAATGCTGACTATTGTATTATTTTTCAGCCATAGTCATGGAAAAGATGTTAAATACATATAGATATCAGGGTGTGTAAACAAGGTAAAATCTTGTTCAAATCATTAATTTGGTTTAGAAAATCAGACCAATAGAGATGTTCAGATTAAATCTTCCAAATAGATTTGCTAAAAGACATTAAAATTGGGTAACCAAGTATTCCATCTTCAAGGGCTGAGATTGAACAGGTTCCTCAAGTGAATAGCCACAGAGGATATAGTACTGATTAGAGGTGGAACCTGTAAACAAGTAATCACTATTTTGTTTTTAAACCACTTGTTCCATCATTTATTCCACATATTGAAAACAGTTTATAAAGATTTGGTTAACAGGACATTCCTATATATGCTTAGAGTTTTTCTTAAGTGAAGTCTACTGAATTCACTAGGGCCTTCTCCAGGATACCTTGATACAAGATTACAAATAACTGTAAAGTCGTTATTAAGGCCACAGAATTGTTAAAGAATAGATTTTTCTGTATGTTTTGATTATAGATTGTGTTTTATCAATTTCTTAACAAAAAATTGATCACCAAGAACCCATCTCAGCTACTTTTCAAATGACTTGACTTCTATAGGTAATACCAGACCCATGAAAACTTTGGAAGAAAGGGAAGGTTGGACAAGCTGAAAGAATGACAACTGACTGAGTTAATTACCCTGTAGAAGTCAGAAAAAATAGAGGAACTCCTAACTGCAGGCAGGGGAAAAACATACAGGTTGAATATTGATCAGACTTGGGTTTATGAAGGGTCATGTTACGGGTCGTGTGGAAGATGATTGGCAAAGAAAAAAAAATCCCAGTAGTTGGACTGACTTGATGGAACAATAGGCTTAGAATTAGGGAAATGGGTAGCTTGAAAGGAAGGAAGCAGTAGTCAAGTTACATTTACTCAGCAGGTTTCGTAACTATCGTAACAGGCAAATACCAAGAACTGGCAGGATTCCTAGGATGAATACGCCCCTTTGGGGTGTGTCTCTGTGTGTGCATATATAAGCATCCAAAGTCTGAGTGGCCTAAATTACACTCCTTATTTCATAAGAGTACCACATCTTACCTTTTTGTGTATGAGGAAAACGAAGGAAGGAAACAAAGAAATCAGCAGTGGTGTTATGGGCCATCACCAGCAAGGGCTAGGGAGAAGATTGTTGCTGCTGATGCTCCTGCAAACGATGACATGTAAGTATTAATGGACTTCCTGCACAAATATTTCTCACTAATGACAGATGGGACAGACCCAGAAATATGCAATATCCTAGATTAAATGCCAAAATTCCATCAGGGTTCAATATTTGTAGTGGATCTTCTCTTCTTTCCTCTCTCCTCCCTTCCCTTTCCAGCAAAATGCAGTACTAAACTTCTGATTTTTTTTTACTAAATTTCCAATGGCACTAGTATGGAACATGTTTAAAAACAAGGTACACAATTTCTTTTCTCTGTTTTGGGAAGGTGAGGGAGAAATTTGGCTGGCAGGCTTGGGCAAATGAGGTGAGCAGCATAACAGCTAAATTTGATTTCATTACAGTTACATCTGTACTCAGTGAAAAGGTCATGTGAGACATATGATTACTCCATGGGCATGTTTTAATCATTTTCTTAATTCATCACAGTCAACACTTTAATTAGAATTGACTTCAGGAGCCCCACTCCAAACTTTATAGGGCAATTAGGACGACTCAGAACTTCCTACTGTCACCATCAAGACTAAATAAGGAGGAAACCTAATTTAGGAAATAGCCATCAGGCAGCATCTCCATTATTAGAAGAAGCTCAATGATGTCTTAGAAGAAACTTTGTCTGGGAGGAGCTGATTTTGGGTCATGCAAAGACAGGCCTAGGGCATGAGTGAGGTATCACCGGGTTATGTTGTCTGTTGGGTTAGGTTTGCCAGGTATGTCAATGTTCTAACATCTGCTGTCCAAAAAGAGAGAACTTTAAAAAGAAGGTGTTTCACCCAGTGAGTCAGCCTGGCTCTCAGTTAATGAGTTTGTGACAGTATGCAACATTTGTGGACCTTCTTATTGTTCTGAACTATTTTATCTTCATTGTCATTGACAAAACCATGTTTGAATCCTAAATCCTAAACCCAAACTTCTTCGTAGCTCTGATTTAAGCTTCTGTGTGAAACTATCACTGTGGGATGAAGTATGATTTATATGCTGATGATATCTAATTATACATATCAGCGCCTGGAGAACTAAACAATGCTGTTGATATCCTCTCTTAATGTCTGGAATTTATGAGAGTCTGGATAGGGAACAGCAATCTTCAGTTCAACCCTGGCAAGACTGAATAGCTTGCATTTGGGGGCCTTCTGGGATTTTACCATATTTTTTACTGGATGGATTTGCACTTCCCCAAACAGACTCTATGAGCAATTGGGGGATATTTCTGAGCTCACAACTCTTGTTTAAAGAGCAGGTGGCAGGCATGGCTTGGAGGGCCTTTGCACAACTTCATGTTGGTTACCAGTTGTGCCTGTTCCTGGATAGGCTCTACAGGTAGTCCTTGACTAGCCACTTAGCAACTGTTCAAAGTTATAATGAACTTCTCCAGGGCTACTGTATGTATGACCCGGATTCAAATTTCAAAGGCTAGAGCCCTGCTGCGATCACATGATTGCATTTTGGGCACTTAGCAATCAACCCACATTAATGACCATTTGTGATTTGCAACATTTTTTCCTGGAAACTGGTGTTTATTTCCGGTTTCCAACAAAAAGCCTGCTTGCGGACAATGGATCCGCTTAATGATTGTGGCATTTGCTTAACAAGCAAAAAAGGTTGTAATATCAGACATGGTCATGTGGTGACCCATTGATGACCAGCAAGACTTACAATAGTAATTCTGGGATCAGTTATGGTCCTACGTCAAGGACTACCTGTACTCTCAGTTATTCATTGCCCTGGTCACAGTGCGAGCACATTACATCTCTGTTCCATGGGCTGCATCAGTTTGCTAGTTTGCTTCTGGGTTCAATTCAAGGTACTGAGGTTGACCTTTAAATCACTGTGTGGCCTGGTTATTTGAGGGATTACTCTTCACAGTTACATATACCCACTGCATCAGTTCCAGAATTATGTTATATCATTATATGGTATATTATTATATATTAATATATTATATTGTTTATATAATATTATGTTAAGGGACTTTATTTGAGTGGACCCAGAAGATGAGTCTTTTCTGCCATAGCACTCACACTCTAGACTCTCTTTGCACCCCTGGTAAAATTGGCCTTGACCCATTGACTTTCTGGAAATCCATTAAAACCTGGTTTAGTCAACAGGCTAGGGCAGGGCTTTTCAACCAGTAGTACGGGTACAACCTGTGGTACATTGGCACCTGGCAGGTGGTATGTGACCATCCTAGAAATGTGGTAGTGGGGGAGGGGAATGAGCTGAATTGGTGGCAGCACTGCACAAGCCTGTTCTGTACCAGCCTGCTACCGGCCCTGTAGAAAAGGCAGGGACAACCCCTTTACAAACGGCAAGAGGCTGGAATTAAGCCTGCCAAATTTATTAAGATAAAACAGAGCAAAACAAGACACCAACCATGAAACAGGAGCTATGAAACAGGAACTAATCAAGCTGTTGCCTTCAGCAAACCAGCCCTCCCACACATTCCCCTTTTATACAGTTCAGGGCGTGGCTTCTCTCTGCCTCCTTACTCCTGATTGACTGCCTCCTGTGTCGGGCGTCCTTTAACAGGGCCAGCTGTGGGTCATCTTCATCCACACTGTCAAGCTCACACAGCTGGGTCTCCGTCGTGACCAGGTGGGAGGGGCCTGGCTGAGGGCTTTCATCAGCAAGATCTTTAACCCCCTCAGCAAGCTCTTCAACACCCCTCTCCTCCTCTGAGTTGTCTGACCCAACTGCCGAACCCACAGGCTCACCCTGAATCACAACAAAGCCTGAGCGAGAGATGGCCAGAGCTGCAGGGCTGTCAGGGCTCAGCGGAAGCGCCAGGATCAGTGCCAGGCTCCAGCTGGAACTCAATGCTGATCCTGGCGCTTCTGCTGAGCCCAGAAGAAGCACTGATCAGCTGGAATGTTGCAGCATATCCAGGGTCTTGTGATTTACATTCAGATGCTTGGCAACTGATTCAAATTTATGATGGTCAGTGTCCCAGGGTCATGTGAAGTGACCAAAACCTGCTGCAACCACCCTGAAGATGGGGGGAATAAAAACCAACCCCCACACACACCCAACTCCCGCTGCCAATCCTCAACAGAAATGCTCACAACAATGAAAACCTCGGACAGGAGGAAGAGCGCCGCCGGGCGGGCAGGCAGGTGTCTTGTTCAGCTGTGGCTTGGAGGGCACTTTTTCAGTGTCATTGTAACTTTGAACAGTCACTAAGCGAACTGTTGTAAGTTGAAGACTACATGTACTTCATCAATTTTTTTTTAGGTCATCAAGTTTTTGCCACCTTGCTAGGCAACTGCGGGTACTCGGATGTTGCCATATCCTAAAAGTGGTACAATAGGTGAAAAGGTTGAAAAGCCCTGGGGTAGGGTGTCCCACAGAAATAAGGATTTGTGGAATAGCTATATTGTATCTAAGGCCTTGAATGTATTCTCCCATGGTATTGTTTATATTTATGTTTTAATAAGTTCTTTAAATAGTTTTTAAAACTCTGCTTCTTTGTTTAATTGTACATCACCAAAAATTACACCTGTGAGATAGTCAGCTAAATAGATGTGATAAATAAATGAAATAAATAAAATAAGCAGGTTATACCTATACTGCAGTTTCCAAATTATTTGTATTGCATTAAAATAGCAATCTAAGCTGTAGGTCTCATGATTTTATATATTTCTTTCTTTTTAGATGTTGAAGCAAGCTATGCCACCAGAGGTGAGCATCAGTTATTTCTGCTTGTATATTGACTTGTTAGCATGCTATTAATTAGAAAGATTATCCTACTAAATATGAAAATATAGGGGATGTGAACAAATACTATTTTCACTGTTCTGTGAAGTGTAGCCATCTAGAAACTATATAATAGAAACCGTGGCAGTTCTGTACCTTACTTCAATTAAAGCTGAAAAAACATTGAATATTGCCTTTACTTGTTCTGTATCAGCCTGCTACCGGCCCTGAAGAAAAAGCAGGGACAACCCCTTTACAAACGGCAAGAGGCTGGAATAAAGCCTGCCAAATTTATTAACATAAAACAGAGCAAAACAAGACACCAACCATGAAACAGGAGCTATGAAACAGGAACTATTCAAGCGGTTGCCTTCAGCAAACCAGCCCTCCCGCACATTCCCCTTTTATACAGTTCAGGGCATGGCTTCTCTCTGCCTCCTTCTGAGGTGCCCCATTGCCTTCCTCTGTGATTGACTGCCTCCTGCGTCGGGCGTCCTTGAACAGGGCCAGCTGTGGGTCATCTTCATCCACGCTGTCAGGCTCACACAGCTGGGTCTCTGTCGTGACCAGGTGGGAGCGGCCTGGCTGAGGGCTCTGCAGACCCTCAAGGCCATCATCAGCAAACTCTTCAACACCCCCCCTCCTCCTCCTCTGAGTCATCCGACCCAACTGCCGAACCCACAGGCTGACCCTGAATAACAACATTACTAGCATCAAAGTCATTTATAGAATGTTGTTAGTCACATGGTCCACATGCACCCCAGTAGGTCATCACCAGGGTCAAGAGGTACACAAAATGTTTCCAAAAATGCATTAAAAAAATTGGAGGAACCTAAAGGATTCTTTGAGAAATGTGAAGGAGGCTGGATCCTTAGAAAGGGAACAAGATGGGAAGAGGACACTTGGTTCTTGGATTGGCAATGTGGAATATGAAAACAAGTGGGTGGGTGGACAAATAAAAAACAGATCTGGGATAAAGGTCTTTGGCTAAGCACAGCCAGAGGAGAGGGAAAGTGCAGTACAAAAAGGAAATAAAAACTAAAAGAGAAAAAATGGAGGCATGAAGTAAGGAGAAACAGAGCTTGTAGTCAAGAAGAGGTTGGCCAACTTAAGAGTTTATAGATTCATACCTTTTAGATTTCAGCTCTTTTTGGAATTCCAAGAGTAAGAATCTAAATCCAGGTAACCAGGAAATACCATGTGATCCTACAGGTACAATAAAACTTTCCTTTTTGCTCAGTCTGTGGAAAACAGGGATATCTGGACCGGATTGTAGGGGGTAAAGATTCCCGGGATGGAGAGTGGCCTTGGCAAGTGAGCATCAAGTTGAATGGGGAACATCACTGTGGTGGTTCTCTTGTCACAGATCGATGGATCATCACAGCCTCACATTGTTTTAGTCTGTAAGTATGCACTTTACAACCTGACATCTTTCAGTCCTGTTTCTTGGGAAAACAAAATTCTTGGTAGAGTTTCAAAGCAGCCTTCCAAGGTCTCCCATTACCTTCCAGTCAATGGGGGAATTCACAGACAATCTTCTAAACCCAACTCCTTATTTAATAATGGCTGTCAGCCATATATGGTAGAGTAGACGTGGTGGCTCAGTGGGTTAGGACGCTGAGCTTGTCAATCAGAAGATCGGCAGTTTGGCGGGTTGAATCCCAAGTGCCACGTAGCAGAGTGAGCGCCTGTTACTCGTCCCAGCTTCTGCCAACCTAGCAATTCAAAAGCACGTAAAAATGCAAGTCGAAAAATAGGGACCACTACGGTGGGAAGGTAACAGTGTTCCATGCGCCTTTGGCGTCTAGTCATGCTGGCCACATGACCATGGAGACGTCCTCAGACAAACGCTGGCTCTTCGGCTTTGAAACGGAGATGAGCACTGGCCCCTAGAGTTGGAAACGACTAGCATGCATGTGTGGGGGAACCTTTACCTTTACCTTTAGACTAAGAAAAGACACCATGTAGATCTAAAGCTAATTTTATTAGAACAGCTATTCTGATTGTTCTCCCCTTCCTCCCCCTTTTATCTTCAGGTAAATTATGGGGGCTATATGAGCCATTTTCATAAAGCACTTTTTTGCCTGGGCTCAAGCCTTGTTTATCTGATCACTTGCATTGGTAATAGAACTTTTCTCTGTCCTTCAAGACCATCCTTTATATTCACTACAATCACATCTATTAAGGAAAACAAGATTGTATATCTTCCTATACTTTGCATGGAGGGGGCTTTAAGTCAGTCTTCACACTTAGTGACTGCCAAGTTCTTGCACTTTTCATATATTATTAGAGCAATAATATTAACTATAAAGATAAAAATGCCCTCGAACTGAACTTGACTCCTGCAGGTTTGCCATTGTTGTCTTCTGATTTTTTTTAACTTCTCAGCATAACCTGAGATTTCATCTTTCATCCAAGAATCATCAACCAAGCCTCATCCTGCTTAGCTTCAAAGCCCAGAAAAATTTAACCACATGGTGAACTTGCAAAATTAAATGAATTGATTTCAACCTGCATTTGAATCAGTTTGAGATGAAACTGAAAATTTGATCATGACTAATGTAAATTTCATAGCTGAAGAAACAATAAAGTTTTTTACTTCTTAGTTTTGCAATCTTTTGATTATCTTTCAAAGTTTTTTTCCATTTTCCCCATTGATTTAATTTTAATTTTTTTTTCTATAAAACTAGGACTTTTAAAAAAATTAAGAAAAAATATATTAATTATAAAACACAAATCCAGTTGATCAATAGTAGAAACTTCCTTTAGGATATTTGAAAGGATATTAAATGTATATTTCAGACAAGAACAGTATTTTTGTTTTGATGGTAGCATCTATTTTTTTAACATATAAATTTAATTTTATCTAAATATAATTGTAAGTATATGTTCATGTGGAGAGGGAGAGAGGGAGAGAGAGGCAGAGAGGGAGAGAGAGAGAGAGAGAGAGAGAGAATGATGTACATTAAAGAGAAAGAAGGATTTATTTTGGACTTTGGTTCAGTGATACAGCTCATCTTGTTTTGGCACCAAAATTAATTCCATTTGTCATACACAGACTTTGTCTCTCTCTCATATTTTTGTGCCTCAGGATCAACAATCCTTCTAATTTTACTGTACTAGTTGGAGCACTGAAGCTTTCAGACCCAGGTCCTCATTCAATCATAGCCTCTGTGAAGCGCATTATTCTCAATCCCACCTATGAAGGAGATTCAAGGGTTGGAGACATTGCCCTCATCCAGCTGGAGCAGCGACTGCCTCTGGCCCAACATATCAGCCCCATCTGTGTCCCCAATGCCAACATCAACTTCCCCCCAGGACAGAAGTGTTGGGTCACTGGCTGGGGGAATATTCGAAGCAAAGGTAGGTGTAGAAAGTGAAGTGAACCTATGGAACTTCTACTATATATAATATTCAGATTTGGTCTGTTTGGGCAATTTTTTGATATTTGATATAATTTCATCACTTGTACTCTCCCCAGTCTCTATGGTTCAGAAGTGGTTAAGTCTAACACATTTGGAGGACATCAAAAGAGACTTTTTTATTATGACTAACTATAGCTCAGTGGCCTGCAGCCTTTTGGGCACCAGGGACTGGTTCCATGGAGAGAGGTTTTTCTGCAGACTGGAAGGGGCATATTTTCATGTGCTGCCTACATCCCACAGATGGGGCTTTGCTTGTTTGCACAGCCTGGTTTCTGGTATGCTGTGGATGGGCACTGGGTCACAGACTAGGAATTGAGGCCCTCTGTTTTAGATCTTATTGTGTTCCTTTAAATTAAATCTCCCAATTTACTCTCCTTGCAGAAGGACGACAGAACTCTGATATACTACAAAAGCTAGAAGTTCCCATAATCAGCATAAAAAAATGCAACACTCTCTACCGCCAGGACTCTAAACAGCCCAGGGCCACAAGAGAAATTAAAGAAGATATGATATGTGCTGGCTTTGCAGCTGGACAACGGGATGCTTGCCAGGTAAGATTTTGTTGGGTTTTACTCAATAAATTAATTAGAATATACATGTGTAGTTCATGAGGTTTGGGCATCTTCTTTATTTGCTATTCAGATTTAATTGCAAAACTCTGTATAATAGCCAAGAGTTAGCATTATCTTTGCTGCCTTCAGGTAATTATCTTGATTTTTGAAGCCCAAATATGGTATCTTTACTCCTAGTTAACTGAAAGGCATGTACACATACACAAATATAAGAAGAACATTTTCTTCTCATTCTTTTGTTTCTTTTTAGTAGGATAGTGAAGATGAAAACTGGATTCAGTCTTGGTCCATATCCATGTCTATATTTCATGCTAATGATCCTTGATGGTCTATATTTCATGCTAATGAAAAGGCATGGACCAGCATGGACTGGTATGAACTAGTTTGGGCATATAATAGAAATATACAACCAGCAATCACAGATAGCACCTCAAGTTTCTCCAAGTGCCATGACCTAATAGTTGGGTCACCCTTGGTTTTAATGTACCAAAGGTGCTTTTTTCAAAGGCAACTGGAGTTTGTTTTTCCTTGAATGTCTTCCTTGAAGACATTTCACTTCTTCAGTTCTGACTGAATAGTGGAGGATAGAAGGATTTATATTCCTTGCAGTCATCTGGTCGTTAGCACTCTTTCTGAGAGTCATTGAGGCCACTTGGAGGTTTATTCGTGCTGAAAAGACTGTGTTGTTGTACTATTCAAATGACCCCGAGGGCACAGATAAACTTCCAAGATTCTCAGAAAGAGTGCTAATGACCAGATGATTGCAAGAAATATTAATCCTTTCATCCTCAACCATTTAGTCAGAACTGAAGAAGCTTCTTGGATGAAAATTGAAACATCTTCAAGGAAAAACAAAGTGCAGTTGCCTTTTGAAAAAGCACCTTTGGGACAACCATGACCTGGATGATTGAGAATCTCCACTGAACCTTGATTGAGATGTTTCTGTAGCATGCTTTTGAAGTTGGCATCATGCTTTTTCAGCAGCTACTAGAGCCATTAAAATGGATTTTCTGATTTATTGCCTTTTGGGAAATAGAAATAGGGGCAAATTTGAACTCTTATAGATTAATTGATCTATGGAGTTCTTCAACTTCAGGTAACCCTATCTCACAGTGCACCTTTCAAAATAATAGAAAACATTTATCTCTGCTGTTATTCAGTAACATATCCATCTACATTCTTCATCCTTTGTAACACATGCAGAATTAATAATAAGCATTTGCTTCCATCATTGTCCTTATTTATCCTTAAGATCTGCTCATTCTGCACAGGGTGATTCAGGTGGCCCACTGGCCTGCCGGATGGAAGATTTTTGGTTTATTGCAGGAGTAGTGAGCTGGGGAGATGGATGTGCCCAGAAGAATCGTCCTGGAGTTTATGCAAGAGTGTCGTACTACCACCAATGGATCCACAGTCAAATACCAGAGCTCATAGACACGAATAGTAAAGACCATTGGTCAAGGGTGAATTACAATAGTACCAGCAACAGTGCCTCTACTGGAAGTTTCAATTTCATCACCCTCTCTGCTGCCACTATTGTTTTGCTTCTATTATCTCAGCAGACTCTTTAAAAAAGGGAAGCAGTTATTTCTCCTGGGAAAATGGTTGTGTTGATCTTTTCTACGCTGCTTTGGAAGAAAACAGAACTTATCAGAAATGTCAATGGGGAAACAAAGGATTTCAGTATTTTTCCTTCCTTGCTGTGATGAAGAATTCACTCCAGCATACCATCTTTGGTGCTGATACTCATGAAATTGATGGATATCCAAAAGCTGAGAGTATCTCCATTCCATCCTCACTATCACCACCTTCATTTTTCAGGGATTTAATTCTCCATTCCAGAAATACTAGTTGAACTAGAGGATTGAAATAGAGGAACCCACCACTGGGAACTTTTCCAATTCCTGGAACAGATTCAGTAATAGACATGGCAGCCTGCCTATTAGCCTCTGGTTATATTACGGCTCATTTGTTTGGTTTATATGCATCCAAGAACTACATTTCAAGCTTAGGCAACTTAATAAATGGTTTTGTTATCATCATTATTGTAATTGCCATAAAGTAACCCCCTACTTTGTGGGTGCTTCAGGGTTGGGTTCCCTCTCCCCTTCTAGTTAACATTTACATGAGGCCACTGGGTGAGGTGGTCCATTGGCATAAGGGAGAGATATCATCATTATATACATGGCACCCAGCTTTATATCTCTACCTCAAGCTCTTTGAGTGTTGCATGGACATCCTATCTCAGTGTCTGGAAGTTTTGGGGAAATAGATGAGGGTTGCCGTAGCCCAGGCAGATCTGCAACATAGTGCTCCTCCTAGACTCATGGCTCCTGTTCAAAGAGCAGGTGGTAGCCATGGTTAGAAGAGCTTTTGCACACCTTCAGGTTGTGCACCAGTTGCACCCATTCGAGGCCCTGCTCACAATTGCTCATGTCTTTGTAACCTTTTGTTCAGACTACTGCAATGCACTCTACATGGGCTTGTCCCAAAGAGCATTCAGAAACTTGAGCTGATGCAGAATATGTTTGTGCAAGTACTAAATGGTACCAAGTATAAGGCGTACATAACATCACTACTGTGTGAGCTGTGTTGGTTACCAGTATTTTTTCTGGGTGCAATTGAAGGTGCTAGTTGTCACCTTTAAAGGCTTATATGGCTTTAAAGAACCAGGTTATCTGAGGGCCCGCCTTTTTCCAAGGGTCTCTACCCATCCAATTCGATCTAGTAGACTGGGCATGCTGTATATCCTGTCAGCCAGAAAATGTCAGCTGGCAGGGATTAGAAGATGGGCCTTTTCTGCAGTAGCATCTGCCCTTGGAAGTTAGAATGACCCCAACCCTTTTAATCTTTTGTAAGGCTTCCTGGGCTCCAAGATCACTGCAGATGGGGACTGTAGCCAAGAAATTAAAAAACGCTTGCTCCTCGGGAGGAAAGCCATGGCAAATCTAGACAGCACACTAAAAAGCAGAGACATCACCCTGTCAACAAAAGTGAGTATAGTCAAGGCTATGGTCTTCCCAGTTGCAATGTATGGCAGTGAAAGTTGACCATAAGAAAGGCTGAGCGCCAAAGAATTGAGGCCTTTGAACTATGGTGCTGGAGAAGACTCCTGCAAGTCCCTTGGACTGCAAGGCGATCAAACCGGTCAGTCCTAGAGGAGATCAACCCTGACTGCTCTTTAGAAGGCCAGATCCTGAAGCTAAAACTCAAATACTTTGGCCACCTAATGAGAAGGAAGGACTCACTGGAGAAGAGCCTAATGCTGGGAAAGATCGAGGGCAATAGAAGAAGGGGACGACAGAGAATGAGGTGGCTGGATGGAGTCACTGAAGCAGTAGGCATGAGCTTAAATGGACTCCAGAAGATGGTAGAGGACAGGAAGGCCTGGAGGAATGTTGTCCATAGGGTCGTGATGGGTCGGACACGACTTCGCAGCTAACAACAAAGGCTTTAAAAACCTGGTTGTATTCCCAGGCCTGGGGCACTGAATGTGTTAAGGACCCTGTTTCTTGGCTTAATTGTTAACTGGCCAAGTATCTTAGCTGCTGCACATATTTATTTTGGGTGTTTTTTATTGTTTTTATTCTTTTAGAATGTTTTTATTGTTTCAATTGTACTAATTTGTTTTAATTGTAAACCACCCAGAGTCATTGACTGAGATGGGCAACTAAATAAATTGAATAAATAAATAAGTATTGCTAGGCAGACTGATCAGTGGGGTATCACAGTTGAAAACAGATGACAAAATGCATCCGTATATATTACAACTCAAGAGGATCTGATAGTTGAAGAAAGAAAAGTAATCATCTCTTCCTCCATTGTTCTCTTTTGCACACCTTTTTCCTTATGTCAACAGTTCTACCTGGTCACTCTTCAACAGGTTAGATGGCCAGGCAAGCTATGAGTATCACATTGATTGTGGACCTTCTTGTGAGAGGCCCATAGCAGATGCCTATGCAGCAGCATACCTAACATGTAATAAAGGAACTAATAAAGGAGAATATCTGTTGCTCAGGGTTGAAATGAGGGATCTTTGATGCTCTCTGAGCTTGGTTGTTTTCTTGCAGACATTTCATTAACCAAACTAGGTAACATCATCAGTGCAAGTGATAGCACTGGTTAGGAGGTTAGGAGAGCCTTTGCACACCTTCAGGTGGGGCGCCAATTGCGTCCATTCAAGGACCGGGAGGCCCTGCTCATAGTAACCCGTGCCCTTGTAACATCTTGTTTAGACTATTGCAATGCACTTTACATGGGGCTGCCCCAAAGAGCATTCAAGAGGAGCAACTTCATTTCTCCTACTGGTAGAGCTGGTTTTACTTGGCAGTTGTGGCAGTGAAATCCTATTGCCAAAGACCACTAGGATGTGATGCTGCAGTACCTTTGCTTTCCTGCGACATCTTGGGGAGGAAATTTAGATCAGAAAGTCAGTGCAGAAGAAAAGGAATTGCTGGAATCAAGAAAGTTCAGAGTGAAACAGAAGCAGAATTTAATGCGTGAAAAGATTGATGTAAATGTGCTCAGGAAAACTTTATTCTAGCAGTTATGCCAGGTATGGACATTCATTGTCCACCTAGCTTATTTTTGCACTTCCCAGAATGCCTAGGATTTTTCCATTAAAATGTGTCATTAAAAAATACTGAATTCTAAATTTTCTGGAGGCGTGTTTTTGTGGTGTTTCTTGGAGCCGTGGTGGCACAGTGGTTAGAATGCAGTACTGCAGGCTAATTCACTGCTCACTCCAGGAATTCGATTCTGAACGGCTCAAGGTTGACTCGGCCTTCCATCCTTCCAAGGTCGGTAAAATGAGGACCCAGGTTTTTGGGTGCAATATTCTGACACTATAAACCTCTTAGCGGGGGCTGTAAAGCACTGTGAAATTGTATATAACTCTAAGTGCTATTGCTATTGTGTATTAAATTAGAGGAAAAAGCAAGAAGTGAAGTCCTTAGTACAATGTTTCTCAACCTAGGCAATTGGAAGATTTGGGGACTTCAAGTCCCAGAATTCCAAACACTCAGCAAAGAAGGTTGTAGAATTCTGGGAGCTGAAGTCTTCACATATTCAAGCTGCCAAGATTGAGAAACACTGCCTTAGAACATAAGAACATTGATTTGTGCTTTAGATTGTAAACCGCCCTGAGTCTTCGGAGAAGGGCGGGATATAAATGGGATTTTTTAAAAAAACAGAAAGAGTGTCTTGGTGGATCGAACTCCTGGTCCAGCCAATCCATCAGATAATCTTCAAAGCAGTCCCATTGACATCAAGGCTAATAGCCATTGGTGATGATGATGATGATGATGATGATGATGATGATGATTATATTATTATTATTATTATTATTATTATTATTATTATTATTATTATTATTATTATTATTATTATTATTTATTAAACTTATATACCGCCCTTCTCCCGTAGGACTCAGGGCGGTTCACAAGGTTTTTTTAAAAACAATACAACAAATTACAAAAATTAAAAACAATTAAAATGATTACATTAACCTTGAATAAATAAAATCCCAATTAGAATCCCCATGACTCTCATGAATTCACGCAACCCTTTTTGAAGCAGCCAAGTTCATAGTCAGCATCACATCTTACTCTTGCTTACTACAGGACAAGATAAATTGGGATGGAGTTTGGGTGGCTGGACAAAAAAAAAATTAAAAAAATTATCCTGAGCAAGTCCATCTCTTATCTTGAACCTCCAAGCTACAGCTAAGCATTACAATTCACACTTTGCTTGAATGTCAGTTTACTTAGTCCTGCTTTAAATATGTATTTACTGTTCTCTGCCTTTGAAAATTGAGAGGGAACAAGATGCTTCTTCCAAAACTAAATTGTTGCTGGCACAAACATTCTTAACAGGGTTGTTTCATGAAATGACTTGAAGATTTACTGAATCCACAGCATGGTGCTACATATTTTAGACTTATTTATTGTTTGCAGTATAGAGAGTACATGGTTTTTCTAAGAGGTATGTTGTTTCTCAGCCATGTCCTTCCATATTTAATAGCACTGCTTCTGGAATGCAGCTCCCACACATCTTTCAATGGTCTCCCTCCCTCCTTTCCTTCCTTCCTTCCTTCCTTCCTTCCTTCCTTCCTTCCTTCCTTCCTTCCTTCCTTCCTTCCCTCCCTCCCAAAGATGTTGGAATGGGAATAATGCCACTCTGCTAGCTGTTATTACCTAATAGCTTCAAATGGTGAGAGTTGAAAACAGGCTTGTAACAACCTCCTGGAAAATATTGTGTTTTTTATTCTGCGTTTGAACACACAGAAAGTTAAGCTCATCATCCATCCACATTGCTTCAATACCTGCCCCTTCTCACTTCCTCACTCTTTCTTTCATTCAATCCAACCAATGTACTTTACAGTCTTACAATAGGAGTCATTAATCTTCAGATTTGGGTCTAATGGCAGCTTCTGGGTATAAAGTTGAAACTCGTCTAACAGGATGAAACTCAATGACTGTGCATGACTTTTCTGTCATTTTCAAGGCAAAACTACTCATCTGAAGCTAGACTGACTTATGAATAATATCTATTACTCTGCCGTAAGCTGTGGTCCTTGGGAAATGACACAAAATTTAAATCACCAGTCTTTTCTCTTAAGGACAGGCAATATTTCATCCAGGTTTATTTCTTTCAGTCTCTGAGTGGTGGAAAGATGATAATGATAGTATCATTATATCATCCAAAGGAACAAGGCTGGAATTTTTCGTACTTCTTTTTCTGGACTCTGAACTTGATTGGTTTTTTGCAGATGTTTCATTACCAGACTAAGTAACATTTTCAGTTCACTGAAGCATGAAAGATGTTACCTAGTCTAGTAACAAAACATCTACAAGCAACCCCAAAGCTCAGATAACACCAAGGACTCCACAGTTTAACCATGAGATACATATATTCTCTTCTCTTGGTTCTGTATGTCTTTTTTATTATTTTTATTTTGGGATTCAAGGAACATTTATAAAATATCTATCAGAACCTTAGATTTTCCTGCTGGATTAGAGGGATTAAGTTGTGCTCTATCACAAATTTCAACATTCCACCTTCAGGGTTATGACTCCAAACAAAGGGACTGATCTACATTCACTATGTGGACTGCCAACTACCCATCCCAGCCTTATGTAGACATTGAATTGATTTTATTATCATTCCAAACATTTTTTAAAACAAAGATAAGTTCAATGCTTTCCGTTTTAACCCTCTTCTTTCATAAGGTGTGTCTGCATTACACACTAAACCCAAACATCTATTGAACAAATGTCCCTTTAGCCAAAAACTGAGGCTTATGCTATCATTTCATCCCCAAATCATATTCTGGATTTGAAAATGCTATAGTTTGTATCCTATAAATAACTTTAGTTACCTTGTTTGCCTTGAATCTACTTGCACTTCAAATGACATAAAATAGTAAACTTAAACTATGGTTTAAAAACCTGCATATGATGTGGGGAATAACATCTCAGTACACTTTCATTTATTCATCAGATTGTGGGATTTGGCATGTCACTCAAAAACCTGCTTTGGAAGCCTTCCCATTTCCAGCTTTGTGGAGAGAAATACTTCATCGATCTCTTTAGCCAAGCAGGATTTTACTTGGAATTAGGACTTCCAGGAAGTCCCAAGTTTGTTGGCTAAAGTGAGAAGTTAAAAACAAAATAGCTAACCATTTTCATAAGTCTGCAAAGAAAATTGCACATATCTAATTACAAAGTAATTATTTATTTTCTTCACAAAGAAAATGAAAACATGAATGTACTGTACTGTACATGAATGTACTGTACTGCTAAGCTTGTAAGCCGCCCTGAGTCTTCGGAGAAGGGCAGGATATAAATGGAATTAAAATAAAATAAAAAAATGAATATACCAGGAACCTGGCAAAATTTCTGTTCAT
Source organism: Vipera ursinii (assembly GCF_947247035.1). NCBI lineage: Eukaryota > Metazoa > Chordata > Lepidosauria > Squamata > Viperidae > Vipera > Vipera ursinii. The sequence goes on along the minus strand of NC_139517.1, from coordinate 20,240,479 downwards.
CTGCACATTCTTCTTAAAAGCATATTTTCTCATTATAAAGCATATTTTACTTCCCGTAAAACACAACCAGTGCTAAGAAAACATACCTGAAATACTTAGCTGAATGGATTGCCCAAAAGTCCAATAAGACTTTGTGGTTCTTTGTAGTACTTTCTCCAATTATTATTTAAATTATTCCTAACAAGGATGCTATATAAAGAGGAGATGAGGGAAAGTCTCTTCCAATCCCAGGCATAGATTTTAAAAAGTAAAATCAGTTGGGAAGAAGGCCCAGCCTTCTTCCCAATTGATACACACACATATTTGCCAATATTTCTAATACTTCCAGAGAAATGACTATATGTTGTCAACTATTGTAAAAGCCACTGTGGATCTGTTTCATTTTTTCCCTTCTTAATGTATTATTTGGGGGGAAATGTGGGAAGATAACCAAAAGCACTTCCCTGCCTGCATTTTCAAGTGGTATGATCTACCTACCATTCTACAACATCAGGATCCTACAATTTCATTGAACTGTATGAGTCTATCAAGTCTAAGGCTAAGTCAGAGGTAGACACTGTGGCAAAATGATATTCCTCAGATGATGATTCTAGTCTGAAACAGGGTTTGAATTTAGCTGTTTTACTACATCACTTCCCCCACCATTTCAAATTTAGAACAGAACAGAACTGTTGGGTTAGAGCAGTACCAGACAAATGCTACCCAGAAAACTTTATGAAAGTTCAATATGACTTGTATAGAGCGGCTCTTCCATATTTCCTTTTTTGTTAGCTTTGGAAAGAAGCTGTTGATAAAAAGTAGCACTTTGGGGTGTGTGTGTGTGTGTGTGTGTGTGTGTGTGTGTGTGTGTGTGTGTATTCATGAAGTTATATGAATGGCACCTGTAAGGAACAAACATGAGAGCCCTTGTTCTCCTTCAGAGAGTCAGATGAACAGAACAAAATGAAGAAATCTCACTCTCTCACTAATAAAATATTTATCCACATCTCTAATGCCCTAGAAATCCATAATATTCTATGGTCAAACTTGATGGAAGATTAAAAAAAACTCCACATTTCATAACCCATTCATTTGGAAGAAATGGATTTCTAATGCTGCATCAAGGATAGAAGCTGTTGGTGTTTCCATAAACCTCCATAAATGTCTTTTTTAGTGGAAGAGGCTGCTGTCGCAAGGAGACTTTGGTTAAGATTTATTTTCCCATAAAATCTCAGTTTGGTAAATAAAAGCACCAGAACATCCAATTCCCAATCTGTCTCAGAAAATGATGATTAAACAGGAGATCAGAAGCAGGACGAAACTGAAATTTTTGAGGACTTGGCTTGAGGTAGCTTCAGATGAAGCAACTCGGTAATAAGTGACATTCACAAGACCAAATTTCACCTGACGAAAGTGAGTCTGAATCCAGTCTTGATAAAAACTAACACGGGTGTAAACTCCTGGGCGGTTGGAGAGTCCACACAGATCACCCCAGCTTACAATGCCAGCAACAAACCAGGCACCATCCGCTTGGCAGACTAATGGACCTCCAGAGTCACCCTAGTTGAGAAAAGTAAGCAATGAGTCTATTAACACAGATTATTTGTTCTCTTTTATGCACATCCTGGACAGCATGAAAACACTATAATGCTACAATTTTACCAAGACATTCCATCACTTTTCTAGTGGAATAGGCAGAGCTAAAATTCCTATTGGAGAACACAATCAGCAAATTCTTGTTCTACTCTAAATGCATTTGCTAAAATGCCAGTTCTGATACTTCCTGGAATAGCCATATGTCTCATAGCATCAGAGGGCTACACAGCCATTCCAAGAAGTGAAGAAAAGAAGCAGCAATCTCTGTTGAGAATGGCATAGTGCTATGAAAAAAGGAAGAAAAATCCAAGAGCCTCAACCACTTCAAAGGAAGGTGCATCATGACTAATAGGAAAAGTTGGTTAGGCATTTTAGCACACTCTTATGATTTCTCCATCCTTGAATATTCTTTGAAAATGCCATTCTTTACTACGTCCATCAACGTCCTCTCTTACCAAGCAAGCATCTTTTTTTCCCTCAGCATAGCCAGCACAGAACATGTCATCCTGGATCTCTCTGGTGGTGGGACTGATATTCGTACCAATGTGAAAGAGGGCATCACAGGTCATGGTGTCTATCAATGGCAACTGGACCTGCTGCAATGTTTTAGGACCTCCCAGAGTGGCTTGAAGAAAAAAATACATCATTATTGTTAAGGTTATTACTATTATTTTCCCCTGCTCAGTCGCATCCAATTCTCAGAGACAGCCTGGACAAGTCCCTGCAGTTTTCTTGCAAAGATTTCCCAGAAGTGGTTTGCCACTGTCTCCTTCCTCAGGCTGTGAGAAAATGACTGGCACAAGATAACCCAGCTGGCTTTATGCCTAAGGCAGGACTAAAATGCACAGTGTTCCCTTTTCTTGTCAGATACCTTAATTAATTGCTCTGACGGTTATATAGGAAGGTTGGTAGCAATGGCTCTGAGTGGGCTCTGAGTAGCTGACCCGATTTCTTTAGTGAAAGATACATTTTCCACAGGATGACAAGTAATCAAAAATAAGTATGAGAAATTAAGCAGTTTACAATAAGTGACATACTGCCAAGAAAGGTTATATTTTCCATTTCAAAGAATGGCCACACTTTTTAGTCTCCCCAACCCAGATCCTGGCCACCACCTCACCAGACTGCCACCTTTCAGAGCAAAAGCATCTATAGGATCCACCACCTTTATCAAAATGACAAAAGTCATGTTGTTCATCCTGTTGAAAGCTCTACCCCTTTTATATATGTAGATGATATCCTAACACGCTCTCTTGTTGCAATGTTACTTTTGTCATTTGCCCTCCTGCAGCCATTGTTTCAAATTCTTGAAATTTTCATATGTAAGGAGCACAGGATCCCACTTGGTCTTTGAGCATCAAAAGAAGGGCATCACCCAGCCATAGAGCCATTAAAAAAAAACCTCACTAAATTTTATGTAATGTAGTTGCATTCTGGCTAGGGAATTCTGAGAATTGAAGTCCACCATCTTAAAGGTGCCAAGGTTGAAAATGGGGGATTTGACTAAGAAACTTCTATTGCTGCTGTGAAAGGGACATGGACAGGGCCATCTGTTTTTTTATTATTATTATTATTTTAGTTCATTGCTTAATATAGAGAAAAAGAAGATATCCTAATCAAAACAAGCAGAAGCAAGTAAACAAAATGTAAGATCAATGCCAATATCTGTGTATGTATTTTCCAAATTCCACTAATAGTAATAATGGGGTTATCATTAAAAAAACATGTCTACATAAGCTTTGTGCCGATTTCCACTTCTAAATATCGAAATCCCATTAAATTCTTCTCAATCAAAAACCTTCCTCTTAACCACATGCTGCTTATGATCTTATTTAACTACAATATTTATTTATTGTAGGAATCCTTATTTTATGCCATCCTTTGAAATGCTGAGTGGTCTTGGTACAAAGGAAACACAAGCAACATTAAATTTTAAAAAGACTCTTAGCTAGTTCCCAAATACCATGCAGTGTATCCATTTTGTTTACATTTCCTGTCTTGTTCATCTCATTAGAGTCCAAGAGCTCTCTGTGCTAAAGAACAACCACTCTCTCTTTTTCAGGTCTTTATCCCACAACTTTCCTCACCTCCATATGCAGGTGATCCCCACCCTGTCACCCAGCAAAGGGTGCCCTTTGAAAACTGGACTTTGGCATCAGGGAGACAGGCTGGAAGGATACTTTGGGTGAAACGGACAGGATGCTCTAGCTGAGCCAGAGCTATGTCCCCGCTGGATCCATCTCCGGCATAGTTCTCATGCACAGCCACGTGGGACAATCTCAGCCACACAGCATTTGGGTCGGGATGCAAAAGCTGGTAGTTTCCCAAGTTGGCTTGGTAATTAGAGAGTTCTGCATTCCTGTTGGGAACCACAATGAAGAATTAGACCTTTCAGAAAAATTCTGTAGCACTTGTCTTCAATTATCCACTTTGGTTATCTGGCTCAATTTTTGAGGGTGGAGAATTTCTACTTGAGAAATCCAGCCATTCCACCCATTTCATATCCCTCCTGGTTATCCAAGGTTTCCCAGAGACAGTCATTATTCCAATAGAAGAGAATATATGTAGCTCAGGGTTGAATTGTGGAATCCTTTCTGCTCTGAGCTTGGTTGTCTGTTTACTGTACCTCAGACATTCCTAATCGGGTTCTCTAGTAGATATGTTGGCCTACAATTTTCAGATTTTCCAGGAATTGAATCCAACACTTCTGGCTGAAGCAGGATGGCATACACCAGGGGTCTTCAAACTTGGCCCTTTTATGACTTGTGGACTTCAACTTTTATGACTTGTGGACTTCAACTCCCAGAATTCCTCAGTTGAAGTCCACAAGTCATAAAAGGGCCAAGTTTGAAGACCCCTGGCATACACAATGAGCAGATCTCATAGAACCAGCAGCTTTCTTTTTGAACAAAATGAAGAACCTCATATGCTGCTTTTATTTGCTTCCAGTAGATGGCTGCTTATGCAGCTATGGCTGAAGCCAGTGCAATTCCACACCGTCTCTCACTTACTCACTTAGGGAAGCAATGGGCTGCCGTCAGTAACCATTCAGAGCTGATGAGGGTTGCTCCACAGACATGCTTCCTTTCGTACTGGAGGCTGGCTTGCCATGGCCAAGCATTCAGAGAGGCATCTTCTCCCCCCACAATACGGTTCTGATTCACTATCTGACCACAGACTGGCAAAAAGGCAGTTGTGCAAAAGAGAGAGAGAGAGAGAGAGAAATACTTAAAAGTTGTAGAAAATGGAAAATGGCCTCACAATTATAGGGCTTTCTGGATTGTAAATTATCAAAGTAATAAAGGTCAAGAGCTATGCAAATTCTTCTTGTTCACCAAACTATAACTTGAGAATGGAAAACCTTTTGGCAGCTGGAGTAGTGCCACTTATTTACAATTTGGGGGGCAATGATGATGATGATTACATTACAGGAAGTCCTCAACTTACAACCATAATTGAGTCCAGAATGATGGTCATAATAATTATTGTTGTAAGTCAAGGAATCACAAGACACTTGTGATGTTGTGGTAGTTGTTAACTCAATGCTATGGTCCTTAAGTGAACACTGTGGTTATTAAGTGAACCCCATGGTTGTAAAGCAAATCTATTTCATAGAATGGCTGATTTATTTTGCCAGAAACCAGAAGTAAACACCAGAAACTAGCATAATTATGCGTTTTCTTTTTTCTTTTTCTTTTTTCTTAATTCTCTTTTTCTTACTTACTTTTATTTTGTTTTTATTGAAAAATTCTAATAAACAATATGTTACAAGTTAAAAAGAGATGGTGTTGTTTTATTCCACTTTGTCAGGTTTGACCCCTAATAAATCCCCCTTTCCTAACCAGCTCTCCCACCTGTTCTTCCAGCACCTAGTCCATATCAGGATTGGAGTACGGACCCATGATCTCAATTTTGGGGTCCCCTCATGACACTCACAAAGTGTGCAAGTAAAATAATTAATTTTCCGTGCTATGACTCTGAGACACCCTCCCCTCAAGTTGTTTGCAGACTTCCTTATCTATTTGTTACCAAGAATAGGCTACCAGATTGAGAAGATTCCTGTGTTATAGACAGAACACAATAAAGCAGTTAGTTTGAACTTTACAAATGTGTTCCTGGTTGTTCCCGCCTGACAAATCCTGACAACAAAGAAGTGGGTTTTTTCAGCACTAATCCCCCTATGATGTCATCACATCACTAGCCACTCCCTCTCCCTCTCCGAGCTTTAGAAACTGCAAAATGATGAAGGTTAACACATGACTGCATGGCTGGACAAAACACCATCTACACATTCTTGAAACAAAAGATACACGTTAATGAAGAAGATATGACAGACAGTTGTTCATTTGTTGGGCAGAAAAGAGCACAAGTCTTTTGCTAACACAAAACAGCAGTTTATACTTGCCAAAAACAGGAACAATGAGCAGAAGGAAAGCAAGCATGGATGTTAAACCTGAGAGAACCCACATGTGTTAATTCAGGAAGATTTCTATATTAAATTGTTTTCAGTGAGGTTGTTCTTACAATGCCTTCCTTGTGGAGCTGCTATATCTTCCCTGCCTTTTATAGAGTTCAATTGTAGGAAACCCGTGTACAATTGAGGAAGTCCCTCCCCTTGTTACCTGTTTGAGTGCCACTTACCTGTTTGAGTACCTTTTTCATCATCTCCTAGAAAGAAATGAGGAAGCAAAATAAATGGGCATGTAATTTTCTGACTAAGTAAATCTGAGATTAGAATGAACAAAAAAAACAAAATAAACAAGCCTATCTTTTCATCTGAAACTGTGACTTTGATTGTAAAACTTACGTAACCAATTACAAATCTGTCAAACTTTTCAATGTGATTATTCGTTTGTTAATCACAGAAGTGTCCAAGGGAGGAGTTGAAAATACAGGATTGTGAGTACAGCCACCTAACTCAAGCTTTTTTTTGGGGGGGGGGTTGTTACATGGGCTGCATGTATGATATATATGAAAAAAGAACAGAGCTCCAATCATGCAGTCATACTGCCACCCAAGTATTTTAACCCTCCTGTGAGTGCCCCTAGTTAATTACTTTGTAAGTAAAGGTAAAGGTTCCCCCGCACATGTGTGCTAGTCATTTCCAACTCTAGGGGCCGGTGCTCATCTCCGTTTCAAAGCCGAAGAGCCAGCGCTTGTCCGAGGATGTCTCTGTGGTCATGTGGCCAGCATGACTAGATGCCAAAGGCGCATGGAACACTGTTACCTTCCCACCGTAGTGGTCCCTATTTTTCTACTTGCATTTTTACGTGCTTTCGAACTGCTAGGTTGGCAGAAGCTGGGACAAGTAACAGGCACTCACTCTGTTACCCGGCACTCGGGATTCGACCCGCCAAACTGCCGACCATTTGATCGACAAGCTCAGCATCCTAACCCACTGAGCCACCGCACCCCTCACTTTGTAAGTAAGGTGCCAAATTAAATAGGAATGGGAAGCCCACGGGGCTGAATACAGACCTCATAAATTTGTGCAGATATGTAGATATGGTATAGTTCCAAAACCTCTCAAATCTCTGCATTAAAACTGAGCAGCAAGAGACAATTTTGAACCCTCTACTAAAATAGGATCATTCAAGCCCCATTTAAAATAGCACACCTCCTTTGCTATTTAAAAATTCTAAACATGGAAGACAGAAAAAAAGCTTGGCTGTAACCCTCGGTTGACAACGCTGTGTCACCACCTTGCCCTATCCCAAATAGTTCCCTGTCCCTGATGCAGAGGCAGAGGCAAGGAGGTATTTTCACATTCCACTGTATATAAAGTGGGTAGTGCAGACATGTCAAACACAAGGCTCGGGGGCCGGATGCAGCCCGCGAAGTGGTTTCATGTGGCCCGCGAAGCCATCCTGGAAACAGTGAGGGAACAGCCCCAACTGCCTTGGCCCTGGCCCAGAGAGCCTCAGATCTGTCCCACTCCTGCCCAGGCTCCCATAGGCACCCTTGATGCGAACGATGTAGAGCTGGCCATGCCCATCCAGTAGGCCATACGTGCTCTAACCATGCCCACCCAGTAGGCCACGCCCACCCAGGCCACACCCACCCGGCCCCCTGAGGGCAACTGCAATGCTGATGCGGCCCTCAATGAAATTGAGTTTGACACCCCTGGGGTAGTGGGAATAATATGCAAATAAAAGGGAAGGCTCAAAACTGTTAGCCCATTTTAGGGGTATTTGGAGGCTGGGGGTTGAAATACATTAAAGAATGAAATATCCTCCAGGGGTTTAAAGTATCTCTTCCATATTTTTAAAGAAAAGGATAAATTTCCATTGATGGGTATGAGAGCAAACATAATGGATTATTTAGGCTTTATAACCCCCACCCGAAATAGGTTGAATGGATTGCCCTGGTAATAATCATGTTATCAATTGCTCCATTCATTGCAATTCTTTGGGACCGAAAAATACCCAAAATTATGTAAATGATGTAAAACTTAACTGCCACTTTTGTGTGTGTGCCTCCAAGTCAGTACTGATTGCAAAACATTTCTTCTACCCTGCAGTAGCAGTAGTCAACTGTAGTATTAGAAGTAGCAAATAAATATGAGAAAACCTGCTGGGCCTGCTTTGTGTTTTATCAGTCTTGCATCTGGAAGTCAAAAGGCACTTCCAGGCAAAAGATGTTTATGGCATGCTAAGGGAAAGCTTTAAAAAATAAAAATAGTGGGTCATAAGGCAACCACGCTGTATGTTTTTTTTTCCTAATTCCAGTAAAAAAAATTGAAGCATTTCTCTTTTTGTAACTTTTGGTACCAGGGAAGGCAAGAAGCATATTTCTAAATGGCCCTAGATAACTTACATAATAAAGATCTGATAGATAGAAAGATGATAGATAGATAGATAGATAGATAGATAGATAGATAGATAGATAGATAGATAGATAGATGATAGATAGATAGATAGATAGATAGATAGATAGATAGATAGATAGATAGATCAGAGAGAGAGAGAGAGATACATATATGTATATGTATACATAGATAGATATAAATATAGATATAGATGGAAGGGATGCGGTGGCTCAGTTGGTTAGGACTGAGCTTGTCGATCAGAAGGTCAGCAGTTTGACAGGTTGAATCCCAAGTGCCGCATAACAGAGTGAGCGCCTGTTACGCGTCCCAGCTTCTGCCAACCTAGCAGTTTGAAAGCATGTAAAAAAATGCAAGTAGAAAAATAGGGACCACTCCAGTGGGAAAGTAACAGTGTTCCGTGCGCCTTTGGCATCTAGTCATGCCGGCCACATGACCACGGAGACGTCCTCGGACAAGCGCTGGCTCTTTGGCTTTGAAACGGAGATGAGCACCAGCCCCTAGAGTTGGAAACGACTAGCACGCATGTGCAGGGGAAGCTTTACCTTTACCTACAGATGAGAGAGAGAGAGAGAGAGAGAGAGAGAGAGAGAGAGAGAGGGAGGGAGAGAGAGGGAGAGGGAGAGAGAGGGCTTTTTTTGTCATAGAATGCACAGGAACAGAGTTCCGGCACCTTTTTTCAATGGATTTTCCAAAGTTGGGTTCTTTTCCTATTGTTTTCCTTACTATCCTTGTTTGTTTTTGAAAATACCCCGCTGGTGGTATGGTGTGACCGTGGTCCCCTCCAGTGCTCTCTGCCTCCTCTAGGAGGAGCCACGAGGTGCCAGAGCACCACAGCCAGAGTGTGGCTTGATTGGCTGGGTCAGACCATGTGGTGTGGAAATTGATGGTGGCAGTGGGAGACACATAAACATGGAGTTCATGTTTTATAAGAGGGTGAGTGAGCCTTTTGTCTTCCCTTACAGAAGGTGGGGTGTGAGGTTAAAAAGAGGCAAAGCGAGAGGAAAGAAAGGCGGCTGGCGTGGAAGTTTGCCCGACAGTTAAACTTTGCTGTTTCAGTTCCTTGGGTAGTTCAAAGGCTGGGATGTCTACAAAAATCTTTGTTTAGTCTTTTACACTTTATACTCAAACTGCAGAGGGGAAGAATAAGAATAAAGCCAATGTCTTGTGATCTTGAGGTATTATTATTATTAATAATATATATTAATGATGTATTGGTCAGATGTAAAGGTAGACCTATAGTAAGGTTTAATCACATCTATTTATTAAATTGGGTTTAACTTAAAGGTAAATTAATAGTAATCTGTTCGTTGACAAAGTTTCAACTTTAATTTGTTTCAAGTCAAACTTTCAAAGGGTTCCAAGAAGGCTTTAAACTTTACCATTTTCTAAACTGTATTAAAGGAAAGCGCCTCTAAGATTGGCCTCTATGTGTTGAGAAGTTTCCCTGGTGTTCTAGCTAAAGTTTCAAGCAGTTTGTTAAGTATTAAATGCAATTTATATTCCAATGTAGTATATTATGTCTATCATAAGATTTTGCCATCAGATTTCAGCAGCAGTATTTGGGGGGACTTATGATGGGGCACAAAAGGGATGCTGAGGGCCACACACAGACCCTCCAGCTCTTGGCTGCCCATCCCTGGTATATTAGTGGCCACCTTAACACTGCTTTCATCTCATTGACCTTGTCATGGCAATTTGGTGAAAGGTCAATGAGGCTTAAATCCCACCTCAGAAAATGTAAATGAGCTCCTTCCTTCATTTGCTTTCAGAAGGCCAGAAAATCTATAATTCTGTATTGTTAATGCTCCATGTTTAGCTATGTCTTTTCCTATTTCGTGCTATTTTGAGCTTTGCATCTATTTTGTTCCTCTATTGCAGGGGTGTCAAACTGCTGGCCCATGGGCCGGACACGTCATACAGAAGCCGCACCCACCCCATTGCTGTTATCTGGAAGCCACGCCCACCCCAATGGCAAAACTCTCCCAATACGTTGAGCAACGTCACGTGACGTCGCGAATTTGACATGTCTGCTCTATTGCTTCAGTCAGCAAAAGCTGGTTGAGATTAAGTTTCAGTATTGTAGACAGGGCTTTTTTTCTCATAGAACGCTCAGAACGGAGTTCCGGCACCTTTTTTGGATGGAACCCTGTAGGGAAGGCAAGGCGGGTTGTATGACATGTGTGAGTTCCGGCACCTTTTTCTTGTACAAAAAAAGCACTGATTGCAGACATGAGAAAGTGAGGAAGGTGATCTCGACGGGGACCATTACCTAGGCAAAGGGGGCTGAAAGATTTTTTTTAAGCCCTGAGAAAAAAAGGTAACGTTAGGAATCACTCATACAAGCACCTCTTTGATTCCCTGAGATATAACAAAGGGGAATACAGCATGCAAGCTTGTGTTATTATAAACAATTTCAATAAAAATAGTTCTTTTATGTCTGTGGAATAGATTTCCTGGCATAGAGGTGTTCGCATGTATTACACATCACCCTTAGGTAAACTGCAAAGCAGAATATGTAAAATCTTCCTTGATTCAAATCACACATCCATGTCATTTTCTTGGCAATGACACAAAGTAGACTAGTTTTCATCTTCTAGGATGCATTTTGCCCTTCTTCTCTGTCCATCCTACAGCTCTATATTTTGTGGTGGTTCCCCAAACCAAGCTCAAAGAAGGTCCTGGTTTGCCTTTTTAAGATTAGCTAAGTGCTGTCTCTGAGCTTGGCTCTTAAATTATAAAAATAATACACGAAGTAACAGCCTTACAATTATCTCTCTGTGATCTCTTTCAACATTTTTGAATGGCTTCTCTGAAATCATCTACCATCACCCCGATAGCTAATAGGCTTCATAACAAAGTTTGGCTATGCCAATAGTTATCTGTAAAATATTTTGGCACTGATTATATCAATGTGATCTTTCCCAAACCCTTAATTATAGCAACAGAAGCATGCATATCATAGAGAAAGCAAGTTATTTTCATAACTGTTACAACCAAAAAAAATGCATGTTACAACAGTTACAACCAAAAAATAAGCAGCTATTTATGTCACGTTGATACTCACTGTTTGGAATTCCATTTTTCAGAGCACCTGTACAAAGAAGGAAAACAAAAACATCTGTAAAGTTGGAGAACCAGACAGTTAGGTAAAAGAACCAGGAAGAAAAACTAAACTGTTGTGAAAAATAACGTGCCAATACTTTACAAAGTAACTTTTAAGTAGTGACAGGCTGAGGAATTTCCATTAACACCTATCTGCCTGAGAACTGACGTCAAACAAAGCAGGGGAAGAAACACTCATTTAGCTTGTTATCATTGATGATGATGCTAACTGGGTACCACTGATTGTGTATCCTGGAAATTAAGAACAAAACAACAACCCAAAATGAGTTGGCAACTTTGGAAGCTGGAATATTTGCAATATATATTACAGCTGGCTAGAAAGATATATGTTATATATAATACAGAGTGGTCACATGCATTTATGGAGCAATGTTGGCTTTTCCTTCCAGAAGAATTTTTTTTCTAGAAAAAAAAAGTTAGAATTAGTGATAGGAAAGAGATCAATGGAGGCCAATGTCACCTGCTCTTCTCCCAGAAAGAAGGCTAGCACTAAATGAGGGTACTTATGACCGGCCTTCATTCTAGGTGTTGCAGCATCCCTCTCATAGTCCAGATGCTCAGCAATCAACTCATGATTACTATGGTCGCAGTATCCCACAATCATGTGATTACTATTTGTGACCTTCCCAGCTTCTGACAAGCAAGGTCAATGGGGAAGCCAGCAGGAAGTCAGAAACAATGACCATGTGATGTCACACTTAATGACATTATGGCAGTCACTTAAGGCAGCAGCCAGAAATTCCCAAATTGCCATGTCACATTGCATTTTGCAACTGCATCTCTTAGTGATGGGAACTCTTGTCCCAAATGCCACTATTAATCAAGGATTACTTGTACACCGAGAAAAGTCCTGGGCGGGGGGGGGAGGTTCCTGGTCCCAATTGCCAAGCCCTATGTTGCCTATTGAGAGCTTCACCAAGTTTTGTTTCTGTTCCAATTGATCAGAGCTATAGTGGCACAGTGGTTAGAATGCAGTACTGCAGGCTAATTCTGCTGACTGCCAACTGCCAGTAGTTCAGCAGTTCAATATTCACCAGGTTGAGATTGACTCAGCCTTCCATCCTTCTGAGGTCAGTAAAATGAGGGCCCAGATTACTGGGGGCAATACGCTGACTCTGTAAACCACTTAGAGAGGGCTGTAAAGCACTGTAAAGCGGTATATAAATCTAAGTGCTAACATCAGGAGGAGAGACAAAATCCTAATTGTTCTCCCTAACGTACATTGATATTGGTATAGAGAAGGGTAAATGCCAGAACAGCCATTTTAGCTATTACTTTTACTACAAGTTGCACAATTAACATGTTACAGGGACAATAGTAATCTGAATCAAGTATTTAACTATCACCTTATGTCTGAATACAGATGTAGTGCTTTTCTAGGAAGAGCAGTGGTGGCACAATGGTTAGAAAGTAGTATTGTAGGCTAAATCTGCATTCCACTGCCAGGAGTTCGATCCTGACCAGCTCAAGGTTGACTCAGCTTTCTATCCTTCCGAGGTCAGTAAAATGATGAGCCAGATTGTTGTGGGCAATATGCTGACTCTGCAAACTATAAACTCCTTAGAGAGGGCTGTAAATTACTATGGAGTGATATATAAGTCTAAGTGCTATTGCTATTAAAGCCTTGCCCCAAAATAACCTGGCTGACAGCCACAGGCATGGAGGTGAGGCATAGGGAAGCAGGAAGAGAAACATTAAAAACTGAGCTTTGTCCTCAGCTTGTGCTGAAAGGGAACAGCAGCTTTGACAGCACGTGGCTGTGGTAGACACACCCAGAAGTACAGTAGCTGGTGTAGTAGGAAAATAGTGCTACCTATTCAATCAGACAAAACAGCTTTATCTGCAGAAGTAATGAAAAACTTGCAATTGCACACATTGTTAACCAAACCAGTTACATGCAGTTAGGAATAATAGAATAACAGTATTGGAAGGGACCTTGGATGTCTTCTAGTGCAACAGCTTGCTCAAGCAGGAGACCTTATACCTGCTATCACTACTTGATTTGGTGGTAGCAGTGCCTCAGATAGAAGGTCCATACAGAGAGTGGTAAGGACAACTGAGAAGATTATAGGAAGCTCGCTTCCCATTATTCAGGATACTCTTTATAAGCACTATGTGCTTAGAGCTCAGAGCATTGTTAGAGGCCCCACACACCCACTTCATGGTCTGTTCCTATTGCTCCCCTCTGGGAGGAGGTTTCAAAGTATTTATAGCAGAACTACTAGATTCTGTAACAGCTTTGTTCCTTATACCATCCGCTTTCTAAATTGGCAGGATTCTTTTTTCCCCCACCATGTATATTACATTCTAACTAGACTGTGATGTTTCTCTGTGTCATATATATGTGTCTATATAGGTAGATGCATAATGGTATTTTTTGAGAGCTGAATGCAATGAAATTTCATTTTAGTGTATTTTATTTATTTATTTATTTTAATCCCATTTATATCCCGCCCTTCTCCGAAGACTCAGGGCGGCTTACAATTTAAGCACAAACCAATGTGCTTAGCAATATGCTGATTAGTGTAAATTTAAAGTCACAATAAAGATTCTATTCTATTCTGCTCTGTTCTGTTCTGTTCTATTCTATTCCAGATTTTCAAAGTCTCTTCTTAAAATCCTCCATTGATGAATCATCCATAAACTCTGAAGGCAAGCCGTTCCACTAGTTAATTGTTCTCACTGTTAGGAAATTTCTTTGACAGATCCTGGTTCTCCTTCCTGGTTTAGATCAAACACAGCACAGATCTACCACTTTTAAAGAGTCCCTTTTTCATGCAGATCTCACCCTCTCTTTAAATTCATGTGTGTAAGAAACATAAATAGTATCTAGCAAATGAAAGCAGGTGTTTACTCTCTCCTGGAATCAAAGGCAAAATGAGGACACCCACCAACCAGAGTGTAGGAGGAATCCTTGAAACAGCAAAGTGACCAATTGAAACTGAGCAAAACCCAACTTTGACCGTATCCTCAACCAGGCTGTCAACCAAGCATACTAAATCACTTCTATGTCAAAAAATATTTCAGAAGAGAAAGGGATACATTCTGCAGACACATATGGTTACATCCTGACTGGAAAAGAAAGAGAAATACCTCCCAAATCTAATGGTTCAACAGCAGCAACTTTTTTAAGGACCAGACCTGCTGCTACAATGGTAACATCAGAAAAGAAACTGCCACTTTACTCTCTTCCCTTTCTCGTGACCTTCCTCAGTTGTCTCACTTGGCATAAGGAGACGCAGACCTGAATTCTTTCACCATTGGGCACCCCATTTGGGAGATTTGTCTCGGGGCTCAGAAAGTTCCACTTCTTTTAACCTTTGGTTGAACCATAGAAGGCTAGAACAAAGAATTTGAATTTGAATTTTTTGAATTTTATTGAATTCATATACCGCCCTTTCCCGAAGGACTCAGGGCGGTTTACAGGGTACTTAAAACATCGATACAAAAATTAAAAACAATTTTAAAAGATTAAATTAAATCCTTGAAAAAATATAAAATCCCGATTAAAACTCTCAGCCTGGGCCAGGTCTTCAGGTCCCGGCAAAAAGAAGAGAGATTAAATAGCAGCTTATCTACTAACCACTAAGGAATGGTTCATCAATCCTTTAAAAGAGGATTGTGGAATCGTTTGTTATTTTTCTCTGCAGATGTTCCTCCGCTCTTTATTAATTCTGCCCCATTTGCCCTGAAGAGCTTGTCTGTGCTTTTGATGTAATATACAGTTAATTGTTTTGGACTTCCTGTTCTTTGTCCTCAGCCTTTCTGACTTACATTTTTAGCCTGGAGCATTTCTGCAGTATCTATAATTCTCCCAAACAGCAGGAAAGATTAGCAAAATCTTCCTCCTTCCAAACCAGTAAGATTCTTCTGCAAATAGGTCTTGATCTGGAACTGAATGGGCTTGAGCACTTTTTAAATACATTGAAAACAAAGCATGCATTCAGCTGGCAGCTGCTAAGTCAGCATTTTAGAACCAGCCTTGCTGGTATGTGGAATAAGAGTATGAAATGGGCACAGTGAATCATCTTGCTTACTTCAAAAACATGTACCCATTTGTTCAAATGTCCATGCAGATATGAACACACACAGTTTTGATCTGGACTCATATCTAGTAATTATGAACAGGTGAGGAATTTGAACTTCCTGCTTTTGTTTTCATCTTTATCTATAATATGCATCCCTTGCCCATTGACCCAAAAATTTTATTCAGAAAGCCCAGGAAAGGGGTTTTTGTCAATTAAATAAAAAGGAAAAAAACCTTAGCAAACAAGTTGTCCTCAGGGAAAAAAATACCCAAATATAGGAACAAATGAAAATTAGAATTAATTTTAATAAATTAATTCAGTTCCATAAGCTAATGATAATTTAATCATCAATCCTATGGATTTCAATGCAATTAGTAACACAATTCTGTACAGGGATGTGTAGAAGTAAATCTCATTAATATCTGTGATATTAGTTTTGGTAAGATTAGTTGGTAGTGAACTACATCTTAATCTCAACCCAAGTCATTTTTTTTCAGGGATAAATAAATGGTTTCCCTAATAAATTGTGATATCTGGAAAATAACAATGTGCACTTCTATGTCTTACATTCCAAAAAAAACTTAACTAAGGCACAGTATTAGAGGAAAAAACTGACACACAATCGTTTTCACTAACATACTACCTTTCTATGGGACATGTCTTTATCTTGACATGGTACCACATTCAGTCACGTGAACTCTCACATTCAGAAGTTAACTACCATGCCTACAATTTGTGATAAAGCTGATTTATTCTAAGTTTTATACAGCATCCTTGGCTGATAGATTTTGCAAGAATAAGGGGAGTTGCTGCTTTTTTCTTGGTAGCTGAAACAGAGAAGCAAGAGCATATAAAAGAATGCAACTTATTTTTGAAAAAGAAATCAATCTGAGTAAATGGCCAGGATCCAATAAACTTTCCATGAAGCTTTTTTTTTTTTTTTTTTTTTTGCAAAAAGTGGGTATGGCTCAGTTCAGTTGTGGAACATGACGTAAAAGAATAAAAAACATCCCTAAACTGCACTAGTCACAGATAGTCATTAACTTCTTTCTGTTGAAGGCCAGAGTAGTCAATTCAATCAGGGATATTTGTTGTTGTTAGCTGCGAAGTCGTGTCTGACCCATCGCGACCCTATGGACAACGTTCCTCCAGGCCTTCCTGTCCTCTACCATCTTCTGGAGTCCATTTAAGCTCACGCCTACTGCTTCAGTGACTCCATCCAGCCACCTCATTCTCCGTCGTCCCCTTCTTCTCTTGCCCTCAACCTTTCCCAGCATTAGGCTCTTCTCCAGTGAGTCCTTCCTTACCTCATAAAAGTCATGGGATCATTTGATCTAACTGAGAAATGAAAGGTCAACATGAAACCTGTTGAAATGGAAGGTAGCCTCACCTTTTCTGGATTAGAAGATTTCACAGCGTTTAATAATAAAAAGAAAGTCAATTGTTTTGTACACATGCTTATAAACTTAGATGTCCTTGCCTGAAATGTACAGGGTGAAAGAGAAACCAAAGAGCTGGCTGTTCTCATTTTAAAACAAACTTGTTTTCAGTATGCAAGATAAGCCAACCACTGAAAGGACAACTGGCAACCATTATGCCAAGCATGCTGTGCCGGTCTGTTTGTGGAGATAAAAATCCTAGATCAAGAGCTTAGGGATTGGAACCCAAGAATGCTACCATCATCAGTTTTCTTCCTCAGTCTTACCTTTTTCAATATACAGGCATAAATGTACCTTATTTCAGATCAAAGAAACCCACACTGGTCTGAAACCTTGGTTACACACCCTGGTGGAACAGGCTTTGCAAACAGTGAGACACCTCCATCGCCTGCTTTTGTTTCTCTCCCATGCCAAATAAAAATGCAAAAGGATAAGAATTTTAGACCTTGTTATGCCAATCTTCCTTAAAATATTCTTGGACCTACCTCTGGAAAAGAGCAACGAAAGGCCACAGATATCCTTGTCTTTTTCTTTCAGCTGCTAGACCACAGTTCTGAGCTGGTTTGCGATCATCTTAATAATATAGGGGCAAGTTCAAAGTGTTCCTAAAGAAATACTGCCTGATGTGGGAGAGATGGTCTGATCACTAGCTCTTACTCCATCTTCTTAGTCCTAAGAATAAAATTCAAGTATAGGAATTGCACTGTTGTAATCCGAGTCCCTCAGAAGGCCTATTCTGAGATATCCACTATAAATCAGCAATCTCCTTGCTTTAATTCAGAGAAACAGGATCTTATACACATACACATACTGAAAGTTTATGCAGCGGAGACAAATTCCTTGTTTGTCCAATCATTCTTGGCCAATAGAGAATATTCCAATACACAAACACACCTAGGGCCAACTTACTTACCCTGTGTTAGAGAAAGCATGATAAAGCAACAGAACACAGAGGCAGCTCTTCTCATACTGAAGCAGGGTCCCTGCCTCAACTCCAAGGAAGAAGGTGGTTTTCAATCCGTAATGATCCAGTATTGCTTCAGTGAAAATCTAGGAGCATGCAAAATAAATTTTTAACAAGGCAGCCACTTCCTGGAAGAATGTGATCCAACCTGTCTGCCCACCTGATCTGTTCTCTGCCGTCACCTCCAATAGCCACACCTTACTGGCCTTCTGTCCCTTGCTAGCCTGGTCAGTCTTTGGAGTCACACTCATCTCTGGAGTCACACTTATCTAAGTCCAATTTCAACAATTATATATCATTTCTCAGAACATGGTGCCGTTT
Source organism: Vipera ursinii (assembly GCF_947247035.1). Classification (NCBI taxonomy): domain Eukaryota; kingdom Metazoa; phylum Chordata; class Lepidosauria; order Squamata; family Viperidae; genus Vipera; species Vipera ursinii. The sequence goes on along the minus strand of NC_139517.1, from coordinate 20,222,200 downwards.
CCAAGGAGGCAAGGAAAAATAAATTAGTACTAGTATGGATGCAGAAATATGATGCCTGCATTATCAACCTTCCCCTATCAGGTGCTCACAGATGCCAGAGAAGAAAAGGCATAGAACGGCAGTATATGATGTTTGCAGTGCCATTCCATTTGGAATCAATGGAAAACTTTGTGTAACTACCACAAACAGTGATTACGATTGTTTTATATTTGTCTAGTTCATAATGGGGAATTTACTTTTCTTCAGCAGCACTGCCAGAATAGAGCAGATTTCAGCAGTTATTCCAATTTACTTTCTCAGTTCAACAGTTTATTTTCTGAGAATTGCCCAAGGAGGCATTTGCCCTATTTTTAATGTCCACATTTTTTTCCTCCACAGATTCCAAAACCACTAAGGTGTCACATTCTAAGGTAATTAGAATGGCTGCATTTAAATCATCAGGTTTGACTTCCACTGTAGAAATCAGAAGAATGTTGGGATATACAGTACAGAGCAAAGGAAGTTCTCAAAAGAAATATGAATAACAAAAAGAAACCCAATGAAAGAATGATATGTAAATTAATTGAAGAAAAGTCATTACCCTTTCCTACCAATTCTGTCCCCTTGTTCAGCATTCCCAATCTGGTATTCTCTAGAGACACTGGAAACTCCCACAATTCACAGCTGTGCTCCAATACATTTGGAGGCACCAAGCTGGATAAGGGTGCCCTAATTGCCACATGCCTTTCAATGAGATGCAGAATCCCCAAGCACTCACGAGCTGTGTCCTTGTACCATAAAGCATAAATAAGTCAACAAATAAAAATGGCAATGTGCCCCATCAGTTGCAGTACTGCAATATTCAAATTTTAAGCATTTTATTTTTTAAAAAAACAACCTCTCAAATCTCATGAGATTTCATTCTTATATGAAATCCTACATGTAAAGATTACTAGAATCTTATGTAACTTTGTAACTTTATGAGATTTCTGATAGTTTTGATTTATTATTATTATTATTATTATTATTATTATTATTATTATTATTATTATTATTATTCAACTTTTATTCATAAAACATGACACCCAGTCAACTGAACACTCAAATTGACTGGCACTAATGGTTGACACGGGTTGGTGCCAGCATCCTAGGTATCAACTAGGTATCTCCTTAAAATGTAAGATGTTCCGAGTAGCACAGTTTTTTGTAGCTTTGCTGGAGGAAGCTGCAATTTCTTGATGTGTTTTGCAAAGTTTTTGGACATAGTTCCCAGTGCCCCAATGACAATGGGTATCACTGTTACATGTTTCATCCATAATCATGCAGTTTAGATGGCCAGGTTGCGGTATTTCATAATTTTTCCAGTTCTTTTTCTTCAACCCTGGCATTTCCTGGTACAGCGATATCAATCAACTGTACACTTCTGTTCTCTACAACTGTGATATCTGGCGTGTTGTGTTCCAAATGGCGATCTGTCTGTATTTGGAAGTCCCACAAGATCTTCACCCTCTCATTCTCGACAACTTTTTCCACCCTATGTTCCCATGACTTTTTGGACACAGGCAAGTCGTATTTTTTACACAATGCCCAGTGGATTAGTTTAGCAACTCGGTCATGTCCAGCTTTGTAATCAGTTTGTGTGATTTTGCTACACTCACATATTAAATGTAAAAGAGTTTCAACTTTGTTCTTGCAAAGTCAGCAATTTGGATTGTCAGTAGATTTTTGTATCTTCTATTATTATTATTATTATTATTATTATTATTATTATTATTATTATTCAATTAGCCTGATGCTTAATTGGATTTGGCATATTTTTCCACTTGTTGAGTCCTTCCCAAGGATCTGGGATAGGGAGATGTTCTTGTTTGAATTAATATTAGTGGTATTAGTATTTCCATTTCAGTCGTACAGGAACCATCTTCAAAGCAGACTCCAGAGCCAATGTATTGGAGGTTTTTGTATAAATGGCATGACTAGACTTGGACTGAGTAGAAGCTGGGAGCTGCCAGGTCATTAAAAGAACTCATGAATCCACTGAGCCCCCCGTCCCTTTCTTTAATACTATACTACTTTTTTATTCTCTGGTATGTTTTCTTCCTATTTATTTTATTATTTTATCTCACATGTTTTGTACATGTGGCAGTATATGCTTTCATTGATGCTTTTAACTTTCCATTTGAATTGTTTGAATTTGTTTGTTTAAGACAGGGGTCCCCAACCCCTGGTCCATGAACCAGTACTGGGCCATGGCATATCAGCAACCGGTTCACACAAACAAGCAAAACCCTATCTGTGGGATGCAGGCAGCACACAAAACCACACCTCTTCCAGTCTGTGGAACAACGTTGGAAAAAACCACGGAACCGGTCCCTGGTGCCCAAAAGGTTGAGCACCTCTGGTTTAAGAAATAAAAAATAAAACAGTTTGAAGAACCTCCAACCTTTCGGCATCCTCTCTGCTTTTGAGGTACCCAGCATGCAGCATATCACACTGGCACGGTTTAAATTATGAAGGGAGCTTTCACTTAGTACATTTTTCAAGTAGTTGTTGCCTGTGACATTGTCTCAGAGTAGCATTTGTGATTCCTGACAGGAAGGTGAAAATGCAATGATTTCTGTTAAAGAGCAATTGGAGGGCATCTCACTCATGCAGAGGCAGGGGCACGTTGGCTGGGGAATTCCAAAAGTTGACATCCATGCATCCTAAAGATGCTAAGGTTGAGAAACCCTGCTCCAGATGGCCAATTAGAAGCCAGTACCGACCTGGAAGTCCTCATTAGCTAAATGTCCAATCAGAGTTCTGGGCAGGACCTCTCCATATTCACATGCATATAGACACAGAATTTTCTCTAAATTCAGATAATACAATTTCCTTTCAGGTTTACCAATTTAATCCCCAAAGTGATTTGAAACCAAACACCTCCAAACATTTTTTTTAAAAAAAACTCTGGAGTTAAGTCAGAGATTTTGATAAACCTATTTTTCCTGAATTAGTTCTGAACTCAGTTCAGTATTCCCAAAATCTGAATTGGACTTTGTCAGGGCTCTTTGGATTGTTTGTTGTTGTTGTTGTTTTGGTAGTGATTCACATTCAAATTGGATTAAGGTAAATCTGAATATTCTGCAATGTATACAAAAATGTATATAAACAAAATATAGTTCCAGTAGGAAGTACCAACAGTGACCCTAGAAATCTGTTGAGAACCTCCAGAAAGTTCCAAAAATATCTAGATCTTAGCCTCCTTGGAAAAAAAGAGAATCCCCACATTTATTGCCAGTGAATCCAACAGTTACTAATCTCACCCATGACATATAGTACTTAACTAATCTTGAAAGTGCCTAACCACATTTACTCTGGTACGTTTCATGCCCTCCCCTTGAAGGCTGATACAGGAAAATTGTCCACAGGGAGAGACAATGCACCTGTGACTCTGAACAAAAGAAATAACAGACTACTCCAGTGCTTGTATTACCAACACATTCATCCTAGCCTCATCTCACCATTATTGCATAAATACACAGTTTGCATGGGACAATTCTACACCTTCCTGTGGCCTGCACATATTAACCGTGCACTTAAAATCCATCAGATGATGGCCTGTGCTATACTAGTCTTAACAAGCATCTAGTTCATTATTCAAGAGTGTTTTGTATTGTGACAGATTTAGTTTGCCATATATTAACTTTTCAGCCCCCTTCATGGATTACTGCCTTGTCGTGGCGAAGGGGCTTGCGTAATTCAATGAAGCTATGAGCTATGCCGTGCAGGGCCACCCAAGACGGACAGGTCATAGCAGAGAGTTCTGACAAAACGTGATCCACTGGAGAAGGAAATGGCAACCCACTCCAGTATCTTTGCCATGAAAACCCTATGGACAGTACCAAAAGGCAAAACGATATGACGCTGGAAGATGAGCCCCTCAGGTCGGAAGGCGTCCAATATGCTACTGGGGAAGAGCAGAGGGCTAGTACTAGTAGCGCCAGAAAGAATGAAGCGACTGGGCCAAAGCCGAAAGGACGCTCAGCTGTGGATATGTCTGGTGGTGAAAGGAAAGTCCGATGCTGTAAAGATTTTTTCTCCATAGGAACCTGGAATGTAAGATCCATGAATCAAGGCAAGCTGGACGTGGTCAAACAAGAGATGACAAGACTGAACATCGACATCTTAGGTATCAGCGAACTAAAATGGACAGGAATGGGTGAATTTAATTCAGATGACCATCAGGTATACTACTGCGGGCAAGAATCCCTCAGAAGAAATGGAGTAGCCTTCATAGTCAATAAAAGAGTAGGAAAAGCAATACTGGGATACAATCCTCAAAATGACAGAATGATCTCAGTTCGAATCCAAGGCAAACCATTCAATATCACAGTAGTCCAAGTCTATGCCCCAACCACCGGTGCTGAAGAGGATGAAATTGACCGGTTCTATGAAGCCCTACAGCACCTTATAGAACTAACACCAAAAAATGATGTCCTTATCATCATGGGGGATTGGAATGCTAAAGTAGGAAGCCAAAAGATAACCGGAATAACAGGCAAGTTTGGCCTTGGAGTACAAAATGAAGCAGGGCACAGGCTGATAGAATTTTGTCAAGAGAATACGATGGTCATAGCAAACACTCTTTTCCAACAACCCAAGAGACGGCTCTACACATGGACATCACCCGACGGTCAACACAGAAATCAGATTGACTATATGCTCTGCAGCCAAAGATGGAGAAGCTCTATACAGTCAGTAAAAACAAGACCAGGAGCTGACTGTGGCTCAGACCATGAGCTTCTCATTGCAAAGTTTAGGCTTAAACTGAAGAAAGTAGGGAAAAGCACCAGGCCAGTCAGGTATGAATTAAATCATATCCCCATTGAATATACAGTAGAGGTGACAAATAGATTTAAGGAATTAGATCTGATAGACAGAGTGCCTGAAGAACTATGGACAGAGGTTCGCAACATTGTACAAGAGGTAGCAACCAAAACCATCCCGAAGAAAAAGAAATGCAAGAAAGCAAAATGGCTGTCTGAGGAAGCTTTGCAAATAGCTGAGGAAAGGAGGGAAGCAAAAGGCAAGGGAGAAAAAGAAAGATACGCCCAATTGAATGCAGAATTCCAGAGAATAGCTAGAAGAGATAAGAATGCCTTCTTAAATGAACAGTGCAAAGAAATAGAAGAAAATAATAGAATAGGGAGGACCAGAGATCTTTTCAAGAAAATTGGAGAGATGAAGGGAACGTTTCATGCAAAAATGGGCATGATAAAGGACCAAAATGGCAGGGACCTAACAGAGGCAGATGAGATTAAGAAGAGATGGCAAAATTACACAGAAGAACTATACAAGAATGAGCTTAACGTCCCTGATAATCACAATGTGGTGGTCACTGACCTCGAGCCAGACATCCTAGAATGTGAAGTGAAGTGGGCCTTAGAAAAGCTGAGCAACAACAAAGCTAGTGGAGGTGACAGTATTCCAGCTGAGCTATTCAAAATCTTAAAAGACGATGCAATAAAAGTGCTACACTCAACTTGCCAGCAAATTTGGAAAACTCAACAGTGGCCACAGGATTGGAAAAGATCAGTTTACATTCCAATTCCAAAGAAAGGCAGTGCCAAAGAATGTTCAAACTATCGCACCATTGCACTCATTTCTCATGCTAGTAAAGTTATGCTTAAAATCCTACAAGCTAGACTCCAGCAGTATGTGGATCGAGAACTACCAGAAGTACAGGCAGGATTTCAAAGAGGCAGAGGAACTAGAGATCAAATAGCCAACATACGCTGGATCATGGAGAAAGCTAGAGAGTTCCAGAAAAACATCTACTTCTGCTTCATTGACTATGCTAAAGCCTTTGATTGTGTGGATCACAACAAACTGTGGCAAGTTCTTAAAGAGATGGGAGTACCAGAACATCTTATTTGTCTCTTGAGAAACCTATATGTGGGCCAAGAAGCAACAGTGAGAACTGGACACGGAACCACTGATTGGTTCCAATTTGGGAAAGGAGTCCAGCAAGGCTGTATACTGTCGCCTTGCCTATTTAACTTGTATGCAGAGCACATCATGAGAAAGGCAGGGCTAGATGAATCAAAAGTTGGAATTAAGATTGCTGGAAGAAATATCAACAACCTAAGATATGCAGATGATACCACTCTAATGGCAGAAAGTGAAGAGGAACTGAAGAGTCTCTTGTTGCGAGTGAAGGAGGAGAGTGCAAAAGTTGGGTTGAAACTAAACCAAGATCATGGCATCCGTCCCTCTCAATTCCTGGCAAATAGATGGGGAAGAAATGGAGGTAGTGACAGATTTTATTTTCCTGGGCTCCAAGATCACTGCAGATGGGGACTGTAGCCAAGAAATTAAAAGACGCTTGCTCCTGGGGAGGAAAGCCATGGCAAATCTAGACAGCACACTAAAAAGCAGAGACATCACCCTGTCAACAAAAGTGCATATAGTCAAGGCTATGGTCTTCCCAGTTGCAATGTATGGCAGTGAAAGTTGGACCATAAGAAAGGCTGAGCGCAAAAGAATTGAGGCCTTTGAACTCTGGTGCTGGAGAAGACTCCTGCGAGTCCCTTGGACTGCAAGGCGATCAAACCGGTCAGTCCTAGAGGAGATCAACCCTGACTGCTCTTTAGAAGGCCAGATCCTGAAGCTAAAACTCAAATACTTTGGCCACCTAATGAGGAGGAAGGACTCACTGGAGAAGAGCCTAATGCTGGGAAAGATTGAGGGCAATAGAAGAAGGGGACGACAGAGAATGAGGTGGCTGGATGGAGTCACTGAAGCAGTAGGCGTGAGCTTAAATGGACTCCAGAAGATGGTGGAGGACAGGAAAGCCTGGAGGAACATTGTCCATAGGGTCGCGATGGGTCGGACACGACTTCGCAACTAACAACAACAACACACTCCTAAATATACCACTCCCTCAAATATCTAAAATTAGAAATAGGTGCATCAGATCAGGTGCAAATGATTAAAACATTTAAAATTGCTCTGAGGATCACCTGATTTTTTTTATAAATATGTTTTACTTCATTTGAGTTTTGTTTCATGTTTTATTTAAAGATATGCAAAAAATTGTGCAATGATCAACCATAGAAAAACAAAATCAGCATGACAAATGACTGAAGCATCACTCATACTCACGGTTCTTTGGAGTTGACATCAGAAGCAGCAATTCCTTTCCTGGCCCTGAGCCCAGTCTCTTCATTAACATTCAGAAATTCCAGTCATTGAAAAGGATCAATCGTATATACAGTAGAAAGGCACTCAAGGTCACAGACAGATCCAAGAAGCTGACTTTACCTAAAGGCAGATAAAAATCAGGACTTACCCTCATGGAAGGAGTTCAGAGGTTCTAGTATTCTTGTTGTAGTATACCAAGAAACATAAAGATTTCTCAATGTCCCATTTTTAAATACTAAGGGCCTACTCCTGTGTATTTAGGAATCCTAGATCTTATTGATTATGTGCCACTAAGTCATTGTCAATTCTTAGCCAACTATATACAAAGATTTTCTCCATAACAATCTATCCCTAATCTGGTCTTCCAAGTCTATCAACACCCATTACAATTGTAACTAAATGCATCACCTTACTACTAGTTATCCTCTTCTTCTCTTTCCTTCTAATTTTCCCATCATTAGTGTGGGAGACAGAAAATATAGCCCATCAATTCATCAGATTTAATAAGGCCAAAGTAACATAAAGAAGGCCCCACAAAGAAGACCTGAATCAAAGTCTCTAATTAGGATGGTTACATAATATAAGAGAACTATCTGTAATCTGCTGTTGCAATTTGCATAATATGATTTTGCAAAGTAGATAGTTTTATAAGTATATTTGGAACAAGAACATTGTAACCATGGGAAATAGGGAACTGAAAGTAGATGGATGAAGGTTTAAAATGTACACAGGTGTATGTGGAAAGTAATGATCAGCAAGAAGGAACAAGGAACTGATTTTGTAAATGTTGCAAGGTAATGTTCATCTGTGGGTTAGGAAAAGGGTATAAAAGATAGAGCTCAAGATCAGCTCATGACCACTGGACTATAGTTGTCCTTGCTGAACTTGCTATGTCACTGGACCTCATTGCAATGAGTTAACTATAATGTGAGTGATGTTGTGTTATTATGTTTGCTATGCTCCAAATTATTAGCAAAATAAACCTCTGAATCTTAAAGTAAGAATTATTGTTTTGTGTTGCCGTCTCTTGTCTTTTTCACTGGGTTTTTCCACAACATTAGAGTCTTCTTCAGAGAACTACATCTTCATTTCACATTTATTGGAACCTTTGTCTCTTGCCAGGGGACTCATACTGCAAAATTATAACCTTACTAAACTTCTCCTTCCACAAGATCCTGAGTCTGGTTCCCACCAAATACCATGCAATCTGTTCCAGCTTCTCTGCAAGAAAATATGGGGAAATAAAAAGGTCTTTTGTTTAAAAATGCTAAAATGGGTTCTTTGATCCTCTCTGGAAATTCCATAATTAGAGTGCAACCATAGAAAAAGCTCTCTCCCTAGTAGAGACCTACTTCATCTGCCTCTGGGTTGAGGAAATATGGAGGAGGTCACAGTAGATACAAATGAGAGAAGGCATTTCTTCATGTAGTAATGTGTGAGTTGAATTCAAACCAGTTCACTATTCTCTGTTTAATTTTAATTCATGTGAACAAAGTAAAATCTCCTTTTAATTGAGTGTAATCTTTGTGATTTTATGGACAGATCTGGGTGTAGTTTCCTTGGCAACTATAGAGTACTGGTTTGTTACTCTCTTCTGAAATTCATTTCTTCTTTACTTTCCAGTCTAGAGTAACCAGGTCCTATGAGTGACCCCTCTGTATTAAAAATTCTGCTTATGTGTTTTTGTTTTACTTTGGCAATTAATTCAACAAAATATTTAATGCTTAAAAGCATATTATCTTCCCTGAGATCATGACTCTCTGGAATCTTAAATACATAGCATTTTTTTAAAAAAATCAGTCTCTGAGGGGAAAAGTATGTTTTTCTTTTACAGACAAAAATAATATCCAAAAATTCTAATGTTAGTTTAGCATGGCAAGGAATTCACATAACTAACACATTTCATGTAAAGGCTTTCACATAATTAGTTTAATAGGATTTTCTGAATCTTAAGCAGGAAAGAAGCATCTATTTAAACCATCTGAATCATAAGCAAAAGTTCAAAGAGCTAAACTGGCTTCAACAAGAGTTCTTTTATATTCTTCCTAATCCTAATATAACATTTATTTATAGTCATATCAAATGTTTAAGAAACATTAATGAGCAAATCTTTTCAACCCATATAATTTCTCATGTTAATTAACCATATTAACTTTATTTCCCTTCTCAAAGTGAGAGAAAGCTAAAGGAGGAAGCTATAATTTTAATAAACCCTTATTTCATGATTCTTCCTGGATCGGAGTTCTACAGATATCATGCTACCATATATTAAAGTCAGGGTTAGTGTAAAGAAAAAGATGTTTTCTGTCAGTAGTTATGACTTTCTTCTTCTCAAAAGATCTTTAGCTGTTCCGTCAACAGGATTTTCCTTAATTTGTCACAGTTCTAAAGCAGAATAGGTTTCAGTCATCAGGGCAGCATAGTTTATGCCTGCATATTTTTCTGTCAAGTCAAGAAATGGTGGATAGCACATTAATTCAGCTGTAAAGAACTAATCTATAATGTTGAACCAGTTGAACAATATCAAAATATGTTATATTATTGTTCAAAACAGGGAGGTAGTGTTTCAGGATGAGTAACGTGTAATGCTATCGTTAAGTTTTGGTATGTACTAACAATACTGGGTCTTTATAACCCAGGGCAAATCACTGGGAATATTCATTTCCACCAGATCCTGTAAGAAGCAGGTAAGAAGGGGCATTGATATATCTGGAGAGTGACAGTGCTAGAGAATTGTGAGAGGTCCAAAGAAGCAAAATGGTCATTAGATGGGAGACCTTTGATTTTCTTCTTTTAGAAGTAGCTTTAGCATGTGAATTAATCCTTCCAAGTGACATCAGTTCAAGAGGGACTAGCTAAACAAAGGAGTAAAAAATGTCTTCCAGAAAGAGGATTATATTTAACCATCATTCTATCTTTGTGTATGGGGGTGTATAGTACATGTTTCTGATTCCAAAAAAAATTAAAGGAAAAATAAATCATTGAAAATGAGGTAGGTTACAAAAGAAAGAGATAATCTTCTGAAAATATACCCCCAAAATTTTCCTCCCAAAATTGGTTGTTGGTTAATTTTGACCAGCAGACTTAGACCCTTTACTAATCTAGTGATATACATCTTGCTGATATACAAACAAGATGTTGTGAGAATTCTGAAAATGAATTAATTCAGTAATTCAGCTATATATTTTGTTCCAACACAGCCATTTAGTTAACAAGTCAGGGAATTAGATAATATAAGCTTTATCCTGAGACACCAATGGTTGATGAGAAAAATCAAAAGTCCTGGATATTGAAAGAACAAAATGAACAGGTTCCATGGAAGTGGTCATCAAATAACTGAAAAGTTTCCATGTAGAAGAAAGTGGAACAAAGTTGTTTGCTGTTGCTCCAGAGGGTAGAATTTGGAACCAGAAGATAAAAATGATAAGAAATTAGGTTTTCAGCTATATCTTTGGAAAAGGTTTTAATGGCTGAGCTGTTCAATGCTAAGACAGCCCCAGGAGTCAGGAGCTGTTTTTTGCTGGATTCATTTAAGCAAAGGTTGATTAACCATCAGTGAGATGCAGAAAGCAAAGTTGGAAGAGTACTGAATAGTGGTGGTAACTACTACCAGCCTTATCATATCATTAAAATTAAAGTAAAGGACATCTATTTGAGATCCTGTGTGATATAGTAGCTCTGGAGAAATCCAGGTTAATCTGAAAGCAACAGCTTTCCTAAATTTTTATGGAAAGAAATTGATTTAAGGATGGCAAGCTCTATCACTTGAGCTCTTAGAGGAAAAAGTAGGATATAAATACAGGAACCATATGTCCTTTTTATAAAGCTCTGTTCTTCATTTCAGATAGCTGTCTTCAAATTTATTTCATCTAATTATTTATTTTCTTGGTTTTGCTTTTGAATTTTTCTTTTCTGAAGCAACGTTATATACATTTTTTAATCCTCATGAACCTCTTCATATATGTCAGATTTTCAGGTTGCCCTTTGTTTCTTCCAAGAAATATGTTCCCTGTACATATAAATCTAATGAAAACTAAGTCTCTAAGATGATTGTCCTTTTTCCTATTGTGTTCCTGCCATGGTTATCCAATTTGATGTGAGAGACTAGCACTTGTGTGATTGAAAAGACAGCTCCAGAACATAAAAAATGATTTGGGATTTGCCATTCAGATGCCCTGCAGCCTAGGTCCATATAGATTTAAAGCCACTTTACAAACTTCACCATAATTGGTTCTAATTATATAGGAGAAGGAATGATGGAGCCTGGGGGAGGGGTGAAAAGAGGTATTAGCCTAGAATCCCTACATAGCCACAAAGTCCACTACCACCCCTTGAGTGCCACTGTCTCTTATTTAACTCTAATCAGGTGCTGACCATTAATTGAGAAGATTTCTGTGCCTAGGCTTTTAGCAATAAATCAATTTAATTGAATCTTCATATGTGAACCTGGTCTTTCAAACCTGACAGACTACTCATTTTGGTTGTATTGTACCCACTGCTGTCACACAGATATTACCAGATTGCCTCTTAGAGTCCATGCCTTGATCTAGAGGCTGTAAAGGACTGACATTTCTAGTTTTTTATGCCTTTACTCTCTGTGTTACAGTTTACTAAACCAATACCAAAAGATTGAGATTGAAGCAGTACAACTGTTGTCCCAAACTGACTGGAGCTGAACTTGTTTGGAGGCCTTTCAGATCACAACAGAAGGCAGCTATGACTTTTTCACCCATTTTACTCATTGTCTGGTTTCTTCATCTGACTAGATTGCAAGGTGAGAGAATATGTGGGGGAGGTATGTGGGGGAAGGCATATTTAAGGGTACATAAATCCCCCCTCTTAATTCCTCCATAGATTTCAAAGGAAATAAAAATGTGTGTGAGATAAGTAATAAATGCACAGAGGGGAAAAATCACAAACTCAAGTTGGTAACTGCAACTGTGCAATTGAAGCCATGTCTTGATGTGTATTTTTTTAAAAAAAAATGAATGGGCTTTTGATTATATTGCCATACCTGTAATCTTGACTATATAACTCCCCAACCTCAGACACTCCTGCTCTTTTAACAAGCTTTTAATTCCTAAATATTTTAATGATCCTGATTTTAATTTAGGGCCTTCATTTTAATTGCATCATTTTTATAATATTTTTTATTCATGTTCTTTTATTGTTGTACATAAATAACACTTCTACAAACAAAAGACCAGGATATACATTTAATAATGCATAAAATAATAACATTACAATTTCATCACAGCATGTCTTCCTAGAAATTCCTCTATGCACCCACCAAATCTAGACCTGATTACCTTCAACCAAACTGAAATATCATATGCTCTTAAACCATAGTTAGGAAAGGTTACTGGATCATGACAATATCTATTCTAAACAGAAATGTAGAAAACCTATTACTGTTTCCCAGGCAAGGAAAAAAGGAATGAAGATGGATGGTTTTAGATTTAATTGCACTGGGAAAGAAAGAGTGATAAATATTTGGACAGTCACTTTATTAAGCCAACAAAGTCACATATAAATGCACCACCCATTTCTGTTCTCAATAATTTTTTATGAGACTAAAGGTAAAGGCTTCCCTGTCCAGTTGTGTCTGACTCTAGGGGGCAGTGTTCATCTCTATTTTTTAGCTGAGGGAGCCAGCATTGTCTGAAGACATTTCGGTGGTCGTGTGGTCAGCAAACTCTATATGCTGACGTACACAGAACGATGTTACCTTCCCACAGAAGTGGTACCTATTTATCTACTCACACTTGCACGTTTTCTAACTGCTAGGTGGGCAGGAGCAAGGGAAATTAATGGGAGCTCACACTTGAGTCTCGAATCCAGACTGCCAGCTTTCCAGTTGAAAAGCTCAGCAACTTTAATCGTTAAGCCACTAGTTATGTTCTGTCGGATTTTTGACTGCTGTACACTCTCCAAGTTTAAGTTCCCAATCAGATATTTTCAGAATTGTATCAGTCTACCAATGTTGAACAAAATTTATTCTGACTGTTGTAGCACTTTTGACCATTATATATATTATATATACATTATGTATATAATTTTTATAAATTAATATTTATATATAAAATTTAATAAAACTGCATATAAAAATGAATATATTTGTTTATTTAATTCAAAATTGAATTAAATAAATTCTGAGGGACTCCCATGTGTTTGTCAACAATTAACAATAAAATAAAATAGTAAAATAAAAAGAATCAAATTATGTCTTATTCTTCATTAATTGGAGATTATTGTTATGTTTACTTATTTTGGCTAGGACCCTCCCAAGCTAGAAGGTGAGGGATGAGTGTCCTAGGAGCTCACAATTTTATTATTATTCTGGAAGCAGTTTCATACTGTTGCAACCTTTGGTATATTTGTGTGACATCACAATGCATATACAAAGAGGGGCAGGGCTTGTGTTACAAGATCACAGTGCTGCTTTGATCATTCTGCCCTCCCCTCCCTTATAGGGCTATCCTCTTGTGGTATTACTGAGCACAGGCCTCACTGGGTCTCTGAGAAGGAATAATGTATTGGAGGCATTATCTCCATCCACCACATTGTTTCTTTCATGGTGCAAAATAGAGAAAGGATCACTTGGTGTCCTCTTTCCATCTTAATCCTACATCTATTGCAGTAAAAGGGTTAAATTGAGAATAATCAAAGCCATTCCTTTGGGGACTGTTTATGTTAATCATCCACACCATTGGTCTGGGTAGCTTTGAGAAAGTTCTGGGCCTTTTATATAAATATATAGATAGTGTTTGTTTCTCTGGGTGTGTTAGCCTGCCCTCTGTCCCATTTTCCTAGTTAACCATTTTGTTTTACTTTTGCTGATGTTTTAATAAACATTAAGCTATGTTTTTGCCAGCTGATCTGAATGGCAGGTGTGCTTCCTCATATAAGGAGGTAGGAAGTAAGTGAGAGTGTGCTGGGTGCAAAGTGAACTGGAAATTATTCACAGTAATTTTCCAACATGGGGAAGTCCACACTTTGCCATCTAACAAAACGTAAAACACTATACTGTAAAGCTGAACCATACAGAATCTCCCCTGACCCACTGTGGAAAGCAATCAACCAACAAAAAATGATAACGGCTTTTTTTTTCACTTTAAGTTAAAGTGAAATTGCTACAGGACGTTAGAGAAAGGGGAGGATTCGGACTGCCAGACTGGAAATTATATTACCAAGCAGCTATTTTAACATGGATTAAAGAATGGATAACACTTAGAAGCAAAAGACTACTATACCTAGAGGGGCATGACCTGCAGATTGGCTGGCATGCCTTTCTGTGGTATGGGAAGAATAAAGCGCATAGATATCTCCAGAACCATGCTATAAGAAATGCACTTCTCCTGGAATGGGAAAAAGTAAAAGAAAAAATTTATATTAAGATACCTGAATTGCTTTCAACAATGGAAGCCTTTGCTTACCCAAATTTAATTAACTATGATAAGCTTGTAACATATAAAGACTTACTGGACAATGAAGGAAGATTGAAATCTAAACAAGACTTACAACAACAAGGTATTGACCTATCATGGTGGCCATACCTACAAATCCAATCAAGATATGAAAAAGACATGAAAACAATGGGGCTCTATAAGGAACAGACAGAACTTGATCTCATACTGCTAAAAACAGATGAAAAGCTGATTAAATTTTTTTATAGATTTCTGCTTAACTTAAAGATGGAGGAGGAACAAGTTAAAGAAACAATGATAATATTGGCAAAAAACATTGGACATACTATAGAGCTTAAAGAATGGGAAAAGTTATGGGATAGAAATATTAGATTAACTAAAGCTGTACCATATAAACAAAATTTGTATAAAATGTTTCATAGATGGCACATGACACCAGTGAGACTAGCCAAAATGTTTAAAAATACCTCAAATTTGTGTTGGAAATGTAACCAAAGACCAGATCTGGTGGTCATGTCCTAAAGCTAAAAGGTTTTGGCTTAAGATACATTTTTGTTTGGAGACGATGATTAAAAAACAAATAGAATTTAAACCAGAATTGTTTCTGTTAGAAATGATAGGCCCCAGCTATGACAAAGAGAGCGGATACTTAATGTTACATGTATTGACAGCAGCGAGAATTATATATGCCCAATATTGGAAAAATGAAAAGTTACCAACTGAAGAAGTATTAACCAAGAAAATATTGGATTGTGCAGAAATGGATAGATTAACTTTAGAGATTAAAGAGAAAGAGCATTGAGTTTACTATAGAACTTGGAATAAATTCTATCAATGGCTAGATAAGCGAGTTAGAGAGTAAGGAATGTGATATGCAATTTTGAATTTATTTGAGTAAGAAAAATACTACACATTGAAAACTTAGTATTGTTTATGATAATCTATTATACCTATCATTGTTATCAATTATTAGCTTTATTACTTTTATTTATATATATATATTTACCCAGACAATATGCTGTTTGCCAAATATTGAATGTTATTGGGGGAAACTCCAACCCTCACCCCCAACCTTTCCTGTACCCTAACCCAAATGCCTATCCCCTTACCCCACTCCTTATCCTTATAAAAAGTAATAAAAAATTTTCCAAAAAAATTGTAACAGCTCTCTTCAAGTAAAAATAATAAAATGAGAAAACACGAAGGTAGTCTTTGACTTATAATTGTTTAGTGACTGACTGAAGTTACAACCGCATTTTAAAAAGTGACTTACAACCAGTCCTCACGGTTACAACTGTTACAGCATCCTCACAGTCACAGACGATCAAAATTGGGCCACTTAGCAACTGGCATGTCTGTGTGATGGTCACTGCTTACCAGGATCATGTGATCACCATTTGTGATCTTCTGAGACAGATTCTGACAACCAAAATCAGTGGGAGAGTTGGATTTGCTTAATGACCATGTGACCCACTTAACATCTGCAGTGATTCAATCATGGCAAGAAAGGTTGTAAAATCAGACATGAGTCACATAATAATCCCCTTGCTTAGCAACAGAAATTCTGGTCCCAATTGTAGAAATAATTTGAGGAGTACTTGTACTTTAGTAGCTACAGGGTCAGCTCTTCCCCTGGTTTTGAAGTGCTTCTTGAAGTTAGAAGAAAAGATACTGAAATGGGCAATATAAACTAGGTAGGAGACTAGAGTCCATTTTAGCCCAATTGTCCTCATTAGCCAGCCACCTTTTACCTATTGGCAATCTGCAATAATTTGTCAGAGGTATCAATGTTTTAATACCGCAAGAATGGACAGTAACCAGAATCTCTTATTACATTTTACCCCTTTTAAAATCCCTTGTGTTTTTTTATGTTATTTGGAAAATTAAGGTCACTTGTCTTTTCTTTTTCCAACAGGTGCTGCTGACCCAGAAATAGGTAGGAATTTCTATGTTCCCTAGAAACTTTCTGTACAAATTGGCACTGGGTGGTGAAAATGAAACCTGCTTGCCTTTTACAAAATCTTAGATAATGTTATTATGTTGATTCTAACACAATATAATCTTCAGAACCCTTGCTGCAACTCCAGTTGCAGCTTGTCAATTAACAAGTTAGACCAAGAAATGTCATAAATAAGACATAATATGAAATAAGGAGTAGGTTAGCTAGGTTGCTCAACAGTGAAACACTGGTGAAGTGGGCACAGCAGTGCCTACATTTTCTGTGTCATATGAGAAGAGCATATCTTCCTTCCCCTGTCCTTACCACTTTCTACAGAGGGATGATTGAAAGCATCCTGTCGTACTGTCTTGTATTACTGTTTGGTTTGGAAGTATTACTGTTTTGGACAGGAAGGCTGTGCAGAGAGTGATAAGGACAGCAGGAAAGATTATTGGAAGTTCACTTCCTTCTATCCAGGACATGGCATGTAAATACTGCTTGATCAGGGTCTGCAATATTGTTAGGGACACTGCACATCCTCTTCATGACCAGTTTTCTTTGTTATCTTTTGGGAGGAGGCTTCGTGGTATCTGAAGCAGAACAACTAGATTCTATAATAGCTTTGTACCATGTAGTATTAACCTTTTTAACTCTCAGGACTCTTTTTTCTGCTATGTATTCAAAATGGAGATAGATTGATAGATATTTGTATATATGTGTGTGTGTCTGTGTGTGTGTCTGTGTGTGTGTGTGTATTCTTTTGAGAGCGGGCATCAGAATTTATTTTTAATGTGTGTCAGTATATACATAGAAAAAGTGACAACAAAGGTTATATTATAATATCTTACAGTGCTTTGTTCCTTGACAAGTAATTCATTCTTTGACCATGATTGAGTTATCCTCTTCCATGTTAAAGAAAAAAACAGGTTTTTTCTTGGGACTGGATCAAAATCCATGTATGAATTAAGTCTATTGCTGGTCTAAACACAGAATGAATCACATACTGAGTTGACAAATTAAATAGATATGCATATTAAGTATTAACTTGTTCCTTAGGAGACACAATCATTGGAAATATTCTTCCAAAAGTCATACAAAATCATTCAAAAAGAGAGAATTTGTTTATTTCAGGGTTTCATCTGTTGAACTTCAGAGGTTTGGGGGAAAGTTCCCTTTTGTTCTTATTATAATCCAAAATCTTAAACATTTTTTGTTCCTTGTAATGTTCAGGCAATATTTAGAAAGTGGTTGAAAGACAGTGATTGGCCAAAGCTTCATGTATAAGATACAACTAGAATTCACAATCTCCCAGTTTCTAGCCTGATGCCTTAATCATTACACCAAACTCCTTCTCCCTCTCCTTCTTTCTTACCCTCGTCTCTTCTATTCTGCTCTTTCTTGGCAGGTTGTAAGAAGTCACTAATCTCTTCGAGAATTGTTGGAGGCCAACCAGCTTCTGAGGGCTCATGGCCCTGGCAAGCGGGCCTTTCAGTGCTCAACATAACTTTTTGTGGTGGCACTCTCATAGACAAGCAATGGGTGCTGACAGCCGCTCATTGTTTCATTTGGTAAGTTACTGAACTGTACAGTTAAGTGAGAAAAATAGATACTATTGTTATGATGCTGATCTTTTTAATAAACTAGAGTTTCCAGGAAACGGCTTTATTATGGTTTGTTACATAGCCAGATGTTTACCCTGGCTTTGGCAATTTAGTCCACCTATCAAGTGCTTCCCAAAGACATGGAATAGGCAGATGTTGTTCAATGATGTTAAAGGTATTGTTGCAACATGTAATCTCTTCCATGTAAAGCTACCTTTTGCAATTGACTAATGGTGATTTTGTCAATGCCAGTGGTATTCAAATAGTCCTCCAGATGCTTTGAGATTGCACACAAGGAGGCTATTACTATTGGTACTTCCTTCATTTTCTTTTGCCAGTCATTCTATTTCTGTTGGCAGGTCTTTGGATCTCCAGTTCTTTCTCTTCTATTCTGCTGCCTACAGATACTACCACATCTACTATCCGAACTTTTTTGTCTTTCAGAAATGTTCACAGAAGAGTCAAATAATGACAATAGCATTGTGTCAGGGTCATCCTACTGCCAATCCTTTTGTGCTTGCATCACAATTAGGGATACATACAGTATATAAAAAGACCCCAACAATGCTTTTGTCATTTTTTATCAAAGCTTCAGATCCTGCCTCAGTTATACATCAATAAAAGAGTGTATTACTGTATACCAGCAGCAGTCCCCAACCTTTCCAGCTTAGCGGCCCAGCACAGGGGAGGGGGTTGTGAGTGGCAGGTGCACACATGCACGCACAACTTCATTTGTGCTAGTGTCATGCATGCACACATGTCCTCCACTCATACAAATGGAGCTTCAGGTGAGAGTGGCAGGCACTTTCACTCGTGTGTGAAGCTCTACTCCTGCAAATCGAGGGTGCTTGAGTGAAGGGTGCTTGTGCTTGACATGAGTTCAGCTTCATGCATGTGTACACATTTGCCTGCTGCCCATACATGTGAAGTGTGTCCATTTCTCCCATGGCCCAGTTTCAAACAGGCCACAGCTTGGTAGTGGGCCACGACCCATGGGCTGAGGACCCCTGCTGTACACAGTGTCACTGGAGGGTACTTTCCCATTGCATACTATTTAATGTACACTTTTTCATACTGTATGTGGAAATCAGAGCTGGCTTCAGATTAAGAGTAAATAGACACTGGCTTGGGAAAGCTAAAATTTAGGAGTACCAATGCCAATAGTTCCAAATCATTCTATAAATTCAAATCTCCACACTGGCAAGAAGTGAAGCTATCAATCAATGTGGTCTAGAGATACCACGTAGCCCTGAGCCAACACTGGTGGAAATAGTATGCAAATGAGTAAATATTGTTTTTTCCTGCCAAACTTCAACAAGGCTGTTGGCATCTTTAAATGTGGCTGAGTTGGATATGAGGAAACATGTTGAAATTAAATGCAGACAAGATGTGGTGCCTCTGGCAATGCAGATGTCAGGAATTTTTTCAGCAAATGTTAAAATCCTGCAATAGTCTTAATAGCTCCGCATCCATAAATTGCTGTTGACATTTTTTTAATTGTTAATACTTACAGGGTCCCTGAAGGCTTTGATGGAATTTTTGTGGGGCTAGGTGACCACCAACTCATGAACCCTTCAAATAACTCAGAGAAATTTGCCATCCAACAGATAGTTGTTCATCCTAACTACACAGCTAATGACACGGTGTATGACATCGCTTTAGTGAAGCTAAACGACACTGTGGATTTCACCAATTATATTTTGCCTATGTGTCTCCCAGAGTCTTCTGTGCAGTTCCCTGACAATACCAGCTGCTGGATCACTGGATGGGGAAGAACAAAATCTAAGGGTGAGGAAAGTGGGAAGTGTGTTTTATGTGACACCTTTCATCCTTTCACATCTTTCATCTGTGGAACTTGGTATGCTTAAAGATTAATTTATTTGCTTATGACGCTAAAGTAACTTGAAGTTACTTTAAGGACCAACAGGACATACTTTAATTCATGAAGATGCTAGAGAGTGTTCCAGGTACAGAAGAAGATCATTATTTTGCATTGACACTGAGACCGAACTAGAGTTTTCCATGAAATACTGTGTAAAGTTACACAGTAGACTTATAAATCAGAAGGAATCTGATAGGACCTTTCTTAATGTACTAAATGTTATTAAATGGCATGAAGTTTCATTAGATGCATGGAGTAACCAAAAATGATGTAGGATTTAAATTGGAATGAGGCCAGGTTAGGGGCAGGGTTGAAGCAAAGCAGAGCATTGAGTGGGTTTAAAAATCACTTTGGTTTACTTAAAAGTAGTAGGTTCTTCTTTTTCTTAAGGTTCTTTTTAGGGTTCAAGAATCAGCAGTAAGCTCAAGATACTGACAGTAGCTAGTGGAATCTCTGGCCACTAAAGCCCATACTAAGACCACCACCAAAGCTTAATCTGAGTTGTGTTCCAGACATCAAATGGGGCCCTTATTTCCAATGGCAGAAAAAAGCACTAAAATATCTGAAGGGCTGTTTTGATTTCACCAAAATCAGTTGAGTCACCACATCAAAGCAGAATTGCAGAAGAAATCTGGGACCCAACTGGAAGCAGCAAAGCAAATTAGGTGGCTTCCAAGTGCTGTTTAATCTTTCCAGAGGTACAGACTGAATCAGTTTGCTCCCAAACTTTAATTTGCAAATTTGAACTGGATCACACCAAATCTCAAAGCTAATTAATTAATTCAGGCTTATTCACAGAGGCCTGATTACCTTTAAACAAGTTTGGTTTTGAAATCAAATCACAATCAAAGCAAACTGGAAGTCTGAATCAGGTCACAAACTGGAATCGATTCATTGACTTGAAGTTTCTCTGATTTTATACACACACCAGTAACTGCAGAACAACAGGGAGCAAGTAAAGATATAGTGCCTTTGGGTTCTGAGTTGGCATTCTTTTCATCCGAAAGATTTACACATAATATAGGGGATGGGGTGGGATAGAGGATCACAAAGCAGGTTAAATCACATCATGCAGTGGTTAGGGTGCTTTAAAGGAGGAGTGTCAAAGATTTTCTTTTTTTAAAAAAAAAAGTGGCATGCCTATTTTAGGGACTACCCTTTATATTTCATGTGTTATCCAGGTCAAAATAGTTTATGTTGGTTTCCATCAACCAGACAGCTTGGAGAGCAGATATAATCACAAGACTGTGTCTTACTCATCCCTTAGTCAAACCTCTAGCACATTGGCTAAAGAACTGGCAGCTGTGATCACACATTGTTGTATATGTAATAATGACATGTGTAGAACAAAGTGGTTGGAAACTTTTAGTCTTCCTTGTTCCATCATAATTTACCTTCAACAGAAAACTAATGTGCCTATATTTCTTGTCCTGACTTGTCATGTTTTGGAACAAAATAGCAGTAAAATTTATGGGAAAGAAATAACACTGTCAGGTCTGCCATCTTTGGCTTGGCGCCTTGCTGGCATCCTGCCATCAAAGCATAGGAGGGAGGAGGGGACATGGGGGGAACAAATGGGAAATCAACCTGCATGTGTACATTTAGTTCTTTAACAAAAACTAGTATGGCAGTATTAGATATAGACAATAGCACAGTTTCCAGCTGAATGGATCTCATGTTTTAAAAAATGTAGGCACAAATATAAAAGAATCCCAGAGGTGCCGAGATATAAGGCATTTTCATTCCCAAGAGATTCTTCACTCGTGAAGTTACAACATGTAGAGCTGCCGCAGTTGTAATTGCACTAATCGCTGCCTCGGTTAGCAAGAAGGCGGGGGTACTAACATCTTGATGAAGAGCAGGAGAGCTCAGAACCAGTCAGTGCCACCACCCAAGGCCGTGCACCCTGAGAAAGAATATTACCCTAAACATCTCAGAATTCTCAAAACATCTAGGTGGATTCTTGTTGGCTGAAGATGGACTGGTCATGGGGGGAGGGCTGGGACATGGGGAAAATTTCTGTATCTTTTAAACACAGGGAATTTAGTCCTAGCCTGACTTTACTGCAGCCAGCATCTTTTAGTAAAAGAATCTATCACTTCAACCAAATGGAGTTGAGTGCCTTTCTTTCCTAAGGGATTGGAGCAAGGCAGGTCTGACACAACACTAATATTTACCTCCCTAAAATCATTAAACTGAATAGCAATTCTGTCTTCTGAAAAATCTCAACAAGAAAAACTAAATTTGTTCTTCAAAATGAAGTTGAGGAATGTTGAAGATTTGGCACAAAGGTTTCAGTGAACATCAACTCAGTTACTTGTTCTCTGCATTTTATAATGCAACTCTTTCCTTTCTTTGCAGTGGACCTGGAGCCTCCCCAAACCCTTCAAGAAGTGGAGCTGTCTATCATCAATACAGACGTATGCAACTCTGCCTACAATGAGCTCAATATTACAATATTCCCCCATTCCCCTGTCAGGCCCGGTATGATCTGTGCAGGTAATTTAGAAGGGGGCAAAGATTCTTGTCAGGTAAGATGTTCAAAAACTTAGCTAAGATTGCATGACATGAGACAGTTAAATTTGTAGTGATTGAACTTGGGTAATGTATTAAATTGGATTAGTCTTAATCTTGGTTGGGTGGTAGGGTTGCTAAGGACCTGATGAGGTACATACATTAATCCTTAATGTTAATTTATGGTTCCATGTATTGGGCAATGAGTATTAAGTATGTAAGTAAGTAAGTAAGTAAGTAAGTAAGTAAGTAAGTAAGTAAGTAAACAAATTAAGTTTGTTGTACCAACCTTGTCAATGTTGACCTGGAAAACTTATGAACCTGCTCATAAAGAATGCAGAGTTCTCCATATGTTCCCAAGAGCTTCCTTCACTGGGGGAAGTATGGGTTCAGTGCTCTTCAAAATCCCAAAATAGGTATGGGAAATCATCAGCAAGAGGCCTTATATAATGTCCAGAAAAGCTCCTCAAGATTGGGCTCCTGAACTTTGATGGTAAGCTTCACAAGGATTTTCACTCAGTGAGATGATTCGTGCTGTATTTTACTAAGACAGAAAACAGAGAAGCTAAGCCTCTGAGAAACTTAATAAAAACACTACACAAAACTTGAAAAAGTATTTAAAAATTAGCCAAACATTTTCTGATCTGCCACCTCCAGTGATTAGAAAGATCATAGGACAACATAACATATCGCACTGCTCAGCTATGTGTTAAGAGACCAAATCTTTAAAATGCATTACTGGCTCAACTTGCTGTTGTCCAAACATTTTTGACATGAATTCCTATGAATTCCTATGAATATGAATCCCTAAGCAGATTTAAAATGCAAGACACTTAAGAGGGCTGGCCCATCCGCATCTACTTCCTTTGACTAGTTCTAAAGAGGATCTAAGGAATAGTAATAAATTTATATGGCTTTCAAAACAACTGTGTAACACTTTGGATTTCATTTTGAATAGGAGTTTCAGAGGACCGAGGATAGCCAGGTGATTCTGGGAAAAGATGTGACTGCTTTAAGATGTTGTGAATAGGGAGTAAATTTGTACTCCTGAATGCCCCATTGGGAGACTGAGTTCAAACTACTGTATTGGACAAGCCTAGCTGTCATCCAGTTAAGGAAATAATAGGGTTCATTTAGAACAGGGGTGTCAAACTCAATTTCATTGAGGGCCACATCAGCATTGTAGTTGCCCTCGGCGGGCCGGGTGGGTATGGCCAGGGTGGGCGTGGCCTACTGAGTGGGTGTGGCTGGAGTGCATATGGCCTACTGGGTGGGCGTGGCCAGCTCTACATCGTTCGCATGAAGGGTGCCTATGGGGGGCCTGGGCAGGAGTGGGACAGATCTGAGGGTCTCTGGGCCAGGGCCAAGGCAGTGGGGGCCGTTCCCTCACTGTTTCCAGGATGGCTTTGCGGGCCACATGAAACCACTTTGCGGGCCGGATCCGGCCCCCGGGCCTTGTGTTTGACATGTCTGATTTAGAAGACAATAGTAAACATAGAATTTAGAACATACATAGTTTTAAAAAATGATCAACATAGATGCAGCAGTATTTGCCATCTTAGAAGCAGTATTTTTCTTTCTCCAACAATGCATCAAATCTCATTCACATTTTAAAATTAAAATATTGGATCACCCCTATGGTTCTTCAGATGATATTTGATCTTTTTTGTGTGTGTTCAAGAGGATGTGATTAGAAACAATTACAAGTAGTCAGTAATAAAGTGATGAGTATCAATAGTAGTTTCCCCCACAATGGCATAGTGATACCATTGATTGGTCTTTTGAGGCAGCAAAGGAAATATTTGTCAGGACCCACCTCAATCCACATCTTAGGAAATAAGAACTCTTGGATGCAAGTTTAGTCCAAAAGGAAAATGTTTACTAGGAAGGAATCGATTGTGGGAATACAAGACGGAATCTGAGAAAAGTTACATTTCAATCCTATATAAACCATTCCCATTCCAGTCCCTCCCCTCATCCATTTGGTCAGGCTGTCGTCAGTTGCTAGGTGTCAGGTCCTTCCATGGGAAAGGGAACTCTCCTTGGTTTTATGGTTATTGCTTCCCTTTTCAGTTGTAAATGAAGATACAAACCAGATCTGTCTGTCCCCCTCCCTTCCCCCGTTAAAACATCCCCTGTTGTTTGAAAATCGCTTTAGTAACCATCCTCTCCCCCCCCTTGGAGATATGGCAGAATCCCCAGTAATAGCACGTTGTTCTACCTATACAATTATGAAATGTGATATAAATGGATTCTGACAATATTGTTATCTTGCATGGATGTGCTTCTGTTTTGCAGGATAGTTAACATCCTCTTATTCGTTAACAATGTTAAATATGGTTAGCTTTTGAGGAGAGGGAAACTTAGTGTATGATGCAAATCCAGTCGCATTTTACTGTGTTATCAATCAATATATTGCATTAACCCAAAAATTGTGTTTGATGAACAAGCAATTACTTACAATTCTCAGGCTAAAGTTGAGATGTTTAGTTAAAGGAATACTTTTCTGCAAGGAAATTTGCATTTCAATTTCTCAAATATGAATGAAGCAGCCTTCCTATAAACATCTGATAACATACATCTTTCTCTTTCTAGGGTGATTCTGGAGGACCTATGGTTTGCAAGTGTGATGGAAGTGAAAATTGGCTCTTGGCTGGGATCGTGAGCTGGGGGTTAGGCTGTGGCATAGCCGGTGTGCCTGGAGTCTACACTTCAGTAGCACACTATTCTGATTGGATCCAGCTGCATCTACCCCACATAAAATTTTCAGAGTGCCCAAATGGAAGTAATAGTATAGGGCATAACACCCTTGTCGTCCTTTTTCTGATATCCGTGGGATTGACTGTCTTTTGAGACACAGACTTCCCTCCTTCAGCCTACCAATGTCCCCAGGATGAGTTCTTTTTACACAAAATACTGCTGATGCAGCTCTACATAGAAATCTATACATTCCCCAAACTGGAGGCAGAGCAGCCTTAAAGTTCCATTCAATATCAGTGTGATATGGCTTACAACTAGAAATACTGGGAACAAAGATAAAGCTGATCATTCTTCAGGCTTTGTCTGGGAATCCAGATAGGAATTGCATACTACCAAATCCAGAGGTAGTTTGAGACCTTTCCAAAAACTTCAAAGCAATAGCAATAGCACTTAATAATAATAAACCTTTATTGTCAAAGTACAACATGTGTACATTGAGATTAGATGAGCCTCCCCCTGTGCTCTCTCCCCCCAACACACAGTGACAACAAACCCTCCATCCCACCACACTATGTGAACCAACTACACCACACACCGGCCTCCCAAGTCAACTCTGCATAAGATTACATCCCATTCAAAAGCCTAACAGCCCACGGATAAAAGCTATTCTTCAGCCTGTTGGTACGGCTGGCTATATTCCTATATCTCCTACCGGATGGTAGGAGAGTAAAGAGATACCGTCCAGGGTGTGAGTCATCCCTGAGAATCTTCCTCACTCTTCCAAGGCAACGAGCCCTGGCGATGTCATCCAGTGGTGTCAGGGAACAGCCCACAATGTCTTGTGCTGTGCTCACTACCCTCTGTAATACTTTCCTATCCGCGGCTGTCAGACCGGCATACCAAACCACAATACCATATGAGAGGACTTATATACACTTAGACTTATATACCACTTCATAGTGCTTTATAGCCCTCTCAAAGCAGTTTACAATGTTAGCATATTGCCCCCAACAATCGGGGTCCTCATTTTGCCGACCTGGGAAGGATGAAAGGCTGAGTCAACCTTGAGCCACTCAGAATCGAACTCCTGGAGTGAGCAGTGAGTTAGCCTGCAGTACTGCATTCTAACCATTGCGCAACCACAGCTCCTGCTATTGCTAAACTGTCTCTTCCCTTCCCTGCTGTGATTACTGACTACTGCTAGCACTCTTCCAACTAATACCATATAGCATGTTATTGCTCTTCCCTCCCACAACAGACTTTCCACTTTTCCCATCAAAATGTATCTCCATATCACTTAACCTGCCAACAAACAAAACAACAATACTTGGCAACCCATCAGGGTTGATTCAAGAAACATAGTCTATTTTCCAATCATCTCTGAGATCACTATGAAAAGACATTCACCTTTAAAACACTGAAGATGCCACAATGTCCACCTGAAGTGTGGAGTGTTTCCCCCATTTTTTGTTTTGTTTGGTGGCCACCTATGTGCTCAGATTCCGATTTGAACCTTGTTTGGCACCACTGATCTACAGGAGGTCCCACTGTCAATATAAATTCATAAAAGAAGAAGGCATTCCTACTTCGTGTCCTGATTTTGGACATCATCTCAACATCTGATTGGCTGCTAGTGTGAGAACCTTTGACCAACTGTACCATCCAACTTGGCACTGACTGTCCTGGTTGGAAGAAGATTTAAGAAGTCTCCAGAAGGGTGCTTCCTGGCCCCGTTGAAGAGACCAAAGTGCAGAATTGTTCTACCACTGAACT
The DNA here is from genome assembly GCF_947247035.1 of Vipera ursinii. Classification (NCBI taxonomy): domain Eukaryota; kingdom Metazoa; phylum Chordata; class Lepidosauria; order Squamata; family Viperidae; genus Vipera; species Vipera ursinii. Next base: position 20,195,200 of record NC_139517.1, on the reverse strand, counting down.
AAAAACTAAAATCTCCAAGTGTTCTTTTACTAAGTGAAGTTTTCAGAAAGGAATGATTGTGCTAGAGCTACTGCTGTCAGAAGTCACTGGATTTAACTGGAATCAACTTACTGTGAAATTTGTAATACATAATTTTCTTTAATTATTATACTTAATTCCCATCCCTTTCTTTCCTTTAACTTATTTTAATAGATGATTTTGTTTGTTATTGTATTACTACTGGATATCTTTCCTTATATGTTATTTTATGCTGCTGGTGGTACAGAATAAATCTATCTTTGTAAAATTTCACTCTGACGTATCATAACAATAAAAGCAATGTTTACTATTTGTAAACCCTTTGAGAGATTTAATTCAAACGATTAAAAGATCTGTGACCAGACCAAGTAATAAATTCAGCATGTAGGGTATTTTATAATGAGCAGCTGTTTAATTCCCATTGATATATTAGATGTGGCAACTGAAATAATTATTCTGTTCTTCCTTACATCCATTGCTATTGGTTTGGTTTTTGCAAAAACAGAGCACTATAATTTCATTGGTATTTATAATTTCATGGTCTAATGTTCACATTTTTTTCTACGACTGTGCAGTCACACATGGTATTGAATAAGTAACTGAAATTGTTAAAATTTATTATAACTATCAAACTCACAAGATGCCCAAACATAGTTAGGACTTTTTAGGTTTGAGCATGCACTTATTTTTATTGGAAGTCTAATTGGCATTGTTATTGGGGGGTTTAGTATCTCTTGAATGAATACCTTATTTGGGGAAATTATTCATTGTTCCTTGGTATTTAGATGCAGAGTGTAAATTCTTGCTTTTCTTATTCACTGAGGAGTTATAAAGAAGCAGATTGCCCATGAAAAGGAAAGCAGTTGAAACAGCTCTATTTTCCAAATAGTTTTCAAGAACATAGGTTATGGCTTAGGCTGCAGACATCTGTGAATTTATTTTATCAGAATGGTTGCTGGATCAAGCCAAAAGCCCACTTAGATCAGGTATTTAGTGCAATAACATAGAATAACACAGTTGGAAGGGACCTTGGAGGTATTCTAGTCCTACTCCCTGCTGGAGCAGGAGATCCTATACCATTTCAGATGAATGGCTGACCACTCTCTTCTTAAAAACCTCCAATCATGGAGCACCCACAACCTCTGAAGGCAAGCCATTCCAATGGTTAATTGTTCTCACCATTAGGAAATTTCTCCTTAGTTCTAGGTTGTTTTTCTCCTTGATTAGTTTCCATCATTGTTTCTTGCCTTCTGGTGCTTTAGAAAATATGTTGACACCTCTTCTTTCTGACATCCCATCAAATATTGAGCACTGCTGTCATGTCTCCCTTACTCCTTCTTTTCACGAGACTAGACATACCCAATTCCTGCAACCGTTCTTTGTGTGTTTTAACTTCCAGCCCTCTAATAATCTTTGTTGCTCTTCTCTGCACTCTTTCCAGAGTCTCAATATTTTTTTTTATATTGTGGTTTCCCACAGGGGCCAACAAGATATCTTTAGGATAAGTATGAGATAGAAAATGTGCAGAAATGAGTACATTTTCATATTGTGTTGGAAATAACCCAATTTTTTTTAAAAAAAAAACCTTTAAATGAAGGAAACTGTTTCCCAAGGATTTTTTTTATCGTATTTGTTTCCTTAAATTACAGCCAATCAGACTGGGAACAGATTTTGTTGGGTGGTTGTGTGGCATAGGTACAGTGACAGAGACCATAGTACAGACATGTCAAACTCGCAACGTCACATGACGTTGCGCAACATATCGAGACGGTTTTGCCATTGTCGGCAATGGGGTGGGCGCAGCTTCCGGATGATGTGTCTAGCCCGCGGGCCAGCAGTTTGACACCCCTGCCATAGTAGAAAGCCATACCTTGTGGATCCCACCAGTTGACAATGTTTCAAGCAAGGGACCTGAAGTGTGCATTACTAAACATTTAGGATGCTTGAGTTACAGTCAGAAAGACTTTCTTTCTCTCTCTTCTTAATGAAACCAATGAAATAATCATCATATTAATAAGCAAACTCCCACCTAAGAGACTAAAAATAAGTCAAAATTCCTTGAAGCTACCTGCAAAGCAATGTAGTCTGCTAATGAAGAGTGAATTTCTATATCATCTTTCAGTTACATTATTGCTTCCCTTACATCTGAAATTTTAGGTACATATTTCAGATATAAATCACTATTTGTTGAAGCAAACATTTAAATTCCTGACACTTTATCATGATGTCCTTGGAGTACAGTAATACAGATGGAATCATTGTGTACACTAATAACAAAATGTATTTTATTTAAAGCTTTTATTACCTTTGATTGATGTTGTTGTTTTGAATAACTTTCGCTTTTCTGTAAGGCCACATGACATATTGTTGGATGGTGAAAGTGTTTTCATTTGATTTACATTAACATTGGACTCTCACCACACGGTTTTTGCATTTTATTAATTTGCAAAATGTTTGGAGCTTATGTTTTATTTTTATTTTGAATAGAAATATCCAGATAATATCTTCCCTGATTATTTATTTATTCACTTTACATCAGTGTTGTTTCCATGCCAAGTTACACACAGCAATATGTATCAGATTACAGAGAAGGGTGGCTGATATCTGGAAAAAGACTATTTGTTAACATGAAACTTTTAGTTGAAAGCTTTTTTTAAAAAAAAGTTTGATGAAATTATAATGACTGTGGAAAATATTCAGATGCATGTAGCTCTGGATGAATTAGATTCACAAAAGGAATGTGATTTGAAAATTGCAGACACATTGGAAAGAGTTATGGACTGTACAGATTTAGAACTAACTGAGATGATTGCATACACCTCCCTGAAGTTCAGGTCTGCATTCTTTTACAACAGCAGAAGCTTGATTGAATAGAGAAGTGATAACTTGGTTTTCTCTATTCGAATTAAAGAAGATTGGGGAATAGATTTATCAGACTTAATTGGAAACCATTTTCATCTCTTAGGAAGATAGACTGATTGTGGAGATTAAATTTATTATATTTAAACAGACAATTGATAAGTGATGATATTAAGAAACAAACATGGATAATTGATCTAGGCCGAATTATTTTTAACTCTTGGAATGATTTGGGATAGATAAGAAGCCGTGCTAATTTTCTATGAGTTGATTACAATAACAATTTGTTAACAGAGGGTTTTGAAACTTTAACCTCTGCTTTATTAGTAGTATTCATGTAAAGTATTTTGTCATGAATATAGTATATAGATGACAGGTCAATTATTTGCAGATAGAATTAGTAGCTTAAAAAATTGAGGAGGCTGTTTTGCAAAGGGTGGAAAACTAATATTGTAGTAATGTATTAATCAGTATTTAACTAAGGGAGATAATATGGGTATATGTGGTAGAGGGTTTTAATGCACTTTTTTCAATGCCTTGTTTGCTTTGTGTTTCTCTTTGTTTTTTTTTAATTCTTGGTGTTTTGTATTTTAACTTTTTTCAAATAAAATAAAAAAACTTTTATTCATAAATATAGAAATAGAATCGTAGGACTGGATGGGAACTTGGAGGTCTTCTAATCCAACCTCCTTCCCAAGGCAGGAGATCTTATATCATCTCAGACAAGGTCTCCGGCCTCAGACAAGGCAGCGGGTTGGACCAGAAGACTTCCAAGGCCTGCTTCCAGCCCTATGATTCTATGCCTTTGTTCCAGTCAGTTACTGGGAAATGAAAGTTAATGTTCTTCAGCATATACATTGCTTACATTTCCTATTGAATGAACAAATGTGGAATTTTCTTGTGCAGGTTATATAATGAAGTAGCAGGAATTTCTAAGAAAACTGGTTTAATATGAGCAAATAGCCTGCTGATGAAGGTTAATATGTGTTCCTGCTTGGTAACAACGGCCAAAAGCTGAAGCTAAACCAATTATGAGAACAATGGCGCTTTGGTTGCTCCACTGTGGTGTTCCATAGGATTTGGTCATCTCTCCCATTTAATATCTATTATGAAAACACTGGGACAGATATCCAAAGGTCTGGAGCTATCATCGGTACATGATGATACTTGATTATATATTTCCATCCCAAGCCAAGTCAGAGATTGTGAGGAAAACTTTAACCTCTGCCTGGATGCCATGAAAAGGACACAGAACTGAGCATTAGGCTTATTTGTATTGATTAAATCTTCACTCATGCTGTTCTTTCTATCTTGGGTGCCTATCAATAAAATTATATGATAAATCAGCAAGTGTAAATCAGAGGACTGAGTGCCTTCCCTTTTCAACCTGCTGGGCTGGTAACCAGAAATTACAGGCTTCACCTTTTCTGCTTTTTTCTCATAATTCAAGGAGTCATATTCCATAGTTACATCAACCATCATATTGGGGGGAGGGGGGAGCAAGCCATGGTAGCTAAAGAAGGCCATGCAACAATGTACTTCTGTCCCACAATGCTCATAACATAGTTCGGGGGGGGGGGGGAAATGATTTTTAGTTTTTCTGATTTTGTTGCTGAATATTATAACAGCCTGATGTTTGTACCAATAATACATTAAAAAAGCATGAGGGAACTAATACAGGTATTCCTAATTTAATTACTGCCTTCAACAGTGATTGTTTGCAGTTACAACAGAGATGAAAAAGTAACTTTGTGACCAATGTCTACATTTATGACCTTCTCAGCATCTCTCTCTGTGTGTCACATGTTCACCATTGCAGTCATTAGTACATGTTGTCCAACTCACTTCTTTTCTTTTCTTTTTATCCTTCACAAAGGGAAAATTGTCTTGAACAAGACATTTCTTCCTGAGCTGCTTTGCTCCACAGCATAGCAGCTCCCTAAAAAGTGCTAACTGCATGTTAACAAGCTCAGTAATTCAATCTTAATTAGCCAGCTGACAACCAGTTTTTGCTTGCTTTCTAAGCAACTTGTACCAGGTGTACTAGACAAACAGCTGGTGCTAGCACATTCCTTTCTATGTGTATTACTAATTGTATACCTGCTTACTCTCTTATAACCCATTCCTCACCAATGAATGTAAATAAAAAAATCAATTCACTTTTTACTAATTATCCCAAGATTTGCATGAGCATTCCAAAGGGAGTGAGGTGGAAAAAAGATTTGACTTTTTAGCCAACTTCCGTGTGAGTTACATTCCAGAAAACTTCTCTGCTGTTTGTGCTCACCCAAAAATCTGAGGCCATATAATTCTGATTCTGCAAATCAAAGGAAAGCTGAAGTAAGATCCTAAGCACAGTCATAGTTATGTGTCTCTTCATTAGCAACCATTTTGCTTAATCACCATGTTGCTGGTCCCAATTGTGGTTGTTAAATGAGGACTAGCTATACCATTCAGGCTTAGTGCTTGTTTATCCAGCATGTGATATAATTATTATTTTTATTTATGAGATTTATTTGCTGTCCATCTCATATCAAACAACTTTGGGCAGATTATAGCATAAAAACATTAAAGCATTAAATTTTAATTAGTCAACCACCTCTAATAAGAAGCTGCCCCAAGCTTTTTTCATATACACATATGGAAAAAAAAATAATTACCTCCAAGTGGTTACATTATCTGCAATCAAACCCTGTGAAGCTGGTGACCAAGTCTCTCTCATCCCTAAAGGAATGTTGGCCATTCCTCCATGATAACCTGCTTCAACTCACTAACATTCAAGGATTTTCTAGCATGAACTAGTTGATTCGAATCCTGTCACATTTCTATAGCATTGAGGTTTGCCCTTGAACTGGTCATTCTAAAACATTGACTTTATTCCTCTTCATGTCTTCTCTTGTAGGTTCTTAGAATACAATGCAGTGCAGTGCAGTGTAGTACAGCAACAGCTAATGATCTGAAAACCAGCCATCAACACACCCCAATCAACATCTAAAAAGCTACTTACAGAGTGGAGACAACAGATCTGAGAGCTAAAACCTTGAGCTACCACCACCATCATTCATTGAACCTGGTGACCAGAGATACACTAGTTTCAAGTGAAGTACACACCCCGCCACCACCACCGAAGTTGAGTCACACAAAAGACACTGCAAACAATAAAAAAGGAGGATATATAGACGAAAATGTAACATAAACTGTTGGTTGCTCACAATAAAATATTAATAGTGGCTGTGATTGATGTTTACCCATCTTTTATGGAAGTGCTATTTTTACATGAGTAAAACATCTAAGCAGAGCCATCAAATGGATTTTCCCCAGGAAAATAACCATTTTACACTTTCCTTCAGGTGTGGTATTCTACCGGCAGCTGGCCAGCTTCCAAAGAAGCAATACTGAATTAATCTTAAGGTATAGACTTCTCATTTAGCATCATCAAAAACTCTTAGCAACAGGAAACTACCAAGATACCAAAATCTGGAAAAAGCAGAAGAAAAGGGAACTCTGCCAGAATGACTGCTGGTAATACTAGGATTCGGGCAGTTGGAAGAAGATAGGGGAGATCACAAAGGAGGGTGGGCAAGGGTGTTGATTTGGGAAGCTGAGAAACTTCCGGGAATGAGAACATCTTGGTTGCATTTTCCAGTTCAGGAAGGAGAAAATGTCCTATGCTCCACCCTTTCACCATTGGTATTAAAGTTTGTGGCAAGATACCAAGACTGGAGTGAAGCAGCTTGATCTGAAACTGCCTGGAACACAACTACTCAAGCAACATATTCAAAGAAAAGTTGCAAAGAAGTGGCAACCATGGGCCTTCCATCCATTTTGCTGGGACTTGGTCTACTGTACCTGTCTGCAGCACAAGGTGAATGATGGGGAGGGCTGGGTGTTCAATGTTTAATCTGTCTTCTTCCAAATTCTTCTGGTATGTCTCCTTGGTAGATCCCATGATAGTTGGAAATCAGTTCTCCAAGCTGAATGGGCCTATCATTGAGATCTTTACAAATGGTGTTACAAACTAAGGTGAGCAAAGAAATCTCTTATTATTTTAATCTGTCACTTTAGGAACGTGCCTTCAAGCTTGTTAATTAAATATTCTAATTAATGTTTCTAGATTTTGGGGGGAGGGAGCCTCTCATCTTTTTGGATTGCATGTTCTTCACTGTTTGCTGCTGCCTTCTGTGAAAAGAGAATGTGCATTCCATCAGCCCAATAACACAAAGAAGACATGAGGTTGAGATATGTAGACACATGGGCAAGAAGTATACTGTATAACAGAATAACAGAGTTGGAAGGGATTATGGAGGTCTTCTAGTCCAACCCCCTGCTCAGGCAGGAGACCCTTAATTATTTCAGACAAATGTTTGTCCAATCTCTTCTTAAAAACCTCCAGTGTTGGAGCATTCACAACTTCTACTGGCAAGTCATTCCACTGATTAATTGTTTGAACAGTCAGGAAATTTCTTCTTAGTTCTAGGTTGCTTCTCTCCTTGATTAGTTTCCATCCATTGCTTCCTGTCCTGCTTTCAGGAGAATAAGTCAACTCTTATATCCTCAGTTTGACTATGTTTAAAATCTCTCAGGCCAGATAACTGCAAAGCATTATAAATAGGTATTAAAGAAGATTACTTTCTGTATTATTTTTGAGAAGTCCTGGAAATCAAGGGAAAGGCAAATATTGTCCCTATGTTCAAAATTGTGGGGAGAGCAGGGTCCATGAAGTGCCAAATATCAAACTGACATTAATATCTGAACCAGTTCATAAAATATTTTATTTCCAATCCAGTGATTACTGGAGACCAGCAGGAGTTTGTCAAAAGTAGGTCTTATTAAATTAACTTACCTCTTTTTTTTAATTGGATAACTTCCTTAGTAGATTTTGGGAATGCTGTAGATATAGACTGTTGGACAGGGGCTATTCAGAAGGGATTCTTTTTTTTTTCAAAAAAGTTTTATTGATTTTCTAATTTTATATTTAAGTATTTGAAAAGCAACATGGCGGCTGACTTAACCGATAATTCAGTAACATACAGGTATCTTTAATACAAATCTAAAACTAAGTATTTCCTCTCTTTTCCCCTTAGTATTTACTGTCTCATATTTAAACTAATACAATTCTTATTATATCTATTAGGTAAAAATAACATTCTTACATTTATCAATAATTTTTAGCTTATACATATACAATTTTAACATTCAGTCTTTATAGACAATGTCCTAATTAGTTTTTCCCGATTTTTAGTTTCCCATTAATATTGGAATTTAATATTTATTGTTTATAAGTTCATGAAATGATAGAAAGGAAGGCAAAGATCCCCACCAGCTTCTTTTTTATTTATATAAGTTTTTATTCATTTTTTTCCTTACATACAATAGAAAATTTTCAACCAACGTGCTGTCTGAGTTTATATGCTAATACATATTTAATTCCTAAACCTTTCTTCTTTCCTCCAGCCAATGGTAAAATAAATCCCAGGTTTGATAATAGTCCATTTCTTCTTTTTCTTTCAGTCTCATAGTCAATCTGCCCATCTCTGCGCATTCTAGCAATTTTTAAATTATTACTTCATTTGATAGTATTCCTTCATTTTGCCAGGAAATATAATTCTTGCCACTGTTGTAACGTGCAAAGTCAAGTATAAGCTTTGTTTATTAGTCTTTTCTGGCATTATACCTAATAAAAATGTTCATATTTAAAATTAACATGTTCTCCTAACATTTGTTCTAGCCAAGTATGTATCTTTTTCCAATAATTCTTTATCACATGTCCACCAAACATGATAATATCTGCCTGACTTATGTTTACATTTCCAACATCTATCTGACATATTTTTAAACATTTTTGCTAATCTTGCTGGTGGCAATTGCCATCTATAAAACATTTTGTATAAGTTTACTTAAAAGGAAGTTGACATTGTCAATTTATAGTTTCTTTCCCATAAATTTTGCCATTTTTCTAATTCTATATTATAACCAAACTTTTCGCCCATCTTATCATTGTTTCTTTGACTTATTCACTTTACATTTCTAAAGTTAATAAAAAATATACATTTTCTTAATTAATTTTTCATCCAAAGTCAACAATGTCTTATCAAACACAGTTTGTTCCTTTTAAAATCCATACATTTTAACATCAAATTTGCATTTGTAAATGTGTCCACCATGTTAGGTTGATACCCTGATTTTCCATTTCTTGTTTAGATTTTAAATTTCCTTCAGAGTTTAGAATATCTCTATATGTCCAGATTTTTTCAAAGTCCACTAAATTTGGCTGTACAAATGCTTCCATTGTTGACAACCACCCTGGAATTTTTAAATATATTTAACTTTTTATTTTTCCCCATGTTGTTAACAATGCATTTCTTATATAATGATTTTGGAAATATTTATGAACTCTATTTTTCCCATACCATAAGAAAGCGTGCCACCCCAATTGTAAATCATGCCCCTCCAGATACCTTTTGTTTTTAAGAATTATCCATTCTTCTACCCATGTTAATACAGATGCTTGATAATATAGAACCCATTCTGGTAGGCCAAATCCTCCATTCTCCTTGGCCTCTGGTAACAATTTCTGCTTAGTGCTAGCTTTCTTTCCTTGCCAAATAAATTTCAAAATTAGTGAGTTCAAATCTTCAAAAAAAAATTCACCAAATTTATAGGTATTGTTTGAAATAGAAATAAAATTTTCAGAAGTAAATTCATTTTCACTATGGCAATTCCTCCTAATATTGACAATTGTGTTGTATATAGTGTTTTAATTGCCCTGTACACCGCCCCGAGTCCTTCGGGAGAGGGGCGGTATATAAATCCAAATAATAAATAAATTGCAAATTTTTCCATTTTTCCAAATCCAGTTTTATTTTAGTCAATATTTTTATATAATTATCTTCTTTTATCATTGAACATCTTGCCATTAACTGTATCCCCAGATATTTAACTTTTTTAACTATCTGCAATTCTGTCTTTTCTGATATTTGTTTTTTCTTTGTTTTTTGTTTAGTTTTCGCTTATCTGTAAGATTTTTAACTATTACTTTAGTTTGTTCTCTATTTATTTTCAGTCCTGTCATTTTTCCATACTGTACTATCTTTCCCAATATTTTAGGAATAATCTCCAAAGATTCTTATAAAATAAACACCAAATCTTCAGCTAATGCTTGTAATTTATATGTTTCACCTTTTATTTCTAATCCTTTAATTTCTATATCTTGTCTAATATTTCTATTTAAAACTTCCAAAGTGAAAATGAATAACAGTGGAGATAGGAGTCATCCTTGCTTTGTGCCTTTCCTTATCTCAAAGTTCTCCATATAGTCTCCATTCACAATCACTTTCGCTGTTTGTTTATTGTATATTATTTTTATCATATTTATAAAATTCTGTCCAAAGTCCATTATTTGTAATTATTGATCATAAATTGCCAGGAAACATTATCGAATGCCTTTTGGGCATCCAGAAATACTAGTGCCATTTGTTTTCCTGGATGCAATTCATAGTATTCTAATACATCCATTATCACTCTTAAATTGTTTTTAATTTGTCTCTTTGGTTAAAAAAAATAATTCTGATCTGAATGTATAAATTCAGTTAAGTATTGTTTCAGTCTCTCTGCCCTTATTGAAGTAAATATTTTATAATCTACATTCAGTAACAATATTGATCTGTAATTATTTATCTGTGTCAAATCTGCATCTTCTTTTGGTATTAAAGTGATATTTGCTTCTATCCACATGTTTGGGAGTTTAGCCTCCAACAAGAGTTCATTACAAATGTCTTTCAATGGTTCACTTAGTGTATCTTGTAAGGTTTTATATAACTCCACCAGTGGTTTATCTGGTCCCAGTGTTTTTTCATTATTTTTTTTGTCTTCTTATGGCCTCTGTTATTTCCATCATTGTTATTTTTTGCTTTAACATTAAGGAAAGTTTCTGGAATTTTTGGAAGATTATTTCCTTCCAAATATTGAATCATTTCTCTCTCTTGGGATTTCTTCTATATCATAAAGTTTCTTGTAGTATTCTTTAATTATCTTGGTTATTTCTTCATTTTTAAATTGTAAACCACCTTTTTCATCTACTAATTTGTTTATCATTTTAAGTTTATAAGCTAACCATGGTTTATTTGCATTTCCAAAAAAGTTTTGTTTTGCTCTTTTTATTTGCTGTGCCAATTTTTTTGAGTCCAACAAATTTAATTTATGTTTTATTATTTCCATTTCTCTTTTCAAGGTCTTCTTTTGCGGATTCATTTGCAGTTCTGATTCTAGTTTTCCAAATTTCTCTTTTAACAGTACATACTGCTGTCTTTTCTGTTTATTTTTCTTTGCCATGTAAGTTATAGCTATACCTCTAAAATATGCTTTAGCTGTATCCCATACATTTTGTAGTGTTGTATCTTCTTTTTTATTTTCTTTAAAGAAAAACTCCATTTCTTTTGTTGCTAGTACTATAAATTCTCTTTCTAGATTGGTTCAAAGTACATCTTAATTTTTTTGTATTCCTCTCCACTTCACTTTTAAAGGGTTGTGGTCTGCCCCACCATTAGCTTCTTACTGACACTATTCATCCTCCTGTTTTGCTCAGGAAGATGCTGTCCTTCCTGAAACCACCATTCTAATGCTGTTCAGAGGATTTATATGTTTCACCTTTTATTTCTAATCCTTTAAGTTCTATATCTTGTCTAATATTTCTATGTAAAACTTACAAAGTGAAAATGAATAACAGTGGAGATAGTGGTCATCCTTGCCTTGTGCCTAGTATGTTGCTCCTTTGCTCTGGACCAATTGATTTGGTGAAGCCAGTTGGTTTTTCCAGAGTATGAAACCCAACCCACAAGAGACAACTATCACAATCTAGGAATGCTCTGTATTGGCACTAGTAACCGGCCACTAGATAGATCCCAATTGATTCTGGGATCTAAGAATGATAGACTAGTGCCAAGGCAATTTTATTGGAAAAAAGATTCTATTAAGTATAGTACAAGTAGTGCTATCTTAACTACTTCAGTTGGGATAGAATTTCTATCACTAACTAATGTGGTCATAAAATGCAATATCATATGACTGCATTGCTTTGTGATAACAGTTCTGGCACTTCTCAATTGCTATCATTGTCAATCCCATGCTGTCATTAAGCAACAGCATCATGAAGTCTCCATTTGAAATCTCCTGTGAGATTCACAGGCCTACTCTGATTTTTTTTCAGTTATCCTATTCTTCCAGAATCCACTTTCTTTTCTTTATTGAAATAAAGAGAAAACTCTATTTTCTTATACTAGTGTTGGATTTATACAAACTAAGAGCATTCCAGAACCACATGGGTGTGGTTACCCTAGATCAGGGGTAAGCAACCTTGGCTCTTTTATGACTCGTGGACTTCAACTCCCAGAATTCCTGAGCCAGCCATGTTGGCTCAGGAATTCTGGGAGTTGAAGTCCACAAGTCATAAAAGAGCCAAGGTTGCCTACCCCTGCCCTAGATAAAAGGGAAATTGCAGCCATTTGCCTAAAATTCCAGTTTGGGAGAGAGAGGGAAGGAGGGGTTTTCTGATGTGTCCCATTCAGATTCCAAAGATGTGATGGCAGTTGAGCTATTAGTCCTAGGCTAATAGCTAATATATACCCAGGCTTGTGGTATATATTTGTGTCAGACACCTTGCTACAATAGCTTGTCACTCAAATACTTCCTTGTACAAGCTGAAAACCTGTGGCTTTCTATATAATGCTAAAATGCTCCTGTTTGTCTGTGTGTAACCTTTAATTAGGCAAAACAGTGCATGGTATGGCAACAGTTTCTGAACCATGTCCAAAATCCGAGACCCATGACTTCTGCAGAATTGAAATTTGGCAAATTCTGTAAAACCTTTCAATGACATAAAAATTATTATTAAACATTTTATGACATAATATGACATAATCAAACATTTCCTGTTTCCTGATGTTTGACAGAGTTATACAGTTTAACATGGGCTACTTTCAAGGCAGCTACATCTCTGAGTATCACCCTGAATTTTCAAGAACCTTTTCAGTATATTAGTAGCTCTGCAATTGTTGAAGGCATTAAAGAATATGGGAAAGAAATATCACTGAAATAATGACTCAGTGGGTCACAAGTTGCCTAGTCCACGAGTCATAAAAGAGCCAAGGTTGCCTACCACTGCTCCAGAACTATCTAATAAACAATATTCTCAAGGAAGCTTACAATAGGCTTGCCTCAAGCCTGCCTTAATGAACATTTTTCTTAGTTAAGGTGATAGATTAGTTAGCCATATGCTAACTTTTATGTTTTTATGTACTTAACCTGAGTCCTTCGGGAGAAGGGTGGTATAGAAATTAAATTAATAAAATAAATAAATAATAAATAATAAACCTTGTATATTTTACAGTTTTAGCTTTTAAAATTACTAATGGTTTATATTTCACTTAATAAATGTTTGATTGACTCACTTTTAGGCATTCCAGTTGCACTGCCTGTCAAAATGTTCTGACTTATCCCATTTTTCTCCTTTGGGGAAGGCATAAATCAGCTGAGTAAAAACAACATAGTAAATATTTTAACTGAAATACCTGCAGGGAAGCTCTAGAGATGCTGACTACTATGTATCATTTTTCTTTGGGGAAAGTTCAGGAAGCTGAAAAAATAATGTTGGCAGATATACTAACTGAGAAACTTGCCAGACGGAAAGACTGACAAGATGGAAATAAAGTTCAGAAGAACAAGCTCACTAGAGTCCTGGGACTCAATAGTTCTAGCAGAATGAAAGAAGCTCATGGGTCTGAGGTTCTCCATCCCATCCTAAATGTAGGAGGGATGACTATTTAAAGTGTCAGGCTTTTGTGCACATACAGTATATTAACAACAATTTTAAATGTTAATTTCAAACACACTGCAGAATTGGGATAAAATGCTCATCGATCTGTTTGGTGTGGGAAACCATTTGTGGCCATGTGTTAACCAAGACTTTACAGGAAGCAACAACATGTTTGTCTAATTACTTTAACACGGCATATTATCTAAACAAAACTTTTATATTCCATCAGTCTGGTTCAGATGATGGATGTTTCATGAGTTATGTGACTCAAGCTTATGAGATCCAATTTTGCTGAACATTGCAAGGGGTCATTAAGAAGCCTGATGTTTCTTCTCTTCTCTGTACAGAATGTGGACAACCTAGAAACTCACGAATTGTTGGAGGCCAGGATGCCACCCCAGGGAAATGGCCCTGGCAAGTCAGCATTCTCTGGAATATGAAAGCTATTTGTGGAGCCTCAATTATAAATGAACAATGGATACTATCAGCAGCTCATTGCTTCTATAAGTATGTATCAGATACTATATGTGTTGCTAGGATTCTTCAAAAAAAAAGTTTCAGTACAATTGATAAATTGAACTAAAGCTGCCTACCAGTGAGCTGCAGTTTCAGCAGAGCCATGTTAGAGATGGGAGAAAACAGAAAAGCTAATTAATGAGTCAAGAAGCAAGCGAATAAAAATAACTTGTCTATTCATTGGGGTGAGGTTTTCTGATGTTTCTTACTCAAGTATTAACCAGGCCAAATGTCAGACCAGATTCAAAAGAGACAGTATGATAACAAGTAGAAAAAAAATATTCAAACTTAGTTTACATTTGATAAATTTCTATGGAGATTCTCAGTCATCCAAGTCATGGTTGTCCCAATGGTGCTTTTTCAAGAGACTAGACTTTCTTTGGGTTTTTTCCTTGAACATGTTTCACTTCTCATCCAAGAGGCTTCTTCACTTCAGTTCAGTTCAATCTGATGATGTTAAGATCACCCATCTCACATTTAAATTTACACTTTAGTAACTTTTTTTGAGGTTTGTAGGGGATGCAACTAATTTTTTAGAATCAGCCCTGGGTTTTCACATGAGATTTAGATACGATGACTATGATTGACCCTTGGCAAAAGTAAGAAGCTGGCCTCTCCATTTGAGTGCAGTGTGACCTTTGTGAACTGCTCCTTAATTTGGAAGGCAAGCTTCTGTATAAGTCACAGATGGCTTCAAAAGGGAACAAGAAGCCAAGGAGCTTTCCCACCATCACTATCCACCCACTCTATCTAGACCACAACATTTTCTGCAAAGAAAAATCACTCTTTTACAGCTACCAAATCTAGGCTGCAAACATCCAGAAGACTGCCAAAATCCCAGGCTACATCTTTGCTGCTGTCTAATGATCATCCAGATGTGGCAAATAGAGGACAGTAGCCCTAACATTTTAAATATTCGTTTTCTTTTGCTTTCTTTCTGCCACAAAATTGGGCATTTTTCACACATTCATTAAGCCCTTTCAGGAAAGGACTTGAGAACTGATTACAGCTGCTGTAGGACAGAGCCCTGATAAATAACACCTGGGTACATGTTCTCAATAAAAAATGAGAGTTAGGAGAGAGACTCCAGTCCCAGGAAAAATTGTTTTGGGGTTTCAAATTCATTTTAACCTTTAGCAAAGTGTCCATGGGAGGAGCAAGAGGTAAGTCAAACTGAAGACTGGCTTTTCCCCCAGGCATTGGACCAAGTTGTTAGTTGAGCCCAATATAGGTGCAGTTGTGTTTGGAGTTGCCATAGTGACTTGATTAATGTATTATGATTTTTTTTAAGTTTGCTCTATATTTGACTTTTGAGGGTTTTCTCATGTATTTTTATGGATTGTTGTTAGCCACCTAGCATCATGTAAGAGTGGTGGCCATGTACATTTTCTAAATGAATAAATCAATGCTGAAACATATGATAACTATAGTGCAAATTCCACCTCTTTTGTACTTGTGTTAGAATATTACATGCAAGTTGCAATGGCAATGCAATCTGCCTTGTAACATTGTCATGCAGATTGTGTCACAGTTGTTGACATCCTTTAAATTAATGTGCCCTTTTTTCTTGTTTGTGATTGGCCTCTGATCCTGCCCTAATCCCTTATATAGCAGAGGACTTTTTGGATAATCATTATATGCATTTGAACAGGATAAAAAGCGCCAATCCAGTAGGAATCATTAATACAAAAACTGTCAAATCAAAGAGTTGCTCTTCAGGCTTCTGGTGATCTCAGAACCTAAAATTTAAAAAAAGGAAAGCCATGTGGGTACTGCCAGCTTGATATGCCAGACCCTGAACAAAAAGCATTTCTTGGCCAGTGTTTCCATCTGTCCAGAAAAAAAAGCAATCAACCAAAAGTCACTTGGGATGTTAAAATATTGCAGCAATGGCATTAATTAGTGGAGCAATAAGGAGTGTCCTCCCCAACTTGCATTGCTTTGTGACTGCCCTCTCTCAGCATCAGAGCAATTTAGGGGACTGAAGGCTAAAACATATGAGGAACAGTTGCAGGAACTGGTTATGTTTAATTTAATGAAAAGAAGGACCAGGGGTGACATGATAGCAGTGTTCCAATATTTATTGGTCTGCCACAGAATAGGTCAGCCTATTCTCCAAAGTACCTGAGGGCAGGACAAGAAGCAATGGATGGAAACTAATCAAGGAGAGAACTAAGGAGAAATTTTCTGACAGTGAGAACAATAAATCAGTGCAATGACTTGCCACCAGAAGTTGTGGGTGCTCCAACACTGGAGGTTTTTAAGAAGAAATTGGACAATAATTTGTCTGAAATGGTATGGTGTCTCCTGCTTAAGCAGGGGGTTGGACTAGAAGTTCCCTTCCAACTCTGTTATTCTCTTACGAAGAAGGGAGCCCTTTTGTGGTAGCCATTTTAGGAGTATCTTCTCTTGTCCTAATTATTTATAGGAACACTCAGCTCAAACAATATGGATCCTGGGCATACAGTAGTAAACAATAAATCAAAAATAACCATCTTACATAAAAGAAACTTCTTCTAAAGTATGATTATTTGTGCCTTGAGTGAGAACTTGAGTTGATGATCCATTACTTTACTTTCTTGGCCATCCATGTTATATCAGGAATCTCCTCTGAGACAAGCAAGGACATTTTGGAGAGCACAGAACAGAAGAGAAAGGGAAAGACTACGATAAGTTCTAAAGTAGCCAAATCTTTGTTTGGTCTAAGGATTTTTAAAACCATGAATCAAAACCAAATAAACATAGATGAGTATTTGTTTTTACATGTCAACATTATATATCTTCAGCTTAACAAGTACACCATTATGACCTACCTCCACAAAGTTGGAATTTGCATTTAATATTAAACCATGGTTTGCTTAGATTTAGCATGATATAAGAACCCAGAAATAGTCATTTTCAATCCATGATTTATGATGTATCATGTTATATAGACCAAGCCAACTTAAGCTTAGTCAAGCAGCCATTCCAGAAATGTAATTATTAGTCTTGCTTTTGTGATTATAGCAGTCCACCTGGTTCTATATATATGGCACTGCTGGGTGCCCATCAGCTCGCCAATCTCTCAGATGATGCAGTATTTGCGATGGTGAAAAAAATTGTCCTCCACCCAGACTACAATGGGAAGACTGCCTCCCTTGGAGATATTGCTTTACTTCAACTGAAAACACCAGTGAAATTCACCAGCTCCATTATGCCCATCTGTTTGCCAACATCTGAAAAATTCTCTATAGAAGCAGATTGCTGGATCACTGGATGGGGAAGAATTAAATATGGAGGTGAGGCACATAAAAGGAATCTGCAGTCTGATTAGTGTAATACTTGCTTGGAATAAATCATTTAAAAATATGAGAAACTCTACAACAATAGGGAACAGAAGTATACTTTTTCTTTCTTTCTAATACTTTTTCATTTTGGTCAGGGTTTAACCTCTTTAAATCATCATTTCTCTCTGTGAATCTCCTGAGTGTGAATTGGTAGGTCATAGATATCCCAAGATGTCCCTCCAACAAAATATTTTGCTTATATACTGTAGCTCAGGATTAGAATGAGTTGATAAAATAGAAATGTTAAGCATATTGGATACTTAATGCACATTTGTTGTTTTTCAAATATGAAACATTTTGTAAAAAATGGTACTTGTCACCACATTTTTGTGATATGACCACAGACATTCATGTCAGTGCGCATGGTGACATCATAACTCAAATGCCACCCTTACATATTTACATCCCAATTTGTTACACAAGTAATTTGTGGGTATTTTATGTTATGATGTTTTATCTCTTCCCAGATGCAATCCTGGGAAAGATACAATAACTATAATAGTAAGTCACAGTTCATGATCTACAAACTGTATTGAGTAGATTTACCCATAGCACTAAATCAGAAATTAACAAAGATCATGATGAGGTAGAACAATGGGAACCCAATCATTACATGCTTGGGTTCTCCAAAAAATGCAATGCAAATTTCTTTGCCATAATCTGCCGAGCAAATGTAGCCCCATCTTGTCTAAAGAACAATTTTGTACAGATACACAAATCCCGCTGTATCTATTTATTCGGTACATCCATTACTAAAATGACACATGTCCAATTAGGATGATTCCAAAATGCTTTTTTGTTCATTACTGTAACCCCTTCCTCTCTCCCACAGTACCTTTGCCACCTCCACTAACCCTCCAGGAAGTGAAAGTGTCCCTCATAAACCAAAATGACTGCAACAGGATCTACAACAACTTTCCAGTTATGAGCCTTGGCGAGGATGCTATCAAGGATGATATGATTTGCGCAGGTTATCCAAATGACGGAAAGGATTCCTGCAACGTATGATGTTCCATATGGGTTTCTGAAATTCTTACATTCATGGGGTTAAATTAGATTACCTCTTTCCTCCTTAACATGAGGATGTATGGAAAACACGTAATCATGGCATAACAGTTATACTTTTTATGATGATTAGAGGTTACAGTCATTTACACTATGAATAATAGACACTACTGAGAGATCATTCTTTCTATACGATGCCTGCCCCTTTCTTAGATATTTGAGAAGATTCACTGACCATTGTTGTGAGTTTCTCTTTTCAGTGAATTGGGGCTGAGCTCTCTTTGTAGCACCCAACTTCTATGCTGCTGAAGTGAAGGTCTTAACATCTTCACACACTTTGCAAAAAGTCCTAAAAGCATGCTTTATAAAGCACCTTTATTCAAATCAGATTTCCATCTATTGCCTTCATTAACACTGTATTTCCTAATAGATTACTTTGATCTGCATGAGATGTTTCAGCTCAGTCTTCAGTAATTGGTTTTAATTGTTTCTTTACTCCTTGGATAAAGGGTGACTTAGCTCCAACAGGGCTACTATCATTCATATAACATGGAAATAATTGTTCAAAGCAGGAGAAGGGCATTATAAGCTAATTATTCTCCAATGGCTTTTCGTGTGAGCATCAATAATCATTAAAAGCTGAGTAAGCAAAAGGCATCATAAAGCAGCAGTCTGTAGATATAGAGTTTTCTCTACTTTTCAGAGACTCTCACAATTTTACTAGCAGTTTAGCTATTCTCACTGACTTGCCTCAATAACACATGCATATTTTCCAAAGTTCAGCTCCGTGTTCCTTATTGGAAAGTAGAGACATACCATCTCTCAAAGGTTTTGCCCATCCAAAAATTGATTCAGGTTACACATATTTTCTTTCACAGCCATCAAGATGCAATGCATTCTTGTAAATCCAACTTATAATAATAATAATAATAATAATAATAAGTTGGAAGGGACCTTGGAGGTCATCTAGTTTCCTGCTAAGGCAGGAAACCCTATACCATTTCAGGCAAATGGCTGTCCAGTCTCTTCTTAAAAACTTCCAGTGTTGGAGCATGCACCACTTCTGGAGGCAGGTTGTTCCACTGGTTAATTGTTCTAACTGTCAGGAAGTTTCTCCTTAGTTCTAGGTTGCTTCTCTCCTTGACTAGTTTCCATCCGTTGCTTCTTGTCTTGCCTTCAGGTGCTTTGGAGAATAGCTTGGCTCCCTCTTCTTTGTGGCAGCCACTGAGATATTGGAACACTGCTATCATGTCACCCCTCACCCTTCTCTTCGTTAAACTAGACATACCCAATTTCAGCAACTTGACTGATGTAATTCCTTATTTACAGTTTTAAGAGTCTCCATAGATTGGTTCCTTATTTTATTTCTGATATTGCTACCATTTTATCAGCATTATAGCTATGTATGTTTACTTATATTCCAGTCTAGGACTGTTACAAAGCATTTACTCATTCAATTATTTTTCTTTTTTTTCTTTTTGGGGGGAAAGAAAGAGAAAGTAAAAACAAAACCTATGATAAAACACTGCAACTTTAGCAGACTATAATGCAATTTATTTATTATTTTGATAGTCCATTCCTCATAGAATTCAATATGTGGAATTCTATTTTATTGGTTTAATTTATATCCTGTCTTTATTTTTTTATTTTGTTTTTTTTGTAAATAACTCAAGGCAGCAAACATACTGAATCCTCTTTCTTCCTCCTATTTTCCCCACAGTTATATGAGATGGGTTGGGCTGAGAGACAGTGAGTGGCCCAGGGTCACCCAGCCTCTTTTTCATGGCTAAGGTGGAAGTAGAATTTACAGATTCCTGGTTTCTGGCCTACTTCTTTAGCCCACTAGACCAAACTGGCTGTCTATGCCCAGGTACTGTTAGTAAAAATTGACAAGAGTCTTCAGCAGTCAAAATAACAATAGCTTTAAATAAAACAAATGTAAAGGATTTTTCCCAATATTGCAGATACAGGTAGTCCTTGCATAGCAACTGCAATTGGGACCAACAATTCAGTCGTTAAGCAAAGCAGTCACCACAGGTAGTCATCAACTTACAACCGTTCATTTAGTGACCATTCGAAGTTACAACAGCACTGCAAAAAGTGACTTATGATCATTTTTCACATTTGTGACAGTTGCAACATCCCCATGGTCACATGATTTAGATTTGGATGCTTGACAACTGACTCACATTTATGACGGCTGCAGTGTCCTGTAGTCATGTGATCCCCTTTTGTGGCCCTCTGACAAGCAAAATCAATACGGAAACCAGATTCACTTAACCGTATTACTAATTTAACAACTGCAGTGATTCACTTAACAAATGCGGCGAGAAAAATTGTAAAATGGAGCAAACTCACTTAACAATTTTTTCACTTAACAACATAAATTTTGGGCTCCATTGTGGCTGTAAGTTGAGGACTACCTGTAAATGAAAATCATGTGATCTCGAGTGTCCTTGCACTTTTGCACAGGGCAAAGGGATTTAGCTAATTGTAATGGCAAACATGTGACTGAGAGAGAAATGCTGCAAGAGTAGTAAATGTGGCCATTAGTTCCAAAGTTACTTTTTCCTCACCCTTGCAAATGCAAATGGTCACTAAATGAAGCAATCACTAAATAAGGACTAATTGTAATGGCTAAAATTAGTGAGAATGTGACTCACCTGAGAAATAAGTGGCTGAGGATATGAATGAACTGAGTTAGACCTCACTTCAGCTCATTGACATACATACCAATGACACACACACCCCTCTGTTTATATCTTTCTTCCCCAGGGTGACTCAGGAGGTCCTTTGGTTTGCCAACTCCAAGGAAGGTGGACCCAAGCTGGGATTGTGAGCTGGGGAATTGGATGTGCTAGTAAAATATACCCTGGTGTCTACACTTCAGTTCCTTATTATTCTGACTGGATCAAAGATGTAATGGAGGAGAACACGAAGAAAAAATCCAACTCTGACAATGTACCCATTCAAAATGTATCCACTCCACTGGTACCCATTCAAAATGTATCCACTCCACTGGTACCCATTCAAAATGTATCCACTCCACTGGTACCCATTCAAAATGTATCCACTCCACTGGTACCCATTCAAAATGTATCCACTCCACTGCTACCCATTCAAAATGTATCCACTCCACTGGTACCCATTCAAAATGTATCCCCTCTAGTAGTGTCTTCTCAAAATGTATCCAATCTAATAACAACCACTCAAAAGGTACTCATTCAAAATGCATCCAACCTAGTAGTACCCAGGCTAGTAGTCCTTTTATTGTCCATTGGACTGGCTGTTCTTTGATATCTCTTTACATTCAGCTTATCAATTAACAGAGTTTCCCAACCTTAGGAACTTCAACTCCCAGAATTCAGCCAGAGAAATACTGAGTTAACTGAAAGAGAATGGTGGGCTCTGCTTAAGGGCATTCCAAATCACCAGAAATGGTAGATTAGAAGTTTGGGAAACCCTACCTCCATCTGATTGATTTAGCTTATTTCAAAATATGTTACTAATGATTTGTGCCAGTAGAGCCTGCTCCTCAAAACAATGGGGACTGCCATGTAATGAAAACGCTGAGATTTTGTCCTACCCTGAATATTAGGATATTTTTCCATGATTATTAAAATTAATATTTGAAGGTCATAATACAAATATATAATAAGGAATATTAGTTTGCACAAATGTCAATGTTCTGGAAATTTTTATACTTCACAAAAATCACTCTTTTTCCCTTTGGAGGGAAAAGTGGAAATATTTGAAATAACAATAAAGTTTATTTTGGTGTTCATCTTATAGGACTCTTTACTGATTTAAATTCACCTTGTTATTGTAAGAGCCTACCATATCGTATGTTTAACTTGGTTTACTCTCATAAGTATCACGTTTGACATTTATTAAATGTGAAAGTGCAATTTAATCAGACAATAATTATACTTCCCTTGGTCAATTTTTTAAAATGTTTTTTAAATGTTCTCTTGGTACTTTGCATTCCTTCTGTCTTTTGTGACAGCAGATCCACTAGTCTCTTGATAGAAATTCAGCATTTATGGATGGGGGTATAGGCTTGGGAGGCAAAAATGGGGGTTGAAGGAAGATTTCTTAATTGTTTCAAGTCTTCATATCTAGTAAGGTAACATGAAATGGTAAAAATTAAAGAATTGTGAATTTAATTGATTTGATTTAGTGCTGTTTCAGATACATAGAAATTATGTTGTCTTTTACATGTAGAATGTGCACATATGAAGTGTACATACTGTCAGCTGTCACCTTATGCTTGCTGTGCTTCACTGTTACGCAGTAACAGACTGCCATGAATGGTGGAGGGGGGATGAGGAGGGGGATGCTTGGGGAATCGAAAGTAGAGACTGTATCTCCTCAAGATGCTGCCCCAAGGTCACCCAGCTGGAAGGAGGAGGGAGCCGTATACCAAGCTGAGCTTGGAATGACCATTATGAAAACATCTTGCATGGACTAGATTGGTTACAGAGAGGTGAGCAGCAAGGGACATTTGGGGCAGTGGGGGGGGGGTAAGTAGAACTTAGGGATTTTGTCATGCAACTCTCAGTTCTGGCTATGCAATACTGCAGTGCACTTGACCTTTAATAAAACTATACCTTTCTTGACAAATGGAGCCAAGGATCATTTCTGTTTAGAGGTTTAGATTGTGACCAGTCTGACACACAGAGATTGTGTACTAATAACAGAAATACTCAGTTGAACAGGTCTTGATAAACTTGAGTGTCAACACTGCTAACATCGAATGTTATTGCTTGACAAGAGATGAAGAAGTAGCTATTTCATATGTTAAACTTGTGTATTGCTTTAAGACTTGTGTATTGCTTTAGTTTAAGGTTAGGAGGGGGGATGAGTAGGATTGCACCTTTCAAGGTCATCTCTAACTAAGAAGATAAGGCCTTGGCGGGTTTTCTAACGGAAGGGAAACTGTTTCTTTAAATTAATTGGAGAATATGATTAATGACAAAATTAAAAAGCTGGAGAATTGTGTTTTAATATATTGTCAAGGGGTGGAGATTTCAGATTCCAGCTTCCTTCGAACAAGCATTTGCTGGTAAAGGACAATGCCTCAGAGTCACTTGAAAAGCCCATACGTTGGAAACTTGACATCAAGCTGAAATCTTCCTACTTTTTAAACTAATTAAGGAGTCCCAACCTCCCATCGCTGTCTCTAAGTTTGGGAGGCAGTCTGGCAAAGAGTTGGAGAAGATCCCACAATGGAGGAAGAAAAATTGTCTGCAGCCAGCTCCCCGGCACCAGCAGCCTCCCCAGTGGGGGAAGGGCTAGTGAAGAAGCTGGCAGAGAGAGAGTTTCAGCAATCCTCCCAGCTGGGAGCTAGACCCAAACAACCAGGAGGATTGGTCTGGTTGTCAGAGTGGATTAAGCCCAGTGGAGACTCCAGGAGCCTCGGAGCAGCCAGGCCATCCCCAAGGGCTTCAAAGGCAGAGGAGGTGGGACAACAACAAAGAGAATCCTGCACATCATATTCCCCAGACCAGTGGGGAGCAACCAGGCCAGCTGAGATTGAAAACTCAGGTGAGTGGAAATATCCGTCTGCAGCCCAAAGCCAATCAGTTGACAATTTAGCAGAAATGTTTGAAGAACTAGAAGTGAGAAGTGCAGAACAGCTCCTACCAAAAGAGGCCCCGAACCCCCTTTTCGCAGAGCTAATGGCCCTCCAATCCCTGGAGTTCTTGGCTAGGGCCTCCAGTCCCACAGAAGAAGAGGAACTAGGGCCCCCTCAGCAGTGGGCAGTGTGGCAGCCCCCACAGAAGGAGGGGCAGCAACCTCTGAGCCTAAATCAGCTGATAGAGGCCTTGCAGCAGATTGGGGTATTGCAGAAGCCTGGAGGGAAACAGCCAATTGGGGAACAACAATCCCATGGAGACTGGTCACCACCCCCGAGTGCCAAGCAGCCACTGAGGGACCCGCAAGTGAAGGAGGCACCACAATCTTTGAGACTAACATGACTGTTAGGAGATCAGCAGCAGAGGGCACCACCATTCCCTGCAGCCAAAATCTGGAGCAGACAATAGCAACCCCCGCCCATCCAACAACCATTGAGGGGCCTAAAACAGCAGATGGTGCCACAACGTCCAGCTGACCAACAGCACCCTCCCCACAGACAACCATAGCAGGGGAGGCAGCAGCAGGGCCCAAACGTGCAACCCCTGGGCCTACAACAGCACCAATGGCGTAGACAGCATTTGGGAGTCTAACAGCAGCAGTGGGGGCCTTGGCAGCCAGTGAATCAACAACCAGGAGGGAGCCAACAGCAACTGGGGGCACAACAACAGCAGTGGGGGCCCCAACAACCATTGATCCAACAACCAAGGGGGAGCCAGCAGCAATGGGGGCCCCAGTGGCCATTGAACCAGCAACTAGGGTGGGGCCAGCAGCAATGGGGACCCAGCAAGCAATGATGAGCCTACCCTTCAAACCAACCTTTGATGGGGACCCAGAGAAACTGATTTTTTTCCTCAACCAAGTACGCTCTCACTTGAATCACTGGGGTCACACTTACCCGGACCCAGACACGATGGTCGATGTGATCGCATCCAACCTAGAGGGAGAAGCATTTGAATGGTTGAACAATTTATATAACGCACAGGCCCCTGAATTGGAGGACCCCCACCTTTTCCTTCTGGGGCTGAGGGAAAGATTTGAGGACCCATCCATTGCCCTCAAAGCAGAAGAACAAATCCATAAGATAAAGCAAGCTGGCCAGCCTGCCCTAGAGTACGTGTGGGAGTTTCGAAAGATGGCATGTTGGATAGAGAGATGGCCTGAGCAATCAATAATTCATCTTTTTAGAGAAGGGTTAGATGACCACCTCTCTCAGGCATGTATCTACTGAGCTGTACCCGACCAGCTGCATGAATGGTACCAGGCAGCAGTGAAATTAGATGTCCAGCTCACCCTCTATAAAAAGCCTTCCCCACCTGAAACTGCACCAAAGCCAGGATCCAGATGGCTACCACCACCCCCCAAAAAACCCCAATGACTACTACTGCTGAAAGACCTAGACCACCTACAGGTCCGCCAATCAAGTGCTTTCGATGTGGACAGCAGGGACATTGAGCAGCAACCTGCCCAGTTCCTTACCAGCAACAGCAGAGTAGACCAGATCCAACAACGAGGAAGAAACCTGCACAACAGCCACCAAGAGAAAAGTCCAACTGGGTCACCCAGGAGCCGTTATCCAGGTTATGTGCCCCACCCAGGTGGACGCTGGGCCACCAACTGGACCCACCCCCACTTTACCCGGTGTTGACAGCGACGATGAAGGGGAGAACAACCTGATGGTGAGTGGACGCATCCTACCTTTTCTATTACCAGCTAAACTCATGGTCCCTAAGTCAAATAGACCTGAAAGTGCTAGTCGATACTGGCTGTTCCTGATGCATCATTAGCCTGTCATGCACCTTGAGACTGGGCATATGGGCTAAGCTGTTGTCCAAACCTGTGAGGTTTGAACAAGCCAATGGCTCCCTAATGGGAGGGACTTTAGTCACACAATTAACGGAGCCCTTACACCTAGAAATAGGCAAGCACTGGGAATTTATTTGCTTCCTAGTAGCTCCAAAGATGTCTGAAACTGTGATTCTAGGACTAGCCTGGCTAGACAAATAGAAGCCATTGATCTGGTGGGAAAAGGGAATGAGAACTGTGAGACTACCCATAGGGCCCGATCCCCCCATTGATTCAACTGATGTTACAGGAGAATTTAGCCCACCCAATGAGCGAGCACACATGGCTGCCTTACAGCCACCTGGCAAGCCACTCATCCCCAGCGAGTACCAGGACCTAGCGGAGGCGTTTAGTGAAAAAGAATGCAACACCTTGCCTCCTCACCATCCCAAAGATTGTTCCATTGAACTATTACCAGGGGCCAAACTCCCCCGACCAAGAATGTACGCTATGTCCCCCCTTGAAATGGAGGAGATGCAGTGATATGTGGATACAAACCTAGTGAGGGGATTCATCAAACGGGCCAAGTCTACTGTGGGAGCCCCAGTGTTGTTCAAAGAGAAAAAAGATGGGTCTTTACGTCTCTGTGTGGACTATAAAGGCCTAAATACTGTGAGTGTGGAAAATAAATACCCTCTCCCCCTCCTGAAAGACTTGCTAACCCACCTGGCGAAGGGGAGCGTCTTCACCAAGTTAGACCTGAGAGAAGCGTATTACCGGGTAAGAATAAAGGAGGGGGATGAGTGGAAGACAGCCTTCAACTGCCCCTTGGGGAGCTACCAATTCAAAGTCATGCCATTTGGACTGCAAGGGGCCCCAGTCGTATTTATGCAGTTGATTAATAAGGTCCTAAATGAAAACCTATACAAAGGGGTCCTAGTATACCTTGATGACATCCTGATATACAGCACGAATATGACTGACCACATAAAATTAGTCAGAGAAGTGTTAAAGAAACTATTGAATGCCAAACTTTATGTCAAATTGTCAAAATGTGAATTTCATCTTGGGTATAGAATCTCCAACGATGGTATCAAAATGGACCCAGCCAAAGTAAAAACCATAACTGAATGGCAGCCCCCCAAAACCCACAAACAGCTCCAGAGCTTCCTAGGGTTTGCCAACTTCTACCATCAATTTATTCCCTCTTTTGCTGAGATTGCTCTACCTCTTACAGAACTACTCAAAACGGGCAAGGGAGGGGGAAAACCATGACCTGGCCAACCGCTAGCATGAACTATGAGTTGTCAGAAAGCTTTTGAGAATTTAAAAACACTATTTGTGGCTGAACCAGTCCTAAAGCACCCCTGCCCAGGGGAGCCCTTCATATTTCAGGCAGATGCCAGCGACATGGCAGTCAGAGCGGTGTTATTGCAAAAGAATAAAAGTGGGGTCCTGCAACCTTGTGCTACACCTCTAAGAAATTTACTGAAAGCAAGAGGAGATGGACAGTCTGGGAGAAGGAGGCCTTCGCTATTATGTGGTGGCTATTAATCTGGCAGCACTACTTAGAAGGGAGCAAGGTGCCTTTTGAAGTATGGACAGATCATAAAAATTTAGAGGCACTAAAAACTCCCCGCAAATTGTCCCCAAAACAAGTACGATGGGCACAGTACTTCAACCATTTCAACTTTACTCTAAAGTACATACCAGGAAGAAAAAACTTCCTACCTGATGCACTCTCCCAATTGCCACAATACAAAAGTGAAAGCAAAGAAGTTCACGAGGCAATTATCCCCAGTCCACAAACTGCAGCCCAACTCACACCTCACAAGACCCCTAATCCTGATGACCCCGGGGTAAAGAAAATAAAGTGAGAACTCCTCACTGATCAATGGTTTAAAGACAATCAGACATCCCTAACATGCAGGGCTGGTCTGGCTTACAAGGGGGGAAAATTGTACTTGCCTGAAGCTCTTCATCTTAATGCCCTCAAACACAGCCATGATGTCAAACAGGCTGGACATTTTGGATATCTAAAAACTCTACATCTCACTCGCCGGCAATTTTGGTGGCCGGGACTAAAACGAGACATAGAAAACTATGTCAAGAGCTGTACTGTATGTGCCACCATGAAAAGAATCCCAGGAAAGACCCCTAGGTTACTGCAACCGGTGGCTGAACTTTCTCAACCATGGGAAGAAATTGCTATGGACTTTATAGTAGACCTACCTGACAGTAGAGGAAATACTGTCATTTGGACTGTGATAGACCTATTTTCAAAACAGGCTCATTTTATCGCCTGCAAAGGACTTCCATCGGCTCAATGCCTGACTAAGTTGTTCCTAAAACATATCTATCAACTACATGGCACCACTAAGTGAATAGTTTCGGACAGAGGGGTGCAGTTCACAGCAAAATTTTGGAGAAACTTTCTTAAATTAATTGTATCATCTCAAGGCCTATCAACTGCTTTTCACCAGGCTACTAACGGAGCCACAGAATCCGCCAACAAAATGGTGGAACAATACCTTAGATGCTACGTCTCTTACCAACCAACAAACTGGACCGACCTCCTCCCTTTTGCAGAGGTGGCTTACAATAATTCAGTACATAGCATCACTAGCTACACTCCTTTCTGTGTAGCCACAGGGAAAGAATTCAACCCCATCCCGGAATACCCTCAGTTACCCTCCACTTCCCAGACTCTTTATCATTGGGTGTGGGGTTGGGAAGAAGTTTGGAAAAATACAAAGGTGGCTTTAAAAAAGACTTTTGAGACCTACAAAAAGCAAGCTGACAAAAAGAGAGCTCCCCAAAGAACATTCCAAGTTGAGGAAAAGATCTATTTGTCAACCAAATACTTACACCTGAAACTACCCAATAAGAAATTGGGACCGAAATTCTTGGGGCCTTTCCCCATTGTGAAAATCATCAACCCAGTCACAGTAAAATTGAAACTACCCAGACTTTGGGGGAAAATTCACCCGGTGTTCCATTGTAGCTTGCTGAAACCTTTTTGAACCTCCACTTTAAGACCTCCCCCTAAGAAAGCACCTGGACCCCTCGTGGTAGCAGGTCAGACCCATTACGAAGTGAAATGTATTCTTCACTATAGAATCTTTAAGGGAAAATTGCAATACCTAGTACAATGGAAGGGATACCCATTGTCTGAAGCCATTTGGGTGAAATCTACTGATGTGAAAGCTGACTGACTTATCAAAAGGTTTTATGAGAAACACCCCAACAAACCAAAAGCCAGTTCCTAACTTGTGTTTTGTTTACATTACAGGATCTGTCCTTTTTGTAAGGGGGGCCGGATGTCAACGCTGCTAACATCGAATGTTATTGCTTGACAAGAGATGAAGAAGTAGCTATTTCATATTTTAAACTTGTGTATTTCTTTAAGACTTGTGTATTGCTTTAGTTTAAGGTTGGGGGGGATGGGTAGGACTGCACCTTTCAAGGCCATCTCTAACTAAGAAGATAAGGCCTTGGCGGGTTTTCTAACGAAAGGGAAACTGTTTCTTTAAATTAATTGGAGAATATGATTAATGACAAAATTAGAAAGGTGGAGAATTGTGTTTTAATATATTGTGCAAGGGATGGAGATTTCAGATTCCTTCAAGCAAGCATTTGCTGGTGTATTAGGCTAATAAAGGACTTTTAAGGTAAACAATGCCTCAGAGTCACTTGAAAAGCCCATACGTCGGAAACTTGACATCAAGGATGCTATCAAAGACAAAAAGCTCAGAGTGACTGAACTCCTGATAGCATTTATTCTTTTGGGAGCGAAAAAGCCTTATCTATTGCCTCCAAAAAGAATGTCCCAATTTCTTTATATCCCCCTTTGTAATATAAGGAGAAATATCATTTTGTGAAAAAGTATTGGAGAGGTATCTCTAGATTGCTGTCCCACTAACCTAATCTGCTCCTGTCTTTGATATTCTTTTCATTTTCATTTTTATTTTTTATTTTGTGGTAAAAAGAAATTATATTTCTGTAGAAATACATTTTTGTGTAATTCTTTTCTGATTTCCTTTCTTGATCATGCCCTATGAAATTATTTCATGATTAATAAAGATTCTGTTTAACCATTGGAACAATACAATAATGAAGAGAGCTAATTGTTTCAAGGAGCTGGTTGCTGAAGAAATGCACCTATTAAATTGTATTGTCCTCCCTCTCTCTGCATTAAATGTTTAGGATAATGATTGGGGTGATCCATGGTCAATAAAAAGTTTTGTAGGCTTTTCACAAGTAAATTACATAGCATATTATTAACAGAGGACCTGGAATGTTAACTTTGTGGTTGATTAACCCATTAACTGCAGCCAAGAAATTAAAAGACACTTGCTCCTGGCGAGGAAAGCCATGGCAAATCTAGACAGCAGACTAAAAAGCAGAGACATCACCCTGCCAACAAAAGTGCATATAGTCAAGGCTATGGTCTTCCCAGTTGCAATGTATGGCAGTGAAAGTTGGACCATAAGAAAGGCTGAGCACCAAAGAACTGAAGCCTTTGAACTATGGTGCTGGAGAAGACTCCTGCAAGTCCCTAGAGGAGATCAACCCTGACTGCTCTTTAGAAGGCCAGATCCTGAAGTTGAAACTCAAATACTTTGGCCACCTAATGAGAAGGAAGGACTCACTGGAGAAGAGCCTAATGCTGGGAAAGATTGAGGGCAAGAGAAGAAAGGGATGACAGAGAATGCAGCGGCTGGATGGAGTCATTGAAGCAGTAGGCATGAGGCTAAATGGACTCCAGAAGATGGTAGAGGACAAGAAGACCTGGAGGAACATTGTCCATGTGGTCGTGATGGGTTGGACACGACTTCGCAACTAATAACAACAACAAACCCATTAACTATTTTTCTTGATATATGTAATGTATGACAGGTCAAACTGAGTTGCAAAGAGATGTAGAACTTCATAAATTTTGGATCTCTATTGCAAGGGAGGAAGCTATTATTGTTGCAATATATTTGTCAGTGTTCAACCCAAGGGGAAAATATCTGTTTGGGGTTTTTTTGCCCTTTTAATTCACATTTTTTAATGTTCTTGCCTAATTTTGTTTTGTCTTTGTTACTTTTTTCCTGCAGATTTTATATTTTAATTTTTTAAATAAAAAAATCAAAAACAGAATAATAAGTGAGTTCACTAACTAAAAATAAAGACAATTTAGTTACCCATCCATTTTAAGAATATCAATTCCCTATATGTACCAAATCAATTAAATATCTTACGCCAAAGGATATAGCTCATTTAGTAACATATGATATAAATAAAATAGAGAGAGATATTGATAGATGAGAGCTATTAAACCTTACCCTTTGTGGAAAAGTGAATGGTCTCAAAATGAATATTATTCCCAGCTGACAAATCCTAAATCTAAGGCACAAGATGATTAAAGATAAGAGGATCAAAGTCTTACCCATCAATCATCTGTCATCTCTTCAGTGTGGAAGGGGATGATAACATGGTAGAAAATTACCTATTTTTACATCAAGATTGATAAGTAGGATTAGGACTGGTAATCAGAATGATTTTGAGGGGGGGGAAATCACAAATCTAGAGAAACAAACATGTGCAAACACTTTCCTAGACA
Source organism: Vipera ursinii (assembly GCF_947247035.1). NCBI lineage: Eukaryota > Metazoa > Chordata > Lepidosauria > Squamata > Viperidae > Vipera > Vipera ursinii. The sequence goes on along the minus strand of NC_139517.1, from coordinate 20,163,636 downwards.
ATGCTTGCTAGTGAAAAGATCAACTCATGAAAGAAAAAACAACTAGCAAACTTGAAAACACTAAAAAGTGAAAGTACTTTTCTGCTCTAATAAAGTTGTTTTATATTCAATTTTTTTTTCAAAATTCTTCATTTTGTAATTTATATAATTGTTGAAAATTTCCATACCCACATTTCTCTATCTGTTTTATTTTTCTATCTGTTTTTCTCTGTACAAATTCTTTGTGTGTGTAACCACACTTGGACAAATAAAGTATTCAGTTCAATTCAATTTTTATTTTTTGACACATTCTGAATAGTATTGAATGAATAAAACATTCCTGACTCTTTCATTTATTCAAGTAATGTTTTAAAATATATATTCCAATGCATCCAAATAGCTACTGTATGTCTGTGCAAGTCCTTTGGGTGAAGTATTTTGCACTAAGTTTTTTTCCAGTTATTCCAATTATTAAGAGCCGTGTTGGCACAGTGGTTACAATGCAATACTGCAGTCTAATTCTGTTGACTGCCAATTGCCAGCAGTTCGGCAGTTTGATTCTCACCGGCTCAAGGTTAACTCAGCCTTCCATCCTTCTGAGGTCGGTAAAAGAGGACCCAGGTTGTTTGGGGCAATAGGCTGACTCACTTAAAGAAGGCTGTAAAGCACTGTGAAACGGTATATAAGTCTAGGTCCTATTACTATTGCTATTAAGTTCATCTGTAGCCTTGTATATCTCTGTCATGGGCTGCCTCTGCTCTCCCCTTATGTGTGCGCACAGCCATGTGGCTCCACATTTCTCACAGTGAACCGAAGCGCCAATACCTGCACATGGAAACCAGGAGTGCAGGGGTTGATAAAGCAGCCTTATGACTCTGGAGAAAGATGATGCTGTTTTCATAATTATAAACTACAACAAAGGACATTTCGAATCAAAATCAGAATTGTTTTCTTTTCATTAAAGTTTCCCTGTTGTTCAAATCAGGCCTTAAGACAATCACAAAACATTTAGGAAGAAAGATGCAGCCCAGCAAACCAGCACTAGAGGCCAAGATGGAAAATATCTCCACCGCCACCATGTACTTCCCCTTGGTGCTCAAATAGGTTGGAACAAAGGATATCCAAACACTACAGAAGACCAACATGCTGAAGGTGATGAACTTGGCTTCATTGAAAGTATCAGGTAATTTCCTGGCCATGAAGGCAACTATGAAACTAATAACAGCCAAGAAGCCCAAATAGCTTAAGACACCGTAGAACATAGTCACAGAGCCTTGATTGCACTGCAGAATAATTTCTTCAGCTACCGAATCCATGTCAGCGTCTGGGAATGGGGGAGAAGTTATTAGCCATGTCACGCAAATACCTATTTGAATAAGAGAACAGGAAATGACAATGGAGTTGGACAGTCTCTTTCCCACAAACATTCTCATCTTGGATCCTGGCTTGGTGGCCTGGAAAGCCAGAACCACTGTGACGGTTTTTGCCAACACAGAAGAAACAGCCACTGCAAAGACAACCCCAAAAGTCGTTTGTTGCAGGAGACATACCATCTTCTCAGGATGACCAATGAACAGGAATGCGGAAAGGAAGCAGAGCAGGAGGGAGATGAGGAGAATGTAAGTGAGGTCTCGGTTATTGGCAATGATGATAGGAGTGTTGTGATTCTTCGCAAATATTGCAAGCACCACCACTGACAGCAAAGAAAACAAAAGAACAAAGGAGACTAAACTGATTCCCAAAAGTTCTTCATAAGATAAAAATGTCAACGTTTTAGGTATACAAAAACTGTGTTTCTTGTTTGGATAGCTTCCTTCTGTACATGCATAACATTCATTACTATCTGAAAAATCAAATGGATTAATGTGTTTAGAAGTATCTCAAGTATCTCAAGTACAAGGCATATAAAAAAGAGAAGGTCAAAGAACACAAGTCAGACCCAGAAGATGAAGAGACAACAAATAAAGACTACAACATCAATTAACAATGGTTGAGACTGCCAGAGGAGGAGGAGGAGGAGGAGGAGGAGGAGGAGGAGGAGGAGGAGGAGGAGGAGGAGGAGGAGGAGGAGGAGGAGGAGGAGGAGGAGGAGGAAAGGAAGGGAGGGAATGGAATGGAATAGAATAGAATAGAATAGAATAGAATAGAATAGAATAGAATAGAATAGAATAGAATAGAATAGAATAGAATAGAATAGAATAGAATAGAATAGAATAGTGGAATGGAATAGAATAGAATAGAATAGAATAGAATAGAATAGAATAGAATAGAATAGAATAGAATAGAATAGAATAGAATAGAATAGAATAGAATAGAATAGAATAGAATAGAATAGAATAGAATAGAATAGAATAGAATAGAATAAAAATATAGAAGACACATTTCATTCTGTTACTATTGAATATTTCTATTCCAGTTTTCTTCCAGGATCAATTCAAAATTCTGATTATTATCTTTAAATCCCTATATAGTACAGGCCACATTATCTGCAGAACCATCTTTCCCTGACAGGTAGGGTGGGCATGTTCCTAGTTGCTTTTCTTAAACATGGCCGTCTTATGGGATCTAGGAAGCATGTCTTTTCTGTGGCAGCTCTTGCCTTATGGAACACCCTTCTTCTTAAAATTTGAGAAGCCTCTACCCTTCTGGCCTTCCAAAAAACACATAAAACCTGGGTTTTACACCATATGCTGGAATAGGGTGAGATGGACAGGAGGGTTTAGTGAGTGACTGTATGTGGAAGCTTAACATAGATGCAAGGATTTTAAGGCTTAGGGTTTAAATATCAATTACATTTAATATTACTGATGTTGGTTAGTGGTTGATTGGGACCACCCCATATTTCATGTAAGATGGGGCTATATAAATATCTAAAATATAAAAATAAATTTAAACAATATCCTATAATTATTTTTCCCATGCAAACTATAATCTAATTACACACTAAGCTTTCATATTTCATTGTGAGATCTGGCAAAGTGTGCTTTTCACATTCTTAATTGTAAACCAGAAAAGTTCACGTAGTCTCCATAAATACGTAGAGTGTCACAATATCAATATTTTTTTAGTCTTCAGATTTTATTTTATTCAGTTTTATTAAAAATTCTGGGATAGGGAACCTTTGGTGTGGACAAATTTGTATTTCATTTTTTTTTCTAAATTACCTTGAGTTTGATTGGTAATCCAAACATCTTATTTCTTACCTTCCTTCTCGGAAATCTTCCCATCTGGACACAGGATGCAGTCATAGCAGCAAAAGGGTTCCCCTTCCTTCACTTTCTTGTTTGAACCAGGGTGGCAACTTTCAGAACATACTGAAAGAGGCTGGGACTGAAGTATCAACAAGAAAGAAACAAAAGGAGAATGCCAATATTGATGTAATGACCTTGGAGAGCCCAGCAAAAGATTTTAATGTGAATGAGATTCACAGGAAACATCTAATTAACTGTACAATAGTGATACCTTTCTTCATAATCAACATGGTACATTGGAATTAAGAAGGTTGTCATCTCCTTATTAAGAATACTGGTCCAATATCTCATTATAGAATATGCCAACAGACATCAATATCACAGCTCTCACTTAAGCTACAGTTATTCAACTGAAGACTATTTCCAATAAAAACAGGAAGTCATCTCAGTAAATAATGAATTAATGACAAATGGCCATTCCTTCATAAATAATGCTAATCTCTGAGTTATAGATGGACATAATTGGTGGCATGGTTAATGCTATGATCTACTTTTTTCTAACCTTTCAGGTAACTTTTAAAGAAAGAACCCATTTCCTTCCAAACGATCTATATTGTTAACAATGGAACATATTTACCAGTGCTCTGGGAATTAAATAATCTATTAGGGTTCAAGAAAATCTTGATAGAAGAAATCCACAATTATATAAACAATAAAACAATTAAAAATGTGAATAATTTTAATAGGGTTGTTTTTCTTCAAGGAGTTATATTTTTCATTATAAATTGTTTAAGTCACCATAAGCAATGCATCTGATATCCATGAAGAGTAAGGTATAATGTTTTGAGGACTTCAGATCAACCTTATGTTACACATAATAAATTCATAAGTACTGTAAAACTGGAGCCAAAACATCTTGGCTCCATTTTCTGAATTAATTAACATGTTTTTCTACAAATCACCTCTCAATACTGAGTTATTCCTGCTTATCACTAGTCAGTGAAATTAACATTACACATCTGGGTAAAGCAATGGTGACCTGGAAGCAAGTTTTTCATAGTTTTCTAGAAATAAGACCTTACCTGGTTAAACCAGCTGTGCCAGGTTATGGCATCTTCATTAATAGTGAACCTTTGGTCCGATGGAGCTTCAGGGTCTAACCTGCCAACTCTTTTCCTAATGAAGGATTGGTTAGAAGAAACAATCCAGTTCAATACATCATATCCCACTAGTAATTCTCCATTCTGGTCAAGTGTCACTTTCTCCCCAGCACTGTTGTTAAATGAAACACCTTTCAAGAAATGATGTAGCTATGTAGGCCGGGGGGGGGCGGGGAGAGAGAGAGAGAGATTAGAAAAAGAGGAATTAGATGCATTTTTTAGGAAAAGCATAAGACTAGGTGCAATGGACATCATGGGCTGATAAAAACATAGTCAAAAGAAATGGAAGCATGGAAAGGAAATGTAAAGAGAGTTAATTATGGAGATATGGAATGAATCTTTTATTCTCAAATTAATGATCTTTCAGATGTTGAGTCGACTACCTGCCATGAATTTAGTTTCTTAAGCTTCAGTCTTCCTGCCTCTGCTGTTGATCTCTGTCTAAGTCTGCATGAAGACATAGCCTGTAAAGCATGGGCTATGGCATAGACCGAATTATAGATGCTATAGCTGTGACCAATCATGTTCATTTCAAAAAATGTTCCAGGAAGATCTTCTAGTTTTTCTTTCCCACTGCAGATATCTCCATTCACCTCATCCAGTTCTGAAGTTTTAAATACACAGTTGAAGGCTTGCTGCCAAAAGTCTTTGATAAAACCATCTTCTGCACCAGAGGGATTTCTATTTAAAACAAAAGGTCTAAATCCTGGTGGGTTATTAGCATGAATTGTGAAGGACAGAGCACCATGGATCATTTGGGAATCCCAGTCACGTTGATAAACATGTGAAGTGAGCTCCACCTGGGCTGTCAATATCCAGACTTTGCCTTTGATGATATGGTCCATCTTTTCTTTTTGTGACAGATATGGTAACCATCTCAGTAGCATCATGGAATAAGATTCACCATAAAATATCATTATATTTGTCCTGCTATCTATGATTTTATCATGGATTTCTGCACCTTGGTTGAACAAGCTACCAATCTCATTAAAAGATGTTATTATGGCAATTTTCTCTATGGTTTCAAAGCAGACACCATGCTTGAAAAATAATGGTATAATTGCATCTAAAAATCTTTCTCCATTTTCATTTTCCATCACACCAACAGCAACCCATGTCCACTTGAAGTAAAGCAGCAAAGACAGAATCCCTTCATACTGAAGTCTTTCCATAGGACTCATTTGGAAGAAGGAAAGGCGTGGGGTTTTATAATTCATGATTGGAGCAGAGCCATAGACCAGCTGAAGGAAAATTGACAGCAAAAGGAAGAGATAATAACAGTCACATTAACGGTAATGTGCAAGAGGCAGTAAACAGAAGACACAGTATACAACTTCGCTAATGTATTGCAAATTTCAGTATATATATCAGAAATTCAGAAACAAGCAATGTTACATTTCTGATCAGCTTGCACAGTAAGGAAGGAACTAGGTTATAAATTCTGCTTGTCAACCATGAAATCAAACATGGCCAACAATTTGCTTGTGGAGACAATTCCCCACCTCCACACTCTGCTTTCCACCTGTCTATATTTTTGGTTATCTTACCATATTCACTTACCATATTCACTTTATGTTTTTTTTCATTGTTTATTTTACTGTTCTATTACCTTATATCTGTTCTGTTTACACTTTCATTTTCTTCTTTTTTATTATTGTCAGCCACCTAGAATAGCTTTAGAGTGAGATAGGTGGCCAATAAATTTAAGAAATAACAACAATCTAATCTGACCATCATGCTGACTGTGCAAGCAACAACAACAACAATATGCAGAAATCTGTATACGGGAATATCTTCCGTCTGGCAGCATTGGGGATAACACACTGAAGCTTCCTAACGTGGATACTCCATTATTTGTAGCAGAAATAATCTCTGTAGAGATCATTAGGAATTATAAAATGACAATGAAACTGATCCTTGAGAAAATAAATTGGAATTTTAGCTGTGTCTTCAATTTGTTCAGCTCAAGGCCTGTTTATTGATCTGCATGACTATCTATTCCAAGTGCATTTTATTGATCTGTATGACTGTCTATTCCAAGTGCATTTTATGAACAGGTGCACAAATAAAAGGCCATGGCATTCTTGCTAATAGAAATGCATTTATATCTCAAAGTAAGATGGGTCAGTAATTCACCCATGGGGGTCTTCCTTAGCCTGTAATTCTGATCACATATCTTCATTTGAGCTGCTATGGAAGGATATTCAATCATTTTATTTCACTCTGAACTTCTGGCATTTTCCTTATGGCTGACATGATGTTTTTGATCTATCTAAGTCTTCAGCTATTACCCAAACCCTTGGCACTCTTACAGTCTTGCAAATCTCTCCTCTAACTGCTAAACAGCAGAAAGTCTATACTATACAAATGAAGAGAAGACAGTTTATGATTTGCCAGAGAAACTAAGGTGACCCAGACAGCAGCAGAACCCCAAATCTCTTCCATATTCTTTGAAACTCATGTTCTCAGGCTTCAGAAACAGCAGGGTGGCTTCCTAGTCTATCAACCGCAGAGCTTTAATTAAATTCCACTATTCTGCTCATGCTACTAAACATGTGAAAGTATCTGAGTCCTTTCAAATGTACCCAAAATGTCACACAGTCATACAGAATAACAGAGTTGGAAGGGACCTTGGAGGTCATCTAGTCCAACTCCCTGCTCAAGCAGAAGACCCTATACCATTTCTGACAAGGGGCTGTCCAGTGTATTCTTGAAAGCTTCCAGTGATGAAGCACCCACAACCTCTGAAGGCAAGCTGTTCCACTGGTTGATTGTTCTCACTGTCTGGCCTTTGGGCACTTTGGAAAATAGGTTGAACCCCGCCTCTCTATGACAGATCCTCAAATATTGGAACATTGCTATCATGTCACCCCTGGTCCTTTCCTTCACTAGACTAGCCATGCTCAGTACTTGCAAACGTTCTTCATATGTTTTAGCCTCCTGGCCCCTAATCATCTTTGTTGCTCTTCTCTGCACTCTTTCTAGAGTCTCGACATCTTTTTTTTACAGTGCGATACTAAAACAGGAAGCAGTATTCTAGGTGTTTGTTTGTTTTTTAATCCCATTTATATCCCGCCTTCCTCCGAAGACTCAGGGTGGCTTACAACCTAAGGCACAAATCAATGTGCTTAGCAATAGCCTTCATCCTATGTATATGCCTACTTATTAGGGCTTTCGCCCCCCCCCCCAAAGCGGCATTATTACAAAGTCAGCTTATTGCCCCCAACAATCTCATTTTACCTACCTCGGAAGGATGGAAGGCTGAGTCAACCTTGAGCCTGGTGGGACTTGAACCTGCACTAATTGCAGGCAGATGGTGTTACTTAGGGAGGCATTAGCCCACTGCTCCACCAAGGCCCTTGTTTTACTTATAGAATGGTATTAGTACCTCACATGATCTTGATTCAATCCCTCTGTTGGTGTAATTTAGGATTGCATTGGCTTTTCTCTCTGTTGAATTTCATTTTGTTAGATAGGACCCAGTGTTCAAGTCTGTCGAGATCCATCTGGATCATGCGTCTACCATCTAGGGTCTTGGCTATACCTGCCAGCTTAGTATAATCTGCCAATTTGATGAATTTGTAGGTTTTTCTTCCTCTCTCTCTCTTTTTACACACACTTACACCCATACATTTTCATTGGATTAAATAAATTAAATTAGTATCATTATAAAATGAGGTTTAACTTTAAAAAAAAAAATAAAAAGTGTATGTGTGTGTGTGTATGATTTTTTTTGCCAAACTCCCAGTTTCTATATCTGATTCACAGAATAACCTTTATATAAACAAAAAAAATGCTTCTCCAGATCAATATAATTTCAAGTTGATGTAATCTACCTGTGGAACTTTGTAGTTATCCAAGATATTTGCAATGTCAATTGAGGTTTTGGAGTCTAATCCCCCAATCACTGCTGTCAGGCGGCTCTGAATACCACAGATGTAGTTGGGAACAAATTTCTTCAAGCTGTAAAGTAGAAGCATTGTGGCATGATAGGTCCTCTCTGCACTGAAGTGACTGTCATAAATGTGGAAGCCCAGGGTGACATTGGGTAAGATATGAGGATTTTCATTGATCTCCTTCACTGCAAATACCAGGGTCAGGATATGTTGGTAATTCTTAGGCAATAAACTGGAATAGAATCAATTTATTTATGATATTGAAATTTAAATCTAAAAAAATCTCTGTTTTGCGTCGTCCTCATTGGTGTAGCCTTCAAATCATTTCTTTTTATTACAGACATCTGCGTCATGTTTAATTGATTAAGGACAATGATAGGGCAGTATAAAATTTACAAAGTTACAAAATGGTGTTTTATTCATTTCTATTCTTTTATTTCTGCAAGCAACTCTGTGGTGAAGAGTAGTATACAAAATATAAGTCAATGAAAACTGAGTTTGGATCATTAAATAATCTAAACAAATACCACTCAACAAATAATCTAATCTAAACAAATACCACTCATCATTGGAGAATAGCATCTCAAAATGATCTCCATAGCCAAAGGTGGGAAAATTGGAAGGGACAATCTCTGCAGTTTATAAAGGGAAGGCTTTGGATTATTTATTAAGCTAATCGGAACTCTGAATAAATAGTTACATGAAGAATTTTAATGCTGTATTTTCACTAATATTCTGCCCAACATATTAAGTTATGGATAGAAGAAGGAGAGATCAGATCAATAAAAAGGCAATATTTCTTTGAGAAGGTTTCAAAAGGAAATGATAGTTGGCAAGGAAAATAATAAAGGAAATTATGAACATCTATAACAACTTAAAACTGAGTAACTGAATCCAGCTCTATGACCAATTATTCCCACAACAAAACTAAAGCAAAATCCTTACATGAGATCTTCATGCAATAGTGGTCGTGGCACTTCATCAAAATTTAAGGCACCATGCAAAAAACTGCCTAAGGTCCCTATGCCACCTACTATGAGATCTCCCCATTGATGATATCTGTGATGTGGCACAAAAAGACTTTGAAATTTACATTTCACTTGATCAGTCCTATATACTTGGAGAGAAAATAGTGTTAGCAGCAAGATTGTTAAAGCCATTCTCAAAGCAAATCCAAATTTTGCCTATCGTAAATATTATACTTTCCCTATTTTTATCTTTTTTTCTTTGTGATGTGAAAATTAAATGTCTAGTAATAAAAACTCCTGACAGCCAACCCTTTAGAGCAGAATCTATTAAGAATCACCCTGGACAGTTTGTGTCTGTTTTCATTCTTTCTTCCAGCTTGAAATATACCGTAAACTGGTGTGTTAATAATATCCTTCAAACTTTTTGCTGTTGATCTTGAACTTGGACACTGAGGTTCAGCATGAAGTAAACAAAAAGAAAACTACCAGTATTATTATAATTAAGGAACTAAGTAATTACCAGATTAAATCCCAGAGAAATGAAGAAAAATATATGCTTTGGAAAGAACATTTATTATGAAATAATCAGTTACAAAAAAAGTTATGCATAACATCATCTTTCCCCAACCTTCTGGCCTACACCTAAAATATACAGCCCAATATATTTTACCAGAATAAAGAAACAATTCTACTTTGCTTGTTTTCACACTGTGCATATGAGAATGTCTCATTTCTCTCCCAGGTCTCATTTCTATTACATCATGTAATTCTCCTATTTGCACAGTAGCAGACAGCCTGCTACTAACCTATCTTCAGTTTTCTTAAGATATGCCTGAAAGTCTGAGAGAGACAGAGAGATGAGAGAGGATAGATAGATAGATAGATAGATAGATAGATAGATAGATAGACAGACAGATAGATAAATGATAAGTAGGTAGATGATATCGTGTTTCCCGAAAAATAAGACCTATCCCAAAAATAAGACCTAGCTTTATTGTTATGCATGCACCTAATATAAGCCCTACCCACAAAATAAGCCCTAGTTTTGGGATGAGGCAAATGCATAAAAATCAAGCTAGGGCAGTGGTGAGGGAGTGGTGCTATGCCCTGCACCCGCTTAGCTTAGGACCGTCACAGCCAGGCTTCTCACACCCCAACACCTGTCACGCTGCTGCTGGACTTTTGCGGCCGCTTGGAGCCGTTCATGGATGGACACCATGTGGCAGGAGGATGCCACACTTGCAGCAGGAGGCCACATGTCACTTCATGCCAGTGCCACCACCGTGGCAGGAGGCCACATGTCACCATGCCAGTGCCACTGCCACAGAAGGAGGCTGTGTGGCTTATCGTGTTGGTGCACCAGTCATGGCAGGCCATGTGGCTCATCACGCCAGTACCACCGCTCAAAAACAATTTTTGATGCTCACCAGGCTGGAAAAGTTCAGTCAGCAGATCATCTACAAATGGAGGCAATTCAACATGATTGTTATGGTTGAACAACCAAGATCACATCAAGATCAAAGCATATAATACTTGATGCAGGCAGACCTCTCTTACATTGGTGAAAGTCAGTGTTCGTAAGACTGCCATCAGGAGAACACTGAACAACAGTGATGTACAAGGTTGCAAGGAGAAAGTCATTACTCTCCAAAAAGGACATTGCAATCTGCATATACTGTAGTTTGTGAAATCCAAACTAGATAAACTAAAAGGCTATTGAAAAAAAATGGATGGATGAGACCAAAATAGAACTTTTGGGCTTGAATTAGAAGTTGAATTAGCTAATTTGGTGAAAGGGGAACACTGTATTTCAGCATAAGAACTTTTTCCCGTCTGTGAAAGGTCATGGTGGCAGTAACATAGTTTGGGTCTGTTTCGCTGGACCAGACCAGGACAGCTTACCAATATTGATGGAATTACAAATTCTTAATTTTACCAACAAATTCTACTGGAAAATATCACAATATCTGTCCATGAACTGAAGCGCAAGAGAAAGTGGACCATACAGCAAGACAACAACTCAAAGGACACAAAATTTTCTGTCGTAAGAATAAAATTAAACAAAAGCATGAAAACTGTATTGTCTTATTTCTCCACCAGATCCTGAATCCCTGTGTATGCAACCCCAGTGACACAATAATTTGTCTGAGGTGTGTTTTTTACATGTTCATGGATGGAACTCTAAAAGATGTACATTTTTTAAAAAAAATTATGAAAAAATGAAAAATGTTCTACCAAGTTTTCTTTCTAGCCCAAGTGATAGAAATATTTGTTAAATGCTAAAACATCTCTTCAAAATGTATGGGATATGGCCAAAGCATACTTCAGAGGGTTGGCTATAACGTATGCTTCTAAGAAGAACAAAGAAAAGCGATTACACTTAAAGCTGAGAGAAGAATTTTAAAAAAATGGAACTACAGCTACAAATAAACCCACAAAAGAAAGTCCTTAAGAAACAAATGGACATAATAAAGCATAAATTAAATTTAGCTGAGACTGAAACAATGGCCCCAAAGATTAAATGGACTAAACAAAACTTTTTTGAAAATGCTAATAAGCCAGGGAGATGGTTAGCATATAGAATTGAAGAAAGAAAAGGAAAAAAGAATGATAAACAAGCTACAAGATTTAAAAGGAGAATTACACTTCCAAAATGATGCAATGAAAAAAAATTATCAGAGATTACTACGAGACACTTTATAAGGCAGAGGAATTTCCTAAAGAAAAAATACAGTTGTATTTTAAAAAAGCAGGTTTGCCAAAAATCCCAGAGAATATTCGAAATATATTAAATGGAAAAATATCAATGATGGAGAAAATAGAAGCTATAAAAAGGCAAAAAAAGATAAGACTCCAGGCCCAGATGGACTTCCCGCAGAATTTTATATAGCATTACAAGATGTATTAAGCCTGACTTTGAAAGAACTGTGTAATGAAATACTTTTGGAGACTAAAATACCAAAGTCATGGATGGAAGCTAATATTACCTTAACACTTAAAGAAGATACTGACCTTACACAAATAAAAAACTATAGACTAATATCGCTATTAAACATGGAGGCAGTTTTAAGTCACATAGAGAAAAATGGGAAACAGGTTCCTATAGCATTTTACTCAAGGACATTGTCCTCTGCTAAGCAAAACTATGCTGAGATTGACAAAGAGGCCCTAGCCATCGTTGCTGGAATAAAAAAATTCCATGACTATTTATATGGAAGGGATTTCACGATCTACACTGACCACAAACCTCTGTTGGGACTTTTCACAACAGACAAACAAAAAACCCATATACAAGAACGTTGAGATGGTCTATTTTCCTATCTGCATACAATTTTAAATTAATTCACAAACCAGGCAAGGAAATGGGCCAAGTTGATGGCCTCAGCAGACTACAACTGCCACTAATGGATCCAGATCTGGCTCCTGCTGCTAGAATATTGTCCATACAGGACATACCTGAGTTTCCCCTCCATGCAGGGGACATTGCTGCTGAAATTGCCACAGATAAAATACTTAGTAGAGTGTTGTCATGGGTATACACGGGCTGGTTGGAAAAAAGTCCAGGCTCAGAATTTCAAAGCTATTTTGTCAGAAGGCATGAGTTATCTGCCCATAAAGGGTGCATATTATGGGGAAACAGAGTCATAATTCCCACTTCCCTAAGAGACAGGGTTTTACAATCATTACATGAAGGCCATCCAGGCATTGTCAGAATGAAAGCTTTAGCTAGAAGCTACCTCTGGTGGCCTGGCCTTGATAAGGACATTGAGGCTCAAGTCCATGGTTGTTATACATGCCAGCAATCTAGGCCTGAAATGCCACAGGCTCCAGTTCACAGGTGGAAGGAAATGCACACACCCTGGTCTAGGGTTCACATAGACTACGCTGGGCCTTTTCAGGGACAGCTCTTCCTTATAGTAGTGGATAGCCACTCCAAATGGCTGGAAATAATTCCAGTTCCTAATATGACTACTGCTAGGACCATCCAGGTGCTGAGAAAATTCTTTGCCACACATGGGTTGCCAGATGTTGTAATTTCAGACAATGGGGCCCAATTCACTGCTGCTGAATTTCAGGCTTTCCTTAGAGCTAATCTCATCAGACATGCAACATCTGCACTTTTTCATCCATATTCTAATGGTCAAGCTGAACGCATGGTGAAGACAATGAAGGAGGCACTTAAGCACATTGTCACAGGTGACTGGCATCACAGATTGACAGGTTTTTTACTCTGCCAGCATTCTACGCCCTGCACTGCCACAGGCAAAAGTCCTGCAGAACTACGTTGGGGGAAGCGTTTGATCACTAAACTGGACAGGTTGCATCCAGATAGAGTGGCAGCAGAAGCCTCTCGACCAAAACCCCCGAGGGGGCTGCACATGGGCGATTGGGTTTGGGCCAGGAACTATGGTCATGGAAATCTGTGGGTTCCTGGTCAAATCACCAAGGCATCCAGACCCCTATCTTATGAAGTGGGGTTGGAGGGAGGGCGAGTTGTCAGACGACACATTGATCAGCTCAGGAAATAGTTTCCAGAACGGCCACTAAGCGAGGACTGCATCATAAGTCCCTCCCAAGGTCCTCAAACTTGCGGCCAAGCCAGCCCTCACATGGACTACCAGGACTTTTCCTTCTTAACTGAGGTGGAACCGAAGGGAGAACTGGGGAGCTCTGGAGTGCAACTCTGCTGAACAGTCTGACTCTGGGGTGGGCCAACCTGGAGAGGCCAGTCAGAGTGCATCAAATCCCCTTGACTCAGGAACACAAAGGGACACAAGTCTACCCAGCCCACTGGGTAAGCTGGTAGATTACAAAGTGATGGGAACTCTGAGACACTCCTCTAGGGCACACAAGCCTCCTTCATATCTTGCAGATTACATTGTAAAATAAAGAGCTATATATTGTTGTAAATCCTGTTGCCACTAGACTACAGAAACTAGTGCTTTGATGTTACTGTCTAAAGTGCCATTTTGGTAGCCTATTCATTCAGACGTTGTTTAATAACATTGTAGTCTACATTGTTTTTTTTATTATTATCACTTTTACTTTAGTGTATTTGGATATTGAGTCTTGACAATTGTTGAGACTAATTGGTATTAATATGGTCTGTTCTAAAAGGGGAGGGGTGTTATGTACTGGGCTCTTGAAGGAACACCACGTGGGTTGCTGGAGCAGCTAACGGTTCTCCAGCAACCCGGACTACAAGTCTCCTGTGCTGCAATTGGCTATCTCCAGGCGGCAATGGTTGATTCAAACATATTGGCTGCCGCCTAGGGGCTAAACTATATATTGCAGCTAGTTGCAGCCATTCCCCCAGTACAGTTCCTGAACGAAATAAACGATGAGTTACCCTGTACTCCGTTCTGCATCTTCATTCCTGCGCCAAAGAACCTGCTATTTAACAAGTGTCTTTCTCCCGGCTTGGAACTGGACCTGATTTTTCTTCCCACATAGCGCTGCCTGTCAGTGTTCTATTGCCTTCAAGGAAACATTGTATTTTATGAATGGAATCAGGGTTTCTCTGGCTGCAGATCAGAAGACTGTTAAAAGGGGGGGCAGATCAAAGGCTTTTTTAACTTCTTCCCAATCCTTCTTCCTTTTACTTCATAGCCAGTAGAAAACACAAGCAGCTTCAAGAATTGTTGGAGGGCAAAACGCACATGAAGGAAAGTGGCCCTGGCAAGTTCAATATTTGAAAAAATGGTAAGTTTGTCTGTGGAGGTTCTCTCACAATCTCAAAATGAATGGTGTCAGCTGCTCACTGTTTCAGTGATTATCTAGAAGTATCTGATAGATGTTTCTGGAAACATATTATGTAACTTCCCCTCTCCCCCACACCCCCAAAAAAGAGCTGCAAATATTGGTGCAGTATTTATGTCAAACACATATAATCAGATAGATCAATGAAGGGGAAAGTGAGAAGCACAGGGAGAAAACAAATTTGCAGGGAAGCCTGCCCTCCTTTGGGGCAGAAGGGGGTGGCTCTTTGAAACAGTAGGTTTCTTTACTCTTTACTCTCCTACCATCCGGTAGGAGATATAGGAATATAGCCAGCCGTACCAACAGGCTGAAAAATAGCTTTTATCCGTGGGCTATTAGGCTTTTAAATGAGACATAATCTTATGCAGAATTGACTTGGGAGGCCAGTGTGTGGTGTAGTTGGTTCATATGGTGTGGTAGGATGGAGGGTTTGTTGTCACTGTGTGTTGGGGGGAGAGAGCACGGGGGGAGGCTCAGCTAATCTCAATGTACACATGTTGTACTTTGACAATAAAGATTTATTATTATTATTATTATTATTATTATTATTATTATTATTATTATTATTATTATTATTATTATTATTATTATTATTATTATTATTGACCACTAGGAGACAGTACATGACTGATTGCATCCTTATTGAGTATCATCAGACATGAATCTATGCATGTCCAAGCTTCTTCTGAGAGTTGGACTCATCAGTCATTGTGCTTTAGTTGACTACATTATTTTTAAGAGATATCCAAATGCTTAGTGGTGTTGCAGAAAATGATGTATAGAATGCATTACAAGGTAGACTTAATATACCATTTTGACAGATGATGAGGGTATGACATACCAGCAACAAATCTGAGCTACGTGACTCATACGGCCTTCTCTAAAGCCTCTTAAACTTGATTCTTGCATATGCATGTAATGAAAGGTCTTCAAATATATCTGCCTCTGTACAGTGAATATTGCAGGGAGGGAAGGGAATGTTGCTCTTTATCTTAGACACAGAGGTGTTTTCATACAGTTTGGCGAATCAAGTTGTGGAGCAGCCAGCCTGTCCACCTGAGGAGCCAGAGTATATCAAAAGTTTAATAGAAACTAGTGGGGCACTATAGGCTTCTGGGTGATGTGAGATCTTTTGACTTGGTCTTCTGTCCATGTCCATCTGAGATGATTGACTAGAAATTCAATAATTCACCATGTGCTCCACTTGCATCAATTGCATTGTTTTCTCACAGAAACGAAAATTAGTTATTCCTGATGACCTGAATTGCAGGATATAAGGATTCAAATTATCAATCTTATAGAATAAATTGAGAGCTGGCTCCTGATTCCCTGGGCAACAAGACATCACAAATGATCCAAGATATAGTTATTTGGTGAAGAAAAATGTCAGTATTTTGGACTCTTTATCTTAAGAAAAAGCTGCTAAATTCGAGAAACACTGCACCTGTAATTCCAGGAATGTATTCTCCAATTTCTTTCTTTTGCAGAAAGGATTTGCCATGAAACACTGCAGGAATTGCAAGTTCCACTCCTAAATGATGTCTCCTGCAGTAATTTCTTTTTTTTTTTTTTTATTGAAAAGTTTTATAAAATACAATTTTCCTTTAAAAAAAACCCCCTTCCCCCTCCCTCCTCCCCTCCCTACCTCCCCCCTATCTCCCCCCCTCCCCCTCCCCCTCCTCCCTCCCCTACCTCCCCCCCTCCACTTCCCCTCCTCCCCCCTCCCCCCCCCCGACTTCCCAGAGCAAAATACAAGGTATATATCTAAAAGGCAATCATAAACAATCATATACTAACAATTATAAACTCTAAAATCCATCACTCTCTAGCTTGTATATAGTAAACCAATCCTTAATAATACTAAATATATATAAAAAACTAAAATAAAAGAAAACTAGCATCATTCCCATCTATGTTCTTCCACAATTCACTATTACCTTAACATATTCTCATTTGCACATTAATAAATAGTTCTTACACAAATTAACCCACATTAACCCACAAAACTTTCTTCCTCTTCCTCTGTAGTAAGTTGTCCATTAATTCCAAATTAAAAAAAAAAAATCTATTACCATACATAGCATCCCAAAACTTTTTTTTTTTTTTAAAAAACACAACTACCACTTAACTATAAATATTTTGTGGAAGTTCCATAGATTTCTACTGGTCTTATTTTTTTTTCTTTTTTGAGCGTTTTAAGGCAGCACGCGTCACCCTCTGTTCTCTAAGATCATCCAAAAGAGTTGCAGCTTGAACTCCTCCTGTACCCTTCTCGTCTATCTGTGCATCTTCATCCTCTTGATGTTCTCCTTCTCCAGATCCCTCTGCAGCTTCCAGAAGTGTTGATGGGGTTACTTTCAAAACATTATTATAAAAATCATGCGCTTGCTTCACATTACTCAAACAGTACCTTTTGCCATCATACATGAAGCTCAACCCAGCTGGGATCTCCCATCTGAACCTTATATCTCTTTGCTTGAGCTCTTGCACAAGAAATATAAAATCCTTCCTTCTCTTTAAAATCTTTGGAGGAATTTCTTTTAGAACCAAAACTTGTTGACCAGCAATCACAACTTTGGTATCGTAGGCAGCTTGTATAACTTCATCTCTAATTTCCCTTTTTACAAAATAAACCACCACATCTCTAGGCAACTTTCTCTGTTTAGCAATCCACGAATTCACACGAAACACTTTGTCCATACCTTGTTTTAATTCAGATGCTGGATGGTTCAATACTCCCTCAAAAGCCTCAGAAACCAGCTGCTTTAAATCTTCCTTAATATTCTCTTTTAGGCCTCTAATTCTCACAGCAAACTGCATCTGGTAAAATTGGGCCAAGCTCTGTTCACTGTCAATTTTGTCTTTTAAATCTTCAATTTCCAATACTTTTGCTTCTAATAAAGCATTCTTTTGAATCAAGTCTTGCACTTGATCATCCAGCACCTCCACACATTTAGCAACTTTTTGCACTGAGGACAAAATGTCTACCTTCATTTCTCTAAGTTTCTGTTCCATCCTTTCTTCCATTCTCTGCTCCAATTTCTCCAATTTCTCCTCCATCTGTAGAAATTTAACACCCATTGACTCCAAAATTAACTGGGTATGTTTTTCAAGATCCTTCGATGTCAATACATCAGGAGAATGCAACGCCTGCAGCAATGATTGTTGTTGCACCGGAGAATTTCCAGCACTCCGAAAAGTTCTAGGGGGAGGTTTAGCCGCCATCTTTTACTTACAATTGTGACGCACTTTCACTTTAAGTTTTAAGCAAAGTCCATCAAGCTTGAGAGTAAAATAAAATCTTCTTCATCTCTTCATCTTTCCCTCTTGTACTGCTCTGCCTGCTCTTTCCCTTTCATAGTCTCTCCTTCAAGCAGGGATGGTCGCAGACGCCTGGCTCTGCTCCATAAAGTCCGGAGCAGAGACGCTGGTCAGCTGGGAGCAGCCCAGGCTACGGGGGAGTTCAATCCTTCAGCCGCCCAAGCTCCAAGCTCAGGCGGCCCCGGAGAACTCAACCCCCACCTGGGGGCTCACCCCCTCCTCTTCTCCCGAGGAGGGGGCTTCAGATTCGCCCGAACAGCTGATCGGCGCTGTTTCGGGCGAAAAAACACCAGCTGAGCCGCGGGCAGCCCGGGAAGGCTCCCTCCGTCGCCGCGGAGCCACCGGAAGTCCTCCTGCAGTAATTTCTTGAGAATTAGCCTAGATAAAAATGAGCTATAAGCCAATCCACAGTGCTCTGTGCTGGATACATACAAGAAAGAAAAGGACATGTATGGGTTAAGATTGTGTTGATACAGAAAGGACGTTTTTATCCTGGGGCTTCCCATCAAATTAGAGAGATCTTACCCCTACCATCTAAGATATGCTGGTGTGCACATTAGCACAGAGAAAGGGTGCCTTATTAAGGCAATTCTTCCAATACCCATTGGCCTCACCCAGACTCCATCCATGCTCCCAAACCTGGATGCCCTGTTGACCATTTTTTGATGACATGTCCTACACAGTGGAGCACATCATCTCAGTGCCACTTGTTCACTAGTTTAGCAGCCCCCAACCTTGGTCAGAGGCTCAGAGGTTGGAGACCCCTGCACTAGTTCGCTAATTACTAGTTCGCCCCCATATACCTACATACACACATATACCTACATACTGTAGTAATAGGGGATCTTGTATATGAATAGCATAAGGTTTGAACCTTATTCCAATTCCTTCAGCAATATAGAAGTCTTCTTTGTTTCTCCCCACTGGTCCTCCTGATTATGGTTACCGGATGTGAGACACAGTTCATTAAACTATGCTCTAGGGATCATTTGGGACTGTTGCTTCTCTACTGGCCTCCCTGCTATGTAACAACTGATCCTGGATCAATAGCTCTGTCACAGTCACTCATGCCCTGTTTAAATGGACCACCTTAATGCACTCTCCATGGAGCTGCCCTTGAAAAGGGTTTGGAAGCTTGTGCTGGTATAAAATGTAATGGCACACACAGTTACGTGTGCTCCTAGAAGAGTACATTTTACATATCTGCTTCACAATTCAAGCTGTGATTTTGAACTTAAAGCCTTTTATGGCATTGCTAGGTCAACAAAAGTTTTGCAATATAGCCTCTGAGGGGCATATTTATGGCTTCCTCTTTGATTTCCATTTGATCTTTGATTCAGCTCTATTCCAATTAAAACACAAGTCAATTCCATAAAGCCTTTATGTCCTGTATCGAAATGAAGAAGAGACGGTTCAGTATATTGTAGTAACTTGATAATCTGCACATTCCATTGCCCTCAGAAGGTGTTTGGGGACTAATATTTTATCACTGCATTTGCCTTTGTGGAAAAATAAAAGAATGCGGTCTGTAATGAAGTGTACCTCATTCTCCTTTGTGGGGAAGCAGAAAAAGACAATGTCCCTTCATTCAAACCAGGAAATGGATGAGTTGATATTTAGTGCCAGAAACCAAGGGCAAGCTCCCTTTAGGAATAAAACTTTTTTTTTTAAAGAAAGTAGGTTTTATTCATCTTTTCTTTCTTTCTGGGATCAACTTCTCTTCCTGGTGGTCAAACTTCATGTGCATCGAGAAAAGGGCAGATAGGAAGCCTAATGGCTAGTAATGAAAAGAGAACAGAAAATCAGGCAAAGTTGCAGAGAAGTGAGTAATATTTAATGAAGAGAAAGGGTAGACAATGAGGCTAACCAAGCCTATACTATACAAGACTTAGTATAAAGATTAAACATGACCTTTAGCATCAAATAATAAACTTCTTTCTTCAAAGCAATTTCACAGACATTTGGGGATATGATGTCAATAGAACCTAAAATATAGACTCTTCTTAACTGTAAGAGGGAAGTAATACGTTAAGTAAACCAATTCAGATGTGAATATTGTAAATAAAATCTCTTTTTCTGTTTGTACATACATGATGCGTGCAGCTCTTTCTAATAGGCATTTTTCTTTCTCTTTTCCCTTCTCTCCTCTTTATTAAAAATGTTCAGGAACAAAGAACAAAGAAAGGAGGAGGAGGAAATGCTTTTGTTCTTACTCTTTCACCTTTGCAATTAATTAACTTTATTGCACAGATAGCAGAAACTGAAATAAAACAGCTTTTCCTGAAAGAGAACAATTCATAGGTCATTTCAAGAGGGAAATACAGGAGCAGGGAAAGGACCATGGCACACATTCCCTCTTCTCTGGTGGTATGGCTGCCGCTGATGTTGGTGCTACAAGGTGACGGATGGGCTCATGGTGGGTGGGATGCAAGAAGGGAAAGTAGGGGTCTTTGGTCTTGACTCTAAAGAAGAAAAACTGATCTCTAATGTCTAGTTAGTGTAAAGCTGAGGCCTCTTTCACCCATGCTAGAGAGCAAGGATTAAGGTTTCAAAGGGAAAAAAAATGAAAGCTCCTTTCCCTAATCCTAAATTTCTTGAGATGATTCAATGTAATTTCACCACAGTAGGAATGCAGATGCTCTACAACAGGGGTGTCAAACTCAATTTCATTGAGGGCCGCATCGGCATTGCGGTTGCCCTCAGGGAGCCGGGTGGGTGTGGCCTGGGTGGGTGTGGCCTACTGGGTGGGTGTGACTAAAGTGCGTATGGCCTACTGGGTGGGCGTGGCCAGCTCTACATCGTTCGCATCAAGGGTGCCTATGGGGGCCTGGGCAGGAGTGGGACAGATCTGAGGGTCTCTGGCAGAAGGAGGGTCTCTGGGCCAGGGCCAAGGCAGTGGGGGCCGTTCCCTCACTGTTTCCAGGATGGCTTTGCGGGCCGTATGAAACCACTTTGCGGGCCGGATCTGGCCCCCGGGCCTTGTGTTTGACATGTCTGCTCTACAATCTCAGACATGCTCTGAAAATAAAAGGGTAAAAAGAGATGGGCTATGCACAGCAGTCTTCCCCAAGCTGGAATCTTGATGAATTGGTTTATAACTCCCATTATTCTTTAGCCAGGATGATCAGTAGGCTTGGGATGATTTGGGAATTAAAATCCAACAAAGCCTCAAACCATTGGGCTAGGGAAAGTTACCCTAGAGAGTGGCAGAAAAAGTTATCTTGCATATTTGTGGCAACGTAAAACATTTCTTTTTCAAAAAGATACCGTTCACTGAAATCCCATCACTGAAATGGTGACCGAGAACTGTGGCATGTGTAGATTGAGCTTAGTTCCTGTTTTAGTCCTCCTAGTTCACTGACATGGGAAATAAAAAGCAGACGTTTTGCATTGAAACCCCAGCCTCAGTGATATTCAGGAGTGAATCATATCTGTCATAGATTAGAGAACAGAGGAGGGGAAACATATTCTGAATATTTACTTTTACTGTGTTCATATCCTGCCTTTTTCCTATGAATTTGAAATCGTAAACTGAAAACCTGTTGAATATGGTATTCTCATACCCAATATTGAACATCTTCAGACCAGGATACCACAGGGAAAGGGAGAAATCTTTTAGCAGCCAAGGAATATATTTTAGAAAATATCTTTTTGAGGGGCAATAGTTTGCTTTAGTCTTCTGAATCTAGAAAAAAACATGAATTATGGGATAGGGCAGACATGTCAAACATAAGGCCCGGGGGCCAGATCCGGCCCGCGAAGTGGTTTCATGCAGCCCACGAAGCCATCCTGGAAACAGTGAGGGAACAGCCCCCACTGCCTTGGCCCTGGCCCAGAGACCCTCCTTCCACCAGAGACCCTCAGATCTGTCCCACTCCTGCCCAGGCCCCCATAGGCGCCCTTGATGTGAACGATGTAGAGCTGGCCATGCCCACCCAGTAGGCCATATGCACTCTAGTCACGTCCACCCAGTAGGCCATGCCCACCCAGGCCATACCCACCCGGCCCCCTGAGGGCAACTGCAATGCTGATGCGACCCTCAATGAAATTAAGTTTGACACCCCTGGGATAGGGAGTGAACTTCAGGGGATTTTCCCATTGTTGAGATGAAGTGCTTTCCACCCAAGCAAAAGTCAACAAAATTCAATAATATTTGGTAATCCTAACATGTCTGCTGTATGCCTCCTCTATGCTTATTCCCGATCCCCCAATTTTCCTCTAAGATAAGCATGGAAAAATCCAAGGGGGGAGGGAGAAAGAGAAAGAAAGAGAGGGAGAGAGGGGGAGAGAGAGAGGTCCCATTTTAATACTTGAACAGCTACTGACAATTTAAGCGTATCTCATTCATGTGGATAAAAGGAAAGCAATGTCATGAGGATGCATTAGGGGAAAAAATGTTTGTGCTGCACAATAGTTAGCCAATAAAGAATATTCATAGGTCAGAGTTGAAATGAGAGGTCCTTGGTGCTCTCTGAGTTTGACTGCAAGTGAAACAACTTGCAGATGTTTCGTTACCCAAACTAGGTAACATCATCAGTGCTGAGTAATTAAATGTCTGCAAAAAAGAAAAAATAATAATAACCAAGCTCAGAGACCACAAAGGACCTCTCGCACTAGGTTAGCAACAAAGGTGTACAGAATGTACATTACATGAAAGGACCCCCTGTCCATTCACTTTTTTAGTGTTTGGAAAGAGTTAAACCAAATATATAAGTCTGATCTGGTAGAGCCGTATTTCCCAACTTGGCAATTTTAAGATGTGTGGCCTTCAATTCCAAGAATTCCCAGCTGGGCTTGCTGGGAAATTCTATGATCTGAAGTTCACATATGAAAAATTTGTATTAAAAATTTGATGCACCTATTTATTAAGGGACACGGTGGCTCAGTGGGTTAGGACGCTGAGCTTGTCGATCAGAAGTTCGGCAGTTTGGCGGGTCAAATCCCGAGTGCCGGGTAAAAGAGTGAGCGCCTGTTACTCGTCCCAGCTTCTGCCAACCTAGCAGTTCGAAAGCACGTAAAAATGCAAGTAGAAAAATAGGGACCACTACGGTGGGAAGGTAACAGCGTTCCATGCGGCTTTGGTGTGTAGCCATGCCGGCCACATGACCACAGAGACATCCTCGGACAAGCGCTGGCTCTTCAGCTTTGAAACGGAGATGAGCACCGGCCCCTAGAGTCGGAAACGACTAGCACGCATGTGCGGGGGAACCTTTACCTTTACCTTTATTTATTAATTAAGAAAAAAGCAAAACAGAGAAAAACAGAAAATACAGGTCAACACCTGATCTCAACAGACCGGTCTTAGAGGGCCCCATTTACAAAGAATAGAGCGGAGGATGAAAATAATGCAGTTATTTTTTTCCATGCTCAACTGCATCTTCAGGGGAGTATTCTTGCAAGATTTCACACATGAACAACTGCTGTTTTGATGCAAGAAGTAAGTGCATTCTCAAAGAGAACCTAAGTAATACAATGGGCCCAGTTACACACATTTTGCATAGATGATCTTTGACTTAGGAACACATTTGGCATCAGAATTTTGGTTGTGAAATGAGGCAAACTTTATTTGAGTCATCCCAAGACTGAA
Source organism: Vipera ursinii (assembly GCF_947247035.1). Taxonomy (NCBI): domain Eukaryota; kingdom Metazoa; phylum Chordata; class Lepidosauria; order Squamata; family Viperidae; genus Vipera; species Vipera ursinii. The sequence goes on along the minus strand of NC_139517.1, from coordinate 20,139,774 downwards.
CAAAATTTTACTCCCATTTTCCCATAGTCATTAAGCAAATCATATGAGCATTAAAAGAAACATGCAACTGTTGAGCAAATCTGGCTTCTACAATTGATATTGTTGAACACTAGTTGGGAAGGTCGCAAATTGCAATCATGTGAACACAGAATGCTGCAGCTGGTCATAAATGTGAGCTATGTGCCAAGCACATAAATTGTGATCATGGGACTGCTGGGGTGGTTCAACAGTCGTAACTTCCAAGAACAATCCTAGTGGACAATCACTTAAATATGAGCCAGCAGTGTGCTGCAGCTACCAAAAAAGCCAACACAGTTCTAGGCTGCATTATCAGAGGGATAGAATCAAGATCATATGAACTGCCAATACCACTTTATAATGCCTTGGTAAGACCATACTTGGAATACTGCATCCAGTTTTGGTCACCACGTTGTAAAAAGATGTTGAAACTCTTTCTAGAGTGCAGAGAAGAGCAACAAAGAGGATCGGGGTTAAAGATAAAACACATAAAAAACAATTGCTGGAATACTTTGGCCACCTAATGAGAAGGAAGGACTCACTGGAGAAGAGCCTAATGCTGGGAAAGATTGAGGGCAAGAGAAGAAGGGGACGACAGAGAATGAGGTGGCTGGATGGAGTCACTGAAGCAGTAGGCGTGAGCTTAAATGGACTCCAGAAGATGGTAGAGGACAGGAAGGCCTGCAGGAACGTTGTCCATAGGGTCGTGATGGGTCAGACACGACTTCGCAACTAACAACAACAAAGTTTAATGAAAAGAAGAACTAGAGGTGACATGATAGCAATGTTCCAATATCTCAGGGTTGCCACAAAGAAGAGGGAATCAAGCTAGTCAAGGGAGTCAAGTACCTGGATGGAAACTAATCAAGGAGAGAAGCAATCTAGAACTAAGAAGAAATTTCCTGACAGTTAGAACAACTTGTGGAACAGTGGAACAACTTGCCTCTGAAAGTTGTGAATGCTCCAACACTGTAAGTTTTTAAGAAGAGATTGGACAACCATTTCTCTGAAGTAGTATAGGGTTTCCTGCCCAACAGGAGGTTGTACTAGAAGACCTCCAAGGTCCCTTCCAATTCTGTTATTCAATTCTATTCTAATAGGTTATCTATCGCTTTTCCCAACAACACTGTAACTTTGAACTGTAGTTAAATGAATAAATCACATTTATACAAACATGAAGAAAGTATTTCAGTCCAAAGTTTAAATACATTAACTCTTTCCCAGAGTCATGGGATCCTACAGTCCTAAGGCCAGAAGAAACTAACATGGGATTCACCACCATCCAATCTACAGATGGACACTCGCCAACTGTCGTGTTACAAAATTAAAATCAAGTACCTAAAGATCAAGCTCTGACACACCCAAGATGAAATGCAGCATTGCGTGCACTCTGATATTTGTGCTACAAATATAAACCTGTAATATGATTGCCAGGCATATTTAATTGTATTAATTTTATAACTGGGAAGAGTTTTCAACCAAAGTCTCTTGTTTTGAGTGTACATATACAGTTCTTTTTTTATTTTTCCCTTCTATCTTTGAAATAACTTTCTTTTTTTTTGTTTCTTCAGATGCTGAAAGAGTAAAAGCAGGTAAGCAATACAGTTCAATGGAAAACCTTTCTACACAGGAAGAAATGGATATTAAATTGCATATGATATTAAAGATGGTACAGACTTAAGAGATCCAGCTACTCTTCTAGACAATTCTTCTTGGGTGACAGGCATCGTTAATGGCCCTAATTATTCTTCTCAGATATTCTGCTGACATACAATGTAGAGACTCTCATGGCCCATGGTTGACTGCTGATGACTACCCAAATACATCCATGTGGTTTTCTCGTGGAAACATGGAGAGGATTTGTCTTTGCCTGCTTCCAGGACATTTTCTCAACTTCCCAATCTAGTTCAGAGTCTTGGATATTCTAGTGGTGTCCCATCTAAATATTAACCAGGACCAACACATCACAATTGACATAATAACACATTAATAATTGAGATCAGAAACAAGTAAAATTTCTGCTTGTGGCCTAGATGAACCCCAAAGTATACAATTTAAAAATATAAGTTTTGGCTACTAATGAGCCCAACTATCAAATCTAAAGCCACTTTTCCCAATCTATTTGCAACTACAAGCATGGACTACTGTTCCATCCCTCCCAGTTGTAACTGAAGGTACTCATTGTCAAGCACCGAAAAAAGGCCTTAAGTGGATAACACTGGGGAAACCATTTATCAAATCTGTATGTGGACAACCAATAGCTCCAAGGCTGAATTCACTAGAGACAGCACCAACCCTCAACCCACCAGCAGTTTACTTCCCAATGATCCTGACCTGATGTAAGCTCCCCATTACAAGACCCATCCCAAGCCTCTCACTGATGACTCACACCTGATCCATCACAAGATCTATCACGGACTTCCGGGTGGCTCTCCAGCGTCGTGGACGGTCGGGATCGACCGCCAGCCCTCCGATCTCGTAAAAGCCACAGAGCAGCGACGATCAGCTGTTCTGCGGCTTGGAAACCCTTCCCCTCGGGAGAAGAGGGGAAGGGGAGCTTCTGGGTAGGGGTAGAGCTCCCCTAGAGCCCCAGAATATTTATTCTGGGGCTTAAAGGGTGAGAGCTCCCCCGGAGCCCGGAAATGCTCTGGATCGAAGGACTCCTCTGCTTTTAAGCAGAGCAAGATGGCCTACTGGGTGGGCATGGCCAGCTCTGTATCATTCGCATCAAGAGTGCCTATGGGGGCCTGGGCAGGAGTAGGACAGATCTGAGGGACTCTGGCAGAAGCAGGGTCCCTGGGCCAAGGCCAAGGCAGTGGGGGCCGTTCCCTCACTGTTTCCAGGATGGCTTCGTGGGCCACATGAAACCACTTCGCGGGCCGCATCTGGCCCCCGGGCCTTGTGTTTGACATGTCTGATCTAGACGAAAGGAACAACAACGGCAACAACAGAAACAGCATTCTATTACTACAGCTCAAGAATCTACTTCTACTGAAGCAGTGGGAGGAGCGAGACCAAAGAAGCAGATGCTTGTGGTTTTGCAGGATATACTTCAAAGGCTTCAAGTAGCAAAAGACGGCGACAAAGTTTCTAATTCGGAATGTTAATGGTGTATTCACCACAAAAGAGAAAGAAAATATTTTAGTATCTGGAACAATTTAAAAATGATGTTATATTTGAGTATCTGATCAAAAATATTAGAATTTGAAATATTTAAAATGATTAAATATTTGGGGGTGTATCAGTTTTAAATATGAAATTATATAAAAAATAATTATGAATTGTTATGGTTAAAAATATAAAAGGAAATAGATAGTTGGAGGAAACATGCGATAGAAAATATGTGGGATTTAGACATGATATGATTTTATATAAAGAAACTCTTAGATTGGAATGAAACGCATGATTATTAAAACCATTTAATATTTTAAAAGAGGAGAAGATAGTATAAATTTGGTTTTAATAGAGGTAGTCATTAGCTAGATGGAAAGATGATTAAAAATTGGTATTTGGAGGTGTGGTTGTGATGATGTAACGTATTATGTATGGGGTATTTGTGTAAAAGTTAGAGCTTTTTAGATTAAAATTTGGTGGAATATACAGAATATATTTAAGAAAAGATAAGTTTTTTCTATAACCATTTTTCCTGGGCATTATTATGGATTGTACTGTTATAGAAGTTATATTGATGTTGAATTTAACATTCGCAGCAAGATTTTTGGTAGCGTAATATGGGAAGAAGGAGGATCTGCCTACTGTATTATAATAGACTGGAACTCATAAGTTTCGAATTTGGCAGAATTGGCAAAATCTCAGTATATTTGAAAGACCATTCATAACAAATATATATTTTGGAATGGAGAAGTTGGACTGATTATATTTAGAACAAATATGGGTCAAAAAAGTTTTATTTAGTTATGAATAATATTAGAATTATAAGATTTATTATTATCTAGTTATTTTTAAGGAGAGTTAAAGTGCGATAGGATTTAAGTATAATTATAGTTAGTTAGCTTATTGTAGCTTAAGATTGTTAAAGGCAATACCCTGTATCCAGCTCTGGGAAGTCGGGGAAGGGGAGGGTGGGAAAATTGGGTGGGGGAGGGATGGAAATTTAAAATGTATTGTAAAACTTTTCAATAAAAAATAAAAAAAGATCCATCACTCGACACACCCTTATAAACAGAAGAACACTGATCCTGACTTTCCCCAAACTCCACTGAAGATGTTACCTAGCCTCGTAAAAAACGTTCGGAAACCAACCCACAAGCTCAGAGAACGAATGAAACTCCACCCTCATCCTACACCCGAGCTACAGATACTCGTCACTGTTGCAAATTAACAACGGCTTTTCCAAAACAAAACTACTGGACACCCTAAAATAGATTTGAGATTGTTTTAATAAACAAATGATAAAACTGAAAGAGAGAAAACTCTCATAATTCCGCCATGCCTGATTGTGGTTCTGGCCACTTTGCAGCATTGCCCCACCTTTGCAGCTCTGAGCGCCCTATCCGTCATTTTCCAAAATTTTCCAGCACTGTTGTGTGGCATAGGCACTGCATTCTAACCGCATCCAGGCAACCTTTTCATGTATCATGTGGAATATTAATAGAAACGTTCTAAAGCAAATTGACATTAAAAGGGATAATATTTTTGCCAGTAGAAATGTTGTTGGATGGTCATGATATTCTTCTTCTTGTAATCCTTCTTCTTTCCTCCCAGCTTGCGGGCAGCCTGTGACATCACGGATTGTTGGAGGGCAGGCAGCTGTTGAAGGGACGTGGCCCTGGCAAGCCAGCATTTTTCAAGCGAACAAACTGATTTGCGGAGGGTCCCTCATCAACTCCAACTGGGTACTTTCTGCAGCTCACTGCTTTCCTTTGTGAGTAGACAATAGACACTACCACACAGGCATGGCCGAGCTTTGCTCCAAAACCAGCTGGATGTTAGGCTGAATGATTCTGTCATCAGAGTTGTGGGTGCCAAGAAGTGGGGTCAGGCAGTCGAGGAAAAGTAGGCAAAGCAGAAGAATTTTGGGATGTGGTGGCTGGAAGGTCTTCCCATCAGGCAGAGCAGCAAGACTGCCTTGGGCAGCAGTTGCTCAAAAGATGCTGAAGCTGCTGTATAATGCCAGAAAAATAAACTGGGTCAGTCACATACACCTTCTGAAACCCCCTGAAATTAGCCAAGTAGACTGAGGTGAGACAGATCTTCCAGTCTGTTCATCTTCTATATACAATAAGCAGAAGTGGAGGTCTCAACCTCAAATACCGATGACATAAATCAATCCCAGCTTTTGTGGAAGCAAACTGGCAGACTATTAGGAAAGAGGAATAGGAGAAAATAACCTCTCTTCATTATTGAGCCTGAGCAAACATCACGTTTTGCAAAGTCCTGCCAAATGCAATGCTTTTGCTGTTTAAATCAGTGTTTCTAAACCTTGGCATCAACTTAAGATTTAAGGTGCTGGTACTTACCTTTAAAGCCCTACATGGCTTAGGCCCGGGATACTTGCAGGACCATCTGCTGCCGGGAATGACTTCCCATCGCCCAGTGCGCTCACACAGAGGGCCTCCTCAGGGTACCGTCGGCTAGACAATGTCAGCTGGCGACCCCCAGGGGGAGGGCCTTCTCTGTGGGAGCGCCAGCCCTGTGGAACCAGCTCCCCCCTGAGCTTCGGATGGCCCCAGATCTCCGGTCCTTTCGCCGCGGCCTCAAAACACTCCTTTTCCATCAGGCTGACCTGGACTGACAGGGATTTTAATTAAGTTTTTAATTTTTAACTTTAATTTTTAACTTATTTTAATTTTAATTTATTCTACAGGGGCCATTAATTTTTCTTTTAACTTCTGTATTATTGTATTTATTGTTGTTAGCCGCCCTGAGTCCTTCGGGAGATAGGGCAGCATATAAGTCCCAATAATAATAATAATAATAATAATAATAATAATAATAACAACAACAACAACAATAACAACAACAACAACTTGGCGCTAGCTGGGGAAATGTGGGAGTTGAAAGTTCACACATCTTAAAAGTTGTCAAAGTTGAAAAACACTGGTTAAAACTAAAGGCATCTCAAAGAGTATTTTGTATTTTTTTATATTTTTGTAGAATTCTATTTATGCAGTTTTATCTTTTAATATTGTAAGCCACCTAGAGTTATCCTGTGGTAAGATAGGTAGCCAATAAATTTGATAAATATAAAGTGAAAACATCCCAGAGAAAAGCAGATTCAAACAATTATAGTATTGGGTTTTTTTAACATATTAACAACATATTAACAGCAGATAGCTCTTTTCCTTTGGCTGCATTAAAGACAAAAGAAATATACATTGGCTCACCGTAATTTATCATGTACAAGGATTGAATCAAAGCTTGAATCCGGAAAGAGAAGGGTCTTATTGACTTTTTGCAAGAAATAATGGAATACGATGGACATTGCAAATGGATATTAAAGATGTCCAAATGATAGATATTGCAGCCAAGAAAAGTTAGTAGCAATAACCTATCCATAACTTTGCAGTGGTGGAGAAATGGATTTCCAGGTACAACTGGATCTAGGAGACTTAATCTACTATCTTACTCAGCTGTGCAACAAGTAATTTAAACTAAAGAGTTAATGAGTTTTTAGCTCCAAGAGTATTAACAAATATGGCTTTAAAAATCAAAATAGCAATTCTGAGAGCGCATTCAAAGCTTCTCTCATTTTTAATATGGATTATATACTATACAGAAAGCACATAAAAAGTGGGTTGAATGTAGATCACACTGTCACAGCCAACATCTGGATTTTTTTTACCACATTCTGCAAACACTCCTGCACAAGCTTTGTTTCACCTTTGATTCTCAACTTTCAGACCCAAAACACCCTATGAAGTACAGCTGGGTGCTTATAAACTCTTGGACCCTTCTCCTAATATGGTGACATCGGCCGCCAAACGTGTTATCTCCCATCCTGACTACAATGGCGAGGCCGGCTCCATTGGAGACATTGCTTTAGTGGAGCTGAATTCCCCAGTGACTTTCAATGACTATATCCTTCCCATCTGCTTGCCAGCATCTTCTGTGGAGTTTCCTGCAGACACAAAATGCTGGGTCACTGGATGGGGACGGACTGGGAATTTAGGTGAGTAAAACTGGAGGTAACATTTTCTTAAAGAGACCCAGAAAGCTGGACTATATGTGATTTTTTTTTGCTTCTTTGTTTGCTTGTTTCTTCAATAATACACATTTGTTATTTGGGAAAAGAAAGCTGCTGAGGCTGCTTTTCCTATGTGGGTTTTAAAGGTTTTCCATAATCTTCCTCAACAATGACCTGATGCATGTTGCATCATAGATAGCAAAGTCTTTGTGGGAGTTGTCATTGGGTAATCTGAGTGAGGAAGTCCATCTCTAAGAAATGTTTTATTTAGTTTGAATAAAGAAGAGTGATGGAACCGGAAAACCAAAGTATATAGGCGGGTATCCATCAAAATGACAGGGACGTGGTGGCTCAGTGGGTTAGGACGCTGAGCTTGTCGGTCAGAAGGTCGGCAGTTTGGCGGGTCGAATCCCGAGTGCCGCGTAGCAGAGTGAGCGCCTGTTACTCGTCCCAGCTTCTGCCAACCTAGCAGTTCGAAAGCATGTAAAAATGCAAGTAGAAAAATAGGGACCACTATGGTTCGAAGGTAACAGCATTCCGTGCGCCTTTGGCATCTAGTCATGCCGGCCACATGACCACGGAGACGTCCTCGGACAAGCTCTTCGGCTTTGAAATGGAGATGAGCACCGGCCCCTAGAGTTGGAAACGACTAGCACGCATGTGCGGGGGAACCTTTACCTTTACCTTATCCATCAAAATAATCTATTACATGGAGAAGTGGAAAAGAGGGTGATAGGTTTCAAAGTACAGATGAGTTGTTTGCACTTACCTGGAAGTAGTTATAGTACTAGTTTGGGAAGGTCAGCAAAAACCTTTCTGAAACATCATTGAGGGCAAACTAATGGAAGTCTTTTTTAAAAAAATATGGGGAGTGCAATTTTTCATGGCTCTCAACAATATACAATAAGAAACAAGATTATACAAGTGGCAAGTTGTAGTCCACAGCATAAGTACACATTATAAACCTGCCTAGATGTTGATGAAATACAATATGTCTCCCAGAATCTTTCATCACTCATCATCCTGCCTGGGACTGCTAGGAATTGTGGCTTAGCAACATCTGGAGATCTATATATATTGTGCATAAATCTGTTATCTTTGCATGCTGGGAATGAAAATCGTCCCATTTTCCTCTTCTACAGAAGACCTGGCATCCCCCCAAACACTTCAGGAAGTGGAGGTACCCATCATAGATCGTGATACTTGCAACAATCTCTATAATCTAAGCAGCAGATATCAGTTACAAAATGATCTTGTCAAGGCTGATATGATCTGTGCAGGGTACGAAGAAGGTGGAAAAGATGCCTGTCAGGTAGGATATTCTAAAACCTATTCTTTAGAGAAGCAAAATGACATGTAAATATAAAGTCCTAAGCAACTAAAATAAAGTTCTGCAAGTATCCTCACTGTCCTGAGAAGGAGTTAAATGTATTAAGCATTTGTTTATAATTTGTATAGCATTTGTCAAACTGATTCAAAAGACCAAAGGTGCAAAATGTGGTCCACAATTTTCTTCAGGGTTCTCCAGGCTAAAAGTAACCTCCACCTCTGGATCTCTTCAATGATAAAACTTTTCCAAACGGATTTAAAAAAAAAACCATCTGCACCACTTGTGGTCTATACATGGATGCAGGTCTTCCTGAACGTAAAGAGAGAGGTCATTACTATTCAAAGAGATGATTAAGAAATATAATCCATCCGTATCTTTCTTTCTTTTTTTTTTGCAGAAGAGGTTGTGGGGAAGAAAGGTTATAGGTAGCAGGTGCCTTGGGGCAAAATGGGAAACTTCAATCCTGAAAACCAAAAATGAGCTTGGCCTTAACTACTTTTCAGGAGTGGTCCTTGAAATGCAATGCAAAGCTTGCTGGGACCCTCAAGCTGACAGAAAGTCTGAGGTCCTGGTGTAATAATCAGTCACAGAGGTTTTCTTTCCTATCTTAGAGAAGCCATTCCCAATTATCAGTTCTCTCTTATCCTCTGGAAGGGCAAGAAAAAAAAAGGGGTGGGGGGTTCCCAACCAATTAAAAAAGAGCAACAACAACAAAAACAATAATAATAATAGCAGCTGGGGAAAAATAATAAGTTGGAAGGGACCTCAGAGGTCATCTAGTCCAACCCCCTGCTCAGGCAGGAAACCCTATACCATTTCAGACAAATGGCTTGGTCCAGTCTCTTCTTAAAAACTTCCAGTATTGGAGCATTCACCGCTTCTGGAGGCAGGTGGTTCCACTGGTTAATTGTTCTAACTGTCAGGAAGTTTCTCCTTAGTTCTAGGTTGCTTCTCTCCTTGACTAGTTTCCATCCATTGCTTCTTGTCCTGCCTTCAGGTGCTTTGGAGAATAGCTTGACTCCTTCTTCTTCGTGGCAGCCCCTGAGATATTGGAACACTGCTATCATGTCACCCCTCGCCCTTCTCTTCGTTAAACTAGACATACCCAATTCCAGCAACCATGTGTTATATATTTTAGCCGCCAGTCCAATCATCTTTGTTGCTCTTCTCTGTACTCTTTCCAGAGTCTCAACATCTTTTTTGGAGAAGTTTAGGCAGGGATAATGGTAAAGCCTTTTCTAAAAGACTTTTTCAAAAGTTATCTAAAGGATCCTCTATTGCAGGGGTGTCAAACTGCCGGCCTCTGGGCCAGACGCGTCACGCAGAAGTCGTGCCCACCCCATTGCCGGCAATGGCAAAACTGTCCCGATACGTTGCGCGATGTCACGTGACGTCGTGAGTTTGACATGTCTGCTCTATTGGCTCCACGCCATTCCTATGTCTAAGTCTTAACTAATAAAACAGTTCAAAAGTTATCTAACAAGTGTTCTGTTGGTTCTACTTCAATCCCATTCCTAAAAGTTAACTAACAGGCATTCTAGAAGACTTTTAGTAAGTGTTCTATTGGCTCTATCTTAGCAATATGGCTTGGATGATATGCCTGACAGTCAGCTCTTGTTTTCTACATTGAAAGGGGTCCCCATCTGTCCACACTCCCTCTTCCTTTACCTTTGTTATGCAGGCTTTGCAAATGCACATCTCTCGTCCTTCTGAGTTCAAGCAATATCCTTGCATTTTTACAGCAAATGGCCCAGCCTCACCCACCCACACACTCCCATGGCACCTTACCCCTTTGTGCTCCTTACCTAGGACTCCCATCATTTTTCACTTAACCCGCACATCTTGGGGTTATGACAGCAACTGGTACTACTTGGATTGCTATCACTAAATGATGCAGTCCTGGGACATTGCACTTCACGATCACATCAGCAATTCCAGTCCCAATTGCCATTGCAACTCAAGGACTACCTGCAATTTAAAAAAAAAAACTTGAGAATGTCATGGCCTTTTGCATAGCATTTCTTTCCACGGATTAGGTCGATGTGAAGTGGATAAGAGTTGGAGAACCTCATTCCTATTCCACTGACTGTTTCTTATCAGGAGTAACTCCCTTTATTCTCTTTTTTCTCCGCAGGGTGATTCCGGAGGGCCCTTAGCCTGTAAATCCAATGGGGCTTGGACACTGGCTGGGGTGGTGAGTTGGGGGAAAGGCTGTGCCCAACCCCTCAAAGCTGGCGTCTATACATCAGTGCCTTTCTACCTAGATTGGATCCAAAACAATATAAATACCAATAGTGGACTTTCAAACTTTCCCAGGGTGACTCTACTTTTGCTGATTTTTGTACCAACCCTCCTATAAAATAAACACCCTCAAACACTCCAGACATTAAATCTGTACCAGCAACACTATGAATTTGTACTTTCCTTGTGATACATTTTCAGCAAGTTGTTGACCAAGTGATTGATCTTGTCAGATTCTTTTGGGGATACAAGATTTATATATCATGAAGTAGTTGCTTAAGTTCTACTACAGACTGCAGAAAAGCAGTGTTTCATCTGTACCAGTGAGAGTCAAGTACTAAGAAATCCTGACCAATTTGGGAGGGAAAAGAGAGGGAAATTGTATTGAGAACAGAAAATCCCACTTATCAAATAAGATCTAAGACAATAAGGCATATTCTGCCATCTGGTGATGAAATATATAAATGTAAGCACTTGTTACTGTGTATTTTTGTTCCATTGTAGCACTGGGTTTTAAAATTGCTTAAAACATTTGCACCTTACCTAGCTTCCATGAATTCTAGGCCGCCCAATGTACTTTTCCATTATTAATATTAAGTGGGTCCATAAAAGCCATTGGTGCAGGATAGCTTGAGTTTTGCTTACCACCAGATGTGAATGCAAACAACTGTATTTTGTACAGTGTTTATGGTACTTTTCATTATCAATATCAGCTGGGGCCATACAACCTATTGGTGCATGATGTAGTTTGGGCTTTGCTTAGCACATGATGTGAATTCAAACAATTATGTTCTGTACACAATATTTATGGTTTAGCAGAGACTGTTGAACTGACCACTGTCTATAGAGCTGAAGATGATGGCAAATATCCAAGTATCTCTATTGATATTCTATTTCAGTTAAGTTTATCAAGCACTATTGGGTAGTATGAATTGAACCACATTTGACAGTGTTTCTATGTTGGGAAAACTTGCCTATTAGAAAAAAAGAACTTTGTAGTCTTTTCATCAGCATGCTGAGCTACTCAGAAAATGAAGAAACAGAAGTTTTGAGTCTCTACAGTCTCAATGTGAGCAACTTAATGCAGCAACTGTGAAAAGAACTATGTGAGCTAAACAGGAAAAAAAACTATCTACCAGACTCATGAACCCTCTTTGGCTATCAAAAGACACGACCCACTTTCCCTTATGTCCATCCACAAAGACTCAGAATGACACAGTTTGATCCAACCAGTTCTCCACCAAAAAGTCAATAAACAGACACATTGACATTGACCCAATCTACCAAACGCTGAGAACAAAATAATTACATCAACTGCAATCCCAAACTCAGATTTAAAATGAACAGGTACCCCACTGCACAGCAAAAATCACAACCCCCCACAAGACCACATTTTGACAACAATCATCCATTCAATCAACCCGAAACCAGACCATGGCTCAAAGGCAACCAAACGAACAAATACCATTTGCATCACACAGACAATACAAGGACTATGACGGAGCAGCAACAAACAGCCAATCAAACAGCCAGAATACAGACCATGACTCAGCAACATCCGGACAAACAACACCCACACCAATTTACATCACACAAAAAGGTATTTAAAGGCCAGGGCTCTGACAGACCAGTACAATTCAAAGGGCACTGAAGATGTCCCCCACAATGGAGACAAAACATTTGCAGCCAAATTGCCAAGCTTGGAGATCAAACCAACAGCCCAACAACCAATCCGAGCTACTAATATTCAAACACATCTCAAACAGTCTGAATTGACAATGTCCAATTTACATTATGGCCTGGTAGCCAAAAAGATTAGTGCATTATAACTACAGGCTGGAAATGTACTAGATACACAATGCAGCTTTTTCTTCCGCAAAAAAAAATCTTAGGATGACTCAGATTTAGCAGTCTACCCCAATATGGCATGTGAAGGTCTCTCAAACTGTGAAATGTAGCTAGGGTTCAAGGGAGGTGTGAAGATCCTTTTAGCTACATATTTGCAATAAACCCACCTTTTAAAAAGTGTTTTCATTGTTCTTTTGGGCTCGTTTTGGTGTTTGGATTTTGGGGACAGGGATGTACATGAAGATTACATTAAAGGGAGATGTGATAACAAAAGGTTAACAAGTCACATTTTAGGTGCACAGGAATACAACTCCCATTTTTTAACACATTTCTTAATATTTCAATGATTTGTAATACAGGACAACTGGGGAAATGATGGGGATAAGTGGTTTAATATTCTCACACTTGAATCGAGGCAGCATGCTGCTGCAAAGCTCTGGGAGGGACAAAATCTTGGTTATGCAGGGTCAAGAAACTCTAGGCTGCAAAATGGGGGTCTTTGTAGAGACAACAAATTCCCTTCTCAAGATGGCAGCCACTTTCCTGCGTAGTTACGTATGAGATTTACACTTGACTTTTGAACCAATTTTAGCTCGGAGAGACATAAAACGGAAATTACCTCTTTAATACACCTCCCACTTTATGAGGAAGGGAATTCTCGCCAAGACTCAAGTGTTAAGCACATACAAAAAAGATTAAAGGTCTCCCCAGAAACAACAACTGGCATTTTTTTTTAAAAAAAAACCAACCCGAAGACAGTTTTAACTTCCGCATTCAAACGGAAGCGACCATAGAGAGCAGCCGAGTCACGAAAGAAAGCACTTGAAAGGTGGCGCTGCTTTTTAAGCCGCGATGACCTTCCCAATCCGGCGAGACTTCCAGATGCCTCTCCCAAGATGGCCGCGAGCGCTTCCGTGTCGTTTGCGCCGTCTTTTTCTTCCGGCGGCTCCTTCCTTCCGCGAGTTACTTCTATATCTATGATTGTGGGGTGTTTTGTTTTTGTTGTTTTTTTTCCGACCGAAAGCCGTAAGGCGAGTCTCGAACGGGGCGCATGCGCCACGGTGCTCTTCTTTTTTTTTTCCCTTCCTCTTCCCCACCCACCCCCACTAAACCGGGTTGGGTTATACCGAGCTTGCAGTGCATGTTGGGAAACCGGGGGTTTTGCTGCTTTTTCCTCTCTGGGGGGTCTGGGCCGAGGCTGCATCTGCAGAGATGGTAAGTCGGGAAGGGCAGCCAGCCGCCTGCGGGAGCGGGGCCGGGCCTGAAATAGTAGCAGCGGGAAGACAAGAGCCACCGCCACCCTCCTGGAACCACCGTCCTCCCTCCCTTCCCTTCCTTCCTTTCTCTTCACCCCCCCCTCCGCCCTTCTACGGGATGCTCCTCGTTCACCCCCCACCCACCCCCATTTCTCATCTCTTCCCCGGCTCCGTTTTGTGCGGACGCGGTCCGGGTCTCCTCTCCGCGCAGCCCCTTTCCCGACGCCCCAGAAGAGGCGGCTTTTTCCTGGTGGTTTGCTTCCTTCGGGCTTTCTTTCCTACCCACCCACCCAGCCCGCTCCCCCCCCCCCCGACGGTTTAATCGGGTTTTCCTCTGGTTCTGCCTCGGGCCATCCAGTCCGCTTTTATCGTCCCAACAGCCCTGCCAGGTAAGCTCCCGAGTAGAGTTAGGGTTGCGGGGCAGAAGCAGCTCGGAAGTTTTACGGAAGGAAGGAAGGAAAGGAGAAGGAAGGAAGGAAGGAAGGAGGGAAGGAAGGAGGGAAGGAAGGAAGGAAGGAAGGAAGGAAGGAAGGAGGGAGGGAGGAAGGCAGGCGAGGTCTATCCCGGTGCTGTTGGTGAGGCTGGGCTGTCTTGACGACGACGGGCCCCCCGACACACACACAAACACACCTCCACACACACACACACACACACACCCCATCTTGGGACTTCCAAGACGCTGCTTCGTTCTTCCTTTTGCAAGTCGTTTTGTGATTCCTCGCAACTCGTCTTGTCTCTTCGTTCGTTTGGTTCAAGCGTTGGTGGGCGGCTTTTTCAAAGGCACGCAGAACAGACCTTGGTTTGAAAGAGGAGAAGTTTAAGCTTGGAAGGCTTGATCTCCCAGGAAGTTAAGAGAGGCTTTTGAGTGCTTTTGCATCCGGGCTGCTTTGTTTGGGCAAAAGGAAAAGTATAGGGGAAAAAACTTGTGCTTCGGTGTGCAAAAAAACTTCCGGGTTAAAAAGTACCCACTATACCAAACTCTACCTAGTAAACCAAATTGGCTCTTGTTGTTGTTAGCTGTTGTTAGACGTGTCCGACCCATTGCGACCCTGTGGACAACGTTCCTCCAGGCCTTCCTGTCCTCTACCATCTTCTGGAGTCCATTTAAGCTCACGCCTACTGCTTCAGTGACTCCATCCAGCCACCTCATTCTCTGTCGTCCCCTTCTTCTATTGCCCTCAATCTTTCCCAGCATTAGGCTCTTCTCCAGTGAGTCCTTCCTTCTCAATAGGTGGCCAAAGTATTTGAGTTTCAACTTCAGGATCTGGCCTTCTAAAGAGCAGTCAGGGTTGATCTCCTCTAGGACTGACCGGTTTGATCACCTTGCAGTCCAAGGGACTTGCAGGAGTCTTCTCCAGCACCATAGTTCAAAGGCCTCGATTCTATGGCGCTCAGCCTTTTTTATGGTCCAACTTTCACTGCCATACATTGCAATTGGCTCTTACAGTGTTGCAAACATAACTCTAAACTTCTAGGTACTTTTACTCTCAAGGGTACAAAAAGGCTACATGAAGCCAGAAGCCACCACCTCCAACAATTGAGCCTGGTCAGTTTTCTAGTTTTTGACTTTTACCCTAAGATGCTCTCCAGAACCTTTGGACTTCAACTCCCATCACCCCTTGGTGAGCTGGCCCCTGGCATTGGGGGAAGTGTAAACAAAAATATGTAAAGAGACAAGTGGATTGGGTTGAGTCTTTGATAAGTGGCCAAAGCACCATTACTGTTTATCTAGAGTTTTGAAAAGGATGTATACAAGAAGAAGAAAAATATTCTATGAAGGTAACTTGCAGTAATCTAAATTTAATGAGTTAATTGGAGTTGTGATTTTATTGGTCTGAAAGTAAACTTTAAAGCAGAGGTCCCAACCTTTTGGGCACTGGGGACTGGTTCTGTGGAGAAAGGTTTTTCCACGGACCGGAGAACACGTGGTTTTGTCTGCTGCCTACATCCCACAGATGGGGCTTTGCTTGTTTGTGCAGCCCGATTGCTGGCATGCCATGGACCCAACCAGAGGTTGGGGACCCCTGCTTTAAAGTACGTATATTAAGAGGAAGTTAAAAAAAAGATGTATTAGAATGTTTTAATTTTAGAAATGTTTTTAAAGAAAAGCTTTGTTTTTTTTAAATGGATGGGGGGGAAATTTTCCCTTTAAGGTTAAAGAATCTGAAAGAATACAGGGAATTTTGTTAATCTAAATGGTGATAGCTTATAAAGATTATTAAGTGCAAAACATTATTTCAGTAGCCAGGAAGAGAAAGCAGTAATGGTTGAATTGATTGTTCTATTCAAAGAGGAGAATATATTCATGTTTTTTATTTGGATATCAGTTCTGGATTTTGTGCTTGTGATGAAAAAAATGAAATTTTGACTTTGGTTTTGCCGATTGGATAGATTTGGTGTTCTAGAAATGGCTAGTTATATAGTTAAAGGTAAAGGTTCCCCCGCACATGCGTGCTAGTCGTTTCCGGCTCTAGGGGCCAGTGCTCATCTCCGTTTCAAAGCCGAAGAGCCAGCGCTTGTCTGAGGACGTCTCTGTGGTCATGTGGCCGGCATGACTAGACACCAAAGGCGCACGGAACGCTGTTACCTTCCCACTGTAGTGGTCCCTATTTTTCTACTTGCATTTTTATGTGCTTTCGAACTGCTAGGTTTGCAGAAGCTGGGACGAGTAACAGGCGCTCACTCTGTTACGCGGGACTCGGGATTTGACCCGCCAAACTGCCCACCTTCTGATCAACGAGCTCAGCATCCTAACCCACTAAGCCACTGCGTCCCTTATATGGCTAGTTATATACTAATGTGTAAAAGTAAAAAGTTGAGGTTGTAATGTTGTCTTGTACTGTGCTAAAAATAGTCATAAGTCAACGCCTTTTTCTTCCCTCAGTTTTCCCCCCTTTCTTTTTTCTTCCCTTAATTTCCTATTTTTATTTTTCTTTGTATTTTATACATTGATAAAACAATGAAAGTTATATAAGAAACTGGGTGACCTTGGGCTGATTAGTCTTTCGGCCCTAGAAAAGAGGCAATGACATATAGGGATTTATCCAAGCAGTTTCTAAGAATCAGTCACAATTGAACAGAAGTAAACATATACATATATTAAGACTGAAAGTGTAAGAGACTCATCTAAAGTTACCTATGAATATCCTGTCTGAGGAGGAATTTGAGCTTGGGCTCTGTTATGGCCTACTAGATACATAAACCCTAATGTCACGATTTTGGATATGATTTAATCTGTATCCTGCCTTTCCTCACCATATTAATTTTCACCTTTATTATTTTTATAAATAACTCAAGACAGGTAACATACCTAATACTTCTTTATCTTCCTATTTTCTTCCAACAACAACTTGTCAGTTGACTGAAAGCGACTGGCCCAAAGTCACCCATCTGGCCTTCATGCCTAAGGTAGTAGTAGAATTCATAGTTTCTAGACCAAAGTGGCTCTCTACATCATATCTCATCTCTATAGCCTACCTGTTTTTCCTCCTACAACAAACTTGTGAAGTAGCAGGGATTGGGAGGCATTTACAAACCAAAATCAACTACACCGCTTTCCTGGCTTAGGCTGGATTGAATCTGCCTCTCTCCAGTTCAATGTCTGAGCCTAAGGAGTGAATCAAAAACTTGGTTTCTGTAAAATAGGCCGACTTAAATGTTAGCTAAGGAAGCTTATCCTTTATGATGAAGAGAAGTTAAGTTGCCAGGATTTTTGCATTGTAAATGGGCAAATATCTAAACTAACTCTGAGATTTTTACCACAAAAGAATTTTGAATAACTTCTGAAATAGGACAAAACCCCCATAAAATAATAGTTTGGGGAATCATGCAGATGTGAGGATCAGAGTTGTTAATATGGGTTTTCATTATATATGAGAACTGAACCATTGCTTTACCAGAGCTTTTCTCAAATTAGTGCTATCTCGATATACTGGACTACAATGCCTACCCATTCTGTTGTTTTTCCTACTGGCCATGAACAATGGGAATTATCGGCCAAGACATATGAAGATTACCAGGCTCAGGAAGCTTGAATTCTCTAAATCAATTTGGAAGATCTAGCACCTGTGGTTCCCCTGCCAGGGTGTCTTTTGTTAGATTCACAAATTGTAGTAAGCCAAGGTTTGTTTAACAAATGAATTAATTGGGTTTGCCCAGTATACTTAACCAATTAAGATCTAATATGTTATATATTATCTTTGGTATCTGTGGAGAGTCTGGTAGCATTGACTACTTGGAGTGCCTTCTGTTGGTTTTAGCTAATATGCCCAGCTGCATATCTACATAGAAAGGAACATTTTGCCATAGTCATTTGTGGTCCTGGGTTCTGTCTGGAGAAGACAGTTGTAATTCTCTGTATGTGGTTTAACAGAGAGACTACCTGCATCTGTAAAAAACTCACCTGAGCCTTAAAGTAGGCCTTAAGAACTAGTCACATGGTTATTAGATGGCAAGCATGAGAGATAGGATTGTAGTATATTGTGAAAATAGTTGTTCAATGGTGTCACCCTTGGGAATGCCTGAAGAAGGATTACATTTATTACAACCTCAGTATTCTAAGGTGTTAAGCTGGTGGTAAATGATAGTGCTAATTTTAGTATACAATTGTTAACCACTGCTGTTTTATTTATTTGTTGTTGTTGTTAGTTGCGAAGTCGTGTCCGACCCATCGCGACCCTATGGACAATGTTCCTCCAGGCTTTCCTGTCCTCTGCCATCTTCTGGGCTCCATTTAAGCTCACGCCTACTGCTTCAGTGACTCCATCCAGCCACCTCATTCTCTGTCGTCCCCTTCTTCTCTTGCCCTCAATCTTTCCCAGCATTAGGCTCTTCTCCAGTGAGTCCTTCCTCCTCATTAGGTGGCCAAAGTATTTGAGTTTTAGCTTCAGGATCTGGCCTTCTAAAGAGCAGTCAGGGTTGATCTCCTCTAGGACTGACCGGTTTGATCGCCTTGCAGTCCAAGGAACTCGCAGGAGTCTTCTCCAGCACCATAGTTCAAAGGCTTCAATTCTTTGGCGCTCAGCCTTTCTTATGGTCCAACTTTCACTGCCATACATTGCAACTGGGAAGACCATAGCCTTGACTATACGCACTTTTGTTGACAGGGTGATGTCTCTGCTTTTTAGTGTGCTGTCTAGATTTGCCATGGCTTTCCTCCCCAGGAGCAAGCGTCTTTTAATTTCTTGGCTGCAGTCCCCATCTGCAGTGATCTTGGAGCCCAGGAAAATAAAATCTGTCACTACTTCCATTTCTTCCCCATCTATTTGCCAGGAATTGAGAGGGCCGGATGCCATGATCTTGGTTTTCTTAATGTTTAGTTTCAACCCAACTTTTGCACTCTCCTTCTTCACTCGCAACAAGAGACTCTTCAGTTCCTCTTCACTTTCTGCCATTAGAGTGGTATCATCTGCGTATCTTAGGTTGTTGATATTTCTTCCAGCAATCTTAATTCCAACTTTTGATTCATCTAGCCCTGCCTTTCTCATGATGTGCTCTGCATATAAGTTAAATAGGCAAGGCGACAGTATACAGCCTTGCCGGACTCCTTTCCCAATTTGGAACCAATCAGTGGTTCCGTGTCCAGTTCTCACTGTTGCTTCTTGGCCCGCATATAGGTTTCTCAAGAGACAAATAAGATGTTCTGGTACTCCCATCTCTTTAAGAACTTGCCACAGTTTGTTATGATCCACACAATCAAAGGCTTTAGCATAGTCAATGAAGCAGAAGTAGATGTTTTTCTGGAACTCTCTAGCTTTCTCCATGATCCAGCGTATGTTGGCAATTTGATCTCTAGTTCCTCTGCCTCTTCGAAATCCTGCCTGTACTTCTGGTAGTTCTCGATCCACATACTGCTGGAGTCTAGCTTGTAGGATTTTAAGCATAACTTTACTAGCATGAGAAATGAGTGCAATGGTGCGATAGTTTGAACATTCTTTGGCACTGCCTTTCTTTGGAATTGGAATGTAAACTGATCTTTTCCAATCCTGTGGCCACTGTTGAGTTTTCCAAATTTGCTGGCAAATTGAGTGTAGCACTTTTACTGCATCGTCTTTTAAGATTTTGAATAGCTCAGCTGGAATACTGTCACCTCCACTAGCTTTGTTGTTGCTCAGCTTTTCTAAGGCCCACTTCACTTCACATTCTAGGATGTCTGGCTCGAGGTCAGTGACCACCTCATTGTGATTATCAGGGACGTTAAGCTCATTCTTGTATAGTTCTTCTGTGTAATTTTGCCATCTCTTCTTAATCTCTTCTGCCTCTGTTAGGTCCCTGCCATTTTGGTCCTTTATCATGCCCATTTTTGCATTGAACGTTCCCTTCATCTCTCCAATTTTCTTGAAAAGATCTCTGGTCCTCCCTATTCTATTGTTTTCTTCTATTTCTTTGCACTGTTCATTTAAGAAGGCATTCTTATCTCTTCTAGCTATTCTCTGGAATTCTGCATTCAATTGGGCGTATCTTTCTTTTTCTCCCTTGCCTTTTGCTTCCCTCCTTTCCTCAGCTATTTGCAAAGCTTCCTCAGACAGCCATTTTGCTTTCTTGCATTTCTTTTTCTTTGGGATGGTTTTGGTTGCTACCTCTTGTACAATGTTGCGAACCTCTGTCCATAGTTCTTCAGGCACCCTGTCTATCAGATCTAATTCCTTAAATCTATTTGTCACCTCTACTGTATATTCAACGGGGATATGATTTAATTCATACCTGACTGGCCTGGTGCTTTTCCCTACTTTCTTCAGTTTAAGCCTAAACTTTGCAACAAGAAGCTCATGGTCTGAGCCACAGTCAGCTCCTGGTCTTGTTTTTACTGACTGTATAGAGCTTCTCCATCTTTGGCTGCAGAGCATATAGTCAATCTGATTTCTGTGTTGACCGTCTGGTGATGTCCATGTGTAGAGCCGTCTCTTGGGTTGTTGGAAAAGAGTGTTTGCTATGACCATCGTATTCTCTTGACAAAATTCTATCAGCCTGTGCCCTGCTTCATTTTGTACTCCAAGGCCAAACTTGCCTGTTATTCCGGTTATCTTTTGGCTTCCTACTTTAGCATTCCAATCCCCCATGATGATAAGGACATCATTTTTTGGTGTTAGTTCTATAAGGTGCTGTAGGGCTTCATAGAACCGGTCAATTTCATCCTCTTCAGCACCGGTGGTTGGGGCATAGACTTGGACTACTGTGATATTGAATGGTTTGCCTTGGATTCGAACTGAGATCATTCTGTCATTTTGAGGATTGTATCCCAGTATTGCTTTTCCTACTCTTTTATTGACTATGAAGGCTACTCCATTTCTTCTGAGGGATTCTTGCCCGCAGTAGTATACCTGATGGTCATCTGAATTAAATTCACCCATTCCTGTCCATTTTAGTTCACTGATACCTAAGATGTCAATGTTCAGTCTTGTCATCTCTTGTTTGACCACGTCCAGCTTGCCTTGATTCATGGATCTTACATTCCAGGTTCCTATGGAGAAAAAATCTTTACAGCATCGGACTTTCCTTTCACCACCAGACATATCCACAGCTGAGCGTCCTTTCGGCTTTGGCCCAGTCGCTTCATTCTTTCTGGCGCTACTAGTACTAGCCCTCTGCTCTTCCCCAGTAGCATATTGGACGCCTTCCGACCTGAGGGGCTCATCTTCCAGCGTCATATCGTTTTGCCTTTTGGTACTGTCCATAGGGTTTTCATGGCAAAGATACTGGAGTGGGTTGCCATTTCCTTCTCCAGTGGATCACGTTTTGTCAGAACTCTCTGCTATGACCTGTCCGTCTTGGGTGGCCCTGCACGGCATAGCTCATAGCTTCATTGAATTACGCAAGCCCCTTCGCCACGACAAGGCAGTAATCCATGAAGGGGTGTTTTATTTATAGCAAATCTCAATTGGCTAACCCTTAGAAGACCTCAGAAGCAACAACAAAATCTGAATTTAGACCACTTTTTCAAACAGTGGACTTGGCAAATCAATCTGAACAGAATACATATATTTTATGTTTATTACGTAAATGTGGATGTAGCAAACACCTGGTAGTAATTCCTCTCAATTGTTCTGTAAAACATAGATTTTACCGTACTTTGTATTTTATACTTTGGAGAATAATTGTCAGTCCTACATACCAAATTGTAGTTTTCCCATGGAACCTTGTATAAAACAATGTCATTATCATTATTGTTAGTGATGGCTTGTCTGGATAAAACTAAGAATGCTACAGATCACCTAATATTATGAACCGGTCTTTTGCCCAACAGGATGTCTTTCTAATGATCCGACGTCACAAGACAACTATCTTCACAGACGCCAAGGAGTCCAGTACAGTGTATGAGCTGAAAAGAATTGTGGAGGGGATTCTTAAGAGGCCTCCAGAAGAACAGAGATTATACAAGGTATGAAGAGTTTATTATAGAAAGTACTGTACTTTGGGACTCTTCTAATAAATTACAGCATTACACCAGGGCCTGCTGTTTACTAGGTTGGTATACAAGTACTCTCTTTGACCATTTATTACATCCATTTTTTTTAGTCTAACTAAACTGCTGCTCTTAGGAGAAACTCTCATCTGAGATCTTACCCTGTTAACTTTCCAGAGGTCTATGAACACCTGGCTCTTCCCCTAAGCATTGGGTTAGAATAACAGTTGAGCTGTAAGGATGATAGGTTGGTACGTGGGGGAAGAATATTTTTGTTTTTAACTTTTTTTTAATGGATTGTTATGAGGTGCCTAACATCATCATATGAAACAAGTGACCATATATGTCCTGTAAATACTTAAGTCTGCAGCACCCAGAAATCCCAATTACTCTTAATTGCATTTTTAGCCTATAGAATTTCCAGGAGATCTGCCTTTTTTTCCACTGCTTGGTCTGAACCAGATTAGAAGGAACAAATCAGTCATTAGCTGATTCTGATGGTCTTTTGGAATCCCCACTATTCAGGGGAAGAAGATACCTCTTAGGCTTCTGGATTTTTCTGGTCCTTATCTCTGTACTGAGTAGTTTGGGAAGCACATCTAGGGCCTTGACGTGCAGCTGTATGCAGTATATCTTTGTTTTAGTGTTGGAAGTAGCCCTCTCTAATTTTCTGATCTTCATATGCTGCTTAAAAATCCTATACAGTAGACACCTGAGTACAGTATCTCTTCTGTGGAATAAATTCATAACCAGCCATCAAACAATATCCGTGTAAAACCTCAAGCAATTAACAATCCACAGAGTTGTGTCAGGTATACCAATGCAATTGGTTCATCACACACCTAGTCCTTTGTCCCATCTAAGAAACTGTTTTTCAGCATGCCCTGGAAAATTAGGGATTAAAGAATCCTTAGAATTGGAGCCCTAACCTCATACTTCATTTTGTTAATAAGATCAGAAATAGAATCAAAAAGGGAGATAGCAAATGGTTTCCAGTGTATACTGGCTTGTAAGTAGAACAGTTTTAGTGTGGGGGGGGGTTAATACAGACTCCTTACTACAGATATTCCTCAACTTGCAACCACAATTGAGCCCAAAATTTCTGTTGTTGAGTGAGTTTTGACCCCATTTTACAACCTTTCTTGCCACAATTGTTAAGTGAATCCCTGCAGTTGATATAGTTAGTAACCCAGTTGTTAAGTGAATCTGGCTTCCCCATTGACTTTGTCAAAAGGTTGCAAAAGGTGATCACATGATCTTGGGACATAGCAATGGTCATAAGTTTGAACAAGTTGCCAAGCATCTGAATTTTGATCACTTAATCATAGGGATGCTATAGCAGTGGTAACTGAAAAATGGTGATAAGTCACTTTTTCCAGTGCTGCTGTAACTTTGAATGGTCACTAAATGACCTGTTATAAGTCGAGAATTACCTGTATTCTATCCTTTACCCTCAACTCTATGGCAGTTTGATATGCATAGGACAGTTAAACCATATCCTAAAGAACCTGCAGTCTAGTTGCCTAATTTCCTGGTTTTAATTACTCTTCTAAGTAGTAGTAGTTCCTGATTACCTGATTTTTTTTTAAAAGAGACTTCTCTTGCATTCTGGTGCAAATTACTCCATTTTTCAGGATGATCAGCTGCTGGATGATAGCAAAACTCTTGGAGACTGCGGCTTCACTAGTCAGACAGCACGGCCACAGGCCCCAGCAACAGTCGGCTTGGCCTTCAGAGCCAGTGGTGAGTGAAGTTGTTGCGTGCTTCTTGAAACCAAAGAAACACAACATTGTCATTGAAGATTCAGAGCCTAAGATAATGAAGTGGTTTATACCGATAACCTAAGGGAGTTGACCAAATTTGAACAATATTCTGTGCCTGGGATGCACAAAGATTCACTTGCAATGGCATAATGCCACACACAAGCCATGTAGAGCTTTTAGCACCTGCCATCTTAGAGCCAAATCTGGTCCAGGAGTTCCCAATCATTGGCTAACTAATCATGCTGAAAATTGGCAACATCGATGTCTACCATTTTGCACTGAGGCAAGAAATATGCACAAACTATAGTAGAAGCCTTGAAACAGGCTTAAGGTAGTTTTTAAAATACAGCTAGTCCTCAATTTATGACCACAGGTGGGGCAGGGATTTCTGTCACTAAGTAATACGGTCATTAATTGAGTCATACCTGAATGTATGACCTTTTTTGCCGTAACCATTAAGTGAATTGTTGATAAGTGAATCCAGTTTCCCCCAAGAACTTTGCCTATCAGAAACCCCCTACAAAGGTTGCAAAGGGCGATCACGTGACCCCAGGATGCTGCAACCATCATAAATTCATGCTGGTTGCCAAGTGCCCAGATTTTGATCATGTGACTTCATGGATGCTACAATGGTTTTAAGTGTGAAGACCGAGCCTAAATCACTTTTTGCAGTGCTGTTGTAACTTCAAACAGTTGTTAAACGAATAGTTGGAAGTTGACGACTACCTATAAAATCTTGAACTTTTCAGAAAGGGGGGGGAGAACGATCATCCCTGCCATTTTTACATAATTGCTTCATTAGCTGCACTCCTTTTACTCCTCACATAAAAAAATACAGCTCCCAGTGGTCTAATCCTGTTCCAGAGACTTAAATTCTCAAAAACAGACTAGACAACCCAGAATCCCTTAAGCACGAGAGTGAGATGTCATCAAAGCAACAAGCTGATGAATTTTAACGTGTCTCTCACTGGACTGTAAGCTGCTCAGCTACAATAATGTGAATTATTGTAAAATGCCCTGTGCGAGGTTGCTTTTATAAAACATTTGGAATCTTCAGGTGGTCCAGAATCCAGCTGCTAACTGTAGTCACGATTGATGATAGAAAGATTTTATTAAAACACCACCTCTGTGTGTGTCTTCCTCCCCCCTCCACAAATCAATTGGAAGAGTTGGTTGTAACCTATAAAGCCATATTAAGTCATGATGGCCCCCATATTGTTAACCATGTGGGTATCCCTTTCGGGAAAATCAATTTTATTTTGACAGGCCTTTAGTGAATAAATAGAATAATGTTTTGAACTCAAAATCATTGTTAAAGAGATGGAAATCAATTGTTTGGGTCACTTTGAAAATGTATTTATTTATTTATATCCTGCCTTTATTATTTTTACAAATAACTCAAAGCAGCGAATATATCCCCTTAACTCTGTTGCCTCTTAACTCTATTTCAAGTTTATATTACTATTTTGAGCTCAAAATTGGTTATTGGGAATACAGAACACTGCTGAATGGCTGGAACATTTCAAGCTGTTGAGCTTGAAAATGGGTTCTTTCAAACTTGAAGTGTTTGAAATGCAACATATTTTGCATACCCTTACAAAGCACTATTAAAAGTAGAGCAGTATAAATACCCATTGAATTCATCCGCTTAATACTTAACACACCAAAGTCCTACCTACCTCATTTATTTCTATTCATAATTTTAGCTGCCTGGACTGTCGATTTTGGCAGAAAGATGGGCATAAATATAGCGATTAAATAAATTTTATCTCAGATGGGAAACAAGCCACTGGTTTTTAAAAGAAATCATGTAGTTATAGAGAACAAAAGCAAATAGGGTTGCCTCAGGGATAACAACTGTTTTTCCCCTAGGTTTGCAGGCAACCAAAAGAAAGGATATTAATAATATTACTTACATCCACGTATCATTGAATCCTAGGATTGATAATGACCTTGGAGGTCTTCTAGTCCTACCTACTACCCAAGGGAGGAACCTCAAACAATCTTGGACAAATGGTTGCTCAGTCTTTTCTTAAAAACCTCCAATGATGGAGCACTCACAACTCCAGAAAGCAAACTAGGCCACTGTTTAATCGTTCTCATTGCCAGGAAATTCCTGCTCATTTGCAGGTTGGATCACTGCTTCTACCCTCAAGTGCTGCGGAGAAAGCACCTCTTCCCTGTGGCAACCCTTCAAATATTAGGATGCTTCTTTGTGTTAAGCTTAATAACAGCTAGTTCCTTCAGCCATTTTTCATAGAATTTAGCCTCCAGACCCGTAATCACCTTTGTTGCTCTTCTCTGCACACTTTCTAGGGCCCCAGCGTCTTTTTTACATTATGGTGACCAGAACTGGATGCAGTATTCCGAATGTGGCTTCATCAGTGTGAATGGTGTAGAACAGGGGTAGGCAACCTCGGCTCTTTTATGACTCATGGACTTCAACTCCCAGTATTCCTGAGTCAGCATAGCTGACTCAGGAATTCTGGGAGTTGAAGTCCATGAGTCATAAAAGAGCCGAGGTTGCCTACCCCTGGTGTAGAAATAAAATGGTTATATGCTGCTTCTGAAGCCGGTTACTTTTGTTGCACCAGTCCACCAGAGCCTTCGCCTCTTCGCCTCTTCATTGTCATCCCAGATAAGACCTACCACCTACCAAAAAAAGGAAAGAAGGCGAGGTTGTCAGAATACAAGCTAACTTGAGGGCTAATCCACATGGAGCCCCATTTCCATCTGTCCTGTTTGCCATCGTTCACTCCCTAGAGACTAAAATGGACAATGTGAAATTTGAGTGGGCCACGAACAAGGAGTATATATTGGAGGTGGTGACCCTTTGAGAGCTGTAGGCAATGAAATTTCATTTTGATGTATGCCGATTGGTGTACATTCAAAGTGACAATAAAGGTATCATCATCATCTCCATACAGTGAGGGGGGAAAATTATTTGATCCCCTGCTGCTTTTGTACGTTTGCCCACTGGGGGGAAAAATGATCAGTCTATAATTTTTTTAATGGTGGGTTTATTTTAACAGTGGGAGACGGAATAACAGAAAAAAAATCAGAAAAACGCATTTCAAAAAAGTTATAAATTGATTTGCATTTTAATGAGTGAACTAAGTGTTTGATCCCCTATCAGCAAGATTTTTGGCTCCCAGGTGTCTTTTATATAGGTAATGAGCTGAGATTAGGAACATTCTCTTAAAAGGAGTGCTCCTAATCTCAGCTTGTTACCTGTGCACAGAAGGAAACAATCAGATTCCAAACTCTCCACCATGGCCAAGACCAAAGAGTTGTCCAAGGATGTCAGGGACAAGATTGCAGACCTACACAAGGCTGGAATGGGCTACAAGACGATCGCCAAGCAGCTTGGTGAGAAGGTGACAATGGTTGGTGCAATTATTCGCAAATGGAAGAAACACAAAATAACTGTCAATCTCCCTCGGTCTGGGGCTCCATGCAAGATCTCACCTCGTGGACTTTCAGTGATCATGAGAATGGTGAGGAATCAGCCTAGAACTACACGGGAGGATCTTGTCAATGATCTCAAGGCAGCTGGGACCATAGTCACCAAGAAAACAATTGGTAACACACTACGCCATGAAGGACTGAAATCCTGCAGTGCTCGCAAGGTCCCCCTGCTCAAGAAAGCACAAGTACAGGCCTGTCTGAAGTTTGTCAATGGAACATCTGAATGATTCAGAGAACTGGGTGAAAGTGTTGTGGTCAGATGACACCAAAATCAAGCTCTTTGGCATCAACTCAACTCGCCATGTTTGGAAGAGCAGGAATGCTGGCTCTGACCCCAAGAACACCATCCTCACCATCAAACGTGGAGATGGAAACATTATGCTTTGGGGGTGTTTTTCTGCTAAGGGGACAGGACAACTTCACATCAAAGGGACGATGGACGGGGCCATGTACCATCAAATCTTGGGTGAGAATCTCCTTCCCTCAGCCAGGGCACTGAAAATGGGTCGTGGATGGGTATTGCAGCATGACAGTGACCCAAAACACACGGCCAAGGCAACAAAGGAGTGGCTCAAGAAGAAGCACATTAAGTCCTGGAGTGGCCTAGCCAGTCTCCAAACCTTAATCCCATAGAAAATCTGTGGAGGGAGCTGAAAGTTTGAACTGCCAAATGTCATCCTCGAAACCTTAATGACTTTGAGAGAATCTGCAAAGAGGAGTGGGACAAAATCCCTCCTGAGCTGCGTGCAAACCTGGTGGCCAACTACAAGAAATGTCTGACCTCTCTGATTGCCAACAAGGATTTTGCCACTAAGTCATGTTTTTGCGAAGTGGTCAAATACTTATTTCACTCATTAAAACGCAAATCAATTTATAACTTTTTTGAAATGCATTTTTCTGGATTTTTTTTCACTGTTATTCTGCCTCTCGCTGTTAAACTTACCGTTAAAATTATAGAGCGATCGTTTCTTTGTCAGTGGGCAAACGTACAAAATCAGCAGGGAGGGAATCAGATAATTTTTTTCCCCTCACTGTAGGTGTGAGCTGTTTATGTGCTCAACTAGTTTGCCATTGCTTTCTCATGATCCTCCTATTTGATTTGGGATTTATAGTAGCCAGTGACGTAGCATAAAACAGTACCATTCCAAAATGATGGTTTCATGCATACCTTTCTCCCTCTTCAGAAGATGCCTTTGAGAACCTCCGCATCGATTCCTTTTCCAGCCCCCCAGAGCTCCCAGACGTGATGAAGCCCCAGGACTCTGGTAGCAGTGCTAATGAGCAAGCAGTGCAGTGAAAGATCGAGGCTACTGGAGTTAGCTGCACAACCCATGATATCCTTGAGCCCTCTTCCCCCAGCCTCATCTGACACGGAGAAAGATATGGCGTCATCCCTTGTCTCTGATCCTGGTTTCGCGTTTAGCCCTCTTCCTCTAAGCAAGACTACATGTCGCCCTTCTAAGCCCATCCTCACTCATCTGACAGAGCTGTTTTCACTTTGGTTTTGAAAATAATAAAAGGTCAGCTGTTTTTTTCCCCCTTCTTGTCTTGCGTTGTATGCCTGTGCAGTGAAATGGAAAGATGGCCCTGGGACAAAGAGGAGGCGATATCATGACAATTATTCCATAAACTTTTCTGCAACGATTATCCTGCTCATGTCTTTATGTCAAACTGTCTTTCCTGCTGTCTTAAACAAAAAGACAGCTAACCTGTAGTTAAATACGCTATCGACACCTTCTAAGGCAGGGGTGTCAAACTGCCGGCCTACGGGCCAGACATGTCACCAGGAAACCGCGCCCACCCCGTTGCCGGCAATGGAGAAAAAGCTCCAATACGTTGCATGACGTCACAAGTTTGACATGTCTATTCTAAAGCAACCCCAAAGGTGCTTTTTTTTTCATTCAAGAGGCCACTGGACTTTCTTTGTTTTTTCTTGAAAATGTTTCGCTTCTCATCGAAGAAGTGAAAAAGCATCTTCAAGAAAAAACAACGTCCAGTTGCCTCTTGAAAGAAAAGGGGGAAGAAGCACCTTTGGGACAACCATGACCTGGATGACTGAGAATCAGTCTTCTAAGGCAGCTTTTATCAACCTGTAACTTTCCGTTGCGTTGGGATTCCCTCATCTAATTTTTGTAGTCATATGAAGGGGGAAAAATCACTAGGAAATGTGAATTTCTTATTGCTTGTCAGGATTAAGACAGACTCCTCATATCTTAGGTAACATTAGGCTCCTTGGAAACTGCTGTATGTAATCACATGTCACTGCAACACTTGTGCAGTTAATGCTCTACTTCATGATAGGCAACCTGGTGCCCTCTACGTGTCTTGGACTGCAAGTCTCTCAATCGCTTGCCATTAGATGTGCTGGCTGAACCTGATGGAGTTGACATTAAAATACTTAAGAGGGCATTCAATAGCCTACCCAAGCCTACTTTTTCACTGTAGTGTTGCTCACTTGCTCTCCTGACTTTTATTTTTTTGCAGAATGCGGCCGCGCGAGTTGTGATGGGGGTTCCCCAATACTCCCATGTAACACCTCTACTCCGCGAGCTGCATTGGCTTCCGGTTGCCCTCTGGGTGAGATTCAAGGTGCTGGTGATGACCTATAAAGCCCTGAATGGCTTGGGTCAGGGATATCTGAGGGAACACCTGCTGCCGGCATCAAGTTCCCTTCGTCCTGTGCGCTCCCACAGGGTGGGCCTTCTCAGGGTGCCAGCGGTAAAAGATTGCCGGCGGATAACACCCAGGGGGAGGGCCTTCTCTGTGGGTGCACCTGCCCTCTGGAACCAGCTGCCCGTGGAGCTTAGGACTGCCCCCGACCTTCGTTCATTTCGCCAGGACCTGAAGACCTGGCTCTTTGAGCTTTCCGGCCCAGGCTGAGAGTTTTAATTGGGGGTTTTATATTTCTTCAGGGATTTAATTTAATCTTTTAAAATTGTTTTTAATTTTTGTATCGTTTTAAGTACCCTGTAAACCGCCCTGAGTCCTACAGGAAAGGACGGTACATAAATTCAAATTCAATAATTGTCGGATCTAGACAGCAAGTTGGATCTAGTCTGCAAGTTGAGAGTTTAGTCTGTGACCCCAAAGCTGATGACTAACCAAAAGGTGGCAACAGCAGTAATTTCCTGTAGTGTCACTTTCTAGATGCAAGGTAGGAGCTAGTTATTTCTTCTAGTGGATCTAAAGTGAAAGCAATAACCATTTTTATGGCCATATCTCTGTCATTCTTAACTTTAGAAACCATCACCTGAAATTGCTTGGAGAAATCCAGGTTTCCTTTGACTGTGATGTCTAGGTTCCTAAAAAAAAAAAAAGACAGCCAAACAAGGCCAGTGTGAAATAATTTTAGAGACTGATTAGCTTTTGAATAAAAGTACCCGTATCCACGAGACAATGCAAAATAAATAGATTTCAGATTTGACACAGGAAAGAAATTGTGTTGTTTAAAATAACAACGTACCATTAGCAGTCCTGCGTCACTGAAAAAAGCAGTGCCAAAAATGGAAAGGGTGGGTGAAGACACAATGGGCTGGTTTATGCTCTCCTTAAGTTTCAGGCATCCTCCATTTAATTTTCCTAAGCAAAAGGGCAGAATATATAAATGCAAGCAGGTGGCCACAAGGGGGCACTAAATGTTTTTTTAAAAGAGCCTAAACCAGGTACTGTATAGTTGGCAAAGGTCTAGCTTACTCAGTGATCTTATGCTACACCTCTGATCAAGCAAGCAACTCAGCCCATTCCACAGCTTTGTTAAAGATTAAATAGGATAATTTCAGGTATGCTGTTTATCACATTTAAATTAAGGGCTAAGGACCAATGGGAAAAGATGAAATGTAATCTGGAATATGGAGGTTCAAACGTACCTTACCTTTTTTAATGCTACCTAACTCTGTAAAGTGCTCGTGTTTCCTTTCAAAAATGGGGAATACTAAAAGCATAGCTCAGGAAAAGTCGTGCTTTATAAATCTACCACCTTTAGGGCACCATATGAGTTGAGAGGATTTGGGTTTTTTTAAAAAACTGACTACCATTTTTACAAAGAGATCAAAGTAGCGCATACATTTCCTCTCCCTTCATAAAATCTTTACAGTGGCCATTTTAATTAAAAACTACACTGAAAGCTATTTGCATCATCACTGTGACTGCCAGGCCGTAGTGCTTGAACTCAGTATTACTAATAAATCAATTTTCCAAACTGATACTCATCATGTGTGTTGGACTACTATTCCTGAATCTCTTGACCTACCTAACAAGTAGTCCAATATCAGTGTAGGAACCAGCATGGTGAACATTGCAGCAACTGAACTGCTGTCTGCTGGCAACAATCTCTTGAAACACAAAGACAATCTTGATATTTTGTGAGAATTATAATGGGGTTACAGTTTATCCATTGACCTGCTTACCAGACTTATCTCTCTTTACAGGTATTCAGCATATAAAAGTGATGAGAACTATAAAAGTGAAAGAGGACTGAACTTCCTTAAATATGTTTTACTTTCTCTTCTGGAGATGTCTACCTATACCTACCTATACCTATAAAGGCCATTTTTCATATAGTTACCTATAGCGCAATATTATTTTTATAATGCTGACTCCTGGTATCCAACATTTTCTATATTGGAGCAGCACACTGTCCAATGGAAGGCCATGTGAATTTGCTTCCGGGATGGTCCACTTTGATAGAGAACAGTTTGCTTTCAAATCACATCCCCTAGAATGGGAAGCCATAATCTGATTGGACAGCTACAATTTATTGCCACGAGTTATGTCTATGTAATGAGACCTATGCTTAAGGATCTCAGCTATGTTGCCATAGTTTGTATATATTTTTCTCCAAATAATAATTGAAATTGTTATGTAATTATTTCTTAGGACTTAGTTCACACATTACATTAAACAATGGTTTACTAAATGTCTATGGAGATTCTCAGTCATCCAGGTCATGGTTGTCCGAAAGGTGCTTTTTCAAGAGGCAACTGGACTTCCTTGTTTTTCTTCGAAGACTTTTCGCTTCTCAGCTGAAGAAGCTTCTTGGATGAGAAGCGAAACGTCTTCAAGGAAAAACAAGGAAGGTCAGTGGCCTCATGAAAAAGCATCTTTGGGACATGGTTTACTAAGTACGCCACAACTTGCCTAGTACAAAACCCAGCTATTACTTCAAAGCCAACAAACCCATGGCTTAAGCATGTTGCATGAACTCAGCCTATGCCTACTTCCTTAGATGAAAACTTTTATTTTGTCACATTTAGTCTAGAATTGAGTCAGGCAGCTGTTTTATGTAGATTATTCTCTGCAGAATTGTATTTGGAAAGTGATTTTGTTCTCAGTTCAGGCTGCAACTGTTTTTTGATAGACCATCTTACTTATTTAATGGTGAAGATCCATTGCGAAGGTTATGATAATCTGAAGTCTGAGCCATATAAAAAGGGGCTTTTATTTATTTATTTAAAACACTTATACAGCCACTTGTCATATTCCAAACTCTGGGCAGCTCCCAAAATAATGAAGTTACATCCTCTGCCATGTGCGACTTGCATCTGCCATTCCCCCACAACCTTGACTAGAATTGTCCATTCATGGTATTTTTGTGCAAATTACCATATAGTGTACGGAAAAATAAGACGTGTTTTGCCAACCAGCACTCAAACTCTAGAACAGCCAACGCTGCATTGTAGACGGGCTTGTCTAGCGAGGTATTATATGGTCAAAAAAAACTAGAATCTGTAAACAGTTGAAGTTGTATTTGTTTCATACAGTGTAATTCCATTTACCACTGAAGTGGGACAGGAAGGAAACAATGAGGACGAGCAAATAAGGAAACTCTACCTCAACTATAGAAGAGTGTTTCTGCATTTCAGCAGAAATTACTCATCTATTTACCTGTTCAGGTTTAGAAAGTGCTTATTACTGTACCAGCACGGTTTAAATACCATATTTTTTTCATAGATTCATAAATATAAATTTATGACATCCAGATGGACTGTGGGTGTTTGCTCAAAGGATCCCAGTACAAATGTCCATATACTCATAGGGCCTAACAAAGGGAGGTGAAAGGCAAATTGATACAGACTCATCTTTATGACACAAGTATTCACTCCGATTATCCTTTATCTTGACGGCTGTCCTTTCTCTTTTAATAAGGACAAGGTCTCACCTGACATTGGGACTTTATTCAGTGCAAAATGATAACAGAAGATGATGGCATCTAGCATCTGTGGTGTTAAAAGGAGAATGTGGGTAGATCCTTTATAAGTTCTTTTTAAGAACAGGATCACACAATGTTGTGTCTCCCTGCCCAAAAACTTTGACTTTTTTTTCTGTTCCAATTTCACCAGGCTAGGAATCCTCGAGTATGAACTGCCATTCTTACTGATGGAAGCTGTCAGTTACATTTTTAGGATGATAGAATAACACCACTCAACAATCAGTGCTATAACATTAACAGTTGGAAGGGACCTTGGAGGTCATCTAGTCCAACCCCCTGCTCATGCAGGAGAGCAATTCTATTTTTGATAAATGGCTGTCCAGTCTCCTCTTAAAAGCCTCCAGTGATGGGGCACCCACAGCTTCTGAAACTGCTCTGGCTGGTTGATTGCTCTATTAGGAATTTTCTCCTTAGCTCTAGGTTGCTTCTCCCCTTGATAAGTTTCCATCCTTTCTTGCTTGTCTTGCCTTCAGGTGCTTTGGTAAATAAGTTGGCCCCCTGTTCCTTGTGGCAGCCCTTCAAGTATTGGAAGACTGCTATCTTGTCACCCCTGGTCCTTCTTTTCACTAGACTAAGTATACCCAGTTCCTACAATCATTATTTGTATGTTATAGCTATAGTACCATAGTCTAATCCGGGGGTGGGTGTCAAACTGTCAGCCCGCAGGCCGGATGCATCACGGAGAAACCGTGCCCACCCCATTGCCAGCAATGGCCAAAA
Organism: Vipera ursinii; assembly: GCF_947247035.1. Lineage (NCBI taxonomy): Eukaryota > Metazoa > Chordata > Lepidosauria > Squamata > Viperidae > Vipera > Vipera ursinii. The sequence continues at coordinate 20,105,374 of NC_139517.1, read as the reverse complement.
AAGTCACGATATATCACGACACGTCACGTGATGTTGTGATTTTGACACCCCTGGTCTACTCCATTCCACAGTGGAAACTTCTAAGCCAACTTCACTTCCAATGTGTCGAGAATAATCTATTAGGGAGATTAAAGTAAGGTAAAACTCAACTCCTGATGATTTCACAAATACATCTAGTTTTCTTAGCAACATTATAGAAGTGGTTTGTCACTACCTACCTTGAGATTTTTTTTTCTAGCTCTTCAGTCTCACCTACAGTCCTGTTATTTCCTGGTCATCTCTTATCGGGCCCAGCTCTGCTTAGCTTTTTGTTATCAGAAAAATACAGGTTTAAGATGTTTTTTCCTCAGCTGCTTTAGACAGCTGCCCTCAATCACTTGATGCAGGAACCATAGCTACAATGCTTCCATCTATCTCACATTCAAACCTAATTCATTGAACTCATCACAACCATCACTAGATCCAGATACAAATTCAACATTCATACAGCCTCACACAATTCGAATAGTGTGGAGAAGCAAAACAACAGGTCATCAGTAGTACTTAAAGTTCCGTCAATATTTTATTTATTTATTTATTTATTTATTTATTTATTTATTTATGGGATTTATATCCCGCCCTATCTCCCGAGGGACTCAGGGCGGCTAACAACAACAGAACTTAAAGGTCTCTGTACAGTAAATTAAAAATAAAAATTTGAAATAAATTAAAATAAATTAAAGAATAGAGTTAGAGTTGTAAACATAATTAAAATCCCTGTCAGTCTAGGTCAGCCAGGTGGAAAAGGAGTGTTTTGAGGCCGCAGCGAAAGGACTGGAGATCTTGGGCCATCCGAAGCTCAGGGGGGAGCTGGTTCAACAGGGCTGGCGCTCCCACAGAGAAGGCTCTTCCCCTGGGGGTCACAAGCCGACATTGTCTAGCCGACGGTACCCTGAGGAGGCCTTCTCTGTGTGAGCGTACTGGGCAATGGGAATTCGTTCCCGGTAGCAGATGGTCCTGCAAATATCCCGGGCCTAAGCCATGTAGAGCTTTAAAGGTAAGAACCAGCACCTTAAATCTCACCCGGAGGGCAACCGGTAGCCAATGCAGCTCACGTAGGAGGGGTGTAATATGGGAGTATCGGGGTGCTCCCATCACTACCCATGCAGCTGCACTCTGCACCAGTTGAAGCCTCCGGGTGGTCTTCAAGGGCAGCCCCATGTAGAGAGTATTACTGTCTATATGGGAGGTAACGAGTGCGTGGGTGACTGTACGTAGGGCATCTCGGTCCAGAAAGGGGCGCATCTGGTGTACCAGGCGAATCTGGGCAAATGCCCCCCTAGCCATGACTCCAATCTGATCTTCAAAACTGAGTCGTGAATCCAGGAGGACGCCCAGGTTGCGTGCTCTATCAACGGGAGGTAATATCTCTCCTCCTATAATCAAAGATGGAACCTCTTGGACTAAACGAGATGTCGGTATGTAAAGCCACTCAGTTTTGGCCAGGTTGAGTCGGAGCCTGTTCTTTCCCATCCAAATCTGTACCACTTCCAGGCAACGGGACATCACATCGAGGGCATCACTGGGTTGGTTTGGGGTGGAGATGAACAACTGGGTATCATCTGCATATTGGTGATGCCTCACCCCAAAACCACGAATGATCTCACCCAGTGGCTTCATATAGATGTTGAACAGGAGGGGCGAGAGCACCGATCCCTGAGGCACCCCACAACTAAGGGGCCTTGGGGTTGATCTCTGCCCCACTGCCAATACCGTCTGCGAACGGCCCGAGAGGTAGGATGACAACCATCATAGAACGATGCCTCCTACTCCCAACCCCTCAAAATGACGCAGCAAGATACCATGGTCGATGGTATCAAAAGCCGCTGAGAGATCTAATAAGACCAGGATAGAGGAGTAACCCCTATCTCGGGCCCGCCAGAGATCATTCACCAGCGCGACCAATGCCGTCTCCGTGCTATATCCGGGCCTAAAGCCCGATTGGTACGGGTCCAGATACTCAGTTTCCTCCAGGACCAAAGGGAGCTGCCGTGCCATCATGCTCTCAACGACTTTCGCAAGAAAGCGAAGGTTGGAGACAGGACGAAAGTTGTTTAAAATAGCTGGATCCAATGCAGGTTTCTTAAGGAGGGGCCTTACTACTGCCTCTTTCAAGGCGGCAGGGAAGTACCCTTCACTCAGTGAGGCATTGATAACTGCTAGGATCCAGCCTCGTGTAACCTCTCAAGACGCATACACCAGCCACGAGGGACACGGGTCCAATAAACACGTGGCGGCACTTAATTTCCCCATGATCTTGTCCACTTCATCCGGAGTCACAGGGTCGAACTCTTCCCAAATGTTCTCGGCCAAACTCATCATTTTCCTCTCGTCAGATACTGCCCAGTCAGAGTCCAGACCAGCCCGAATCTGAGCAATTTTGTCCACCAGATATTTACTAAATTCCTCAGCCCGCCCTCGTAAGGGGTCCTCTCCTGTCCCTTGATTTAAAAGGGAGCGGACCACTCTGAACAGGGCGTCCGGGCGGTTGTCTGCGAACGCAATGAGGGTGGTGAAGTAAGCGCGCTTTGCCACCTCCATTGCCACAAGATAAGATCTAGAAAAGGATCTTAACTGTGTTCGGTCAGACTCGGACCGACTGGTTCTCCAAATGTTCTCTAGGCTCCTTCTCCGGCGTTTCATCTCTCGCAGGTCCTTGGAGAACCAAGGAGCAAGTCGGGATCTGCGTCGGGTCAGAGGACGCAAAGGCACAACGCGGTCGAGAGCCTCCGAAGCAGCCTGTTGCCAGGCATTAACTAAGGACTCGACCGGGCTGTGGGAGAGGGAGGTAGGGATCAGTCCAAGTGCCATCTGGAACTTATCTGGGTCCATCAGGCGCCTGGGGCGGAACCATCTGGTCGGTTCCACCTCCTGACAGTGAGGGGTGACATGATGGAGGCCCAACCGCAGGAAATAATGGTCTGTCCATGAAAGGGGTTGAGATGTTGGAGTAACCCCACCCAGTCCATTAAGCCATTGCCCAGAGATAAAAATAAGATCAGGCGTGTTTCCCCCCTCGTGAGTCAGGTCCTGAATAATTTGGGTCAGGTCCATGGCCATCATGGAAGCCATGAACTCTCAGGCCACCTCCGATGTACTGCCCAGGGAAGGCAGATTAAAGTCTCCCAGAACCATCAGTCTGGGAAATTCAACCGCCAGTCCTGAGAGGGCGTCAAGTAGCCTGGGTAGAGCCGTTGCTACGTAGCTTGGAGAGAGGTATGCCAGCAGTAGGCCCAATTGACCATCAGGACCCCACCTTAAGAGGAGGGATTCACATCCGTCTATCTGGGGGGCAGTGGTCTCCCATGGACAGAGGGTCTCTTTGATAATGACTGCCACGCCACCTCCCCTACCCTGAGCCCGAGGTTGATGCAGCACACGGAAACATGGAGGGCATAAATCAATCAGAGGGACCCCTCCTTCTGGGCCCAACCAAGTTTCCGTGATGCATGCCAGGTCTGCGTCTTCCTCCTCGATCAAATCATGGATGAGGGGAGTTTTATTCGCAACAGACCTGGCATTGAAATAGATCAGTCTGAGCTCAGGTGTCTGCCCTCCCCCTTCCCCAGGACAGCAGGTGAGAGCCAGAGGGTCGGATCGTGCCACAGCTCGAAAATAGCGGGGGCGTGATCTCAAATTACGATATGGCCCTCTGCTCATCCATCTGCCGCCATTCGCAATCACTGTGGGGATCGGTATCCCTACCCCATCCCCCTGGGTCCCAAGATTCTCCCCAGCCCCCATATTGCCGCGGCCATCGGCCAACCTAGACTGAGAAAGGTCCGGTAGAATCTTCCTCTTATTCTGCCGGGCCTGACCCTCCCCCCTCCCTAACCCTTCAAAAAATTTTAAAAGAAAACCCAAAAGCCTCTTTTTAGCGCCATGCCACCTCTCGGGGTCCCAAGACCCGTCATTAAGGAAATGGCGGCGCAGGTTGGAAGGCCACATCTGAGAGAGGGAGGAAGCTCTCAGGGCAAGCAGCTCACTTCTGGTGTAAGCCATTAAAAGATAGAGATAAGAGCAAAGGACGAGTTGGCTGGAACTGCATATTAAATCCACAGAACTGAAATAGTGGTTCCTGAAAACATGGTCATCCTCTCACAGTGACCAGGATCTCAGGAAACCACTATCCAGCCCTGGGTAGGTCGCAGGAGGAGGGAAAGTCCGATGGCTGGTACAATAGTCTATTGGTGGTGAATTTCGCAGCTTCGGTGATGAACGGTGTTAATTCATCCACCTCCATGTCCTAGATATTATCACAACCAAGGGGCTGTAATATGTCTCCGGATAAAGAAAATGGAGGAGGGTTATCTCAGATTTTAAGTATGATCTTCGAGGAGATAACCACTATTCCGGGCGCCATCCGGCAGGTCCCACCTCCATTTTTAGCTTCAAGTGGTCCAGATGTTCCCACCCTCCAGATTAGTCCAGGAGGGTTCTAAATGGCGCTCAAACCATCGGACGGCGGCCTTCACCATCCCAAAAACCTCTGTCGGGGGGGAAGCTCGTTGATCTAACAGATGGGCAGATGAGGTCAGCAGCCACAAGTCCAGGAGCCTCGCCATCCGGACCGCCTTTCTAGGCTGCCCCAGGTCGTTACAGTTCCACCGCAGGTGGCTGCAGGACCGGACCTATACAAAAAGTACAGAAGATAAGATGGGCCACAATTGCCAAAGGGTGAATAAACATCGCCCAAAACTTTGCACAGATAAGAACAGTACCACTGTATCATTTTTGTCTCTTACCCACAGGGCCAGTCTATTAAGAGATCACAGTCAGCAATATTGAAGGCTCTTAACTGATCAAGGATATACAAGGTCATCTTCACCCTTTCTCTCTCCTGATAAGAGATCATTGATCAGGATAACCAAAGCAATGCCAGTGAGAAGACAAGCTGTGAAAAATTATTGTTCTAAACCAAACTTCCAGGTATTGAAAGCTTACAACTCCTATCACCCATGACAAGACACAATGCACTAATTGCAAATGATCACACTTCTATGAAACCAGTGCAAAAATCAAGGTGTTCTTCCAAGTTCTAGTTTTATGAATTGCTAACACTTCAGTTAAGATTCTGGATGAGACTGCTTCCAAGAACATGCCTTCAGTTTCTTGGGGCCAATTTCTCTCATAACGTGATCAGGACTCATGTCTTTTTTGGCAAACGACAGACCATCACTTTTCAGTTGATCAACAAATTGCTATGGTCATAAAATACCCATTCCAGTAGCAATTTTCTTGCGAGTAATTTTTGTGCATGTGCTGATAATCAGGCTATAGGCCTAGCAAGAGGGAGGAGGGCAATGGAAATATACAGCAGGAAACATGTCAGTAAGGTTTCAGAACAGGTCACTGAGCCTACAGTAGTCGCAGGTGACAATTCCCCTTCCCCCCCTCACCAAGCACACAAGCAAACGTCTTTCTGCTAGCAGAGACCGCAAGCCAACCACATCCTGTCTCATAAAATGGCGGCAAAAACCTTGCCTGGTTCTTCTCTGCAGTTTCTGCCCATATAAGGCAATCAGCGATGAGCGCTATAGCTCACCCCTCGTCCAATCGCGTGAAGCCTTAGGTGCAGCACCCCAAGCAGGAAGTCTCAGTCACACATACGCCAATCTGGGCAAGCAAGCGAAGAGAGGAGAGGAAGCATCTAGCAGGTTGCAATGAGGAACAGGGAGGGGATCTGGAAACCAGGACTTAAAAGCTTCACCACTGGGGAAAAAATAATGCATGGGTCTGGAGAGGGATAAATAGAGTCAGGACTTGAAAAGCAAGGTTCTCCGGGCAGAGAAATTGAGCAAGAAAGATAGGGATATACAGAAAAAGGAACTAGATGTTGGAGCTTACGTACAAGAGCCAGAAGGAGGAACAGAAGGACTGGATGGAAGTGAATGACACAAGATGTCTGTTGCCTTTGCACCGACCCATACTCATATCAAAACCTGACTCGCCTGCCTACCTTCTGTCCTTTATCATGTCAAAAACATTGGTTCCATCACACAAAGGAGGGTCTTTCCTGTTCCATATCTAGCATGAGGTTGTTTTTCACCCCCTCATTTAGTACATTTACATTTCATTTAGTACAACAGAAAACATTGTCTAAAGAGTCAAATTACCATAAGAAAGCAACAGTACAGCACTGGGCTTTTTTTTTGATAGTCCAGGTCATAACTAATTATTTGGGAATATCTTCAGTCCTTTTAGTGCAGCTATTTTTAATAGCCTCATTAGCTTCATAACTAAGCCCAACGTAGACAGAAACCGAAGCTGAAAGCTAAAGAAGTCACATTCTGCACTAAGCTTGAAATGGGATCTCTCTCTTTTTTTTAACCCATTTGTTTTCCCCACATAGGAAAGACAAGTAGATAAAACTCTTGGTACGAGGCCAACTACGTGCATGTTTGATCCTTGACTCTTCCTGGCTGACTAAGATAATTAGGAGAGGTTGGTGTTTTTATTTATTTATTTATTTTAATTCCATTTATATCCCGCCCTTCTCCGAAGACTCAGGGCGGCTTACAAGCTTAGCAGTAGCCTTCATTCTATGTATATGCCTGCTTATTAGGGCTTTCACACACACCCCAAGCGGCATTATTACAAAGTCAGCTTAATTGCCCCCAACAATCTGGGTCCTCATTTTACCTACCTCGGAAGGATGGAAGGCTGAGTCAACCTTGAGCCTGGTGGGATGTGAACCTGCACTAATTGCAGGCAGCTGGTGTTACTTAAGGAGGCATTAGCCCTCTGCTCCACCAAGGCTGATTGGTTGATCAAATACCCAGACTGGTCAATGCTTCACTGGGAGAAACTCTGCTATCCGGATTTGCCTCCAGAAATGTGGAACAACCTGACTCCAGAAGTTGTGAATTCTCCAACACTGGAAGTTTTTAAGAAGAGACTGGACGACCATTTGTCTGAAATGGTATAGGGGGTTGGACTAGATGACCTCCAAGGTCCTTTCCAACTCTGCTATTCTATTCCATTCCATTCCATTCTAAGGTGACTTTGGGAAACCTCAACTGAAGAGTCCACTCTGGGGTGCACCAAGTTGGATAATTTTGCTCCAAACTTTAATGTAATACTCCAGCATGAGGTGCTTAAAGGCCTTGTAGCATCTCAGTTCTAGTCATTCTTAGATGAAAAATATCATCTTGCTCTATTTTAATTGGAAAGCAGGCCTGGTTTAAATAGTAATATAACATTAGTTATCTTTATAGATTATCCACACCAGGTTTGTGGTGGGGGGAATATGTCTCTACTGGCCTTGGGCTTGGGAACTACCATTTTACATTAATGTTGAATGATTCGTGGATAGCCCTTTGGACACAAATACACCATATTTTATTTTGTCCCCTGCATTATTGTATGTTTATATGAAATTACTGCAAATATTATCAGGAGATTTGCAGTGCCTTATTATCCACATATGTGAGATATGCAGCTCTGTTTCTCATTTTCATTTAGTATCAGGGTACTGATTCATGCTTAGAGTTGGTTCTGATAGCAACAATAAGCAGGTTAGGGTGAATGAATTGAAAGATAATCTTGACCAAGACAAAAGAGCTCATGGATAGAAAGCAGACAGAGTCAGGAATAGGAATTAAGCTTGTTTTTGAGTTGCATGATAACCTCAATTAAGAATCAAGTTTACAATCTATTGGTGCTTTCAGCTTTATGTCTGGATGTCTCAGCTGGTGACTACAGCAAGAGTCCCTTTGGCCAGGTTGCCAACTACATTCACTTCTGATGAGATGAGATCAGACCAGACAACAGTAACACATGCCTGGGTGACATGTAGACTAAACTGTGTATCTGATAAAGAGTCTTCACAGATGACAACCGGTCCAGAATGCAATGACAACATGGATTGGCGTTTGCAGCAAGATCTACAAGGATTGCAGTGATCACCAGTTTGTTCTCAGACCCATCTCAGATCTTAAAATATCACAGTTTCTCTAAATACATGAGGTCCAAAATACCTTAAGGATCATCTCTTCCCGTACCAGCACATCTATTTCCTATGTTCTGAAGGAGAAACTCTTTATATCTCAGTGGTGGCCAAGGTATGTTTCACTGGAAGAAAAAGGCCATTCTCATTCACTGTGTCTGGCTTTCTGAAATTCCACTTCTCAGAAGACCAAACAAGTACTGATATTTCACCCAAGACCATCCTTTAAAAAAAGCATTTAAAAAATCAGAAATAAAAGATTTATATTTTATTCACTTTTTAAAAAATTAATTGAAGGGAGACAGGTCTTTTAGAATTTAACGTGTATTTGATTTTAAATGCTATAACTCATAGAATAACTCATAGCATTGGGACAAAATCTTTATATGCAAATAAGTGACAGTATCATCAAAAGAATTTAATGTTTCAATTCAATTTCTCCCACATGCAATATTCTTTGAAAAGAAAAAAGAAAACCAAAATAGTACATTAAGGCTAACAGACATTTATAAAGTTTGTTTGTTTTAAACTAAACAGGTAGAGATTTTTTTAAAACTATGCTATTTAAAGCTTCAGAGGCTATATTGACATCGGAAACTTAATTCTAATGAATTCTGTTTGGTTCCACCTGTAATGTGTAAATCCAACCACAGTGATATAAAAACATAGTTTATGACTTAAGAATAAGCAGGAACTAGTTCACAGGTTCATTCAACACATCATGGTTTAGTGCAACATGTGAATCTTGAGAATGCTGGGTCAATACTATACAGTGTGAAGGGAGTAGTAGAGCAGAGGGGAAACATGAACAAATTTTACTCCAGAGCTAGGCAGAATTGTTTTAATTAATGTAATTGATTCATCCTTAAGAGGAATTGGCTGATCTCAAACATATCCTGACTTACTTAAATACCAATGATTTCAAACAACCTACACTAAGGATAATTAAATCCAGTTCCAATTCTCTGCTGATTGGTATTCTTTAGCATTGTACACATTACCTTCTGCATCACTCCAGTTTCAAAAATCACCTAGATAAAAAAATGCCTTATTTTTTCTTTTCTTTTCTTTTTTCTTTTCTCCTTTTTTTCCCTGAAAGACTATACCACTGAAAAATCATGAAATGCAGATGAGTTCATGGTGAAGATCCAAGGAACATTTATACAGTGGACAATGAACAAGGGTCTTTCCGACAATGTTGACTTAACTTGCACAGGGTTTAAACCCACTTCTGCTCTCCCCCACAATTACATATGCATCCAGAATGGGGAAGTGAAGAGAACAGTATAATTGGAGAGGAAGCAGGTGGGCTGTTGGGTGAGGGAAAGGGAAGCTACTAACTAGTTCTTTTTTTAGCCCAATCAGTAAAAGTAGAAATTAAAAGTCTGAGGTTTAGATACACATGATATCTTCCACCTGGGTGTTTATATGTGTGTGTTGAACCCATAATTATGTAGTAGCCCCTAACGAACCATTTAGTACCCTTCAGTGAAGCATTTTAATCATTTTTTTTAAAATCCCCTGATTAATTTCAGTAACAGGTTGGGTTTAATGTTAATTATTTGTATAAAAATTCTTATCAAACAATTTCTTCCTCTTCACCACCACAGAGGAAACGCTTGCAATAAATAAGCTACATAATTTCCTCTTGTGTACACACACGCACACAAAGTACACTATGTTCAAGGGGGGGAAAGGTTTAATTCATATGCTAGCTTACCCAGATTGAATCTATTAAATCAATATGAGTTGGTCACTTCGTTTAATCACATGGCCACTTTAATTTGTTTAGGAAAAAGGCCCTGTGGAAATTCCAATGTCAGCCCAACTTTTTAAACCAGATGCCCCCAATCTGAGGTCCTCCAGATGTCTGGGAATCACAAATTCACACAATTCAACCCAGTATTGCAGGTTTAAAACAGGTTTGCCACAGCTGATTAAAAAACACGGCAGTAATGTCAGATGGCAATTTCTTTTCCCCAAATGTACATGTTAGTAACAGAGTACTTTTTCTACCACATCATATATAGATAAAAATTACACCAGGGAAATTTCATACCGTGTTTTAAGAGGTACATGAATACATCTAAGTCCATGGGGAAAATATACAAATTGACAAGCCTGAGCACAGGAAAAGCACTAATGCTCTGTTCAACCTTAGCTTGTAATTCTAACTGTGTATTTCAACAGTTCCAAACCTTACATTACTGCTTCCTTGTGCTATCTGTAAGTTCTTGCTTGAAGCAGAACTACTCATAAAGAAGATGGACGGATCTGGCCAACTGAAAGAGCATCTCCCAATTAGGCCCAGAGAATCACTAATACACAAAAGGAATGAGAGAAATCATATGGGAGGTTCATACTATAACAAAGGGGAGTAACAAGGGGCATGTAATTTCTGTGAGCTTTGTGGTGGGCTAAAAAAATAGGCATTATTTTAAGGAAAGAACGATGATAAGATGCTATGGAAGTGACAGCCACAGATTAAGAAAGCAATGCTGGGGCCCACTGCAGAAGGATAAAGGGAGTAGAGGCAGTCCCCAACTTGCAACAGTTTGTTTAATAACCTTCAAAGTAACAACAGCACTGAAAAATGTGACTTATGACCATTTTTCACGCTTATGACCGTTGTGGCATCCCCATGGTCATGTGATCAAACTTCAGATGCTTGGCAACTGACTCATATTGATGACAGCTGCAGTGTCCTGGGGTCGCATGATCACTTTTTATGACTTTCTGATGAGCAAAATCAGTGGAGAAGCCAGATTCACTTAACAACAGTGTTACTAACCTAACAATTGCAGTGATTCACTTAACAACTGTGGCAAGAAAGGTTATAAAAATGGGGTTAAAACTCACTTAAGAAATGTCTCACCTAGCAGCAGAAACTTTGGGTTTGATTGTGGTCGTAAGTCGAGGACTATCTGTAAGAGAGTCCTATACAAGACCACTTGAGAGCAAGAGCAGAAATGAGAAGTTACAGATCTGTCCCTGCTATAGACCAAACCCAGTCTTTTGAGGAATACAAATATTCAACCAAGAACTGGATAAATCGTGCTAGTTCGGCAATTCTGGGAGTTAAGTCCATGCATCTTAAAATTGCCAAGACTGAAATACACTGGGATAGAGGAAGAAGTGAGGGATGCATCTAAGCCTCTTCAAATAATGGAAGTTGCCCTACTTTAAGCTGTGACAGACTCATACTAGCTTGCTGCAAAGGATGGCTTATGTTACTTTCGTGCAAAAAAAAAAATCTGAAAACTTCAATCTTCTAAAGAGGATGCCTTAAATACCATTGATGAGTAAATTAAGATAGCTCTAAGAGAAAATGTGTTCATAGTTACAGGACCTTGCATTTATATGATATTGTCCAGTTCTAGGCTAAGATAGCCTAAAATGTCTCACAGACATTTTAGAATTTGATTGTTGAAAACTAATTGTTAAGTGCCTGCATTTTGGAATCATGGCTGATATACTTTGCATATTTATCGATGTTATTATGTGTACTCAGTTAGTGATCAGACATACAATAAACAACACATTGGTCCCAAAGAGAAGGAATTTCTGAGCAAAAGGGTCTCAGGTGGTCTCCCTGAATATATAGGCAAAACATTTGGCAGGAGATTGTACTTTTAAAGATGTATTGGGAGCTGCAACAGACAGAACTATGATTTCTTAAATACTTGGATGAGTTTGGATTTAGCCAGTAAGTTGAATTTAAAAAAAAACTACTATGTTATGCCTACTTTAGCATATACATTACTGCTTTCATGCTTTCCTTCTCAAGATAGAAGGAAACTGCTACGTTAGCAGTTGCATCTTTGGATAGCAGCAGCACGTATGAGTCTCAAATAAAAATAGGTTCTGGGGCCAAATATTGCATTTGAGGATTCTAGTGGACTGATTTGGTGATGACAAGAGCAACAGCAGCAAGGAAAATGAGTTATTGGCTCTAATTTGGCTTGGAATAACCCCACCATTGCAGTACAATGCAGTGCAGTAGCTAGGAGCAGGGCCTTCTTGGTGGCAGCACCATGTAACTGTTTGCCAAGCAATGTAAGCACTTCTCAGCTGTACAATCACCCAGCCCTCACTTGCAGTAGTAAATATTAAATTAATAGGTAACTTAATCTAAAGAAATAGAGTTGATCCCCACAAAAATGCCATAGAAATATTAGCAGGAGTCCTTTACACTCCAGGATCTAGGTCCCCTCCTGCTAAAATACTATGAATTAGCGAGGAAGGTCTGGGAAAGATATTAGGATGCTGTGAAGAGTATATATATATATACACTCTTCACAGCATCCTAATATCCATATATATGTATATGGATCTATATATATATATATATATATATATATATATATATATGGGACGCGGTGGCTCAGTGGGTTAGGATGCTGAGCTTGTCGATCAGAAGGTCGGCAGTTTGGCGGGTCGAATTGCGAATGCCGCATAACAGAGTGAGCGCCTGTTACTCGTCCCAGCTTCTGCCAACCTAGCATTTCGAAAGCATGTAAAAATGCAAGTAGAAAAATAGGGACCACTACGGTGGGAAGGTAACAGCGTTCCGTGCGCCTTTGGAGTCTAGTCATGCCGGCCACATGGCCATGGAGACGTCCGCGGATCACGGTACTTTGGACAGGTTCTGTAAACATACAAAGTTCTCTGAACAATGCTGAAATGCTGGGAAAGGTGGAAGAAAAGGAAAGAGCACAACCAGCAGCAAACTGGATGGACTCATTTACAAGGGTGATACATGCACCATCAGAAGACCTGAAGGACCTCTAAATTAACAGAAATAAATGCAGATTTAGTTGGCGGGGGGGGGAATCAAATTTACTTCACACAGCAATTGACATGATAGCAGTATTCCTATATCTGAGGGGCTGCCACAAAGAAGCGGGGGGGGAGGGTTTCAACCTATTCTCCAAAGTAACTGAAGGCAGGGCAAGAAGGGTAAGGGGCAGCTCACCAAGGAGGAAATCTACAGTGGTGTTTAAAGATTTGTAAACCCTTTTGAATTTTCAATATTTCTGCATAAATATGAGCCAAGACATGATTTGGTCTCCACACGTCCCAAAGCTAAATAAAGAGAGCCCAGTTAAATAAATTTTACTTGCTCAGTTATTTATTGAGGAAAATGGTCCAAAAACGATGTACTTGTGTGTGTGGCAAAAGTATGCAAACCTTTGCTTTCAGTAACTGCTGTGCCCCCCCTTAAGCATAACAACTGCAACTAAATGTTTCCAATAATTGTCAATCAGCCCTATGCATTGGTTTGGAGGAATTTTAGCCCATTCCTCCTTTACAAAAAAGCTTCAATTCAGGAAAGTTGGTAGACTTCCTTGCATGAACTGTCTGCTTCAGGTCTGCTTCTATAGAATGAAGACCAAGACTTTGATGTGGCCATTACAAAACACTGACTTTCTTTTGCTTTTGCCATTCTTTGGTTGTACAACTTGTGTGCTTTGGGTCATTGTCTTGTCGCATGACCCATTTCCTCTTAAGCTTCAGTTCGTGCACAGATACCCTAAAATTTTCCTGTGGAATTTACTGATACAATTCAGAATTCATAGTTCCCTCAATGATGACAAGCAGTCTTGGTCCAGAGGCATCAAAGCTGGTCCAAACCATGATACCATGTTTCCCAGATGGGAAAAAGTTCTACAGGTGGAATGTAGTGCCTAGCTTTCACCAAACCTTGCTTTTCATTCAAGCCAAAAAGTTCTATTTTGGTCTCATCTGTCCATAGAGCATTCTTCTGATAACCTTCTAGCCTATCCATGTGGTCTTTTGCAAACTGTAGGTGAGCAGCGATGAAAAGTAGTGGTCTTCTCTTAACAAGCCTGCCATGGACATCATTGTTGTTCAGTGTTCTCCTGATGGTAATCTCATGAACATTGGCATTGTCAATGCAAAAGAGGCCTTTAGTTCCTTAGACATTATTGTGGGCTTCTTTGAGATCTTCCAAAATCTTACACACTTGGATGTAATTTGGTTGGTCAAACATTTTGTGGAAGGTAACAATACTGCTGAATTGCCTCCATTTGTAAACCATCTGCCTGTCTGTGAATTAGCCCAAACTCTTTGGCAATAGTTTTGTAAACTTCCCAGTCCAGTGAGCATCAACAATTGTTTTTCAGAGGTCTTCAGAAATCTCCTTTGTTCCAGCCATGACACACTTCTACACCCTTATGTTATAAAGATCAGACTTTGATAGTGAATACCTGGAACTGTATTCTTTAAATAAGGCAGGACCTCCCATACTTACACTGGATTATCATTCCATTGATGAAAACACCTAACTCTAATCTCCCTTTCAAATGAACTGATAATCCTAGAGATTCATATCCCTTTGCCAACGCATAAATATGTAGACTTGGATCATTTCCCTCAATAAATAAATGAACAAGTTTCATATTTTTGACTCATTTGTTTAACTGGGTTGTCTTTATTTGCTTTTAGGACTGTGTGGAGAACAGATCAGCAGAAATATTGAAAATTCAAAAGGGTTGCCAAGCTTTTACGCACCCTTGTATCTAGGTGGTCACTAAGAGTCAACACAAATTTGAAGCACATATTCACAGAGGGACGCGGTGGCTCAGTGGGTTAGAACACTGAGCTTGTCGATCAGAAGGTTGGCAGTTTGGTGGGTCGAATCCCTAGTGCCGTGTAACAGAGTGAGCGCCTGTTACTCGTCCCAGCTTCTGCCAACCTAGCAGTTCGAAAGCATGTAAAAATGCAAGTAGAAAAATAGGGACCACTACGGTGGGAAGGTAACAGCGTTCCGTGCGCCTTTGGCGTCTAGTCATGCCGGCCACATGACCACGGAGACGTCCTCGGACAAGCGCTGGCTCTTCGGCTTTGAAATGGAGATGAGCACCGGCCCCTAGAGTTGGAAACGACTAGCACGCATGTGCGGGGGAACTTTTACCTTTACCTTTATTCACAGAGGGGAAGGTTATGGTACAATGCCTTCTCTGGAACATTTTTCTTGCTTTGTCTACCAGCTTCCTAGCAATGGTTTTTTGTTGTTGTTCTTTGTTTGTTTCTCTTTCAGCCACCTTCACCCTCTGGCTCTTGCAGTAAGGACACAGGAGGCCCACTGAGCAAGGGAGGCTGCAAACTGGAGGGAGGGAGTAACAAACTAAGTGCAGACGAGCTTGTGAAGGACTTTCAAGTTTGCTCTCAGGCTCTGGGCAGGATGTGGTTGCCTCGTCTTCTTTGCCGGGTCTCAGTAGTTTTCCCCCCCCCCCACTTTTCTTGGCTGCAAATACTGAACTGAATACTCCTAGCCAAGGAAATGAAAGAGTAAAAAAATGAGAGCAGAACAAGGTGATTCAGTAATGCCATATGAACAACAGACTTGCTGAATCAGATCGTGGGCTCTCCAGTGGAATATTTGTGAAGGAGATGAAAGGCACCAGTCTTTTGTCACTGGGGTTCAAAAATACCTGATGTTCAGTGGCAGCTGCCGAGTTAGCTGTGCATATCCTGCAGTCCAAAAAGACATTTTAAGAAGCAGGAGATGAAAAGAGGGACAGATCACCAAGGAAGAATACTGATAAGTAGCTCAGTGTGGTGGTGGTGTTCTCAGACTTATTTAAAGATCAGATGAATTAAGACAAAATTCAAAGCGTGAACATCTGATAAGTTCAAAATGAAGGAAAAGAAAATAAACAGTTGTTCACCAAAGATGACAACTAAATAATCGGGGACACCTGAGTTCAAGTCCATTTTTGGCAATAAATGTTCACTGGGTGACTATTCTCAGTTCAACACTTTCCCACAGGTTTATTGTTGGGAGGAAAAAAACTAATTATGCTGCCTTGAGCTTCTGGAAGAAAGACAAGGTATAAATCTAGCAAATACACAACAAAATAAAGAGACAGAATTACTGGCCTCTTCTTTTAGTTAGAATAAAATAGAATAGAACTAGAAGGGACCTTAGAGGTCTTCTAGTCCAGCCCCCTGCTCAAGCAAGAGAACCTATACCATCTCAGAGAAGTGACCATCTAGCCTCTTTTTAAAAATCTCCAGTGATGGAGCACCCACGATTTCTGGGGCAAGCTATTCCACTGGTTAATTGTCCTCATTGCCTGGAAGTTTCTCCTTAATTCCAGGTTGCTTCTCTCTTTGATCAGTTTCCAACCATGGTTTCTCATCCTTCCTTCTGGTGCTTTGGTGAATCACATGTCCCCCTCTCCTTTGTCACAGCCCCTCAAATACTGGAATACTGCCATCATGTCTCCCCTATTTCTTCTTTTCTTTAGACTAGCCCACAGGTCTGCAACCCGTGGCTCCGGAGCCGCATGCCGCTCTTTCAGCCGTCTCCTGCGGCTCCCAGTCCTCTGCCATGCGCAGTACAAAAAAAAAGTGGGACTAAAAAAGTTCAACCAATCAATTCAAATATGCAGGGTAGGTGCATATCTCGCCTTGGCTCCACTCTTCAAACCCTGTTCTGCGCATGTGCGCATGTACGCGCATGTGCACACATTTTTTTCGGCTCCCAGTTTTTCCTTTTGTGAGGGAACCGGTTCCGAGTGGCTCTTTCACTGTTTCAGGTTGCTGACCCCTGGACTAGCCAAACCCAAGATCTGCAGCCGTTCTTTGTATGTTTTAGTCTCCAGGCCTTTGATCATCTTAGTTGCTCTTCTCTGAATGTTTCCAAACTCTCAACATCTTCTTTGTGATATGGTGACCAAAATTGGCTGCAATATTCCAGGTGTGGCCTTACTAGGGTTTTATAAAGCGATACTAATACTTCGTGTAATCTTGATTCTATGCCTCTGTTTATACAAACAACCCTGGATTGTATTAGCTTTTTGGGCTGCTGCTGCTGCACACTGCTGGTTCATGATTAAGTGATTGTCCACTAGGACTCCAAGGTCCTTCTCACAGTTACTGTTTTTAAGCCAGGTCTTGCCCAGTCTGTACTTGTACCTTTGATTTTTCCTACCTAAATGTAAAATTTTGCTTTTCTCCACATTGAAACTCATTTTGTTGGATAGGGCCCATTGTTCAAGTTTGTCAAGATCTTTTTGGATCCTGAGATTGTCTTCTGGGGTGTTGGCTACTCATGCCAGTTTTATGTAATCTGAAAATTTGATGAGTTCCCCTTCAATTCCCTCATCTAAGTCATTGATGAAGATATTGAAGAGTACTTGGCCTAAGACAGAACCTTGTGGTACCCCGCTGCTTACTTCTCTCCATACTTCTCCTCAATAGTGCCATTGTTGACTACACATTGAGTACGGTTTGCCAGCCAGCTACAGATCCATCTGGTGGTGATGTTGTCTATTCCACCTTTTTCTACCTTACCAAGGAGTAGGTTGTAGTCTACTTTATCAAATGCTTTACTGAAGTCTAAGTATACTACGTCCACTGTATTTCACTGGTTTATTAGTGTAGTCACTTTGTCAAAGAATGAAATAAGATTGGTTTGGCATGATCAGTTTTTAACAAACCCATGCTGGTTACCAGTTATAACTTTGTTTGCTTCTAGTTGTTCGCAGATCTGTTTTTTTTTATTTTCTTTTCTAGGATCTTCCCAGGTATTGATGTTAAACTGATTGGTCTGTAGTTTCCTGGATTTGTGTTTTGTTTTTGTTTTTTCTTTCCTTTCTTGAAGATGGGAACCACATCAGCCCTTTTCCAAATCCTCAGGTACTCCTATCCCGGTGCTCCAGGAGTTTTGAAAGATGAGGTGCAACAGTTCTGAGACAACATCTGCCAGCTCCTTCAGAACTCTGGGATGTAATCTGTCAGGCCCCCGTGATTTGTATTCGTCAAGGTCAGATAGGTGTTCTCTTGCCATTTTCTTGCTTATTTTAACTTTGGTTTCTAATTTGTCTTTGCAGAGGTTTTTGGGGGTTATAATTTGGCTACAGTTTCTTTTTGTGTGAAGACTGATGCAAAGTATGAGTTAAGCAGTTCTGCTTTCTCCCTGTTGCCTGTTATTTCCTTGCCATCTTTTCTCTTTAGTGGACCTACAGTTTCCTGTATAGACTGTATAGAAGAAGTCTAGTAGACTTCTAAGAACATAAATATTCATTCCATCTGTTAACTGAGGACAGACTGAAACATCAGAACATCAGCCTGATCTTAAAATATTAAGGGTACTTGAAAGTACTCAAATTCAAATCTCCAAGGCGAAATAATGGATAAAGTTTTTATTAGACTAAAACAAAAACATTATTCTGCATTCTTCTACACATGATAAGAAGCTCCTTATTATTATTTTTAAAAAACCTGGCTGACAGTCTAACAAAAACTCTATCCATTGTCATTTTGTTTTGTTTTGTTTTGTGCTTTCAAGTCAGTGTTGATTCTGGACAAGTCTCTATTGCTTTCTTGGTAAGACAAGATTATGCCACTGCTGAGAGAGAGTGACTGGCCCAAGGTCACTCAACAGGATTTGTG
Source organism: Vipera ursinii (assembly GCF_947247035.1). Taxonomy (NCBI): domain Eukaryota; kingdom Metazoa; phylum Chordata; class Lepidosauria; order Squamata; family Viperidae; genus Vipera; species Vipera ursinii. The sequence goes on along the minus strand of NC_139517.1, from coordinate 20,086,962 downwards.
CCTAAGACAAGAATCCACAATCTCCTGGTTTCTCGCCTGGTGCCTTAATCACTACACCAATTTGGACTCTCTATTTCTAATCTAAATATCCTAGAGAAATCTTTTGAGAAATCCCAAATTACCATGTGGAATGTAGGTAAACCTGAATTCTAGTCTACTTTAAATACAGAAGTGTACTGAGTAACTTGTGTGCCAGTCATTCTCTCAAGCCTTGGAAGAAGACAATGGCAAATGACTCCTGAAAATTTTTTCTAGAAAATTGCGTGGACCTGTCCATGACCAGGACTGACTCAAAGGCGAGCATACATAAATACATTTAAATTAACAGATGACTGGAAGAGGGCAATTGTTATTCCTATTTTCAAAAGGGGGGAAAGGTAAACCCAAGGAACTACAATAAGTTATTGTGACATTGGCATTGTGAAAATTCAATATATAAGCATCTTGAAAATAAAGAGGTGGAAGTCAGTATGAAGTTATTAAGAACAAGTCTTGTTTTATTTTATTTTTTTATTAACTTCTTTAATAGATTAAGGACATGCTGTGGATTTGTTTCATTCCAAAAAAGTATTCTCCTATGATATTCTGATTAACAACTCAGATATATATAGGGTGAATAGCATTGGGTGGATCAAAATTTGACTTGAAAGCTGTACTCAAAGATTTCTCATTAATAGTTCTTCTTAAACGAGAGCAATATATCAAGTATGCAGCCACAGACTTATCCTGGGCCCAATTCTTTTTCACTAAGGACTTGGATGAAAAGTTGGCAGGAACATTGTTCAAATTTGCCGATAATACAAATGTAGATGGTATAGCTGTCATTCTAGAAGATGCAGTACAAACAAAATTCAAATAGGGGAGGGAACAGATTTAAAATGTAATTTAACAGAAATAAATGCAGATTTAGTTGGGAAAAAATAAATCAAATTTACTTCACACAGCAATTTACATGATAGCAATATTCCAATATCTGAGGGGGCTGCCACAAAGAAGTGTGTGTGGGGGGGTTTCAACCTATTCTCCAAAGTAACTAAAGGCAGGACAAGAAGCAATGGATGGAAACTAATCAAGGAGAGAAGCAACCTAGAACTAAGGAGAAGTTTTCTGACGGTTAGAACAATTAATCAGCCTCCAGAAATTGTGAATGCTCCAGCACTGGAAATTTTTAAGAAGAGATTGGACAACCATTTGTCCGAAATGGTATAGGGTTTCCTGTCAGAGCAGGGGGTTGGACTAGAAGACCTCCAAAGTCCCTTCCAACTCTGTTGTTCTGTTTTTCTACAATAATAAGTATGAAAAGGATTCTGAAGGTGAGCACAAATGAATAATGAAGCAGCATATGAAATAACTATTAAAAATGCAAATAAAATTTTAGACTACAGAAATGCAGAATTGCAAATTGGAGAATGTAATCTTTCCACTATATTCTCAGTAGCTGAGACCTACTATCTCTGATTCTGAACAGCATACTTTAAGAAAGACTCAGAAGAACTGGATGAAACAGGCAAAAAGGTTAATAAGGATGATAGCAAACTGAAAAATTAAGTCTTATGAGGAGATATTGAGGGAACTGTGTATGTTTGAGTCCCAAGAAATGATGACTGAGAAGAACATTATATATTTTTAATATCTGAAAAGAATCACATAGAAAATATATTTTCTATATAGTATTTTTTATATATTGTGGGATACAGAGATAGTTTCAAGGAAGGCAGAATGCAGTTGACTGTTATATACATATTATAACCCATTACCCATTAGAGATGTGATCTCTATGGATGGGTTGTCAATTAATTAATTATGATGTTCAATAGAGCTTCTCTCCTTTTAGGAAATTGCTAAATTAGTAAATCAACCAGAAGATATAATACATAGGTAAAGAAGAATTTCCAGTTTGTTTTTCTAAACCACATAACACTAAACTTGTTCACAATTCATATCCCTGAATTAAAAAGAAACCATACTATATTCAGAATACATATTTGTGTTCAGAAGTAGTCCAGCATTTAACCCATTGCTTCCTTAAAATTTTTAAAATGACAAATCCAGATAATAGAAAGAGCTCTCCTCTGTTTGTGACACTGAAGATTCTCACCCTATCTAGTTGAATTGTCTGACATACCAGAAATTAATCTCTCTCTCTCTCTTATAAAATATTTCTTGCAACAAAGCTATGATGCCTCCACAGACTGCCCACATACTATTAACTTCCTTTTCCCCTGAAGTCACCTTACTTCTGCAAAAAGAGGGGGGGGGAAACCCAGATCATTAAAAAAATAAAAGTCACAACAGGAATTTTGTCTGTAGCTCCCAAACTGCGTGTCCTCAGAATGAACGGAGAGTCCTAATTGACTAGACCAAAGACCCATCTTATCCAGCATTCAGCATACCATACTGATCATTTGGATGCCTTTGAAAAATCCACAAGCAGAGGCCCAAGACAACTGTCACCCAACTTCCCATCATTAAAAAGTCTTAACAGAGCGTTAGCTGAGACACTAGTATCTTAGTTGTAAATACCATTGCCTGTTTTCCTTAACAGATAAAAAAGAAGACTTGCCTCATCAGATAAGATGTTCTTGTACGTTCAGGAAACCACAAGGGAAAACTGAATAATGTGTTGCTTGGGTATGAGGGGAGAGGGAGAAAAAAGAAGTTTTATGTCTTCTTCAAACTGGTTCCTTCATGCTTTCCAGCCAATATGGGTGTCTGCACTGGCCTGGGGTAAGGAGAGTTGTACCCCAATTTAGCAAGTTGGGAGAAGTCTGAACAATATGCTGGTTGCAAAATAAGAGCTAAAAAGCTTCAAGTTGGGCACAATGTAGTATCATCCACCTTTTGTTAAGCTACCTTCTTGTTTCAATATATAAAAGTATCCAAAAAAAAAACCTCCAGTGAGGCAGAGGGCCTGGCTTTAGATGATTTAGTACAATTAACTTCTGTTCGCACTCATAAAACGAGTTAAAGAATAGTATGAGGGAGACTAATTCCTGAACTGCAGATTTACAGTATGTGAATATTAGTCTGGTCTGTTTCAGTCCTCCTTGGTACCTGTATTTACAACAGAGGGGAACACTTCCTCTACAAAACAAACAAGAAATGAGAACTTGGAATTGTAGGACATGGTCTCATGAATGTGGAAACAAAACAGGAGTTTAACTCTTTCTCTACAATTATGAGAGGAAGGCAACAGAGTTTTTGGCATGGGGATGAGAAGAATTGGGGTTCAATGGCATATTTAGTTATGAAATTCATGGGCTCCAAACACACAGACTCCAAGGCTGATAATGAAGGTAAAAATGCAACATATAAATATAATACCTGAAGTAGCCCATAATAATATGCACAGACATCTGTTCAGGAGTCAGTCCTTCACACACTATGCTTAACCAATTTTATGAGCAAGAACAGAAATTAATTTGTTTTGAAGATGAATCATCTAAAACCAGGGTACCCAATAGTCTTTCTGCCCCATTTTGTCTTTTAATTTTTTTAAACATTTTTTAAAATGTAAAGGGTTGTATTTATAATAAACGTATTTAAGTTCAATATTATATTGTAAAAAACGTCTTTCAGAAAAAGGAAATTACTTGTGTGAATTTCCAAGAGAATAGAAACTAGACTTACCCAAATCCATAGACAATTTCAAAAGATGTTTTCATCTAGTTTAATGAGCATCTTTTCTCCAAATGCTTTTGGGTCAAACTGTTTAGGCAAAAAAAAAAAGCCTAGGGTCACCACAACTATTTCTGCCACTTTCATTGAAACAAAAATACTTTCAAAATAATCTTTATGTTGATATCCTAGAAAAGGGGTCCTACATAATGTCTATAAATGCTTTGAATCTGATAATAAGCTATCTCCAGAAACTGGCATTAAGTATGAAGTTCAGTACTGGCATAGAATCCAAGAGATTTAAAGAAATCTGAAGAATCACTGCATATCAAGATGCTGGCTTGTGGTATGTCTGGTAATTGACCCATTTCTGCAAGGATCAACAGATGCAGATCAGCCAATTTCCAATTACTTGATGCTGCATATAGCTATATAGTGGTAGAAAAGATTCTCCTCTTGCCCAAATTAAGATGTTAAAAAGTCTAATCTGTAGGGATTCCAATTTTGATAAAATTATTTCTAATAGTAAGTCCAAAGCATGGGTTCTAATGTTTTTGTGGCCAAAGTAAGGCCGTCAATGAAACAAAAGAATATGATAGAGTGTCCCTCTAAGAATATGGATGTTTAGAGGAGTAGAGGGAAAAATCTGATTTATCTTTTCTAGGTGCGAAACCATGATATATGTGTCTGAGTTGTATGTGTGTGGGGGTGGGGAGTGCGGCTGGAATTTTAATTGGTAAGGCAATGATATTACTAGGAGGGCAGATCCAGAACTTGTTCAGAGTTCAGGAGGTTCAGAAAACAGAACATCTGATCCCATCTAAATCAGTCCTCAGATCTCTGAACACTCCTGGATGGACAACATAGCCATCTAAAGATCATACAAACTTCTTGCCAACACAAAAAGCCAACCACAAAGTCCCATTTGTTTTCTCAGAATAAAGATTGTGAGTTCCAGCAGATAATCAGTTTTACTCCTTCTACTAACAGCTATTATTTTTACATCTTTCTGCCATTGCTGGACTTCAAGATTCTAAGGCAATACCTTTCTAAAATCTTTCTCTGTTACAGACTGACTATCTTTTATGCTTCATGGAAAAAAATGTAAGGAATGGTACAAAAGGAGCTAAGCTATTATAACATCCTAGAGATTATTAAGCAGATTGGTAAATTTCACCTCTTTTGTCATGAGCCCTCTAGGTAAGATTTATCACCTTATGGCAGAGTGTTCAATGTCTATCAGTTTCAGGACTATGTCAAGCTTTGGGCATCTTAAAGTCTGAAAATAGATGTCTAAAGCATCTGTAGGAGCTCCAGGATCCACTTTGCCTTTTAAAAACTTGGAGAAACTCTTGGAAAAAAAGGATCTCCACCTTTCAAACAGTCTGGGGATCACAGAAAGGATGATGCAGGCTGCAGCTCTTGGGTTACACTCTTTGGAGTTTCTTTTAATAGACAGTTGAAAATAAAATAAAATAATACAAACTGCACACACAGTATGTATTAATGCTATGTCTCCATGATGAATTACAACTAGCTTCCAAACAAAAAACCCTGGTAAATATCATTCTTTAATTCTGGCTCCTACTTACATTTCAATTTTCAAGGATAAAAATATGAATGTCCTGTTAAATCAACCCTTAGCTTGTTCTCTACACTTTCTACCTAGATATCTTCAGACTCTTTCAATTAATTAGCAGTGGTAAACAAGATACTCAAAAGATTGTTTATCTACTTCTGACATCTGCCTGTTGCACAATTGTCATAAAGTGTTAATGGCAATTTGAGTTCAACAGAGACTGGAAAGAAAAACATCTTTACAAGGATTCATGATGTGTCTAGACAAATACCGATTACTCCCTGGGTCCCCAGTATTACAGCAAGGAGTGGCAACATGTTCTGTGACACATTTCTTGGACCTTATCGAGGTCTATATCATTTTACTGCATTTCTATTATTGTTATGCCTTGGACATTATTTTTTATTTCCAAGAATGCTCCTGGGTTCCTCAAGGTTTCCACAGGTATTCTTAGAAAATAAAAGGCTAGGCTTTGCTTGGAAGTGAGTCTAGTTACCCAGAAAATAATAAAGCAAGCTCAAGCTGTAGAAATCTAAAAGATCTGATGGGAAAAACATCATCAGTTTGCCTTCAAGTAAACATGGATGAAATGACTTGCCACATTCTGCATGGAAGCCATTTGATGAAACTGCTAATAGCATGTTCTCAAAATTCTAAATATGCCCAGAAGAACCCTGGAGAAAACATAAAGCAAAACACATTAGGAATGATATAGACATTGTAAGAGAAACTGTGAAGAAAGGATCTAAAAATACTACCAAAAGTTATGATTAGTTCCAGGCACGTAGTATGGGAAAGACAGGAAGATAGAGTATAGTACAAAAGATTGCCCAAGTACATAAGCATCTGGCAGTTTCTCTATATCAATCCCCAAAATTCTGTAGTACCAGAAGATACTATGATCTCAATCCAAGGCCAGTGCTTAAGTATGCTAGAACTAAAATCAAGTATCACCAATCCTAATTCAGGACCATCCTTGGAATGACCATCCAATCCAGTGTGGTGGTCCCACATGGAAAGAACTGCTTCCAGACAAACATGGACCTGGATTTTATCCAATTTGTCCATACCCAAATTCAGATTTATAGGTCAGATGGTTATTCATAGGGATATGTTAATGCAAGGTAAATTACTATATAATCAAAGTGATAAGGAGCAGTTTTGTAAAGCCACTAACAGTTGGTTAAGCTTCATCATTAACATACAGAGATCTTCCAAAATGTGTACTGATATACAGGTGAAACTCAAAAAATTAGAATATCCTGCAAAAGTTCATTTATTTCAGGAATGCAACTTAAAAGGGGAAACTAATATATGAGATAGACTCATTACATGCAAAGCAAGATAGTTCAAGCCGTGATTTGTCATAATTGTGATGATTATGGCTTACAGCTCGTGAAAACCCCAAATCCACAATCTCAGAAAATTAGAATATTGTGAAAAGGTGCAATATTCTAGATTCAAAGTGTCCCACTCTAATCAGCTAATTAAGCCATAACACCTGCAAAGGGTTCCTGAACCTTTAAATGGTCTCTCAGTCTGGTTCAGTAGGAATCACAATCATGGGGAAGACTGCTGACCTGACAATTGTGCAGAAAACCATCATTGACACCCTCCATAAGGAGGGAAAGCCTCAAAAGGTAATTGCAAAAGAAGTTGGATGTTCCCCAAGTGCTGTATCAAAGCACATTAATAGAAAGTTATGTGGAAGGGAAAAGTGTGGAAGAAAAAGGTGCAGAAGCAGCAGGGATGACCGCAGTCTGGAGAGGATTGTCAGGAAAACGCCATTCAAAAGTGTTGGGGACTTTCACAAGGAGTGGACTGAGGCTGGAGTCAATACGACATTTGAAGCCCTGGACATGGGTTTCAAATGTTGTATTCCTCTTGTCAAGCCGCTCCTGAACAACAAACACCATCAGAAGCGTCTTACCTGGGCTAAAGAAAAACAAACCTGGTCTGTTGCTCAGTGGTCCAAAGTCCTCTTTTCTGATGAGAGCAACTTTTGCATCTCATTTGGAAACCAGGGACCCAGAGTCTGGAGGAAGAATGGAGAGGCACACACTGCAAGATGCTTGAAGCCCAGTGTGAAGTTTCCACAGTCTGTGTTGATTTGGGGAGCCATGTCATCTGCTGGTGTTGGTCCGCTGTGCTTCATTAAGTCCAGGGTCAACGCAGCCGTCTACCAGGAGATTTTGGAGACTTCATGCTTCCTTCCGCAGACAAGCTTTATGGGGATGCTGACTTCATTTTCCAGCAGGACTTGGCACCTGCCCACACTGCCAAAAGCACCAAACCCTGGTTCAATGACCGTGGGATTACTGTGCTTGATTGGCCAGCAAACTCGCCTGACCTGAACCCCATAGAGAATCTATGGGGCATTGCCAAGAGAAAGATGAGAGACATGAGACCGAACAATGCAGAAGGCCGCTATTGAAGCATCCTGGTCTTCCATAACACCTCAGCAGTGCCACAGGCTGATAGCTTCCATGCCAGGCCGCATTGAGGCAGTAATTGCTGCAAAAGGGGCCCAAACCAAGTACTGAGTACATATGCATGCTTATACTTTTCAGAGGTCCGATATTGTTCTATGTACACTCCTTGTTTTATTGATTGCATGTAATATTCTAATTTTCCGAGATTGTGGATTTGGGGTTTTCATGAGCTGTATGCCATAATCATCACAATTATGACAAATCAGGGCTTGAACTCTCTTGCTTTGCATGTAATGAGTCTACCTCATATATTAGTTTCCCCTTTCAAGTTGCATTCCTGAAATAAATGAACTTTTGCAGGATATTCTAATTTTTTGCGTTTCACCTGTATCTATGGTGAGAATAAAGAACTATTTGCAGGTATAGAGAAGGGACCAAACTTCTTTTGAAAGAGACATGTCTTCCCCTAAAGAAAGGCCTCTACTCCACAGTTCTACAGAGCATGTCTCTACCATCCTACATTTAAATACAGCATGGCTGAGTGGGGGGTGGGTCTCTGACTACCGCACATTTCAACATCCTTTGCTAGGTCTACCTTCACTTAAGAGCTGTTGCAGCTTCAGGACTACACTATTTTCAAAGGATACAGGTGGCCAAGCCACCCCAAAAGTCTTTTGGCCTGTTCTTTTAGCTTATAGCTTCACGTAGCTGAGAGCTACCCCACAAATAGATTTAACCACAGCTCCTGGTATATGGGGAGGGGTGGAGGCAAAACTCTGAGACATCAGGGTGGGTAGATGTAATTTCCTGCTCTACTTAAGAGAAGAGAGGCCTCTTGACACTTCCTGTGGTTTGGGCCTGGGAGGGAAGGGAGAGATAGCAAAAGTCATGTGACTATCTTCTCGAGTGGGAGGAGAAACTAGGCGGGGAGATGTGACGAAGCATCTTCTATAAATGGGACAAGCACCACTGCCTCCATCTCTCTCTCTCTCTGCTTCATCTGGCAGCTGGTTTCCCTGGTGGTCCGGAAAGATTGGGAACAACCAAGAGGTAGCTTTACAAAATTGCTATGGGCTGTTAAGGGGAAGGGTGGGGCTCCATGGCTAGTTGCTCCAGCTTCTAGCCCCAGCTATGAACCTTTGACTCATGGAAGACAATGGATCCATGGGCTCCTTGAGAGCCTCAGTTACCAACGTGTCAAGTCAGTTATTCTGAGCAAGAACTGGAGCAAAATCGTCTAAAGCAGGGGTTTTCAAACTTGGCCCTTTTATGACTTGTGGACTTCAACTCCCAGAATTCCTAAGCCAGGCAAGCTGGCTGAGGAATTCTGGGAGTTGAAGTCCACAAGTTACAAAAGGGCCAAGTTTGAAGAGCCCTGGTCTAAAGGGAAAATAGAGGAAGGAGTGCTTTAAGGTTCATATTTTTACCAGAAGCAGGTGGAATAGAGAATAGGGTTCTTCTCAACTCTATTAAATTCCTATATCTATGATTGCAAGTAAATGTTTCAAGATTTTTTTTTAAAAAAAAACCCGATTCCTCATATTATCCTCCTTTAAACATATTTAGGAGGGGAAGCAAAAAATGGGGAAGTTACATAAGTCATATTGTGACTTAAGAAGAGGAAATATGGCGGAGATGCCAGTGAGGGCACATTTTGGCTTCTTGAGGCACTGTGTAAGGAAACTTTGAAATTTAATCATGTGCCCTCTAGTGTTGGGAAAGAAAATCAAAATTCTTTTCAAACCAACCCCCCTCCCCTGCTCAAGAGTGTTAATGGTATTTTAAAGGCATTCTTTACCTTCTGTTCCATTGTTCACTTGTTCTCTTTCTGTATAGAAACCCATGTTGTTTGGGTGTAATGAAATCCATGCACAGTACCTTGATCTGAAAACTCCCCTTTGTCTCAGGATACAATCCATCTTCCTTCTTGAATCCTACCTCTGGACCAAGACTGGCTGGTAAGACATGATGCATGATTTGTTTTCCTCCATTTTGGAACCACAGGGAAATGCAATGTCAAAGATAGAAGGGAGTGTAAGTAAAAGCATATTCTATAGGAAAGAGACCCACTGTTGTAGTGCCTGATACTTTACTAAACAACAATTCTCTAAAGGCAAAGTTGAAAGGCATTTGCCAAAAATCATTGAAGGAAGTAGATAAATTGTTTAAGTTAGTACTCAAAGGATCTAGTTCAACAATTCTCAACATGTGTTTCAGAGGCCACTAATGGTTTGCAAGAGTTACTGCGGGTGACCTCTAGCATGGGTGCTGAAATAAGTATCTTTCTCAAAATGGCCGAAACTCAAAGAGAATACAAGTCTCCAAGATTTTTAATATTCTTGTTTAAAATTTTGGCTTTCCTGTCAAAATCTCCTAAGATTTTAGACAGAAGCACTATACCAAATAATCTATGAGAGTTTTGTGTTCTCAAAATTTTTGATCTTTTTAAAAAAAATTAATTTCTTTTGAGGTTCAGAGTGATCCTATATAGTATGATGCTTCTGTAATAGGACCCTAATTAGGCTTTCAAACACAACATAATTATTTTATAAAAGAAAATTTCTAAACTGCTGCTTTAATAGGAAGAAGGGCAGGGAGAGATCAAAGACAATGAAGAAAAGAAAGATGGATATGGGATCTCTAGATAAATTAAACATAAGAATATTCTTTAAATGTCAATACTTTGAGAAAAAATTAGGGGAAAGAAGAAATTTCATCAATTTATCTCCACTGTTTTAAAATCACATTAATAATATATGTGAACTAACTGCTTTGTAAAACTCTTTGATTCATTTTGGAAAATATTTAATAGAATATTTAATAGAATATTTAATTCTTTAAGAATTCCGCTGCATTTATTCGGGCTTAATCCCAAGTGATTGAAAACTTGGGTTTCTTCCAAGGGATTATGAACAAGCCAACAAGTTCTTTGCACTGTATTTCAAAAATGTTTACAGATAACCCAAGTGCATACAACAGCCATAAATTCTTGTGCTGCTTTTCTATGGCTCTGCTTGCCATGTATTGTGATATTATTTAGAAATAAGTCCAGCTGATATTTGTAAAGGTTATATTCAAGTAAATGTGATCAGACCTAAATTCAAAATAAGATCTTCTCTGAGCCAACAGATATATTAATTTTTGGTTTTTAATCTTTGTAAAGTAACACATTATATCATATATCCTATATAGTATGGTGATTGAAAAACTACATATTCGCCTAATTAAATCAAATTGTATTCTGGTAAATTGCCTATCATTTTTGAAACAAGAACAAAAACGAAACACTGTCTAAAGAAATGCTCTTTATTCTAGTCAAATATCTCATTTCCCAACTCAAAACATAATTAAGATAGGTCTGCACAACATTCCTCTCTTACAAACCACATGTGGGAACACGTCACACTAAATCTGTTTACTTGTCAACTGCCCAATAACAGTTAAATAAGCTAATGCATGGTTTTACAGTGTAGTACACTGAAAAATAGCTATACTTTGTTTTGTCTTACTTGTCTGACTGGGCATTGTGAAACAGGTATGCTATTTGCACTATGCTGTGTTGTTTAAAGATGACAGTAAGGTCAGGAAGGACTGGAGCTGGTCAATGTGGATGGCTGCTTTTCTCAGATTTCACTTATTTCTACTAAATCTATTTGTGCTGGAATTTATTTCCCACTCTTCTCATGGAACTTAATGCATTTACATAAGGATCACTCTTCATTTTATCTCCGCCAAAACGTTATGAAGCTGAGATTGTTTATTGTTTTTCTAAACTGAGTGGAAAAGGCGGGAATTTCAAACAGAATTTAGTGTGCTAGATCTTTCTTTTCCAAAAAAAAATTTTTTTATCGTCAAGTAAAACTAAATTAGGGTGCTTTTGAAAATCAAATCCTGACTTTTAAAAAAGATGAAATCAACTTTTTCATATGCAGCAGAGTTACAGACTGCTAAAGTTATATTGGTTTTCAAAGTTAACTGCTCACCTTTTTTTAATTCTCAGCAGAAATACTTACTTTCTACACCAAAACCTGAACTACTGTCTCCACAATCTGCTCAAGAAGATTTCAAGGTGAGGATTGAGCAATGCAGTATCAAAGAAATGTCATTCAACAGCTGTCACTCAGATATTTTTTTTTCAATTCATCACCACTCTTGAATAATTATCAGACATTCTGCTAAAACCTCAAGCATGGACAATTTATCTCTAAGCCTGTATAGAGTAATTCTGTGTCCTTTCAATGTTTTGAACTACAACTTCCACAAAATCTTGCAACTCCCACTGCTATTCAAATGGAGTGCGGTGTGTGCAGAAAAACTGAAATGCATCAGATTACCTCTACTCTATTATCATACCTCTTATTGGGTAATCTCTAAAGCTAAACATACAATGTAAACAATTGTGGCAGGTTAAGTAAGCTGGAATGATGGCTACCAATTTGGAAAAAAAGAGTTTCTTTGGTTAAACATACACTGGGTAAGCCAGATTCTACCACTTACTTTAGGACCAATGACATGAAGACATCAAGAGACAGATCTGTTTTTTTAAAAACAATAATTCTGCCATTATTAGTGAAATCCCTGTATAAATAGCTAATACGCTTAGCACCTAAAAAAGAGGGTGAGGGAGTGGGAATGAAAAGGATAACTTTAGTTCAGTTTCACACAATTGGGTTTTGCCTTAGCACATTCATTCAAAATGTGCCTTTTAAAAGCAAAAGAAAACAGCTGGTAAATTCCCCTCGCCCCCCATTCCCCCCCCTACACACAAAGGAATCAGGACCGCACAGAGAGAAGTTAAGAAGTTAAGACAGGAAGAGATGTATAAAAAAAAATTGAAATGCAAAATGAGCATTGACTGTCTACACTGGACTTGCAACACACTACTAAAAAGTGCAGGCTGCACATATTCATATGTTCTCAGCACTTTGCCACATAAACTGGTTCAAAGGAGTCGCATGAAATTGCCATCTAAAAAGTGAAAGGTCAAGCGCCAGTTTTTCCTTTTCTAAATGTTTTTACTTATAAGCTAATTCATCAGTTGCTTAGTCTTTCTACAACTGGGGCAAGGGGGGATGGGGGGAAGAGATAATCAGACAGAAGGAAATGGAAGAGAAAATAGGGGGAAAAAATGTAAGTCGTTCTCAGAGAATTTGGAACCTTATTTTCTACACCGTTTTACCCTCTGTTGCTAGAAGCAGTAGAAACTATGTAGAGGCTGCAAATGTATTTAGGCAGCAAGAGTACTTTTAACGCTAGTAAAAATGCTGTCTCACTCCTAGCCCACAAAACAGATGGTCAAACCTCTCCTCCTGCTAGTATCTCCCTGTTTTATCAGCAACCAGGGAGCTGTCAGCGGGTGGGGTAGGGGAGACGTAGTAGTAGGACAGCTCAGAATGAAGACAACAGGGAAAGCCAATCACAGATGAAAGCTACATTTTATGGACAGTGGACTCATCCATAAAGTAGAAAGCACTACTAAACGCTTGTGTCCAAGTGTAGTGTTTCCTACTTTATGGATGAGTGTACTGTGAGCAACGGAGGCAACACGGGACAACACAATCAAGAATGGAAAGCAGGCAGCAGCATAACATGTAAGTATTGTCTGACTGTCCACAGATTATATAGCACGACGTTTCATTTCGGTACAGATTCCTTTTGATGTACTGCCCTTGCATTCATCCCTCTTTCCCAGCTTTTGCACTCAGAATTCCCCAGTCTACATTTAGGACGATTTTGCATGTTTCTGCGTTTAAGTAAAATAAAGGAAAAAAGCTAACAAAATGGCTATTTGGCTTGTACTTATTCCTTCATGCAATTTTGCTATTTCCTCCGCCTTCCATGTGTCATATTCTCTCCTCGGCTACATTCCACGTTTTTGAAGCATCAACCAAAAATATTTTTAGTTGAGCAAAGCCAAATTCAAAATTTATTAAGTTTTATTTCTTTTGCTGGTTACATTTAGAAACTCATTATAGTTCCCTCCAAACCTAAATTAATTTTGCCATTTAGGGAAGAGGTTGGCTGAAGTGTGAAAAATGATGACAATGACAGTATAAGCTAGTAACTAAGTATATATGTGGAAGAGGCTTCCTAACACTGAAATATTTCTTGTCCATTAGTGTAATGAAAATAAATAAAATATTAGCACAAATATATATTGAATTGATTCACAAATGTTGGCAAAGCTAAGGGCTTGACAAACAAGCATTTTAAAACTCCAGATTCAGTTCTGTTGTGTTCCCAACCACGGTTTGCTGGTTAGATACAAAGAAAGTTAGTTGCATTAGGTTCCATTGGAGAAAAAAATATTAAATAATCTATTAACCTAAATTGGACCTTGTTTACACAAACCTCAGCGATTTAGCTTATCTGCTCCTAATACAGTTCATTTATCCAGTCAACCAAATATTATGTTATTTAAAGCAAACCTAAGAGTCAGTTTGGTGTAGGGGTTAAAGGCATTAGGCTGGAAAGCAGACCATGTGCTCCAGTACTGGCTTAGGCACAAAGCCAACTGGATAACCTTGAGCCATTCAATCTCTCAGTCTTCAGAAGAAGGCAATGGGCTGTATTCTGAAAAGTTGGCAAGAAAATTGAAGGGATTTGTCCAAACATCAGGCATCAAAGGTAAGAGCGCACGCGCACGCACACACACACACACACACACACACACACACACACACACACACGAGACCACTGTTACATCCAACTATTGGAATGCATGCAAGTATGAATATCTAACACACTGTCACACTATTCTGCTCTTCCTCTAAAACTTGTGCGCAAAAACTGTTCATTTAAAACACTGCGTGCCTCAAGAACTGACAGCTACTAGTAAAGATGTGAAGAAAAGGTTAAGAAGAGAATGTTATTTTTACAACCTGAAAAGGGGAAGTACATTTTACCATATTTACAGACAATTTATTTTTATACACCCCAACCTTTATCTGTTTTATAGTCTGCCTGCCACATAGGAAGATTAAAACACACTTCAGTTTACCTGAAAATCCTGTGCAGGGATCACTTCCAGATAATATCTTTCTCAAGGATTAAAGTGCTCACCAGACAACTGAAATGTAGATTCAAGAACTTTCCCACCATGACTGTCCATCCTGGTTCTGATGTCTTAATTACTATTTCTCATACTGTGTATTTCAAAGAGCTGTTACAACTATAGTAAGGAAAGGAACACAAGGCAGCTGGACTCTTGGGGAGAACATGTGGTTCATCTTATTCACTAAAATCAAAATCATGAGTTTGTTACCAGGAATGAAGGTACATTTAGAGGCTTAAAATCCCATCTGTGCATGCCAAGATGGCCAGGAGAAACAAATAGCAGACATAAAGAGTAGTCAGTCTATGGGCTGTATATGGTCTCCCCTCCACCTTCAAGCCAAACTATAGCTACAAAATGGCTACATTTTAGTGATGTAACACTTGTTTTTTGTTTAAAATAAAGGATTGGAAATGGGACAAGAAGCACTCCTGTTGCAATTGCTACTTTAACCACTACACTTTCAAACAAACAATGCTTTTCAGGTCAGTTTCCCCTCATCTTTAGAATTTACAAATGGGAATCAGAGCGGTTTGCTTCAAAGCACTCAAATCTGACCTAATTCAACCAGCGTAAGTAAAATTTAAAGCTTTTTTACAGGATTAAAAACGAGTGCAAATGGCATTTGTTCCACAGTGATCGCTCATTCCTGTTCTTAACATCCCCCACCCCCCACCCCCAAAAAGGAGGGAAAGGTTTAGCTGTGACATGACAACCCTACCAATGCTATCTCTGAAACTCCAAATTGAGCCTGGGCCCCTTCAATATTTACAGTGACACATCAGACCTGTTGCCACTCACTGTTCATGCTATCCTCAAAGGCAAAAAGATTACCAGTTCCAGGCCTATTCAAAATGTGTCCGTGTGTTTCAGTATTTTTACTGAATAGGAAAAATCTAGATAAATGCAATTTATTGCACTCATATAATAAAATAACATTTGCCTAAATACATTAACACATTCTTTATACCTATTTTCTAAAGTTGCATAGCTAGTGCCAAATAGGGAACTGCTGTTTTATTTCCTGGAAAGGGGGGGGGGGTTGTGTGTGTGTGTGAGAGAGACATCATTTCTAAGCAAATAATTTCAGGATGCTGTTTTTCATGCTGAGAAACAGCCTTTTGAATTCCACTAGCACCTAGCAAATATGTAAGGCTAGCAACAGAAATAGAAGGGCACACAGAACAACAATCAGACAAAAAATGTAATTTTTATTATGTTGCAGTGTAATTTTTCCTACCTTAGTATTACACAATTAGCTCCATGAATCCAAGATGACTTTGGGCTCCAGCATACCAAACAATAAAATGTGAAATTCCATGCCAAGAGTTTTATATCAGTTTGTGATTCGACATGAAGAGAATGAAAAAAGGAGGTTCACAATCTGTACACTATTGTGGCATGGGATGTATCTTCCTTTGTTAAGCAGGGCCAAAGACATACAATATTGGCAAGAATAGGCTTTAACGTATATTAGTAGACACGAGTAGGATCAATACCTAGGTTTCTTCCTCTCTTCCCCATCTAGAACAGGGGTCCTGGGCCGTGGCCTGACCATCGGGCTGTGGGACAGGCTGGCCAGTGCACGCACATGTGTGCACATACCCGCTTGCGCTAGCATGCGGGACACAAAAAGAGGACACGCCGTGGGACGCAAAAACAGGACACTGCACTGTGGGGTGCGAAAACGGGATGCTGCACCTCGGGGTGCAAAAATGGGGCACCACGCCACGCAAGAATGGGGCAGGGCGAGTATCATGTGGGCGCTAGCACCGTTTGCATCGTATGTGTGCTTGTGGCCATGTTCACGCACATGTGTGTAAAATGCTGCCCCCTCCCTTTTTCTCTGGTCTGCCAACTGAGAAAGGTTGGTTACCTCTGATCTAGAACACAAACTCACAGAAAAATCCTAAAATATTCACTCATACATTGGTTAGGGAATTGAAATGAGCAAAAGGCAAACCAGGACGGCTTCGACAGAGCCCTATGTAGACAAGTAACTAAAAACTAACAGCAGTCAACTGCAAGGTAGATAAACACAACTGGCAGGAAGTTGTGTTTAAACTGGGAGAGAACATAAACTGGGAGAGAACAGACAAAATATCAGTCTTTAAAAGCTAGAGCCATTATAGCCATTCCTTTATTCCTTTTATTCTTGGATGGAAAAGAGAATCTTGTTTTGATCAGCCATGTTTCTTCAAATCTGAATTTGCTCTCCTGTGATGTTTCAAATGCACAAAGATCAGTGATTTTTTAAAAAAGAAAAATACCATAGCTGCAGTCTACTTGAAAGCTTCTTTTTATTGGAAAGGGAAATAGTTTGGATACTATTATTAACTCTGCCCAAACAAGATTAACTCAAAAAGTTTAGTTTTAAGAACTTTCGGTTACTAAGGTTACTTTTTCGGTTTAGTTTTAACTGCAGTGGCTCAACAATTAATGATGCTGAGCTTGTCAGCTGGAAAGCTGACAGCCCAGGTTTAAGACCTGAGTGAAGCGTGATGGGGTAAGCTCCCATTACTTGCCGCAGGTCCTGCCTTCCTAGCAGTTCAAAAGCATGCAAATGCGTGTAGGTAAATAGGTACTTCGTTGGGAAGGTAACAGCGTTCCTGTGCTTCAGCATACAGTCATGCTGGACACATGACCATGGAAATGTTTTCAGGCAACAGACTCCCTCGGCTAAGAAATGGAGATCAGCATTGAGTTGGATGTGACTGGATAGGGGAAACCTTTACTTTGTGTTTGTTTTGTGTTATTTAGTTAACTTTATCTTCAGCACATTGAACACAGAAATGTCTGCATGCACGTGTTCTATACGGATGGGACTTAAGTACTTTTACTCTAGCTATTCGGTCATCCTTCAAACAAACCAAAAGCACTAAACAGAGGAAGAAGCAACAGTAATGGTAAGAAGCCTATGTATTTAATTGACGATCTCCGGTTAGGACGCTGAGCTTGTCGATCAGAAGGTCGGCAGTTTGGCAGGTCGAATCCTGAGTGCCGCGTAACAGAGTGAGCGCCTGTTACTCGTCCCAAGCTTCTGCCAACCTAGCAGTTCGAAAGCACGTAAAAATGCAAGTAGAAAAATAGGGACCACTACAGTGGGAAGGTAACAGCGTTCCGTGCGCCTTTGGCGTCTAGTCATGCCGGCCACATGACCACGGAGACGTCCTCAGACAAGCGCTGGCTCTTCGGCTTTGAAACGGAGATGAGCACCGGCCCCTAGAGTCGAAAACGACTAGCATGCATGTGCGGGGGAACCTTTACCTTTATAAAGAAAATTCTGAATGACTCAGCAACAGATTTTGCATTTCATAAGTTTTTTATTTGACAGAAAAAATCTCCTTGCTGTACATATCAAAAAAAATTAAATGCTTTTAAGAAATATGAAGAAACCTCTGTTCCCACCCTCCCTGACTTAGGGTTTCTCAGCTTCTTCTCAGCAAAATTTCAGCCACCTTCCCCCTAAAATGCCTGAATGCCCCTGTTCCAGTTCCAAACGTAACCCCTCATGACCTGGCTCAGCTGATCAATATGAAAGAGTCTCCTTTGAGGGAGGAATAAAAAGGAAAAAGAGCACTTCATATTAAATTCATTTTGTTCTGGAGGGGGGGAGGAGCAAGAATAGTTTAACCCTCAACTTTGCCACCACCAAGAATCGACTCCACTGTTGCAGGCTACTGAAAGAAACTGCCTGCTTTTCTTCATAAAAGCTCGATAGAAACAGTGGGGAACAGAGGAAGGAGCTACTAAATAGCACGGCCTTCCATCTAATTCTGGGCTGGTAACATGCGCTCCAACTTTTTATTACAACCCTCCACCATTTCAAAGGGGGGGAGGGGCTGAGAAACACTAAATCAAACAAGATTAGATCACATATCCCTCTACTTCCCACCCACCCATTTGTGTGGTGTTTTTTTTAAAAAAAACCTTTTAAGTCTAAATCAACAAAAAGGAGACAGCTCTCTCAAAACACAGAAGTAAAGATTTTAGCTGCAAAACGCACAGGGGAATAAAATGCTCACAGGAGAGGAAAAAAAAAACTCAAATGAACATCACCAACTGTTGGAAGAAGAGGAAGAGGAGCATAGAGGCTGTGGATCCTGGTGGGTGTTGAGCAGAAATGTCCAGGGACAAGGGGAATGTAGCTGCCGACAAATGACGGGCAATAAAGACAGGGACAGTAAAGGAAAAAACTGATGAGAATAAAAAGGTGATGGCAAACGAAGAGATCTCCACTCTCCCCCCCTCCCCCCCATGCAAACACACTGGTTTCCAGTGGACATCGGGAGGCGGGGGACTCCCACCTGGAACAGCACTGGAGGCTGGGGGTGGCGCAGTCTGTGGATGCGAGGACAAGGACTTTCCACTCTCCAAAAGGCTTACGGGGACCTTAGGGAGAAAAGGGAGAAGGGAAAAAAATTAAGCAATGCAAAACAAGAGAGCAATCTAATCTCTTTGCCCAGATGTGATCGGTATAACCACGTACAAATATTTTAAAGTACACCGTATTAAGGAAACATGACTACTGAAAATGCTACTGGTACAAAGATCGTGACTGAGGAGGGGGGAAAAAGGAAATTCAAAAGGGAAAAGTGCGTATCTTGAAATGTGTAACACCACTGGAACACTTCTAAGAGCCCAGCGGTATTTCCAATCTACTAAGGACGCAAACAGATTAGTAAAATGACTTGCATACACTTAAAATTCACACATAACAAATAGAAACCATTTTTGCTTTAGAAATAAGTTATACCAAATTTCCCTGACAGTACGTAAAAGGGAATGTTATTGCTTTACTTCTCCAAGTTGAGGAATGATAACCAATATTGCTAAAGTGGCAACAAATGCCAGAAACTACCACCTTCACCTTTTACTGCCACTAACTGCTGGGCTTTGAATACCCTCTTTACAAATGGCCTTAGAATCAACTAAATATGAACCAGGGAGCATTTTCTGAAAATGGGGTATGTTCAGTCTAAGGACTCCACTTTGAGATTAACAAGAGTCCTCAGCTGCTTTCGGTTGGCAAGTGAGCTTAAATTTCAGAGAGCAAGTGGATAAGAAACATATTGGATATAGTCACAAATTATCCATTTAGTAAGGATAATCCTCTTTGACCTCCAGTCTAGCCAGGACGTTCCATACCATCATTATCTCAGCTTAGCTTTGTCTTTTTTCAGACAGGCCCACTAAACAAAAATAATGCTCAGTGACACTCATGGAAATAAAGATATCAGTACTCCGGCAATTTATTTGAAGCAAGCCACTTATTTCTACCTAGATGTAAATGAGAATAATTCAGAGACTTCAAGCTGGAGATTTTAGGATTAAAGACACTAGCAATAATTTCAACCGTACCTTCAGGAAAAGAGTAAGAACAGAGTTTCAGAAATAACAAAACTTTAATAAGTACAGTCAAATTGTCACGCTTAATAGGAACTTTAGCAATTGTTAGGCATTTCTAAAACTAGCAAGTCATGCTCATTACCTTGAAGTTCTGCGACGTGGAGCTCGGGGACTGGGAGATTTGCGTCGCCGTTTTCGCCCTGGAGACCGGCTGATGCTCCGTCTGTTTCTCTGCAGGGACCTATCCCTAGACCTGTCTCTGGATAGAGAACGGGGGTATGAAACTGACTTGGATTCAATGTTAAATGCATTCTGGAAATAATCCTTAAACAACTTCTCGGTCAAGGGAAGTTAAGACTTGCTGAAGAGACCTACCTACGCCGATCCCTTGGAGCAGAAGGTGGTTGGACAGGAGGGGAAATCTGACGTCGTTCTGCTGGGGAGTAGCTCAGAGAGCGGGAATCTCTCAGTGAGTCAATCGGTTTTCTAGGGCTGCGTGACCTAGTGATAGAAAGAGCCGATGGTAAAAAGAAAATGGTCAAAAATGGAAAGAGTCACTGACTGGAGGAATGGATTGAAAAGGATGAATTAGCAAAGATGGCAAATGTAATTGCATTAATTAGGGGAAAGAATGTGAATAGTTTGTGTCCTCCTGGAAAACTTTTTTGGACTTTCCACTCAAAGAGACAAAAAAATAAAATTTTGATTTTAGGTTTTGACGATTAAGTAGATCACGATTATAGAAACAGCTAGTATTTGCCATTTTAGATACGTAAAAAGTTAATATTTAAACTGTGTTATGTATCTTCACTGCCTCGAAATAAGCTGCTTTTAAGTCACTGCTTTTTTATTCTTCCTTTTCTCACATTATCCCTTTTCTCTTTTCCTTTCCTCCCCTTTCCTCTTCTATTTTATTTTTAAAGTACTTTTAGGTACAGCCTACCATGTGCAGACCGATTTAACTGATAACGCCTCTACCCAAAAATGTTAGGGCCACAAATCTTCCACAGATCTTTTAGCATCTAGGAGTTTTCTTGGACTATTTCCATTCTAAACATTCAGCAAATAGGACAAGGTATTCACTTAGGGTGCCAAGCCAGGGAAGGGAAGGGAAGGGCTAGTTCACCTCCACACTTCCAACAACATTGCCAATAATGAACAAAACACTGATTCTCAGGTGCAAAGTATACTTCTTCATCAGCAGAATACTTACTTTCTCTTCTCTGGAGATGGTTTCTTCTTCAAGGAACCCTTCATCACTGCCTGGAGTCCTGTTTTAGGCAATGGCGTTGAGGAGGACGAAGATGACGAAGAGGAGGAAGATGAGGAAGAGGAAGAGGCTGAAGAAGAGGACGACGAAGAAGAGGAAGAGCTGCTGCTTGAACTGCTTGAGCTTCGAGAACGGCACTTACTTTTGCCCATTTCCAGAGGTTGCTCATCACGATGAGTCTCTTTCAGCACTGGGCTTGGTGGCCTTTACAAGGAAATGGAAGAGGGTATAATTAAAGACTGGATGGCTGCAACAGAGGAAACAAAATTCAGGCAGGTGTACCGGAGAAACTCAAATTTCTGAATGGATACACAAACACCAGCTCATGTTATTTATAGGAAAAGTCTAGGAAAACAGCTGACTTGAGCCTTTTATAAAAAAAATTCTTAGCAGCATATTCAGCCTATTATCAGTCAAAAAATAGGGATCCTTATGCCTTACAAAATGACAGCCCTTGTTGACATAAGCAGTCTGAAATGCTACAAAGAAAACTGACTTTGTTATTTCTTACCACACTAACCCTCTTCCTCATTTTTTTTCTTTTTTTCCTTACATATATAGGTACTTCAATCCCCTCACTGCAGCCACCTTCCAGATATGCTCCTGAGGTTTATGAGAAGTATAGAGATATTACTGGAAACCAAGTAAAAACAAAACTGATAACGTTTT
The DNA here is from genome assembly GCF_947247035.1 of Vipera ursinii. NCBI lineage: Eukaryota > Metazoa > Chordata > Lepidosauria > Squamata > Viperidae > Vipera > Vipera ursinii. The sequence goes on along the minus strand of NC_139517.1, from coordinate 20,064,991 downwards.
GCAACATGCTACTTTCCTTTTTAAAAAATTAAAAGAATCTACCATGCTGGGAACTGAGCAGCTTAGGTTTTCCACTGACAAAGGCTACTGCTACTTCATGGAGACTCATTTTCTAGGAAGCAGAGATGAGTCACTTCTATTAACAGATCCAAAATACAAACATTTTGAGTTGAAGACTTAGGCTATCCTTGCAAACAAAAAGTAACCATGACTAAACAGCTTCCCAAAAACAGCAAAGACTCAACATGAAACAATGTTTTAATTACAGGTTCTATCAAACTATCTCATTAATTCTCTACACTTATTTTCTTGCTCTGCTATTCCAAGTCTTAAAAAAAAACCTAATCCTCCACACTAGTATCTTGAAAACAGAATTACAGAAGATACATAAGCCAAGATTGCATTTAAATTCTGTTAAAATACATATTTTGCAAAAACAAGATTATTAACCATCTTTTGCAGGCATACTTTGATGCAATACAACTCTTGCACAAAACCTAGATAATACAGAGCAAAATTGGCGTCCATAAGAATACAGTACAGTATCTACTAATAGTACCCAGTGACATAAGCACGACCTCTGGTGGACAAAGGCCATCATTACAATCTTCCAAAAGCATACCAATGAAGCAGCATTTCTGAAGGGTAACAATGTCAGGTATACACACTACATAGTGAAGTAATTTGGTTGATTTGGGTAGCTATAGAAATTGAAGAAAAAAATCCAAACCTATCAAATGTACGGAAACTTACATTTCAATTGACACTATTAATATGAGAACCGAGAAAAATACAGATGCTGTAAGGTATACAGTGACCACTCTGTACATAGGCACATTCAAGACCTGCCAGTTCCTGTGCAGTTGACCTGAGCCCTCATACCAGGACAGCCATGCAGCAACCAAGATCCTTTCTTCATCTGGCTCCTGTTCTCTGGAATCATCTATCTCCAGAAATTCTCTTACAATCAAGTAAGACTTTGTTGCCCCTTGAGCTCATTTGATTTCCCTACAGAGGAAGAGAGCTTGTTTCCCCCATATCACAGCCAAGCATAAAAATACATGCTCACTGCCCTTTTTGTATCTGCTTATAAAGGAGGCTAGATCAGAATTCAATTCATGCAAGCGTTCAATCAAAGCTTCAGTTTTTAAATCTAGCAATACTAGAAGCAAAAACATCATTGGTTCTGTTATATGCACCTGTATCTATTTTATATATTTGCACAGGGTATCTGAGACAATGCTTATGGACTACAGGTACGCACATCTTTTAGGGCAGAGAAGTCATTCCAGAGACTGGGATTAGAAGGTATATAAGACAAGGACATGAATAAAATGAGTGAATGTGCATATACCTTCTAACTGACGCAAGAAGAAACTGGATTTTGGGTTATTACCAGGCAGTGACTGCTGACAGCTTAAAAGACATGGGGGGAAAAGGGATTACTAAAAAGAAAGGTTCTTACTGTTTCAGTTCGATCTCAGCCTCAAGATCCTTTGTTGCCTGATCGTGGGGACTGGATTCAGATGAGCTGGACTCAGAATCAGAAGTTGAAGAGGAGGAGGAGGAGGAGGAGGAGGAGGAGGATGAACTGGTAGAGGAAGCAGATGAACTTCTCTTTGCCTTCGAAGGGGCAGAGGGTGGAGGAGAGGGAAGAGCAAGTTGTAGGACTGTAGGACAGCTGCTCCTGGTGTCATCCTCCATGGCGACAGAAGCCAACTGCGACTCAGCCTCAAGGGTAGGTAAGTGCACCTCAGACCTGTCTGCTACTTTTCCTTCAGATACAATCTCCTCTTCCTTGGGGGATGGTACTAGGACAGAAATCAATGCTGGTAAGGGGCTCGAAGAAGCCGAGGAGGAGGAGGAGGAGGCGGAGGAGGAGGAGGAAGAGGAGTGGGACGACAATTTAGCTTTTACGGGAGAGACGGAGCCTGCATGAGAACTGCTTCTCCCTGACAAAGGTGCACCAACTCCTGTATCATCTTTAATTACAGCTTGGTGCATGCTCTGATTCCTATCTCCTGGGCTGTTTCGGATGGCTACGGAGTCACCATTCTTTGACACTGGAGGCAAGTCACGCAGCGCAGACGGATCGGGAGAGAGGGCCTTTCGCAATTTAGGAGATTCCTCACAAGGTGGAGTTAAAGCGCAAGGAATGGCAGTGTTGTTTTTGCTGTGCCAAAGAGAGGAGGAGCTTGCTGGTTTCTCTTGGAGGTCAGACTTGGGGTATCTCTCGAGAACAGGAGGAGAGCGAGACTTTCTTCCTGGAGATGTGCAGGCTTCCTGGGAGCCTGATCTGGAATGCTTCCTCACAGGAGATGACTGACAATCAGGGGATACCCTGGACCCAGTGCCTTTATAGGATGCTGTTACACGTGATGCATCTAATCTGGGAGGTGAGCGGGATGCATTCCTACTTGTTGCAGTCCTCTCTGGGGACAATTGCAACATCTGTATTGGTGATTGGGAATGACCTCTGTGTGGTAGTTTAGATTTCTCCTGACGAGAAGAGGATCTTGAGCGGCTTCTAGCCGGAGAGGAAATTGACCGTTCCCTGCGCAGAGAACCCCGAGATTTATCTCGTCGCCGGGAGAGTGAACGGGAGCGACTCCTCCATCTGGGAGAGCCAGATCTTTCTTGTCGCAAAGAACCTCTGGGCCTGTCACCATAGGATGATGACTGAGACCGATGTGGATGTGTGCTGGTGCTTGATTTTTCTCTGGAGAGTGATCTGGACCGTCCACGTCTTGGAGGTGTTCGAGATTTGCGTCTAGGACTCACTGGTGACACAGATCTCCGTCTTCTTGTAACTGGTGTTCTAGACTTGTCTCTTGCCCATGATCCAGACCTACGTCGCCGTGGAGGGGTTCTAGATTTCCTTCTAGGTCTTGGAGATGATCCAGCTCTGCAGTGGTGTCGGGGTGGTGTTCTGGATTTGATTTGGGACCTTGGGGATGACCCAGATCTACGTCGTCTGGGTGGTGTTCTAGACTTCATTCTGGGTCTAGGAGATGAGCCAGACCTACGTCGTCTTGGAGGCGTTCTGGACTTCAACTTAGATCTTGGTGGAGACCCAGACCTGCCGCGCTTTGGAGTTGTTCTGGATTTTGGTCTAGATCTAGGTGGTGACCTTGATATTCTGCGTCTTGGAGGTGTTTTTGATTTTATTCTTGGTCTGAGCGGTGACACAGATCTGCTCTCTGATTTCTCTTTCCATTCCGGGGAAGAATCCGAACTGCTCTCACTAGAGTGCATTTTTGGCTTCTCTTTAGTCCCAGAATAAGAACCTGATCTGCTTCTTTGAGATGCCTCTTTAAAAACCCCTTTCTTCTCTAAAGGTGATCTGGGCCCCATCACTGCAGCTTTAGAAGTTTCTCTTATTTCTGGAGAAGATCCAGGTCTATTGTGCTTTGTAACAGTTGCAAATGTGCTGTTCTCTGGTTCTGGAGAAGAATATGCTTTGCCATGCATTGGGGATGAAACTGATTTATTCTTGTTGACTGACAGCCCCACAGAGCGACTAAGTCTGGGAGGTGACTGAGATTTATTATCTTCTGGAGATGTTGATGAAGAAGTAGAAGAGGAGGAAGAGGAGGAAGAGGAAGAAGAGGAGGAGGAAGAAGAGGAGGAGGAAGATCCAGACCTACTCCGCCTTGATGGAATATCTGTTTTTTTAAGTACTGGTAATGACTCAGATGGCATTTGTTTTGAGGAAGACTGCAATTTTTCTTTTCCAGAGAGAGATGAACCTGATTTACTCTTTTGGCATGGAGATGAAGCACTTTCCATTACTGCCATGGAACTAGATTTGTTGGGCCCTGGAGAAGATCCAGATTTTGTTTTCACTTCTTGGAATTTATTTTGCTTTGGAGGAGTTTTAGGTTTGCCATTTAGTTCAGGAGATGATCTGGATTCACCTCTGGAGGGAGATTTCTCTTTCACTGCCTGAGGGGACAGTCCACATCTGACTTGCTTCAAAGGTGAAGATTTTGTCATCTCAGGAGAGTATCTTGACTTGGTCCTGGGAGGTGATCTTGACTGCTCTTTGGTCACTGGAGAAGAGTCAGATGTGCTTTGCCTTGGAGATGACCTAGTCTTCTTTAACTCCAAGGAATCATTTTTGCATTTATCCAGTGGTGAAGAAGATTTTTTCTTAATTTCTAATGAAGTTCCAGGTGCAACTGGTCTTAGAGGAGAAAGAGATGTCTCTCTTAAAGCCAGTGGTGATCTAGACCCGCTCTGCCTTCGATGCGGTGATTTAGGTTTTTCTTTTGTTCCTACAGATCTTCCAGATCTGCTTTGCTGCAGTGGAGATGCAGACTTTGATTCTGGAGAAGCTGCTCGCCTTATTGGTGATAAGGAGTTTTCCTTTGCTGATGATTGACTGGAACTAGACCGACTTCGCCTTGGAGACGATCCCATTTCCTTTTTCAGCATTGGGGATGATCCTGCCCTTGACTTTGTTTTCACTTCTGGAGAGGACTCAGATCTACTTCGTCTTCTTGGTAATCTCATCTTTGGTTCTGGAGAGGACCCAGATATGCTACGTCTTGAAGGAGACTTTGATTTCTTTCGCAGTGTTGGAGAGGAACCAGATCGACTTCTTTTTGAAATGCTTTTAGCTTTTTCTTCAGCTGCTGAAGAAACATCAGACTTCCTTGTAAGCCTTGGAGATGAACCAGAACTGCTGTGAGGGGACATTCTGGTTTTGTTTTTGAGGGCTGGAGGTGACCTGGATTGACTACGCCTAGTAGGTGATCTTGATTTCTTTTTTGGTGTTGGAGAAGAACCAGATCTACTTCGCCTGATGCTTAATCTTGATTTCTTTTTTACTCTTGGAGAGGAACTAGAACAACTGCGCCTTGGAGGTGTTCTTGATCTTTTCTTCCTTGACCTTGGAGAGGAACCTGATCGGCTCCTTCTTGGAGACAATCGAGTTCTCTTTTTAGCTTTTGGAAGTGATCCAGACCGACTACGTCTGGGAGATGCTCTTAATCTTCTTGATTCAGGAGAGGAACCAGAAAGACTACGTCTTACCACTTTTCTGGATCTTTCTCTCATTCTTGTAGATGAATCAGATCGACTTCTTCTAGAAGAAATTCTGGAAACTTTCCGATCTGGAGATGACAGAGATCTGCTTCGTCTGGCTGAAATCAAAGATTTCTCTCTTCTTGGAGATGAACTTGATCGTCCTCTCCTGGGAGGCGTCCTAGTTCTAGATCTGCCTCTTCTCGGTTGTGTTCTGGAGCGGGACCTTGCTCGCCTGGGTGGAGTTCTTGATCTAGACCTGCCTCTTCTTGGTGTTCTTGAACGTGATCTCCCCCTTCTTGGCGGTGTTCGTGATCTGCCCCATCTTCCACTATTTCTGCTTCTAGACCATCCATGCCTTTGGGGAGTTCTAGAGCGAGACCAACCACGCCTCTGAGGGGTACGGGATCGACCCCATCTGGGAGGTGTACGTGAACGTGATCTACCCCATCGCTGAGGTGTTCTTGAACGGCCTCGCCACTGGGGTGTTCGAGAACGTCCCCTTCGCAAAGGAGTACGTGAACGGGATCGAGCACGTCTCTGAGAACGAGACCTGCCCCTCCTTGGTGGGGTACGTGTGCGTGATCTACCTCTCTTTGGTGGTGTCCGGGATCGAGATCTACCTCTACGAGTAGTGGGTGTTTGAGAGAGAGATTTGTCTCTCCGGCTGGCTCTTGCTCTGGAGCCTTTAGCTGGAGGGGTGCTGGATGGTTCACGTCGAGATGTCTTAGAAGACTGCTTTTGCCCAGAACGAGAGATTTCAGGAGATGAGCTAGATTTCTCTCTTTGGGTAGAGGTTTTCTCTTTGTCCTGCCTTTTGGAAGGGCCCTCTGGAGAACAGTTGCGAGAAACTGGAGCAGCCTTAGTTGGTGGGGAAGGAGAAGAGGAGGAAGAAGAAGAGGAGCAGCTACCACTCTCTGAAGGAGAAGGTGAGTGCTGAGGTGTAGACTCCTCACGAGACATCTTCTTCAATTTGGTCTCAACACCCTTAGAAGCAGATGAGGAAGCTGTAAGCTCCTCCTTGTGGTCAGGAGAAATCTTAGGCTTGGATGGTGGAAGAGTCCCATTACGATCCTCTGACTGCTTCTTAGAAAATGGAGAGGAACAGGCAGGAGACCTCTTCTCTTTAGAAGGGGGACGCTTTTCTCGAGAAAGATCATTCAGCACAGGAGAACGATGCATGCACTTTGGATCATGCTCAAGTGAGGGGGTGGATTTTCGACCCCCATGCCGAGCAGACTTTCTGTCCTTGTCTCTTTCTTTCTCTTTAGCAGGAGATGATGGACTTGGAGAACGCTGAAGGGTCTCACGTACTGGAGAATGCTTGGATATTTTCTAAACAGGAATATAAAAAATAGTAATTAGAACTGTGCTTTGAAAAAGCGAAAAGGCTCAGCAGCCAGCTCCCAACTATATTACAAGCATTTTGCAAGTGAAAAGATCACTAGGGTTCTTGTTTAACTCTAAGCAACTCATTAATTAGCTGTCATTTTACAACATTTCCCAACCTGGGTGATTTTGTATGGACTTCAACTTCCAGAATTCTTAGCAATGGCACATTCAATGGAAAATTCTGAGGATTGAAATTCACACATCACACAAAGTTGGACACACTGTTTAATAAACTATTAGATTTTAAGTTTGAGGAAGACACTGCTTTAATATAGTAAAAGAACTTAGAATCCACCATTTCTCCTCTCCAATTTTAATGAACCAATCAGTATTCCTAAGTCATTTTGTTCCAAGTGACTTTATTTATGCAAATGTTTCTCACTTTTCTAATGCATATTTTTTTTTTTTACCTCCCGCTTCTCTCTGCTTTCTCGAGGACTTGTGCTCCTGCCTTGCCGGGCAGGCTCAGCAGAAGATGAACGCTCTTTCTCTCCCAAATTCTTAGAAACCACTTCAGTGTCTGGTTTTCGTGAACTTGACAAAGGAGACTTGCTTTGCCGTCTAAGGAAGCTCCTTTTTTGCACAATGGGGCTGCCTGATCTGTAAATAAATGATTAGGTTAATCCACAAGACTGCCCAAATTTAATAGCTAATAAGACAGAGTTTGATTTGCCAAGCTGTACCTGCTGTGGGAAGCATCTGATGAGGAAGAGCCATCTGGGGAGGAAGAGCGATCCCGACGGTCTTTCTGAGATGCAGACTCACTGGTGGACCTGTGAGTTAAAAATGAGAATCAGATGCATACAACAAAGATCAACTTTAGTTGCACAACACAGGTAGATTAGGTGGTTTTTACCTCTTCTGTTTCTTTTCCTTCGATTTGTGTTTGCTTTTGGGACTTGGAGATCTGAGAAAAAAAGTTTGTTTTGAATCATTCCTAAACAGTGACATATGCAGTGACTGTTTCTCCCTCTGTTCCTTTCAGATCCTTCATAGATCTACTCTAGCAATACCCAAGAATAACTGTCTCTAACATACCAAATGCAGGACACCAATGTAAAGTTTAGATGTAGATACACATCTTCTGAAAGCACTGTAGAGTGCATGAGATCACAAACACAGCTGCTGTCTACAAAATCTTAAAGCAGTCTCCTTTTTTCCCTAGGATCAGAATCCCATGAAAAGGCACCACTGCTTTTAAGATGTTGAAAACAAGTGCTAAATTTGCACCTTTGGAAATCAGATCTGTGGAGCCCTAAGAATAAGTAACTAGAAAAAACCACTACCTATTACATCCAAACATTTTAATAAAAATGGCTAATAGTTATTAAGACTCACCTATGCTTCCTTTTCTTTGATTCTGATCTAGAATTTAAAAAGAGAGAGTTGGTAATCTGATATGGTTTTTAATTGTAACTTCCATCAGTTGCAGCCAGTGTCTAATGAACACAAATTATAGAATTTGTATTCACGTTGTTAAAAAAGCACCAGGTTTCCTGTTCAATATTAGACTTTATTCCCAAATTACCAGAAAACTGATGTCATGCTCAATAACTTTAGCAAGGCAAGGCTGATGTTCAAAATTGATGCTGGATTACAAATGTGAATTCTGCCCATGAATCCTCCATAGGGGGGAAAAAGATTGAAGCTTTCTTAAGAATATTATATATATAAATAAAAAGACAGCACTACAAAAGACTTAGTAAATCATCAGCATGATCAAATTGTGACGTCCCTAAAATCCAGTTCTCATACTGGACCAGTCACTTTAACCCTCCCTACAATCCTCTTACCTGCGTTTCTTTTTCTTTGAGCTTTTTTTCCTTTCTCTTCGAGAAGGTGATCTGCTCTCAGACCTTGAAAAGCCAAAATACATTTTCTGAGAAACTTTAAAATGTGAAAGTTCCTTTTCTTACTTCTAAATCTAAATTTTGCCCCTCCCCCCCAGAATCTAATGGATCTGAAAAAATAATTCAAGCGTCTTGGGTTCACCCACCCACCTGCCTCTGTCTTTCTTCTTTTTCTTCTTCTTTTGTTTTGGAGATGGTGAACGGGAACTACTGGAGTCTTTGATAAGACTGAGGAGACAAAGTCCAAATAATAAACAAAATTCCAGGATTCAATTCACAACATTCTACATAAGCAGCTGCCTGTTATGAATCCTATCTTTCAGTCCCAAAGGTGCTTTTTCAAGAGGCAACTGGACTTTCTTGTTTTTCTTTGAAGACCTTTCACTTCTCATCCAAGAAGATTCTTCCGCTCTGATTGGATGGTGGGGAATGGAAGGATGAAGAGGCTGAAGAAGATTCTTGGATGAGAAGCAAAAGGTCTTCAAAGAAAAACAAGAAAGTCCAGTTGCCTCTTGAAAAAGCACCTTTGGGACAACCATGACCAGGATGACTGAGAATCCCCATAAACACCTATCTTCCAGTATTTTTTTCTACAAAAAATAAAATCTCACAGATACAAGAAACAAAGTTAATTATGCACAAATTCTAATCAAGAATGGAAATCAATTATGATCTATCTCATAAATTAGCATGTTATAGGGGTTTCATTAAGATGTAATCTTACTGCTTGTTTAATATTTCCTACATTTCAGGTACTTTATTTGAATTTGTCTTTTTTTTAAAAAAAAAGTCTCCTAAGACAATTGAAAAGCTCACTTTTTTTTTACTGTAGTAGACATAACAACCAAAGCTACCTTGTAATCTCTTCTTGCTTATTTTCTTCCAGTAGTGATTCCTCATACCTGTACTGCTTCTGCTGCTCTTGCTGTTGTTTGGCCACTGCAGCTGTTGCTGCCTCCTTGGCCCTGCGGTTGGGGTCAAAAGAGCTGCCATCCACATAACTATCACTGATCCCAAAAGCAGCTCGCAGTCTCTCATTCTTCTTTTCATTGGCCTCAGCCAACTGATGGGTCTCTGTAATACTGCAGAAGAAAAGAAATAGTTAATAGAACAAATATATTACAAGGATCCTATCAATACACAGATTGAAATATAAAATGTTTCATGAAACAACAGCCTCTGTTAAGATGAAAAGCAACTGACAAAACAACAACACAAAATCAACTTATCTAGACTAGGTAAGGTAAGGCCTTACTTACCTAGACTTCTGCTGCTGTTCCCCCTCTTTGACAATTGCCACATCTTTTTCTAGGAGCATCATCCGAAATGTGGCCACTTTCTCCTGAATTTCCCCTTCTCCATACCTATCGTATGCATCAGAATAGAATTTATGGACTATAAAGAGATATTCCATTTAAAAGCTAAAACAGTCAAATGAGGTTAAAAAAATATTTCTAAAATGCATGGTATAAAGATCCAATTCACCCTATAGAAAGTACATAACTTACCGTAGTTAATATAGAATACTGATTAAAATGAAAATATAAATCAAGAGAGTTTTAGTTCAAATTCTGCTTCTACTATGAATCTTTTAGAACATCTTCACAAATCATTTCATCTCTTAAGCCTTCTGGCCATAAATCTCTGAAAAATGTGGCCAATAAGCCTATCTTACTGGACTATTCTATGCGTTATTATTGCGTATTACCATGGATCTCTATATAACATTCAAAAATGCTTTATAATATTAGGCACTATTAGTACAAAATATATTTTCAATCATTTTCATTTCTAGTATATCCCAAATATGATTATCCAATTTTAAAAGACTTGTAATAACCCAATTTCTATTATGTAAAAATTTTCTTAAATATTGATATTTTCTGAACAAATTCCACTGAAAGTAACTAAAAATGAAAAGGCATACAGCTAATATCACAACACTGTATTCCTTTACTTCCTATATAATTATATTTAAAATACTTGTTCTGCTAATCATTCAAAAAAAAAAATGAGACCTCTTTTTGTAAAAGCTGAGTGCCAAACACCAGAAATGAGAAATTTTGGATGAAAAGCATACATCATATCATTCCCAAATCTGTATATTTTAATTAGTGTTGATTGATCATTATTCTCGCTCCTCTTCTCAATCGCCATCATGTCTTGAAAACATTTTAGCCTTGACCATCCTGTAATAACTCACCCTTGCTCTTCCATGAGTTCAGCCAGTTCTAAGCATTTCAACTCAACCTTCCTTTTGCGTTCGTGATCCAGGATGTCCTGGTTGGGTTTTTTAACCAAAGATGACTCCAGTTTCCTCAGCTCCTCTTCTGACTTGTAGTCAGTCCGATCCTTCTTGTGGCGCACTGCTGAGAGATTCCTTTGCACGTAACCGTTGGTGCCACTGCCCCGGGGAGTGGGGAGTCCTATCCCATTGTACATGGCTCTCACAGACTAGCACCTCTGGTGCCTCTGATACCTAAAGACAGTATGAGAAAAGGCAGAAGAAAAAGAAAAGGGAAGCAATTATTTTATCAAATCTTTTTCACATCACCATATGGGTATATATATCCTCCACCACCTGCAATCAAAAGACTGCTGTCTTTTTTCTATGAATCAACTATTTTTCCTTTTTGTTAAATCTCAAATCCATTCCCTGTCCCAGACAATACACATTTTATCATTACCTCTTATTTTTCCTGAAAAATGCCTATTTCCTCCTTACTCATATATACCTCATTACGAGATCCCATATTTTAATTTTCTCAACAGTGGACCAGAATTCAATGGTACATGCTTTCTTAGAGGAACCCTATTATTAAATAATTTCATATTCTCTACACTACTGCAACCACTCCCCAACTATTCATACTTGTTCTCCCCAACCAAAAGCCGTAGTCAATCATTGAAAATTAATCAGCCCACAATTTTTGGTTCAATTCTCAAGATTTCAACACTTTCATTCAGATTCGTCTTAATATATATCCAGTGCTCCAAAGACAAATCTATTAAGCCACTTTCTTTAGATTATGTACATATCTGGTTTCTTTCCAATAGTTCCCATTTAAAATCTCCTTCTCAATAAAGGAGGTAATCCTATGTATATTAACATGAAAACTTACTAGGAGTTACTTCTGAATAAGAATTGGCCTGCACAATTCATCCTCTAATCTTTTTACAAGCCTATCATCGAACGAACCCTTTTCTTTAAAAGGCTGAATATCCCTAATACAGCTACCATCTACCCACTAGATTCCCTACCATTTACTAGTAATAATGATTTATACTGTATTATCCTCCGCCTTCCTTTACAGGCCCCTGCTACATTTTCAAGAACTGAGTTAAGTTCATGCCTTCCACCCTTAAAAGCAAGATCTCAAGTCCAGCTCAGCCCACAAACAATATAAATAAACTGATAACTACACACACGTTTCCACATCGGTGGGGTTTTTTTAAAAAAAAATATCCTTGGACTAACAGTTTGGGAATTGCATGGTGGTACCCTAAACTACGTACGTATTAATCAGGCCCAAAACTGCTTTGCTTTTTTTAAAAAAAAAATTCAGCCAAGGCTGAGTGGGTGCTGCCATCTGCTGTGACATATACTTCTTACCTTCCCTCCCAAAAAAAACCCCCCAACCTACCGACTGATAAGGCCTAGTCAGCCCTCTATTCTAATTCCCTGCCACCTCAGGCCCGACCTCCCTCCCTAGAAAGCATCCCAGCCGATTAGGCCTCCTCCCTCAAGGCCTGCTGAGGCCCGCGACCCACCTTCACCCCTGCTCCGAGGTCCTTCCCTGCCTTCCCAACACACGAAGGGCAAACCTCGCTTGCCTCTTACCTCAGGACCCGTAAAGGCCACCCCACGTAGACACACGCACGCACAAACCAAGCCCGCGGCACCGTCTAGCCCCCCCACCCCTCACATCTCCCCAGGCCTGCCGCGCCACCCCGGCCTCCCAGCTGCTGCTTCTCCGCGTTCCGCTCCTCGCGCAGCCCCGCGTCCCCCGACCCCTCCTCTGGCTTTTGCCTGCGCCACTCGCTCGCGCTCCCTCACCCGACGCAGCAGCAGCCGCCGCGGCGCAGGAGGAGGGTGAGGGCCAGGAGGAGGGGGGGGTAGGAGGTAGCCTGGAACCTCCCCCCGTCCCCTCCAATTCGCTCTCGCCTGGAACCCTCTCCGCCCCTTGGCTTATGGGAAGTGGAGTTCGTAAACGGCTGGTAGGTCCTCCCTACCCACAGAGGACGAGAATAAAGACTACTCGTCCCGAGATGCCTCGCGGGCAGCCCGAAGGTCGGCCGCCATTTCCTAAAGCGTTCTCGGGGAAGCGAGAAGGGTGCCTCGACACCGAATTTTCACGGCTTCTCCTCTCGCTTCCCTCCCGGCCCTTCTTTCTGTCCTTTATTCGCTATCGTCAGACAGACACGCAGTACACTTCAGAAAATACAGCTCCAATCCTGGGGTGGAGGGGCGGGTTGGGAGAGGGGAAAAAGGGATGTAAATATCCGTTCTTCCCGTCAGCCACCGCGCTGTTCTAAATTAGAGTTGAAGGGGAGAGTAAAACTCGCGAGAATTTTAGGGCGGAGGACATGTGCATCGTGCCTACGTTCCTGAAACGCTCTTCCTGTGAGCGTGTGTTTTCAAAGAACGCTGGGAATTGTAGTTAAGATAAGACTTTCCTGTCAAAGCTGTCGCCCCAGTATCTTTTATAGGCGGACTACACGTTCCAGTTGGAATTGCGAACTCCCCTCCTCAGCACATAAAAAGGAAGTCAATTGTTTTTCTAGACTAGAGAGAGTCTTCCCCGTAAAGCCCAAAGGAAAACTAAAAATCTTCCGTAACACTGCAGAGGGCGGATTAAAGCGACAGCCATGCTGTTTATGTTTTCCCGTCATGCACGAGGTTTCCATTTTGTTAAAAATTGCTGTTTTCTGTTTCATGGTGTGCTGCCTTGGTTTCAATAGAAGAAGGTGGCAATATTATTTTTTAAAATCTGCATTACTCACAGTGGGCAAAATGCAAGGAGACCTGCTGGGAAATTTGATTTCTCCTACAGGTATTAATAGGATATCGATTTAGACTTTCACCTCAACTTTAGCACATCGAAATAACTGCCCAAGAGTTGCCAGAGTTGACTAATGGTGGAAGTACAGAAGAAGTCAAAATACGGGATAAGTAGTTCAGTGGACAAAACTCAGCAGCACTTTTTCGTGCGGCTGCTGATAAAAACAGGATCCCCAACATCCGATAACGGATATGGCACAAGAAGAAGAAGGTGTGATAACTTTATTTAATAAACTATTTTCAAACTATTATGTCATATTACCTGGTATCCTCAAAACAAAATCAATTTGTGGCATAATATAATGGGTATGTTTGTAAGACATACTGACCTAACCATAATTATGTTGGTATGCATTCCCCGGCTCAACTCAAATGTTATAGAATTTCATGATACATTGAACTATTAACAAATCACACAGGCTGTCTTTATCATTTTACCACGTGGTTGGCTCAGGCTGTCTTTATCATTTTACCACGTGGTTGGCTCCTTTGACCTTGATATATCATGCAAACACAGCCAATAGCAAGAAATCCTTTCTATTCGTTTACAAACTGATTTCAGGCACTCATCTGAGAAAGTATCATATTTGGATGTAAGGTTTTACACTTAGCCTCACAATTGCCCCAGCATTACTCAGGAATTTAAAAGAGCCAAAAGAAACTCCTGAACCGAGGTTTCAGCAAGCAAACAACTTTTATTTTGATCAAAATAGAGTTGGGTGGCCACATCTCTCTTCGTGGCTGGTAGAGAGATGAAGGCAACAACCAGGAAAGATGTCTTCCACCTTTTATACCCCTTCAGAACAAAGAGATCTGGTCTTGGTACTAGGAACCAAAAGGTACAGAAAAATAATTCCTAGATGATGACTCATACACAACAACCCAGGCACCACCATAACTCCTTTTCCCCCTCCCCTTACCATGCTCTTTTCATGTAAGCAATCCCCTGTACCTAAAGCATGAAACATTTGCTTTTATATAACTAATTTCCCAATATAAAGCACCTACAAAGCTGCTTGCACATAAACAAAGATGATTACAAAGTATCACTATTAATATCAATATTACTAACATCAACCTTAAGCATAATAAAATCCCTTCATGAAGAAAAAGAAAAAGTTGTATCTCCAGATAATGCCTTCAACAATTTCAGTAGATATTCATTAGAATGCAGTAGGATAGCTTTTGCATAGAAAAAAGAAAATACCTCAGTATCCTTGTAAAATCTGTCCTCTGGAAAGGCAGAGCTCCAATGCAAATTAATGACCCATCAGACCTGAACAATGCAGTAATGGAGAACTGTACTAGGGAGCAAGGAGATAAGATAAATTGCAGGTCATGTCTGGGGTGATCTTACAAATACATTCCTGTATCTAGTAAAATTGACTACAGATTATACTAGCTGGAAGAAAATGGATATAATTGAAATCCACTTATACAATAAGAAGAATACTTGAAGAAGTACACCAGCAAGTTAAAATCTCATAAATCAGCTAATTGGATACCTTTCAAGTAAATTGTTTTCAAAGGTTCCTGGGCATAAGGCAGATAACTGAAGGTAGTCCTAGGACATTAAAGGCAAGTAGGGTCCCAGAAGCAACTTCTCCATGTTAATATAAAATGCCCTATAAGCCACTTCCCAAATGAATTCATCTATTATTTGGCATAATTCCGCCAGGCAATTTGGTACTATTTTTGTATTTAAACTTGGATTTTTAATAAAAGGACTAAATGGTTAGTCCTTTAGTGATTGAGTTCACATACAGTATAAGCTATGGTTTCCTTAACTATGATAAATGGAATAAAAAAAAATAGATTTGGCTGGATTCAGATAATTTACCCCATCAAAATCAGAGAAACTGTGTTATTATTTAAAGTGATGTTTGTCTCAATATCATCAGTTAACAACAGTGTAATGTATTGGGCCTAGTTTGCTTGAGCTGTACCACGTGGGTTTTGAATGCTGTGAAATTGCTTAAGCAGGGAGTTGGGTAACGGTCGCCGGGTCCTCAGACAGGCCGTCTCCAGGACCACCATTGGTTGGCTCTAGGGCGGCGTTAGGTTCCTTTAAACCTATTGGCCGCCACCCTAAATAGCTGCATAGATGCCCTGGTTAACAGTCATTTCCTGCATTCAATAAAGCATGTTCCTGCCTGAACTCTCTTGCCTCATCTCCTGCTTGCTGCAAAGAGCCCAGTACACAACACTGGCGACAAAGGTGGGATCCTGCTCCTTCAGAAGAGCTGAAAGTCATTAGGGGGTGAGGCCAGCCAAAGCACCTGGCAGGGAAAGCGTTGCCCCCCCCCTTGCTCGGCCTAGCACAGCCACCCTAGCGCCACCAGCCCTGTGGACCAGTCCCTGGGCCTACAAAGGAGCTGGACAAGCAAGAAGACGAGCCCCAGCCATGAAGACTTCCTGAGATGGCAAAGGTCGGAAAGCTGGAAGAATTTGATGTCACTCACCTGAAGAGATGGTCGTCGTACATCTCAAGAGTCGAAAACTACCTCTGCGCCAACCAAGTCGCCGAAGACGGCCTGAAGGCCGCAATGCTCCTGTGCGTCTGTGGGCCTGCAACATTCAACATCGCGGACAACTTGGTTGCACTGGCACAGCTGGAGTCTGTAACGTTCGCAGACCTGAAGAAACGGCTTGGCGACCATTTCCAGTCCAAGCTTTCGGTAATAGCTTGGAGGCATGCATTCGAACAGAGAGTTCAGCAGCCGGGTGAAACAGCCACAGAATTATTCACGGCTTTGAGACAAGCTTCACATCTGTGCCAATTCACCGATTTAGAAGAAAGGCCTGGAGACTGACTCGTCTGTGGACTTTGGAGCAGAGAGCTGCAGTAGAAACTCTTTGCCAAAGAGACTCTCTCACTCCAGGAAGCATTGAAGGAGATCATGGTGGATGAAGCCACCGGCGGGGCCATGAAAGCCATGCGGCCCGCCAAAAGCACTCAGCATGAGGAGGCCATCCACCACAAGGACAACAAACACACAGAAGACATGGAAAGCAACCACGAAGTGGACAAGCTTCAACGGCACAACAACCAACAACAAGGGACTACTTACAAGGCAAGTCCCTTCACTCAGTGTCCGGGTTGTGGCAGCCGCCACCAACACATGGACTGCAGGTTCTAGACAGCCACGTGTCGGGCCTCCAGGAAGACCGGCCACATCGCTTCAGTCTGTAGAGGTCACCAGAAGGACTGCCAATTGGACGCTCCAATCAGGAGAGGTACTGGGGCCCCAGGGCAGTTTAGCGTAGGGTTTTGCTTCAGCCACCAGAGTGTTTGCTGCATGGGAGCTCGCCACCCCCTTAAGCCCAAATTCCAACTTCAGGTCAAGCTGCAAGGCATCCCTTGCAGGATGGAACTGGACACTGGGTCAGCCGTGTCCATCATTTCACTCGAAAACTTCCATTTCATCTGCAACTGCAGCAAGAGATGGGCCAAGCTTAGGTCATCGGACATCATCCTGACCGACTTCCAGAACTCTCAAGTCACTGTCAAGGGCAAGGCCACACTGGCCGTCAAATTCAAGGGGTTTTAGGGCCTCTGGACATTATTGTAGTGGAGGGTCAGTGAACAAGCCTGATACGGCTTGATTGGTTTGATGCTTTGGGCATCCAGATCACTGGAATCAACCAGACACAAACGTCAAACTTAGCGTCAGTATGCGAGGAGTTCGCGGATGTTTTTGACTCTAGCCTTGGAATGTACAAGGCCCCTCCGATAGCCTTTAATCTTGATCCTGCCATAATGCCTATCAGGATCAAACCTCGAAGAGTGCCATTTGCGCTTAAACACAAGATAGATGCTGAGCTAGATAAGCTAGTTGAACAAGGGGTACTACAGCCCATAGATGGGGGTGAATGGAAAACCCCAATTGTCATGCCACTTAAGACCACCAGGGATGTCAGGATTTGCGCTGATTACAAGTGCACCATTAATCAGGCACTTAAGCAGCATGCGTACCTGGTGCCAATCGTTAGTCACATCTTGGCATCACTGCAAGGGGGTGTGGTTTTGCGAAGTTAGATTTGGCACAGACTTATCAGCAGCTACCTGTGGACAAGGCCTCAGCTGCTGCACAAACCATTGTAACGCACAGGGGGGCTTTTAAAGTAAAGTGCCTCCAATTTGGGGTTAGTGTAGCCCCTGGCATTTTTCAAGGTGTTATGGAGCGTATGCTCAAGGGCATTCTGGGGGTCTGCCCCTACTTTGACAATGTGCTCATCGCCAGTGAGTCCACTGAGGTGCTTGGAAGGAGGCTCAAGGCCGTCCTTCAACAGTTCCGCGAAGTGGGTCTTAAACTTAAAAAGAACAAGTGTAGCATAGGGCTTCTGTCAACTGAATTCCTGGGTTTCCATATTGATGCTGAAGGCATCCACCCTTCCAGGTCCAAGCTGAAGGCCATTCAGCTGGCACCTAGCCCCAGATCAAAGGGAGAGCTTCAGACATTCCTGGGCCTCCTCAATTTTTACCAAGCATTCCTTCCTAACAAGGCCGCAGTGGCAGAGCCATTACAACGGCTCTTAGACAAAAACACCCCATGGAGGTGAACCAGGGTCCACGAAAGCAGTTTTAAGGCAGTAAAGTCACTACTGTCTTCCAATTCAGTGCTCACTCACTTTAAAGAGTCATTGCCTGTATGCCTTGCGTGTGACGCATCCCCTTATGGGGTAGGGGCTGTTTTAAGTCATTTGGAAAGTGATGGGACTCAAGTCCCAATCACCTATTACTCAAGGACATTGTCCTCTGCTGAGTGCAGTTACACGCAAATTGACAAAGAGGCCTTGGCCATTGTAGCCAGGGTGAAGAAATTCCATGATTACTTGTATGGCAGGGAATTCACGGTCTTCAAGACCATAAGCCATTGTTGGGGTTATTTACTACAGATAGGCAGAAACCCCAAATCCTGTCCCCGAGACTTTTAAGATGGTCCATCTTGTCAGCCTACAGCTTCAGGCTGGTTCACAAACCCGGTAAAGACATGGGCCATGCAGACAGCCTTAGCCAGTTGCCATTGCCACAGATTGAACCAGATCCAGCTCCAGCAGCTCGCATTTTGTCCATTCAGGATTTGCCTGAGTTTCCCCTCCATACTGGGGATGTGGCTGCAGAAACTGCTGCAGACAAGGTTTTAAGCAGGGTGCTATCCTGGATTCACACAGGGTGGCTTGAAAACAGTCCTGGACCTGAGTTCCAGAGCTACTTCACATGTAGACATGAGCTTTCAGCTCACAAGGGTTGTATTTTATGGGGGAGCAGGGTCATTGTCCCCAGTTCATTAAGAGACAGGGTACTTCAATCTTTGCATGAGGGACATCTGAGCATCATCCGGATGAAGGCATTGGCACGAAGCTACCTATGGTGGCCTGGGTTAGATAAGGCTATCGAGGCTCAAGTACATGGGTGTTACACGTGTCAACAGGCCAGACCAGAAATGCCACATGCTCCTGTCCACAGATGGGAGGAGACACACACTCCCTGGTCGAGAATTCACATCGACTTCGCTGGGCCCTTTCACAGACAGCAATTTTTGATAGTGGTTGATAGCCACTCTAAATGGCTGGAAGTTATTCCAGTCACAAGTATGACTACTGCTAGGACCATCCAGGTGCTTAGGAAGCTTTTTGCAACACACGGGCTGCCGGACGTCGTAGTATCCGATAACAGGCCCCAGTTCATAGCGGCAGAGTTTCAAGCCTTCTTGAGGACTAACCTCATAAGACATGCTACATCGGCTCCTTTTCACCCTTCGAGTAATGGGCAGGCCAAACGGATGGTGCTCACTACAAAGGAGTCACTCAAGCACATAGTGACTGGAGATTGGCACCACAGGCTGGCTGATTTTTTGCTTTGCCAGCACACTATGCCTTGCACAGCAACAGATAAGAGCCCAGCAGAGCTTCACTGGGGAAGAAGACTCATCTCTAAACTGGACAGGCTGCACCCAGACCGGGTGGCAGCAGACGCCTCTCGCCCAAAGCCTCCAAGGGGGTTGTAAGTTGGTGATGGAGTGTGGGCCCAGAACTATGGGCATGGGAACTTGTGGGTGCCAGGTAAAATTGCTAAAGCCTCGGGCCCTCTCTTGTATGAGTTGGCTCTGGATGGCAGGTGAGTCGTTCGCCACCATATTGATAAGCTGTGAAAGAGGTTCCCAGAATGGCCACAAAGCGAGGACCTCACAATGGGTCAATTCCCAGAGCCAGAAACCAGCAGCTGAGCGGGGCAATTCACATGCCCTGAGGACTAGCAGTCAGAACAATGGGGAGGTGGTCATAAATGGGCAAAGCCCAGGAGTGCAACATGGGTCCCCTGATGGAGAAAGTCAACCCGATCAAGACAGCCGCTGTGCTAACTCTGCTCCAACAATGGACTTTGGTTTGGGTTGACCTGGAATGGCCAGCCAGAGGGACTCGAGTCAGTCTGACTCTCGTGGACTCTTGAGTCCTGGTCTACCCAGCCCGGCAGGCAAGCTGGTGGACCGGGAGTTGCCTGGATCCCCTAGGCGATCTACAAGGTCACATAAGCCTCCAGCTTATTTGCAGGATTTTGTTCTTAAGTATTGTACTATTGTAAGTGCTTGTGTGACTACTGTACTTATCTCCTGTTCAGGAAAAGTATCTGTACTATTGCAAACATTTGTGCACTGTTGTACTTATTTTCTACTATTGTTTTGTACTATTGCAAACAATTGTACATGGCTGTATTTTATTTTCTACTATTGTTTTATTATAGTGTATGTACATTCTGGGGGGGAGGGGTGTAATGTATTGGGCCTAGTTTGCTTGAGGTGTACCACGTGGGTTTTGAATGCTGTGAGATTGCTTAAGCCGTCTCCAGGACCACCATTGGTTGGCTCTAGGGTGCCAATAGATTTCTTTAAACCTATTGGCCGCCGCCTAGTGGCCAGAGTATAAATAGCTGCGTAGACGCCCTGGTTAACAGTCAGTTCCTGCATTCAATAAAGCATGTTCCTGCCTGAACTCTCTCACCTCGTCTCCTTCTTGCTGCAAAGAACCCAGTACACAACAAATAGGATTTCATCAACTGAATTACTATTAATCAAAGTGAATTGTGAACTAAGTCATAAGCATAGTGCTATTGTGTAGAAAAAAAACCCTCTACTGTCATTCCTCACAAGTGACATTTCCAACAATATGGAATGCATAAGGCAAGAAAAACTTGGAAAGTAATGCCATATCGACTAGTGAAGAAATAGTTGAGCTGATGTGACTGAAAAGAAAAAAAACCTGAAAAAAATATATGGAAACACTGATGGGCTTCCATTTTTAATTCATATTTCTACACAATAAAAAACCAAGATCTTTTTTACTTGAACAATAACTAGTCTGTTTGCATCTTGATGTGTGGCTTCTGTGCTTAATCTTGCATAAATACCTAGCTGTACTCGAGCGTATTTATTCTGGCAGCTGATTCTATACCTTGAATTCAATTTCACTGAATTCAATGGAGCTTAAGTTGCAGGGCCAGTACAAGATATTCAATTGCATCATGGATTTTAGTTTTATGGGAATTGCAAACCCTGGATGACTGCAGAGGTACGAACACTCCTGAGAGCCCAGGATTCTGCCTTTAAGGCAGGGGACAGGGATACATATAGAGAGGCCAGGGCAAATCTCAGAAGAGGCATTAGGATGGTGAAACAACAATACAAATATAAGGTGGAGAACCACTAGCAGATAACAACCCAAAGCAAGTGTGGCAGGGACTGCAGCACCTAACCAACCATAAGGGCAACACAAGGAACACGGTTAATACCGATGCCTCGTTGGCAGAGGAGTTGAATATCTTCGCTCGCTATGAGGTGAAAAGACCAGACCCCGTAGCCTCTGCTGGCCAGCCTTCTAATTCTCAGCCACTCACCCTGTATGAACATCGTGAAAGCTGTATTGAAGGCTGTGAATCCCAGCAAAGCTGCAGGCCCAGATGGGGTGCTGGGGATAGTGGTAAAGAATTGTGCCGATCAATTAGCAGGGGTCCTGACAGGGATCTTTGACATCTCCTTACAAACGGCCTGTGTACCATCATGCTTGAAAGCAGCTACCATTGTCCCAGTCCCAAAGAAAACAGCAACTGATTGCCTAAACGACTACACACCTATTGCATTAATGTCTGTAGTGATGAAATGCTTTGAAAGACTGGTTCTCCCACATCTTAGGACATGCCTACCACCGGACTTCAACAAACATCAGTTTGCCTACAGGGGGAATAGGTCGACAGACGATGCCATAGCTACTGCTTTACATTCTGTAGCAACCCATCTGGAGAAACCTGGAAGCTATGTCAGGATGCTTTTCATTGACTATAGCTCGGCTTTCAACACTGTTCGGCCAATGTGATAAATGTTATCCGCTCCTGTTTCTTTTATATATGGACATAATGTCCAAGAAACAGTGGCAAATAACATTTATCATGTTGAGTTACCCGCATAGAATTTTCCATGGCGAGTTGGTCCATGACAAGTTGGCCATGGCAAGTTGTCCCCTGGTTGGCCATGGGGAGATTACTGCAGTGAATTGGTTGTGGCAAGATAGCCGCAGCCAAGTGTCCCATTCCCCTTTCTACCAGTGGGTTGAATGCTTTACAATTTCTCCAAATATTTTAAATAAACATTCTACCAAAGAATACAAATTCATCTATCCGCTATTTATTGCTATTTATGTATAACTTGCAATTGTTCATTCATGTTTCCTATCAGCAGTTCTGATTCTGACACATTAGTTTTCAGGTCATTGTTGTGTGATACAATCTGTTGCACTGCAAATCTTTTGGGTAATTAGCCAACAATGCATTGTTTAAATATAAAAATACATGGATCGTCATGTTCCCAGGCAACACGCCTCTTATCTGACTACAACTATTTCTAATAAATTTATCAATTTAATCAACCAAGGGGACATCATACATCTTGTCTTACTCACTGCTCAGAGCTGTACTAGTGGTTTAATAAACAGTTGTTGGGCAAAGTACAGCTTGGCAATATATATGAGAATGCAGTGTTTTTACACAAAAGTCAACTGCACACTTCCTAGCATAACTAAGTAGGTGTCTGTATGGTGGCCATAGATAGGGGAAGTAAGATGCTTTATCACAAAACTGCAAGTTGTATATAAACATTTTTCCATATAGGATTTAAGATATTTTATATGAGAATCAAGATTTCATAACGTCAGATAAGGAAGTAGTAAAGGTAAAGGTTCCCCCGCACATGCGTGCTAGTCGTTTCCAACTCTAGGGGCCAGTGCTCATCTCCATTTCAAAGCTGAAGAGCCAGCGCTTGTCCGAGGACGTCTCCGTGGTCATGTGGCCGGCATAACTAGACGCCAAAGGCGCACGGAACGCTGTTACCTTCCCACCGGAGTGGTCCGTATTCTTCTACTTGCATTTTTTTTTATTGAAAAGTTTTAAAATACATTTTATCTTTAACAATCCCCCCTCCCTCCATCCACCCCTACCTAACCCTCCCTATCCCTCCCCCCCATTCCCCCCTCCCCCACGACTTCCCAGAGCTAAGTACAAGGTATAAAAACAAAGAACAATCATAAACATCCATATGCTAATAACAATAAACTATTAAGTCTATCGCACTCTAGCTCATATGAAATAACTACAAGCAATACTAATATTACATAAAAAAGGGGAAAAAAGGAGGAAAAAAAACTTATTCAAATGCTAAGTGAAACTTTCTAGTCCCATATTTGTTCTGGATATAATCAATCCACTTTCTCCACTCCATAATATAACGTTCTTGCGAATGATCTTTCAAATAAGCCGAAATCTTTGCCATTTCCGCCAGGTCAGAAACCTTTAGAGTCCATTCTTCTATAGTCGGCACTTCTACTTGCATTTTTACGTGCTTTTGAACTGCTAGGTTGGCAGAAGCTGGGACGAGTAACAGGCGCTCATTCTGCTACGCGGCACTCGGGATTCGACCCGCCAAACTGCCGATCTTCTGATCGACAAGCTCAGCGTCCTAACCCACTGAGCCACCGCATCCCTTAAGGAAGTAGTAACTAATAGCAAATAATTGATCTTGACTGGGGAAATGTAGTTACCAAAATTGCTGAAGTGATTCCAGTAAACAAGAAAAGAACTTTGTATAACCTCATATGACTATACAGAACATGATCTTTCTACACAGAGGAACTTGAGGAATATAATGATTATTCACTAACATCTGGATTAATAATACAGAAGTAATACCCTCTCATTTCAACTCTCAAATGAAGGAGCTTTTAAAGCCTGAACAACGTCAGCAGAATTACCTAGTCATTAATACAAATATAATCACCAATCTTATTAAAACAAGCCGAAACATTTACCTTCATCCTCTCCAAGATGATACGCCTTGATTTATGTTCAATCCTAGGCAGCAGCAGATATTTCTCTATCAGGGCATAAAAAGAAAATATTTGCTGCAAACTCTACATAGGTGTCAGGAAGTGCAGGCAGCCAGTAAATGCTCAGCTCCACTCATTTGGCCTGACTTCGCTCTGAAACAAGAGATTAAAGGGTTGTAAAAAGACTGTGTGTGTGTGTGTGTGTGTCTGTGTGTGTACACACACACACACACATACATACATATACATATATACAGAGAGAGAGAGAGAGAGAGAGCAATATTAGGGGCAGCGCAATGGTGAATAGAATGTGAAGGATGTGTGTATAATGTATGTTTTTACTTGTGGTTTTTACTTGTGTGTAGTGTAGGGACGCGGTGGCTCAGTGGGTTAGGACACTGAGCTTGTCGATCAGAAGGTCGGCAGTTTGGCGGGTCGAATCCCGAGTGCCGCATAACAGACTGAGCGCCTGTTACTCGTCTCAGCTTCTGCCAACCTAGCAGTTCGAAAGCACGTAAAAATCCAAGTAGAAAAATAGGGACCACTACGGTGGGAAGGTAACAACATTCCGTGTGCCTTTGGCGTCTAGTCATGCCGGTCACATGACCACAGAGACGTCCTCGTACAAGCACTGGCTCTTCGGCTTTGAAACGGAGATGAGCACCGGCCCCTAGAGTCGGAAACGGGGGAACCTTTACCTTAGTGTGCACTGTGGACAGCACTTACTTTCATTGTGAGGCACACAATGACAATAAAAATATTCTATTCTAGTATATATGTTTATGTGTGTGTATGTATACAGTCATGGCTGAAATTGTTGGCACCCCAGAAATTTTTCCAGAAAATCAAGTATTTCTCACAGAAAAGTATTGCAGGAACACATGTTTTGCTATACACAGGTTAATTCCCTTTGTGTGTATTGGAACAGAACAAAAAAGGGAGGAAAAAAAGCAAATTGGACATAATGTCAAACAAAACTCCAAAAATGGGCCGGACAAAATTATTGGCACCCTTTCAAAATTGTGGGTAAACAAGATTGTTTCAAGCATGTGATGCTCCTTTAAACTCACCTGGGGCAAGTAACAGGTGTGGGCAATATAAAAATCACACCTGAAAGCAGATAAAAAGGACAGAAGTTCACTTAGTCTTTGCATTGTGTGTCTGTGTGTGCCACGCTAAGCATGGACAACAAAAAGAGGAGAAGAGAACTGTCTGAGAACTTGAGAACCAAAATTGTGGACAAATATCAACAATCTCAAGGTTACAAGTCCATCTCCAGAGATCTAGATTTGCCTTTGTCCACAGTGCACAACATTATCAAGAAGTTTGCAACCCATGGCACTGTAGCGAATCTCCCTGGTCGTGGACAGAAGAGAAAAATTGATGAAAGGTTGCAACGCAGGATAGTCCGGATGGTGGATAAGCAGCCCCAAACAAGTTCCAAAGGAATGCAAGCTGTCCTGCAGGCTCAGGGAGCATCAGTGTCAGCGCAAACTATCCATCGACATTTAAATGAAATGAAACGCTATGGCAGGAGACCCAGGAGGACCCCACTGCTGACACAGAGACATAAAAAAGCAAGATTACAGTTTGCCAAAATGTACTTGAGTAAGCTAAAATCCTTCTGGGAAAACGTCTTGTGGACAGATGAGACCAAGCTAGAGCTTTTTGGTAAAGCACATCATTCTACTGTTTACCGAAAATGAAATGAGGCCTACAAAGAAAAGAACACAGTACCTACAGTGAAATATGGTGGAGGTTCAATGATGTTTTGGGGTTGTTTTGCTGCCTCTGGCACTGGGTGCCTTGAATGTGTGCAAGGCATCATGAAATCTGAGGATTACCAAAGGATTTTGGGTTGCACTGTAGAGCCCAGTGTCAGAAAGCTGGGTTTGCATCCGAGATCTTGGGTCTTCCAGCAGGACAATGACCCCAAACATATGTCAAAAAGCACCCAGAAATGGATGGCAAGAAAGCGCTGGAGAGTTCTGAAGTGGCCAGCAATGAGTCCAGATCTGAATCCCATTGAACACCTGTGGAGACATCTTAAAATTGCTGTTGGGAAAAGGTGCCTTTCCAATAAGAGAGACCTGGAGCAGTTTGCAAAGGAAGAGTGGTCCAAAATTCCGGGTGAGAAGTGTAAGAAGCTTATTGATGGTTATAGGAAGCGACTGATTTCAGTTATTTTTTCCAAAGGTTGTGCAACCAAATATTAAGTTAAGGGTGCCAATAATTTTGTCCGGCCCATTTTTGGAGTTTTGTTTGACATTATGTCCAATTTGCTTTTTTTCCTCCCTTTTTTGTTGTGTTCCAATACACACAAAGGGAATAAACCTGTGTATAGCAAAACATGTGTTCCTGCAATACTTTTCTGTGAGAAATACTTGATTTTCTGGAAAAAATTTCTGGGGTGCCAACAATTTCGGCCATGACTGTATGTATATGTATATATGTTTATACTGTATGTACTGTATACACACACAGAGAGAGAGAGAGAGAATTACAGAACAATGGAAGGGGAAGGGACCATGTGGACCATCTAATCTAGTGTTTCTCAACCTTGGCAACATATAAGATATGTGGGCTTCAATCTCAAGAATTCCTTCCAGAATTTTGGGAGAGAATTTTGGGAGTTGAAGTCCACTCATCTTAAAACTGCTGAGGTTCAGAAAAAAATTTCTAATCCAATTGTTTGTAGAGAGCAGGAAGAACAATTAAACCTTCCTTGAAAGCAAGATATGCAGACTTTTCTTAAAAGCCTCCCAAGATGAATGATACACAATTTCTCCAGGATTTTTTTTCAGGATTTTTTTCTTCATTTAATATAAAAGATGGGTAGCTACAACTTGTACATACCCATTATTTCTTGTTTGTAGTCTTGGAGGCAGTGGAGAATAGTCCCTGACCATCTTTCCTATTGAATCTGTCTATGTACCTGAACCAACAATATCATGTTTTCTTGTATCATCTCATTGTTCTGTTAATCCTTGCCCTGAACCTATTCTAACATGCCAATATTATTCGGAGATATGGTGCCCACAATTCACCTTCGTTATAGGAAGGTTAGGCACATGTTGGTCTTATTTAAACAAACTAGAACATAGAACATCAGAGTTGGAAGAGACCTTGGAGGTCTTCTAGTCCAACCCACTGCTCAAGCAGGAAACCCAATACCATTTCAGACAAATGGCTGTCCAGTCTCTTCTTAAAAGCCTCAAGTGATGGAGCACTCATAACTTTTGAAGGCAAGCTTTTCCACTGGTTGATTGGTCTCACTGTCAGAAAATTTCCCCATAGTTCCAGGTTGCTTCTTTCCTTGATTAGTTTCTGTCCATTGCTTCTTCTCTTGCCTTCTGGTGCTTTGGAAAATAAGTTGACCCCCTCTTTGTGGCATGAAATATTGGAAAAGTGCTATCAGGTCACTCCAGTCCTTTTTACTAGACATATCTAATTCCTGCAACCATTCTTCAGGTTTTAGCCTCCAGCCCCCTAATCATCTTTGTTGCTGTTCTCTGCACTCTTTCTAGAGTCTCAACATCTTTTTTATATCGTGGTGACCAAAACTGGATGCAGTATTCCAAGGCCTTGTAAAGTGGTACTAACACTTCACGTGATCTTGATTCTATCCCTTTGTTAATGCAGCCTAGGATTACATTGGCTTTGTGGGTGGCTGGAGCACACTGCTAGCTCATATTTAAGGATTTCACTAGAAATTCAAGATGCCTCTTGCAGTTATTGCTATTAAGCCAAATTTCACCTAATCTGTACCAATATATTTGGTTTTTCTTACTTAAGTGTAAACTCTTGTTTTCTCTACATTGAATTTCATTTTGTTAGATAGGGTCTGGTGTTCACATCTGTCAAGATCTATCTGGATCTTGATCCTATCTTCTGGGGTGTTGGCTATTCCTGCCAGCTGGGTGTTGTCTGCAAATTTGATGAGTTCCTCTTCTATTATCTCATCTAGATTGTTTATGAAGATATTGAAGAATACTGGGCCCAGAACAGAACCTTGGGGTACCCCACTGCTTACTTCTCTCCGTGTAGATGTAGTTCCATTAAGGACTGACTACATGTTGAGTGCAATTTGTCAACAGTTACAAATCATCTGGTGGTGATTTTCTCTATCCCACATTTTTCTAACTTACCAAGAAGTAGGTTGTGGTCTACTTTAATGCCTTTCTGAAATCCAAGTATATTATGTTCACAGCATTTTGTTGGTCCACTAATTTAGTCACTTTGTCAAAGAATGAAATAAGATTGCTTTGACATGATCTGTTTGACATGTTGGTTTCTGGTTATAACTTTGCTTGTGTTCACAGTCTTCTCTTACCATTATTATTATTATTATTATTATTATTATTATTATTATTATTATTATTATTATTATTATTATTATCTTATTTCAATTTGTATTCCTATTCTGTGTTTTACAGTTCTGTTTTTGGTAGGTTGGGCTAATTTTTTCTTTTTGCGTGAAGACAGATGCAAAGAAGGAATTAAGCAGCTCCCAATTCTAGAAGGCCAAACATAATGCAAAGGAAACATCTAGAGCTGCTGTCCACCTGCTTTTGAATGTGTTTGACAAGTTTTGTAAGTAACTTTTTATTCTTGAGAAATCATACATCTTTTCTTTCAAATAATTGCCTCATGGGAATGGAACTACACTTTTTTTCTGACTGATTGGTAACATAGTGCTCATTCTATCCCAGGTTTGTCAAACATTATTCCAGTTAATCCCACTTGTAATATATGTGAGTTTAAACACTGTTAAACGTAAGAAACGCAAGTGACAGCTCTTTTGACAGCTGACAGCCCTACATGCGGTTTCCGATGACAGCTCCCCACGCGGCTACAGATGACAGCTAAATCTGACAGCTGCGCACGCGGTCCGCGCAGATTGGATGAAACCGAAACGGCAGGAGAATCCTAGGACTGGGATTGGCTAGAGGCTCGCCAGCGCCTCTATATAAGGGGGGTTCACACTTGCTTGTTCGTTCCTGTGAGGCAATAAACAGCTGATCAAGTTCAAGCCTGCTGTCCTCTTATTTTACCGGGAACCCGCTGCAGACAATACATCTGGCGACGAGGGTGGTACTGCTTCACGGAGCTAGATAAGAGCAAAGTCACAAGCTGACTAGTCACTGAGCAAAGTCACTGGGGGAAACTAATTCCCGAAATAACCGTGAAGCAGTAATTACCGAGACAGCATGGCAGCAGTTGGACAAATCAAAGAGTTTGACCTCAAATACCCAGAGCGATGGGAATCGCACCTAGGACAAGTCAAAGGCTACCTCCTGTTCAACAGAATAACTGAAGACTGCATGAAGGCAGCGGCTCTACTTTGCCTCAGCGGCTCAGCTGTATATGATGTCATGGCCGGACTCTGCAATCCAGACCCAGTCAGCGCCGTTCCATATGCGGAGATGATGGATATGCTAACCAAGCATTTTGTACCTGCCCGATCGGAGCTCTACTGGTGGCTCCGATTCGCCCAGTGCACCCAGCGGTCCGGAGAGGCTGCAACCGACTTCGTCGCGGCCGTTCGACACGCCGCACACTGGTGCCATTTCCTGGACCTAGAAGATAGGATCCGGGACCAGATTGTCCTCAGACTCCTGGACAAGCGGCTCCAAAGGAAAATAGTCGCCAAACCGACCATGAGCCTCACTGAGGTAGTGAGCAAAATCCGGGCATATGAAGCCACGCACAATGAACATCAAGACCCCACCCACCAATGGGGCCAACGGGTTGGTCCATCAATGCCTTCAAGCCGAGAGCGAGGAGGAAACCACGGAGCCCGACAATGAAATCAACACACTCCAACAGCAATATACAAAGTGTCAAACACAACGTAATGACAGAAGAGGCCCTAACAGACTGCAGATTCCCTGCACAACAAACTCAGGGCAAAGATGTGCAAGCTGCGGAGCACCTCGCCCACGGGCATCCTGCAAATTCAGGAATGCCAGATGCCACGAATGCGGCAAGACTGGCCACATCCGTACCGTCTGCCGCAGCAAGAACCGTGGAACCGTTAATGACCTGGATTCTTTCCTGCCAGATACGACCAACCCCCTTCCCCCAGGCACAGAGCCCCCAAAGCCCTTGGTACAAACTACAAATTAGCTAGGTAAACCTGACAGCCATTTAAATGTCCACCAACTACTGAGGCCGAAGATTAGAATCAGGGTCCAATTACAAGGAATTCCTTATGAAATGGAGGTGGACTCTGGGTCCTCCATCTCAATAATTTCAATGGACACTTTTAAAAACATTTGTGGCCTCAGCAAAAGGAGGATTTCCCTTAAGCCCACCCCCATGAAACTGGTAGATTTTCAACAAGCCTCAATTAGAATTAAGGGAATTGCCACACTACATGTTAAATATAAAAGATTCCAGGGACCCCTTGAAGTCCTTGTAACCCAGGGAAAGGGGGCTAGCCTGATAGGACTTAACTGGTTCCAGGCTCTGGGAATTTGGGTAGGAGGAATGCACTACACCCAGGCCAAAAACCTCGAATCCATCTGCAAACAGTTTGCAGACGTATTCGATGGCTCCCTGGGGAAATACACAGGGGCCCCAATCTCCCTAAAACTCAAACCCAAAGTCTTCCCTGTTAGAATTAAGGCCAGAAGGGTTCCATTCACCCTCAAGAAAAAAATTGAGGACGAACTGGAACGCCTGATAAAACTAGGGGTGCTGGAACCCATGGAGGGAGGAACCTGGGAGACCCCTATTGTCACCCCCCTGAAACCTAAAGGGGAGACTATAGTCTGCGCAGACTATAAGGCCACCCTCAACCGGGCCCTGAACCCCCATGCTTACCCTGTTCCTGCAGTGAAGCATGTCCTCTCGGCTATTCAGTTCGGTGCCATCTTCTGTAAACTAGATCTCGCGCATGCTTACTTGCAGCTCCCTGTCACCAGGGAGACGGCAGATGCGCAGACGATAGTTACACACAGTGGGGCTTTCAAAGTTCACAAACTCCAGTTTGGCATTTCAGCCGTACCGGGGATTTTCCAAGAAATCATGGAGCGAACCTTGAAAGCCATCCTGGGGGGTGTGTCCGTATTTCGACAACATCCTGATAGCTTGGGAAAATGAAGAGAAGCTAGCAGAGAGGTTAGAAACAGTGCTAAGCAGATTTCGAGCCGCAGGGTTAAAACTGAAAAAGGAGAAATGTTCCATAGGAGTACAATCCACAGAATTTCTGGGATTCAGGATAGATGCTCAGGGGATTCAACCCACAGAATCCAAGGTTAGAGCAATTAAAAAAGCACCGGCACCAAAAAAACAAAGCAGAGCTGCAAGCCTTTTTGGGGCTCTTAAACTTCTACCATACTTTCCTCTCTCACAAAGCAGCTAGGGCAGAGCCTTTACACAGGCTGCTAGATAAAAACACCCCATGGGAATGGACCATCCTCCATGAAGCTTGCTTCAGAGAACTAAAGGAGTTTTTGTCCAATAATTCGACTATTACCCATTATAATGAGCACAAACCCCTCTGCATAGCTTGCAATGCCTCTCCATTTGGGGTTGGTGCCGTACTTAGCCATTTGGAGGAGGGAGGGGCCCAGAAACCAATAGCATACTATTCTAGAACTTTATCAAAGGCAGAAAGGAATTACGCCCAGATCGATAAAGAGGCATTGGCCATTGTCGCTGGGGTTAAAAAATTTCACGATTATTTATACGGTCGGGAATGTACGATCTTCACCAACCACAAACCCTTATTGGGACTCTTCACTGTCAACAAACAAACCCCGAAAATTCTGTCCCCAAGAGTCCTGTGTTGGTCCACATTTCTGTCAGCTTATTCATTTAAATTACTCCACAAACCTGGTAGGGAAATGTGTCATGCTGATGGACTAAGCAGGCTCCACTTAGCCAATTTTGAGCCAGACCCTGCACCCGGGGGACAAATCCTGGCCATCGATGAACTTCCAGATTGCCCCCTGCAGGTTAAGGACATAGCCTCAGCTACAGCCTCAGACAAACTTCTGAGTAGGATACTAGCATGGGTAACCTCTGGATGGCAGGGCCATTGCCCGGGGACTGAGTTCCAGGCCTATTACAATAGAAAGAATGAATTATCAACACACCAGGGATGTGTTTTATGGGGGAGCAGGGTAGTCATCCCCAAAAAACACAGGACCAAGACCCTCCTAACACTACATGAGGGTCATCCTGGCATAGTAAAAATGAAAGCTTTAGCTAGGAGCTACCTGTGGTGGCCAGGCATAGACAAAGACATAGAGAAGCACGTAGCTGGATGCTACCCATGTCAGCAGTCCAGACCAGGGCCCCCTCATGCACCACTACACAAGTGGGAGCCTACGCACAGACCCTGGTCAAGGATACATATAGGTTTTGCCGGACCCTTCCAAGGAAAGCTGTTCCTTATTGTAGTGGACAGCTATTCCAGGTGGCTAGAGGTCATCCCAGTTAGAAGTCTGACCACAGCCAGCACTGTACAAGTGCTTAGTGGGCTCTTCGCCACACATGGTCTTCCAGATATTATCGTGTCTGACAATGGACCACAATTCACTTCTGCTGATTTCCAGATTTTCATCAAGGCCAACTTAATTAAACATGTCAACTCGGCTCCCTTCCGGCCTTCCACCAACGGCCTGGCAGAAGTTATGGTGAGAGCTACCAAAGACTCATTGCACCGTATCATCTCCGGCAACTGACACCAGCGTCTGGCACAGTTCCTGTTAGCACAACACTCAACTCCCTGCACAGCTACTGGCAAAAGCCCTGCGGAATTACATTGGGACCGTCGGCTAACCACCAGACTGGACAGACTGCACCCAGACAGGGTAACTATTGGACCTGAACTACCAGCCCCACCAAGTCAATTTAACATTGGGGATCTTGTTTGGGCCAGGAATTTCGGACTGGGAGACAAATGGCTGCCTGGGGCAATTATTCTACGCACAGGGCCAGTTTCATATCTGATTGAGGGGGAAGGGGGCCAGCAGATAAGACGTCACCTTGACCAGTTAAGAAAGAGAGGACCGAGCAACCACCCCTCGGGCCCAGAGGCACTCCCAGTTGCAAGGGAACCTGTTCACATTACCCCTAACACAGTGGAATTTCCCCAACACGAGGAAAACAGGAACCTCCCAGATCCAGAAGAAATTCCTATCCCACAGACAAGCCACACCGCTGCTCCCAGGCACCCAGACAACCCAGAGCCCACAACCACCATTCCCCTACCCCCACCCGGGGAAAGGACTAGGGACCAACCCCTACGTCGCTCCAGCAGAACAAGAAGACCACCGGCATACCTACAGGACTATGTTTGGCTGAAACCCAAGGGTCAGGCCAAATGAACGTCTGAACACAACACCATGTAAATAGTTAACTGTTTAATTGTTGGGGGGGAGGGATGTAATATATGTGAGTTTAAACACTGTTAAACGTAAGAAACGCAAGTGACAGCTCTTTTGACAGCTGACAGCCCTACACGCGGTTTCCGATGACAGCTCCCCACGCGGCTACAGATGACAGCTGAATCTGACAGCTGCGCACGCGGTCCACGCGGATTGGATGAAACCAAAACGGCAGGAGAATCCTAGGACTGGGATTGGCTAGAGGCTCGCCGGCGCCTCTATATAAGGGGGGTTCACACTTGCTTGTTTGTTCCTGTGAGGCAATAAACAGCTGATCAAGTTCAAGCCTGCTGTCCTCTTATTTTACCGGGAACCCACTGCAGACAATACACCACTAATGCACT
This sequence comes from Vipera ursinii, assembly GCF_947247035.1. Taxonomy (NCBI): domain Eukaryota; kingdom Metazoa; phylum Chordata; class Lepidosauria; order Squamata; family Viperidae; genus Vipera; species Vipera ursinii. Next base: position 20,031,543 of record NC_139517.1, on the reverse strand, counting down.
GATCTGGCAGTACATAATAGAAGCTGGACTGTGTAGTAAAGATACATTCCAAATAGTGCAAAGACTGTAGTCTACTTGAAAATTTGTACTCAAAGCTATCCTAAGTAAATCACCATTGTCCTGAGGTCTACTATAATGAAGTCTTATTAAGCTAATGAACACTAAATAAGAATCCTTGCCCCAATTGCTGGCCAACACTGCACAGACAACTTAAAAGTGTTTTTTAAAAATTGGACTTCCGGGTGGCAAGGCTCCGTCGATGGCGGCTGTTCCGGACGTCAGCCCCGTTGTTTTCCGTCAGAGCCGCTAAAACAGCGACGATCAGCTGTTTTGCAGCTCAGAAACCCTCTCCTCAGGAGAAGAGGGGAGGGTGAGCGTGCAGGTAGGGGTAGAGCTTCCCTAGACCCACAGAGTTTAAATTCTGGGGGTTGAAGGGTGAGAGCCCCCCCGAAGCCTGAATTTGCTCCGGACTCGGGGACTCCTCTGCTCCAAGGCTTTGGAGCGGAGCAGGACGCTGCAACCATCCCTGCAATCAACAATTAACTTTGGATTACTTGGATGCAGGCAGAGCTGTGCAGGAGAATATTGAAACAGCAAGTATTTAAACTTTAACTCTGGTTTACTTTGAAAGAAAAAGTTGCAAGTGGTGTGGAAAGTGAAAGTGCGCAACGGAAATTAACTGGGTGTTAAGATGGCTTTTAAATCAACCAAAGCTTTGGTTCCTAGAAGTGCTGGTGCTTCACCAGTTCAGCATCCTTCATTACAGGCTTTGATACCTCCTCCTGTGGCACCCACGCCCACATTAACATTAAAAGACTTACAAGATGCATTAAAATACAATCCCAGCAAATAGCTGAACTTATTGAGGAGAAGAATATGGAAATAAGAGCAGACATTTTAGCTGCATTTCAAGGACTTGCAGTCTGTATTGAGCGCCTGGATGATCACGTGGAAGAGCTGGGTCAAAATAATTTGAGATTGGATGCTAAAATGTTGGAAACTGAAAACATGATGGAAAAGATTGATGATGATGTAGTTATGATACAATATAGAGATATGGAGTTTGTTTTGAGGATTAGAGGCTTGAAAGAGGATCCAAAGGAAAAGTTGAAAGAATTATTGGCACAAGCCCTCAAACCAATTCTGGAGCATCAAGCAAAAGATATTATGGAAGATATAGACAAAATATTTTGTGTCAATTCTTGGATTGCCAGACAAAGAAAATTACCTAGAGATGTGGTGGTTTATTTCACAAAGAGATCAATTAGAAACGTGATTATCCAAGCCTTTTACAACAATAGATTTAAAGCTGCTGAGCAAGAAGTATTAATTCTGAAAGAGATTCCTCCAAGAATTTTAAGGAGAAGAAAAAAATTTGCTTTTTTGGCAGATGAATTAAAGAAATGGCAGCTCCAGTTTAGATGGGAGATTCCAGTAGGCTTGGTGGTAAATTATGCTGGCACGCGATATCGTCTTAATACAGTGTTAAAGGCACAAGATTTTTATTCTAACATATTGAAGGCAGGTCCTCCCCGATTCTAGAATTTAAAGGAAGGAAGGATGAAGGAGAGTGCCAGACTCAAGTGGAGAGTATACAAGGAGCTGAAGGAGTTACTTTGCAGAAGGTTAAAGAATCTCAGCAAACTTCAGAAGCTGTGCAATCCCAGACATCGTCAGAAGAGGTTAAAGAACAAAGGATGACACAGGCTGCAATTAGACGAATGAGACAAGAACAAGAACAACAGAAAGCTACAATCATATCTCAAGAACTTACTTATAGTGAAGCAGTGGGAGGAGCGAAACCGAAGAAGCAGGCGCAGGTGGTTTTGCAAGAGGTGCTCCGAAAGCTTCAGGTCGCAAAAGATGGTGACAAAGTTTCTAACCTGGAATGTTAATGACTTCAATTCCTCACACAAGAGAAAGAAAGTATTTCAGTATTTGAAACAATTTAAAAATGATGTTATTTGTTTACAGGAAACACATATTCGTGCAGCTGATCAAAAATATCTGATAAATTCTAGATTGGGTACACAGTTTAGTGCGTCTGCTCCAGATAAGAAAAATGGAGTAGTTATTTACGTGAAGAAGAATTTAACAGCTAATTTAATTGAAACAGATAAACAAGGAAGATATATTATAATTGAACTGTTAATAGAAGGCAAGAAAATACTTTTGGTTGGATTATATGCTCCAATCAACAGCAAGGAGAATTTTATAAATTTTTACATAGTAAGATAATTCAATGGGATTATAAATCGTGTATTTTTATGGAAGACTGGAATGGTCTCCTGGACACACAGAAAGACAAAAAAGGTTTTTTCAAAAGTATACCAAATCATGCTAAATTGCCTAAATCCAGTGCTTTTTTTGTAAAAGAAAAAGGTGCCGGAACTCACACATGTCATACAACCTGCCTTGCCTATCCTACAAGGTTGCATCCAAAAAAGGTGCCGGAACTCCGTTCTGAGCGTTCTATGAGAAAAAAAGCCCCGCCTAAATCCTTTTTTGAGATGAAAGATGACTTGGAATTGAGAGATGTTTGGAGAGAAAGAAATTTGGAAGAAAAAGATTTCACCTTTTTTCCGATAGACATCAATCTTTTTCCAGGATTGATTTTGTATTAACTACTAATGATTGTTTTTCTAGGATAAAGAAGATTAAGATATGTCCAAGAACTCTATCAGATCATAGTCCAGTATGGTTGGAACTGGAAAAAGAGAGTGGAGATAGGAGGTCTTGGAGATTGAATGAAAATCTGTTTATATATCAAGAAAACGTGGATGAATGTAAAAAACAGATGAAAGAATTTTTTTAATATAAACATTCATAAGGGTACTTCTATTGAAATGGTTTGGGATGCAAGTAAAGCTTATATGAGAGGGGTGTTAATATATTTGAATAATAAACATAGGCATAAGTTGGAATATAAGTGAAAAGAGTTAGAGGAGGAAATTAAGAGGAAAGAGAAGGGTTTAATTTTGAATCCATTTGATGAGGATTAATGAGGCAATTACTTTGTTAAGAGGTCAGTTTAATATGTTGATGGCAGATCAAGTGGCAACCAATTTACGGTATGTTAAACATAATACTTTTTGTAATGCTAATAAGCCGGGTAGGTGGTTAGCTTATTTGTTAAGGAAGAAACAAAGGTCACATAACTTCAATTTTAATTTGTATTAATTTATGGGCATTGTTTAATCACGTTTTAATAATTTTAATTTTTGTATCTAGTTTTTATGTATTGCCCTGTTCACCGCCCTGAGTCCTTCGGGAGAAGGGCGGTATATAAATTAAATTAATAAATAAATAAATAATATAGATAGAATAGAATATAAGGGCAAAGAGGTGTTTCAGCAAAATCTTATTAAAAAGGCCTTTGTTGAATTTTATTCTTTTTTTTATTGAAAAGTTTTACAGTACATTTTTGAATACAAAACCCCTCCCCTCCCCCTCCCCTCTCCCCAACCCCCCCAACCCTCCCCTCCCCTCCCCCCTCCCCGACTTCCCAGAGCTAAATACAGGGTATAAAAATACAAACAAACATAATCTAAAATATGCAAACAACAATAAGATATTAAATTCTATCGCACTTTAACTCTTAATAAAATAACTACAAGCTAATTATACATCATATAAATCTGCTACTTATTCAAATGCTAAGTGAAACTTTTTAGTCCCATATTTATTCTGAATATAATCTATCCATCTCTTCCACTCCACGGTATATCTCTGTTGCGATTGATCTTTCAAATACGCTGAAATCTTTGCCATCTCCGCCAAGTTGGAAACTTTTAAAGTCCATTCTTCTATAGTCGGCAGTTCTTCCTTCTTCCAATATTGCGCTACTACAAGTCTCGCTGCCGTAATTAAATTCAACATCAATTTAATATCTACAACGGTGGTATCTGTGATAATACCCAATAAAAACAATTGCGGAGAAAACTTTATCCTTTTCTTGAATATCTTTTGCATATTCCACCAAATTTTAATCCAAAAAGCTTTAACCTCTTTACAAGTCCACCATATATGAAAATACGTTGCATCCTCACAACCACACCTCCAACATTTGGGCTGGCAGTTCGGATACATACTTGCTAATTTTTTAGGATCTAAATGCCACCTATAAAACATTTTGTAAAAGTTCTCTCTTAAATTTTGGGCCTATGTAAATTTTACATTTCTCACCCAAATCTTTTCCCAAGTATCCATTGTAATAACTTCTTGAAAATTCTGAGCCCACTTTATCATACAATCTTTAACAAGTTCCATCTCTGAATCAATTTCTATCAATGCAAGATATATCCTTTTTATATGTGCTTGACCTTGATCTCTGATTTGCTTTACCAAATTTTCATCAGTCATCAAAAAACCAGTTTTCTGGTCCTCTTTCCACCTAGCCTGTAATTGCCCATACTGAAACCAAGTTATATATTCGGGATAAGATTCAAGGTGTAGATATAGATAGATATTTACAAGAAGTGAATATCCCTGTTCTTACACAAGAGCAAAGGGAAGAAATGAACCAACTGATAAATGCTGAAGAAATTATTTTAGCAATTAAACAATTAAAGATGGGGAAGGCACCAGGAACAGATGGCTTGACTGCCGTCTACTATAAAGATTTACAGTTAGAAATGGTAGAACCTTTAAAAGAATTATTTAGAACAATCCAATCCGGAGGAGAAGTGCCTCCATCGTGGAAAACAGCTTTCATATCGCTGATTCCGAAGGAAGATCAAGATCTTACCCAAACTAAAAATTATAAGCCAATATCGCTCTTAAATACTGATTATAAGATATTTGCAAAAATCTTAGCAAACAGATTAATGAAGGTAATGCAGCAAATGATTCATAGTGATCAAACAGGATTTATAAGTGGTAGACAAATGAAGAATAATGTGAGATATATTGTAGATTTATTGGAATTCTTGGAAAGAAATAACCAGGTCTCTGCAGCACTGATTTTTTTGGATGCTGAAAAAGCCTTTGATCAATTGGACTGGCAATTTTTATTTAAGGTACTGGAGAAAATGGAGTTTGGGGATAATATTTTACAATCTATTAGGGCAATATATCAGAAGCAAACAGCTCAAATAATAATGGTAGTTTGACAGAAGCATGTAATATTGAAAAGGGTACAAGACAGGGGTGCCCGTTGTCACCTTTGTTGTTTGTTTTAACATTGGAAATATTATTGATTAAGATACAAGACTCAAATAAAATTAAGGGAATTAAAATAAGAGATCAAGATTATAGATTGAGAGCGTTTGCAGACGACCTAGTTATTACTTTAAGTCAACCGACATACTCAGTTGTAGATTTGATGGAGATAATATTGTTATATGGAAAAGTTTCTGGATTTAAGATAAATACGCAAAAAACTAAAATTCTGTCTAAAAATATGACTACAGAAGGTTGTTTTAGAAGAGCTAACTGGATTTGAAACAGTTAAAAAGATTAAATATTTGGGGGTATATCTTTCAGCTTCAAATGCAAAATTATATAAAAATAATTATGAATTGTTATGGTTAAAAATACAAAAAGAGTTAGATAGTTGGAAAAAATTACAATTATCTTTATTGGGAAGAATTGCAACAGTAAAAATGAATGTTTTGCCAAAATTTTTATTTTTGTTTCAAATGATACCTATACTTAAAAAAGATTCAAACTTGGAGGAATGGCAGAAAGGTATTAATAAATTTGTTTGGGCAGGGAAAAGACCAAGAGTTAAATTTAAGATAATGCAAGATGTACATGAAAGAGGTGGTCTTAAAATGCCCAATTTTAAACTACTGTATATTATGAGGCTGCTGCTTTATCATCAATTAGTGATTGGTTTAATTTAACACAAGGGAGATTATTGAATGATGAAGGTTATGATTTGTTATTTGGTTGACATGCATATTTATTGTATGACAAGAAGGTGGATAATGTTTTTAAGATACATATATTAAGGTATGCTCTGTTGCGAGTTTGGAAAAAATATCGACACAAGTTAAATTATAAAATACCAATTTGGGCAATACCTAAACATGCAATAGAAAATATAAATGTGGGGTTTAAACATGATGAGACTACATATAAAGAAATTCTTAGGATGGAAAGGAATGTATGGCAATTAAAGCCATATGATATTTTAAAAGAAAGGAAAATAGTACAAACTTGGTTGCAGTATGGGCAGTTACAAGCTAGATGGAAAGAAGATCAGAAAGTTGGTATTTCAACAATTGATGGAAATTTGGTAAAACAAATTAGAGATCAAGGTCAAGCACATATAAGAAGGATATATAATGCACTGATAGAAATTGACTCAGAAACGGAACTGGTTAAAGGTTGTATGATAAAGTGGGCCCAGAATTTTCAGGAGGTTATTACAATGGATATTTGGGAAAAGATATGGGTCAGAAATGTAAAATTTACTCAGGCTCAAAATTTAAGAGAGAATTTTTATAAAATGTTTTATAGATGGCATTTAGACCCTAAAAAATTAGCAAGTATGTATCCAAACTGCCAGCCTAAATGTTGGAGGTGTGGTTGTGAGGATGCAACGTATTATCATATATGGTGGACTTGTAAAAAAGTCAAACCTTTTTGGATTAAAATTTGGTGGAACATGCAGAAGATATTTAAGAAAAAGATAAGGTTTTCTCCACAGTTATTTCTGTTGAGTGTCATCACAGATTGTACTGTCATAGATACTAAATTGATGTTGAATTTAATTATGGCAGCAAGACTTTTAGTAGCGCAATACTGGAAGAAAGAGGAACTGCCTACTATAGAAGAGTGGACTTTGAAAGTTTCAAACCTGGCGGAAATGGCAAAGATTTCAGCATATTTGAAAGAACAATCGCAACAGAGATACATTCTGAAATGGAGAAGATGGATCGAATATATTCAGAATAAATATGGGACTAAAAAGTTTCATTTAGCATTTGAATAAGTATTAGCTTTATACGATGTATTATTAGTTTTATATGATGTATTATTAGTTATTTATTATTTGTTAGTAATTTAGTTATGTTTAAGGGGAGTTAAAGTGTCTTTTTTAGTTAGTTAGCATATTTTAGCTTAAGTTTGTAAAGTTTATATCCTGTATTCAGCTCTGGGAAGTCGCGGGGGGGAAGGGTAAGGGAGGGTAAGGGGGAGGGAAGGGGGAGGGAGGGAGTTTATGTTTTTAAAAATGTATTTTAAAACTTTTCAATTAAAAAAAAGTATTTAAAAAAATTAAACACTCATTTGCCACCAGCATACTCTGCAAGTTTCAGGATATTTCCTAAAATGTCAATCAGGTCATCAGATTTTACAGATTTCACATAAGTGGAACAGAGAATAACAAATAGAATGAAAACAATTTTTTCTTTGATGCCACATTCTAGATCAATTGAAAATGTGTGTGTGTATGTGTGATACACACACAAACACACATACAGTGTATGTGTGTGTATATACAGTATGTACACACACACACACATATAATACATATTATATATATATATATAATATATATATATATATATATATATATATATATATATATATATATATATATATATATATATATAAAAAATACATATATATATATATATATAAGGTAAAGGTAAAGGTTCCCCCGCACGCACATGCGTGCTAGTCGGTCCGACTCTAGGGGGCGGTGCTCATCTCCGTTTCAAAGCCGAAGAGCCAGCGCTTGTCCGAGGACGTCTCTGTGGTCATGTGGCCGGCATGACTAGATGCCAAAGGCACACGGAACACTGTTACCTTTCCCACCGTAGTGGTCCCTATTTTTCTAATTGCATTTTTACGTGCTTTCGAACTGCTAGGTTGGCAGAAGCTGGGACGAGTAACAGGCGCTCACTCTGCTACGCGGCACTCGGGATTCGACCCGCCAAACTGCTGACCTTCCAATCGACAAGTTCAGCGTCCTAACCCACTGAGCCACCGCGTCCCTTATATATATATATATATATATATATATATATATATATATATATATATATATATATATATATGCATCTTTGGTTATTCGGGTTTTTCCCCGCGTAGAACTAAAGGTGTCGGGGCGACGTTTCGACGGAATCCCATCCGTCATCATCAGGCTGGTGGCTTCTGCTTCCTTCTTCTGGGAGAAGCATGTTCCTGTTTGTTCCTCTTTTTTAAACTGCCAGAGGGGGTGTGTTCTGTGGGTGGTGTGCTCTGATTGGGTGGGGGAGTAAGTGTGTTCTGATTGGGTTGGAGTGTGTTTTAAATGGTGGGTGTGTTCTGATTGGGTGGGGGTGTGTTTTGAGTGGATGGGCTGGTCTCAGCTGCCAGCCTTAGACCTGAGCTGGTGAGTTGTGCTGCTTTTGTTCGGCTTCGTGTTTGTGGTGGTGCCATGTTTTTATAGTGGGTGTCAGTTTGCTTATTGTGTGGTTTGGAGGGGTTTAAAGTGGCTGATGTTGCAGCTGTAGTTAGGTTTCTGTTTTGTGGTTGTGCCTCGTTATCATTGTGGGTTCGGATTTGCTTTTTGAATGGTTGTGTGGTGGTGATGTCATGTGGTGTTATCATGAGTTTGGGTCTATCATTCTTGGTGGTTGGGACTCGTCTGTCAATCAAGGCTGGTTTCCAAATGGTTGGTAGGCGAGAGGTATCATCTCGTTTGTTTATGCTGTGGGGGTGTTTTTCTATCTCAATGGCTTCTCTGATTATTCTGTTGTTAAAATGTTCAATTTTGGTGATAGTTTTGGGTTTTTTAAAATCAATTTCATGTCCCGTGGCTTCAAAGTGTTGGACCAGGGATGAAGTTTGTTCTCCAACTTCAGAGCACACCACCCACAGAACACACCCCCTCTGGCAGTTTAAAAAAGAGGAACAAACAGGCACATGCTTCTCCCAGAAGAAGGAAGCAGAAGCAGATGATGACGGATGGGATTCCGTCGAAACGTCGCCCCTACACCTTTAGTTCTACGCGGGGAAAAACCCGAATAACCAAAGATGCACATACGAACACCCGCGATAACCTCAGAAAACAAATATATATATATATATATATATATATATATATATATATATATATATATATATATATATAGAGAGAGAGAGAGAGAGAGAGAGAGAGAGAGAGAGAGAGAGAGAGATTTGTATCATGATTTATATTATTTTTTTATTTAGTATCCTAGTATGTTTCTCTTCTATTGAGCTGCCTCACTATCAGCCCCCTCTACCACAAAGATCCTGCAGGAGAAGGGCAGTATGGACGTGGGATCTGGTAGGGTGAGAGCCGTCAACCACAAACACAAAGCTTTCGCTGTGTCCCTGCATAACAGATACAGTGCCGTTGCTGACATTAACAGGGATACTAAGGTGGCAGGTCAAGCTGATTGTGATGAAGATGATAACTCAAATGAGCAGGAGATTGTGGTCTGAGATGAATTCACAGATGTTCTGGATAGGAGAAAGTGTGAATCAGGTATTACACATCAGTCAGGCAAGAAGAGCAAGGCATGTAAAAAGAGAAGCCACCTTCTGGTTGTTGATTCAATTGTAAGGGAAATCAATTTAGGAAAGGATGCAGAGCTATGGTAGAATTCAGCCAGCTCGTACCAGTTCAGTAGAACTGGTAGCTATTTTTTTTGTTGCCCAGGCCCAGAATGAACTTCCGGAAGTGGTATCCACATAAAAACTGGTTATTCACATATCTGAATCCCACCACTGATGCAGAGGTTTGAAAGAGGTCACATGTCTGCCAGGTGCTTCTGCCAGCAGGGACAAGAGGCATATTTTTAAGATAGTTAAGAATGCCAGTACGGTTTGTGATATTGATGCTGTTGTACATCCTGATACAAATGATCTGTCCCAAAAAGATGTACTCTCTGTGCAGAATGATTTCCAGAGCTTGGGGCAGGAATTTAGTAGGATAGATTGTAGGCTTACTTTTTCAGAGGTTTTGCCTGTATATAAAGAAGGAAACTGCCGACTGAGCTTGTCGATCAGAAGGTCAGCAGTTTGGTGGGTCGAATCCCAACTGCCGCATAGCAAAGTGAGCGCCTGTTACTCATCCCAGCTTCTGCCAACCTAGCAGTTCAAAAGCACGTAAAAATGCAAGTAGAAAAATAGGGACCACTACGGTGGGAAGGTAACAGTGTTCCATGCGCCTTTGACCACGGAGATGTCCTCGGACAAGTGCTGGCGCTTCAGCTTTGAAACGGAGATGAGCACCGGCCCCTAGAGTTGGAAATGACTAGCACGTATGTGCAGGGGAACCTTTACCTTTACCTTAAAGAAGAAAAAGAAAAAGGCCAGTGTATAGCGGAGTTCAATGTGTGTCTAAAAGAGTGGTGTAAAGTGGAAGACTTTGGTTATATTAGTCACAATGTTTGCACCTGGTCTGTTGAAAAACTGTACAAAAGAGATAGTTTGCATCCATCAAAGAAAGGGATTGAGTTACTTGGCATTAAATTCACAGATTTTCTGGAAAAACATTTAAACTAAACAATGGGGACAGAGAGTTAATTGATACAGAATATTTCTGTCTCCAGCAATCTAAAACTAATAGAATTGTCAGTGCTTATAATGTAGATGTTTGTGAGGGTAAGAATATCAACCTTGCTGTCAAGGAAAATCAAGCTTTTGATAGTGTGCCATACCACGGGCACTAATTAAACAGGTGGTAAGGAAGTAGGGGAACTTAGGCACAAAACAGGTTATGTAGGATCAGTCAAAAAGAATTCAAATGTCTATATACCAATGTACAGAGTATGAGGAATAAACAGGGTGAATTAGAAATTCAAGTAAATGAAGGCAGATATGATATTGTTGCCATTACGGAAACTTGGTGGGTTAAACCCACAAATGGAATATACAGCTAAGGGATTTAAATTGTTTAAAAGAAATAGACCAAATAAAAGAGGAAGTGGAGTTGCACTATATATAGGAAATAACATCTCTGCACAAACAGAGCACAACAATGATGAAAACTATCTTGAATGCATTTGGGACAATATAAAAAGGGGGGGAGGAATGGCATTGCCATAGGTGTGTACTGTAAGCCACCCAAACAAACAGAGGAAATAGATGATCTTTTTGCTAGTCAGTTAACTAAGGTATATAGGAAGCACATCACAATAGTAATGTGGGACTTTAACTCCCCTAACATCAGCTGGGAGACAAACTCTGCACCAAGTAGAGGATTAAACAGTTTCCTGACAAACCTAGCAGACTACTTTGTCTCCCCAAAAGTAGAGAAGGGAACTAGGGGATCAGCCATATTGGACTTAAGTCTCACTAACAGATGAAATGATAGAAGTTGTTGAAGCTATAGGATCCTTGGGAATTGAGAGTGATCATGCAATATTGGGATTCAACATTATGCAAGCACAACAATAGAACAAAGTCAAACTAGACTTTAAGAGACCTAATTTCAATTAGCTTAGAGAGAGCTTGGGAAGGATTCCATGGATGAGAATCTTCAAGGGGAAAACAACCCAAGAAGCTTGGGAAACTTTGAAAAATGAGATTATAAAAGTCCAGTCCAGCACAATACTAATGAAGAAAAAATATAATAGCTCTCAAAAGAAACCAACATGGCTGCATAAAGAACTCTCTGATAAATTGAAAGACAAAAAAGACATGTATAAAAAATGGAAACAGGGGCACATAACTAAGGCAGAATATCAGCAAACAGCCCAAGCCTGCAAAGATGAAGTGAGGAAAGCTAAGGCTCAAAATGAACTAAGGCTTGCGACAAAATTTAAAAATAGCAAAAAAAAAAGAAAGCTTTTTCAACATGTAAAAACAAGAAAAAGATCAAGGAAATGATTGATCCATTAATGGGAGAAGGTGGCAAGATGACAAGCAACAGGGAGAAAGCAAAACTGCTTAACTTGTTTTTTGCATCCGTCTTCACACAAAAGGGAAAAAAAGTCCAACCTATCAAAACAGTACCGTAAAAAACAGATTAGGACTACAAGTTAAAATACGCAATAAAATGATAAGTGAGCACCTGTCCACCCTAGATGAGTTCAAATCACCAGGACCAGATGGATTACACCTCAAGATTTTGAAAAAACTGGCAGACATGATCTCAGAACTGCTGAAGTATATCTTTCAAAGATCCTGGAGCATCAGGGAACTACCAGAGGACTGGAAAAGAGCTGATGTAGTTTCCATCTTCAAAAAAAAAAAGGGGGGGGATCGAATAGATCCAAGAAACTACAAACCTATCAACCTGATCTGAATACCTGGGAAGATTCTGGAAAAGATAAGCAAATCAGCGAACATCTAGAGGCAAACAAAGTCATAACCAAAAAGCCTACATGGGCTTGTCATAAACAGATCATGCCAGACAAATCTTATTGGCTGCATAAAGAACTCTCTGATAAACTGAAAGATAAAAAGGACAAGTATAAGAAGTGGAAAGAGGGGCACATAACTAAGGCAGAATATCAGCAAACAGCCCGTGCCTGCAAAGATGAAGTGAGGGAAGCTAAGGCTAAAAATGAACTAAGGCTTGCGACCAAAGTCAAAAATAACAAAAAAAGCTTCTTTCAACATATAAAAAACAAGAAAAAAGTTAAGGAAATGATTGGTCCATTAGTGGGGGAAAGTGGCAAGAAGGTGACAAGCAACAGGGAGAAAGCAGAACTATTTAACTCGTTTTTGCATCTGTCTTTACACAAAGGGAAAAAACAGTCCAACCTACCAAAACCAGTGCCATAAAAAACAGAATAGAAACGCAAGTTAAGATAGGCAAGAAAATGGTAAGTGAGCACCTGTCCAGCCTAGACGAGTTCAAATCACCAGGACCAGATGGATTACACCCCAAGGTTCTCAAGGAACTGGCAGACGTGATCTCAGAACCACTAAACTATATTTTTCAAAGATCCTGGAGCACTGGGGAACTACCAGAGGACTGGAAGAGAGCTGATGTAGTTCCTATATTCAAAAAAGGGAAAAAATAGATCCAGGACACTACAGACATATCAGCCTGACCTCAATACCTGGGAAGATTCTGGAAAAGATAATCAAACAACAAATCAGCGAACACCTTGATGCGAACAAAGTTATCACTAAAAGCCAACATGGGTTTGTCAAAAACAGATCGTGCCAGACAAACCTTATTGCATTCTTTGACCAAGTGACAAAACTAGTGGACCAGAGGAATGCTGTAGATATAATTTACTTGGACTTCAGTAAGGCATTTGATAAGGTAGATCACAACCTACTACTTGATAAGATAGAAAAAATGTGGGTTAGATAGCATCATCACCAGATGGATTCGTAGCTGGCTGACAGGCCGTACTCAGCGTGTGGTCCTCAATGGAACTGCATCTACATGGAAGGAAGTGTGTAGTGGGGTGCCCCAGGGCTCTGTTCTGGGCCCAGTGCTCTTCAACATCTTCATCAATGATTTGGATGAGGGGATAGATGGGGAACTCATCAAATTTGCAGATGACACCAAGCTGGCAGGAATAACCAATACTCCAGAAGATAGGCTTAAGATACAGGAGGATCTGGACAGACTCGAACACTGGGCACTATCTAACAAAATGAAATTCAATGGTGAAAAAGTAAGGTTCTACATTTAGGCAGGAAAAATCAAATGCACAGGTATAGTATAGGTGGTACCTTGCTCGATAGTAGTAACTGTGAGAGAGATCTCGAAGTCCTAGTGGACAATCACTTAAATATGAGCCAGCAGTGTGCTGCAGCTGCCAAAAAAGCCAACACAGTGCTAGGCTGCATTAACAGAGGGATAGAATCAAGATCACATGAAGTACTAATACCACTTTACAATGCCTTGGTAAGGCCACACCTGGAATACTGCATACAGTTTTGGTCACCACGATGAAAAAAAGATGTCGAGACTCTAGAAAGAGTACAGAGAAGAGCAACAAAGATGATTGGGGGACTGGAGGCTAAAACATATAGGGAACGGTTGCTGGAATTGGGTATGTGTAGTTTAATGAAGAGAAGGGTGAGGGGTGACATGATAGCAGTGTTCCAATATCTCAGGGGCTGCCACAAAGAAGAGGGAGCCAAGCTATTCTCCAAAGCACCTGAAAGCAGGACAAGAAGCAATGGATGGAAACTAGTCAAGGAGAGAAGCAACCTAGAACTAAGGAGAAACTTCTTGACAGTTAGAACAACTAACCAGTGGAACAACCTGCCTCCAGAAGTGGTGAATGCTCCAACACTGGAAGTTTTTAAGAAAAGACTGGCCAGCCATTTGTCTGAAATGGTATAGGGTTTCCTGCCTTAGCACGGGGTTGGACTAGATGACCTCCAAGGTCCCTTCCAACTTCTTCTTCTTCTTCTTCTTCTTCTTCTTCTTCTTCTTCTTCTTCTTCTTCTTCTTCTTCTTCTTCTTCTTCTTCTTCTTGTTATTGTTGTTGTTATTATTGTTATTGTTGTTGTTGTTGTTGTTGTTATTATTATTATTATTATTATTATTATTATTATTATTATTATTATTATTATTATTATTATTATTATTATTATTATTATTATTATTGCATTCTTTGACAAAGTGACAAAATTAGTGGACCAGAGGAATACTGTGGATATAATTTACTTGGACTTCAGTAAGGCATTTAATAAAGTAGACCACAACTGACTACTTGCTAGGATAGAAAAATGTGATTATACAGCACCACGACCAGATGGATTTGCTGACTAACCACATTCAACATGTAGTTCCCAATGGAACTGCATCTACATGGAGGGAAGGATGCAGTGGGGTACCCCAAGGCTCTTTTTAGGCCCAGTACTCTTCAAAATCTTCATCAATGATTTGGATGAGAAGGTAGGTGGGAAACTCATCAAATTTGCAGATGACACCAAGCTGGTAGGAAGAACCAACACATAGGCTTAAGACACAGAAGGATCTTGATAGACTTGAATATTGGGTCCTATCTAACATAATGAAACTCACTGATGAAAAAAGTAAGGCTCTACATTTAAGCAAGAAAAACCAAATGCACAGGTACAGTATAGGTGGTACTTGTCTCAATAGTAGTAACTGTGAGAGAGACCTTGGAGTCCTAGTGGACAATCACTTAAATATGAGCCAACAGTGTGCTACAGCTGCCAAAAAAGCCAACGCAGTTCTAGGCTGCATTAACAGACGGATAGAATCAAGATCACATGAAATGTTAACACCACTTTATAATGCCTTGGTAAGACCACATTTGGAACACTGCATCCAGTTTTGTTCACAAAACATCATAAAAAGATGTTGAGTCTTTAGAAAGAGCACAGAGAAGAGCAACAAAGATGATTAGGGGACTGGAGGCTAAAACATATAAAGAACTGGGAATGTCTAGTTTAATGAAGAGAAGGACGAGGGGTGATAGCAGTGTTCCAATATCTCAGGGGTTGCCACAAAAAAGAGGGAGTCAAGCTATTCTCCAAAGCACCTGAGGGTAGGACAAGAAGCAATTGATGGAAACTAATCAAGGAGAGAAGTAACCTAGAACTAAGGAGAAATTTCCTAACTGTTAGAACAATTAATCAGTAGAACAACTTGCCTCCAGAAGTTGTGAATGCTCCAAAACTGGAAGTTTTTAACAAGAGGTTGGACAACCATTTGTCTGAAATGGTATAGGGTTTCCTGCCTGAGCAGGGGGTTGGACTAGAAGACCTCCCAAGTCCCTTCCAACTCTGTTATTTTGTTCTTTTGTATGATTTACGTTGATTGTTTTTTTTAGTATCCTATGACTATCAATGAGTGTTGTATCTTATGATTTATGATGAATGTCTTTTATGATTATGATCACAATTTATCACTTGTTGCTTGTCTGTACACTGAGAGCTTATGCACCAGAGACAAATTCCTTGTTTGTTCAATCACACTTGGCAAATAATGAATTCTAATTCTAAATAGAAGAGAGAAAAATACACATGTATACTGTTATGTCAGTAGTTTTATTGCAAAGAAGCTTCCTTTGAAGCGGGAAGCCTGGGTGCAATTATTGGCTAACGTTGTAACGGCGGGAAAGTCCAGGCTAGGGATTGGATACAGTTCAAACGGTTCGGGTATGTAAGCCGGAGTTATTTTGACAGTTGACAGTTGACTTATGTGTATTAATAAACCTTCTTGTTGTTAAACCTCACTGAGTCATTCGTCTGTCTGAACCTAACAAGTGGCGACGAGGATGGGATTGACGGCGGACTAGTGAAGGATCGGCGACAACCAGCTGAGCGTAAGGCGGTAAATTTAAAATACACAGTCAACCGCAAGCGGTCGCGGCGGAATCAACAAACCTCCGAATGGCGCAATTAGGCTCTTTAAAAGAATTTGATCCAAACTACCCAGAGGACTGGGAAGAATATGTTGGACAGGTCGAAGGGTTTTTGCTCGTGAACGGCATAACCGACGACCGTAAGAAGGCGGCTGCCTTATTAACTATCAGCGGCACACCCGTGTACCGGGTTGCCGTTGGACTCTGTCAACCGTTGCCGGTATCAAGCGTTTCGTACGCTGACTTGCTGGCCAAATTAAAAGTACATTTTACGCCGAAAAGATCAGAACTCTTTTGGAGGCGCATTTTTGAAAAACGCAATCAGAGACCGGGCGAGTCAATCACAAAATTCGTTGCTGCGGTCAGAGAAGCAGCGTTACGCTAAAAATATGACAATCTAGAAATAAGGATTCGTGATAGAGTGGTGCTGGGCTTGCGAGACGAACAGTTACAAAATTGAATCATCGCTAAGCCCACCGGCGACTTACAAGAAGTCCTTGACGAAGTTTTGACGTATGAATCTACTGGAAGCCGCGACCCCCCCCCCGAAATAGCATGGCTGCTTCATCCGAAATAAACCTAGAAAGCCGTGTGGACAGTGGGGAGGTGGATCCACAATGGGAAGCCGACATAGCCAAAGTCACCAGAAGGTTTGGAAAAATGGCGGCAAAACCATCCCGTAGCGAAGGACCAGAACCGAGTCGCCGATTCCAATCAACAGTACCACAACGACAACCGAGAGAAAATCCAACAAGACCGCGCGACAGCGACATCAGATGTGGAAGCTGCGGGGGCAACCACCCCAGAGCAACATGCAGGTTCCGCTCTGCTAAGTGCAGATTGTGCGGAAAGACCGGCCACATTCAAGCCATTTGCCGGGGACGTCCTCGCGACAATCGTCTACACGAAATCGACGTTTGGGCCGAAGGTAAGGTAACCCCTTACTATAGTGGCAATGAGACCCCTAGACCTTTGGCACAGTACCCCAACCACGGGGAGGTGGCGCGAGTCAACCACATAGGAAAGCCTAAAATAAATCATATACTAAGACCAAAATTAAAAATTTTAGTCCATCTGCAAGGAATCCCTTGCAAAATGGAAGTTGATTCCGGGGCCTCGGTATCAATAATTTCCAACGAGACCCTTAAATTTATCGAACGTAAAAGTGGCCAAAGAATTCCACTCAGTTCAACAAAAATTCAATTAGCTGATTTCCAAAAAACCCCAATAAATATTAAAGGGAAGGTCAGTTTAAAAGTTAAGTATAAAGGGTTTAATGGCTTCTTAGACTTATTAGTCACCGAAGGCCATAGAACTAGTTTAATTGGACTTAATTGGTTCCCAGCTCTGGGGATTTGGGTCGGGGGAATAAATACCATTAATAATAATAAGACCCTCAAATCTGTCTGCGATGAATTCGCAGACGTATTTGATGGATCTTTAGGGAAATATAAGGGGCCCCCAATTAACTTTAACCTAGACCCGACCGTTAAGCCCATCAGGCTTAAGGCCCGACGGGTGCCTTTCGCCCTGAAGCAAAAAATCGAGGCCGAGCTCGATAAGCTTGTAGGCCAAGGCGTATTAGAACCGGTCGAGGGTGGCTTGTGGGAAACACCAATCGTCACACCCCTAAAACCTAATGGGGATGTGAGGATTTGTGCTGATTACAAAGCCACCCTGAACCTCGGAATGAAAAAGCATGCTTACCCGGTCCCGACGGTGAAACAGGTCCTTGCCACGATCCAGGACGGCGCCATATTTGCCAAGCTCGACTTGGCGCAGGCATATTTGCAACTTACTGTTTCCAGGGAAGCTGCTGAAGCTCAAACTATTGTCACCCACAAGGGGGCGTTCCGAGTCCACAGACTGCAATTCGGTATTGCAGCAGCTCCAGGCATCTTTCAGGAGGTGATGGAGAGGACTTTAAAGGGCATACCTGGTGTATGTCCTTACTTTGATGATGTCCTAATAGCTGGAAGAAATGAAGAAATTTTAGATGAGCGTCTGGAACAGGTACTGGGGAGATTCAGGGAGGCTGGACTTAAATTAAAAAGGGAAAAGTGCTGTATTGGAGTTAAATCCACTGAATTCTTAGGATTTAGAATAGATGAAAAAGGAATTCACCCTACAGCTGAAAAAATTAAAGCAATTAAATTGGCACCTGAACCAAAGAACAAGGCTGAATTACAAGCCTTTTTAGGATTAGTCAATTTCTATCACACATTCTTGCCACATAAAGCTGCCATCGCTGAACCATTACACAGACTATTAGATAGGAAAACCCCATGGCAGTGGCAAGAAAAACATAGAGTCAGCTTTCAAACCTTAAAAGATATTCTATCTAGCCAGTCCACAGTTACTCATTTTATTGAGAACAAACCGATCTATTTAGCTTGTGATGCTTCACCTTATGGTGTGGGGGCTGTCATCAGCCACATGGATTGTCAGGGCATTCAAAAGCCAATTGCATACTATTCCAGGACGCTTACCAAAGCTGAACGGAATTATGCACAAATTGATAGAGAAGCATTAGCTATTGTGGCAGGAGTAAAAAAGTTCCATGATTACCTTTATGGTAGGAACTTTACCATACTCACTGACCACAAACCGTTACTAGGACTGTTTACCACTGATAAACAGACACCCCAAATAATGTCTCCCAGGATGCTGAGGTGGTCAATTTTCCTCTCAGCATATTCATTTTCTTTGCAACATAGACCTGGTAAGGAAATGGGCCATGCGGATGCCCTTAGCAGACTGCCTCTAGCTAACACCGAGGGGGACCCTGCCCCGGTAGGGCAAATTATGTCACTACATGAAATTCCTGAATGCCCCTTAACAGCTAGAGAAATAGCTGAGGCCACTAAAAAAGACCATATTCTCAATAGGATTATGACCTGGGTACTAGGGGGATGGCCAAGTAGTAACCCTGACTCCAAGTACACTCCATATTTTAGGAGAAAAGATGAACTATCATCCCATTTGGGGTGTATATTGTGGGGTAACCGTGTTGTCATTCCTGAACTTCACAGGAATACAATTATAACTGAACTACATGAAGGTCACCCTGGGATTGTCCGAATGAAGGCATTAGCCAGAAGTCATTTGTGGTGGCCGGGGTTAGACAAGGCTATAGAAGAATGTGTTTCAGGGTGTTATCAGTGTCAGCGATCTAGGCCTGAGCAGGCACACGCTCACACGCATAAGTGGGAATTGGCCAGGAATCCATGGTCTAGGATTCACATTGATTTTGCAGGGCCATTTCAAGGCCTAGCCTTCCTAGTTGTGGTGGAAAGCTTCTCTCGGTGGCTGGAGGTTGTGCCTGTTACTTCAATGTCATCTGGTAGAACAATACAGGTTTTAAGGGGCCTCTTTGCCACTCACGGGTTACCTGATGTGATAGTATCTGATAATGGGCCCCAATTCACCTCTGCTGAATTTCAGGGTTTCCTCAAGGCCAACTCGATTAGACATGCAACATCAGCACCCTTCCACCCTTCCACCAACGGCTTGGCTGAACGCAACGTTAGAACCACCAAAGACGCATTGAAGCGAATCATCCATGGCGACTGGCACCAAAGACTTGCAGACTTTTTGCTGACTCAACACACAACCCCTTGCACGGCTACCGGGAAAAGCCCTGCAGAAATGAGGTGGGGCAGATGGCTAACCACTAAACTGGACCGGTTACACCCTGACAGACTACCCTCTAGCGCAGAACCGGACATTCCAAACAGGTCCTTCAAGATTGGAGACTTAGTTTGGGCCAGGAACTATGGACCAGGGGACAAATGGGTTCCAGGGGTAGTCACTGACATAATGGGGCCGTTGTCTTACACCATTGAGGGGGAAGGGAATAGAGTAAGTAAAAGACATATTGATCAACTAAGGAAGAGGGTTCCCGAAAGTGTGTCAGTCAATGGGGGTCAAATTGAACACAGGGGTGATTCTGCAACTTGGCTTAATCAAAATGACTTTCCAGATAGTGGAGGAGAGGTGGAAACTCAACCCAGTATAGCTGTAGCAACTTCACAGCATTGTCAAATTGATTGGGAGTTGTTTCCTATGGACAGGCCAGCAGTACCTGAACAACAACAACAACAACAGCCACAACAGCAATCAGTTAGTAGTGAATCTTCAGAGCCAGTAACCCAAAATTCCAGACCCATAACAATCAGCCAGTCAGTTAACAATGACGTAAGTGGCAAGTCCAATAGATACCCATCTAGGGTCCATAAGCCACCCAAATACTTGAGAGATTACGTCAACAAATAACATCAACTGGGGGGGGAAGGGGTGTTATGTCAGTAGTTTTATTGCAAAGAAGCTTCCTTTGAAGCGGGAAGCCTGGGTGCAATTATTGGCTAACGTTGTAACGGCGGGAAAGTCCGGGCTAGGGATTGGATACAGTTCAAACGGTTCGGGTATATAAGCCGGAGTTATTTTGACAGTTGACAGTTGACTTATGTGTATTAATAAACCTTCTTGTTGTTAAACCTCACTGAGTCATTCGTCTGTCTGAACCTAACATATACATAAAGGTAAAAAGGTAAAGGTTCCCCTGCACATGCGTGCTAGTCGTTTCCAACTCTAGGGGCCGGTGCTCATCTCCGTTTCAAAGCCGAAGAGCCAGCACTCATCCGAGGATGTCTCCGTGGTCATGTGGCTGGCATGACTAGACACCAAAGGCGCACGGAACGCTGTTACCTTCCCACTGTAGTGGTCCCTATTTTTCTACTTGCATTTTTACATGCTTTCGAACTGCTAGGTTGGCAGAAGCTGGGACGAGTAGCAGGCACTCACTCTGCTACGCGGCACTCGGGATTTTTACTTTAACTCAAAAGATTCCTAAAATAAGTGTAAAACTGAAGCCAGGAGAGATTTAGATTTGATGGACAAAGAACTCAACAGAAAATTTGGTACTTTGTTATTATATATGTTGGCAGCAGGGAGAATCTTATATGCATCAAATGGAAAGACACAACAATTCCCACTATAGAAGAGTGGATGATGAAGGTGGTGAGGTTGGCAGAAATGGCAAAAATGATTGTTTTAATTAAAGAAAAGAACTTATCTAGTGTTGTTTCTAGTTGGAAATCTATTCTGGACTTTTTGCTCAAAACAAAAAAAATAGAATGTTGATTTTAGGTTTTGATGATTAGAATTACTTTGTAATTATAGAAATACTTGAGCTGCTGTGAAATGTAAAGCAAAAAGTTGAAGTTGTGTTATTTTTGTAATAAACTGCACTGAAGAAAAAGTCAGGGGTCATTACTTTCTTTTCTCTCTTTGCACTTTTTTCTCTCCTTTTCTTATTTTCCTAACTGTTATTTCTTCTATGTTTTATTTTATAGGTAAAGGTAAACGTTCCCCTGCACATGCGTGCTAGTCATTTCCAACTCTAGGGGCCGGTGCTCATCTCCGTTTCAAAGCTGAAGAGCCAGCGCTTGTCCGAGGACGTCTCCGTGGTCATGTGGCCAGCATGACTAGACGCCAAAGGTGCACGGAACGCTGTTACCTTCCCACCCTCGTGGTCCCTATTTTTCTACTTGCATTTTTACGTGCTTTCGAACTGCTAGGTTGGCAGAAGCTGGGACGAGTAACAGGCTCTCAGTCTGTTACACGGCACTCATGATTCGACCCGCCAAACTGCCGACCTTCTGATCGACAAGCTCAGCATCCTAACCCACTGAGCCACCGCGTCCCGTTTTATCTTATAATGAAACTTAATTTAAAAACCTTATTTTTTAAAAAAAAAAAACTTTTAACAGAACTCTATACAGTATACAAATCATGCTGATACCTATCTCTAAGTATTGATTGCTTCAGAGGAAGCTTTGTGGAGCTGTGCTGTGAAACCCAGAAGGGGGCGCAATAGAACAAAAATAGAAGTCTCCGCAGCTTTAAAGGTCTGCCATCCCTTAATCTGCACCAATCTCTATGTTGCTTCCAGGCCAGAAAAACAAGAATGATCTCTACATATCCTTCATTGAAATAGGTAATTGTTTCTAGCAGCTATTCTCTTAATGCTTTCAAAAGCAGCCTGAAACCTAGAGTTTAACAGGGTGAAACTTACTTTGCTGGTCCCTTGCCGTGCCAAATTCTGCCAATTTCAATTCTCAAGTTTCTGGCGTGGGCTCTTCAAGATGTAAACCAGATTAAAGTCTCCCTTAGCACGGAACTATTTTCTCAGAGAAACCAACCAGATATTTGCAGGGAACTCTGTATGTCCTAACTATTGCTTCTGAGCAATGTGTATTTTGGTGTGTGCCATCTTTCTGTCTGGCTCTCCTCTTCAATAAACTGCAACCTTCTTTCTAAAACAGTTTCCATTTTGATTAGTCCCGGCTTGGACTGGACCCTGATGAAGATTTTTCTTTCAACAGGTGGATGAGTTGGCAGGACTTGTACCAAATCATAAACTAACCAAATACAGGTAGTCCTTGAACTGAGCCCCAGATTTCTGTTGCTAAGTGAGAAATTTGTTAAGCAGGCTTTGCCCCATTTCACGACCTTTTTTACCACAGTTGTTACAAGAATCACTGCAGTTGTTAAGTGAATCTGGATTCTTCATTGTCTTTGCTTGACAGAAGGTTGCGAAAGGGGATCACGTGACCTCGGGACACTGCAGCCGTCATAAATATGAGTCAGTTGCCAAGTGTCTGAATTTTGATCACGTGACTGTGGGGATGCTGCAATGGTTATAAGTGTGAAAAACAGTCCTAAGTCACCTTTTTCAGTGATGTTGTAAATTTGAACGACCACTAAATGAACTGTTGTACGTTGAGGACTACCTGTACCCAACTATTGTGCTTTATCAGCTGGTTTTTCAGTCTCTTTAGTGCGACACTAAAAGCTAGATTGACTAACCCAAGAAAGGGCAATTGCTGTTCCCCAAAACCCCGTTTGTGCCCCCTGCCCCCTAGAGCTCCTCAACCACCATTACTAGAAATCAGTGGCACGACTGCTCACCGTTCTGAGACAGGGAATGTTTTAAAGCTTAATAACTTGTAATTTAGACACTAATGCAGACTTGATAAAAATAAAAACCCCTACCCCTTTACCAAACCAAACATCTGCGCCATCCCTTTGATATCCAAGCTTCACACTGTAGCTCTTGGGGGGGGGGTCTGTCCCTCCCCCACAGCCAAAGTTTGCCTACTCCCGGAGTAAACTATTGTTAAATGTTCTGTGGATAGACTTATCCATGTTACATAGTTATGTAACAAAGCGAGTGACATCTGCCACAAAATCCTGGAACACCGGGTCCGGCTTTTTCAAGTACCTGCTAGCTAGCCAGTCAGTCCTGTTTCGTTCAAAGATACAACCTATTTTATCTTCCTCAATCTGGGGCTTTTGTGCTGGAATTCATCCTCAGTAAACTCCCACTCTGCATAGCCAGTGCTGAACGTTCACAAAAGGCTAATCAAAGCTGAAGTCCAACATAACTAGCAGTGGTGGGATTCAGCCAGTTTGCACCACTTACAGTAGCTAATTTTTTGTTGCCCAGGCCCAGAATGGACTTCCAGAAGCAGCATCCACACAGAGAACCAGTTGTTCACATATTTGAATCCCACCACTGATAACTAGGGTATATGACTTTCGTTGTTTTTTATTGTTTTGTTGGTTTTTTTTTACTATTGATATAGGTAAGGGTAAAGGTTCCCCCGCACATGCGTGCTAGTCATTTCCAACTCTAGGGACCGGTGCTCCTCTCTGTTTCAAAGCCGAAGAGCCAGCGCTTGTCTGAGGACGTCTCCGTGGTCATGTGGCCAGCATGACTAGACGCCAAAGGTGCACGGAACGCTGTTACCTTCCCACCGTAGTGGTCCCTGTTTTTCTACTTGCATTTTTATGTGCTTTCGAACTGCTAGGTTGGCAGAAGCTGGGACGAGTAACAGGCGCTCACTCTCTTACGCGGCACTTGGGATTTGACCTGCGAAACTGCTGACCTTCTGATTGACAAGCTCAGTGTCCTAACCCACTGAGCCACCGCGTCCCTACTATTGATATATTTACCTTTAAAAAATAATTATTATTATGCTTTGCTTGTAAGTGTAAGCTGCCCAGAGTAGCTCAGGGAGAGATGGGTGGCAAATAAATAAATAAATAAAAGAGTTGCATTGCTTAGGCCATTCTCTCTTGCACTTCCTCTTTATCCAGGTTCTTCACATACACACAGACACACACACACACACAGACACACACAAACACACACACCACTCAAGATGGTTTCCCACATTGTTCTAAACCATAATATGGTTTATTCATAGCATGGTGTGAGTGAATCCAGCAAATGAGGGCAGCTAGTCCACAACAGTTTCCACCATGACAATGGTGTTGGTCTTTAAGGTACCACAACATCCTTTTGTTGTTTTTTTAATCAGGGACAGATTAATAAAACTACTTTTCTGCTGGTGACCATTTTTTAGGAGGAAGATTTTTGTCTATATATTCTCCAAATAAATGGTGGAGGAGGAGGAGGGCCAAGCCTCTTGTTCTCTAGTGTCACATCAACAACAGTGCTAAGGTATTTTCACAGAACTCACACCGTTTTCTTTGTATGAAAAAGGAGAATAGGGAGTGACAGCTTTATTCAACTGCAATTGTAGCCAGGGCTTTTTTTCTCATAGAACGCTCAGAACGTAGTTCCAGCACCTTTTTTGGATGGAATCTTGCAGGGTAGGCAAAGCGGGTTGTAATGACATGTGTGAGTTCCAGCACCTTTTTCTTTTACAAAAAAAGCACTGATTGTAGCACTAGCAAACTCTCCTTCTCAGAACAGGGGCTGACTACTCTCTCACCACACACTCAGAAATGCAATGGAAGAAGCCACTGGTGTGAGGAGGCTGCGAACACTTGCTTGTCAGCACTGCTGGCCAACCACAAAACCGCACAAAGGTTCTCTGAAGGATTCCAGCCAAGGAACAAGCAGTCCCTGGATGCAGATCCCATTCTGAGATAACGTGCTCTAGTGGAAAAATTAGTCTAGATCAAACACCCATGAACACATACAGCTGTCTCCCCAGAAAAGTAAATCTCAGCTAAATGACTCAAGGAATTTATTGAGTGCGTAAAGAGGACAAACTACTACTGAATTTCCATATTGTACTAGCCATAATTCATTAAAGGACTGTTGGCTGTTTCACTTAACATACTGTAGTATGTTAAACTCTCGTTTACAAGTCACAATAGCTGAATTCACACAGATATGTTATACCTAGAATCTCTTTATTTTCCCTCAAGCTGTTTGTGTGTGTGTGTGTGTGTGTGTGTGTGTGTGTGTGTGAGAGAGAGAGAGAGAGAGAGAGAGAGGGAGAGAGGGAGAGAGAGAGAGAAAACAGAAAGAAAAAGAAAAAGAGATAGAGATTGTATTATATAAAGCCCTCAAATATGACATTGTACATATCTGTAAAATATATACAGGTAGGTAATTTACACTTAGCCATGTGTTCAAACTTAAGATGGAATCCCCAAAAGATACTTATGACCCAGTTCCAACCAGCCCATAGTTACATGATGTCAGAAATAAACAATCAGATCCACAAGTGAATTCAATTAGCTATTTTATTATTCATGTCTATAACACAGGAATGTTCTCAGACTGGTGGTTTGCACTTGGGCTAGACCAGTGGTGGCGAACCTATGGCACACGTGCCAGAGGCGACACTGGGAGCCCTGTCTGTGGGCACATGCACTGTTGCCCCAGCCCCTCCTCCCACGGCCCCCTCCTCAGCAGCAGCCTCTCCAGAGGAGAGTCACCCCCGGGCGTGGCCCACACAAAGCAGCGCAGCCAAGGACATGGTAGCCAAACAGTAGGGACAAGACTCCACCCTTGCGCCCCATTGCGTGCAGATGATGCAGCAGAGGGCATGGCTGCCATGGGGCTGCTGGGCTGCCTGGGTGATCTGTGACAGGCTGTGGAGGTGGTGGGTGGCCCAGCGAGCAGGGCGGAGCAGGGACAGGGATGGGGAGAGGTTTTGGAGCACTCAGTCTTTAAAAGGTTCACTATCACTGGGCTAGAGCTAGACTATATAAGGTTCAATATGATTCAAAGATGGGGGTCAGATCTTGCCCTCTTGTGCCTACATAAACATTCCAGACTAATTCCCCACTTGACTCCTCCCACTAGCTTGCCCAGTCTCTCTCCGACACATGACTGCATATTGGGTGATCAGCAGTCAGCTCACATTTACGGCTGTTGGCAGTTATCATTTCCATACAGTATATGATAGTTTTGCCAGAAACCAGCATGTACTTCTGGTTTAGCAAAAACCAGTGTGTACTTCCTGTTTGTAGCAAAAAAACAACAACAATCACCCATAATGAGCAATGGGCTTGTTTAACAACCACCAGAAAAAAGTCATAAAATCAGGTCTGGTCATGTAAAGACTCACTTTACAACTGTTATGACTTACAACTGTAATTGCCAGGCCCAAACATGGTTGTAACTTGAGGACAACCTGTATATCTCTTTCTCTGTCAGTCTAAGATAAGATAGACTGTACATATGATTCTGCTAAATGCTATCTAGTAGATTCCTTCCTACATGTATATAGTATATAATCATCTAATGTGTCATGATCCATAAGTCCATTTTCTAACACACGTAGTCCTTGTTTAACAACTGTCCTGTTTAGCAACCAACAATGTTACAACAGCACTGGAAAAGTAACATTATGATTAGTTCTCACACTCAAGACCACCTCAGCACCCTCATGGTCATGTGATTCATGTGCTTCACAACTAACAGGTGTTTGTGTCCATTACAGCATCCCGCAGCTGATTAAAATGATTGAAATGTGGGCACTGCACAACTGGTGGGTGTTTACCACCATTGCAAAATCTCATAGCCATATAATCACCAGTCACACATTTCACAGCCAGTGTCTGGCAAGAAGAGTCAATGAAGAAGCCTGCAGTAAAATTCACAGTCACATAATATTTCACTTAACAACCATGGGTGATTGCTTAATGACTGTGGTGGAAGTGAAGTTGTAAGTTTGCCTAGCAACAGAATTGATTATCCCAATTGTAATTGTTAAGGGAGGATTAGCTGTGGAGGGCTTGAACCACATTAAATAAGATTGGGCTATGTCCATCTTATGAGTCCCACTTTAGGATTTCGTATGGCATTATGAATTTTGCGTACACAACATATTCTTTACATGCAAAGAAACTAGCAGATCTTGCATCAGCATCCAGCATATGGAATTGCTAGGGCACACAAATTCATGCTTTGGTCCAGGAGTTTGCCTGGGTGCCTGCATTATTGGAATCCTTACTATCCAGAGTGCGTCCCATTAGACTTTAATCAGCCAATACTTATACCAGAAGTCTTATAAGCTATGTTATCAAGATGCAGCTATCTGGTCATCATGCTTATTGCAAGAACTAAAAAGGCATTGAGAAAAATTCTAGCAACTATGAACATGCAGACCCAATCTATAGTAGAAATAAGGTTCAGATCTTGTGGGCTTTCATTTTGTTTTGATTTTGCCCACAGCAGATAGACTAGTGTTCTCAATAGGATAGGAGGAGAACTAATGGCCGCCTGGACATTGTTCTTGTAAGCAGATCTTTTGGGATACATGGGTCTAACCATGCCAGAAGTAGTCTCCAAATTCCCCCTCTCTCCCAGAGGATTGACTCTGTACAAATATTAACCAGAAAAGTCCAGGATCAGATGTTAGACATTGCAAGATAAACTATAGCAACTGCTGAAAGCCAACAGATTTTTGGGCAGCTTCTCCTTTTATACGTTTGCGCTGAGTTCACATGTCACCGTATTCTGTGGCCCAGTCACAGTTGGCTGGGTTTGCACAACACATTTATAGCTACGTTGTAAAGTATCATGGAGAGGCTTTACAAGTTAGAAAGCCACAATCAGGCCCTTTGCAGATCAGTGGTACCGTTTTGCACTCTCTCAACATCACAAATCCTACGTGGTGCTCAGTTAGCTGTGCTGATTGCCTGAATTCCTTCTCCCAAGGGACCACACAAAGACAGTTTTACAGCATTTCTTCTACAGTTGCGAGATGAGCAGTTCTCCATGTTAGAGTGCCCACTTGGTCTTGGTTATTCCTTTTTCCTGTAGCCAACAATGCCATGGTGCCTTGCTACCTTCCCATCATATCCCATTACATCAAGCAGTATGTATTATATACGTAAACAAGACGTTAGCAATAAGTTAAAGCCGTTTATTCTATTATTACTGTGAGGGAAAACAAATCTGACAGGAGAACACGCGGGAACTTTGACAGCTGTCAAAGTTCCCCGCCAGGGCGCAGGCGCAGCCACTGACAGCTCGCGGCTGTCAAAACACCGAGCCATGCGGAAATAAGAACTGTCAAGAGAAGACGGCGATGATTGGCTCTACTAGACGCGGCACCAAAAGGAACGATCCTGATTGGTCCTCACTGACAGCTGCTGGCTATAAAAGCCGGACAAGTTATTCTGTTTTGCCTTGCTCTAAATAAAGCCCTAGTTAAGTAACCTGTCGTCCCAAGTGGTCCTTCGGCTACTTCACTGGCGACGAGGATGGGATCGCTCCTGAGCTGAAGTCACGGCCGAGGAAGAGAGTTCCCGGCCAGAGCTGTCACTGGAAGTTTTAACTTCCGAACGGAGCGAGACCAGGACCGGACGACATGGCCAACTTCGGGCGTGTGAGGGAATTCGATACCCGCCATCCGGAGAGATGGCAATCACACCTGGGGCAAGTCGAGGGGTTCCTCCTCGTCAGCAAAATCACCGACGACAGAGCAAAGGCCGCCGCCCTCCTGTACATCAGTGGGCCCCTGGTATACGACGCTGCCGTCGGGCTGTTCAGCCCGGTACCCATCACCGAAGTCTCCTACGCAGACCTGGTAGACCAGCTCAACAAACATTATATGCCGGCCCGCTCGGAGCTGTATTGGCGAGTACAATTTGCCCAGAAGAAGCAGCGACCGGACGAGCCCGCAAACGACTTCATCGCCGGGGTCAGGCATGCTGCTCGTAACTGCTGCTTCCCCGACCTGGAAGACCGCATCCGGGACCAGGTGGTGATAGGATTGAGGGACGAGCATCTCCAGAAAAAAACTGACATCAAAACCTGACATGAGTCTACCCGAATTGACCCGAGAGATAATGGCCTACGAATATAACCACAAGAAAAAACCGACCACCACAACACCAGAAAGTCCAGCAACCGTATACCAAGAGCACGCAACCCTCAGTGACAGCGACGAGTCGGTGGACTTCACAGACGGTGAGGCCCTTCAGCGCAGGATGGAACGTCGACAACAGCAGAGAAGCGACACGTCAGATCGCCGAAGAGCCAGAAAACCCCCGCCACCACGAAATGAGCAAAGGGCCACCTGTGCCAGCTGCGGGGGCAACCATGCCCGGGGAAGCTGCCGGTTCCGGAATGCAAAATGCCACAATTGCGTAAAAACCGGCCACATCAAACCAGTGTGCCGAAGCCGGCCCCGCGACAACGTGCATGATCTGGAGGCCAATTCCCCAGGTAGGCCAACCACCCAGGCCAACATAGGAGGAACGCCAGGGGTCCTAGTGGAAACAATAGATAAGGTGCATAGCCTAAGTTCAAAAGTAAGGATCAGGGTAAAAATTCAGGGAGTCACCTGCCTCATGGAGGTGGACTCCGGGTCAGCAGTCTCCTTAATATCGTTCAAAACATATCAGGAGATCTGCCAGCGAAGCAATAGGGAAATTCCCCTTAAAAAAACCCAGGTCCATCTAGCAGATTTCCAAAAAAACCCCATTCCTCTAGAAGGGAAGGCTAAGGTCGCTGTAGAATACAAAAAATTCAAGGGACCCCTAGAAGTCTTAGTGACTCCAGGGAACCGCACCAACCTAATCGGGCTGAACTGGTTCAGCCCTCTGGGCATCGCCATTACCGGGGTAAACACAGTCCAAGCCTCTAGCCTCGAAGCCGTCTGCAACAAGTATGCAGACGTCTTTGATGGCACACTAGGGAAATACACTGGCCCTCCCATCTCCTTACAATTAAATCCAACCATCCAGCCCATAAAGATAAGGGCTAGGAGGGTTCCATTTGCCCTTAAAGAAAAAATAGAAAATGAGCTAGAACGCCTCGTAGGACTAGGGGTGCTGGAACCTACTGAAGGGGGAAGCTGGGAGACCCCAATAGTCACCCCTGTTAAACCAAACGGGGAAATTAGATTATGTGCAGACTATAAGGCGACCCTCAACCTAGCCCTCAGCCCCCATGCTTACCCGGTGCCAGCGGTGAGGGACGTCTTTGCTTCCATCCGCTCCGGTGCCATTTTCGCAAAACTTGATCTGACGCAGGCGTACTTGCAACTGCCTGTCACAAATGACACCGCGGAAGCTCAAACAATTGTCACCCACCGCGGTGCCTTTAAAGTGAAAAGACTCCAATTTGGCATATCGGCAGCCCCGGGTATCTTCCAAGGTATCATGGAGAAAACCTTAAAAGGGATACCCGGGGTCTGCCCCTATTTCAACGATGTTCTCATCGCCGGGGAAAACGAAGCAAACTTAGCTGACAGACTGTCAGCTGTGCTGAGCCGGCTCAGAGAAGCCGGTCTCAAACTAAAACGCGAAAAGTGCTCCATCGGAGTCACTTCCACAGAATTCTTAGGGTACAAAATAGACGCCAAAGGCATCCACCCCACCACAGAAAAACTAAAGGCTATTCAGACAGCTCCCAGTCCAAGGAATAAACAAGAGCTCCAAGCCTTTTTGGGGTTATTAAACTTCTACCATGCTTTCCTTCCCCACAAAGCCACGATAGCAGAGCCTCTCCATAGGCTCCTAGACAAGGGAACTGCCTGGTCCTGGACCAAAGCACATGAAAATAGCTTCCAGTCATTAAAAAAAATTATCTGTAACAGTTCAACAATCACCCTCTTCAGAGAAGACACACCAATATGCATCGCTTGCGATGCATCTCCCTATGGAATTGGGGCAGTATTAAGTCATCTATACAAGGATGGCACCCAAAGACCCATAGCTTTTTATTCACGCACCCTGTCAAAAGCTGAAAGAAACTACGCCCAAATCGATAGAGAAGCACTAGCAATAGTCGCAGGGGTAAAAAAGTTCCATGACTACCTCTATGGGAGACCCTTTACCATATTCACGGATCACAAACCCCTACTAGGAATATTCACTTGGGATAAAACAACCCCGCAGATTCTTTCACCAAGAATACTGCGTTGGTCCACTTTCTTATCAGCATATTCATACAAATTAATACATAAACCAGGGAAGGAATTGGGACACGCAGACTGCCTCAGCAGGCTGCCAATTCAAGGCACGGACCCGGACCCAGCCCCGGCTGGGCTAATTCTGGCAATATCCCAACTTCCTGACTGCCCCCTCTCTGCTAAAATTATAGCTAACAATTCAGCTAAGGACAAAATACTCAGCAGAATCCTCAGGTGGACAACAACAGGATGGCCAGCAAAAAATCCACACCCTCAATTCCAGCCATACTATAACAGGAAAAATGAAATGTCTTCACATATGGGATGCCTTTTGTGGGGAAACAGGGTAGTAATACCTGACAAAAACACAGCCCAAACATTAGACACCTTACACGAAGGACATCCAGGCATAGTCAAAATGAAAGCTCTGGCCAGAAGTTATGTCTGGTGGCCTGGCATTGATAAAGAGATAGAAAAATATGTGGGAGGGTGCTACGCCTGTCAAGCAACATGAAGCGAGCCACCCCAAGCCCCAATTCACAAATGGGAAACTACAAAAAACCCATGGTCACGCATACATCTAGATTTCGCAGGATCAATACAAGGGCAGAGTTTCCTAATAATAGTTGACAGCTATTCAAAATGGTTAGAAGTAATTCCCCTTAGAAAAACCACTTCAGGGGCCACCATACAAGCCCTTAGGAAAATATTCGCCACCCACGGCCTCCCAGACACCATGGTCTCAGACAATGGACCTCAATTCACCTCTCGTGAATTTCAGATGTTCGCTATGAAGAACTGTATTAGACTGGTCACGTCTGCACCGTTCCACCCATCGACGAACGGGATGGCTGAAATTATGGTGCGCTCAACTAAAGAAGCATTAAAAAAGTTCGTAAAAGGGAACTGGCAGCGTCGACTCAGCCAGTTCCTAATGTCACAACATACAACTCCCTGCACAACAACCAGCAAGACAGCAGCAGAACTAAGATGGGGAAGGAGACTGATAACGCGGCTCGACAGACTACATCCCGACACTTACACCGCGGAGCCAGATCACCCCCCCCCACCCCGTACATTTAAACCTGGGCAAATGATCTGGGCATGATCATACACAGCCAAAAACAAATGGGTCCAAGGGACAGTGTTACAACAAACAGGACCCATTTCTTATCTAATATACACGCCTACTGACGGCAATCTACGACGGCACATCGATCAGCTCAGGCCAAGACAACCACAACACCGCCCAGACCCTCAACCACTGGACCACCAACTTCCACCCCCCGCAGAGATGTTGCCGATACCAAATCAAGGGGAGGAGGATCAAGAGAACTTACCACCACCAGAGCCAGACATCGTACCACCCCCAAGGCGCTCAAACAGGAACAGAAGAGCCCCAGTATAATTAAAAGACTACCAATGGGCCGGCTCCAACAACCAACAAGGGGGAGGGAATGCTCCAGGGGAGGGGTAAGGGGTGTATTATATACGAAAACAAGACGTTAGCAATAAGTTAAAGCCATTTATTCTATTATTACTGTGAGGGAAAACAAATCTGACAGGAGAACACGCGGGAACTTTGACAGCTGTCAAAGTTCCCCACCAGGGCGCAGGCGCAGCCACTGACAGCTCGCGGCTGTCAAAACACCGAGCCATGCGGAAATAAGAACTGTCAAGAGAAGACGGCGATGATTGGCTCTACTAGACGCGGCGCCAAAAGGAACGATCCTGATTGGTCCTCACTGACAGCTGCTGGCTATAAAAGCCGGACAAGTTATTCTGTTTTGCCTTGCTCTAAATAAAGCCCTAGTTAAGTAACCTGTCGTCCCGAGTGGTCCTTCGGCTACTTCACAGTAATTCTGCATAATTTAGTAAGTATGCAAGTATTGATTCTTTATTGAAAAAAGTGAAAGCAGTTTTCTAAGAACAAGACTGTGGTGTTGTCTGGCTGCTAGTTTAGTCCATTCCTACTAGCAGCTCCATGGGAGGAGGGGAAGGTGAGTGGACCACATCACTGAAATGCTGCTGTGGATGTGAGGGGCAAAGCCAGTGGCTGTGTAAAAGGGGCCTCAAACACACTGCATTGTGGTAAAGTGTGCTTTGTGAATCCAATCAAGATCAACCAGGTCACAAAAATACATATCTTAGCATCTTTAGACTAGTACTCTAGTTCTATATTGAATGAACCAAAAATACGAGGGCAATTTGGAAATAAACCTCCCTTTGGTTATCAATGACAGACACTCACGGATACAGAACTTTTGTTATACACATTAGAAAACTACATCACATTACTTTTCAATCTAATCACCATTCATATTGAGGCACTTGTCATAACGTCTTACAATGTTTGAAATTCCTTAGTAGTAGTCGCTCAGTGCCAAATCTGGGCTATCGAGGTGTATATGTGATCAAAAACATCCCAATGGAATTGCTTCAAAAGTTCTTGGGTGCGTCTAGCGGCGTGCAGGCGAGCATTATTATAAATCAACATCACACCGGAAGTGGTGCCATAGAAAATCCTGCCAAATGTGAAGATGCCAAAGGAGTACTGCTAGTGAAGTTTATGGAGCGTGGTTCGACCACCAATTTAGAAGTCTACTGTGAAACATTATGAAAACTCATATGAGCCATCCACAACAAGCGTTGGGCATGCTGATTTTGGTGTGGTGTTGGTTCATGATAATGCTCACCCGCACACCACTAGATGCACCCAAGAACCTTTGAAGCAGTTCCGGTGGAATGTTTTTGATCACACACCCCCATAGCCCAGATTTGGCACCCAGAGACTACTACTAAGGAATTTCAAAATTGTAAGACATTATGACAAGTGCCTCAATTTGAATGGCAATTATGTCAAAAAGTAATGTAATGTTGTGGTTTTCTAATGTGTATAATAAAAGTTCTGTATCTGCGACTGTCTGTCATTGATAATCAGACGTTTATTTCTGAATTGCCCTTATATCTAGTGTCATATTGGGAAGAAAAATTGCCAGAATCAATGGTTTAAGCAATCGTTTGCCTTCACACGTTCTGTTCAAAGGTAACTGAGATGAAGACAATCACTTCTCCTTTCCTTAGTCTACAACTTTCTCAGTTTCTGCTACATTCCTTTTTGGACAGACAAAATACATATCCATGTAGCTTGATGATGTATATAAATCAGCCATTTCCATAGTTTCTCAAGCTTCCGATGACTCTGAGAACAAACATGTTACAAACTTGGTTCCTCGATCCTTAGGTTTGACTCAGCTCCAAATACTGACTCACACTGTGCTCTCAGTTGATAGTGATTCAGCCAAGTTGTATTTTTCTCTCCTTTCAGGTTTTTAAAAAAATATCTTAGAGTAATTACATGGATTTGCCAATGTATTTGTGGTATAGATGTCATCTTTTTGTCAGAAACGGGAGGCAAATGGACTCATAAGAATCTGAATAAATATAAAATCCGTGTCTAAATAAAGAGAAAAATTAAAAATAATTTTTAAACAATAAACACACATCAGTGAAAAGAAACCTAGATCCAATAAAAAAAATACTTAGCAACTACAGTAAAACAAAGAACCCTGTCAAAACAGAAAAAGATATTTTTCTATGGACAAAAAGATAACAGAAAGAAGAAAATGTCATGCTCACCTTTTCAGCTGCTCAAGTTGCCAAATTTAAGTTATAAAAAGGGATCTTAGAAGATATATAGTCCAATGAATGAAACTACAATATGCCTGACAGATAGTCCTTCAGTCTCTACCTCAATATCTTCTGGAAATAAACCACCCACCAGTTCTTGATGCTATCTGATCCTCTTTCAAAATATTGAGAAAGTTTTCAGTAATAATTTCCTCCAAATTCTCTTTCTTGCAGTTTTCAGAAATATGCTTGGTGCTCAGACAAATCAGCCATCAATAGACCCACAGAGATAAACAACATTTATGCCCCATTCAAAAGAGACAATAAAAAAGTTAAGAAGAAAACAAGCAGACCAGAACACATCCTGTCCAGCAGCCTTCACCTAGATAAGCAATGATTAACACCAGATGAACAATCAAGTAGAAAACAATACCTCAGTCAAGGAACTACCATGGAGGAAATGACATCCCCACCAACACTGGTGGGCAAGCTACTGTACATAAACAAGGAGCAAACCCTATATCCACTGTGTTGATGTTGGGTAATGAAATGTCTGCAAGCAAACAACCCAGCTCAGCGAGCGAGCAATGCCTGCACAGTTCACACCTGGGCTACCTACATGCTCTTCTATTAAAATTAGGTATGGCAAATGTACCCTCCTTTCATCTGTCAAAATTAGGGATATGATTTGCCAGATCAAACCCAAACATGACAGAGAAGAAAGTACACACACACACACACGTATGTATATCAGTGAACTTTATTTCTAATTTTTTAGAGTGGCCACTATAACCAGAAAAGGATTGGCTTGACTTATTTTTGTGGTTTTAGTAGACATTCTGATATGCAGAAACTAACAGATGCTTTTCATGAAAAGAAGATAAGCAGAATGATCACCTACAAATGCCTAGGACAGACCTAAGTGACAAACTGTGGTCCAAAGTTAAAATATTGGGAATCCGATCAGAAATATTCAGGAATAGAGGAGGTAGATCATCATTTCAAAATTTCCTCAGGAAGTTTCCCACAAGCTACTGTCCCTCAGTTGTGTTGGATTTCAGCTCCAATTGTTTTTTCCAGAATGCATATTAATGGATGACGCTGGGAATCTGAAGTAAAAATAACCTTGTGGAGAACAGATTAGTAAAAGAATAATGAGCTTTGTTGTTGTATTATCCGCCTTGCTCTGGTTCACACATGCCCATTCATGTCACTTTCAATAATCTGATCCAATTCAGAAAAACTATGGCTTGTTTAATGTATTAAATAAGCTGAAACTGGTGGGTTTTGTACAACTGACAATTAAACGTATAGTGCAAGACTGCCCATGATGTGGGTTCCTTAGAAGATCTGCATGAACCAACACCAGAGGCAACAGCCTGGACAGCTGAATTGGACATCCAGTTATAAGACCACTGCTGTATCCTCATAGAAATTACAGATATAATTACGTGGATTGTGTGCATACGTTTACTTCTCTTTGTCAAAATCTCACCATACACTAAATAAATAATACAACTCACTATTTTTTTAAACATGGTTTAGGGCACGGGTGTCAAACTCGCCATATCACGTTACGTGTCGTGACGTATCGTGACTCTTTTTGCATTGCTGGCAATGGGGTGGGTGCGGCTTCGGTATGATGAAACCGGCCCGCGGGCCAGCAGTTTGACACCCCTGGTTTAGGGTGACTGGCTTTCCCCCCACATATTTAAGGAAACAAAGCACATCATTGCTTAAGAATGTTTTGTGAAGCTATCCTATATTTTATATGGTTGCTTACGTCTGGTTTAGCATATTGTGCAATAGCCACCACAGTAATTTGTATTTGATTTAATTGTAGGTGTGTTACCAGATCATAAAGAACAAATTTGCCACCAACCATAATTAATGAATGAGATAAGCAGTGTGTGTGTTCATGTTAACCAGCCAGAGTGCTTACTGTGATGTCAAACCTTGAGGAACCAAATCTATGAAGGGCAACTGGAGATAATTTTTATTTTATTTTAATCACATTTATATCCCGCCCTTCTCCGAAGACTCAGGGCAGCTTACAATCTAAAGCACAAATCAATGTGCTTAGCAATAGCCTTCATTCTATGCATATGCCTGCTTATTAGGGCTTTCGGGGGGCCCCCAAGCGGCATTATTACAAAGTCAGCTTATTGCCCCCAACAAGCTGGGTCCTCATTTTACCTACCTCGGAAGGATGGAAGGCTGAGTCAACCTTGAGCCTGGTGGGACGCGAACCTGCACTAATTGCAGGCAGCTGGTGTTACTAAGGAGGCATTAGCCCACTGCTCCACCAAGGCTCTTGGTGCTCCACCAAGGCTCTATCTAGAGGCTCAAGAGGAGAGGGTATAAGAGAGACTGTAACTTGAAATATCCAAGATGAAGAAATACAAATATTCCTGGATTTACAGAATTGCTCAACTAGTCTGATCTACTATCCAGTTCTTGGTTGAAAATTTGTATTTCTCAAAGGACTGGATTTACTCTAGAGCAGACACAGATTTCTCATCTCTGCTGTTCTTCTCAAGTGGTCTTCTATAGGACTCTGTTACAGGTAGTCCTCGACTTATGACCAAAATTGACCCAACATTTTGGTTGCTAAGTGAGACATTTGTTAAGTGAGTTTTGCCCCATTTTACGACCTTTCTTGCCACAGTTGTTAAGTGAATCACTGCAATTGTTAAGTTAGTAACATGGTTGTTAAGTGACTCTGGTTTCCCTATTAATTTGGGGCACAGTAACCATCCTAAATGAGTCAGTTGCCAAGTGTCTGAATTTTAATCACCTAACTACGGGGATGCTGCAACGGTTGTAAGTGTGAAAAATGGCCCTAATGGTCACTTTTATCAGTGTCGTCGTAACTTCAAATGGCCACTAAATGAACTCTTGTAAGTTGAGGACTACCTGTACTAAAGGACACGAATTAACCTGTGAAATGAAAGAGAGCTATGCTGTGTGTCTATGAAATGAAGAGGAGGAGAAAGGATGTAATTAGTGTGGTGTCCTTGTGTGAAAAAAAGGTTGAGGGATGCAGGCATGAAAGTGAAGTTGTATTTTTCATTATAAATTAAAGAGTTAAAATAGTTTTATATATCAGGGGTCTCCAACCCCCAGTCCATGGACAGGCACCAGTCCGTGCCATGCCAGCAAGCAGACAGCACAAACAAGCAAAGCTCCATCCTCAGGATACCTGCAGTATTGAAAATCGCTCCCCCTCTGGCCTGCAGAAAAACTTTTCTCCATGGCACTGGTCTCTGATACCCAAAAGGTTGGGAACCTCTGTTGTAGATTGTTTTCAATATTAATGAAAGTAGGAATTAACTGATGGCTGATGGTTTCCTGTTGTGCTGTACGCAGACATGTCAAACACAAGGCCCGGGGGCCAGATCCGGCCCGCGAAGTGGTTTCATGCGGCCCGCGAAGCCATCCTCGAAACAGTGAGGGAACGGCCCCCACTGCCTTGGCCCTGGCCCAGAGACCCTCCTTCTGCCAGAAACCCCCAGATCTGCCCCACTCCTGCCCAGGCCCCCATAGGCACCCTTGAGGCGAACGATGTAGAGCTGGCCACGCCCAGGCCATACGCAGTCTAGCCACGCCCACCCAGTAGGCCATACGCAGTCTAGCCATGCCCACCCAGTAGGCCACACCCACCCAGGCCACACCCACCCGGCCCCCTGAGGGCAACCGCAATGCTGATGCGGCCCTCAATCAAATTGAGTTTGACACCCCTGTGCTGTAGGGTAGGGGCCCTAAACCCACGGTTCATCCAGAACCTCTCATTGCAGAAAATCTAATTATGCTTTTTGATTAATTTTCCACATATGCTTATGAATGGGCTCATGCTTAAATGGAATATTTGAAATAGATCTTTTCCTAAACAGAGGCCCTTCAAACAAATATCATTCTTGATCACTTTTTGTATTCTTTCATCTTGTTCTCGCTGATCCATTCGTATCATGTAACTGAAGGTTTCCTCCCCAGCAATCACCTTGTATGTTTTTGTCTTCAGACTGATTCCTGGTTCTTCTGTTATTACCTTTCCCTAAAGCAGCGGCCTGCAAACTTTGCGGCCTGGCAACCTGGCTGGGGCAGGGAGAGGGAAAGTGGGCCACATGAGCAGCACTCGTGCGAGTGGTGGACCTGCTGCTTGTGCGACCCAGATTGTTGGGGGCGATATACAAACAATGCTTACATTGTAAACCACCTTGAGATTGCTATAAAGCTCTATGGGGCAACATATAAGTCTAAATGCTATTGTTATAGAGAAAAGGGTGGAGCTTAAATGGTGAAGCCATACCCAGCATCTTGCAGATTTGGATCCCCACTTGAAGATGCCACTTAATCACAAAGCAAAGATACGAGTAGCTCAGGATGAAGGGGAAGACTAGCAAGAACATTGTCTGAAGGGAGTTTAAAGAATAAAAGGCATTCTATGAGGAGCATAGAGATGTGACGAAAGCAAACATGATTTGCAAGAATAGAAAAGGCCTGATGAGATACAATGGTGCTACTGTTTACTATTTCCCTTTCTTTTACTTATCTCATGCCTCTAGTTCCTTAGGCATACTTTTTATTGCTACTTCTGCTTATTACTACGTTTGCTTATCCCCCCAAAACAGTGCATTGTACATGGAACCTTGGTACTCATCGTCAATTGGTTCCAGGAGACACAATGAGTATCAAAAACAATGAGTGAAAAACTATTTTTTTCCCTTAAGGAATAATGTAGTTTAGCTTGTGTATCAACTACCAAACAAATGATGAGTACCAGGACAAAAATTTGGTTTCAAAATGCATTGAGCTCTAAATTCAATGAGTTTCAAAGCAGTTGAGTATCAAGGTATCACTGCATTTATCTTGTGTGTTTGTATAATTTAGATAGCACTTGATATTAGTTTATTTATTTAACTCTGATTACCAGTTATACAAATTACTTTAAGTTTGCTGTGTTTGTAAGTGCTTAATTAGGATGGAAATACATTGCTTAAATGATAACAAGAACTTAGTATTACAATATTATAATACCCTTTAACTGCATGGTGGCAATATTTTTCATTAACATTCCAATTAAAAACAAAATGATGACATTATAATAGCACACCCATCACAGAATGTTTTGAATAGTGGTCAGCTCATCTGCCCCATATGTTTAGGACTGTGTACTTTTAAAAACTGAGAACAGCATTCAGGATATCTATGTCTAAAGAAATTGCACTGTTTTGAGATGTTTGCAAGCAAGTAAGAGTTCATCGGCATGAAAAAAAACACAGAGAAGAATGACAGATACACAAATTGTGGGTAAAGGTAAATAATCCAGGTAAAGTAATTCCATATTTTAAAATATAATAGCATACAACAGGGGTTTCAGGCTGCTGAATCTGATACAGATAGTACTTGACTTATGTCCATAATGCAGCCTGTCAATTACAGTCATGAGTCATAAAGGTCCTAAAACAGGTCACCAAGTAAATGCCAATTTCCAGCAAAAATGTCATAAACTGTAATCACGTGACCATGGGTACTGCAAATGGCTATAAATTACAGGGGCGGGGGGGGAGGGGTGACATTGGAACTTTGGAACTGGGTCCTAAGTAGTTTTTTGGGGTCTGTTGTAATCTCTAAAGATTGCTAAGCAACTTTAGACTACCTATAGTTTTTTTTTTTAAAAAAACTGCAGATCCCCTGACCTCTAGAGCAGTTTTTCTCAACTTTGGCAACTTGAAGGTGTGTGGACTTTCATCTTCATTCTGGCTGGGGGATTCTGGGAGCTGAAGTCCATCCATCTTCAAGTTGCCAAGGTTTAAAAAATACCACCTCTCTAGGGATAAAAAATTGTTTGCCTTTGAGTGAACTTTTTTTTTTGCCCTTATTCTCTCACAGAACCCATCAAATTTGTTTTCAGTTTTATGAAAACCAGTTTGAAAAACCCTGGGGTAGAAAGCTATTGTGAAGAAAGGATTTGGGTCAGCATTTCATGACCACCAACCTGGTCAGTTTTCCAGGGAACCCTCCCCGAGGGATCATGATGGCTTTGTTTGTGATGCAAACTCAGGGGTATTATTTTTGCTATGGCAATTAATATGGACACATTCCACATGACCTTTTCTTCACAAACAAAATTGGATGTACTTAAAATCTTGCCACAAAACAGAAAATAAAACTTGGTCTCAGGAACAATAGAAAAGCTGAAGTTAGCTACAGTATACCACAGTTCATGAGAAAAACAAAGTGTAGAGTTAAGGCAATGAACAGTTTAGGACTAACAACACATTACAAAAGAACATAATTCTCCTGTCATCTTTTATTACCCTTGATGGTGAACTATGAAAAAAATGCAAGTTATTTCAGTATCCTGAGCAACTTTAGTTGGTTTTTACCATTGCCCAAACGTACTGTGGGTGTTAGGAAATTTCCCTTTGTTGATTTTCTTTAGGATGCTGTTGTTAAACCACCAGATATACCACAGCTCATTCTCTGAACAGCTTTCACTTTTCTGTTCCTCCTCCTCCTCCCTTTTCGCATCCCAGAAATGAAAGGGCAGGATCTCTTAGATGTATCCATTTGCAGCATCCATTGTCATGCCCCCAAAGGGGGCAGTTTTACACCCACCAGGGGGTTATTCAACTCCTCTGTGTGCATGCATGCTCTTGTGTATGCATGTGCACACTTATATGCACCCTTCCTTGTTCTTCAGATATCTAACCTCAAGAAACTGACAGACTGGCTTGCATCCCGATCAAAGCCACAGTGCTACCTTTAACAAACCTAACTTGACCACAGATACCACAAATAAATTCATAAATAAAGGATCCAGTGTTGAATCAACATAACATTAAGACAGGATTTGCACATTCATTCCATGCTAAAGCCAAACAAAACCACGTTGTGGTTCAGCCGAATGAGGAAGCACAATCACAATTGGTACCCCTAAAGTCCTTAGGCACTTCTCAAAGGAAGGGATACGTAATGTCACTCCCACGTCAAGAAAAGGAGCTTCACGTATGCTCAAAAGCATTTGAGTCATCAAGTGTCCATGTGTGTTTTAACCTGCATATAACTCCTTGATCTGTTGTTTGTTCCTCCCGAAAAGGATTTGGACTCCCAGCCCCCAACCTTCTTGTTCACTTCCTTGTTGTCCCAGAAACTCAGGAATGTAGATCTCCAGTGGTCTCCAGGTTAACTCCTCTTTGTGTTCCTAAGCACACTTGAAGAATGAAGTCCCTTTGCAGTTCAAAAGAGCAAACTGCTGGGGACACAGCTATAGGATTGCTCTCATATTTTCAGAATCTGCTGCCTCAAATGAAGGCTTTACCTGCTTTGATGCCTTCTAAAGTTGGGGGGGCGGGGAGGCTTCCAGCTACTTAAGGTAAAACTCCAGGTTTGAAGATAGCAGAACTTCTAAGCACAAGTTTTTTTAGGAACTATGGAGCCTTCCGGAAGAGCTTGATTGGCCATGGATGTTGGGTCAGATGGATTTTTGCCTGGTTTGGCAGAAGTTGTTTTTAGGTTCTTATAAAAGAGAAGTCGGAAGGGAAATTTCTTTCTCCCCCCCCCCCAGAGGTTGCATTCCTTTGTGCAAACCTACGGAAAATGGCATACCAATAGGAGGGAGGAGTTACTGACACTGACCATTCACTTACCCCTTCATACTTCAGCACACATCCAGGCAAGACCTGCAAAAGATATTTTGCTGCCTGAAGCAAAAGCAAAGCACCCACTCACCCAACTCATACATAAAAGCTGACACCAACAGTCAAACCTTACTTTGACATAACAAGTGGGCTGCCCACGAGAAATCAGCTGGCTACCTGAGGGGACATTGAGAGGGCACAGGAGAGGCAGGCTACATTGCTTTGTCCCCCAATTTCTTATTCCAGGTCCCTGAACCCCCATTACAGGCAGTCCTCAACTTACGACAGTTCATTTACTGACTGTTCAAAGTTGCGACGACACTGAAGAAAGGTGACTTAGGAGCATTTTCCACAGTTACGACACTTGCAGCATCCCCGTGGTCATGTGACCCAAATTCAGATGCTTGGCAACGGGCTCATATTTATGACCATGGCTGTGTCCCAAGGTCATGGGATCAACTTTTGCGACCTTCTGACAAGCAGAGTCAGTGGGGAAGCCAGATTCACTTAACAGCTGGGAGACTAACTTCTCAACTGCAAGTGATTCACTTAACACCTGTGGCAAGAGAAAGTTGTAAAACCGGGCAAAACCCACTTAGCAAATGTCTCACTCAACAACAGAAATGCTGGGCTTAGTTGTGGTCGTAAGTTGAGGACCACCTGTATCGGTCAGTAAAAATAACTGTCCCACTTTGTCC
The DNA here is from genome assembly GCF_947247035.1 of Vipera ursinii. NCBI lineage: Eukaryota > Metazoa > Chordata > Lepidosauria > Squamata > Viperidae > Vipera > Vipera ursinii. The sequence continues at coordinate 19,988,158 of NC_139517.1, read as the reverse complement.
AATGGTAAGGCCGGCACTGATGACTTTCATGCAAACATTGTTTATTATAGAGAGTTTGAATTTGAAACACAAATCCATACCGTTGAAAACCGCCCCCCGCCCCCCCCGGCAACTCTCATATATACCTCTGTTCAGTCCTACCATGACTGAATAACAGTTCCTCTGAGCGCATGAAGAGAACAGGAACTATTAGAAATGCTGAATTCCAAATCTTTTCTGTGCGATGTTAACCTGAGATACGGCAGTAGCAATAATGTAGTGCCATTTCTGGGCAGGAGTTGCTGGAGCCTTCAGATTAATTTTTGAGTCTGGGCAACTGCCTGGACAAAACTCTGCAGTTTTTCTTGGCAAGGCTTTTCGGAAGGGTTTCCCACTGGCTCCTTCCTAAATCTGAGAGAGATTGACTGGTCCAATGTCATCTCACTGGTTTTCTACTTAAGGCAGGACTTGAACTCACAGTCCCCCAGTTTCTATATCCTGATGTCTTAACTACTACATCAGTGATGGTGAACCTTTTAGAGACCCAGTGCCCAAACTGCAACCCAAAACCCACTTATTTATCACCGGGTGCCAGGTGGGTGTGGCCACGGTGGTTATGGCAGACTGGGTGGGCGGGGCCAGGACGGCGGAGACCAGTCCCTCGCCATCTCCAGGACATGGCATGCATGCCCACAGAGAGGGCTCTGAGTGCCACCTCTGGCACACATGCCATAGGTTCGCCACCACTGTACTACATCAAACTAGCTCTCTCCTTTTCTTTAATTCTTCTTTCTATATGTTCTATCTGCATTATCAAGGTTTTTTTGTTTTTTTCCCCCCACAACCAGGGCTTTTTTTCTCATAGAACGCTCAGAACGGAGTTCCGGCACCTTTTTTGGATGAAACCTTGTAGGGTAGGCAAGGCGAGTTGTATGACATGTGTGAGTTCCGGCACCTTTTTCTTTTACAAAAAAAGCACTGCCCACAACCATCCTGTAAAACAGGCCAATACTAGTACCCTCATACCGCAGAATGGAGAAACTGAAGCTGGAACAGTGACTTGCTTGTCTGTGTATTCAGGAACCTAATTTGAAGCCTTGGATAAGGGGGCAGAAGTCCTTCTCTCATCAGGTGTAGAAAGCAGTTTACCAAAACTCAATCCAAGGTCCTCTGACTGAAGGTCTCTTTGTCACTTTGTAAAAAAAATACAGAAAGCTTTGCAAATAAATCAATGAAATAACAGGACAAAGTCCTGAGTGCCATTTATGGAATGAGTAAGGAGGAGAGGCATGTTAGTCTATGGTGACAAAAAGACAAAAAATATCAGGAGGTGCCAGTAGTACTTTTTTTTCCAGCCAATAAACTTTATTAAGAGGTATAAGGTATTATAAGGGACACGGTGGCTCAGTGGGTTAGGACGCTGAGCTTGTCGATCAGAAGATCGGCAGTTTGGCGGGTCGAATCCCAAGTGCCGCGTAGCAGAGTGAGTGCCTGTTACTCGTCCCAGCTTCTGCCCACCTAGCAGTTTGAAAGTACGTAAAAATGCAAGTAGAAAAATAGGGACCACTACGGTGGGAAGGTAACAGCATTCTTTGCGCCTTTGGCATCTCGTCATGCCGGCCACATGACCACGGAGACGTCCTCGGACAAGCGCTGGCTTCTTCGGCTTTGAAACGGAGATGAGCACCAGCCCCTAGAGTCGGAAACGACTAGCACGCACGTGCGGGGGAACCTTTACCTTTACCTTATAAGGTATTATGAGCTGCAATTCACAAAAAGCTATACCTTTTATTAGCCTTTGCTAGTTAGAAAAGGTGCTGCCGGACTTCTGATTTTATGGAGAGAAACACCCCTTCTGATTTAATGGGTAGATGATTAGATAGGTAGGTAGGTAGGTAGATAGATAGATATGGGATGGGATGGGATGGGATAGACCGATGGCTGGGGTTGGATGGACGGATGGACAGAAAGACAAATAAAGAGCAGAGGTCATCTCAAAGGAAGAGGAGCACTCCAAACCATTTTTAAATTTGTTGTTGTTGTTACTTGCGAAGTTGTGTCCGACCCATGGCGACCCCATGGACAACGTTCCTCCAGGCCTTCCTGTCCTCTACCATCTTCTGGAGTCCATTGAAGCTCCCGCCTACTGCTTCAGTGACTCCATCCAGCCCCCTCATTTTCTGTCGTCCCCTTCTTCCCTTGCCCTCAATCTTTCCCATTTTTAAATGAGGACCATCAGAACCCCGGATCTTCAGAGTGGCCATATTAACCTCGTGCGTCCAGTCGTGGTTTGCTTAACCTCAGCTTATAAATAAAGGGAACTCCCTATGTTCCTGCAAAGAAAACAGAGGAAGTTCTGATTCAAGTGCGGATCCAGTTCCTAGAAACGTCCCTGCTGACTATTCACTTCTCCCTTTTAAATCTCTTCCTGCTAGGTTTGGACAAGTCACACTGAAACCCGGGATCTCGTCCTTCGACCCCAGTCAACATGAGAAAGCGCAATATTAGTCAAAGCGTGTTTGGATCTGGTTTCTCTCCAAACTGCCGATCCTTCCCCCCCCCCCGCTCGCTTTGGGGTCTTTTTTTTCTCCTCCCGCGTCCTGTCCCAAGTCGCCAGTTTCACCTGTCGGTGACGTCATCACGGGATGGGAGGGGTGTGGTCTGGGGAGGGATGAGGGGGACGAGAGGGATATATAGCCGGCCCCATATGGAAAACTGCGTGCCTTTTGTCCTTTGCAGCGTCGTATCCGGCTGTGGAAGCGAACCTGCAAGTTTACCTCCAACTGAACAGGTAAGAGTCGGGTCTTGATGAGGGAGACGGAATACTTGGCTTTTATGGTATAAACGGATGTATATGTATACACACACACACACACACATACATATATATGAATGCATATATATATATATATTGCAGCGTTGAGGATCATCTAGCGATATCAAAGCTGAGTTTTATCAGTCTTGGAAACTTGTGGATCGGGGTGGTGTGTGTGTGTGTGTGTGTAGAAGTGGCGCCAAGACGTCTCTGCCGTGTCCTCAAATTTAAGCGGCTTTAGAGGAGACGGATGAGACTCGAACCCGACACCTGGTTTTTTGTTCTAGCTCAGACGAGCCTCGTGTTGCTAGCGGAGCGTTTGGAACAACCTGCTGTTTTCAGAGCCAGGGAGCGCTCAGGCGCACCGGCGCCTAATGGACCTGGGTTGGTTTCTACGGATCCCAAATCTACTTTGCGGGATGGGGGGGGCGGATTTAGCCGCAACTTCTAACCAGCTGTACTGATTACAGTGATCGTTGATCTGCATTTATTTATTTGCTTCGTTGTCTATTGGATTTATACGGCCTCCCACCCACCTCTTAATTCCTGACTTTGGGCGGCTAGCAATATTCAAGATAATAAAAAGTCTGCCGTAAAAAAAAAAAACACGCAGCCGCCGAGATTCGGGAATTGAAACTTGAAAGCGCTCTTCCTTCTATAGGGGGGGGGGGAACCACACCCGGTTTTAATCCCACCTACTGGATTTCGGACAACAGATCCCGATTATTATTATTTTTTTTTCCTCTCTCCTATGCTTGGGTTCCTTTTCTTTCTTTTTCTTTTTTCTTTTTTTCTTTTAAGCGGAACCTACCATAGCGTGGGAATAACGCTAGGAAGAAGAAGAAAACCTTTTCTTTTCTTTTTTTGCCCCCTTTCCTTTTTTCCTTCCCGAGTAAGAAACGGCAGGTGTACAATATATTTAATGGATAAGCCTTGAGACAGGCCAATACAGGAATGAAAGAGTTAATTAGCAAGGTGCTTTCAAAAAGCCTTGACAAATACATATATTTGCCTTGCTTTCTAGCTAATAAAAAGAGAGAGAGAGAGCCTGTGGCTCAGCAAGTTAAAAACAACTGCCTAAGATACAATCAGCCCAGGTTCGAATCTCAGATAAAAGGTATGACTGACTGATGAGAACATAAAGAGTTCGAAATGGCCATCTCAGCCTCCCAAAATTCTTTATTAGCAATTTGAATAATTTGCACAAAATAATGAGCTGTCATATATATCCTGTGGATAAGCCTTGAGACAGGCCAATACAGGAATGAAAGAGTTAATTAGCAAGGTGCTAATATATATATATATATATATATTTTCCCACTTGGGAACCATGCGGTGGGCAATTGTGTTTAGCCCTGTTCTCAAGCTCTCTTCTCTTTCCTTTCTTGATGCGGGAAAGATTGGGTGGCGCCCTGAAGTTTTGACGGCGCGCGTTAGTTTTTGCAGGAACCCCCCCCCCCTCTCCCCTTTCGCCCTAGAGATGGGGAGGAGGCGGGCGAGTTTCGGTTGAAGGGCACGGGGGGGGGGGAGAAAGCCCGCAGGGTGTCCCCGCCCTCTTGCCGTCACCTCCACCTAAGCCCAGCCCGAAATCGTGCGTGAATCACAGGGGAAAAAAAAAACCCTTTTGTTCTCTGGAGCGTAGCCGCTCGGTGACCGCGTGGTCCCTTTTGCCTGGAAAGTTGGGTTAGAAGATGAACTGGTGAGATCGGGGGGACGGTTGGCGAAGGTTCCCTTCCCTCCCTAAAAACAAAAGGGAAAAAAAATGATGCCTAAAGCTAAGGATGAAATTTGAAGTGTTCCTTTTAGTTGCCTCCACACCACACAAGGCGCCAACAGGCACTCATTCTCATTCTCTTATTCTCATAACTTATTCCGAGTAAGACTATTCTGAGTAAGCAAATCAGCTCAATCAGCTACCTGCTGTAGTTGCACAACCTATTGGGGAAACCATGTCAGGTAGTTTGTTTGTTTGTTTGTTTGTTTGTTTAAAAAAAGGGGGGGGTGTTTGTTTAATTGAGTGAATTCTGGCTAAATGCGTCTTGCAACTGCGCTCCCCCAGGGCCTGTTTCAAGGGAACTTAAAACATTCCTTTTCCATCAGGCTGACCTGGACTGACGATAGGGATTTTTAAAATCTTTTTAAATTTTAATTTATTAATTTTAATTATTTCATTGGGGCTGTTAGTTTAATTCTTTTTAACTTTTGCATTGCTGTATTTTTATTGTTGTTAGCCGCCCTGAGTCCTTCGGGAGATAGGGCGGCATATAAGTCCCATAAATAAATAAATAAATAAATAGAACTGTAGACCTGGCTTCAGAAAGTGAATGTCTTTCTGAGACAAGTTGGGGAGGAGCGCAAACTGAAACTCCAGGGAACAAATATTTCAGGCTCCTAATCAAAGAATCCAGAGATGTGTTTTGCAGTTATTTATTTATTTAGCGGCTGGCAGATCATACATGGACTAAGCAGTGTATGTTAACCTCTCATCTAGATTAATAAAAACTTTTTTGTCTGTTTTGCAGTTTCTCTGGTTCCTAGAGGGATTAGAAAAGAGAGGAGGCATAAGCTCTTATATGCTATTCAGAAAAATTGCAACAGGTGAATTCCTATACATTCGTAGCTTTAAGCAATGGCACACCTGTCTGAATAGCCATCCTGCCTCTGAACCCTTAGCTAGATGGAAGACTTGGCCCAGGGCAGTAACTGTATAGCAGTAATGGTCTTCCCATCAGAAATATCATAGCCCCTCCTAACTGAACTACACTTTCTTCTTGGATAAAGAATGGTGACCATCTCTCTTTGTTACAAGCAATGGCTACGAAGATGATTCTGACCAGGACTAGTTAAAACCAACTGAGATGGTTTCATCTGTTGAATGAGCTTTAGCCAATGAATGATATCCCATTCTACTTTTGAATTTTATCTTTTGAATTTTTTAACAATTGACCTTCCTCATAGATACAATGTGGAACTGATCCTGCTACCATGATGTAGAATGATATAATCTTGTAGCCTTAACTGAATTTTGCATTGACTATTAATTTGGCTTCCTGAACTTGAGACACAATATGAATCAGCGATTAAGGGACTGGTCCATGGTTCAAGTCTCCATTTAAACACTAATCACTGAATAACTAGTATGGCTAAGAAAAAGGTCGGGTATAAATATAATACAGTGGCAAAAGCAGTGATTGTGTTGACACAACACACTGAGGCACAAATTAGCCAACCACTTTGTAGCATAGTATGTTGTGCAAATTGAAACCCATGTGATTAGTTTATGGCACAGTTCATGAATTCAAAAATGAGATTAATTTTGCCTAAATCATTGTTCAGTTAATTGTGAGTATAAGCATATTGTGAGAATACAGCCAGTGAGGAAGCTATCATCTTCTGGATGGACAGTATTCAGTCTCTTCTCAGATTAATAATGGGGAGCCATTTTGAACTCTATAACTTGATGTCTGCTTGCCTTTATACTTCTGTCTCATTTTCCATCTTCTTCGAAGACTACCTGTACATGAATACACAAATATAATTACTAGGAGGAACCACTTCAGTATATAAGCAGCCTGAACAGAAAGCAGAGCACAGTTAAGCAGCAGCATTAGCTGTGCTTAGGACTTGGATGGGGCTGTTAAGTAAACAGAAAAGCTCCTGGAAGAAAACTGAGGCAAATCGCTTTTGTATCATTGCCCAGAAAACTGCATTTGCATTGCTGTCACATAGTTGAGCTTGATCAGAGAAAAAAACTTGACGATATCTTAATATATAAGAAACTTGTCTCCAGCTTAAATTATTTTACAGATTTTAAGGGCTGCTTATGTGCATGGAAGCCTATAAACACTTCAGACCCTTATAGTCAGACCAAAGTATGCAGAAATTGGGAGGAAGGGTTGTGTGGACTTCAACTTTTTCGAAATTCTCCAGCCAGCCATGAATTCTGAGAGTTGAATTCCATACATCTTCAAGCCCCCAAGGTTGAGAAATGCTGATCTGGTAAATAAGCAATAACACTGAAATAATGAAACAGTGCTGTTATTGGTCTTTTCACCCAGGGACTAAAAGCTTCAGTGGGAGCATGAGCCTTCAACGAGGCAATCCATTTGTGTTCTTTTTCTTTACCTCATAAAAACAAACAAACCCTGTTTTTAAAAAAGTCATTCCGCCCGTTGATTTGAGGCAACCTGATCTTGGAGTGCTGTTTGTCCTGCCTATGGATTGCAAAGCCTTGGAACAAAGAAAACAATGAGGAAAATCACCCAAACTAAAAAAAAAAAACAGGTGATTTTGCTCTAATAAAACATAAACATAGCCTGCTATACAGGGATGAAACAAATGGAATTGACAATGTAGACGTTTGTTGCTGATAAAGGAGAATATTTGTAGTTTGTTGGTTTTAACATTTCAGGGTTCAAGGATGTCTTATCTGTAGGCTTTCTTTAAATATGTACTGTTTGTCTTCATCCTACAGGAGTTTTATAAAAACAAAAAAGGTGATAACAGGTGGACATTTTAAGGTGGGAGTTATTTTTGTTTTCCAGCCTAAATCTCTTTTTTTTCTGATTTCTCCACCTCACCTGATACTAATTTTACTGCCAAATGAATTAGGAGAACTACAGAAAGTGCTTCAAGCCCAGAATTAACTTGCTTGGATGGGGATGGGGAGCTTCTAGAAACCAACCCCATCCTGGTTCTTTTGCAATTTTATTATTTTAAGCATATGAAGAGTGTACTGTTCCAGATACAGTCCAACATGGCAGCTTTAAAGTAAAATAAAAATCTTCAGTGCTCCACTTCTGGGACCCTCTGTTCTGGACACTTGGACCAATACATTTCTAGGGATGTCATTTGCATAGGTTACCAGGAAGAATTTGCTTGTTATCCACTCTTAATCCCAGAAAATTCATCCATGTCTCTGTGTATTGTTTTCATAAAATCTTGGGTGAGTTTTTTGTTGCACAGGGAAGGGCTTTTGACTTGCAGGATCTTTTTTCTTATTTCTCTACATCCCTGATACCAATGTCAAAAGCAAAGCAAAACTCACAACAGCCAACGTGGAGAAGCAGAACAAAAGTGTTCGGAGAACAAGCTCAGCCTTAATCAGGTTTTCCTTCACTTAGTGTCATCCTGAAATGTTCAGGATGATCTTAAGAATTACACCAAACATACACACCTTAAAGAGGTTAGAGGAATTATTCCCTGAAAATTCATATTTCTATATGAAAAATTAAAACCTGAGGCAAATCTAATTCTTTGTCTTCCCCTGCTCTTTGGTCTAGGTTTCAGCAGCCTGCAGTAGGGCAATTTGCCTGGGATTGATGAGGCTGGAGGTTCACACGTTGGGCTAAGCCTTGCTTTGTTTAACATTAGTTTTTGAATAAGCCCCCCAGTTGCCTGGATTCACAGTAATTACAGGCCCATCAGCCTGATTGACATTGTAGCAAAAATATATGCTAGGTACCTTTTGAACAGAATTGAAATCTGGGTAGAGGAAAACAATATCCTCACAGAAGAACAAGCAGGTTTTAGACAAAACAGATCTACTATTGATAACTGCTTTGTCTTGAACCATCTAATTGCCAAATATGCCTATAAGAGGAGACCCCTATTTGCTGCTTTCATAGACCTTACAGGAGCATTTGATATGGTAAATAGAGAAGTACTATGGAGTAAATTGACATCTCTTAAAATAGAACCCAGACTCCTGGCTTTGTTTAAAGCCCTTTACACAAGTACCTGTTTGAGGGTGCAGTATGGGGTTAATGGGGCCCTGACTAACAGGATTCACACAAATAAAGGGATAAGGCAAGGGTGTATCCTGGCCCCATTATTATTTAATTTATACATCAATGACTTGCCAGGGTTAATGAAGGATACCATGGTACACCTGCCGATGATCCTAAATACTTACTGTAACAGTTTGCTTTATGCTGATATGATTTTATTATCATACTCACAAGTAGGATTACATAGGCTATTAAGAAGATTCAGCTCTTATTGCCAGGATAACTCCCTAATCATTAGCAAATCTAAATCAAAAATAATGGTGTATGGAAGAAACCATCAGAGACATAAGTGGCAATTAGATGGTGAACCAATTGAACAGGTTAACACCTTTGTATATTTGGGCATAACTTTTTCCAAGACTGGATCTTGGGCCTGCCATCATCAATGGAGTACATTTAGAGCAAAAGCCCATTTGAATTTACTGCTCAAACTAAAGAACCATAGTTACCCAGGGTCCCTAGCCCCATTAATCAAGGTTTATAAGGCTAAGGTTACCACAATGCTCTTGTATGGAGCAGAAATTTGGGGTCTTTATTCAACCACAGTCCTAGAACAAACACAGTCCCAGCATTTGAGATGTATTTTGGGTGTAGATTCAAGAACATCTGCTGCAGCAGTTACAGCTGAATTGGGAATTCATACAATTCATGTATTATCTAAAATTAGAGCTTATAACTACTGGTAAAAAAATTAATGAAATGGAGACTGATAGACTCCCCAAGTTATGCCTACTAGAGCAAATAAAACTACAATCACAAATCTCCTGGATCACCAAACTAACAAATTTTGTAAGAAGCTGTGGCCTTCCTGTCTCTTGCATAACAGGAGAACAATCCAAAAAAGAGCTGCCTAAAGAATTATGGATATAGAAGCACAAAATGATATAGCTATCCTTGGTAAGGTGGGTAACTTGAAATGGCTGAGTAAATACAAACGTACTTTTCAAGTAGACAGTTATTTGAAGTTACAACTGCCAAAACATCTTAGGGAGATATTTACGTGAGTGAGATTCGAACAGCTTGACACAATGGTCAGATATGGGAGATTTCATGCTATACGCTACAATGAGCATCTCTGCATTTGCAGAGTGGCAGAGGTAGAAGACCTGGTTCACATCCTATTTGACTGTTGCCTGTATAAGAGGGTGAGAGACAAGTATCTTGGTCTATATACCAAATTAATGACCCATTGGGATCCCCATATCAAAACAACTTACCTTATGTCCGGCCAGAACTTGAAAATAACATTTAACATAGCACAGTACTTAAACAAAATGGCTTGGTTGAGATCTGCATATGTGGGACTGATTGGGGTAGATTGCAAGGGCGACTCCAAAATATAATTTTATCAGATTTTATATCTTAAATCATTGTACACTACTACAATTTCATTTTAGATTGTATTTTATTCCCATTTCATTTTAAATTGTATTTTATTCTAATTCCATTTTAAATTGTATTTTATCAAATTCCATTTTAAATTGCTTTTATCAAATTTTAGTAACAATTTGTTGCTGGCACTTTGCACTTTGATATGGCCCAAGGGCTAATCATTAAAGACTTATTATTAGTAGTAGTACACTAAACCCAAACCAAGCCAATTATATATCAGGACATTTGGGTGAAAGAGGTTTTAGGGTTGAGGGAGCAGTTTGGAAGTCAAGGGCCAAACTTAAGCAGGATTGACTATTTTTAGGAAAGGAAATGGAGAAAGCTCCCGGCTGGGTGTGTCTCTCTTGTCTAATAGCCAGTTCAACAGTTGACAAATACCTGTTATTTCCTCTGCTTAATGTTGCCAACGAACTCCAGATGACTCCCATACAGCCCTGGGGGCAAGGGATGATGCAGTTACTGAGACAACTCACAATGCAACTATCTTTGACCTGTTGCATACAAAATGTATACAGGGAAAGAAGCTAATTGCACAAGAGCCATTTATATAGATACCTGACTAATTGGAGGAAGATTTGAAAAGCTCCTATTCAAGATGAGATAAAGGGGAAAAAAGTGACTGGTCTGGTCTTGGAACAATTGTATGAGTGATGAGTGGGGGTAAACCTTGTATTTGAAGCCAAACCACTTCTTTCGCTTCCACCCTTAACCTGAGTCAGGCTTAGGCTGATTTTTTTCTGAGTCAAATGTCAACATCATTTTAAAAAAAACAACAAATTTTCCTCCTTCAGGAAAAAGAAAGATTCAGCCACCTGACTATCTTCCCTGCCTATGTAAATAAATTATTCCAAGTTTGTTTGGCTTTTGTTTCCTATCACGTATGACTTGTCATGGTGATTTATATCATAAACTTAAAAGAAGTCACAATTTGTGTGTAATCCTAGTGATCTCTCCATTTTCTTCCATTAACAATTGCAGCAAGTGTTAATTACTATTTCCCACTTGGTCAGTAATAATAGTAAAATATCCAAATGTCCTATCTCAAATATTTAATTCTTCCTTTGCAGCAAACCTATGACCTACATAATTTGAGATCCTAATACTGTAGTGAAAAAAAACATTCCTTTCTGAATTACAATTGACCATGGTCTAGAATGTTGAAATTCTTATATCTAAGGAATTACAATTAATAAAGATGCTGGAGCAGGAGCAGAAAAACCTGAATCCTAATTCTCCCACGGGACGAAACTAATTGTGCAACTATGGGCCAATCACTCTTTGAGCCCTAGGAGGAAGATGATTGGAAACCACTTCTTAGCCAAAAAAAAACATCATCAGATAGTGGGTGGACTTGAAAGACTAGTAAAAAACAGCAAAAATAACTTCTAAGCTCAATCAAAATTAGTAAAAGAAAGTGCATAAGAGAAAGATATTTTACTTTTCCAAAAGAATTCATCGAGCAGGACGTTTCTGAAAATCAGGAGATTCTAAACTCTTGAAAGTATACTTACAGCTATTTGGTAATTTGGACATCATTCTGAGACAGTATGATTCATGGGGAAAGTGTGAGCATAGCCTTGAGGAATTTAACAGATACTTGGCAAAATGACAAAATTAGCTTTTCAAATCATCAGCTGTAGGACATAATGCCAATTCAGAGAAAGGAGAATGATACTGTGATGGGAAACCCTTATATTCACATAACACCCTAAGTCCTTTCACGATCTGGCTTTTAAACACATTTTAGTTTGCAATTGGCCTGGCTGGGTGGTGGAAGAATTTTTAAAAAGCAGCATTTGTGGCTAGGGTGCAATTACAGATTCATTTGCAAATTAAAGAGGAGGTGAATTGTTAAATTGGAGCACAGGGTTTGCTCAAAGAATGGTAGAACAATCACTTTGCATGGCATGTGATCAACCCAACCCCCCCAAATTTTGCAGTCTTACTGTAGAGTGAAAAGTCTAAGCCTTAATTAGTAGTGGTTAAAATGTTGACCTTTAACTGGGAAAACTAAGTTCAAATCCCACTTGACTCAGCCATTAATCTCTGCCATTGTTAGATTTACTTTTGGATCGAGGGCCACAGGAGGTGTCTGTTAAATTTTCAGGAATTTTGAGAGCAGTAATTCTGAGCCACAAAGCCTAGAGTGCCAGTCAGCTGTTTGGTGACTTGCAGCCTAGTGGTGGCAATGGAGCCCACTGAGCCAGCTGTTATACGTTTCTTAGCACACCACTGTTCATATCCCTCCTTTCCTTTGGCAGCACAAGCAGCATTATGCATAGTGTGCCCTCCCCCAATTTTCTGCATAACAACAACCCAGTGAGGTAGGTTGGGCTGAGTGATGGAGTGAATTTCCATGCTGAGGTGGGAGAACTTGAACCTGGGACTTTCTAATCCATGGTTTGCGAATGCCATTGTGGCTTTATGTGGCTAAGACTATTTATTTACAGTTGCTACCCGAGTGACTCCAGGTGGTATACTGTACACATCTAACCCCAAGCCCCAATAACACAATTAACATAAATAAACACCCAGAAACAATGATGAATCACATGCACAACTAACAACATGGGGGTCGAATGCAGCCGCTGGATATTCCAACATGGTCTTGTCTCACTTAACATCTTTTCTTAAGTTGCAGATGCCAGAAACTGCATCTTGAGGTCTTTTACATATAAAATGTACTCCCTGTGAATGAGAATGGTTCCTCTCTCGAGGGCATATTGTTCGAATGGGACTTCTTCTACTAATGCTGAGAAAAATTCATTTAATGGTTCTGTTGCCATAGAAAAGTTTATCAAGTATGTTTTCCAGGCTTGCTAAATGCCTACATTTAGGCATTTAAAAGCTATCCAGCTTTTATTTATTATTTATTTATTTATTGATGGGATTTATATCCCGCCCTATCTCCTGAAGGACTCAGGGCGGCTCACAATAAAACATATAATAGGTACATAAATCAAGATAAAATGAAAATTGAGAACATCAGTGCAATAAAAAATTAGAGAATTTTAAAATGAATTAAAAATACTAAATATAAATTAATTAAAATGCCTGTCAGTCTAGGTCAGCTTGGTGGAACAGGTGTGTTTTGAGGCCGCGGCGAAAGGATTGGAGGTTTTGGGCTATCCGAAGCTCAGGGGGGAGCTGATTCCATAGGGTTGGTGCTCCCACAGAGAAGGCCCTCCCCCTGGGGGTCGCCAGCCGACATTGCCTAGCTGACGGTACCCTGAGGAGGCCTTCTCTGTGTGAGCGTACTGGACGATGGGAATTTGTTCCCGGCAGCAGATGGTCCTGCAAGTATCCCGGACCTAAGCCATGTAGGGCTTTAAAGGTAAGTACCAGCACCTTAAATCTCACCCGGAGGGCAACTGGTAGCCAATGCAGCTCACGCAGGAGGGGTGTAATATGGGAGTATCGGGAAGCTCCCATCACAACCCGTGCAGCTGCATTCTGCACCAGCTGAAGCCTCCGGGTGGTCTTCAAGGGCAGCCCCATGTAGAGAGCATTACAGTAATCAATACGGGAGGTAACGAGTGCGTGGGTGACTGTACGTAGGGCATCTCGGTCCAAAAAGGGGCGCAATTGGTATATAAGACGAATCTGGGCAAATGCCCCCCTAGCCACGGTTCCAATGTGATCTTCAAAACTGAGTCGTGAATCTAGGAGGACGCCCAGATTGCGTGCTTTATCAATGGGAGGTAACATCTCTCCTCCTATAGTCAGAGATGGAACCTCTTGGACTAAACGAGATGACGGTATGTACAGCCACTCAGTCTTGGCCGGGTTGAGTCGGAGCCTGTTTTCTCCCATCCAAATCTGTACCGCTTCCAGACAACGGGACATCACATCAAGGGCATCACTGGGTTGGTTCGGGGTGGAGATGAATAGCTGGGTATCATCAGCATATTGATGATATTTCACCCCGAAGCTACGGATGATCTCTCCCAGCGGCTTCATATAGATGTTGAACAGGAGGGGCGAGAGCACCGAACAGTAAGATACCATGGTCGATGGTATCAAAAGCCGCTGATAGATCTAATAGGACCAGGACAGAAGAATAACCTCTATCTCGGGCCCGCCAGAGATCATTCACCAGCACGACCAATGCCGTCTCCGTGCTGTGCCCCGGTCTGAAACCCGATTGGTACGGATCTAGATATTCAGCTTCCTCCAGGTTCAAGGGGAGCTGTCGCGCCACCACACTCTCAACGACCTTCGCAAGGAAGCGAAGGTTGGAGACAGGACGGAAGTTGTTTAAAACAGCTGGGTCCAGTGCCGGTTTCTTGAGGAGGGGCCTTACCACCGCCTCTTTCAAGGCAGCAGGGAAGTACCCTTCACTCAGTGAGGCATTGATAACTGCTAGGAGCCAGCCTCGTGTAACCTCCCGAGAAGCATAGACTAGCCAGGAGGGACACGGGTCCAACAAACATGTGGCGGCACTTAGTTTCCCCATGATCTTGTCCACTTCATCCGGAGTCACAGGATCAAACTCTTCCCAGATGTACTTGGCCAACTTCATCGATTTCCTCTCGTTAGATACTGCCCAGTCAGAGTCCAGACCAGCCCGAATCTGAGCAATTTTGTCCACCAGATATTTACTAAATTCCTCAGCCCGTCCATGTAGGGGGTCCTCTCCCGTCTCTTGACTTAAAAGGGAGCGGACCACTCTAAATAGGGCGGCCGGGCGATTATCTGCGGACGCAATGAGGGTGGTGAAGTAGGCGCGCTTTGCCACCCTCATTGCCACAAGATAGGATCTAGAAAAGGATCTTAACTGTGTTCGGTCAGACTCAGACCGACTGGCTCTCCAAATGCTCTCTAGGCCCCTTCTCTGGCGCTTCATCTCCCGCAGGTCCTTGGAGAACCAAGGAGCGAGTCGGGACTTGCGCCGGGTCAGAGGCCGCAAAGGGACAACGCGGTCGAGCGCCTCCGAAGCAGCCTGTTGCCAGGCATTAACTAAGGACTCGACCGGGTTGTGGGAGAGGGAGGTGGGAATCGGTCCAAGCGCCATCTGGAATTTATCTGGGTCCATCAGGCGCCTGGGGCGGAACCACCTGGTCGGTTCCGCTTCCTGACATCGGGGGGTGACGTGACGGAGGCCCAACCGCAGGAGGTAGTGGTCTGTCCATGAAAGGGGTTGTGATGTTGGAGTAACCCCACCCAGCCCATTTAGCCACTGCCCAGAGACAAAAATTAGATCCGGCATGTTTCCTCCTTCGTGAGTTGGGTCCTGAGTAATTTGAGTAAGGTCCATGGCCGTCATGGAGGCCATGAACTCTCGGGCCACTTCTGATGCACTGCCCAGGGAAGGTAGATTAAAGTCTCCCAGTACCATAAGCTTTGGAAATTCGACCGCCAATCCTGAGATGGCGTCAGGTAGCTTGGGTAGAACCGTTGCTGTGCAGCTTGGAGAGAGGTATACCAGAAGTAGGCCCAACTGACCACCAGGACCCCACCTTAAGAGGAGGGATTCACATCCGTCTATCTGAGGGGCAGTGGCCTCCCGCGGATGGAGGGTCTCTCTGATAACGATCGCCACGCCACCTCCCCTACCCTGAGCTCGAGGTTGATGTAGCACACGGAAACCTGGAGGGGATAAATCAGTCAGAGGGACCCCTCCCTCTGGGCCCAGCCAGGTTTCCGTGATGCATGCCAGGTCTGCGCCTTCCTCCTCGATCAAGTCATGGATGAGGGGAGCTTTATTCACAACAGACCTGGCATTAAAATAGATCAGCCTGAGCTCAGGAGTCAGACCTCCCTCTTCCCCAGGGCAGCAAGCGGGAGCCAGAGGGTCAGAGCGCGCCACAGCAAGAAGATAGCGTGGGCGTGATCTCAGAATACGATATGACCCTCTGCTCCTCCATCTGCTGCCATTCCCAATTACTGTGGGGATCGGTATCCCTGTCCCATCCCCCTGGTTTACAAGACTCTCCTTGGCCCTCATATTGCCGCGACCATTGGCCAACTTAGGCTGAGACAGGTCCGGTGGGATCTTCCCCTCGATTTGCTGGGCCTGACCCTCCCCCCTCCCTAACCCTTCAAAAAATTTTAAAAGAAAACCCAAGAGCCTCTTCTTGGCGCCATGCCACCTCTCGGGGTCCCAGGACCTGTCATTAAGGAAACGGCGGCGTAGGTCTGATGGCCATCTCTGAGAGAGTGGGGAAGCTCTCAGGGCAAGTAGCTCACTTCTGGTGTAAGCCATCAGAGGTGGAAATAGGAGTAAAGGACGAGCTGGTAGGAACAACTGCATATCACGACCACAGAGCTGAAGTAGTGGCTCCTGAGAACATGGTCACCCTCTCACAGTGATCAGGATCTCAGGGGGTCATCATCCAGCTCCGGGTAGGTCGCAGGAGGAGAGAGAGTCCGGTGAATGCTAGCATAGTCTGTTGGTGGATAACTTCGTAGCTCCGGTGATGAGCGATGGTAGTTCATCTATCTCCATGCCTAAGATGTCATCGCGACCGAGGGGCTGTAGTCAGTCTCCGGTGAAAAACCAGAAGTGACTGGATCTTGAGTTGATCTCCAGAGAGCAAGGCAAGAACTCTCCAGTTCCTTATTTAATTTAGATGTCCTATTCCACAGGAGGAAAAACCAATCTGCAATTTGGTGAACAAAATGCAATCTGAAATTTGGTGAATACAGGTAGTCCTCAGCTTACAACAGTTCATTTAATGACCATTGTTACAACGGCACTGAAAAAAAAGTGACCTATGACCATTTTACACATGTATGACCATTGCAGTCACGTGACTTGCATTCGGATGCTTGACAACCGGTTCATATTTATGACCGATGCAGTGTCCCAAAGTCACGTGATCATCATTTGCAGCCTTCTGACAAGCAAAATCAGTAGGGAAGGCCAGATTCACTTCACAACCGTTATTACGTGGTTCACTCAACAAATGTGGCAAGAAAGGTGGTAAAATGGGACAAGACTCACTTAACAAATTTCTCACTTAGCAACATAAATTCCGGGCTCAGTTGTGGTTGTAAGTTGAGGACAACCTGTAAATACTATTTTTTTTTAAAAAAAAAGAGAGAGTGCCTCCCCCTCCCTCTAATTACTTAAGCCCCTGTCAAGGGTAAGCAACGGGATGAGTGAGAGATTCTTAGTTTGCTTGGGAAACAGGTTATATAATGCACCCAGCTAATCCTTAACCAACTGGGGGTGGGGGCTTGGCCAGGGAAAACCTGCTCTGCAAGAGGGAGCCTGTAACCTCAGCACAATGGGCTCTGTAAGTTCCACACTGGTTGGCTCTGATGATCTCATCTGTACCTTTTTGTTTGTCTGTTGTCTGTTCGTGTTTGCTTCCATTCGAGGACGTGTATTGACAGTCTGAAGTATAGATTTGCTGTCTTCAGTTTTACTATGTTTGTATAGAGCAGTGTTTTTCAACCTCAGCCATTTTAAAATTAGGTGGACTTCACCTCCCAGAAACCACCACCACCACCCCAGCATACATTTATTTATTTATTTATTTAATTAGTTTTATATACCGCCCTATTCCCGAAGGACTCAGGGCGGTTTACAGGGCAAAATTTAAAAGACAATATAAAAGTTAAAATAGAGATAGAATTAAAATGAATTAAATTAATTAATAGCCCAACGAATTAAAACAAAGTTTAAAAACTTAAGTCCAGGCCAGATAGATAAAAAAACCAGGTTTTCAGGTCCCGGCGAAACGAACGAAGGTCGGGGGCGGTCCGGAATTCCACAGGCAGATCATTCCATAGGGCAGGCATGCCCACAGAGAACGCCCTCCCTCTGGGGATCACCCGCTGGCACTCCCTGACCGGCGGCACCCTAAGGAGGCCCTCCCTATGGGAGCACACAGGACGATGGGAAGTTGATGCTGGCAGCAGGTGCTCCCTAAGATAATCCGGGCCCATGCCATTTAGGGCTTTATAGGTCATCACCAGCACCTTGAATCTCATCCTGGGGAATAGAATAAAGTAGAGCTGGAAGGGGCCCCTACTCAAGCAGGAGACCCTATACCATTTCAGACAAATTATTGTCCAGTCCTGTCTTAAAAACCTCCAGTGATGAATCACCCATAATGTCTCAAGGCAAGTTGTTCCACTGGTTAACTGTCCTCACTGTCAGCAAGTTTCTCTTTTAATTCCAGGTGGCTTCTCTCCTTGATTAGTTTCCATCCATTGTTTCTTGTCTTGCCTTTTGGTGCTTTGGAAAGTAGGTTTACCCCCTCCTCTTTGTGGCAGCCCCTCAGATACTGGAATACTGGTGTCATGTCCCCCCCTAGTCCTTCTTTTCTCTAGACTGGCGAAACCCAAATCCTGCAACCATTCTTTATATGTTTTGGTCTCCAGGCCTTTAATCATCATAGTTGCTCTTCTTTGCACTTTTTCCAAAGTCTCAACATCTTTTTTATAATGTAGCGACCAAAACTGGATGCAGTATTCCAGATATGGTCTTTGTTGTTGTTAGCTGCGAAGTCGTGTCCGACCCATCGCGACCCTATGGACAACGTTCCTCCAGGCCTTCCTGTCCTCTACCATCTTCTGGAGTCCATTTAAGCTCACACCTACTGCTTCAGTGACTCCATCCAGCCATCTCATTCTCTGTCGTCCCCTTCTTCTCTTGCCCTCAATCTTTCCCAGCATTAGGCTCTTCTCCAGTGAGTCCTTTCTTATTAGATGGCCAAAGTATTTGAGTTTTAGCTTCAGGATCTCGCCTTCTAAAGAGCAGTTAGGGTTGATCTCCTCTAGGACTGACCGGTTTGATCGCCTTGCAGTCCAAGGGACTCGCAGGAGTCTTCTACAGCACCATAGTTCAAAGGCTTCAATTCTTTGGCGCTCAGCCTTTCTTATGGTCCAGCTTTCACTGCCATACATTGCACCTAGGAAGACCATAGCCTTGACTATACGCACTTTTGTTGACAGGGTGATGTCTCTGCTTTTTAGTGTGCTGTCTAGATTTGCCATGGCTTTCCTCCCCAGGAGCAAGCGTCTTTTAATTTCTTGACTACAGTCCCCATCTGTAGTGATTTTGGAGCCCAGGAAAATAAAATCTGTCACTACCTCCATTTCTTCCCCATCTATTTGCCAGGAATTGAGAGGGCCAGATGCCATGATCTTGGTTTTCTTAATGTTTACTTTCAACCCAAGTTTTGCACTCTCCTTCTTCACCCGCAACAAGAGGCTCTTTAGTTCCTCTTCACTTTCTGCCATTAGAGTGGTATCATCTGCATATCTTAGGTTGTTGATGTTTCTTAATTCCAGCTTTTGATTCATCTAGCCCTGCCTTTCTCATGATGTGTTCTGCATATAAATTAAATAGGCAAGGCGACAGTATACAGCCTTGCCGGACTCCTTTCCCAATTTTGAACCAATCAGTGGTTCCGTGTCCAGTTCTCACTGTTGCTTCTTGACCCGCATATAGGTTTCTCAAGAGACAAATAAGATGGTCTGGTATGCCCATCTCTTTAAGGACTTGCCACAGTTTGTTATGATCCACACAATCAAAGGCTTTAGCATAGTCAATGAAGCAGAAGTAGATGTTTTTCTGGAACTCTTTAGCTTTCTCCATGATCCAGCGTATGTTAGCAATTTGATCTCTAGTTCCTCTGCCTCTTCGAAATCCTGCCTGTACTTCTGGTAGTTCTCGATCCACATACTGCTGGAGTCTAGCTTGTAGAATTTTAAGCATAACTTTACTAGCATGAGAAATGAGTGCAATAGTGCGATAGTTTGAACATTCTTTGGCACTGCCTTTCTTACTGAGGCTTTATAATAATATAATATAATAAATATAATATAATATAATATAATATAATATAATATAATATAATATAATATAATATAATATAATATAATATAATATAATATAATATAATATAATATAATATAATATAATATAATATATAATATAATATAATATAATATAATATTATAATATAATATAATATAATATAATATAATATAATATAATATAATATAATATAATAATATACAATACAATAATATAATATACAATACAATACAATACAATACAATACAATACTTTACTCTCCTACCATCGGGCAGGAGATACAGGAGTGTAGCCAGCCGTACCAACAGGCTGAAGAACAGCTTTTATCCACGGGCTGTCAGGCTCTTGAACGGGAAATAATTTTATAAACTTTATGTATGATTGACTTGCGAGGCCAGTGTGTTGTGCAATTAGCTCACACAGTGTAACAAGATGGTGGGTTTGTTGTCACTGTGAGTTGTGGTATGGGGGGTCATGAAGGGAGGCTCAGCCAATCTCAATGTATATATACATGATTGTACTTTGACAATAAAGGTTCATTCATTTTAATACAATACAATACAATAAATACTGTGAGATGGTCCACCTATCTTAAACCTTCTTAACCTTCACAATTGAGAAACACTACTCTAGCCTCTCAAAGGTTTGCCACAAAGAAACTTTAATGGATTAGAACAAGGATTTATTTATTTTTTTAACCTGGATTTAGGTCTGCCTCCTCTTATCTCATGTCCTCCAAATATATCTAGAAGCCAAATCCTCCTTTCTCTCTAGCAGCAAAAAAAAGTGGAACTGTCCTCCTGCTTAACACAAAGTTTTGGTCTTACCTCTTGCAGTTCATAGTAATTGTGGACTTGGATCCTCAGATGAATCCATGCTAACTTGCATTATTCTGACCTTTGACCCTGCTGCTGGGAAGTATAGTAATGGGAGTTACTGTATACTCCAGTAACGCCTGTTACAGGATTACTTGATCTAATCCCCCTCCAAAACTCTTGCTAAATTAGCATCCATCAGCAAATCTGGGATTTTTTTTAATTAAATCAGGTACTGTATAGAGAAATCTGTAGGTACCAAAGGAAATGTGTCTTGGTCTCTACAGCAGAACTAAATGACTTTTTATGGGGGCTAACACTTAACAAACTACAAGAGGCAATGACCACAAATAACAGCACTTCCAGACTGGGAAAGTCAGTGACATTAAAATGACAGGTTTGACTGGGCCACTGAAACACAACCCTTGCACTAGATGCAAAATAGGTGGGTTACATTCTGAAAATAAATTTGAACAAGTTTTCTTGTGTTTTTTTTTCACCCTTTGTTTGCCTAAGATTATTTTGGATTCCTGTTAAGGGCTTTATGTGTTTCCTGTTTCAAAATGGCAGGAAATCAATCGATAGTTCTGGCTGCATCCTTGGCAAATATCAAATGTAGTGATCTGATGCACTGTTACATTAGAATAACTTTTCACAAAATTCTAATCCCACACTGTTATTTCTCTCCAGGACTGCCTACCCTGAAACATGGTCTCCGTTGCTTTTCAAATCATGGGCATGGCCCTGTCTCTAGTGGGATGGATTGGGGCCATCATCACATGTGCCTTGCCTATGTGGAAAGTGACAGCTTTCATTGGTAACAACATTGTGACAGCCCAGATCACCTGGGAGGGGCTGTGGATGAGCTGTGTGGTGCAGAGCACTGGCCAGATGCAATGCAAGGTCTATGACTCCATGCTGGCTCTGCCTCAGGATATACAAACTGCCCGGGCTCTCATGGTCATCTCCGTGCTTCTGGCTCTCTTAGGCCTGATGGTTGGCACTGTGGGTGCCAAATGCACCAACTGTGTGGAGGAGGAAGACGTCAAGGCACGTATTGTCATTGTCGCCGGGGCCATCTTTGTGGTATCAGGAATTCTTTGCCTCATCCCAGTCTGTTGGACAGCCAACACTACAATCCGGGAGTTCTACAGCCCATTAGTTGTGGAGGCTCAGAAGAGAGAGCTGGGCTCATCCCTCTACATTGGCTGGGCAGCGGCTGCTTTGATGATCCTTGGAGGAGCATTGCTGTGTTGCACTTGCCCCAAGAAAGAGAGCAACAACTACAGTGCTCGATACACAGCTGCTGTCTCTCAACCCCGCAGCGATTACCCCAGCAAGAACTATGTTTAAGCGAATCACATCGTGATGATGCTGTTGCCATCCTGAAAGCTCATTACTGGTGGAGTCCCTGAGAGCAGCAGAACTGTATAATGAACATCCCTATGGAGAGCATCCTGCTCCACCACAACTTCTCAACATTTCTGGCCCATCAGTATTTTTTCTCACTATTACCACTAGATAGATTTATTCTTACCTGTTTCAGCTCTTCTTTTGAAGAGAATCCTTGATTTGTGGTAGAAGAATTCAGTATAGGTAGATAGGTATTGAATCAATGTCCTATTTTCAAGTGGTTTGTGATAAATGCCTTTGTGTGTTCTTGCCCTCTCCTCTCCATTACACAATCCCATAATAGCCCGTAATGGCTCAGAGATCACATCCTGTTCAATGGGATGATGTGGGGTGGGGGTGGAAATAGTTACTCTACATTTTTGAAGCTGTGATATGTTGTACAGTATTTTATGAAGAAAGGGGATGTGGCCTTTTAGACCTGTTGTCGTTTTTAATTATTTTGCAATTGCTCTTGCATGCATTTCATACTGGAAGCCAGTTTTTTCCTCTCTTTTTTTTTTTAAAAAAATATAACCTGAATAAAATGAATGCTTTTGTATATAGCAGCTTGCCTTAGTCGTTTGTGTACGTGTGTCTGTAACTGTGGTGTTAACCTGAGAATCTACTACTGGGGGGAAAAAGTCTTTTTTCGGGGTCATGGACTCAAAGCTTTCATCGTGTAGTTCTTTCTATTTTATTGAAGCTGAATGCAAGGGTGGATGGTTTTTCACAATAGGGCATTCCCAAAGTAGCAAGACATGCACAGCAGAAGGGCAGAATAGAAAGAATGATCTGTGTGGGAGGATTACACTCATAATAACTACATTTCTTTGTAGAAAAGAAGGCAGGAAACCATGATGGTGAATGGTTGAATGGGGACACCCCCCCACACACAAACTTTGTTGTGGTTATTATTGCTGGGTTCATAGATAAGTCATAATGTAATTTACAGGGTTTCGATTTAGAACAATATTCCTCAACCGTGACAACTTAGGTTGCCAGGGCTGACTAGGGAATTCTGCAATCCACATATCTAAGTTGCCAAGGTTGAGAAACACTGATCTAGAGTGTTGTAGGAACTTATGATAGCTGAAGCTTATTCACTCACCATCCCAGCCCAGTTAGGTGCAGCACCCAACCAACTTCAGTTTAGCTCAAAGAGCTAAATGAGATTGATTCTGATCAGTAGAACTCTACACTAGATTGGAATGAGTTTCTCTACTATGGTCAATAAAAGAACTAGTGGTTTATGAATATACCCCGAGCTCAGACTAGCATAACCTTTACAGTATGTGCCTAGTCTTCCTCAAATCTGGGGTTATTTAGAAATGGTGATTCGAACTCCCAGAATTTGTTAAGCAATATGGCCATTCCTGAGAATTATGGGAATTTTAAATCCATAATATGGAGGGTGCTCAAATGGGAGATAGCTGCAATATATCATAAGTAGGCAAGCTGTTACTACTACATATGAACCCGGTTTGAATCTGTTTATATGTTTATCCATTGCTTGTTTACTCAGTAAACTACAACTAACTAGGTTCATATCTGCTGTACTCTGTGCTGAGTTTGCACAACACATTGCCACAAAGCCAAATAAACCACCATGATGCTAAAATACCGATGTGTAATGATATTGTTGTGAAAATGTATATTTTACATTAGATATCACGTATGGTATTTGCCTTTCTTTATTCCCTTGAACTCATTCATGACCATGGATGTCTACAAAGTGGCATCCCATTCATCATGATATTAACCAAGCAATTCAAATTGTAGAATTTGTGGGGTGGCACTGTGATGCCATGGCATCATCGTCTCTTCTACCAGTTTGCCCATGGCTACAGCTCTACTCATCCAGCACAATCATTGAAGGTCTGGAGGTGATGGAAAGTATATAATGAAGACCCACTGTGTTGGAGAAAGACATTTGTAGGTTACATTATCAGCTCTGACTGAAAGATGCATTTTTTTGTAAAGGTAAATGTTTCTGCTGTCCAGTCTTTTCTGACTCTAGTGGGCAGTGCTCATCTCTGTTTTTTAGCTGAGGGAGCCAGCATTGTCCAAAGATACTTCCATGGTCACGTGGCCAGCATGGCTACATGCCGAGGTGCACAGAATGCTATTATCTTCCCACCAAAGTGATACCTATTTATTTACTTGGATTTGTATGCTTTTGAACTGTTAGCTATGCAGGAGCTAGGACCAGTAATGGGTGGTCACCTCATCATGCAGCACTTCGATCTCAAACCTGGACAATGAACTTTCCAACCGACAAGACCAGCCTCTTTAACTGCTGAGTCCTCGCACCCTCTTTTTTTCGTAGGTGGCACCCATTTTTTGTTCTGTCTCCATCAAAGTAATATTGGGTTTTCAGAACTTTTTACAAAACTCCTTCCAGAATAGCTAAATATTATCTATCAGGGGCATCTAGAGAGATTCAGGTTGAAAAAGGCTGATGGAGACTCCAAATGAGGCAAAGCTTCTCTTGTGCTTCAATCCCAAGTCTCATCTCTCTGCAAGAGAAATGGGATGAGCAAAAATCTGTTCTAAACTGTATAACATGAGTTTTCAACCTTTTGGCTTGCCTGGGCTACATTGAGTAAAGAGCATCATATTGCTAAAGTATGGAAACATCTCTAAAAATCACAGAGCAATGTTAAAGGTTTACAATCTTGTAAAGCATTAAAAGCTGCCCAGGGCGCAGGCAGACCATGGGCCATGGGCTGGATATGTCTGCTGTATAACTTAGGATATCTGAAAATCATCATGTTGCAGGAAGTTGAATTACAGTAGTGGCCAAAATTGTGGAAAACTTTTGGGAAAAGTGTACAATAGAAATGCCACCTTTGGTTAAGTTTCCACCAATTTTTCTTCTAATTTCTTTATAACTGTAGCCTTGTTCACTTAATAATACTATTTTACATCACTTTCTGGGCAACCAGTCAGGTGTTTGCACCATTACTTTAATTTTATTACGTTTTACAAGCTCACTAAATGAAAGAGAGAAAAAAAAACCAACCAACTTGATAGCGATCACATAACACACTGACAAATGTCCTCCTCTCATCTTCAATATGATGACATCAATAACTGAATCCTACTGCGATCTGATTGGCTCATTGCCAAAACAAGATGACACCTGATTGGCTCTCTAAACACTCATGCTCATTGGCTACAATCAGTTGAAGGAAAGCTACCTGATATCATCAACCTCAGCAAGTTATGCTTCCTTTTTCTGGTTATTTGGCTATAACTTTTCATAGAATAAAAAGGGACACTGTCAGAATCCATTTATATCACATTCATAAATGTATGTTTAAAACATTATTCCCCCCCCTATGGATTCTGCCATCTCCTGAGGAAGGAGGAGCGCATGTGGATTCAGCCTGCCTTAGGTTATTTCAAAGGCCAAGGGAACCTTTTGAACTGGGGGGATCAAAAGGGAGGGGGAGAGGAAGAAGGCAATAACCAGAAAGATTTGAAGTTCCTTTCCCCCCCCCCCACGAAAGGGTTGACACAAAGTAGAAGGATGGGGGCTGACCAAATGGGGTTGAGGGAAGGGGGGTTGAACCAGGTACCCTTTATAAAATTTCAATTTGTAAAACAATACTAAGTCCTGTCTTGTATTCCCACAACCAAGCATGTCCTAGTAAAGATTCCTTTTGGACTAGAACTGACTCCAAGAGTTTTTGTTTTCCTAAGACATGGATTGGGGTGGGTCCTGACAGGCACAGTGGCTCAGTGGGTTAGGATGCTGAACTTGTCGATCAGAAGGTCAGCAGTTTGGCAGGTTGAATCCCGAGTGCCGCGTAACAGAGTGAGCGCCTGTTACTCATCCCAGCTTCTGCCAACCTAGCAGTTCAAAAGCACGTAAAAAATGCAAGTAGAAGAATAGGGACCACTATGGTGGGAAGGTAACAGCATTCCATCCACCTTTGGCATCTAGTCATGCTGGCCACATGACCACGGAGATGTCCTCGGACAAGCGCTGGCTCTTTGTCTTTGAAACGGAGATGAGCACCGGCCCCTAGAGTCGGAAACGACTAGCACGCATGTGCGGGGGAACCTTTACCTATACCTTTTTCATAAAATACAGTACAGACAATTGAACAAACTATGTTGCATTACATTCTTGATTAAATTATCTTTTCATTGATATATAATTTTATGGTACTACTGCAAAAAAAGTGGTGTTATTAGCTATCAAACCTCAGAAACACACTTTTCCCAAAATGTTTCCACAATTTTGGCCACTACTGTAAGTATTTTTTTTTAGTTCCGTCCACTAGTTTTAATGGAAGGAGCTTGCAAATTAGTAGAATAGATCCTAGGGCTGGGAATTGTCCAGAATCAATTCCCTGGATAATTGTGGTTTAATTAATTATTTAATAATTAATTATTAATGAATGAATGAATTTTGATTAAACAGTTATATACTAGGACAGGATGTTAACCCAAGAGAGCTTGGGTTTGGTGTAGTGGTTAACTCAGCAGGTTAGAAACAAGAGATTGTGAGTTCTAGTTTTGCCAAAGGCATGAAATCAACTATATGATCCTGGGACAGTCACTCTCTCTCAACCCTAGGAAGGAGGCAATGGCAAAACCACCTCCAAAAAATCTTGCTGTGGAAGCTGCAGAGAGTAGTTCAGGCAGTCAGCAGGAATCAACACTGCCTTGTAGGCACAATTCAAAAAAAAAATTAACCCAATCATTGTGTACAAGCTTTGGGCAACAAGGAGTCATGGCCGGGTTGCTTACATGAAAAGAAGATCTTTATCTTTATGCTTCAAACATTCAAGTTTAGGGTAATGATTCCATTTCTCCTCCCATCTGCCCCAGGCTAAGAATTTGGAAAGCAATTTTTTGAAACAGTAAACAAGGTCTCCACACAAGGGAATAAGAGAAGGGCAAATTTGGAAAAGGATACATAAGAGTTACACTTGTACGCTCAGTCAACATGAAATCACCTGCCCAATATTTTATTTTCCATCCGGTAACTTCTAAACTTTTTCTCTCAGATCCATTGACAAATTCCCAAGTTTACTGGTCTTTCCTTTATCTTGCAAAACAGTCCCATAGCGTTAATACTAGACTCCCCAAGGAGATATCCTTACTTCTTATTCTTTAATTCTCAGCAATCAATATCCCAAGGAGATATTGTTCTATAGAAGAAGGCGTTACTCTTTAAATTCTCAGCATGTGGTGATGGAGATAGTAAAGCCCTTTACACATATTCTGAAGTTCCTGTGGTATAGGTTTGGGTTCAAATGAAGCTGTGCACAGCATCTCACCCAGATGTTTCATTCAACAAGCCTTTCTCAAAGAGATAATTCTACCAATTAGGGCTTCAGAACTGTAGTATGGAGGAAGCAGGAGCAAAAGAAGATAAGCAATCACATTGCCCCAAGGAACTATGTACATTCCTAATTAAGATACTAAAGTACAGTATGTACCAAAACCACAGGAATCCATTGCCTGGAGGCAAGGCTAGTTCTTGGAAGAATTTAGGTTTTCCCCCAACATATTTTCACTAAAGTCATACTACTGACCAAGCAGAGGTACCAGCATAAAGTGATGATACGCAGGAATAGCAATAGAGCTAGCATGCACAAAATAGTTTGATTCTCAGGAAATTGCTGGTCCTGCAAGTGCAAAGCAAATTCAAGGAGCAAAGTCAAGCTAGAGAACTAGGAATTGGCTAAAGTTGAGGATAGGCAGGAAGGGACACAGCAGAAGCAACTTGAAGGAAAGAAGTTGGCAACAGTGATGGGGTTAAAGTAGGAACTTAAGTGTTGAAGACAGCAGTCCTGCACATAGATATCACAGAACTGGGTGATTGCTGAGAGAAGATGAGAGAAAGATTAAATACCGAGAAAAGGAAAATATAGTACAGAACTGAATAGTTGGGGGCTTGTGGGGAGAGATTTTAAGCCATGCTAAAACTACCACTAATGCAGCAGTTTTAAGCAACTGATTTTAGATGCCAAGAAAGGGCAGCACACGGTTAATTGTTTAACTAGCGGTTGTGTTTTTACTGCCAGGGAAGTGAAGCACTTAGAGATTTCTTGCCTCAAATCCCACAATGCCACAAGTGCTACACACTTGAATTAGTAGAGATTGAATTTTCTAGTCTGCTTCCAGCAATAAAATGACTTGGTCTAACCCCATGCTTTGGAATTGGAGAAGATAAAGAAAATGGCTTTTAACTTTTGACGTGAACCTTCTCTTCTGCCAAAAAATGTGAGGTTCAGTGCCTCTCGTTTTATCCTCAAAGAAATGCTATAAAGTAGATGAGGCTGAAAGAGAGATCTTGCCAGGTTGCCCAGTAGGTTGGGTGGAGTTACAGACTTGGGATGTTCAAATACTTCATTGTTGTTGTGCTTTCGAGTCAGTCTGACTCCTGGCGACCGCCTGGACGGGTCCCTGCTGTTTTCTTGGCAAGATTTCAGAAGCAGTTTGCCATTGCCTCCTTCCTTGGGCTCAGCGAGTGAGCAATTGGCTCAAAGTCACCCAGCTGCTTTCATGCCTAAGGTGGGACTGGAGCTCACAATCTCCCAATTTCTAGCCTGATACCTTAACCCAGGGGTAGGCAACCTCAGCTCATTTATGACTCATGGACTTCAACTCCCAGAATTCCTGAGCCTGCTGGCTCAGGAATTCTGGGAGTTGAAGTCCATGAGTCATAAAAGAGCCGAGGTTGCCTACCTCTGCCTTAACCACTACACCAAACTGGGTCTCAGGCTAACATTGAGCATTGTTGCCATTGCCCATCATGAGAAAATTGTTTGGGTTTCAGCAGGTAAATTTAGGATGTAAATGTGACAAACGTCTTAGCCCAGCACTCCCAACCTGAGCACTCTCCAGAATGTGGACTTGAACTCCCAGAATAAGCAGCAGCTGGGGATACACAAGTACAGGTACTCCTTGACTTAGGACCACAGTTGAGCACAAAACTTCTGTTGCTAAGTGAAACATTTTTAAAGCGAATTTTGCCTCGCTTTATGGCCCTTCTTGCCACAGTTCTTAAGTGAATCACTGCACTTGTTCAATTAGTAACAAGGTTGTGAAGTGAATTTGGCTTCCCCATTGTGAGAAGGCTGCAAGAGCTGATCGCCTGGCCCTGGGACACTGTGACCGTCATAAATATGAGTCAGTTGCCGAGCCTCTGAATTTTGACCATGAGGATGCTGCAATAGCTGTAAGCGTGGAAAATGGTCATAAATCGCTTTTTTTCAATGACTTTGTAACTTTGAACGGTCACTTAATGAACTGTTGTAAGTGGAGGACTACCTGTATTAGTCTTGGGATTTGGCAAGCATAGGAGGTTTTCAACCTGCTACTACGTGCGGGACTTAGCGTAGCAGAAGAGGAAGACGGAATTAGAGGCTGTAATCCAACCATTGGTGTCTTGGGTGTAAACAACTAAGATGACATGGGATTTGCATTCCATCCCTCCCCCCCTGCCACCCTCCCCCCACAATTGTTTCTTGCTAGAGTTCCTCCCCTGGCAGTACCTTGTGCCTCAGAAACCAACGTAGATGGAGGAAGCTGTACTTCATGCCAGGGGGGCTGGCTTGTCCCTGACTGTGGAAAGCTCAGCCTGGCACTGGAATGTACTGGTACCACTCCAAGAAGCCAGGCAGGGATCTCGTCTTAAAAGGGTCGACTTCTGGGCCCACAGCCAAGAAACCTGAAGTATTCTGGCAGGGAGGGGGGGAGCAAAACTATAGGTCTGCACTCCTGCATTCTGCTTAAAGCAAAGAGAAGCCAGTTAGCCAGGTTTTCTCCTCACGGCCCGGATTCCTAGCATTTGAGTTTCTTTGGCAGAAATACTTCCAACTTCCCATCCCGAGGACAGGTTTGAGCAGGAGAATGTTTGGTAGAAAAGAACCAGTCATTTGAACTGTGGTATGGTTGGATCTGGTTCTTCCTTGTATGATTCTATTGCTTTCTCTACATTAGCTTTTTTTCATTTTGCCAACAAAGTGGAGGAGGAAATGGATCAAACTTTATAGGTAGCCCACGACTTAGGGGCCACAACCGAACCTATTTTTTTTTTGTTGCTAAGCAAGGCAGTTGTTCAGTTGAGTTTTGCTTCATTTGATGACTTTTTTGCCACAGTTGTTAAACGAATCACTGCAGTTGCTACATGAATCATGTGGTCACTAAGCGAATCTGGCTTCCCTCATTGACATTGTTTGTTGGAAGCCATTTGGGAATGTTACAAATGGTGATCACACCATCCCGGGACAGTGGAACTGTCATGAATATATCCCAGTTGACAAATGCCAGAATTTTGATCAGGTGACCATGGGGATATTGTAATGGTCGCTTGTTGAAAAACAGTCATAAGACACTTTTTCCAATGCCAATTGTAACTTCAGACAGTCACTAAACGAATGGTTATAAGTCGAGGACTACCCATACTTATTTACTTCAGGAACCATAACCTGACTTGCTGTTTGTTTGGTCGTATGTCCTTTATTACAACAAAAAGGAAAAGGGTGAGGTGGAAGGCTAGGGAATTCTGGGAAGTGAAGTCCATACATTTTAAAGCTGTTGAAGCTGAGAAACACTGTTTTAACTAAGGGATAAGTCTCATTTCTCAGTCCTGGCAATGGAAACTGAAGAAAAAATTCAGTCCTGATTTGTGGGAAATGCAAATGCTCCTATAATTTACCACACTCTCCCTCCAGGATTTGAGGCTTACAAGATTTAGTTCAGACTCTATTTAGATTCCCATGTTGTGTGCTCTATACTCCAACTTGCTTGGTTTGGTTTAGACCATATGAACCACCCCTGTGTAAGTTAGTCATCCAACCAGGATTATACAAACCATGGCTAAGAGTGATGGAAAACCTGGCCACTCCCTATAAAGGAAACATTGCATTCTTTCATGCACATTTAATTTTTGATACTAGATTTAAATCTTTTTTTTTACGAAGAACACAGGAGTTTGGCTGGATTTTCTCTCAATGAGGAAAACTATAGATGGATTCTTTTCCCTCTGTCATATAGCAGGGAAATCCTTGGAATTCCCCAGTGTCTGATGCTAAAGAATAGGGTCTGCTTGTACCCCGGCTACTGGATGTATGAGAAAGCCATATAGAGACCAAGAGGCTTTGTGCCCCTTGGGAATTTGTGGAACAGGGAAGAGGTCGCTAACTGTCTACAAGTAATCTTCACTTAATGACTGGTCACTTAGCAACCATTCAAAGTTACAACGGACCCTGCCAAAAGTTAGTTATGACCTGGTTCTAGAGTTCTGATGGCTGCATTCCCCCACAGTTCAATGAGCACACGTTGAGTGCTTGGCAACCAGTTCACCTTTATAGCTGGTTGCATCATTCCACAGTCACACGTCCATAATTTACAACATTATTTTGCCAGTTTATGGCCTTTTCAGATAGTTTTCAGCAAAAAAAAATCCCATAGGAATACATCGATTCTCTTAACAGTCACAAAATGTCATAAAATGGTGTTAGGTCATGTAGGTGGCTTGACTTACGACTGTCATGAGTTACAATAGAAATTACAGGCTCCCTTATGGCTGTACTGTAAGTTGTGGGGTAGGAAATGGCAAGATAAATGCTTTGATCTTAATTGCTGTGCCTTAGAACCAGCTTCAAATTTGAGCAAAATGCCTTTTGGTGAGCTCTTACCTCTGTTAACCCGTGCTATCAAATGTGACAAGCATCAGTTATGGTCTACACAATGCCCTGTGGCTCCTTGGTAAGTACCTGCACACATACACACATATACACTCCATTATAATTTTCTATAATTATAATATAAGAGGACTCTCTTTTCAGGATTGTAGGGAACTGAAAGAGATGGAAAAGAAAGTGAAACATCCTAGGTAAGTATTAATGGGCAATTTTGTTTGAGGGGGTCATTGACAGCTATTCCAGTTGTTATTTATGGTATATCATATATGGACTAGCAACATATATTAATATTTCACCTAGATTAGTAAAACATAATAAAAATATACATTTTAAAAAGATCTATATTCAAATCCAATGGCTAGGTCATCTAACCATTGAAGCACAGCATCATTTATGTGAAAATAAAAATCAGATACTAAACCGGTACATGCCCTCAGCTTACACAGCCAATTATGATGTGATCTACAGTTTAATATAAAAAGGTAAAGGTTCCCCCGCACATGCGTGCTAGTCGTTTCCAACTCTAGGGGCCAGTGCTCATCTCCGTTTCAAAACCGAAGAGCCAGCGCTGGCTTGTGCAAGGATGTCTCCATGGTCATGTGGCCGGCATGACTAGACGCCAAAGGTGCACGGAACGCTGTTACCTTCCCACCGGAGTGGTCCCTATTTTTCTACTTGCATTTTTACGAGCTTTCAAACTGCTAGGTTGGCAGAAGCTGGGATGAGTAACAGGCGCTCACTCTGTTACGCGGCACTCGGGGTTCGACCCGCCAAATTGCCAACCTTCTGATCGACAAGCTCAGCGTCCTAACCCACTGAGCCACCGCATCCCTATACAGTTTGATATAGGAGCCCGCAATCACACTGAGGGGAAGATACTATGCCCCATTTATTCAGAGAGTCCCTGAAGACTCCATGTGAGGTGAGAATCCTATTCAGGATTGCCCATTGCTGACGTGGTAGTTCAAAGCCTGGCACCTTTTTTGTGGAGTCATTTATATGTCCTCGTATGTCTGGGCATTCAGCAACCCATTTGGCTTTCCATTGGAAATCAATGTTAAAGTTGTTGGGCAGATGTTGTGCATGTGCCAGCAGGGCCTTCCTGGATTCGAGTCTATTTGAGCTATTCCAATATGGCCATTCTGATGCCATCCATGACTTATTGAGGTGCTCTTGTGAAGGACCAACTGGGAACACCACACACTTCACACTGTATATCTTTTGCCTGTATTTTACACCTTGAACACACATGTAATTTGAGCTGGGGCTCAATCTCAAAAACCTGATATTTGATTAGCTCTACCACCCTTTTCCTTTGATAGCAGGGCTTTGGGCCAAAATATGTAAAGAATCAAAACGAATGAAGTGTGCCTAAGTATGCTTGAAATGTATACCTGCATTTTCCCCAAACTACCAGCCTCACTTTCTCTCTGTGGAATATAATATTTCTGTCTCCCTTTGCACCTGGGACCTTCGTCCCCCTCAAAGCACATGCTGGGAAGAAATGTGTTAGTTTTCAGGTGCCAAGGTTCTCCAGGTGCCTCACACTACCTACTCTGTACTTTCCCTCCTATATGCCAACTGAGAAGGATACTATTCTCTGCACTCGCACAGTTTGGTTTGGACAAATTGCTTGCATATTTTTGTATATCACAGAGTGCAATCAATAATCTTGGCAATTTGATATCCTCTCATTATGATGCTTAATTTGAGGCTTGTTGCATTCTCTCTCTCTCTCTCCCTTATGATCAAGGAGCGTGTTTTTTTCTCCCCCTTTTTAACACTTTCAATTCAGCTGAAAAGAAGAGTGCTTCTGCGTAGCTCCAGACTGGATCCAATTCTACTGAACAGTTTCAACAGATTCAGGATTAAGAATAGAGCCAGTTTCAAAACCAGCCACAAACTCCTGTATCTCTGTTGTTTTTAAAACACTTAAATGATTTTTACTTCCGATTACAAATGTGCAATTGCATTAGTGCATTAGCCTTACTGTACATCTCTGTTTTGACTCAAAACATTTGAGGTTGAAACTGTAGGAGAGCTTAACTGTAGATCCATTGTAGATACTCAAGATCAGGAACTACTGAGTCAAACAAGATTTGCCATGAAATAGTATTGTATTCTTATCAGTTGCACAACATCAGTTCTGTGTAAATGAAACACTGGAGAAAATTCTTAACATTGGATGATGCACTGCATTCTCATGACATACCTATGTCAAATATAGCCTTAAGGAGTTGCGTTGCCCAACATGTAATACTTGGCTAAATTTAATCTTGTTTTATTTTGTTTTGCTGTGGCTATCTTGTGCAGACTGGCCCATTTGACTCAATGACCTACTGTATGTGACTCTTAAACATGAGCTGATATAAGTTAGCAAAATTAAGTGTATTCTGCAAAGACTACCCTCCCCCCAACCTTTGACAGTTAGACATTTCCATTGATACTGCTTTTCAGAAATCCTTTACTCTCCTTCCCCACTTCAAAAAAAAAAAGTCAGGCACAAATCAGGTTACAGTTTTTTAAAAATTATCCGAATAACATAGTTGTCAGTTAACACTATACAAAACTCTGAGTGGGAGACCATGAAAAGGATCCCCACGATGTTACTTCCAGCTTAAGGGAATTACAATAGTTCAGGACATCTTTGAAAAACAAAACACAGAGAGCAAAACAAAAGAGAAATAAGAATCTTTTTTTCCAGGGAAAAGTCAAATAGATTTACAAGCCAGAATATCTCTGTAAAAGGAATGGGGCTTAATGCATTTGTTCAAAGTCCTATTTCTTTCTGATGAATTTCTTTCTATCCCTGTCTGAGGCAGGTGGTTGTAATAGGTAAAGATCAATGGTCAGGGAAGAAACAGACCCCTTTGTTTACCCAGGCCCCTGAGAATAGCCAAAACCTCCACTAATTATTAACCAGAGAGCAAATAGCTCCAGTCCAAGGCAATTGTAGGGTCAGGATTCGTTCCCACCCCCACCCCCCATCCACTCCAAACAACTTTTTTTTTACTAAATCCAAACTTGCTTCTTTGCTCCCTTCAGACTTTTTTCCCCCCTGCATTATATTTGCAGGTAATTCTGGCCTTTGTCCAATATTCACATCTTTCTATAAATCATGTGTTATTTATGCAGGTTTGGGTTGGTTACCTTTTCTCTTTCCAAGTCTCCTTCCATTCATTAAGTCCCCAATTTTTTCAGTCAGACATGCATTCCATTCCTCTTGCGTTCCTTGCAGAACGAAATTCACCTCTTTCTTTTTTTTTCCAACTCTGTCTCTCTCTCCTTATTCTGTAAGTTCAGATTTTGACCAAAAAAATGGCTTTCGTTTCAGAGGAGCCGAAAGGATTTATACAACAGCCAGTTCTCTGTGCCATTTTTTGTTCCTCTCATTATTTAATTTGTCTGCTTCTTGGTCTATTCTCATAGCCCCCTGCTCTTGGTACATTTGCTGATTGAGATAAAGGATGTTAGTTAGTTAGTTTGTTTGTTTATATAAGGGGGACGTCTGAGCAGTTTACTTTTTTTTTTAAAAAAAAGAAAACCATATAACAAAAAATAACCATGTACATTCAGGAAAAAAAAAATACGAGGAAACAACTGTTGGGGCTCCACACCCATCCTGCCCCAAAGACTTCGAAATATTTTGGAACCTCATCAGAATGAGAGCCTTTATCCCAAAGGTGCTTTTTTCACGAGACAACTGGGCTTTATTGTTTTTCTTGCAAATGACCAGCTGTCTTCAAGAAGTATAAATCCTGCCATCCAGTCAGAGCTGAAGAAGCTTCTTGGATGAGAAGCCAACCGTCTTCAAAGAAAAACAACAAAGTCCTGTTGCCTCATGAAAAAAGCACCTTTGGGACAACCATGACTTGGATGACTGAGAACCTCCATAGACAATGAGACCCTTAGAGATTTCTGGATGGGATGCTGTTCCAGTGGACAGATACTGCAACAGAGAAGACATACTTCCTACTTTTCCATACTGCTTATTTAAAGGGATTTAGAATGCATCTCTTTGCCTAATCTTACCAGGTGGATAGAAAATATTAGAACAGGCAATTCTCAAATAAACAGGCCAATGAAGGGCTTCATAGGTAATAATCAGCTCCTTAAATTACACCTGGAAACAGACTGGACACCAGTGCAGCTCCCACAGCAGCAACGATAAATGACCAAACTAGAGCATGAACATCATTGCCTGCACTTACTGCATTCTGGAACATAAGTTCCAAGAGGTCTTCAAAGGCAGACCCATCTGCATCATATTGCAGTAGTCCATTCAAAAGCTCTCTAGGCATTGGTGACTATCTAAAGGGCCTCCCAATCTAGGTACAGCTGCAACTTGTGCAACAGGCAAATCTGTGCAAAGACCCTCCTGGCCACAGCTTGCTACCTGCTCTTTGAATAAGAGCTATGTATCCAGAATGATCCTCAGGTTGCCTACAGCCTAAAGTGGGGGAGGAATGTCTCATATAAAACTAAATATGGAAAGTCCCCAGATCAAGGGTGTGTGTGTGGGGGGGGACATACATATAGTCCATTTTGTCTTGTCAGGATAGAATCCACTTTTTCCTCCCCATCGAGACCTGAACAACCTCTAGACACTGTGACAGGACATTGACAGCATCATCTGGACAGTCTGGGATCAACATGGGTATCATCTGATACTGGTGATATTGACAGATGACCTTATCTAGCAGTTTCATGTAGTTGCTGAATAAGAGGCGAAAGCATCAGGCCATCAAGTCCTGATGCACCTCATAAACAAAGAGCTCTGGGTGCAACATCCCCTCCCCCAAAACTGACTGGAATGAACCACTGGAGCAAGAGGAGAACCACTATAAAATGAGGGCTCCCATCCCCAAACCCTGCAGCTGGTCCAAAAGGTTACTACGATCATTGTTACTGAAAGCCACTGAAAGATCAAGAGCACCACTCCTATCCCAGCTTCACCAAAGATCATCAGCAAGTACAACCAATGCTGTCTCTGGATCGTTCTGTACTATACTACACTGTACAGCCTGAAACCCAACTTAAATGGATCCAGATAATCTCTTTTCTCCAAGATCCTCTGCAGCAGTTGCCTGACCACTTTTCATTATGGCAACCTTCTGTTTAAAAGTCAACCGGTTGGAAACTTAACTCATACTTCATCATTGCTGACAGGGCTGCTTTTGAGGACATCCAACTGGCTTGGAAGCCCAAGCCACATCTTGTGCCTCACAGTGCAGTCTTCCAAAAGAAGGAACAGCCTGAAGTCTTTGAAGGGGCAACAGGAAAAAGGAGAAGACCACTACTTTGGCCCGAGATAGCTACAATACTTCATTTTCCATATGGCAAAGCCATTGCTATCATGCTGTTTCTATTCTTCTTCATCTAACTTATTTTTCACCTCCATGCCCATGTTATGCACTGTTAACCTATCCATAGACTTTTCCTAAAGCTGCCTTTGTTTGTTCAGCTGCCCCATTTGTTCCTGCATTTCACTTTTGTTTGCTGATGTATTCATCTCATTGAAAAAGATTTGTTCATTCTCTCACATATCCCTTTATTTGTTCACATTTCCTCAGTCACTCCACATCATTCAATATACTTGTATAGCCACACATACATTCACATATATACATGCACCAACATTCCAGTGTTGCCAGAGTTCACAGCTGAACCCAAACTGATAAGGTTGTCCTATCTTCTGGTTCCAGAGGTCCTCGGGCCAATAATGCCTGTCCTAGTTTGGGTCTTCCAATATCTGGCAAATTTCACCACCACAACTGCTCATACATAGTCCCTCTTGTCAATGGTACTGCCTGGTGGAGCAGTAGATCTGGCTGGAACAGAATAGGCAATACGGCCTGGATAACGGTTGTCCCGTGGTGGGCAGGAGCAGCATAGGAGTGATCCTCCAAGGAGCAGTAAGGCAGAAGCTGACCAACCAACATAGAGAGCAGCCCCCAGTTCCCTTTTGAGGGGTTCAGCCACAATTGGATTGTAAAAGTCACGGATGATGGAGTTGGCAGACCAGCAGACAGGAATAAGTGTAAGAAGTCCTGAGACGATAAAGAAGGCACCTGAGGTAATGACAATACGTGCCTTGGCACCTTCTTCCTCCACGCAGTTGGTACACTTGGCTCCAACAATACCCACCAACAATGCCAGGACAGCAAGCACCACAGAGATAACCATGAGGGCCCGGGCAGCTTGGACATCTTGAGGCAGGGCTAGCATGGAA
Source organism: Vipera ursinii (assembly GCF_947247035.1). Lineage (NCBI taxonomy): Eukaryota > Metazoa > Chordata > Lepidosauria > Squamata > Viperidae > Vipera > Vipera ursinii. The sequence goes on along the minus strand of NC_139517.1, from coordinate 19,950,298 downwards.
TCATAGATCTTGCACTGCATCTGGCCAGTACTCTGTACCACACAATTCATCCACAGTCCCTCCCAGATCACCTGTGCCACAACAATGTTGTTTCCGATGAACGCTGAAACCTTCCACATGGGCAATGCACACGAAAGGATAGTCCCCAACCAGCCAAAGATGCACAGAGACAGAGCCATGATCTCTAGCCCCGCAGATGCCATTATGGCTATCCTTCACTTTGGCTATAAAATGCCCACCTCTTTTTTTTCCCTTTCTTCTTCTGCCCTCTGGGAAGGCCAAGGATGATGGATTATGGACAGAAACCCCAAGAGACAAGTTGTTTTCGGTAGAAATCAATGAAGACGAGAATTCAGAAAATACTCCCTCTCAATGGTGGTAGGGGACATCAGAAGTCTTATGTTTTCACCCTGAAAAAAAAACTAATAAATCAATCCCAAAAGAACGTTGCACTCGTGTGGCTGTCCAAGACAAAGAAAACGTACAGAGCTTTTTGTTAAAATTAACTCTCTCTAGTAGATCAGCGAGCAGAACTGTTACAGAAGAGGCCTTCTTGGGTTACCTGCATACGGAAAGCAGCTTCGAAGATGGCAATCTATAGCTTCTGAGAGTCGGTTTTTGATGTAGGGTCATCCAGAAATAACTGTCTGTGAGGTGTCACTTTAGGAGCTGGGTTGGAGAAGGACAGGCCAAAGTCTGAAAGGTGAAGAACCCCTAAAGGGGAAATAAGGATAAATCCAGTGCTATCTTTTCTCGGTGGCTCCGACAACCTGTTTGTTATTGCATTGTTCTCCTTCACAGGTACCTGTTTGTCTAGAAGGATCCCAAGGGAGCCTCAGCTTAGGGACAGTGAGGGGCGGGTTATATGAACCCCCAACAGGTGGATGGGAGGGGCAGAAGACCAATCCGAGAAGGGCATTGGGGGATCCATGGTAACCAAGGCCTGGGTGGTGGTGGTGTTATGGAGAGAGTTTGAATATTTCTTTATTTTCTGCTGGCGAGTTGGGAAGCTGCCCATTCCAGAGGAGAACAAGGGGGGGGAGAGGAAGAGGCCGAGAAAAACAAGCAAGGGTGGAAAGGGAGGGAGGGAGGGAGGAAGGAAGAAAGACAGAAAGACATAGAGGGAGTTATTGTGGTCAAATTCTTCTAGAAGAGAAATTTTAAAAATGGAAACTATTAGATAGTCATTATGCCAACCAGGCATAACTCCAAAGTTACATAGAAGGGTCACATCTACTATTTAAATTAACTGAACACTTATTAACACAGGGGTCCACATGCATACATGTCCACACAAGCGCATGCACAAACATCCCTTTATTTTCATTACACAAATGCAACTCTCTCTAATAAATGCACAACAGGAGGCTTTTGTAAAGTTCATTTCGATAAGATAATTTTTTTTCCTGAGTTGCATTTAAAGAATTGACAGCACAACTACTGTTAACAGTGGTTGATCACAAAACATTTATTGGGAGCAGCATAATCTGACATTAGTATTTTACATTAATGTGCGTAATATGATTAAAAACACTCAACTTTCTCCCAATTCAAACCAAAGAAGACGGAATTAAACTTTGTTCTGATTTTCTGCATTTTAGTGGATTCAGTCCTGTTGCTAACTGTATGTTAGACTAAGGCACTTTTGGCTCAGTGTGTTGGGAGAACCCAGTCAATTTTGGTAGACTTTAATCCACATCTCTATTGACTTTCTCTCATACATCACTCTTTTCTATCCAGTGAATCTATTGGTTAAAAAAAGAAATCAGATCAGACTAGAACACTATTTTTCTATTCTTTTTGTCCCTTGGGCTTTAAGAAACTAGCAATATTCTTGGGCTTGGACTACAAGAAATTGGCAATATTCTTTCAAGTAAAAAGCCCAGCATCTTTTCTGACCAACAAATTTTATTGAGAGGCACTGACTTTCAAGAGCTGCAACTCATTTTAATCAGATGCACTGAGCGCTAGACTGATTTTAAATTGGGATAAGGCATGGTAGGGGATGGGAGTGAGGGGACAACAAGTTAGCTATGCAGAGGCAGGTTGTTTGTGAGACAAAGTATACATATCTTATCAACTAACACTTATAGTGTGTTAAAAACCCCTTGGTGTTTGTTGAAATCTTCTGAGATTGTTTGAAACCTCTGAGTCAGCAGTCTTTTGCTGACTGGTGCTGTTAGTCTCTTCCACCCACCCCCCATCCCCCAAGATGATCATTGTAAGGTCTGGCACAGAGATTGAAATGCTGTGATATAACTTTGTCCTTGTTTTGTCTCCTGATGTCAAACTTGTGTCCATTCATTCTTTTGCAGAAAGTGTGTGCCATTTGTTCCACACAGAATCTGTATCACATTATGTATCACATGTATCACATTAGAAGAAGTGCACATGAAGGCATGTCTCATCTTAGGTGTGTATGTGCAGGAGCCTGCACAGTGCTGCTGAAATTGATGTGGGGACAAAATAAACATCTGGGTCAGTGGCAAATTCTGTTTTCCATGCTAGCGTCACTATTCTGTTGTTTCTTGTTCTTTGTGAGAATCTGAATGCCAACTGCCACCTGAGAAAATGCAGTGTCGTTGTCTAATGTTCTGATGTGAATATTCCAACACTGGAAGTTTTTAAGAAGAGATTGGACAGCCATTTGTCTGAAATGGTATAGGGCACGGGTAGGCAACCTTGGCTCTTTTATGACTCGTGCATTGCTGGCTCCAGAATTCTGGGAGTTGAAGTCCACGAGTCATAAAAGAGCCAAGGTTGCCTACCCCTGGTATAGGGCTTCCTGTCTGAGCAAAGGGTTGGACTAGATGACCTCCAAGGTCCCTTCCAACTCCGTTATTCTGTTTTCTGTAATATGGATTGTAGCTTATTAATAATGCATTTGAATATTTTCAGCTGTGAGCTGTAAGAACTTGCAGCAGTCTGGCAGAACTCTTCTCCATTCCACCGTTTAAAACCCACCATTTCATCAATGAACCTGGTAAGGAAGAGGGGGAAGGGAAGAAATGCCTGCTAAAAGGTAAAGGTTCCCCCGCACATGCGTGCTAGTCGTTTCCAACTCTAGGGGCCGGTGCTCATCTCCGTTTCAAAGCTGAAGAGCCAGCGCTTGTCCGAGGACGTCTCCGTGGTCATGTGGCCGGCATGACTAGATGCCAAAGGCGCACGGAACGCTGTTACCTTCCCACTGTAGTGGTCCCTATTTTTCTACTTGCATTTTTATGTGCTTTCGAACTGCTAGGTTGGCAGAAGCTGGGACAAGTAACAGGCGCTCACTCTGTTACGCGGCCCTCGGGATTCGACCCGCCAAACTGTTGACCATCTGATCGACAAGCTCAGCGTCCTAACCCACTGAGCCACCGCGTCCCTGGAATGCCTGCTAGTGAACATTAAAAAAAAAATTTCCTACATTTCACTGATCAAAATCTCTTCAGAAGAGAGCAGAGCCTAACAGCCCAGGATAAGGGGGAAAACAACAACAACCAGTGACCAGAGAGAGAGGCTATCCTTGCCATAGCACAAAGTAGTGGCTTGGAAGGGAGAAAATAGAATGTAATGCAGCAGGCAATGTGGGAAGCGCCACTTGTCTTGGAACAAGCAGATAAAAAATTTCATATGTAGCAAAACAAAGTTGACAGAGGTGGATGTGGGAGGCGGAAGCAGAGGCTGACACCATGCACTCCTGTCCTTGCAGGAGCAATTGGTCACACAGATCAACCCTAATCCTAAATCTCATTGAACACAAAGGGATTGTTTCTGAGTTAAGCGTGTACCAGACTGTGCGGTATGTAAACTGTCACATCCCCAGATATGACTCTCATAAGGCAAGCCTAAGACAGTCAAATAAAGTAATCAGGTAGTCTAACGGGAGTTTCTATCTCCAGTTCAAAATGAGTCATGTTGCCCAAGACTGATAAGACGCTGACCACACATAACTCTGAAAAGAGTTGATAAGGTGGCAACCGCAGTTGATAAACAGGAGATTAATTTTTGCCAGGCATAACTGTAGAAGGAGTTGCCTTCTAACCCCCAGATGGCCTTTTATTTTTTACTTGTGGAACAAGTGGAAAAACAATGGGGTTCCCTACAGTTAGCCCATAGTACTTATCTGTACTATATAAAGAGGCATCTGAATTTTTGCACTGGAAAATTCAAGAGATAGATAGATAGATAGATAGATAGATAGATAGATAGATAGATAGATAGATAGATAGATAGATAGATAGATAGATAGATAGATAGATAGATAGATAGGCAGGCAGGCAGGCAGGCAGGCAGACAGACAGACAGACAACCTTTATTGTCATTTTTTTTTTTACTGTGGGCACAATGGCACACATTGAAAATGAAATTTAGTTGCTTGCTCTCAAGTGTACACATATATAACACACATTTAAACATACTATAAACAACATACATATAGACCTACACTCTTACATATAAATAACTTAAAAATATTAATCACTGACCATCTTGAATACGTTATGGAAAGAGGAAGCTTTAGAGTTAACACTGTATGGAACGAAACTGTGACCGAATCTAGATGGTCTGCTTGAGATACCATGAAGCCTCCTCCCAGAAAGTAACAAGGAAAACAGATCGTGAAGAGGATGTGGTGTGTCCAGATAATCTTACGGACCCTGCTCAAGCAATGCTTCTGTGCTATGTCCTGGATGGAAGGGAGGGAATTGCCAATAAATTTTTCAGCCATCCTCACCACTCTCTGCACCACCTTCCTGTCTGAAGCAGTGATGCTTCCAAACCAGACTGTGATGCTGTTTGACAGGGTGCTCTCAATTGTCCCTCTGTAGAAAGTGGTAAGGACGGGAGAAGGAAGATGTGCTTTTCTCATGCGATGCAGAAATTGCAGGCGCTGCATTTTGTTGGGGTTATGGAGGGGAATGAGCGATCAAAGTAACGGAGGAAATCTCAAGGGATCAATATTTCAAGCATGAAAGCGATAAATATTGTTGTAACATTTTAAAACTAAAATGCTTAATTATTTTCACCCTCATTATTATTCATATCAGTAGTCTCTTTGTTCACTAAATTTGAGCTAATATACTTGGCTCAGTTATTCTGAGTTATCAGAAAGTGACAATCTGAAGTCTCTTCTGTACTTTATAGCAAAGAAGATGGGGTTTTAATTTTGACTTGCCTACCAGAGCTGACCATTGCAGTATAGTCTTCACAATTTGCTCACTCCCAAAATTCCTTTATCCCAACAACAGCCATACTGGCTGGGAGATTACAGAATTACAGAAGATTACAGGTTACAGAAGTATTCTAAGCATAAATTACTACTGAAAATATCTTGCTCTGTCATTATTCACTGCAGGAAGCTATTCTGCCTTTATACTGCAAAGTTTTAGAGCACTAGGAAAATATTGATTACTTGATTGTCTAGTACTCTATCGCTCTCTGGTAAATCCTCTTTTCATCTTGTCTTACCATTTGAAGATGCCCAGTCGAAATGCCATTTATCACAGCTGCTAAAATTATAATCCTGTGGAAAAATCTGGATCAGGGCTTTCTCACCGGCTACATAATAGTAGGAGACAAACTGTCATTCCTGGCAATGGAATAGCTTTTTTCCCATGCAGTGGCAATCTTCCATTAGGCTGGAATCAAGGCGCAAAAATATCTGTGCTAGGGTTTGAATCCTCTACTAGGGTTTGAACATGAGTGTCTGCTCATCACTATTCACATGCTTATTTTCTCAGTTTTAAAAAAACCTAATACCTTCACCTTATTCCTATTGACAGCTGTTAAATACATTCTGCAAATGCACAGGCAGTATAGTGCTGTGTAGTGCACTGGATTTGATCTCCAAAAGGTGTTTTGGAGCATGTATGAGAAAAAACCCATTTTGGGGGGTATAATACCAAAAGTGCTCTAGTGCTGAGCAGCAGTTGCTGGTCAAGGGGAAACAGCTGATTATTGCTGCTTTGATATTCTTCAGGAAGTATCCAGCTGAGCATGGTGTGATCCAGCAGACTAGATGGCTTGCCAGTTTAACCTATGAGAGCTGTTTTATATGTGTTATAATAGAGGATTTGCCCTCTGATCTGCTAATCCAGTTATGTAGGATTCAACACCAGCTATAGTGTGAAGGAAATGTCACTTTTTATATAGTTTTAACTGGGGTTGGCATTTTCCAGTATCAAGCCCCTTTTTTATGGATCAGGGAGCCCCCTCTTGCTGAAAATCAACAGTGCAACTTCTACCATTTTTAGGTAAAAAGTGCAAAAACACCATGTAAACTAAACAGGCTTCATACAATTAAAATGAACAAAGTCCTCCAAAAATAAAAGCTAAAAATACAGCCCACAAAATTTTGCCTGCTTTTATTTTATGCATGTTCGTCTTTGAAACTGACCCAATTACAAACTTAAATTAGCTAATGAAGACACTGGACAAGACGATGTCTCTTTGAACAAATCTGCTTGTTTCCTCCTCAGTAACTGCTTGATTTCCCTTTAAAAATGTTTTCAAGGCTATTATTTGCTTCATTTTTTATATTATTGCATTTTCAACACATTTTGATTATCTTTACAGTCATTCAGAGGTATATAGATAAAAAAGTAAAGGTAAAGTTTCACCCGCACATGCGTGCTAGTCGTTTCCGACTCTAGGGGCCGGTGCTCATCTCCGTTTCAAAGCCGAAGAGCCAGCGCTTGTCCGAGGACGTCTCCGTGGTCATGTGGCCGGCATGACTAGACGCCAAAGGCGCACGGAACGCTGTTATCTTCCCACCGTAGTGGTCCCTATTTTTCTACTTGCATTTTTACGTGCTTTCGAACTGCAAGGTTGGCAGAAGCTGGGACGAGTAACAGGCACTCACTCTGTTACACGGCACTCGGGATTCGACCCACCAAACTGCCGACCTTCTGATCGACAAGCTCAACGTCCTAACCCACTGAGCCACCGCGTCCCTTACGGTATATAGATAGTACTTTGCATATGCAGAGTTTTTAAGAATATGCATGTATTATAGCATTGGCATATCCTTCATCTTCAGACAAATGGCAACAGTCTATGACTGGATTAATACATTATAATGAACCACAAATGAGCCATTCATATATTAACTTAGCATACTGTGTCACCTAAAGTCTATCAAATTAGTTTTGTGGTTTAAATGCTGTGGCAATCCAGCTATTGTGTTGGTATGTTGTATGAGAGGGAGCGTTTTATTAAGCCATAATGATTCTATTTCATTGAACAAAGCTTATTATACAAACATGGCAATTGTGTTTCTGATTTAAATTAATTAGCTTGCTTTTCCATAAATTGATGTGACCAACCATGTTATCTTCTGCAGCTATTTTGTCTATAAGTAGCCATTTTGTGAGCATGCCCACAACATGCTGTCAAAATGCCAGATGTTCTCATTATCCCTGTACAACAGCTGTGCAGTAGGGAGATAAAGTAGTTTATACAGTAAATGCACTGATTTGAGTTAGTATTTGGGTCTCAGTCCAAGCAACCTCACAAAGTTGTTGTGGGGAACAACTGGAGGATAAACTACATATATCACCTTGAGGGCCTAAAAATAATGTCCTCATTTATTATTAGAAGAAATAATAAATAAATCAACAAATAAATAATACAATATTTTTCCTGAAAATCTAACACCGGTTATATAAAACATGGGTGAATTGAATGCAGTACAGGTAGTCCTTGATTTATGAACACAATGGAGCCCAAAATTTCTGTTGCTAAGCAAGACAGTTGTTACGTGAGTTTTGTCCCATTTTCACAGTTAAATGAATCACTGCAGTTGTTAGGTTAGCATAATACGGTTGTTAAGTAAATCTGGCTTCCCCGTTGTCTTTGCTTGTCGGGAGATTGCAAAAAGTGATCACAAGCCCAGGACACAGCAACCTTAATAAGTATGAGTCAACTGACAAGCGTTTGAATTTTGATCACATGACCATGGGAATACTGCAACAGGCAAAAGTCCCTTTTTCCAGTGTCATTGTCACTAAACAAACTGTTGTAAGTCGAGGACTACCTGCATTTACACGTCACTCTTGCTTTTGTACGTTTGCTGGACTATGTTTGAAATTATAATCAGAGCAATAAGAGTAAAGGTCTTCGTTATCATTCTCCAGAGTGCTCATGGAACGGCAGAAGGTTTCCCATCCCTTCATTTGTCCTCACAACGCTCCTGCGAGGTAGGTTAGCTAGAAAAAAGGGTAGCTCCTCCAATTCACTTCGCTTCGGAGTTGAACTGAGAAAATCCAAATTTGGCATTGCTCCTTGCTGAGTCCAACACTCCAGCCCAGCTGCTCCACACAGCATCTCTGAAGCCCTGCCAAACCAAGACAGTAGTCCTGGGTGAATCACCCAGGTTGACAGGGAGGCTGGGGTGACCTGGGTCAGTTCCCAGATGGAGGTTACTTCAAACCACCACTGGCTGAAAGGGGCGACAGAAGGAGGCCGCTGGGATGCACGGGCGAAGCTGGCTTTCTAGGTCATTGCTGTCTGCAACCAGTGCCCACGTTCCCGCTTTGCAGAAGATAGGATCGCGTTGCCAAGGGAGACGAACTGGCCCAGGGAACAAAGGCAGGCAGTGAAGGGAGACCAGGGCCAGCTCACCTGGGAGAGATCAAGTGTCCAACCAGCTTGTTTCCCCGCCGACCAGATTTCAGGGGCGCCATCTGGCGGCCAGCAAAGAGGGAGCGCGCTTTCCAAAAATGTCTTTCCCCAAATTGCGACTCGCCTTCTCTCCCATCTTCACCCCAGGAGCGCGGGGTGGGCCCGGTTTGCTCGGAGCAAAAATGATGATCGCAAGAATTGAGCGTCTGCTTTAAGCGGGAAACACTTTTCCCTTGTTAGGCCAGAGGCAGTTTGAACACAAGAGTTGATCTGAAGTGTGTAGCCGCCAAATGCAAATAGAGCAGGTGCTTCCCTCCACCACCACCACCACCACCCCACCCCGCTTCGGTTATTTTTTACTTGGTTTTCCGCGCATCGGGTTTGTTAGCTTCCAGGCCTTCTTTGTGGAGATCCTTACTGTGTTCAGCCGGGTAACTCCGCTTTGGGCTTGCTTGCAAAGGTGGATTAGGAATCACATATGAGGCTGCCTTTGGGACCACTATTCAAAAGCTTTATGTCAGAAGAGTAAAAAACTCTTATCAGAGAGTGATGAATCGTGGTTCATTTTGATGCATGATAAACAAAGAAAACCCGAAGCATATATTCTACTATTTAACCTTTTAATTACAAAGAAACTTGCAAAGGTGGATTGGGAATCACATATGTTCATCAACAGCCACCCCGAAAGAACGGCCCATTGCTTTGCCGCGCCACGATTCTAGGGCCGAAAATTGATCTCTGCCCCTTGCCATTACTTCATGCTGCTGGGAGCTCGCTTCCCTTCGCTGCATTTTTATTTTGTATTTTCTGGTTAGCTGTTTTTTCCACCCATGTAAAATCCAAGGAAGGTGAATTCTTCTCTTTTTTTTTTAAAAAAAAGAAGCTCTTACAGGTTACTTCTCGACTTACAATGTTTCGCTTAGTGACCTTTCAAAGCTACAATGGCACTGAAAAAAGTGACACGACCATTCTTCACACTTATGACCTTTGCAGCATACAGTTGCAGTGTCCTGGGGTCATGTGATCATATTTTGCGACCTTCTACCAAGCAAAGTTAATAGGGAAGCCAGATTCACTTAACAACCCTGTTGCTAATTTAACCACTGCACTGATTCACTGAACAAATGTGGCAAGAAAGGTTGTACAATGGAGCAAAACTCGCTTAACACGTTTCTCACTTAGCAACATAAATGTTGGGCTCAGTTGTGGTTGTAAGTCGAGGACTACCTGTACACCAACTACCATTGGGATGGTTTAAATTTCTAACCATTTAGAGCAGAACACCATTTGTAACTTGGAGGTATTGCATTTTGACAGCAGGTGCTGGGCTCATTCACAAAATGGCTGCCAGAAGACTCTTGCTTACTCTAAAAGTGACTGTGGCAGTGGCACCATAAGTCACAACATGCACATTAACCAGAAAGTGAATAGTATCCAAGATAAACCAGAAATCGTAATAATTTGTGCAAATGGAAGTTTGCATTTACAACCTAGCACTTTCCTATTTATTCCCTTTTAATTTAAAATCTCTTCCCAAAACCACTCAGAGCCTAGTAAACACCAAGGGAGATATCTGAGAGTGCTCTGTTGTTATTACTTACCTCTGTCCTGTTTATAATTTGTGCCAAAGCTAATAACTTTGGTTTAAGATGCTACACACGTGTGTTTTACCCAGGGGATAATGCCAAAACTGGAACAGTCCAGTTAGTGACAAATGAGGAAGATTTAAGAGTTGAAACCCATCCAATATTAAACATTGATTAACCCATTGACACTCAGCAGCCATCAGGAGCAGAACAGAATGGCTCCAGCATAAAATGTCAGGGTAAGTCAAGTTAAATGCATTTGTCACACATGGCTAGATAATGGATTATTCAAAAATCACAACACTCAGGAAAGAACTCACATTCCAAGGCCAGTTCAGGGCAAGAAGTGTCACTCCCCAAGGAAGATGTCAAACAGAGCAGAATATTCAGGGATCTGAGTAGCACCTGGGCTGGGTTTGAGGCCAGAGGCTAATGCTTAGCAATACTGTGGATCTCAGGACACACATTTTTCAAATAAGTATTGCCTATTCATAACAATCTGCTGTATAAAGGATGCACAGGTTAAATGTGCTGCCTGGATGTATGAGGAGTCTTATCTCTTTTGAAATGAAGCTCCCCAAATTAATGCTTCTCTGTTTCTTTCTGGATACTTGAACAAAAATGGGGAAGGGGAGCGGAAAGTCTACCAACGTTTCCTCTATTTATAAATGAGGGCCCAATTCATATATAATTGAGGGTAGTCCTCGACCCCTGACCATAACTTGAGTCTAGAATTACAGTCATACGTCTTTGCAGTAATACAGTTAGTGCAGTGTCATGTGACCAGATCCAATTTTTCAGCATTTTTTTTGTGGCAATCATTAAGCAAATCCATTTTACCTAATGGATATCTTTTTTTGCCAGAAACTAAGTAAACTCTGGAAAGCAGTAAAAAAATGTAAAAAAAATCACAGTCATATGACAGCGGGATACTCCAACTGGTTATAAAGATGGGTGGGTTGCCAAGGGCTTGAAATGTGAAAATTGTTGGCCAACTTACAGATGCTTTACAATCAGTATCATAAAACATTTTAGAATTAAACCAATGTAGCTTAGATTGGTTTGGAGTGAAAACCGAAAAGGCAGATTAGGTCTTATGGTAAACATTTTATCACATTCTTAAAACCTTCCTTATGTTGGCTGGGGAGTTCTGGGCGTTGAAGTCCATATATCTTAAAAGTTGCCAAGGTTGAGAAACACTAACTTAGACTCTTTAGGTCAGGGGTGTCAACTGCCGGCCCACGGGCCAGACGCATCATCCAGAAGCCGCACCCACCCCATTGCCGGCAATGGCAAAACCGTCCCGATACGTTGTGTGGTGTCACGTGACATCGTGAGCTTGACATGTCTGCTTTAGGTAAGCTTGAAACCGTTGTAGAGAACTCAGGCACCCTGAACATGCTTAGAAAACCACAAGGCTTTGAGCACTGAAAAAAGATGGGAGAGGCAGAGCACAGAATAGGATAACTTTCCTGGACCAACTCGCTATGGCCAATTTGCTACGGCCAATCCGCTGCAAGATAGGTCACCATCGCCAATTTGCCGCAGGACAACTCACCGCAAGACAATTCCACATGGGATAACTCAATGCAATAAAAGGTATCTGCCATTGTTTCTTTAACAAAAATGGAAATAATGTCAAAGGATAACATTTATCGTGTTGGGGTATCCCACATTGAATTGTCTGTAACAAGTTGTCCCCAAGGCAAGTTGTCCCACAGCACGTTGTCCCACAGCGAGTCGGCTGTGGTGACATAACGTGGGGAGTTGGTCATGGCATATGGTCCTAGACCCAGCAGAGCAATGATGGATTTCCTACTGCCATCTGTACTCACCCACCCACATTTACTGCACACCACAGACAAATCTGCTTGGTGTACAGAAAGCTCCAGAGGGGGGCAAAACAGGAGGATTTTTGCATAAACTGAAAGGCAACTAAGAATGCTGTCAAAGGACCTCCCACCCTGATAGAAAAGAGGGCAAACCTTCAAGACAGGTGATGATGGGGCCATGAATTAGACTGAGAGCCAGCACAGTTGAACTGAAGAGGTTGAAAGCTAGACAGATTTTGCGAATGGAAATTTTAGGGACAGCAGCTGATCTGTAAACTCTGAGCTTAGCTAAATAGGGCTATCAATGCCATCTCTATAGCATTTTTTTTAAGCTGGAAAGGTAAATTGCTTTGTTCCCAGACCAAAATGTCTGACAACTGCTAAACTAGATTATTTTGGGAATCTTGCTAATATCTGGAAGCAAAGTTTGATAAAAATAAACTCTTGTTTCAAGTTTCCTTCTTCTGCGCTGTTTCTAATCTTATTTCTTTCTATGTGTTTGCTGCCTCTTCAAATATTATTACTCAGATTGTTGCTAGCATAACTGAAAACAAAGGGCTTCCAGATTTAGCTATCTGTAAAGGTAGACAGTCTGTAATCAAATAACTTAATTTATCCAGCTTGACACGAAGGTGACATGTTTCTTAATAGAAATCAGTGAGCTTAACAAACCAGTTCAGAACACATAAGGATATTCATTTGTATAAGGAAAGAAACTCTGACGAGCCCATGAAGAGTTTTCAAAATTAGTGCCAATAAAAATGGGAAACCAGTACATGTTTGGCTAACTGGTTGAACCCAATACCTGTCAGGAGGAAGGTAATGATGTAACTAGACAGAGATATAATATTTAGTTTGGGACTCACCACCTAAAACTTTGCCTTGCCTTGTCTTGCCCTTCTTTGTGTCTTGGCAAAACTTACCAGTCTGAGAACAGGGCACGTCTTGGATTAAATCAGACCCATAAACAAAGAGAAGGAAGAAATAGGGCAAGGAAGGTGAGATGGATGGTTCTGGCACTTGATCGGCCATTAGCGACAATTGTAGGAAACCTGTAAAAACTTCAAACCTGTTCAGAAGCGTTGGCCAAGATGAGTTCATGTTCACTTGTTCTGCCCTCCCCATTGGGCCAAGAGTCTAAGCCACTGGACAAAAATTTATTCTGTGCTTTCCAGTATTTCACACAAATAGAAAGGTGCTTCTAACCAGTTATTTCTCCCAAAGAGAATCCTTGACGTACAGGGTGCTTCCCTTTTCCTCCATCTTTTGCTATTTAAACTGTTCTGGGGAGTAAATTCATTTTAGGTTTAGGTTTAATTTAGTTTTACAGTAAGAATTTAACTGAGCTCTTGCTATGTTTGGGAATACTACCGATGAGCATCTACTGGAAGGGGGGAATAGGATGTTCATAAAAAAATATGACAACTGCCGTCATTCTGTCCCTTTTTAAAGTGTGGCTCTGATGGCATTTTGAGATTTTTGACACTACAATTGACCTCTCAGTTACTGTAACGCAGGGGTGTCAAACTGGCAGGCCCGCGGGTCAGATACGTCATGCCAAAACCTCGCCCACCCCATTGCCGGCAATGGGGGGAAAAGTTGCGATACGTCGTGACATGTCACGTGACGTTGCGAGTTCGACACCCGTGCTGTAACGGAAGCTCCACTGTTAAAACCAGAAGTGCAATGAATAAGGGTGGGAGAGGCATACGTAGTTTGGCAGCATCGGTTGTGTGATTCTGCTGGGTTGGCTCAACATTTTTGGTTTTCTCTATTAATTTTTGCATTAGTTTTGGAGAAGGATTCAGGGGTAATTTTCCATCTGTACAGCACCCCCAAAATGATTCTTGGTCTGCCCATTTTTAGAAAGGATTTGCTCATGCTATGGAAAGTCTGCAACAGTCCTTAAACAAATGAAATTGGTCCATCTTGGCTTATTACCCTTACTTCAGCACAAAGAATTTCTTCAGCAGTCTTCCATCTGATTTTAAAAGCAGCAAGGAGGTTATTCTTTGTGTTAAAGATAAACTAGTAAAAAATGCCACTATCCTACAATGAGTTATCAAACCATTCAACAAACATAACACAGCTCAATGGCCCATTCAGTCTAGCAAAAATAAACTGCACGTATTTCACATTCACAAGAATATTAATTACAGTTAGATGTAAAGTGAAAGACACATGTGTATTTATATACAAAACATTACAATGCGCAGTGGTCAGTTAATGAATCCGCCAGAACTTTGATTGGTTACTCACTTTCGTCTAGCTGAAATACATTATTTTCCTTATAAAACTGAAGGTGACAAGTACTATAGGTAGGCCTCAACTTATGCCTGGTCGCTTAGCAACTGTTCAAAGTACAACGGACACTGAAAAGGGGTCTTACAACGTAGTTTCAAAGTTCTGACCTTCCCCACACCACAGTCATGTGACCAAATTTCAGGCACTCTCCAATCAGACTGCATTTATGGCCATTTGCAGTGTCCCACAATCACGTTAACATTATTTGTGATGTTTTTTGCCAAAACAGAGCATTTTCTTCCAGTTTCCATCAAAACCTTCTCAAGAACAATAAGTTTGCTTAATGACCAAGGTGTTCGCTTAACAGCTGTTACATTGACTTTACAACCGTGTTCACTTAATGAACACCACCATAAAAATAGTTGTAAAATGGAGCCCAGTCATACAGTAACTTATTTTATGAAGGTCATGACTTACAATCAAAATTGCGGGGGTCAATTACGATTGTAACTCTAGGGCTACATATATAGCTTATAGTCAAAATAATACTACAAATGCAAGAAGCCTAAGCTCAGTGTCTGTTGGAAAATAGCAGTAGGCAATGGAAAAGTCTCCACCTTAGACTTGGGCAAGACAAGATCATTTTTTATGCTATAGGTATAAGAAATTTGAGAGCTTATTTACATAATATGTCCCTATGATGATTTTATATCTTTTTGAGATAATGTATTAATAAAGGGACGCGGTGGCTCAGTGGGTTAGGACGCTGAGCCTGTCGATCAGAAGGTTGGCAGTTTGGCGGGTTGAATCCCAAGTGCCGCATAACAGAGTGAGCGCCTGTTATTCGTCCCAGCTTCTGCCAACCTAGCAGTTCGAAAGCACGTAAAAATGCAAGTAGAAAAATAGGGACCACTACGGTGGGAAGGTAACAGCATTCCATGCGCATTTGGCGTCTAGTCATGCTGGCCACATGACCACGGAGACGTCCTCGGACAAGCGCTGGCTCTTCGGCTTTGAAACGGAGATGAGCACCGGCCCCTAGAGTTGGAAACGACTAGCACGCATGTGCGGGGGAACCTTTACCTTTACCTTTACCTTTATTAATATAGGGCTTTTCAACCAGTGGCAAGGGTACCACCTCTGGTACATTGGCACCTAGCAGGTGGTACACGACCCTCCTAGAAAAGTGGTAGCAGGGGAGGGGAATGAGCTGAACTGATGGTAGCACCGCACAAGCCTGAGTGAAGATGGCTGGAGCTGCAGGGCTCTCAGGGCTCAGCAGACACGTCAGGATCAGCACCAGGCTCCAGCTGGAGCTCAGTGCTGATCCTGGCACTTCTGCTGAGCCCAGCATTTACATTCAGATGCTTGGCAACTGATTCATATTTATGACGGTCACAGTGTCCCAGGGTCATGTGAAGTGACCAAAAACTGCTGCAAACACACAGCGGGGGGGGGGGAAATAAAAATCAAATACCTCCCACCCCACCCCCGCTGCCAATCCTGAACAGAAATGTTCACAACAGTGAAAACCTCGGACAGGAGGAAGAGCGTCACCAGGCGGGCAGGCAGGTGTCTTGCTCGTCTGTGGCTTGGGGGGCACTTTTTCAGTGCCTTTGTAACTTCAGATAGTCACTAAGTGAACTGTTGTAAGTCGAGGCCTACCTGTACTTCACTTCTTTCCTTTTTTGGGGGGGGGGTCATCAAGTTTTTGACACCTTGCTAGGCAACTGGTGGTACTCGGATGTTGCCATATCCTAAAAGTGGTACAATGGGTGAAAAAGTTGAAAAGCCCTAGGTTAGTACACTTATGGGAGAAACTTTAATTGTTATAGATGTTAATGTAATCTTGAATTATATACCAAAGGTTTGGAATTTGACTGTTTATCAGGAATTGCAGTTATATTGGTCATGGGGGAATAGGGGTTCCAAAAAGAATTATATTAAAATATTAGAAAAGCTATATATTCCAGATGACAAGGAATGCTTGAAAAAGTGTAATCTACAATATCTATTTTGGAAAAAGCAATGTTTTCTACCAATCAAAGGATATGTGTTGTTATGGTAGAGATTCTCTGATATCTTACAATAATAACTTGTATTGATCATATTATACTATGATAGTAAATTCATTGGTAAATCAATGACTCTGTGGATAATTATAAGTTACTAGGCAACCTATGACCTGTTGGATCATCCTTTGAGACAAAGGTATGCAGCCTGATGTGATGAGCCGTAAATTTTAGACCAATTGAAAACGACCAATTATTATTATTTTTATATACTATTTTTTTAGGGTGGCTACCCTCTCTTGCCAATGATGGGAAAACATGTAGAAGACAGGTGACAGCTCTCAGAAAAAGATGATCCACTACTTAGGATTAAGATCTAAACACAAAAGCATGTTTGTTGTTTCAGCTGCCCAGAGAATCTGCAGCTGACAGACAGAGACAGAGACAGACAGAAAGACAGAGAGAGGAATTATCTACTTACTGATTTGCTGTGTTTGTATAGTGCTCATCCCCAAGAAAATATTATAAAATTATAATAAAATAAATAAAAATAAACCCATTGGGGGAAAAATAAGAAAGTGTGAGGAAAAGAGTTGAATAGTTATCCTAGCCAAAACTAAAGATTGTTCCAGGTGTGTTCTAGCATTTCAACATACTTAAAAAGCTTATTGTTAGCTCAAAGAAAAAAACAAATTTTGCAGCTGAGGGCTGGCAGATACAAAGTGTTTGCCTTCTCTCTAGTGGTAAAATCTAGTATTGCCTTTTCAAGAACATTGGCTGCCCAACCTATACATGGTGAGTGAGGTGCTGAAAGTGTCCTTTCTTTAAAAGCAATTGTAGGACGCTTTCCTGTGAATTAGAGTAGTACAACTAAAGGAGGGATCTTAATATTTTCCCCACTTGTTTGTTCCCTGACTTAAATCCCCACTTTCGATATGCCACGTGAACTATGATATGGCTTTTATATCATAAAGTTGTCAGCTTTCCCCAATTCCCTTTTGCCGCAATTAATAGCTTCAGCAGAATTGAAAATGGGAAATTCATCTCATGAAACATTTTTTGCACCAACTCACCTGTCTTATCCTGAAGCAAAGAAACCTAGTCTGCCATCTGCTCTCCCCCACGTTGATGCAATATTTCTTCCTCTTTTACTTTCTCTTCCATAAAGGGTATACCAATTTACATCACAGTGCTCTGTCTCTGTGAGATCCATTTCAATGAGGTTTATCCTGATGATTTAAACATAAGTTTCTAAATCTTACTTAGCCAAGTCCAGAGTCATTAACTAATGTTTTTCCTCAATCAAGCAATAGTCCTAGCCTATCCACACATGGCAGATAATAGTATTCCTTTATTTTTTACATTTTAATCTGGCATTCCTTCTAAGAAACTCGAAGCATATATGGAGTGAAAACTCTTGACATAAGCTAGAAAAATACTGACTGCTCCAAAGTGGGCAAATGAGGTTGATATGGAACTTGAATCTGGATCACCCCAGACTCAGTCCAACCCTGTAACCATTGCAACATGCTGGTTGAATTTCAAGTGTCACCTATTTCTAGGCAAACACACACACACACACACACACACACACATGCATACATTTTTGTGTGGGCTGCTGTGTGTATTCACTAGTTTATTTCCTATGTTTTGGCATAGGAAATAGTATTTAGTATATAGTGTCGAAAGAAAATTCTTCATCAGGGTCCATTCCAAGCTGGGAATAAACAAAATGGGGACTGCTTTAGAAAGAAGGTTGGAGTTTATTGAAGAGCAGACAGACAGACAGAAGCGTGGCTCTGGGAAAGCTGACCACGTTGCTGGGAGTGGTGGGTTTTTATACCTTCTGGGGCTCTTGAGGTTGTTTCCTGTTTGAGGCTTTGTATTTCCTGTGTCATGAACTTTGATCTGAATCTGAGTGTGCCTTTTTGGTATTGGTGGGTTAATCCTATTATGTCCCCAAGATCATGTCTTTTAGAGTTTGGGAGGGGTATGTAGATTTTAGGTGTCTTTGTCTTCCTAATCTCAGCTTCTAGCTTCCTGGCCCCAACCTTCCTGAATGGATTATTACATCTGCATTTCTAAAAGCTGGTTTCTGCTGAATTTTCTGGCTGGGGGGAGGGAGAAGTTTTTGCCTTTTAAAGATCTTCTCCATTATTCCTTTTGGAGAAATATATTCTGCCTTTTTAATATTTCTCAAAATATTTCTTTCTCTGGATTCTCCCCACAATAGTATAGTATATTTAATATATGTGTGTTTGTGTGTGTGTGTGTGTGTGTGTGTGTGTGTGTACCTGAGATAAGTTGCTGCTGTTTATGTGCTACATATTTCTTGTCTTGTACATAAAAGAAAAATTAAAAATGGTCAAATACACAAAAAGCACATAAAGCAACACAAAAAAAGAAAAAGAAAATAGTAGACACATATTACATATAGAAAAACATTCAGCTTTGTTTTAAAATACATTATTAAACCTTCATCTTACAGAATCATTTGGATAGTCTTTCTTTTGCCTTTATAAAGACAGTTTATAAAGACAAAGTGAACACATATTGGCAATCCAATGAATCTGAATTTAAATTGTATTTGAAATATTCAGGTACAGTATAATTTTTTTGCCACCACCAAGCTCAGTAAATCCCTAATTTTTGCGATAGTGAGAACATTGAACGTTTTCAAATATATAACTAAAGAGTACATTCATTATCTTTAATAGTACATTTTCACTTTTTATATCATTTGATATTTTGGATATTAAATCAGAAATGGGCAAACTTACCTTATGTGAATACGAATGTCCTCACCATTTTATATTTCAGACATGGTGTGACTGATCTCACCCCTTTCTCTGAAGTGTCACTTAATTGTGAACAAATATCTGTTATTGAACTGACCTCATCTTTAAGATGTTTTCTTAATATCAATATGTCTCTCATAAAACTAATTAACATTTTTAAGACCCTTAGTTATTAATTGATTACAGTTATTTTCACAAATATTATGTTATTCTTACAAATAACACATTAAATCCAAATTAGAAACAACCTAGTTGTTTATTTAAAGTACACTATACCCTTAGGGCATCTCAATTTAATATGAGAGTTCAGTCATGGCTAAACGCATCTGCGACCAAATTGTGAAATCAGGACCTCTCTTAATTTAATTCTACATGTTTTTGGGCCATTCAAATCTCTCTATAACTCAAACAGTTTAACATTTGATCGGCAGTAAGCTGATCAAAAGTATTAACATCCCTACTTAACCATGATTTATTTAAAAAGGATTACCTGTGATTTTCAGGATTTATAGTGATAATTTACTAGAGATCTGCAGAGCTTTGGTTTTGATCTCCAAAAGATGTTTCATAGTGCACCTATCTGCATTACCTTAAGTAGCCACACTTTTTGATTTTGGGGGGAAACCCCCCCAGCTAATTTAAGAAGTTGGGATAGATGCTATTTTCATGTACCCCCATGGTCTGAAACATCTTTTGGAAACTGTATGCAAAATGTCGTTCAGCTTACATGAAAGTTACAAAATCCTGCATCTACGATAATGCAGAGCTTCAGTGCTGCACTGAACTCTGAGTGGTTATATGTATTTGAAGAAAGGAGGCTTATCACTGCACCTTGCATTTGTACTCCTCCCCCCTCCCCTCTTTCCCCTTCCCTTCCATTGTGAAGTTTTTTTTTTGCTTTGCCTTTCCTAGAATGAAAACAAAAGATGAAGGCAAGACATCAAAGAGGAAGGGGAAAAACAAAGTTGTTCACACCCTTTCATGTCACATCAACTGTTCACTGCCCACACATATTCTTTTCTTCCTGGCTCGTCTTCTTGAGCTCAAGGAAAAACAGCTGTGGGGTGGTGAACGGGGGGGGGGGGGGGTCAACCATTGTGCAAAGAGAAAACACCATTCCAGGCACAGGGCAGCAATTACATCAGCCACTCCTAAGTTCATGAGATCATATATTCCTCAACCTAAATATTAACACACAGCATCAGCCGGTGCTTTAGAGTTTAGCCTGGATAGAAGTTGACCTCCACAGACAGACAAGCAAGGTTTGGGGCCAGAAAAACAGATCCTCTGTTGGGTCTCACAGGAGGAGGGGAATAAAGATGAAGACTAAGCCAAAAGCTGGCTACATTCCTACACCATGTTAAATACAATTATCCAACCCATTATAATCTATTCTGTTGTGTGAACTCACTTATACTTGCAAACAAGTTGAGGCTCACTTTGTCTATGCTTATGCTCATGCAATGCACTAAATCTATACTGTACAGTTTATAACATCTGATAAATATGAAATGAAATATGCTGGGGTGTCTTGTTAAAATTCTATTACTGGGAATAGCTTCAATCGTCATTCTTTGGCCACCTGTGTTCACACAATACTCATCTGTTATGGTGTACCTAGCCATGATTTATTGAAATAACTACAGTGACCTTCCGAGGACATGCTAAGTTATTTTATTTTTAATCATGCTTAATGCTTTTTAAAGGCCTTGTCACCATTAAATGTTGCCAATAGCAAGTAAGTCAATGTTACTAATATCTGGGAATGAACACAGTGGTTATTGCTAATGCTGCACATGAGACTGCCTTTGGGACGTATTCAAAAGCTTTATGTCAGAAGAGTAAAAAACTCTATCAGAGAGTGATGAATCGTGGTTCATTTTGATGCATGATAAACAAAGAAAACCCGAAGCATATATTCTACTATTTAACCTTTTAATTACAAAGAAACTTGTAAAAACACAGAAAGACTCATGGCTACATGTCTATATCCCCAGAGAGCACAAAGGAGAGGAAAGAGAAAGTAACTTTTGCTTTAGGCATGCACACACAGTAGTAAACTGGCTGAAACATGTGACACTCACCATGGTCACAATGACAAGATAACAAGACAGCTTGCAAAGTACAAACTATAACTTGCTTTACTGAAAAAACAGAAAAATCACAGTGACACTTTAGTGGTGCAGAATATAGTGATGGGGACAGTTATGTATGCCCCTAGAAGGGCACATGTTACATCTTTGCTCCATGAGCTGCATTGGCTCCAGTTTGCTTCTGGGTTCAATTCAAAGTGCTGGTTTTGGCCTACAAGCCCTTAATGGCCTGGGGTTGGGTTACTTGAGGGGCTGCCTCATAACTGATAGGATTAAGTGAATGGTCTTCAAAATTTACAAATGCAAGAAAAAATTAGTCGTAAGAGAGAATAGCTGTAAGAGGAAATAGCTAGCTGAAAGAAAAAACTGAATTGGATAATAGGAAAGGCAAAACTAAAACTGAATAACAGGAAAGAACCTATTGTTCTAAGAAGCCATAAAATACTCAAGAACTCAAAACAAGCTAAAAGAGCATGCTCAATACATTATTGAATATTAGCTCGCACACCTTGCATATATTATCTGCTAATTTAAATGCCCATGTGATGTATGATTTAGTAAGTTTGGGAAGGGTAGCAGGAAATGTGTAGAAGGGGTCAGAGTGTAACCTCATAGTACCTCAGCCAACAGAAAACTAGGAGGGATGTGGTGGCTGGGACAGGTTTGTATAAAGAAGGGAATAGTTTGAGTTGGAACTTTAGAGAGAACCAAGCTTTGATAGCTTCTTTCCCCATTTGTTGCAATAAACAAAACAAGGAGGTCTTCACTATGTCTTGGCTGGTTATTAGTCAGGTGAGCTTGTCTGTAGTCATGAAGGAAAGTGGCCAGGAGTACATAATATGTTGATTACATCTACCCATCCTATCAAGTCTAATAAAAGAGATATGTTGCATGTGCTGTCCGCTAAAGAGCTACACCTGGTAGAACTCAGGTCCTTTTTGCCATGGCAACTACCCTTTGGAACATCATTTTCCCCCCCCCAGGTGAGACTGACCTTATCTCTGCCATCCTTTCAGAAGTCCCTCAAAACTAGGTTGTCTCAACAGGCCTGAGGGTTTCAACTGAATGGTGATCAGTTGAGTGGTGGCTTCATTGTTTGTCATATCTGATGCTCTCTCTTAGCTTTTTAATAATAATATTTTTTTGTATTTGTTGACTGTTTTTTAATTTATTTGTTGTAGTTTGCATGCCGTTCAGAGACACAATTTATGGGATGACCAGCCATATAAATATGATCATTCAATAAATAAAGGTGGATCTGAGTAAAGAGGGAACTGGCCTAAAATTCTATAGACTTCTTTTGGATCGCTGATCACTAATTCCTTTGTAGTAGCCTCTAACCTCCTTCTCCCAGTGTCTGATGATTAGGAATTGTAAAAAGGCAACTGCAGCTAATAGGGCTGTGTAATAATAATTATATCTATCCAATGAAATTAGAAATGTGCTTACAGAGACGGGGAAGTTAAAGAAGAGGTTCAGCCAAAAATAAGAGGAGAAAGTGTATGATGCAGAGAGTGCTGTGGAAGAGACGGTTTAAGAGACATATTTTGGCAAGGGAAGAAAAGAACTTAAAGGGGGTTAGGAAGCAAACTTCCATCACAATTTTTTTTCCTGCCAAAAAATCTACATTTTTATTTTTCCTTTCAAGGTAAATTCCCCTCCAACATTCCTAAAAGCCTAGACGATTCAGAACCCGGAAAGCAAGTTCTGCAACCATGGGATGTGGGGCAAATGAGACATTACGCCATTTTTGCAATTTGTAATTGCATGAATAGATTCTAAAAATAATAATGAGCAAATTGGCCTTAAGGAAGGGTTCAAATTAGGACTTTGCAGTAAGAGTGATGTTAGGGCTCTCCCCTCCCCTCCCCGCTATAACCCTAATCTAGAATCTGTTACAAACTCCATGTATCAGGAGGAACAGTTCACCCTGATGCTCATTGGAGTTTTCAGGCAATTTAACTCCAAACTCTGCACTCTTGCAACTTCCAAGTTAAATCTGAGTAGGTCTGCTGTAAAGGATCTTTTACTTTGCCAGAAGTTTGATCTGAATTCTGCACCATCTCCTTTAAAAAATATGAATTCATTTGACTGATAATTGGCACTGTGACACTCATACATCTGTAAGAAGCCGTCCTTGCCAGAGCAGGCCGTTTGTTCACCCAGCTCAGTGTTTTCAGCACTGACTGATAGCGTCTCTCTGAGTTTTAAGGCAGGAATTCTACCCACTGTATCTAAGGCCTTCTGCATGCAAGACCATGAGCTATGACTTATCATGAGACAAGTCGTGAGAGATATCTGGACTGCAAAAATGAAGACAGTCACTAGAGGGCAGCAGACACAGAAAAAGAACCCTCTTTGCTGCCATCTGGTGGTCATTGTAGATTTCCCAGTCTAAATCTGTTGGCAGAGGGAATTATGAGAAAACAACGGTTCTTAGAGTAGTTCTATAGATGAGGGCTAATGGAGGATTCATAGCTAGTATTCTAGCTTTGCCCTCATAGAATTAGCCTTTGTTTTCAAAGATTCCACACTGAATCTCTAGTATCCAGGTAGACAAGAAAAGAGAGGGTAGCTAAGTGGAGGTCTAACTTGGGATAAAGTAACAGAACTATTATTTCTTATGAAATAATTCTGAAGAGAATTCTGCCCTTCCTTCCTACCTTTTCCCAAAGTCCAGTAAGTAGAAAACAATCACAGTAGGGAAAGCCTAACCTGGATTTTTTTTTCTGTGATGGCCTAGTTTCCAACTTCAGATGTAAGAGAATCTTAAATCAAAGTTGACTAATGATGGACACATCAGTGCAGAATGGGTTTTTTTTTAACTTCTAGCTTAGATTATACGTAACTGCAGGATCTAAACAGTTAGGGTCGGTCCAGGTCAGCCTGATCCAGCTACCTAATGAAATGAAATGTAACCATATATGACATTTCTCTTAAGATGATGTTTCCCTCCATCCCCAAACTATGTTTATCTTTTAAAAAATTGCTGTTATCATGTTCTCAGCAAATGTAAAACGTGCACATTTTGAACTCAAAGTATTTTGAGGAAAATACTTATTTTTAGGCAAAACAGTATGTCTGCATTTAACATTATGATACATTTAAAACATGAACCCCCATTTGCTCTACAGGGAAAGGTGTCCACTCTATCATTTGCTTCCATAGTTTGGAAGCTACAACTGCCTGTGTCCCCAACCAGCATTTCTAGCTGAACATTTCCATCCCTTCCCAATACTTTTTCCTGATTGAAACCTCCCTATCAGTCTAAACCCTCTGCAGATCATCTCCATCCAATCTTATCTTGACACAGGATTTTTCCTGAGCTGTCTCCCATATTTCAATATCATGTTTGAAAGCCAGTGAACTCACATTTATATAGCAGCCACTTTCCTTTTTCATAATCTGAACTCAAGGGCAGGTGGTTGTTGTTGTTGTTGTTGTTGTTGTTAATGCATTAAAGATGAATCACATTTTGCACTTCTTATATGTATAAGGGGGTTGTAATCACACTCATGTCAAGAGTGAAAACTTGGCACAGACATCTGAAATAAAGGCTCATGTCTGGATTCCTAATTCCTAATTTCTATTTTGTGACAAATGGATTATGTAAAACAAATGGCAATTATAGGCAGCTGATCCAACTTAGCAACAGCTCTGAAAAACATAACTGTGAAGACAAATATTATTTCTCTTGCCTGGAGAAAATTTGTGGCACAAGCTTCACTTTTTGCTCCCATAACAATGCTGCTTAAAAATTTAAAGGGCTGATTGAAGTCCATTTTTTTAGGTTCGTATTCTCCATGCCTTGATGTTTCCAACCGGCTGCTTTATACAGTGTATCAAACATGACAGTGTGTATATGGTGACAAATCTACAGTCCTGAATTTATGTGGTTCGTTGCGCAGTTAATAATTTTACACAACAAACCAATAAGTTCTCTTTGATTGGATTGACACATTGCATCAAGCCATGCTGTAACTTATTTGGTTTTGGCTTAGGGTATTGGATGAAGTCAATTGTTACTGTTTGTAGACCACATTGTATGACTTTGTATGAACTCAGCTACAAAGTTAAGGAAATCATGGCTTGGTACAGAATGTGAACCTGAGTTTTTTGTTTTCATCCTCTCTTTTTCTTACTTCTGCTGCTATGATCTATGTGATTTTTAACTATACTGCTTTTAGTCTGGGCAATATTGCTTTGAAGAGTATATTAGCAACCTGAGACAATGTTTTAGTTAGATGGCATGCATCTTAGTATGTAAATAAGAGTACTTATTCGATAAGCCATCAGTGGAGTATACATTATTTTTCAAAAAATGTTATACTTTCAACCTAGTATCAGTCCTAAGAGCTTCAAGAAGGGAAGTTAAAATGCCGCTCAACAGCCATCTGAAAACCATCTGATCATCATATGCATTGACTCTGTCTAGGTAATCCTCAACTTACAACCATAATTGGGACCAAAATTTCCATTTCTAAACAAGATGGTTATTAAATGAATCACAGCCAATTTTATGATCTTTTGGCTACAATTGTTAAGTGAATCATTGCAGTTGCTAAATGAATTATACAGATATTAAGCAAATCCCACTTTTTTATTTTGCTTGTCAAAGGCTGGTTGGGAAGATCACAAATGGCAATAACATGACACCAGGATGGTGCAACATCACAAATACATGCTGGCTGCAATAGTAGCAAATATCTGTGGCTTAGGTATAGGATGAGGGTGAAGGTTTATCCTCCAAGCTTGTGGGTTGGTTTCCAACTGTTTCATTATGAGACTAGGTAACATCTTCAGCAGAGTTTAGGGGACATCAGTGTTCTTCTGTTTATAAGAGCATTAGATGTCGGTGTGTCAAGTGAGGGTCTTGTGACGGGTCAGGCATGAGTCATCAGAGAGAGGCTTGTGATGGGGAGGTTACTTGAGGTCAGGTTCATTGGATGGTGTGAGGGTCTGACCCAACTGATGTCTTACACTCTCCAATCCCTGACTTGAAGTAACCTCCCCATCAGAAGACCCATCACAAGCCTCTCTCTAATGATTCACACCTGACCCATCACAAGACCCTCACTTGACACACCCACACCTGAATCCCTTCTAAACAGAAGTACATTGACACAGACATCCTCTAAACACCACTGACGATGTTAACCTAGTCTGCTAATGAAACGTTCGGACACCAACCCACAAGCTCAAAGAATGAACCTTCACCCTCACATGCTTGCTGTTTGATGCCCAATGTTGATCATGTGACTGTAGGGATACTGCAACAGCCATAAATGTGAGGACCAGTTGTAAGTCACTTTTTTCAGGCATCTTGTAATGTTAAACGGTTGCTGAATGAATGGCTATGAGTCGAGGATTATCTGTATTTAACAATCACAATCATTTTAAGGTGGGCCAATGCAAATTTTATAGCATCATCTTTTGGAAGAGGAGAGGAGTGGTGTTTTTCCACTTATGGACAATGCATAAATAGGCACATTATAGAGGTTTGGGACCAAAGCCATCCCTCTCAGCATCCCCTCTAGTTGAAAGCAGTTTTTCTGTTTGGCATTTTCTGCCAACTTGGCATCTTCCAAATGTGATGGAAGTCCAAATCCAAGAAATCCCAGCCAGTACAACTGGGGAATTACAGTCTGGGAAAGAGCTGTGCCATGCTCTGGATTTTAAATGCCAACACTATTGGTTGTTGTACTTTGTCCAAAACCAAGCAGTGGTTTCAACAGGAGGCATATCTGATATCCCAGAAGTTAGTGTTGATGTCCAACAAGAAAGAATGCGAGGTGAGCATGTGTGGTTGCATTCATAAAGTCTTGTGTGGGGGGGGGAGGGTTCTCTGCTATTCATTCCCTTGACCCACAGGATGGAGCATAAGGACTCATTTAGCAGCACAAACACAACCATGTTTCTTTGAACAATAGGGCAGGTTTATTCCATTGACCTAAAGTTGCCTTTGCAATTTATCTGCCTTTCTCTATTCTTACATTCTTACATATAATTATTTATTTCTTGATTGGGGTTAGAATTATCACTAAGGAGAAAAAAAACAACGAACATAACATAATGTTACCATTATTGTGCTTCACGGTTATCTTCCCGACTTGTGTTATTGAGCATCTGGAGGAAAGAAACAGAGAAATGTATGATGGTCCCATCTACGCCTTTCCTGTTTTCCCACCTACTTCTATACATGCAAACAAAATTTTAAAGGCCTGTCAAGGCTGATATTGGGGGGGGAGGGGAGGGGTGTGTGTTGAATGTGTGGTTTTGGGAAAGTGGACGAAGAAATTGTAACTTCTGGTTGAAGTTCAGTGACTGCAATTGCACATGTGACTGCAATTGTACATCTTCCTGCACATATTCGTGCAAATGTGGGAGGCAATTTCAGAAGGTTAGATAAATCTATATGGGGCAGCTTTGGGGGGGAAAAAACTTCATTCGTTTCAAAATATTCCTGTAGCAGCAGCCTTCCCCATTACATTGTCCTCTGTTTGTATTGAACTACAATTCCCATGCTTTCCTTTTCAATACTGACTGGCAACCAAGGAGGGCTATGGTACCATGCTGTAGAAAGTACATTGGAGAATATAAGTCTAGATTAAGGTCAAGGGCTGCCTTATGCTAGCACTAAAGAATTCTCTCCTGGTTGGTTTTATTCATCAGCCCACAATGATCCTGTTTGGGACGTCTGTTGCTCCCTTTCTTATTTTCGTTGTCTTTGATCAAGTGTTTGTCACTAATCAGCATTTTCCTATTTCTTGAGGTTTACTCATCATGCATTAGTCATCCAGGATCATTTTAGTACTCACCCATACTACTTTACAGAAGCCAGTTGTAGGAGCGTTCATGGGGAAAGTAAAATGCAGCGATCGCAACCATTCAGCTGCAGCCTGCCCCCTTTTTACATATGTTGCAGATCTCACACGTATAAAAAGGGGGCAAGACGTCAGTCATGCAGCCGCTTGGGCGTTGTTTTTTTTTTAATCCTTCCTTTGATGATGCCCCTAGACAGTTGTCTTCTTTAAATGGCTGGTAGAAGCCATTTCTTGCTTTGAAAGCTTTCTCAGTTTGAATGACTGTCCAAGCTGAATGCATACACACACACACACACACTCTTTACAGTAAAAAGGAGACTAGTTGGAACATAGGTAGCATACGTAGCAGGAACAGAAATAACCTGTTGTAAGGTTTTACAATATGAAAAGTTCTCATATAAAATACAGGCCTACCTCAGAGATATTGCAGGTTCAGTTCCAAACCACTGTAATAAAGCAAATATTGCAATAAAACAAGTCACACCATTTTTTAGGGTTTCTAAGTGGATACGAAAGTGATGCTTACACTATAGCCTTATTAAGTATACAATAGCACTATGCCCAAAAGAATTCCAATACATCATCTTAATTATTGCTTAACACCCCACCCCACCGCTAATCTTCATCTAAGCATTCAACTAGTCGTAATCTTTTGATCTGTAAAAAAGCACAAAAACCAAGATATGCCTGTAGAATCATTATTTTTAAACTTGCGTGTGCACACAGTATTTACACAGACTTCTATCCTCCTTTTTTCCTCTTTGTGAGACATTTTCCTTTCCAAGATAGGGCACGCTTTTGTTGAATAAGCCTTTGCTGTATTTTGCTGGAGCCTCCCAGGATGCCAGGACAAAAATCCCTTCGCACCAGCTCACATCTGTTCTTTTTAACTCTCTTGTTTCTTTCTTCTCCCTGCATTACATGTCATATTAAATAAAGGCAGTGTATAAATCTAATAGACAAATATTTCAAGCCCCAAATTTCCTAAGAGTTGTTGACATAAAAACGGATCCAATATCTAGAGTCGGACAGCAATGTAGGGAGCTGAAAAAGATGCTCTTCCTCTCACTTCCTACTACCTACTGCTGGTCTCACACCTCAGGAGTAACAGAAAAAAGAAGACAAAAGGCAAAGACAGCAAAAAAAAAAAAACCCTGGATCATCACACATCAACTAACAAGACCAGGACAAGTTGGGAATTGTAAAATAGCCACCACTACGACATTACCCGCAAACGGATCCTTCTCAAACCTGAAAATGCTTAATTTCATTTGCACATTGTAAAGATGTGCCTGCCTGGCAGTCAGTTCTTTCAGCCTCTCCGATAGGTTATCTCAGTTGACCTTGTTCAGCCTCAAAAGAGCCTTTGTATCTTCCTGTGGAAGGACCCCACTTTTTCTGCGTGCTTGCCCATCCATGTCACTTGTCGTTGCCTACCCTACACTCCTTTCCCCAGATTTCCAAACATTTCATCTCTTTGCTACATGCCTTTCCTGGAATGTACCTGCTGTTTGACTTTCCCACGAGAATAGTCAGATTCTGAGGAAGCTTCAGAGGAACTTGGTGTATTAGGGTGACAACTGATCCCACCCACCTTGATAATTCAAAGGTTTTCTCCTACAAGCCTGGACAGAGAAAATGCAGAAAAAAGGTTCAACATACACACACACACACACACACACACACAGAGAGAGAGAGAGAGAGAGAGAGAGAGAGAGAGAGGTTTGACAAGCTGAACAATTAGGTTTATGGATTCTTTCAGAAAGCATAAAGAATGGGATGACCACTCCTTTGCTTTGCTTATTTAGTTTTAAAGACATTGGAAGCTAGAGGGATTGCTTTCTGAGTAATCCATAAAATCCAAGCAGCAACCATGATTTGCATTCAGAAAATGCTACTTCTAAGCACAAAAGTGCCCATTTTGTGGCCCACCGATCCCTAAAAAATCACTAGGGATTCTCTTTTTTTTTTTAATTTAATGAGGACTTTTAGACATTTGTGCTCACTTCAGGAGCAGTAGTTAAAATGGATGTAGGATATCCATTGGTCACCAGCTATATATGCTGAGGTTGAGAATATTATGAGGCAATAATTAATGCAGTAGTCATCCTGGCAGAGGATAATGGGAGTTGCAATCCAGCATTATTGAAATGCGCTGTCTTCTTTCATTTATGAATAGATTGCCAGCAGACACGGTGCAAGGTGAACTTTTCTCGACGAGATTTTATTGTGTTCTCTTTCAGAGAACCCAGAAATCTTGGCTATCATTTTGCACTGGATACTTGTCAACACCTCTCAAAATATCTGACAAAACTGGCTCCCAAGACCTAGATATTCTTTTTCCTCTCCGAGCCTCTCAGCTCCAATTTACAGCATGCACGCATAATTCAGAGGCATCAAAAGTTCGTGTTTTCAGCTCCTTCAGTTCACTTTCTGATTGGGTGCCAATCCTTCTGTATCTTTCCATTCTGCTCTTCAGGTGGGCTAGAAATTAGGTTTATTGGTGGCTTTTGGCACTCTTCTCTTTTCAGGATAATCTGTCTTTCAAATCTGTCCTGGAGTCACCTCAGTTTTGACTCCGGGAGTAGAGATATTTTAAGCAAGATAAATTCTCCACAGCAGCCACAGAA
The DNA here is from genome assembly GCF_947247035.1 of Vipera ursinii. Lineage (NCBI taxonomy): Eukaryota > Metazoa > Chordata > Lepidosauria > Squamata > Viperidae > Vipera > Vipera ursinii. The sequence continues at coordinate 19,919,675 of NC_139517.1, read as the reverse complement.
TAACTGCTGGAAGAAGTAAATGATCAAAAAACAACAACAGACTGGTTATCCATTCGTTTGAGCAAATAGACTCCAATACAGTGAGAAGTGCAAAATCAGAGCCAACTGTAATTGAGACTGGGAAGGACAACAGTAGAAACAGAATAGAAAGTGGAGCATACTCTTCAGAACAATAGCAGAGCTGACTAGAAAATTAGGAAAAACAGATGTATGATACTTCCTCATGCTAAGCTGAGAGACTTAAACGCATTTTATTCTACTCTGTAAACCAGGAACAGTAATCTTATGGTGATGTTTTCACTATTAAAAATAACTTATGGTAAGCCAATTTTATCCTATTTCCTGCTTAAAAACACGCAGGAAATCATGCTATGGATTACTAGCCGGGGCATCACAGCTTCTGCAAACAGTTGTGTTCTGAATATATTTCAGTGGGGGAACATAGAACATAGAATAACAGTATCCCTGCACAACAGACCCATTTCTCTGTAATATTCTGGGTCCTGTATCTTTTTTCTAATTCTGCTGTAGGCCAAAACTAAGGCATTGAGGGAGCTCAACTATTTGTAGCCAATACTTGAAACTCTAATTCGGAAATTGCAGGTGTATTAATTATTCCTTCTATATATCCTGCCTTTCCCTTGAGGTGGTATTTATTCACTGCTCTTCCTGCCACCATTTTATCTTGCTCAACATTCCAAAATAGATTGACTGAGAGAGAATGAATGAGGTACAGTCATTGAGCGACCTTCCAAGCTGACTGGGAATTTATAGTACAACTTTGGAAGTGCTATTCTCCTACAAAATGTCATCACTCAGATGCTAACTCTGAATTTGAAGAAACTGTTCTAGTAGAACCTGTGTATGGAATGTCAGCCTCAGGAGGCCAGAAACCAAGAGTTACCAGAGGCAGATTAAACACAGCTACCATCTGAATAACTGGAGTAGTCAGATAATGAAGATGTAAGGTCTCTAAGCCCCTGCAGTAGAGAGCAGAGATTTTTTTTTTTATGAGACTCCTTTGCCTAGCAAGAGGAGTGTGACATTTGTATGGATTCTTCTTGTGAAATTCTGACCACTGGGCTGGCTGATAACCCTGACCTGGCTCTTGGAATTTGAGAGTGAACTTTGTCTATTTTTCTGCACATTTCTGTTAACAGTAAAACCACTCAGGCAAGTTTCTTTTAAGGACTCTGTTTTAGTTTACATTCCTTGTCTGCTGTTATCTCCTTGACATTTAGTAAACTGCTAAGTTTCCATTGCAACTGTGTGTGTGAGTGTATAATGGAATGAGAAGCTGGACACAAGCACTGGTTCTCTCTTTCTCAGAGTGGCAGCAGATTGCAGGAGAAATTTTTATTTTATTTTTATTTATTTTATTTTAATTCCATTTATATCCCGCCCTTCTCCGAAGACTCAGGGCGGCTTACAAGCTTAGCAGTAATATAGGTTCATGTTAAGTGATATCACTGATATGATAATTAATAGCATTATCATATGGTATTTCTTTAAAAAGAATTCCTTGGCATTTGTTCCTTTCATAAAAAGTTAACAAGCTATTAACTTGTTAATCTGTTTAAAATATTTCAGTGGAGCCCATTTAAATACTACTCTCAAATGTCTATGGAGATTCTCAGTCATCCAGGTCATGGCTTTCCCAAAGGTGCTTTTTCAAGAGGTAACTGGCCTTTCTTGTTTTTTCTTTGAAGATAATGCAGTGATACATGTGCAGATCTGTACATTGGGAATTCCTGAATAATGGGAACTTACTCTATGGGATACTATAACTAACGTATATCCAGTTTTTATCCAGTGAAAGTTAGTTATAGTTATCTCCCTCTATAATCATTGTGATAAATTATAGCATTGCTATCTTACACTGAGGTAGTTTCTTTAGCCTGGCATAGTCAACTTTGGTTGGAAATACTGTCTAGGATCTAACTTGGGGATCTCTCCTAATTTGTTTAGAGTCACTTTGATATAGGTGCAAAGAACTTAACTTGAGGTCTCCCAGTGTATGTCTTCAGTGACTATGGATGTGTTTTGTTCCATGTACAGGTAGTTCTTGACTTACAGCTATACATTTAGCAACCATTCAGAGTTACAATGGCTTTGAAAAAAGTGAGTTACACAACTAGCACTTACAGTCACAACCATCATAGCTGCCACACAATCACATGATCAAATTTCAGGCAATTGGCAATCAGCATACTCACAAAGATTGCAACTTCCCAGGGTGACATGATTGCCATTCACACCATCCCAGCCAGTTTCTGACAAAATCAATGGGGAAAGTTGGGTTTGCTTAATGACCACGTGATTCACTTAACTGAGTGATTCACTTAACAACCATGGCAAAAAGGTCATAAAATCAGGCCCAGCTCAATGTCATGGTTCCGACAAATGAAACTCTTCAAACAACTTCAAGGCATTGTTTACCTTAAAGAATCTTTAATAGAAAATCATAGCTTTGGCAAATACATGGTTGAAGCCAAAACCTGGATTCCCCTCCCCTAAACACATAGTATCAAGCACAATTCACTCCCCTAATTTACAGTCATAAATCACATTCTCCAATTAGTTTGAAATGCAAGCTTTCCCTCCTGTTTCCAACCCACCATTTCTTATCATCTCTTATTTCAAAAGCTCCAGAATTGTTATGTCTAATTAACTCCCATCACATTCTAAGAGTAAAGCTAAGAAAGAAAAAGGCACCATCTCCCTATGTTGTCAAAGCAAAAACATCCAATGTTAGCCACATTGACACTCATTTAACAACTGCTTTGCTTAACAAAGGAAATTCCAGTCCCAATTGTGGTCATATGCCAAGGACTACCTGTATTAAAAACTTTGACACACCACTAGTGTCATATTTAAGTCCAAATTTTCTGGAGAAGGCTGTAATGTTGGGAAAGGTGAAAGAAAAGAAGACCAACCAAAAGCAAGGTGAAGGGACTCAATTATAACGCATTGGAAGACCTGAAATCCTGAGTTAGGGATAGGTTGTCATGAAGTCTATTTATCTATCTAAGGTAAAGGTAAAGGTTCCCCCGCACATGCATGCTAGTCGATTCCGACTCTAGGGGCCGGTGCTCATCTCCGTTTCAAAGCCGAAGAGCCAGCACTTGTCCGAGGACGTATCCGTGGTCATGTGGCCAGCATGACTGGACGCCAAAGGCGCACGGAACGCTGTTACCTTCCCACCGTAGTGGTCCCTATTTTTCTACTTGCATTTTTACGTGCTTTCGAACTGCTAGGTTGGCAGAAGCTGGGAGGAGTAACAGGCGCTCACTCTGCTACGCGGCACTCGGGATTCGACTCGCCAAACTGCCAACCTTCTGATCGACAAGCTCAGCGTCCTAACCCACTGAGCCACCGTGTCCCTCTTATTTATCTATCTATGTGGCTATTAAGAATTGACACTGAATTGATAACACATAATCAATCAAGATATAGAGTCCTGCCACACTATACCAATTTGTAAACTGTTCCCAACAAAAGACAAGCCCTGCTCTGTTTTTCTACCACCCCAAATGTGTGTTTTTGTTGTTTTTTTAAAAATAAAAACTTTGGAAGTTTGTTGGGATGAAAAGAGGTAACAGAGATTTCCCTCTGCAATCCCAGTCAGAGGTCAAAAGACATGCCCTTTATGCATTCCTCCTGATATTGAAACAAGGAGAAAATGCTTCCAGTGTTTGCAGAGAAGTTTGGAATTTGGGGTTGATCATGTTGGGCCGCTATTGTTTCCACTGTTGAAGGATGATGAGAATGTTAAGGTGTGTCTAGTAACAGATGCAAGGTTTCCTCCTCATCTGGACTGAGCCCTGTAATATTTCTAGGTCAAAATGGAATGGATAACTTTTTGACTTTGATGCTTCATTCCAAATTATTTTTTTAACATTTGTGAATGCCCCTTAATTCAGATTTTACAATACCACCTTGTCTTGGTTGGTACTGTAATGTACTACACACTCTGATTTATCCTAAAGTGTTGGATTACAAGCCCCACTTACTAAGTCATTAAGTTCAATATATCCTCCATTGGCAGGTTAGCAGTTCTTTGGGATTTCAGGCAAGATATGTTTTTCCCTAGTCTACTTGAAATTGTGGGGCTGGCCAACTACTGTACAAACTATCCAAGAGTGTAGTTTTATAGAAACTGGACTTAAACACTTTAAGTTACAAGAGCCTTGGTGGAGCAGTGGGCTAATGCCTCCTTAAGTAACACCAGCTGCCTGCAATTAGTGCAGGTTCTTGTCCCACCAGGCTCAAGGTTGACTCAGCCTTGCATCCTTCCGAGGTAGGTAAAATGAGGACCCAGATTGTTGGGGGCAATAAGCTGACTTTGTAATAATGCCGCTTGGGGGGGGGGCGAAAGCCCTAATAAGCAGGCGTATACATAGAATGAAGGCTATTGCTAAGCACATTGATTTGTGCTTTAGATTGTAAGTCGCCCTGAGTCTTCGGAGAAGGGCGGGATATAAATGGGATTAAAAAAAAAAGTTAACAGTTCCGAACTGTTCAATTGTATGACCTCCTTAATTGTAAGTTGTCCTTTATACTTTCTTGCAGATTGTGTGCATTGTGGGATCTCAAATGGAGCACCATTATTGCATGTAGAGCATGTGGCTTGCTGTGAAGCTGCCTTCCTTTCACCAAGGTCATCTTGGCTTTTGGTACAGTTACAATGTAGGTAAATGAATTCACTAACTTTTCTCGCAGACCTCAGCTTTTGGGAGGGCTCTCACAGCCTAAAACGGCCTTGCTTACCTCATGGTTTCTAGATGTCATGGACTGCAATTTCCATCATCCCAGATCAGTATAGGTAGAGTGGTGTAGAGAATAAGGAAGATGACCTTGGGCTCTGTTACCAAAGCAACGGGGGGGGGAACTTACAGGCAGATAATTTTCATGAGCAGTTCAGACACCTCCCTAATTCATACGAGTATAAGATTGCAATATTCTGTTGTAGCTAATCCCCCCAAAAGTAGTTTTAGCCTTGGAGTTGATTTCTTGGTCTGGTGCTACCTAGAGCTGGTAGTCTACAAGATTGGGATGTTGCTGCCTTGTAAAATCTATCTAACTTGGTTAAACAAGTTTTGTGTCCCAGTTGTGTCTTTCTAGTAAAGAGCTGGTTCAGTTTTTTTCCAACACGATCTTGTTGAATAGAGAAGGACTATTCTGCTCCCTCCTTCCCTCTCTCTCTCTCTCTTTCTCTCTCTCTCCCCCCCCCACTTCCTTTCCTCCCCCCTCCCCACCACCACAAGCATTCCCAGACAGTGATCTCTGGAACGTAAACACTGCAAGTGGAGAAGAAGTGGATTTGTTTGTGCACCCAACCAACAGAACTTCCAGCCCCAATTTGCCATGTATGTTTGCGATAAAGCACCCCATTCTTGTGGCATTTGTTCCTCCTTCCATACATCAAGATCTTTTGGATCAAATCCCCTGTAAGTTGCCCTGAAGATAAAACAGGTCATGGACCAGGAATGTAGATGCATTTCCCAAGATTTAGGAAAGCAGGAAAAGGCTGTGTATGTGTTGGCCCCTAAATCAATAGGGAATCATACTTACACAAGGTGTGTGGTACAGAGTGTGGCAGGATGCTTCACAGGTTGCAGCTGAGCATTAGCAAACATCGGAAAGATCCAAAAGGAGCAGAACAGGGAGAGAGCCAACTCCACGTTCCTCTATCTGAATCTTAAAACCTAAGGACAACTGATAGAGCGTATCCCAAAAGTATCCGTATCTTTCATACACAAGTCAGTGGCACATAACAACCTTGTGCAGCTGGCCAGTATTATTCTCCCCATGTTGCAGCTAGAAGTTTCCAGATCATTAACAGCTATTTAGCAAGGACATGACTCGTAATGCAACCAAGTGGAAATGACACTCGGAACAGATTATCAGCTAATATGCTGCTAAGTAATTTAGTCCACATTAAACATTTTTGCAAATGCTGCACCTCCCGAACTTTCAGCACAAGAGCTGGAGGCATCTTTGGGAACAAGACCTGGCAGGAAATCTAATGTTCAACAGCCGAGACTGTGTCTATCCCAGACAGTTTAAACACGGGCTAGCGGGGAGAAATGAGGAGGAAGAAAAAAGGGGGAGCTGGTGGGGGAACATTACACAGCTGGCTGGATGCAAAAGTTTATGAAACATCCTGGTGGATAAGTAATAAATTCAGGGAGAGAGACCAACCCAAGTATTTACGTTGGATGAGGAGAGCTGATTTTTGCAAATAGCTTTACGGAGTTGTTTTGGAGAAGAAAGAACAGGTAGAGAGAGCTCACTCTTTTTTTTTAGAAGCCAGAAAAGGTCTGTGCCTTCAGCAGATTGCAGCATTCCAAGCATGAAAGTGCATTGCAAAAGGGGAGAGATTCGTTTTCACTCGTTATTGCTCCAGAACTAGCCATTTCCCACCCACCCCCCTTAAAAGACATCTGTTCCACACTGTCTTCCCTGTTTCTGCTAAGCTAGCCTGCTGTCTTAGGACCAGGGCTTTTTTTCTCATAGAACGCTCAGAACGGAGTTCCGGCACCTTTTTTGGATGGAACATTGTAGGGTAGGCAAGGCGGGTTGTATGACATGTGTGAGTTCTGGCACCTTTTTCTTTTACAAAAAAAGCACTGCTTAGGACAATGGAAGAAGATACAGTCAGCAGTAACGAATAGCCAAATTCTAGCTCAGATGACTTCAGTATATGGAACCAAGAAATTTCATTTTCATACTTTTATAGAAGTATGTGGCGTGGGAGAGGACCACAAGGATCGTGTAACCTACCCCTCTGCATAGTAGAGAAAACCCACTTAAACCATCCTTGAGAGGTGATTGTCCAGCCTCTTCTTAAAAACCTCCTGAGATGGAGAACCCATAATCTCCACAGGGAGATGGTTCAGTGGGAAACTTCTTTTTATCATCAGGAAGTTTTTTCAATGTATAAAATACAAACAAAAATAAAAATGGGAAATTAATTATTGATAAAGCAATAAAAATGTATTTTTAAAAAAGGAATTTTTTTCCTTATTTTTAAATCTAGGTAGCTGCAACTTATTACCCATTATTTCTGGTTCTAGTTTCTGTGGGAGTGGGAAATGGTTCCTGACCATCTTCTTTTTTTCTATCCTTTATGTTCCTGAACGCTTATTATGCGCCCTCTTAGCCTTCTTTTCCTCAGACTGAACTTTCCAAGTTCCTCCAGCACATATCAGCTTTGTTAACCTTTTCTGAATCTGTTCTAAACTGTTAGTATCTTTCTGAAAATCTGATGCCCAGAAATGTGTACGGCACACTGTTCTAGGGAGAGATAGAGATAGAGAGACAGAGAAAGAGGCAGAGATAAAGAGAGAGAGAGAGAGAGATAAAGATAAAGAGAGAGTGAGAGAGAGATTGCTCAGCCTGTAGAAATTGTAAAGCATTGTGTGTTTGTGTATAGATGCCTAAGGTGTTTATAGTTGTTCAAAATTAAAATTAAAAATCCATCAAATTATGATCGAGCCATTACCAAGAAGCTACAGTACTTAAAAACAGTGTCTAAAAAGTTTCAGATCATTTGAACATCCAAAAAACCATACTGTACATTAGTTTCTATTCTGCAAAAACAGCAACAAACTCAATATCTTTAATGATTCCAAAATATAATGAAACAGCGATATTCATCTTTCTGGGAGCATGGTCCCTGCAGGTTGCACAGATAGAACTGTTGTGAATCTATCTTAGACAGTTGAGCAAGGCGATTGGAGTACAATGTTTGTAGCCCATAACACGTTTTGGAATTCTGTTCAAAATCGACTGGGTCCCTTAAAGGAAGGATCATCTAAATAGTGAATGAGGAAGGAAGGTGTGAGGTGGGTGGAGTGAGAAGAGGGGATAAAATCAGCCATCCCATCTCCACTCAACATTGTGTGGCACCCAGAGGCTTTGCAAAGTGACTGCAGCATCTCACAATGGCCAGACTGAATCTCTGTCTTACGCTTGTGCTCTTGTGTTTGACCAGGTGCAGCCTGCAAGGAGGTAAGTCAGACCGAGGGGTGTGTGTGTGTGTGAAAAGGGACCTTACATAACAGGTAGGAACGAATGGAGAATCTGATCTTTTTTTTTAATCACAAGTATGGACCCCCTTTCCTATGAGGAAAATAGGATATAATTGGAATTTAAAAGCAAATTTAAAAAGATGAATGCAAGAGACACGATACAACTTTATAAAGTTACAAAGAGAATCAGAATTCACAGTTATTCTATTTTTTCATATATATATATATATATATATATATATATATATATATATATATATATATATATATATATATATATATATATATATGTATGTATGTATATTTGTTTTCTGAGGTTTTTGCGGGTGTTTGTATGTGGACCTTTGGTCATTCGGGTTTTTTCCTGCATAGAATTGAAGGTGTAGGAGCAACGTTTCGACGGAATCCCATCCGTCATCCTGAAGCCACCAGCCTGAAGACACCAGCCTGAGGATGACAGATGGGATTCCGTCGAAACATTGCTCCTACACCTTCAATTCTATGCGGGAAAAAACCCGAATGACCAAAGATCCACATACACGTATATTTCCATATATGTATATTTCCATATGTGTGTGTGTGTGTGTGTGTGTGTATACTTCTGACCTGTTCACCTGATGTGATTTTTGTCTGCAGTAGTTTCACCCACTTTATTGGATTTTTTTTAAATGAAACAGTAAGTCCCTGTATATAACAAAACAACATATTTTGGTTATGAAAACTCAGTGAGGTGGCTAGAAAGCCTACAGGAACTAGGTGATTAAAATGAATGGTTTGTCCCTCATATATCACTGGGTTTGCACCTGGTCAGGGCAAGTTTGCTGGCAAATTTTGACCCGTGTTCCTTTCTACTCTACAGTTCAGGAGAAAGGAAGAAAAGGAACTAGTTAATAGATGAGAGGTGGGCGATAAGGGAATAGCTTTTGATATAGCATCATGGAGCCAGGGCAAGATTGGTAATTTGGGGGAGGCAGAATCTGAGATTCTATTCAACAAAATGATGCCTCCAGACACAGCAGAGCTGGCTTGCCCAACACAAAAAATTAGGTCAATCCACCTTGCCAATTAAAGCCTAGCAAGAGAAGGACTTGCTTAAATTCTTATCTGGAATGTAAAATTAATTAAAGCCAGCACTAAGTAGGCCTTTAAAGTCTTAATAGAATTTTTTAGCTGTTGCAAAATTGACCATGGCATGCCAGATATTTTGAGCATATGATTAGTTTCATCCCAAATCTGCTTATGCCTCCAAATTAAATCTTTCTTGTGATTATACATTTTGAGGATTGTGTGTGCTATATATTTATTTCCAACGGGGTACAACAGAAGAATAAAGTTCCTTAGTGTTTACCTCCAAACCTTGCGGTTTTAATTTTATCGCAATTTTCTTTTCGGTAAATTCAGAGAAGACGAAAACCGCCAAGAACGAAAACAGGAAATCCTCCAATTATGTATAAAGTGATATTTTAAGATGAAGCTCAGCTTGTTTCTAGCTAGGCTCTTAAAGAATATTTACAAACTCTCTCACAAGGAAGGTGGCTGCCGTTTGCTGTAGATGCTTTTCATGAAAGAGTTCCCTGAAAAAAAATTAGAGACTTTGAAGAAGGACATAATCCAAAATGCATTAGGCTTCGTATTAACATATGAAGAAAGAGGGAGAGAGATTGATTAGAAGTTCTCTCCCCTGCTTTTTTGTTGTTGTTGTTGTTTTGTGATAAACACAGTTTACCATTTGAATGTAATACATTCCATTCTTGTGTCCAGAAAGATTTTGCAGCAGCAAAAAAGAAACAAAAGTCCTATTTTCATTGGCTGAAGATGACCAAACAAAAACAGCAGATGCTTTTGTTACATATTAGGGGAAAAAACCAAAGTAACATTATAATAACACTTTTGTTAATGCCAGTTAAATAAAGTATTTTTTAAGGTTACACCCTAAATCAGGCCAAGATTAAATGAGTTGAAAGGGAAACAAAAGGGCATTTGTTGGATTTTTTTTTAAAAAAAGCCTATAGTTTAAATCTAATAAAGCAATTTTAATCAGCAGACTCTTTCTCTGAATATGTTGAGACTATAATGCCCACAATGTTCAGCAAATATGGTCAAAGCACATCTGGAGAAGCCACTATACCAAGGGTAGGCAACCTCGGCTCTTTTATGACTCATGGACTTCAACTCCCATAATTCCTGAGTCAGCATAGCTGACTCAGGAATTCTGGGAGTTGAAGTCCATGAGTCATAAAAGAGCCGAGGTTGCCTACCCCTGCACTATACTGACAGTCCTTGACTTACAACCACAACTGAGCCCCAAATTTCTGTTGTTAAGACATTTGTCAAGTGAGTTTTGCCTTGCTTTACGACTTTTCTTGTCATAGTTGTTAAGTGAATCCCTACACCTGATAAATTACTAACATGGTTGTTAAATGAATCTGGTTTCCCCATTGACTTTGCTTGTCAGTAGGCTGCAAAAGGGGATCACATGACCCCGGGACACTGCAACGGTCATAAATATGAGCCGGTTGCCTAGCATCTGAATTTTGATCACATGATCATGGGGTTGTAACTGTGAAAAACGGTCTTAAGTCTCATTTTTCAATGCTGTTGTAACAGTCACTAAATGAACTGTTGTAAGTTGAGGACTACCTCTATCTCATTTATCTTGAAGGTGCCATACTGACCCAATTAACATCTTGGCTTACAACTGCTCAGATTTTGTATTTTACAAGTTTGTCCTCTGCTTTGTCATTCTAGAAGCCCAAGGGAGGTGCCTTTAGTCTAAATGGCAAGACATTTCAGGCAGAGTTTGAAAAAGCATTTTTTCACACCAGGCCTAAAATTTTTAGGAATAGCAAAGAACATAAGGCCACCAAATCTTGTTGACCCCAGTTTCTGGTCAACGGGAGTTAAAGTCCTAAAATATCAAGAGAGTTACATTTCCCCAGTCTGAATTTACAAAATTCAACATTATAGATTGTGATGAGGGCTGTCATCTTTTTTTCTATATTTAATTTTAATACATTGTTTTACTTTAAAATATATGTTTGTTCCTTTTTAATATAATTTTTATGAAAAAAATAATTATAATTAAAACTAATACAAGCTAAACTTAGAGAAAGAGAATGGAAAGAATAAAGACCATATAAAAAGAAGAAGAAAAAAGAAAAAAGAAAGAATACAATATATATATATTAGAGGTTAAAACAACTGCCTAATGTGCAATCAGCCCAGGTTCGAATCTCAGAAGGGTATGGCTGACTGATGAAAACAAATAAGTTTGAAATGCATATCAGTCTCCCTTTAATTCTTTGTTAGCAATCTAAAATTTACACAAATATGAGCTGTCACTGTTGTGACTACTGCCTGTCGATGGCCTTCATGATAGGCTGAAACAGGAAATAAAGATTTGCCCCATGTTTGGGGCCTAGCAAGGTAATCTAAATAGTTAACAAGTATTTGACACATATCCCCCCTTGCGTCTAAAGCTAACAAAGCGAGAGAGATCCTGTGGCTCAAGAGGTAAAAACAACTGCCTAATGTGCAATCAGCCCAGGTTCGAATCTCAGAAGGGTATGGCTGACTGATGAAAACTAATAAGTTTGAAATGCATATCAGTCTCCCTTAATTCTTTGTTAGTAATTTACATAAATACATGAGCTGTCACCGGTGTGACTACTGCCTGTTCGATGGCCTTCAAGATAGGCTGAAACAGGAAATAAAGATTTGCCCCATGTTTGGGGCCTAGCAAGGTAATCTAAGCTTCTGCCAACCTAGCAGTTCGAAAGCATGTAAAAATGCAAGTAGAAAAATAGGGACCACTACGGTGGGAAGGTAACAGCGTTCCGTGTGCCTTTGGCATCTAGTCATGGAGACGTCCTCGGACAAGCGCTGGCTCTTCGGCTTTGAAACGGAGATGAGCACCGGCCCCTAGAGTCGGAAACGACAAGCACGCATGTGCGGGGGAACCTTTACCTTTACCTTTACATATATATATATATATATATATATATATATATATATATATATATATATATATGAAATACAATAAAGAAATACACACACACACACATATATATAGTGACTTCTAACCTCCATCACAAATATAAATAAATTTAATAATTCTTCACCCTATAAGGTTAAACAGATATCTCTTCATTCAATAGCCCATCCCTTATCTATAAGCAAATCCATAAAACGTCAACTGTTTAATCCTTGTGTTAAACAGTCTATAAACCTTTGCCATAATATTGGAAAAAAAGACTTTTAACCTTGATCAACCTTGGTTTTATATTCCTTCCTTTTACGTCTAACAGTCTTAATCTATAATACAATCAAATATCTTCATAGGATTTAATTTCTCTTCAGCTCTTCTTTATCCCATCACACAGATTTCTTCAAGGCTTTAACATGCTTCTTTTGTAGATCAAATTAGAAAACATTTTTCCAGGTCTTTCATTTGGTTTATAATTGTATTTTAATTTTCAAAACTTTGGTCAGTTTCTTTTGTATATCCAGTAAAGAGTCTTTTTCACACACCATTCTCTTGGCCTTGTCAGATAAAATTGTTTCCACGTCTGTCCTTCCTTCATTAACATCTTTTATACATAGTTTATCCATAGACAACACAGACATCTTTACAGTTTTGACGTTGTAGTTACTAATTTCTGGTTCTATTCTTCAAATAACTCCTTTAACATTTCCTATGTTATAATGATTGTGTCATTTTGTAAAGTGCCAGTATTAACTGATATCAAAAAGATGCACCCAGATTGGCATCACTTGAACATGGGGATGCTGCGACAGTTGTAAGTGTAAGTCACTTTTTTCAGTGCCATTGTAACTTTGAACAGTCGCTAAATGAATGGTCACAAGTAAAGGACTACCTGTAGAGTGTTTCAACCCTTCAGGCCTTCTATATTTCTCACTTCCCAACCAAACTTTCTGTGTCCCAAATCTATCCAAAAGGACCACTCCATGTGAAAATAGGACAAGAATAGGAATTTGCAAACTACATCCTGTGCCACATAGCTGTCTGGCATAACAATGCCAAATTCCTCTAGTTCTCTTGTCCACCTTCTGCACACAAAGGCCTCCTTAGTGCCCTCAGTAGGGGGGAAAACATTGACATACTCTTGCAAAACCATAAAGGGAAGCCAGCCAACTCCCTACGCCAGGAGACACTGCAGTTCTAGGTGGATTAGAAGTTCTAAATGTTTCCCCACAGCGATTAAATAATCCTTTGGCATCAGAGACTCAGGCTCTGAAAGCAGCTTTGTGGAAAAGCCCAGACTTGACCCCATCAGACTTGTCATGAAAAAAACGATGGATGGTTTCCACCAGATGCAACAGGAAAATTGTTCTCTCAGTGACCCAAACAACCAAGTGTTACAGCAAGCTGAAGTGCTATATTATACGTCAGTTGTACATGTGCTGTACACCATGGGCCTGCCATTCCATCACTTCCAGGGACCAGAGTCCATGGCCTGGGACAATGGGAGTGGTAATTCAACAAAATTGGAGAACCTGAGTAGGAAAGAATGTGTGGGGTTGGATGATAATGATGATTAATTCAACCATCTGATACATTACAAAATTACTGAAGAAAGAATTAGTGAAATCATCTCCACACAAGACATATTGGAACGTGGAACACACAAAAAAGCAGATTAAACCAGCCTCACTCAAAGTTCATTGATTTATGTTTGTCTGGATTTAAACCCACATCTAGGATGAGCATATGCATTTCTTGATGTAAGAGGAGATGCTGTATCTCCTCTTCTCCCTCAAAGAAGACAAGGGAGATCGTAGATTGCACATTTTATATATAGTAATTTATATGAATACAAGCAAATGTAGAAGTAATTACTATAATTATTTCTACTTAGAAATTCTTCTCAAATAGTTTAGATTAGATTGGGGCCCAGAGAATGTGATTATATTTTTTTCATCTGCTAAAGATGGATGGCCAACTTGATATCTTCTGCCAATCACTTCTTAAAACTTTCTGCCTTTAAATCTGAATGGATTGGACAGTCCTTTCAGGAATAGGTTGCTTTCAGACCAATAGTCTTTTAGAACTACAAATGATAATTGTACTCCAGTTGAATTTAAGATTAGTTGAACTAAGGCAGAAAGGCTATGATGTATAGCAGACATGTCAAACACAAGGCCCGGGGGCTGGATCCGGCCCGCAAAGTGGTTTCATGTTGCCCGCAAAGCCATCCTGGAAACAGTGAGGGAACGGCCCCCACTGCCTTGGCCCTGGCCCAGAGACCCTCCTTCTGCCAGAGACCCTCAGATCTGTCCCACTCCTGCCCAGGCCCTCATAGGCACCCTTGATGTGAACGATGTAGAGCTGGCCATGCCCACCCAGTAGGCCATATGCACTCTAGCCACACCCACCCAGTAGGCCATGCCCACCCAGGCCATACCCACCTGGCCCCCTAGAGGGCAACCGCAATGCTGATGCGGCCCTCAATGAAATTGAGGATCTGTTCACACAATCCCCATGACATCATTAGGAGCCATGGCGGCGCAGTGGTTAGAATACAGTATTGCAGGCTAATTCTATTGACTGCTGACTGCCAGCAGTTTAGCAGTTCGATTCCCACTGGTTCAAGGTTGACTTGGCCTTCCATACTTCCGAGCTCAGTAAAATGAGGACCCAGATTGTTGGGGGCAATATGCTGACTCTGTAAACTGCTTAAAAAGGGCAGTAAAGCCCTATGAAGAGGTATATAAGTCTAAGAGCTATTGCTATTTTTCTTTTTGCACTTTAAGCAAGGCATGAATACCCAACCACCATGAGCTGAACTGTATATACGAAACCAGCTACATTGGTTCAGATCATAGCAGTACCAAAAAGAATTTGGCCCCTAGTAATTTGTGGATATGTCTATATAATTTTCTTAGAAATATAAAAAAAAATGTTTGCCATTTCTTGTCCTACATGATTTTTTCCCCTTTCTTTCAAATTTACCACTTCAACCTTACCAGGTTCTATGCTGCTTAGTTGTTTTAATTACTTTAGAACTCTGAAAACTGGCTAGGAGGTGTTGTCACCTAGCTGGGCTAGTCAACTTATTGTGATTTAATGTGATGTGACTCCAGTCTCATTCCCATTTTTCCCCCCAACTTATTTTAGGAGTGAAACCTCAAGTAAGTGGCCATGGAGGAGGTTACCTTCCATCTCTAACAAGAGGTAAGTATTTTGTGTCATTCCCTCTCCTCAGCCTTCTTAGAAATAGAGCAGGATGCTAGTTAATTGATGGAGGTCCTTTATTGTCAAAGCCTATTCCAATGAGAGGGACACGGTGGCTCAGTGGGTTAGGACGCTGAGCTTGTTGATCAAAAGATAGGCAGTTTGGCAGGTCTAATCCCGAGTGCCATGTAGCAGAGTGAGCGCCTGTTACTCGTCCCAGCTTCTGCCAACCTAGCAGTTCGAAAGCACGTAAAAATGCAAGTAGAAAAATAGGGACCACTACAGTGGGAAGGTAACAGCGTTCCGTGCGCCTTTGGCATCTAGTCATGCCAGCCACATGACCACGGAGACAAACGCTGGCTCTTCAGCTTTGAAACGGAGATGAGCACCAGCCCCTAGAGTTGGAAACGACTAGCACATGTGCGGGGGAACCTTTACCTTGACCTTTATTCCAATGAGTGATTTAAAGTTTGTACACAGAAACTGAGCTAATTTCCAGGCATTCATAGCACGACATGGTTCTCTTGGGAGAGGTAATAATCTAGCAATAATCATCCACTATTCGTTTTTTTTTTCCTGTTTCAAGAAATTCCCTCATTTCACCCAGCCTGGTTTATAGCTCAGCTGAACTCTGAAACTAAAGTAAGGAGGAAGGGAGGTCTGTGGATGGGTTAAAAATGACCAGAGAGTGACTATGGGCAAGATTGAAACATTCTCACACACACACATTTATATGAATTCTGCACAAGATGCATATAAAAAAGTGATGGAGGTTCAGTCATGGAGTTGCAGCTGGCATCCTGACATTTTTGACCTATGGATGTCCCTGACTTCAGCTTTGCTTGTTCCCTTCCTATCTTTCAGGTGCAGGAGCCATACAGCCAGGAGCTGGAATGGGACCAGCTGGAGCTAAAGCTGGTAGGTTGGGTAGCAATGGCAAGCTGGGGAAGAGGTTCCTTTACAGGTCGTCCTCAACTTGCAACAGTTCATTTAGTGACGATTCAAAGTTACAACAACACTGGAAAAAAGTGACTTATGACTGTTTTTCACTCTTACGACAGTTGTAGCATCCTCACGGACGCGTGATCAAAATTCAGACACTTGGCAACTGACTCATATTTATGAGGGTTGCACTGTCCCAGGGTCATGTGACCACATTTTGCAACTTTCTGACAAGCAAAGTCAATGGGGAAACCAGATTCACTTAACAGCCGGTATTACTAAATTAACAATTGCAGTGATTCACTTGACATCTGTGGCAAGAAAGGTCATCAAATGGAGCAAAACTCAATAAATGTCTCATTTAGCAACATCAGTTTTGGGCTCAGTTGAGGCTGTAAGTCAAGGAGTACCTGCATTTCAAAAGAGGACTAAAATGAAATTATTATCTGCCTCCTGTCTCTTTTATCCGTTATTATGCAATATCTTTGATGTAGTATCAAAGATATTTTGCCTCTGGAATATTAGGGAACTGCAACTGTAGGTTTTATGTTGCTCTGAAATGTGTTTAGGACAAGGTTCATCTAGAGGAAAGGAACATAGATGTAAAGAGGACATGGTAAATACCTTTTGATTTCAGTGACGCGTGATGATCTTTTAACCACAACTATTTGTGTTCTGTGTCTCTCTGTCTCTGTCTCTGTCTCTGTCTGTCTGTCTGTCTGTCTCTGTCTGTCTGTCTGTCTGTCTGTCTCTCTCTCTCTCTCTCTTTCTCTCTCCCATCTCCCCCCTTATAAATCCCATAATTCTTACTTTAACCCCTGCCATTTTAGCATTTTTGGAAATGATTTGCCCTTGCCTTCTTCCTAGGGCCAAAAGATAGAGAGAGCTGTTTTTGTGCCTAATGCAAGACTAGAATTCTTGGTCTCCCAGTTTCTAGCTCAGTGTCTTTAACCCCTGCCTCAAACTGGCTCTCTTATATCAATGATAATTGATTATTGTATCTTTACAATTTATGATCTCTGATTTATCACTTTGTGGTTTGTATGTACACTGAGAGCTTATACACCGGAGACAAATTCCTTGTATGTACAATTAAAGGTAAAGGTTCCCCCGCACATGCGTGCTAGTCGTTTCCGACTCTAGGGGCCAGTGCTCATCTCCGTTTCAAAGCCGAAGAGCCAGCGCTTGTCCGAGGACGTCTCCGTGGTCATGTGGCCGGCATGACTAGACGCCAAAGGCGCACGGAACGCTGTTACCTTCCCACCATAGTGGTCCCTATTTTTCTACTTGCATTTTTACGTGCTTTCGAACTGCTAGGTTGGCAGAAGCTGGGACGAGTAACAGGCACTCACCAATTACACCTGGCCAATAAAGAATTCTCTTCTCTTCTCTTCTCTTCTCTTCTCTTCTCTTCTCTTCTCTTCTCTTCTCTTCTCTTCTCTTCTCTTCCCTTCCCTTCCCTTCCCTTCCCTTCCCTTCCATTCCATTCCATTCCATTCCATTCCATTTTACCTTTAAGAAGTTGAAAAGATTAAGCACGGTGACCTCTCTCAAATTATCTCCATAACAGCACTTTAAATTAAAACAAGATGTAGTTTTTAACTGATCTGTAGAACCAGTGGGTGTCACAGATGAGGAGGTGCAAACCTAGGAGTTTTTTTTCCTGGTTCATATTATATTTAGCATATGGTAAAAGTTAAAATGCAATATCGGTCATAATGTATAGAGCAGACTAACCTGTAATTATCCTTCTGTTTACATTGTCCATTTTTGTCTTTTATCATCATAGGAAAATATTCTGCCTTTGGGGCCCAAGGGCTTTCTGCAGGACTAGGTAAGTTTAGCCAGATAAGTGAAATAAATCTAAGAAGCATAACACTTTTATGCTTTTTTCCTTTTTGTATTTTGTGGGCTCGAGTTTGACTGGAACAGAAACACTTGTATTTGCCTTCTAAAAAACCTGAAAGGACTGAAGCCACCCATACATACGGTGACATAGAGAAAAAGGAATTTGTGGACAGAGTCGACTCTTGAATGTATGACAAACATCAAAGAAGCAGAAAACAAAAAGGGTGATGGAAAATGCTTCATTTTCCTGATGTGCCTGGATACAAGTATTCCTCAATTTACACTACAATTGTAATGGAGCCTGCCCATTACAGTTGTGACAATTGTAAAGCAGGTTACCAGATGACCAGACCCATTTTATGACCTTCCCCCCCCCCCCCCCCCCGCAGTGGTTGTTAAGCAAATGCAACTGTCATAAAGTGAACCCATTGTTCACTGTGGGCTGTTTTTGCCAAAAACCAGAAGTAAATGCTTGTTTTGAACAAAAACAGCATAAAACATGGTCATGTAACCCCAGAACACTGCCGATAGCTAAAAATGCAGGCCAGTTGCCAAGCATCCAACATTTGGTCACATAAACCAGCTGGGAATTCAGAACTGGGTCATAAGTACTTTATATTGGGGGAGGGGGTCTATTGTAACTTCAAACAGTTATTAAGCAACTGGTGGTAAGTCAAGGGCTACCTGTACATGTTAGTTATTTGCAGAGAGATGTTTATGTATTACTGTAGTTATAAAGCTTTCAGAATATGTTCTACTGATGTTAAGTAGTAAGCAATACACTAATATTCAAGATGGCGGGTATGGTGCTATTTATTTTATTTATTTATTTAGTTATATTTATATACCGCCCTATTCCCTGAGGACTCAGGGCGGTTTACAGGGAATTAAAAATCCAAAATACAAAAATTAAGAACCAAATTAAAAAATATTAAATTAACCCTGTAGTCAGTTAAAAAGAACCCCAAATTAAAAATTCCTCCTCAGTCTGGGCCCGAGAGCTCGAAGAGCCAGGTCTTCAGGCCCCGGCGGAATGATCGAAGGTCGGGGGCAGTTCTCAGCTCCACTGGCAGCTGGTTCCAGAGGGCAGGCGCTCCCACCGAGAAGGCCCTATCCCTGGGTGTCACCCGCCGGCAGTCTCTTACCGGCGGGACCCTGAGCAGACCCTCCCTGTGGGAGCGCACTGGGCGAAGGGCGTTTGATGCTGGCAGCAGGTGTTCCCTCAGATATCCCGGACCCAGGCCATGTAGGGCTTTATAGGTGATAACCAGCACCTTGAATTTCACCCGGAGGGCAACCGGAAGCCAATGCAGCTCACGGAGTAGAGGTGTTACATGGGAGTATCGGGAAGCCCCCATTACAACTCGCGCGGCCGCATTCTGCACCAGTTGAAGCCTCCGAGTGGTCTTCAAGGGCAGCCCCATGTAGAGAGCGTTACAGTAGTCCAAACGGGAGGTCACAAGCGCATGAGTAACTGTGCGTAGGGCGTCTCGGTCCAGATAGGGACGCAACTGCCGCACCAGGCGAACCTGGGCAAAAGCCCCCCTGGTCACGGCTCCTATGTGATCTTCAAAATTGAGCCGTGAATCCAGGAGGACGCCCAAGTTGCGAGCCCTATCGACGGGGGGTAACACCTCACCCCCCATCATTAAGGATGGAGTAACTTGGTTAACCCGAGATGCCGATATGCACAGCCACTCAGTCTTGGCGGGATTGAGACGAAGCCTGTTTCTCCCCATCCAGACCTGAACCGCCTCCAGGCATCGGGACATCACGGAGAGGGCATCACTGGGTTGGTTCGGGGTGGAAAGAAAGAGTTGGGTATCATCAGCGTACTGATGATACCCCACCCCAAAACCACGAATGATCTCGCCCAGCGGCTTCATATAGATGTTGAACAGGAGAGGCGAGAGAACCGACCCCTGAGGGACTCCACAAATGAGAGACCTCGGGGCGGATCTCTGCCCTCCTGTCAACACCGACTGCGAGCGGCCCTGGAGGTAGGAGGAGAACCACCGTAAAACGGTGCCTCCCACTCCCAGCCCCCTGAGACGCCGCAGTAAGATACCATGGTCGATGGTATCGAACGCCGCTGAGAGATCTAATAGGACCAGGACAGAGGAGCAACCCCTGTCCCTAGCCCTCCAGAGATCATTCACCAGCGCGACCAATGCCGTCTCCGTGCTGTGTCCGGGCCTGAAGCCCGATTGGTACGGGTCCAGATAATCAGTTTCCTCCAGGAACAGAGGGAGCTGATGCGCCACCACACTCTCAACAACCTTCGCCAGAAAGCGAAGGTTGGAGACTGGACGGTAGTTGTTTAAAACAGCCGGGTCCAAAGCAGGCTTCTTGAGAAGGGGTCTCACCACCGCCTCCTTCAAGGCGGCAGGAAAGACACCCTCCTTCAAGGAAGCAGTTATTACTGCATGGAACCAGCCTCGTGTTCCTTCCCGAGCCGCATAAGCTAGCCAGGAGGGGCACGGATCCAACAAACAGGTGGTGGTGCTCAGTCTCCCCATGATCCTGTCCACATCATCAGGGGAAACAGGGTCGAACTCATTCCAGATAACGTGCTCAAGACCGCCTGATTCCTCCACATTAGACTCTGCCCAGTCAGAGTCCAAGCCGGTCCGGATCCGAGCGATTTTGTCCGCCAGATGATGACTAAACTCCTCGGCTCGTCCCTGCATGGGATCCTCTCTCACCTCCTGGTTAAGGAGGGAGCGAGTCACCCTAAACAGGGCGGCCGGGCGATTATCTGCGGACGCGACAAGGGCGGCAAAGTAGTTAGACTTCGCCGTCCTTATCGCCGCAAGATAAGACCTTATAAAGGTTCTTAACTGCAATCGGTCGGATTCGGATCGGCTGGATCTCCAACCGCTCTCTAGACCTCGTCTTCGACGCTTCATCTCCCGGAGCTCCACAGAGAACCATGGGGCCCAACGGGATCTGCGTCGGGTCAGAGGTCGCATGGGTACAACGCAGTCGAGTGCCCTGGTGGCTGCCGTTTCCCAGGCCTCCACCAGGGCATCGACTGGGCTGTGGGTAAGGGTGATAGGTATAGGCCCAAGCGCCCTCTGGAACCGATCTGGGTCCATTAGGCGCCTGGGGCGGAACCACCTGGTCGGCTCCGCCGCCCAGCGGCGGGGGATGGCATGACGGAAAACTAGCCTCAGGAGGTAGTGGTCTGACCATGACAGAGGGGTGATGGACGGAGAACCCCCTCCCAGATCATCCAGCCACTATGCATAAAGCCTTGCTCCTTTTGTACATATCTACACATGTGTAAAAGGAGAGGAGCTGCTTTTGTTATACAGCACCCTCTACTTTGCAGATTTTGACCCTCCCTGCAGAAGCCAGTAAGTCTAGTCCACCTTGGTATTTAGACTGAATGCAGGCATTTCCAGCACTCGGGTGTGCCAAATTTTCCCCCAGATAAAGTTTGAACCTAGAATTTTTCCATTTTGATTCATTCTGAGGGTTCTGAGTAACCTAAGAATGGCTGTTTGGGGACAAACCATTTCCAGAATGCCTGAAACGCTCAGATTGGGTTGAAAAGGTCAAGCCATTCATAGACTATGCCAAACAGCCCATTGCAATCTCCAAACCTCCAAAGAACATTTTGCACACACCTACCAAGAAGTTCACAAGGTGGACCTCTTGATTTTAAAGTAAGAGTTTCATATTTTTTTCATCCCATTTTTCCACCCGTTAAAGAGGGACTTGTAAATGTTCTCTCTCATTCAATACTTTGATCTCACTAGCAACCTGGGTAGGATTTCTAGACCAGCACAGTAACAGTGATTGATAAGCCCGTTCTGTTTCTCTGCCTATGCACTCATCACATCTACTCTAGTTTGAAAGAACTGATGCAAAATTTGGACTCCTCTGCTTTGCCAATACTAAACAAAATTTATGGTTTGAGGGAAATTACCTTACAGGTAAGTCTGCCCACAGTCATACACAAATATTAACTTTCCTTGTCTCTTTCCTTGCAGGTGTTCAAAATGGATTTGGGGCTGCACGAGGTTTTGGGAGCAAACCAGGGAAGCCAGGTGAGCAATGCCTTTGTTGATAGCTGGATTCCAATCTGTCAGTACAAAATCCTACACTGACAATTTTTGTGCTAAATATGCATCAGGCAGGAAGGCCTGGAGGAACGTTGTCCATAGGGTCGCGATGGGTCAGACACGACTTCGCAGCTAACAACAACAACAAATGCATCAGAGACTATAACACCTACTCAATATAGACAGAGCAGTTGATTTCTTTTACTCAGTGTAATGCACCCAACTCTGAGCATACCTACTCCAGGATGGTTGAAAAGGTGTCATCTGAAGATGCTTTTGTGATCATCTGGCCAGCATGACTAAATGCTGAAGCGCACAGAATGCTGTTACCTTCCCAGTGAAGTGGTACCTATTTATCTATTTGCATGCTTTCAAACTGCTAGGTTGGCAGGAACTGGGGCAAGGACAGGAGCTCACCCCACCACATCTTGAACTCTGACCTTCCAGTCAACAAGCCCAGTGCCTTAACTGCTAGACCAATGTGCCCCTTAACGATCATGTTCTTAACCAGATATTTGTCATTACAGGATTTAAAGATTTAGCAGAGATGCACAGTCTCTTTGGAGCTGAGGACCTCCACTGCCTTTTCAGTGGCTTCAGGCAAAAAAAGGGGAACAGGGCTAGGCGATTACTACCCATTTATTTAATCATTGTTTCCTTTTGTGACAACTTAGGAAGGAGCTTGGAACAACAAACCTGGAGTAGCTTGTGGCCCTGAGGCCACAGGTTTGCATATATGTGAATAAATATTACTATAAGACTTTAATAGTAATGCCTCTTTTCCATTTTTTCCCTGAAGTGATTGATCTTACTATCTAATGCATCTCTGTCTGAATCTTTCTCCGCAGGTTACAGAATGCCAGCTGGATATGGAACTGGTATGATGTGCTTCTCTTGTTCAGTTTCAATGCATGGGATGTTCCACGTTCAAAATAGACATTCAGAGTTCTCCACGTTCAGAAGTCCAACGTAAAAAAGGCCTATTCTGAACATTTCACACTGTTAGTCTCCCCAGGTAGACCAGATGGGGAAATAGGACCAGATGAGCTAATTTTACTTGATTGCAAGGGTTAGAGTTTATTACTTTATTAACAGAATCTTGCAAGTCTGAAAGTAGAAATCTCTCACCCCTTTTACAGACTGAGAAGTTACTGAGTTTCCTTTCTGGGCTTCTTTCTCTGTCCATTATGCAGCTGCAGGCTATGCCTTCTCTTGTCTGATCGCCCTAGGCAGCACCTCTCCCCCACCCCTCCTAACATCATTCCCACACACCATTACACACATTGCATCACTTTTGGAACATCTAAAGCAGTCAAGGTCACAATGTTCTGTGATGGCCCATTCTACACACACCTGTTTAAAACTCAGCATTGGGAAATGTTGAACTCAATTCCATGGGAAGGTTGAGGGATAAGGATTTGGTTTTTGAAGGATCCTGACCACTGGGTTGAAGTCCTCTACGCTTATCCTTGAGTCAACAGAGGATTACATGCACGTATTTGCAACTCCACTGTTGATTCCTGTCCTGCTTCAAATGGCTTTGTTTCCAGTTACTGAAATCAACTGATTTCTCTTCTAGATAATGAGTGATGAAATGTAACAAATTCTCTATACCTTACTTAAGACTATTTTTAGATGCTCTCCGGATAAGGAGAGAAAATTCTACTTTAAGACCGGAATGACTTAAGCTTGTCTCACTTGTTGCAAGAGGTTAAAGTAGGAAAAAGATGTCCTCCCAATGTGTTTGTGTTGTAGTTAAATGCCCGTGAGACAAAACCCGTAGAAATCCCTTTGGCTATTGGCAGCTTTAGCACAAAATGACCTTTCCATGCTGTTAGCAAGTGAGGATTTCTCCCATAGGAGAAATCAGTAGTGAAAAATGAACTACAGGTAGTCCTCACCTTACAATAGTTCATTTAGTAACCATTCAAAGTTACAGCGGCACTAAAAAAAAGGGACTTATGACCACTTTTCACAGTTATGACCGTTGCAGCATCCCAGGATCACGTGATTTACATTCGGATGCTTGACAACTGACTCAGATTTATGAGGGTCACAGTGCCCCAGAGTCATGTCATCCCCTTTTGCAACCTTCTGATAAGCAAAGTCAATAGGGAAAGCAGATTCACTTAACAACCATGTTACTCATTTAAGAACTGCGGTGATTCACTTAACACATGTGGCGAGAAAAGCCGTGAAATGGAGCAAACTCACTTAACAGATTTCTCACTTAACCACAAAAAGTTTGGACTCAGTTGCGGTCTTAAGTTGAGGATCACCTGTAGTTTATTGAGCCCAACTCTTTTTGCATTATTATTTATGGATTTTTGTGCCCCCCCAAATGTTTGGACTGTACGCACAAATTAGAAAGGCTGTGTCTCCAGACTTGACATGATCCAATGGAAAAAGAAAAGTTAAAGCAGATGGAAAGGAAAGTGAATTGGAAAAAGCAAAGTGAATCATCATGACAACAGGCCCATTCAGAGAAAGGGCTGGTTGTAGAGGAGGAACAGTTATCAGTTGGACTCTGCAAACTAAGCAGACTGTCGAAAGAGCAACAGCGTTCTCTAGACCTTTGATGATGGAAAATATACATTTTAAGAATTTATACGTACTTTTCCCCTGATGATGGCCGAACGAAACATTTTGAAAATATTCCAAATCTAAAAAGAAAAAGAAAAGAAAACCTAGACAGCGAAACTACATCTGGGTATGGACACATGAATAAGATAAGACCAAGAAAAATTAATATACATTTGCCTGCACAAAGATGAGAAATGGTTGGCCTTTTAAGAAATTATCTTCAAAATCAAGGATTTGCTTGAGTTTTATGATATTCCATGCCAAGAGTAGGAGCCAGCTGCCTCAGTTGGTTTGTCTAATGGTAGGACAGACCAGCCATGGAATATTTGCTGATACATTTGATTATAATAGTACTTCTGATGTGACATGAAGATATGATATGGCCTTAATATAGACATCTGCCCATCTTTATAGACAGTGATGGGATTCAAATACGTGAACAACCGGTTCTCTGTGTGGATGCCGCTTCTGGAAGTCCATTCTGTGCCTGGGCAACAAAAAATTAGCTACCAGTTCTGCCAAAGTGGTGTGAACCAGCTGAATCCCATCATTGTTTATAGATATGGGAAGGAAACCACCTGATCTGTGTTTTGGAGAACTGTTCATATCCCTCCTATAAATCATTTTGTAGAATTAGGTGCTAAGTAAAGACTAGTGAACACAAACTATGTTTGATTAATTACAGAGACACATCAGAAACTATTTTCCAATGATTTGAGGGACAGTTGTAGAATATTTTGACCAAACAGGTTGTCTTAAGTGAATGCTTCTAATGTCTGCCATTTAAAAAAATCAGAAATTTGTTTGACTTTGAACAAACTTAGCATAGACTGATACTGGCTATGAATTTGGGAAGTCAACTGAAGTCTTTAACATTGGGCCAGCATAACTTTCACAGCCCACCCAGGGCTCTTATGATGTTCTAGCCTATAAGAATATCAAGAGGGTATCAGATTAGGGAAAGTTGTTTTGACATGATTATCTAAAAGTGCATTGTTCACCTAGAAATGAAATATGACCACTGTTAATTTAAATTAGTTTAAAAACAAATGATCAGTGTCCAAACTAGGATATAGCTCATGATGCATCTTTGCTTTCCAGGCTTCAGAGGTGTTGGTTACCCCCATTCTGGTCTCCCCTTGGGAGGTAAGAATTCTCACTTGGATATTTTTTCTTGATTTTATGACTCTTCTTCCCAGCTGAAGAGGCATCTCTTTTCTAAAATGTTGGTTTATTTTTTTAAGGGAAATTTAAAAAAAGGAACAATACATGCACATTAGAAAATACAGATTTTACATGGGAAATTTTTGCAGAATAATGTATGGTAACATTAGAACAAGGTACAAGTTACCAGAAGAAGCATCTTTCATACTCTAATAAATCCACCTGAATTAAAACAAATGTAAAGTTGATTGTGACAATTTAACACCTTAGCATTTTCAAAACTGTCATATTTAACCACTATTAAAGTAAAATTTCAGATTAGTTGAGTGATCTATACAATAAAACTAAACAATCATAGCCAACAACCTTAGATTAAAAGAGCCCAAACCTCAGATAAGGCAGCAAACCACATGCAGTACTCCATAAATAGTTTCTAGCTTAAACTGAAGTTGACTTTGGACTAACCAGGCACTTTTACATTTTTTTTCTTCTTAACATTTCAGTGAAAAACACATCTTGCTCCAAGTATGCTTTTTTTACAAGCTGAGAGGCCCACCAGGTGATTTGATTGCATTTCTTGGTTAAAAACAACCCTTCTTTTTCCTGTGTGGACTTTCTGGAAGCAGTTGGGTGCCTCTTTCATTTTAAGATTCTTGGGGATTGAGTCTTGTAATGATTAGTTTGCTGGTTTTTCTTTCCTTTTATGTGAGATCTTAGACTGTTTATTTAACTGATAGCTCCTGTTGGGTCCATTTGACTACTTTAGTTTTCACACATAAATCTTGGCAGCAGTCAGGCTGATTAGCCCAATTATTTCTATTTATTATGGCAGATTCTTTTTTAAGTGTTTTTCTTATGCAAAGCATGCTCTCAGCTTCTTCCTTTGGAATGTGTGTGTGTGTGTGTGTGTGTGACTATAATAATGTGACTGTTATTAGTGTGAATAGAATATAATATCTTTATTGTCATTGTGTAACTCACAACAAAATTAAGTTGCTCAGAATGTCATTGTTTAGGATTTCAGCTTGTTACTGCGGGATTCGCTGTCTAGTTGAAATAAACAATCACCAGCCAAAACTTCCAAGAGAAAATAATGGTAATTTATTTGTACTACTTTGCAAAGAGGGTGCTCCTTGTGCATGCAAACACACAGTGGACACACCTTAAATCTTCAATATTTATATTCTCCATTGCCATTACAAATTTACCTCTCATCTCTTCTTCATTGGCTTAGTAATCATACTGTAATCCTGTCCACACAGCTTATCCAAAGCTTCCAAAGTGAATACATTATCTCTGCCTCTGATTACATCTCCCACCTCCCTAATTCTATTACCACCCCCCCACCCTTATTTACAGAATTACCTTTTATGGTTGTTAGTTCCTGGTGGGTTGTCTCTAAAGTTACTATCATATCAGTAAATTCTGGTTAAGATAGAAAAATGTGGGTTAGACAGCATCACCACCAGATGGATTTGTAGCTGGCTGACCAGCCGTATTCAGCGTATCGTCCTCAATGAAACTGCATCTACATGGAAGGAAGTATATAGTGGGGTGCCCCAGGGCTCTGTTCTGGGCCCAGTGCACTTCAACATCTTCATCAACGATTTGGATGAGGGAATAGATGGGGAACTCATCAAATTTGCAGATGACACCAAGCTGGCAGGAATAGCCAATACTCCAGAAGATAGGCTTAAGAAACAGGAGGATCTGGACAGACTTCAACACTGGGTGCTATCTAACAAAATGAAATTTAACGGTGAAAAAAGTAAGGTTCTACATTTAGGCACGAAAAAACAAATGCACAGGTATAGTATAGGTCAGCGTTTCCCAACCTTAGGAACTTGAAGATGCGTGGACTTCAACTCCCAGAATTCCCCAGCCAGCTAATTCTGGGAGTTGAAGTCCACGCATCTTCAAGTTCCTAAGGTTGGGAAACGCTGGTATAGGTCAGTGATGGCAAACCTTTTAGAGACCGAGTGCCCAAACTGCAACCCAAAACCCACTTATGAATCGTTGGGTGCTGGGTGGGCGTGACCCATTGAGTGGGTGTGGCCCATTGGGTGGGTGTGGCCCATTGGGTGGGCGTGGCTGTGGTGGTAATGGCAGACTGGGTGGGACTAAAAAGTTCAATCAATCAATTCCAACTTTGCGAGATCTTTTTTTCCCCATGAGAAGTTGAAATTGATTGATTGATTGAACCTTCTTTTTTTTTGCACACGGCGGCAGAGGCCTAAAGCAAAAAGGTTTTATAAAATCCAGCTGAAGGCCTAGGACTGGGGCAATGGCAGGCGTGCCCACAAGGAGGGCTCTGCGTGCCACCTGTGGCACGCATGCCATAGGTTCGCCACCACGGGTATAGGTGGTACCTTGCTCAATAGTAGTGACTGTGAGAGGGATCTTCGAGTCCTAGTGGACAGTCACTTAAATATGAGCCAGCAGTGTGCTGCAGCTGCCAAAAAAGCCAACACAGTGCTAGGCTGCAATAACAGAGGTATAGAATCAAGATCACGTGAAGTGTTAATACCACTTTACAATGCCTTGGTAAGGCCACACTTGGAATACTGCATCCAGTTTTGGTGACCAAGATGTAAAAAAGATGTTGAGACTCTAGATAGAGTACAGAGAAGAGCAACAAAGATGATTAGGGGACTGGAGGCTAAAACATATAAGAAACGGTTGCTGGAATTGTGTATGTGTAGTTTAATGAAGAGAAGGGTGAGGGGTAACATGATAGTAGTGTTTCAATATCTCAGGGTCTGCCACAAAGAAGAGGGGGTCAAGCTATTCTCCAAAGCACCTGAAGGCAAGACAAGAAGCAACGGATGGAAACTAGTCAAGGAGAGAAGCAACCTAGAACTAAGGAGAAACTTCCTGACAGTTAGAACAATTAACCAGTGGAGCAACCTGCCTCCAGAAGCGGTGAATGCTCCAACACTGGAAGTTTTTAAGAAGAGACTGGACAGCATCACCACCAGATGGATTTGTAGCTGGCTGACCAGCCGTATTCAGCGTATCGTCCTCAATGAAACTGCATCTACATGGAAGGAAGTATATCTACATGGAAGGAAGCTGATGTGTATTATTATTATTATTATTATTATTATTATTATTATTATTATTATTATTATTATTATTGTTGTTGTTGTTGTTGTTGTTGTTGTTGTTGTTGTTAATATACCGGTTTTCAGAGTATCAGAGACCTACCTAGATACAATTCTCAAGCTTCAGCATGGCTCATGAGAATAAAATACATCCAATGTACTGTATTCTTTTCCACAGGCTAGCATGTCTTCTGCAGTTTCTGTAAAAACAATAGACCCTTTTCCCCACATTACTAAAAAAAAAGGATGAACAATGCCAGACACAGTATGCATGTATTATCCAAAAAGCTTCATCTGCAGAATATATAGCGTCTGACTTCTTACTCTGTCATCCCACAGGTCTTGGAGCAAGAGGCAAGCCTTCCAAAGCAGGTAATAGGATCTCAGCTTCCCCAATGGGTTTCTTTTGGGACACCTGAAAGATCTACAGGCTATTTGGGATTGCGACTGAGACCAGAATTCCCCTTGCTAAGCAAGGTGGTTATCAAGTGAGCCCCATCGGATTTACTGCCTTTTTTTTTGCTATGGTTGTTAAGTGGATCACTGCAATGAAATGAATTACATGGTCATTAAGTGAATCCATCTTCTCCCATTGATTTTGCTTGTCAAAAGCCAGCTGGGAAAGTTTTTTTAAAAAAAATCTCCGAAGACTCAGGGCGGCTTACAATCTAAGAAGCAGAAATCAATGTGCTTAGCAATAGCCTTCATTCTATGCATAGGCCTGCTTATTAGGGCTTTCGGGGGGGCCCCAAGCGGCATTTTTACAAAGTCAGCTTATTGCCCCTTATTATGTATTATTATTTAAACAAGGTAAATAGATAGCAGCCACTGCATTCCCCCCCCCCCTCTTTGCTGAATGGTTTTCTTTAAGAAAGCTCTGCAGTTATGGACTTTGGCAAGGCACTGATGTATCATCCTAACCTCTTGCCAATGGTTCACAGCAACTTCATTATTGCACTTCATTACGATTTGGCAGGAAACCCACATGCTCTTCGAGTTCACAGCCGTTCCATGAGACCCATATTGTAGCCTCAGCCTTTCCTCAGGGTTGTATTTTTATCTTGTAGGCTGCCATGTGTTTGCACTTTTCCAGTTCATCGGACATTACATATTGCATCTTTGGTCTCAGCAAGCTTTTGGCAAGCCAAGTCTTCTCCTTGTTTTGATCTTCCCATTGTTACTAGTGCCAGGGAAATGAAGAACAAAGGTGGCAACAAGGCAAGGATCAGAGAAGATTATGAAGGAAAGCATTCAAAACATTCTTAGCTTCTGATTACCCTGAGCAAGTTACAAACAGGGCTCATTTCTGAACACAGCTTGATAACCTAGGAATTAATCCACAGGGGATTTAGCTGCAAAATGTGGATATAGAGTCACTGGGAGTTTTCTAAAGTTTATCTCTCCAAAGGGAGATTTTTAGGCCCAATTTTCTTTTTAAAATGAATCTTTTAGCTATTCTTTTTCCCTGATGTCTCCTTTTGTGAACAGGAAAGATACTTTACACATATTCAGAAGTAATTACTTCCAGTTTTCCATGTCAGCCCTGCTAGCTGAGCTTTAAGCAAAAGATAAGGAAAAAGAGGAAAAGTATTTGTATTTGTGTGTGTGTGTGTGTGTGTGTGTGTACTTGTGTCCTGGTTTTTACTGTGTATTTTCTTCCACAGGATATATGGGTGGTGTTGGAGCTGGAAGTTTCCCAAGCAATGGGATGCAGAATGGATATGGCAATGGTAAGAAAGCTACACATATTGTCAGACTGGATTGTTTCAGAAAGAGGCACATGTAGGTATTGTGCAAGTAAGCCTCTTCATAGAGTTGTACTAATGGTACACTAATGATAATGTACTCATGGACTTGTATGTAAAAATTCAACACGTGCCAACTTCTAGTCAAGGAACACCTGGTAGGTGGGTCAGAGTGACTAGTATTGAGGTAAGGAGCCATAAATTTGTTATAAAGCAGCTTCTTTGGACACACTGTTATGTACAAATTGCCCTTTCATTTTCCTCTTTGTTTCCATTTCTGCCATCTTGTCTTGGGATACTTGAGGTAGTCGTCAACCAACGTCCAGAATTTCCATTGTAAGTCATTGTGGCCATAAGTCAAGATAGACTCATTTTTACAACCATTTTTCAGTGGATCATCATTTCACATTAAGTGAACCCAGGATCGTTAAGCAAATACCACAGTTGTTTTGTGGAGTTTTGCCATAAATCAACAAAAATGGTAGCAAATCGCAATCGTGACTGCAGGATGCTGCAGTCAGTCATTAATGTCAATCAGTCGGCAAACATTCGAGCTGCAATCATGTGAACATTGGGCTGGTGTGACAGTCAGAAGTGCAAGGACTAGTCATAAGAGGGGGGACTGGACTTTTTTCAGCAGCATCATAACTTTGAATAGTCACTAAACAAATGGTTGTAAGTTAAGGACTACCTGTACCCTGGTTTTTCACAAAGCAGATAAAAATCATGGCTGCATTTCTCTTTCATGCAAACTGTTCCTGGTTTTCCCTGGCATCACTAATTCAGAAACATAGACAGCTGCATGAATGAAGCAGCCCAAAAATGTTGTTGCACATCACTTGCTGCAATAAATAGGTATGTCCAGAATGTGGCGCTGTTGACAAATGTATTAAAAAAAATAAAAGCTGTCTTCTTTATCTGAATTCAACTGCTTTAGAACACACAATAGATACGCAATAGATAATTCGAGATTGGTGCCATGAGTTTCTAGCTGGCTAGACGAATAACATCTTCTTTTATTTTTTCAGGCTATGGCGCTGGAGCCAATGGATTCCCTCTTGTTGGAGCTCAGCCAGGTGGGAATGAGGATGGATGGCATTAATTTCTCACATTTGTTTTTCTCCTTTCCTCCAAAGAGTTTAGAGAACCATTTTAACATAACAACTGATAAGGGAGTGTAGGCTAACCAGATGGCAAGCTGCTTAAGCCTTCTGGTCAAGTTGATGACAAAGGCCATATTTGAATGTCGATTACTCATGTTCAAATTCAGCAGCTGCCACCACTGCACTATATTGGTAAAGGTAAAGGTTCCCCCGCACATGCGTGCTAGTCATTTCCAACTCTAGGGGCCGGTGCTCATCTCCGTTTCAAAGCCGAAGAGCCAGCGTTTGTCCGAGGAGGTCTCCGTGGTCATGTGGCCGGCATGACTAGACGCCAAAGGCGCACGGAACGCTGTTATCTTCCCACCGTAGTGGTCCCTATTTTTCTACTTGTATTTTTCATGTGCTTTCGAACTGCTAGGTTGGCAGAAGCTGGGACGAGTAACAGGCGCTCACTCTGTTATTCGGCACTCGGGATTCGACCTGCCAAACTGCCGACCTTCTATATTGGTAGTGATGGGGAAATTCATTTGGGACCGAGATAGTATAAAGAAACCGAAGAGTAAGAAAGAAGTGGGCTACAGAATTTGTTACCAGTCATGGATCTCTAGCTCAGTGTGAGAGCTTATTTGGCTTATTGTGCGCTTCAGCCAAGAAAGTGTGGCAGTTAGGGAGCCAGCAATTGAGCAGGTGAAACTGTAAGGAGCATTAGTTGAAGGTCCAAGGCAATTTACGTGAGACCCAGACAAATATGCTATCTCCCTTCAGTGAAGTTCAAGGTTCATGGCAATACAAATGCTCCTTTGAGTATGGCTCAAGGTTAGAATCCCAGGCCCAGTCATTAATATTATTAATTAAAAGGATCGAATAATATACCAGTTTCCCATGATGTCTTGCAATTCTTGCAGTTGTAATCCCAGCCTATCTAGAAGGCAGGAATATCTAATATTCAGCTAAAAGAGATGACCTACTGAGCTGCAAAGCTTTCTCTGTTCCAGTGAGATTTATAATTAGATGGATCGGCATTTTGCAAGAGCAAATGTGTTGATTTCACACATTGTGCTAAGCCATGGTTCATTTTAATCATGTTTTTTGAATAAACCACATTGGGCTAAGCCACAAACCATGGATTCCAAATGTCTGTAGCTTTTCCCTTAGAGTAAACGATAAACTATGGTCTGCAGAATATAGCAGCTGAGGTCAAACTACCTCTAAATCAACTAGACTATGGCTTAAAATGTTATGCAAATTCAGTCAGTCAATCTGCAAAATTTAACCAGGGCTACAATGGGGACAGGCTTTTCCTGCCATGTCTTTGTTGTACCAATTTCTAGTCTGAAATTATCCCAGTACCATATAACCCTGATTTATTTTATGAGGCATTGTGTAGCTCCAAAAGGAGAAATTTGGATGAGAAAATGACATAAATTATGGTTCATCACACAGTCACACACAGTTCAGACTGGATTTGGCATTTTTATCCACCTATCAAAAATTATTATTACGTTTTATTTATTTGAATTTTTAGTGTCAAAGGCATTCTTACCCCATCGCTACTGTGCTCTCAGGTTGAAACAAGCCTTCCCTGTAAATATATTGGCTTTAAAATGCAGAAGACCTTATTCTAGTTCAGACATGTCAAACCCGCGACGTCACATGACGTCACGCAACATATCGGGACGGTTTTGCCATTGCCGGCAATGGGGTGGGCGCGGCTTCTGCATGACGCATCCGGCCCACGGGCCGGCAGTTTGACACCCCTGTTCTAGTTCTTTCACTCTCAGAATTACCGTAGTGTGGTGTGATGGCTCAGCAATTACGACCCTGGGCTTTTCAGCTGGAAAGCTTGACAGCTCAGGTTCGAGACCCAAGCAGCAAGGTGGCTCTGGTCCTTGCCCCAGCTCCCATCAGCCTAGCAGTTTGAAAGCATGCAAATGTGAGTAGATAAATAGGTACCACTTTGGTGGGAAGGTAACAATGCACTGTGATATCATGCTGGCCACATGGCCACAGTAATGTCTTTGTACAGCGCTGGCTCAGTGGCCCTTGAAACAAGAGATGAGCGCTGCCCCCTGTATTCAGTCACTAGCCGAGTCAAATCCACAGGGACTCATTCACCTTTACTCTCAAAACTAGCGTTCCCAGTTTCTCCTACTATTTACAACTGTAGGGTTGGGGAGGGAATACTTTCTTCAGTTTGAAGGAAGTAGATTTTAGGAAATATACATATTTGCAAGAAATTAATCGCAGTCGGTATTGAATCATTGAATCAATGCAGGATCCAATCTGGGTCAGTGAGTAGTGTTTATAGTGCCTGTTGTACGTGGCTTTTTAGATGTTGATTGGGATGTGTTGATGGCTGGCTTTTAAGTCGTAAACTGTCATTTTGCTTGTTTTGCCCAGCCCTCACCCTCTAAGTACTTGATAGGCTGGTGGTAAATCAGCACTCCTGTTGATTGACGAGCAGCTTGAGCGGCCTGTTTCCCAGGCTTCAATACCACAAGCAGAACAGCACACACCCTGCCAAAGAAAAGTTTCCCTAAGGATGGGCTCCAGCATGAGTCCAAAGCTCAGAAGACTAAATGTCTTATGGTCCCGGTGACCAACCCAGATTGGATCCTGGGACACACGTATATTTGCTTTCATTCATTGAATCAATGCTGAGATGTAGGCCATGTTTGCAGATGGTAGCTAACCACATTTTAGCCTCACTTTTGTGCAAATTCAGCTGATGTGTCTTGTTTAAATTCCAGGATGCTATGTAAATCCAGAAAATTAGGTTAATTGAACAAACCATAGTTATGATAATGGCTTAAGTGTGTCGTGTGAACACAATCTTTAGGCTGGTTTCATTCACAGGTGTCCAGATTCCATATGGCGGTCAGCTAGGTGGTCCAGCTGCTGCTGCTGCTGCTGCAGCCTCCACCAAGTATGGAGGTGAGTCTCCAAGCTATGACAGAATTAAGAGCAGTATTCCTCTACCACTCCCTGGCAAATCCAACCAATCTTTGTGCCGCTTGAAGTTAGCCAAGTGGACTTTGCCAAGTGCTTAGCAAGCTCTGAGCACCAAAGATCTGATTTTGGAATGGCCTGAGCAGAACTACATTGACCATTATTCTGGTTTTAAGCCCTTCCATCATGGCTTCCTCCCAAGGAAGAAGGCAAAGAGAAATTTTTGTGGAATAGCCACACATCTCCTCAAGCTTCTTCTCAACAGTGGTGTCCTTCCAAGGTACTGGATAGAAAGCCACTGTGGATGATGGAAGTTTTGATTTGTTAGCAAAGTGCCACATTGGGGACAGCTGTCCTAGAGCTTCAGATTCCTGGAGAGAGGGAATGCCTATTCCGTTTAATTTAAATTAAAGGTGTAATGTAGATTTGTCTTAAGATGTGGGAAGATGGCTACAGAGGAACTGGGCTTGTCTCTGTTCCAGTTACTCTTCTCTGACTGCCGTCTCTATTATAGGGGCTGGACAACTTCCATACAGAGGACAACCACAGCAAGCAGAAGCTACCAGCCTGGGAGATTATGGTGCTGGCAGATATGGTGTGTGTGTAGAGCAGAATGAATTGTACTGGGATTATTTTTACACTATATAAGAACAGAAAAATAACATATATTTAAATTTAACATAGCATTAAATTTAGTCTTTTTAAAGATCCCAATTTTTAGACTTGTTAGAAAGGTGTTCTATCTGTAAACAGATTAGAAGATTTATAGGCAAAGAGATACCTTTCTAACTAGGTAATGCTTCTAAGAACTGAAATGATTATTCCAAAAATGTCCTAGGCGAGTAGAGTTATACTTTTATCATCCATATGGGGAAGAGGTCCAACACATAAGGGCGAAAAGGGTTATACTAGGGGTCTTCAAACTTGGCCCTTTTATGACTTGTGGACTTCAAATCCCAGAATTCCTCAGCCAGCATGCCTGGCTGAGGAATTCTGGGAGCTGAAGTCCACAAGTCGTAAAAGGGCCAAGTTTGAAGACCCCTGGGTTATACCAATTGAATTTCTCTTCTGGTCAAAGACAACAATAATAGAGTGGCATTCCTAGGAAATGCATGAAAGAGTTGTCTTCTTAGAAAGCTACTGTAAACTGAAGTTCAGGAGTAGACTGCCTGGTGCAGGACATTCATTTCTTTGTAAATCACATCTCTTGCACTGAAGATCTCTTGCACATCTCCTTCTTCTAGGAGACCCCAGCCAGCTGCCATACGGTGCTCAACCTGCTGGTCTTGGAGTTGAGGGTAAAGCAGGACCATTTGGTAAGGCTATTATGGAACTCTTTTCCTGCACTCCTCTGGTTGTTTTGCAATTGTTTTCCAGAGTTCTAAATTATCTTTGATGCATCTCCTGCCCTTGGTTTACATTTTGTTTCAGACACCTGGATCAACTTATGGTCTAATGCTTTCAATATGACATAGTGGGACACAGCAACTTCCTTTTCTATACCAGTAAAATTGGTTAGTACAAAAGTGATCAGGGCCACATGTCTCACACACACCCCAACGTCTCTCCCTACAATCACTTCATTTTTCTTTTCTTCTTTGTGTGTGTGTTTTATTTTCCATAATTAAATAAGGGAATGGGAACAGTAGGTTTTAGGAGGTGAACTGCTCTTTAAATTCCTCCAAAACACATGAATTACCCTCCAGATGACAATCTGAAAAGGGGGTGGTGGTGTTAAAGACCCTCTGAAATAGGAGTAATTTGCCCCTCAGGGGCTTCTTCTGTCAACTGGTATGTTAAAAAAAAAAGAAAAAGGGAAAACATACCGAAGAAAGAACAGCCCTTTTGGTGACATCAGCAGATGGCTTCCTATGTCCCCCAAAGTTTGGAGACTGTATTGCAGCCCCTATCTCCTTCACTCTAGGACAGGGTTAGGCAACCTCGGCTCCTTTATGACTTGTGGACTTCAACTCCCAGAATTCCTGAGTCATAAAAGAGCCAAGGTTGCCTACCCCTGCTCTGGGATCAGGCTATATGATTACTCCTTGCCACTATGAGCTTTGGAAGGAAAAAGCTCCTCTTCCTACTTAGTAGAAAGATAATGCTGCAGGCCAAGTCTACTATGTTGCAAGGAACCCTTGTAGATATGACACCAACCTCAAAATCCCTAGATTACATCTGGAGAGTCCTGTGCAATATAAACGATTCTCGTATCTGTTGTTTTAAAAATTCACTTTCTTGCTTTTTGGTCTCTTTCACCAAGGTGGGCCACAAGTAGGATATGAACCCCAGCCTGCCCAGGCAATAGGATTGGATGGTAAGAAATTGAACTTCCTACCAGTTAGGATAGAAATGGGAATTTAACAAACAGTTCATCCTGAAAAGGCAAAAGTATTCATTATTCACGTCTTCCTGAGAGTCTCAGTGTGTGACTGAACAAGTTAGAAAACACTTACTTAGCATATGATTGATGTAATAAAGCAGCACCATCTTACTCTGCCTCTTTCTTTTCTTTCATATCCCAGGGCAACATTCTCAAATTCTCAGGAGCTGTTAGGTTAGCCTGTCGAAACAAGCCCAGAAAAAAAAGAAAGAAATTATTCTGCTTTACATGTATGATGTATTATACTAAGATACAATTCAATTACGCTTTCTCTAATAAACTGCAATCACCACACTTGCTATAAATCCTGATTTGCAAGCCAAAGTGGATGAGTTTATTCAGTCAGATTGAACCCATAGCTGATAGGATGTATCTGCCTCAAACACCAGACGTGTAACTTTTGACATCACATTTGTTAAAATACAATTTAAATAGCAAAATGGCTATTTTCTCTCAGACGAAATAAATTCTCCCATCCAAAAGAACTGCAAATTGCCATTCCATTCCACTCCCATGCAGATTTTGAAAATCAGAAATAAACACACACACACACACACAGAGAGAGAGAGAGAGAGAGAGAGAGAGAGAATTTTATGTCTACATAAATCTTCCCCTTTGCAGATAATTGTGTTATATCTTTCGATGACTAGCTGCTGTTGACAGCACAACTGGACCATTCAAAGAGGACAGTCTGTTCACTGCTCCTTAAGTCTTGTATTATATATGGAAATATTCTGTATTGCCTGAACTGGATACTGGATATCCTATTTTAGATGGAAAACATAGGATCTATATGGATAATTGAAGGTCATTATTGGCAAGTAATGGTCAACAATACTTCCTAGATTCCCATTCCAAGGATCAAAATTTCCAGGAAGGGAGCATAGTGTCAGGGCATTTGATGTGATTTCCTATCTTGTACGTTTCCCCCTTTCTATTTTTCCATCCTTGGCAGGCAACGGAAATGGACTAGGATATTTGAACAGTAGAGACCTTCAAACTAATGGACTGGGGGCAGGTAAGGTTAAGTGTGACTCTTCACCCCCTCCTCCTCCACAGAAAAGACTCTTACTCTTCATCCTCCTACTGGTTATGTAATTAGCATTAGGGTGTTCTGACAGTCTTAATCTTAAGCTTGTCCCTTTGTCACATGATACTAGCTTTATCTCACTCTAGCCTATGATTCAAACAATCTTATGCTGATTTTAACACTAACTCTGCTAAAGTCAACACAGAACCATGAAGGGCAATAGACCTTTTTTTTTTTTTGCACTACCCACCCCATTTTAGATGGGTGTATTTATTTGATCAAAACAGCTTTGATCAATGGATCCTAGAAAAGTCCCTGTATTTTAGGTGAGATGCCATTAGCTGTTCATCAGCCAGTCAGCAAATATCCTCACCATTATCAATACGGACATTTCAGTAGCCAATCAGAGTGATAATAAGAACCAAAATAGCACATCAGTATCTCATCAGGACATGGATATAAAAAGAGCACTGGCTGAGCTAAGTTAAGGGTCACTGGGGAGGGAAGGTTCATAGTACCATTGAAGATTATCTTGCCTCTTTTTTTTAATCTGGCAGGTGGATATGCCCCCATTGGTGCAGGGCAAGCCCCAGGAGGATTTGGTAGTCTGCTAGGCCCTGGACAGCCACTAGGAGGATATCGTAAGTGGCACCACCGTTTTGTTTTCCCATGTTTTTTTACTCATTTGCTAATAGCCTAAAACTTGCCTGAAATAATTTCCAGATTTTTGGAATGAGCAATTATTTTTCAAACTGTGCATCTGGGTAATTCTGCAGTCTTTCGATATAAGATCCTTAAGGACTGTATTTTTTAACATTTTTATATCTAACTGCTTAAAGTAGGAACCACTGGGCAATTTAATTAAAAAATGAATTCATAATAATCAATAAGCTAGTATTAAACAAAGCATTGTTCTTTAAAAGTTTTAGTGTAATGAAATAAAGGAAGCTTTATGGCGATCAGTAGGAATACCCTTTGGAGAAAGCAAGTGTTTGTCACTTAAAGTTTTAAGTGAAGCATACTGTATGTTTACTCAGTGGTACTTCCTAATCTAAGGACTATTGTTGAGAAGGCTTGTTTTATATAGCAACCTTCTGCGTTTCAGACCTCTCTGCTTACCTGAGTTCAGGTAAGGCTTATGTGAGAATCAGTATGATCTAGTAGTGGTTAAGGTATCAGGCTAGAAATCAGGAGACTGAGTTTTAATCTGGATTTAGGCATGAAAGACGGCTAGGTGCCTTTGGCCAGTCACTCTCTCTCTTAGCCCAACTCACTTCACAGTATTATGGTTGTGGGGAAATGTAGGAAGAGGAAGGAGTATTGTATATATTATGTTCACCTCCCTGAGTTACTTATAAAGTAATAAAGATGGAATAATTTTTTTAAAAAAAAAAACCCTACAAATTCAAGCATAATAAATAAATCCTTCTACCCATCAGCGACCAACTAAATAACCAGTGAAACAATGAAAATCAGAGCACAGTGCTCTTATTTGCCTCTTCCCCCCTTAAAAGTGTAGGAGCATAGTTCAGAAATAATCGATATCCAAACACACTTTCAAGTACAGCCCTACAAAGAGCACTTCACCATCAGCTAACCTGGATGTTGCCAAAGCATGAGTGATAGGACCCTGATCTGATGGTAGACAAGCTACCATTAAAAGCACTTCACACTTCTGTGACTGGGAAAGATTTGAAAATGTACTTAGCATGTCATTGGGAGATCTAGATGGCCAGAATATTGAAACCTATTTACATCTTGTGTGTTGCAAAATATGAGCCAATCTCTGCAGACTTCCTGGGCTTATTTTAGAAGGCAAATCCAGCTTTCTGAAGGTTTTCCTACTATTATGCTACCTTTACAAGATGATACTATTGCACCTTGCAAGCAGTTTTAAATAGTTTTAATTGCTATATGCAGGGCTTTTTTTCTCATAGAACGCTGAGAACGGAGTTCCAGCACCTTTTTTGGATGGAACCTTGTAGGGTAGGCAAGACGGGTTGTATGACATGTGTGAGTTCCGGCACCTTTTTCTTTTACAAAAAAAAGCACTGGCTATATGTATCCTTTTTTCTTTCAAATATAATTTTTAACTGAAGAAAAATATGATTTCAGGAATCACAGTGACTTGGCCCTGCCCTTAGCACAACAAAGCAACCATGCCTTGGACTGCAGAGATCATCAAAATTAAGCTACACTTTCATCAGAAGAAAATTTCATTTTTGTTGTTAATGCTATTAGCATAGTCTCCTCAACTGTATTTGCATTTCATTTCTCATTCATATTTTTTGATGTACAGCCCACCTTTTAAAAAGCATATAAAAGCAACTGTGTTACTAGTTTAACAACTGTAGCAAGAAAGGTTGTTAAATGAGGCAAAAACTCACTTAACATCTGTCTTGCTTAGCAATGAAAATGTTCGGCTCAATTGTGGCCATAAGTCGAAGTCTACCTGTATAACAGGTAGTCCTCGACTTACAGCCACAATTGAACCCAAAATTTATATGTATAACAGGGTATTTACGGCATTTCTAAATAGCAGTTTCCATTCTGCATTCCCACCATATTGCTTTGAATCTGGCTGTGCAAATTGTCTCCATAGATTCAAACCTTGGAATGCATGAGCCAATCAGGGCCCTACCCCAAGTTACTATAGGCCCTAGAACTCCCCATCTCATTTCTATTGCGCTGAAGACCATATTGTGAAAAGATAGCACATCAGCCATTTCCTCCAGCATCTGTACTGCATCTATGGATATACCGTGCTACAGATATATAGTTGTTGGGAAGGGAAATGCATTCTTAATAATGCCTGCTGACAGGCAGCATGAACAGATTTGCTTGTGGGATAGAAGAAAGACCAACCTGCAGCAACAAAATCCCCTCATCATTCCACACAAAAGAGAAATGGGAAAAAAATGCCTCAGCAAACAGCTGCTTTAAATTTCCACCCATCCATGATAGAAAACTATTCTGCATCCTATGAATCCCAATCATGCTGCTGTTCCAAGAGGACCATCAGTCCTCTGACTTATTGCAATGGGAATTATTACCAGAGCGCAATATATTTGGTATACTTTGAGGCTACCCTTGGATAGAAACAGAAAATATCACTTTAACCCCGTTACAGCTAAAGACGGCTTCAGTTTATTTCACCCATGGGTTGGGGATTGAGATGAAGCCAACTTTATAGAGATGTGATAGAAAAACAATGCTTCCAGGACGTGTTTATGTTATGATTAGATAGATGTTGGGAAAGTATGATTAAGTTGTTTGTATTCATCTTTTGGAGTGCTGCAGTTTGCACACAGATATGAAAGTCTAACACTTGTTCATATTATTTATTAAACAGTAAACTTCTTAGGATTATAAAGAAGTATTAATAATCAAGAATATGATGTAAGAGGAACAGAAGAAAAATTCATTGTCCAGAGTTAAATCTTTTGGAATTTTTTTTTCTTTTGGGTTAGGAGGGAAGGAATCAAAGTACGGAATGAATGGATACCTGGGAAATGGCTATAGAGGTAAGATTTAAGAAGATGAAATACATATATC
Source organism: Vipera ursinii (assembly GCF_947247035.1). Taxonomy (NCBI): domain Eukaryota; kingdom Metazoa; phylum Chordata; class Lepidosauria; order Squamata; family Viperidae; genus Vipera; species Vipera ursinii. The sequence continues at coordinate 19,877,968 of NC_139517.1, read as the reverse complement.
TCCTATTATGTTGATTTTCTGTTCACCTTCGTACCCACCATCAGCCAAAACATGCATTCTGTCTGCATTTCTAGGCATTATGTAAAATTAAAAGCTCCACACAATCATCAAAAGTTATTATTTAAATCTTCGCTAGGTTCCTAAGTTATAATGTGATTTATTTATCTTGTGGGTGAAACTAGCTATTGTGATTTGCAAAACATGATGTGTGAAGCTAGCTGTTGTGATCAACAAACCATGGTTAAAACAAACAAAACCAGTATATTATTTATTTATTTTATTTTATTTTTATTATATTTATATACCGCCCTTTCCCGAAGGACTCAGGGCGGTTTACAGGGTGATTAAAATGAAAAATACAAAAGTTAAAAACAATTAAAAAAAATTATATCAATCCCTGAACAAATAAAAACCCCAGTTAAAATTAAAATTAAAATTCTCAGCCTGGGCCAGAGAGCTCGAAGAGCCAGGTCTTCAGGTCCCGGCGGAATGAACGGAGGTCGGGGTCAGTCCTAAGCTCCACTGGCAGCTGGTTCCAAAGGGCAGGCGCACCCACTGAGAAGGCCCTCCCCCTGGGTGTTATCCGCCTGCAATCTCTTACCGGCGGTACCCTGAGAAGACCCTCCCTGTGGGAGCGCACTGGACGAAGGGAGCTTGATGCCGGCAGCAGGTGTTCCCTCAGATATCCCGGACCCTCGCCATTTAGGGCTTTATAGGTCATCACCATTATCTTAAGCCAATCACTGTCTTTCCTGAAGGGTCTGGGATCTCAGCTTAGGTGAAAAGTATTAGGAATTGCTAACAGAAATTAGTTATATATTTCAGCATCACTCAAGGAAGTAATGATAAATATATTATTACTGTTTAAAACAATACTATATTTGTGCTTTTAAGTATTTTATTTTGTTTAAAAAAACTGTACTGGGTTATTGGAATACCATATACGCAAGGAAGGTGAATAATTATGAATGTTGGAGAAGTGGATTCCTAGCTAATTATGTGAGGAATAGGACTGACATTTCCAAAATCATCTCATGCTGTCCTGCAGTCAGTCTCTGTAAATGGCAAAGCTGGAAAATAAAATAATGGTGCCCTTGTCTTCACTCTTTCCTAGGCCGCTGTTCTTCTGGAAAATGCTGAAATACAATATTGCTCTGCAGAACTTCTAACAGCAAGATCTAACATTTTCAGCAATCTTTGGTGCTAAGTTTAAAGACCAACAACTGCGTCCCCAATATAAATGACTGTGTCTTTTTCTTTCTCTATGTTTTATTTTGTCATTAGAAATTTTTCATTTTTTAAAGAGTGAAAAACAGTGCATGTTAGTTTTTAAAGCTTTGGTCAACCATATTTTCCAAGAACTAATAGTATTTCTGTGACCGTACTACACAAAGTTTGAGAAGCTAGAAATTGCTTCCCCCCCCCAAGACATACCCTGTGAATTCCACAGATTAGGAGGCAGTCTAGAGATGTTTTTCATCTAATTATATGTCTGGAGGCCCAGACTCCAATGTCTTTTTACATAAGAATAAATCCACCATTCTCAATGTCTTGCATACTTGTGGTATCCTTGTTCAGCCTTGTATATTTGTGTATATTTTTTAAAAATCCCATTGAATATCTTCCATTGCTGTGGTTTCCATAAACTAAATATTTTATGCACAAACTAAAAGCTTACCGCTTAAATTTCTTCAACATTTTCTAGATGCTAGATTAAATGTATTACATTATTTCTAAACATAGCATTCTAAAATTGATACTATGGAATCTAGAAATACAGATGAATGTTGGCATCTTCAGATCAATTATTGGATAATAAATCATTTTCATTTCTTACATTAAAGGATAAATAGTATTTGCTTGTTGCTGGCCACTGGAAATATTTATATCTATTGCCATCATAATTTGGACCATTAGCATTTTCAGCTTCAGAGATACTTAAATGATTAGAAGAGATGATTAAATCTTATGAGACACCCATTAGTCTTTATACATTTTATTGATTAATCATTTTGATATGCACATTTAAAAAAGGAATTAGAGACCCCTATTTTATCTAAACAGGAAACTGGCTTAACCTCTGTATCAAAAATGTCAACAGATCTAATTTACAAAATATTTACAAACATATTTTGTACTTATTGTACCCCATTGCATTTGTATAGAAAAGAATCAGTAAATCATGTTAGAATGGAAAAGGGAATGCTGCTTCATTAAAACAGTTTTTTTCCAATGTTCTAAAATTTTTATACTCTGGGAATAAGTCATTTACCCATTTGAATTTGTGTCTGAAACATAGTTTAATACTTTTGATATACTATATTCTTTTGATCAATATATCTATTATTTGGTAATAGATGGCTAGACAACATATCTCGTACCTTTCTTATTGCTGAGACCTGTCATTCAACATTGGAAAGAAACATGTATATATACATTTATATGTAATAATACATATATATTTATTTATATTGCTTATATCAATTCAGTTTACCACTAGGTAGCCACCCCACACAAAATGAAACATTTTGCAGACAACTGACAATTAACATAACAAATGGTGTTATATTATATTATTATATATCTTTATAACTCAAAGGGGCTTACATAATGTTCCTGCCTATTTTCCACACAACAATCCTGTAAAGTGGATTGCGATGAGAGTAACTAGCCCAAAGTCACCTAACTAGATTTCATGCTGAAGAGAGAATTTGAGCTCAGTATTTCTAATCCAGCACCTTAACAAGTGGCTCTCTCTTTCAAACTTCACAGTTTGCAAACTATCTTAATACTGGCAGAAGCACAAAGGGTATTCTCTATTTTTTAAAATTATTCTTATTGTTTATATCCTATGTTTTAATATATGTTAATCAATTTTTTTTAATCAGATGCTTCTTTCCCTCTTCTCTTCAACCGTGTCTTATTCTCAGAGACTATTTGGACAAGTCCCTGCACTTTTCTTGGCAAGGTTTTTCAGAAGTGGTTTGCCATTGCCTCCTTCCTAGGGCTGAGGAAAAAAAATGACTGACCCAAGTCAACCAGCTGGCAATGTGCTTAAGACATCTCTAGGTTTCTACCCTAATGCCATAACCACTGTAACCAAAACTGGCTCTCAGGCCGGTTCCCAACTACTCAGCAGTTGTCAACTGCTCTATTTCTTTTCCATCTACATACGCTGTTATCAATCCAAGAGCGTCTGCTGTACTGCAGACAATATATTTTAGAAACAGGTAAAGGTAAAGGTTCCCCCGCACATGCGTGTTAGTCGTTTCTGACTCTAGGGGCTGGTGCTCATCTCTGTTTCAAAGCCAAAGAGCCAGCGCTTGTCCAAGGACGTCTCCGTGGTCATGTGGCCAGCATGACTAGACACCAAAGGCGGACGGAACGCTGTTACCTTCCCACCATAGTGGTCCCTATTTTTCTACTTGCATTTTTTATGTGCTTTCAAACTGCTAGGTTGGCAGAAGCTGGGATGAGTAACAGGCGCTCACTCTGTTACGCGGCACTCAGGATTCGACCCGCCAAACTGCCAACCTTCTGATCTACAAGCTCAGCGTCCTAACCCACTGAGCCACCACGTCCCTATATTTCAGAAATAAATACTTGCAATTTTAAAAATTGATAGTACAATCCTCAATCCCACTAATACAAATGGATCTTTCCCCCCCCACAATGACAGCATGGTGTAAATATTGTGGAGTTTTAGATAAACCTCCCCAATCGCGTTAATATTCTTTACCGACGAAATAAAGCTTTGCTGAAATGAATAGATTTGTGCTTAGATTGTAAGCCGCCCTGAGTCTTCGGAGAAGGGCGGGATATAAATGGGATTAAAATAAATAAATAAAATAAAATAGAGAGCCCCAAACGCATCCTCGTTCAACCTTTTATTCAAGTTTCACTACAGAAAACCCAGCGTAGCAAACACGTTTGTCTTTTAGCTGAGGCTGCTGTACTGTGTTTTTAATGCCGCAAAAATAGGCACAAATCCACATAACCTTCCGTTCTTTGCCGCCGCCCTGTTAATAAATCCTGAGTCTTGCAGCAGACGATGAAACTAGATACGGAACGAGGGGGAAATATATATATATATAACCCGTCTTTTAAGGAGATGCGGGAGACAAACGAAACGAGGGACAGGTAAATCTGAAAGACCACAGCAGGCGGCCATTATAAAAGCCGAATTCGGTTGCCGAGCGCGCGCCCGACGCCAAGCCTCTTTGGTGGGGGTTTTTTTTGTTGTTGGTTCTTTTTTTGGGGGGGGGAGGCGCGAGCGTCTGTGCGTACGCGTCGCGATTATGACGTAAAGGCGGAAATGGGCGAGGCCGTTTGGAATTTTGGCGCGAGCGCGGAGCGTTGGGGTGTCTTCCCGGAAGTTTGGCGCGCTCCTCGGAGGACGGAGAGGAGGTGGTGGGACCGGGAAGGAAAACGGGGTTGCTGCTCAGGGAGAATCCCGAGTTTTTCTTCTTTCGCGACTCGGGGTGGGGGTGGGGATTGGGACGCAGGAAGGATTTAAAAGAGGTAAGAGAATCTGCGAAGTTTTTCCAAGAGGGGAGGGAGATGGTTGGTGGAACTGAATCCGCTTGGTGCCGACCTCTGTTGAGGAAAGGCTGCAAACAACCCGCCGGCGGCTCTTTGAAGAAGGTAAAAATCCGTCGCTGTGGTTGTTGAAGGGGAGTGAGGCAGATGATGGTGACGATGACGATGATGATAAAGTCGGAAGGGACCTTGGAGGTCTTCTAGTCCAACCCCCTGCTCAGGCAGGAAACCTTATATACCATTTCAGGTAAATGGTTGTCCAGTCTCTTCTTAAAAACTTCCAGTGTTGGAGCATTCACCACTTCTGGAGGCAGGTAGTTCCACTGGTTAATTGTTAATTTCTCCTTAGTATTGGACTGCTTATTGTTCTGCCTTCAGGTGCTTTGGAGAATAGCTTGATTCACTCTTTTGGTGATTTTATATTTTTTACACACACACACACACACACACACACACACACACACACACGTGTGTGTGTGTGTGTGTGTGTGTGTGTGTGTGTATGTGTATACACATATTTTTTATTTATTTTAATCCCATTTATATCCCGCCCTTCTCTGAAGACTCAGGGCTGCTTACAATTTAAGCACAAACCAATATATGTGTAATTTTTTGGATTGCTAACAAAATTAAATTAATTAAATTAAATTAAATTAATCCAATTAAATTAATTGGATTGTTAGCAATCCAAAAATTTACACAAATAATGAGTTGTCAGCCTGTGGATGGCCTTAGGTTAGGCTGATACAGGCAATAAGGTTTGGCCCGTATTTGGGCCGGCAAGGTATTCTAAAATACTTAACAAATACTTAATACATATATATACATACACACACACATACTATATACATATATATACTGCTCAAAAAAATAAAGGGAACACTTAAACAACACAATGTACTGTATTTAATAGTAGGATGTCTTATTTTCTGTTCCATTTATTTTTTCATTTATTCTGTTCCATTTATTTTTTCTGTGAACACACTGGAACGCATTGAAAAAATGAAATTGATGCCTGTTCTCAAAAGAATGTCTCTCTGTGTGTGTATATATATACACTGCTCAAAAAAATAAAGGGAACACTTAAACAACACAATGTACTGTATTTAATAGTAGGATGTCTTATTTTCTGTTCCCTTTATTTTTTTGAGCAGTGTATATATATACACACACAGAGACATTCTTTTGAGAACAGGCATCAATTTCATTTTTTTAATGTGTTCCAGTGTGTTCACAGAAAAAAATGACAAAGGTTATCTTGTTTAACATGACACTCTGGGCCTCTTCTATGTGTAATAAAGCATTTTTTTTTCTTTTAGCCAAGGTCATTTCTTTTAGTATGTGAGAACTTGCCTTTTCAGCAACTGCAAATAGAAAGCATATTCTCAAAGTCCTTGAATACACTTGCAACTTTCAAGAAGGATATTAACCTAGCTGGGGAAAAATAATGTAACCCATGAATTTGTCACTTGTGGAATGTTATTTAGAATCAGTGTTTTCCATTGTTCAAACTTCACATGCAATAATGTATTTTACTGGTTGATCATTTATTTATTGACTTATCACATATACTGAATGTATCTGTTTCTGTACTCTATAAAAAGACTTGCTGCCACCCACCTACCCATTCCAGATAAAGGTGTTTTCTATCTCAAATTCAGGGAATAGTTCTTCAGCTCCATGCACATTTGGGTGTGCGGGTTTTGAGGCAACACCCAGCTTCAAATCTCCCCTTGGACAAGGACACCCATGAGTGGCTTTGGGCCAATAATTGCCTCAGCCCAACCTGCCTCCCAGGGTGGTTGTGAGGTAAAAATTGATGGAAGTTCTCGGTGTACCCCTTAAGCTCCTATTGCAGCTTATCCACCCTACATATGCAAATAATGCCATTCCAACAGTGTCATTTCTATGCCGCTTTAATTAGGTGTGGGTTCATTTTCCATTGTCTCTTTCAAGTATCAAGTTGGCTCCAGATGATAGGAACTGGAGGCTACTCCAGCTTTAGGAATTCAGCTGTTATGTAAGTTATATTATCTAAGTTTTCCCCTGTGTGTTAGATCTTTTCAAATTGGTGTCATTCAGACCACTGGGTGACATCTTTCACCATCCCCAGTTAACTGCCAAATGGCTAAGATGAGGCGATGTTTGTCCAATACTTCAACAAAAGGAGATCAGACTGTTGAAGGTTACTATTGGGATATTATACCTAGCAGGGTTTCTTTCTTATGTTTTAGCAGATGGCAACATTTGCTTGATTTTGTGAAGGCTTGGAAGCTAATCAGCAGTTGCCCTAGTTCAGGGGTCGGTAACCTGAAAAAGCAAAAGAGCCACTGGGAACCGGTTCCATCACACATAAAAAAAGTGGGAGCCGCGCGCGTGCATCCATGCACGCACATGCGCATAAAACAAAATGTTTTGCGCATGCGCAAAACGGTTTTTGCACATGCGCACACGTGCATACACGCGCGCGGTTCCACTTTTTTTAATGTGGATGCACCTGCACGCCAGTGGCGACGGGTCTCCATGGTGACGGGCGCTGGGTTGTGGGGCCGCCTTCAGCCTGGGCGTCGCCAGAGCCACCCCCGGAACCTCCAAACTGCCGCCCGACCTCCGCCCGAACACCAGCAGGTCTCGACACAGGTGTTCGGGCAGAGGTGCGCACGCATCTCCGCCTGAACAGCGGTTTGGAGACCTGCTGGAGGTCGGGCGGCAGTTTGGAGGTCCCAGGGGTGACTCCGGCGACGCCCAGGCTGAAGGCGGCGCCGCAACCCAGCGCCCGGAACCAGCAGGTCTCCAAACCGCACCTCCGCCCGAACACCAGCAAGTCTCGACATGGGTGTTCGGGTGGAGCTGCGCGTGCACCTCTCCAAACCTTTGGGGAGGTGCGCGCGCAGCTCCGCCTGAACAGCGGTTTGGAGACCTGCTGGTGCCGGTTTAAAAAGTTGCTGTGTGCCGCGGCAGCTTTCTAAACCGGCACCAGCAGGTCTCCAAACTGCACCTCCGCCCGAAGACCAGCAGGTCTCCAAACGGGTGTTTGGGCGGAGAGGTGCGCGCGCAGCTCCGCCCGAACAGCAGTTTGGAGACCTGCTGGTGCCGGTTTAAAAAGCTGCTGCGGGCTGCGGCAGCTTTCTAAACCGGCACCAGCAGGTCTCCAAACCGCACCTCCGCCCGAACACCAGCAGGTCTCCAAACGGGTGTTCGGGCGGAGGTGCGAGAGAGGTGCGCGCGCAGCTCTCCAAACCTTTGGAGTGGTGCGCGCGCACCTCCCGTTCGGAGTGGTGTGCGCGCACCTCCTCCCGTTCGGAGTGGTGCGCGCACACCTCCTCCCGTTCGGAGGAGCCGTCTCCTGCGGCTCCCAGTCGCCCGGTGCGTGCGCACCTCCTTCCGTTCGGAGTGGTGCGCGCGCACCTCCTCCGGTTCAGAGTGGTGCGCGCGCACCTCCCATTCGAAGAGGTGCGCGCGCACCGCGCGACTAGGAGCCGCAGCAGACAGCTCAAAGAGCGGCATGCGGCTCCGGAGGCGCGGGTTGCCAACCTGTGCCCTAGTTAGTATTTGTATGGGAAACTACTAGATAGTGCTAGAGTTGTTGGTTAAATTGGAAAATCATCCTTGAAAGAGACAATGGCCAACTACTTTTGAACTATTAGTAAAAATACCAGATGGCTAAATCCATGGGACGCGGTGGCTCAGTGGGTTAGCGGAAGCTTTCTAAACCGGCACCAGCAGGTCTCCAAACGGGTGTTTGGGCGGAGAGGTGCGCACGCAGCTCCGCCCGAACAGCAGTTTGGAGACCTGCTGGTGCCGGTTTAAAAAGCTGCCGCGGGCCGCAGCAACTTTCTAAACCGGCACCAGCAGGTCTCCAAACCGCACCTCCGCCCGAACACCAGCAGGTCTCCAAACGGGTGTTCGGGCAGAGCTGCGTGCGCACCTCTACAAACCTTTGGGGAGGTGCGCGAGCAGCTCCGCCTGAACAGCGGTTTGGAGACCTGGTGCCGGTTTAAAAAGCTGCCGTGTGCCGCGGCAGCTTTCTAAACCGGCACCAGCAGGTCTCCAAACCGCACCTCCGCCCGAACACCAGCAGGTCTCCAAGCGGGTGTTTGGGCGGAGAGGTGCGCGCGCAGCTCCGCCCGAACAGCAGTTTGGAGACCTGCCGGTGCCGGTTTAAAAAGGTGCTGCGGGCCGCGGCAGCTTTCTAAACCGGCACCAGCAGGTCTCCAAACCGCACCTCCGCCCGAACACCAGCAGGTCTCCAAGCGGGTGTTTGGGCGGAGAGGTGCGCACGCAGCTCCGCCCGAACAGCAGTTTGGAGACCTGCTGGTGCCGGTTTAAAAAGCTGCCGCGGGCCGCAGCAACTTTCTAAACCGGCACCAGCAGGTCTCCAAACCGCACCTCCGCCCGAACACCAGCAGGTCTCCAAACGGGTGTTCGGGCAGAGCTGCGTGCGCACCTCTACAAACCTTTGGGGAGGTGCGCGAGCAGCTCCGCCTGAACAGCGGTTTGGAGACCTGGTGCCGGTTTAAAAAGCTGCCGTGTGCCGCGGCAGCTTTCTAAACCGGCACCAGCAGGTCTCCAAACCGCACCTCCGCCCGAACACCAGCAGGTCTCCAAGCGGGTGTTTGGGCGGAGAGGTGCGCGCGCAGCTCCGCCCGAACAGCAGTTTGGAGACCTGCCGGTGCCGGTTTAAAAAGGTGCTGCGGGCCGCGGCAGCTTTCTAAACCGGCACCAGCAGGTCTCCAAACCGCACCTCCGCCCGAACACCAGCAGGTCTCCAAGCGGGTGTTTGGGCGGAGAGGTGCGCGCGCAGCTCCGCCCGAACAGCAGTTTGGAGACCTGCCGGTGCCGGTTTAAAAAGGTGCTGCGGGCCGCGGCAGCTTTCTAAACCGGCACCAGCAGGTCTCCAAACCGCACCTCCGCCCAAACACCAGCAGGTCTCCAAACGGGTGTTCGGGCGGAGGTGCAAGAGAGGTGCGCGTGCAGCTCTCCAAACCTTTGGGGAGGTGCGCGAGCAGCTCCGCCTGAACAGCGGTTTGGAGACCTGGTACCGGTTTAAAAAGCTGCCGTGTGCCGCGGCAGCTTTCTAAACCGGCACCAGCAGGTCTCCAAACCGCACCTCCGCCCGAACACCAGCAGGTCTCCAAGCGGGTGTTTGGGCGGAGAGGTGCGCGCGCAGCTCCGCCCGAACAGCAGTTTGGAGACCTGCCGGTGCCGGTTTAAAAAGGTGCTGCGGGCCGCGGCAGCTTTCTAAACCGGCACCAGCAGGTCTCCAAACCGCACCTCCGCCCGAACACCAGCAGGTCTCCAAGCGGGTGTTTGGGCGGAGAGGTGCGCGCGCAGCTCCGCCCGAACAGCAGTTTGGAGACCTGCCGGTGCCGGTTTAAAAAGGTGCTGCGGGCCGCGGCAGCTTTCTAAACCGGCACCAGCAGGTCTCCAAACCGCACCTCCGCCCAAACACCAGCAGGTCTCCAAACGGGTGTTCGGGCGGAGGTGCAAGAGAGGTGCGCGCGCAGCTCTCCAAACCTTTGGAGTGGTGCGCGCGCACCTCCCGTTCAGAGTGGTGCGCGCGCACCTCCTCCCGTTCAGAGGAGCCGTCTCCTGCGGCTCCCAGTCGCCCGAACAGCAGTTTGGAGACCTGCTGGTGCCGGTTTAAAAAGCTGCCGCGGGCCGCAGCAGCTTTCTAAACCGGCACCAGCAGGTCTCCAAACCGCACCTCCTCCCGTTCAGAGAGGTGCGCACACACCGGGCGACTAGGAGCCGCAGGAGACAGCTCAAAGAGCCGCATGCGGCTCCGGAGGCGCGGGTTGCCAACCCGTGCCCTAGTTAGTATTTGTATGGGAAACTACTAGATAGTGCTAGAGTTGTTGGTTAAATTGGAAAATCATCCTTGAAAGAGACAATGGCCAACTACTTTTGAACTATTAGTAAAAATACCAGATGGCTAAATCCATGGGACGCGGTGGCTCAGTGGGTTAGGACGCTGAGCTTGTCGATCAGAAGGTCGGCAGTTTGGCGGGTCGAATCCCGAGTGCCGCATAACAGTGAGCGCCTGTTACTCGTCCCAGCTTCTGCCAACCTAGCAGTTTGAAAGCACGTAAAAAATGCAAGTAGAAAAATAGGGAACACTACGGTGGGAAGGTAACAGTGTTCCGTGTGCCTTTGGCGTCTAATCATGCCGGCCACATGACCACGGAGACATCCTAGGACAAGCGCTGGCTCTTCGGCTTTGAAACGGAGATGAGCACCGGCCCCTAGAGTCGGAAACGACTAGCACGCATGTGCGGGGGAACCTTTACCTGTTTCTAAAATATATTGTCTGCAGTACAGCAGATGCTCTTGGATTGATAACAGCGTATGTCAGGGGTGTCAAACTCAATTTCATGGAGGGCCGCATCAGCATTGCGGTTGCCCTCAGGGGGCCGGGTGGGTATGGCTAGGGTGGGCGTGGCCTACTGGGTGGGCATGGCTAGAGTGCGTATGGCCTACTGGGTGGGCGTGACCAGCTCTACATCGTTCGCATCAAGGGTGCCTATGGGGGCCTGGGCAGGAGTGGGACAGATCTGAGGGTCTCTGGCAGGAGGTGGGTCTCTGGGCCAGGGCCAAAGCAGTGGGGGCCGTTCCCTCACTTTTTCCAGGATGGCTTCGCGGGCCACATGAAACCACTTCGCGGGCCGGATCTGGCCCCCGGGCCTTGTGTTTGACATGTCTGGCGTATGTAGTGCAAAAATGACATGAAGGAAATCAAGGAGAAAGTTAAATGTGAAGATGGAGTCTAGAGTTAAATCAAATTATACCCCCAACTTTTTTGAAGGGTTAGGGAGGGGGGAGGGTCAGGCCTGGCAGAATAAGGAAGATTCTACTGGACCTTTCTCAGTCTAGGTTGGCCGATGGCCGCGGCAATATGGGGGCCGGGGAGAATCTTGGGACCCAGGGGGATGGGGTAGGGATACCGATCCCCACAGTGATTGGGAATGGCGGCAGATGGATGAGCAGAGGGCCATATCGTAATTTGAGATCACGCCCCCGCTATTTTTGAGCTGTGGCACGCTCCGACCCTCTGGCTCTCACCTGCTGTCCTGGGGAAGGGGGAGGGCCGACACCTGAGCTCAGACTGATCTATTTCAATGCCAGCTCTGTTGCGAATAAAGCTCCCCTCATCCATGATTTGATCGAGGAGGAAGACGCAGACCTGGCATGCATCACAGAAACTTGGTTGGGCCCAGAGGGAGGGGTCCCTCTGCTTGATTTATACCCTCCAGGTTTCCGTGTGCTGCATCAACCTCGGGCTCAGGGTAGGGGAGGTGGCGTGGCGGTTGTTATCAAAGAGACCCTCCATCCATGGGAGACCACTGCCCCTCAGATAGACGGATGTGAATCCCTCCTCTTAAGGTGGGGTCCTGGTGGTCAATTTGGCCTACTGCTGGTATACCTCTCTCCAAGCTGCGTAGCAACGGCTCTACCCAGGCTACTTGACGCCCTCTCAGGACTGGCAGTTGAATTTCCCAGACTGATGGTTCTGGGAGACTTTAATCTGCCTTCCCTGGGCAGTACATCGGAGGTGGCCTGAGAGTTCATGGCTTCCATGATGGCCATGGACCTGACCCAAATTATTCAGGACCCGACTCACGAGTGGGGAAAACACGCCTGATCTTATTTTTATCTCTGGGCAATGGCTTAATGGACTGGGTGGGGTTACTCCAACATCTCAACCCCTTTCATGGACAGACCATTATCTCCTGCGGTTGGGCCTCCGTCATGTCACCCCCCGCTGTCAGGAGGCGGAACCCACCAGATGGTTCCGCCCCAGGCGCCTGATGGACCCAGATAAGTTCCAGATGGCGCTTGGACTGATACCTACCTCCCTCTCCCACAGCCCGGTCGATTCCTTAGTTAATGCCTGGCAACAGGCTGCTTCGGAGGCTCTCAACCGCGTTGTGCCTTTGCGTCCTCTGACCCGACGCAGGTCCCGACTCGCTCCTTGGTTCTCCAAGGACCTGCGGGAGATGAAACGCCGGAGAAGGAGCCTAGAGAGCATTTGGAGAACCAGTCGGTCCGAGTCTGACCGAACACAGTTAAGATCCTTTTCTAGATCTTATCTTGTGGCAATGGAGGTGGCAAAGCGCGCTTACTTCACCACCCTCATTGCGTCCGCAGACAACCGCCCGGCCGCCCTGTTTAGAGTGGTCCGCTCCCTTTTAAATCAAGGGACAGGAGAGGACCCCTTACGAGGACGGGCCGAGGAATTTAGTAAATATCTGGTGATCAAAATTGCTCAGATTCGGGCTGGTCTGGACTCTGACTGGGCAGTATCTGACGAGAGGAAAACAATGAGTTTGGCCGAGAACATTTGGGAAGAGTTTGATCCTGTGACTCCAGATGAAGTGGACAGGATCATGGGGAAATTAAGTGCCTCCACGTGTTTATTGGACCTGTGTCCCTCGTGGCTGGTGTATGCGTCTCGAGAGGTTACACGAGGCTGGCTCCTAGCAGTTATCAATGCCTCACTGAGTGAAGGGTACTTCCCTGCCACCTTGAAAGAGGCGGTAGTAAGGCCCCTCCTTAAGAAACCTGCATTGGATCCAGCTATTTTAAACAACTTTCGTCCTGTCTCCAACCTTCGCTTTCTTGCAAAAGTCGTTGAGAGCGTGGTGGCATGGGAACTCCCTTTGGTCCTGGAGGAAACTGAGTATCTGGATCCGTACCAATCGGGTTTCAGGCCCGGATATAGCACGGAGACGGCATTGGTCGCGCTGGTGAATGATCTCTGGCGGGCCCGAGGTAGGGGTTACTCCTCTGTCCTGGTCTTATTAGATCTCTCAGCGGCTTTTGATACCATCGACCATGGTATCTTGCTGCATCGTCTTGAGGGGTTGGGAGTGGGAGGCACCGTTCTACGATGGTTCTCCTACCTCTCGGGCCGTTCGCAGATGGTGTTGGCAGGGGGGCAGAGGTCAACCCCAAGGCCCCTTAGTTGTGGGATGCCTCAGCGATCGGTGCTCTCGCCCCTCCTGTTCAACATCTATATGAAGCCGCTGGGTGAAATCATTCGTGGTTTTGGGGTGAGGTATCACCAATATGCGGATGATACCCAGTTGTTCATCTCCACCCGAAAGCAACCCAGTGATGCCCCCGATGTGATGTCCCGTTGCCTGGAAGCGGTACAGATTTGGATGGGAAAGAACAGGCTCTGGCTCAACCCGGCCAAAACTGAGTGGCTTTACGTACCGACATCTCGTTTAGTCCAAGAGGTTCCATCATTGATTATAGGAGGAGAGATGTTACCTCCCATTGATAGAGCACGCAACCTGGGCGTCCTCCTGGATTCACGACTCAGTTTTGAAGATCATATTGGAGTCGTGGCTAGGGGGGGCATTTGCCCAGATTCGCCTGGTACACCAGTTGCGCCCCTTTCTGGACCGAGATGCCCTATGTACAGTCACCCACGCACTCTTTACCTCCCGTATAGACTACTGCAATGCTCTCTACATGGGGCTGCCCTTGAAGACCACCCGGAGGCTTCAACTGGTGCAGAGTGCAGCTGCACAGGTAGTGATGGGAGCACCCCGATACTCCCATATTACACCCCTCCTGCATGAGCTGCATTGGCTACCAGTTGCCCTCCGGGTGAGATTTAAGGTGCTGGTACTTACCTTTAAAGCCCTACATGGCTTAGGCCCGGGATACTTGCAGGACCATCTGCTGCCGGGAACAAATTCCCATCGCCCAGTACGCTCACACAGAGAAGGCCTCCTCACGGTACCGTCGGCTAGACAATGTCGGCTTGCGACCCCCAGGGGAAGAGCCTTCTCTGTGGGAGCGCCAGCCTTGTGGAACCAGCTCCCCCCTGAGCTTCGGATGGCCCAAGATCTCCAGTCCTTTCGCCGCGGCCTCAAAACACTCCTTTTCCACCTGGCTGACCTAGACTGACAGGGATTTTAATTATATTTACAGTTTTAACTCTATTCTTTAATTTATTTTAATTTATTTCAATTTTTAATTTTAATTTACTGTACAGAGACCTTTAGGTTTTGTTGTTGTTAGCCGCCCTGAGTCCCTCGGGAGATAGGGCGGGATATAAGTCCAATAAATAAATAATAAATAAATAAATAAATGTGAAGATGGAGTCTAGAGTTAAATCAAATTATACCCCCAACTTAGTTGGTTTCCATAAGGTCTGGTTTTGGAGATTTAGCCCAAGAATATTTCAGGTATTTGTTCTGTCTTCTCTCTGTATGAGGAAAACAGGACAACATCAGAGAAAAGGCAGGGCAAATGAAGAATTGCTAGAAGAGGAGAAATTTAGAACGTGATGATTGATCAGGGACAGACTAGCTGAAAGGCTTAGTAATGGAGTATCTTGAAATGGTCCCTGAACAAATATAAGTTAAGGAAGGGCTCAGTGGGTTAGGACGCTGAGCTTGTAGATCAGAAGATCGGCAGTTTGGCGGGTCGAATCCCGGGTGCCGCGTAACAGAGTGAACGCCTGTTACTCGTCCCAGCTTCTGCCAACCTAGCAGTTCGAAAGCACGTAAAAATGCAAGTAGAAAAATAGGGACCACTACGGTGGGAAGGTAACAGCATTCCGTGTGCCTTTGGTGTCTAGTCATGCTGGCCACATGACCACGGAGACGTCCTCGGACAAGCGCTGGCTCCTTGGCTTTGAAACAGAGATGAGCACCGGCCCCTAGAGTCGGAAACGACTAGCACACATGTGCGGGGGAACCTTTACCTTTTTACCTATATTATGGATCATTTCTTTAGATTGCAGATAGTTTTTCAATTTGAAGAGAAGGAGGAGTATACTGTAATGTGGAAAATTGGGAGTACAAGTATTAATTAGTACACAGTATTTTTAAGGGACAATTTAATCCCCATCCTCTACTTCAGATTTGTAGTTCTGTTACAAAAGTATTCCTTTTAACTCAACTGCTTCTTTTAAATGCCTCTTTTAATGCCTAGAACAGCCTTGTAAATTTTTATTTTACTCCGGGTGGAGTCCAGTGATCATTCTATTATCTAGAAATGTTCACTGGACCATTTTTATAATATTTTATTAAAAAATTTGGTGAGACTTGCTACAATATTTTGCTGAGATTTGCTCCATAGTATGCAGAACATAATCAGCTTCATAGCTACATTTGAAGTCCTAGTCTTAGTCTGATGCTCTTGGCACTATAGAAATATAGTTTGTGACTTTTAAATAAAATATTAATTACAGTTGCCATGTTGGATAAGAGAGCATGTAGTGCACTCTATAACTTTTATCCTTAAGTAAAAGTAAAGGTAAAAGAGTCCTTGCAGATTTTACTCTGCTGGTCATTGCCAACTATAAGGGGCGGTGCTCATCTCTGTTTCAAGGCCATTGAGCAACCAGTGTCTGAAGACATTTCCGCAGTCAGGTAGCCAGCCAGCATGACTTTGCAGAGCACTGTTACCTTCCCACTGAAGTGGTACCAATTTATTCATATTTCCATACTTTCAAACTGCTAGTTGTCAACGGCTGGGGCAAGGACAGGAACTCACTGTCGCATGGCGCTCGGATCTCGAACCTGGGCTGTTGGCTTTCCAGCCAACAAAGTCCAATGTCTTAACCCACTGAGCCACCATGCCGCCTCTTACACTTAAGTAATAATCCCCACTATTTTCATTACAGTTTATCCCTGAAAAGCATATATGATTACTTCTTTTTTTAAAAAAAATCCTTATCATGGATTATGTAAGCAAGAAACTGGTGGGAAAAAAACAATACTTTGAAACTTTTTATATTGTTTGTTCAGTTTATAGTTCTGCTCAGTGGTCGGATTCAAATATGTGAACAACCAATTCTCTGTGTGGATGACGCTTCCGGAAGTCCATTCTGGGTCTGGGCAACAAAAAAATTAGCTCCCGGTTCTGCTGAAGTGGTGCAAACCGGCTGAATCCCACCGCTGGTTCTGCTGACAGTTGTGTTTGAGTGCCTCTAGAAACTAACAAATCAGATTTCTTAGTTTCATTTGAATGTCATGTGTCTCATCAGGAAGAAACTTATCAAGAAACGTCATGACTGTTATTGATGGATCCTGGACAACTGCAGCAGACAGATAAATCCATCTTACCTGAAAAAATTCTTCAAATGGCCAGAATTTGGAGAGAGCAGAACACAGAGCATTGATTTTCTCAGATGGAAATCTAGTGCTGATTGAAAAGTATGATCATTACTAAAGCTTTTGGTTGATAAGGCTTTTTTAAAGGATAAAATAAAGAGAATCTTACTGCAAAAAGAACTGAAAACATAGAAAGTATTAATATCAAATTAAAGGCTGTTTTTAGAATTGTAAGCTAGAAATAAAGAAGCATCAGTTTGTGCCATAACAACACTAGAGGTCTTTCAAACTCTTAATGTTTCTAAATATGCTACTACTTACTTTATTCCTTCTATTTAGCCTTTTAAGTGCATCTAACTAAGCAAGAAGAGGGACGCGGTGGCTCAGTGGGTTAAGATGCTGAGCTTGTTGATCAGAAAGTCAACAGTTAGGCGGGTCGAATCCCGAGTGCCGCGTAACAGAGTGAGCGCCTGTTACTTGTCCCAGCTTCTGCCAACCTAGCAGTTCGAAAGCACGTAAAAATGCAAGTAGAAAAATAGGGACCACTACGGTGGGAAGGTAACAGCGTTCCGTGCACCTTTGGCATCTAGTCATGCCGGCCACATGACCACGGAGACGTCCTCAGACAAGCACTGGCTCTTCGGCTTTGAAATGGAGATTAGCACCGGCCCCTAGAGTTGGAAACGACTAGCACGCATGTGCGGGGGAACCTTTACCTTTAACTAAGCAAGAAACAAAGCAAATGCATAGCTAATAAGCTTTATAGGTTTGTGAATTTTATAGTTTTGTTAAATATATTTACTTACCTACATTCTGGATGCTTATTACATTTTATTGGGGGTTTTTTTCTTTGTACTTTACACAATGTATCTCTTTAATATGCTATTACATTGTGTGAAAAGATGGTTTAAACTCAATGTATGTCATGATCTGTATTATTCCAGTTAGGTTCAATATGAAGAATAGTTTGTAACCATGCTTACATTCAGTTTTTATGATTTATGAATCTGAAGAAAAATCCTCAACAGCTTAGCACCAATACTTGATGCTTTCTGGTTTAGGCTATAAAGGAAGATATTGCATAGTATTACTGATTACACTTTCTATTTTCAGACATGCCAGTACCTCTTGACTGTTCAGGTGCTGAGTCTCAGTTGAGTCATACTCCTCTGCCAGTGCCTGCCTTCTTCAGGGAAGCAGAATGCAGTTTTTCCATCAAAAAGACCCGCCAAGCCCTCAGCTATACCCTTCCTCCACGGCCACGCCACAAGAGCACATTAACTGTGAGCCGAATTTTTTCTGACCGCCGTCTGCAGCCTTGGACTAAACTCCAGCCACGTAGTGTTTCCTTCCATAGCTTGCACAAGCAGGAATCACCTCTATATAGCCATCTGTATGATGCCTCTAAAAAAGAGTTGTTTTTCAGGCAATGTTTCCAGAAACTGAGCTGTTTGGGACGAGGATCTTTTGGGGAAGTATATAAGGTAAATGGTCATCAAGTAATGATTAATGGCTTAAATTAAGCTTACGGAAATTAATGGAGACTATAATGGATTTTATGAGGGACGCGGTGGCTCAGTGGGTTAGGACGCTGAGCTTGTTGATCAGAAGGTCGGCAGTTTGGCGGGTCGAATCCCGAGTGCCGCGTAGCAGAGTGAGCGCCTGTTACTTGTCCCAGCTTCTGCTAACCTAGCTGTTCAAAAGCACGTAAAAATGCAAGTAGAAAAATAGGGACCACAATGGTGGGAAGGTAACAGTGTTCCATGCGCCTTTGGCGTCTAGTCATACCGGCCACATGACCACGGAGACGTCCTCGGACAAGCGCTGGCTCTTCGGCTTTGAAACAGAGTCAGAAATGACTAGCACACATGTGCGGGGGAACCTTTACCTTTACCTTTATAATAGATTTTAGTTGGGACAGCTAAATGGAGATTCCACATTCTGTAGGGCTATGTGGCACCAGATGAAAGTATTGTCATCTCATTCCACTAGTAAACCTCTTTGAACCAGGTGGCAGACAACTAAAAAAAAACAAATTCAACTTTTATTTAAACAGCAGATAATTTCCTATATTCAAGTGTAACTTGGTATCCCGGAGAAATTTTTGCATTTCAGACTACAGCATTTAAGTACTTGTGATTTAATTTTGGCTGCCTTAGCAATTAGAACAAATAGGACATTTCTTTGCAATCTCATCACATGATATAGACATGTAAAGGTAAAGGCTCCCCTGCACATGCGTGCTAGTCGTTTCCGACTCTAGGGGCCGGTGCTCATCTCCGTTTCAAAGCCGAAGAGCCAGCACTTGTCTGAGGACGTCTCCGTGGTCATGTGGCCGGCATGACTAGACGCCAAAGGCGCACGGAACGCTGTTACCTTCCCACCGTAGTGGTCCCTATTTTTCTACTTGCATTTTTTTACGTGCTTTCAAACTGCTAGGTTGGCAGAAGCTGGGACGAGTAACAGGCGCTCACTCTGTTACGTGGCACTCGGGATTCGACCCGCCAAACTGCCAACCTTCTGATCGACAAGCTCAGCGTCCTAACCCATTATTGAGCCACCACATCCCTTGATACAGACATTACTCCCTGCCAGAGAAAAAGAATGTTTTTGGCACAATGGTACCACTTCTCACTAACGATGTTGGGGTTATCTGGTAGGATTCTTTTAATTTAAAGCCATGTTCCTCCCTATTCTCTCTTACAGGTACGGTCTCGTGAAGATGGTCAGTTGTATGCAGTGAAGCGTTCTGTAGAGCCTTTCCGGAGTGAGGGTGATAGGCAGCGCAAATTGGCTGAGGTGCGCAAGCATGAGCGCGTGGGGCACCATCCCAACTGTGTGAGCTTCGTACAGGCCTGGGAGGAGCGTGGTCAACTGTACATCCAGACAGAGTTGTGCCCGGGCACCCTGTTGCAGTATTGTGAGGAATGTGGGCCTCTGTCCGAATGGCAAGTTCAGGCCTTTCTCTGGGATATGCTTCAAGGACTGCGCCATTTACACGATCGTAACCTTCTACACATGGATATCAAGCCAGCTAACATCTTTCTATCATCTACCAATGTCTGTAAGCTGGGCGACTTTGGGCTAATGCTGGAGTTGGACTGTGGGGATCTGAAAGATGCTCAAGAAGGGGATCCACGCTACATGGCCCCAGAACTGCTCCGTGGAGAATATACCAAGGCTGCTGATGTCTTCAGGTGTGGGGTGGGATGAGAAGGTGGGGAGCTAGATTTTCTGGTGCCAGGAATGGCCACTCTTGCACAATTTGTGAAATGGTTGAATAGTGCTGCCTGTCTTTCTGTCTTCCTAGTCTTGGCATAACTATCCTAGAAATTGCCTGTAATATGGAGCTCCCCAATGGAGGTGAAGGCTGGCAGCAGCTTCGACAGGGTTATTTGCCCCCGGAATTCACTGCAGGTGAGTAGCAGTAAAGGGGACAACTCTTGTGTATAATATCTACAGTGCAATAATTCTGTTGGCAATCTTCTTCAGCAGGCAAACCGAAAAGCAGAAGAATCAAGTAAAAAGAAGCTGCTGGTATGAAAAATTCAGTATGCCACATAATTAAAAGATAGGTGACTGACTCTTCCTATCCACTTCAGGTCTCTCGGTTGAGCTGCGAAAACTTCTAGTTGCCATGTTGGAACCCGATCATTTTCTCCGGCCCTCAGTGGAGACGTTGCTTAATTCTAGTCTCATGCAGAAAACTGAGAAGTGGCGAAAACTCATGTTGTTAGCGCAGTCTGGGATCCAGCAGGGTGTCTCCATGTACAAGGTAAGCATGAATTTAGCCAGATTACTGTTATGGTCCCAATTCTACAGCAACCTTTAACCATATCCTCTTTGGTGACTGTTCATTTTTATGTATCTTTGCTTCATAATGGAGTGACAAACCTTTAAAAAAATAAATAAGTATCACACAGGGATGCCAGAGCACTCTTTTCCTTATAACTACAGCCATGGCTTCTGTTTTGTTTTTTTGTTTTTTAGCTTAGTAAGTCTTGATAAATTGTTAGGTATTTTTACCTGTGAATGAATGAAACTAAACTGGTTCTATTTCTCCTTGAATCCTTGGGATTCTTAAAGACACATATTAGCAGTGCTTTTTCTGTAAAAGAAAAAGGTGCCGGAACTCACACATGTCATACAACCCGCCTTGCCTACCCTACAAGGTTCCATCCAAAAAAGGTGCCGGAACTCCGTTCTGAGCGTTCTATGAGAAAAAAAGCCCTGCATATTAGTACAAAACTCTGTTTTATATCAAATGCTTATTGTCGTTTAATGCTAGAACCCTTTCTAGTTTCCATGTTACTGTCAAATTTAAGACATGCTATATTTCATGGTTGTTTTCTGGAACCAGCTGCTTCGAGCTTTCCGGTCCAGGCTGAGAATTTTTAACCGGGGTTTTTAATTCTAGGGATGATTTAATCTTTTTTTTTTTAAATTTGTTTTTAACTTTTGTATTGGTTGTTTTAAATGCCCTGTAAACCGCCCTGAGTCCTTCGGGAAAGGGCGGTATATAAATTTAATAAAATAAATAAAATAAATAATATATCTGCTGATCTCTCAGTATTTGATCCTTTCCTTCTGCTCATTCCAGGCTCTCCTCAGGTTCATGCAGTGGCTCTGGGGAGCTCTGTGCAGTCCAGCTCAGTGGTTCTTTTGGCATCAGACTATTCCAATCACACCACCACATTCACCCTTTCTTCTTCCCCTGGACAACAGCAGTCTCTCTAGTGACTGGGGTGAAGAAGATGAGGGTGATGAAGAGAGCCTTGGCGAGGATGTACTTGATCTCTCAGAGATAAGTAAACAACATAATCACACTTGCCCTGTGGAGCTACAGCCCTTGGATAAGTAAGTTAGAGAGAGAAAGGCATATTCCCTTTTCTACCTCTCTCAAAATGTGGCAGAAGTAGAAAGTGAACATGAACAAGTGGCCTGCATCAGAATATATTAAAAAATAAGTCTTGGATGAATCCTAGTGCTTAAGGTCAGTGAAGTGCTGGCCTAATTTGAGAAACAAATAAGCTCAACTCTCAAAAATTCATTGGAAAAATTCCCTTCTGATACAGGAATTGATGAATTATTTTTAGAACTTCTTAATTCCCTAATACTTTACCTTAATTCCCTAATACTTTATGCAGTAATCTTATCTCTGGTTTTAGCAGTCTCTGAAATAAGAGGACCGCGATTAGGCTTGTGAAAAGTATTTGAAGAAGCACTTTGTAAAGAGCCCTACCAATTTTGCTGCCTGGAGCATATCTGACAACCAAGGAAGAGCTTCAAATTGATTGCTCCAAGTCTTTGAGAAACTGCCTTGCTATTCCAAGCAGCAGTATCCTCCAATGCTTTTTACAGTTGTAAAAAAAAAATTAGGACACCATCCCAAGCCTGAAGCCAACCTATGACATTAGTAAACTTATCCAATTCTATTTTTCATATGAGAATGCATTTCTCTTGATATTTTCTCTACTTATTAGGAAGTGGGTTTTTTAGCTTATGGAATGCTGTTGTCAGTTATTAAGCATTACTTGTGTTACTTGGTTGAAAGTACTCACCCAGCTTTTTAACAAAATTTCATCTTCGTTTAATTGCTAAGGATAGCCAACTGTCCTATCAAAAAAAATAATTATCCCCTGATCATTCAAATTATTTCTGGCTAAGAATTCACCTTTTGGAGGCAAGGGATTGACACTCTGCTTTTTTTCTTGAAGGCAGAACAGATCTGTTAATACACCTTGATCTTGTATGATGAAAGGGAGAAGACAAAGCACATACAGCCTACTTGTTCAAACATGTTGGGCATCATTTATTATATATGTTGATCTGAATTCCCCACCCATTTCCCAACATATCTTTGTCAGACTTCTGCTAAGCCTGGTAGTAAAACCTATTTACTTTTTTTCCAGACATCCTGGTTCTCCCGTGCTTACCATATGCCCATGTGCAGGAAGCACCTCCACACCACGGCATCCCTCACCCCAACAGACTAGTTGCAGGAAAAACAGGTGAGCTGTTACTGAAGCCATGACTATAAGGAAGTATTTGTTTTCATATATGTATAACCAGATATAATCTGGTTTGCTTTGATTTAGAGAATTGTGCAAATGTAATATTCAGTATAGTCCTATTACTTAAACCACGGGTCGGCAACCCACGGCTCTGGAGCCGCATGCGGCTCTTTCAGCCTTCTCCTGCAGTTCCCAGCCATTTGCACAGACAGAGAGAGGCACTTGTGCTTCCCTTCTCTCTCTCTCTCTGTCTCTCTCTCTCTCTGTGTGTGTGTGTGTGTGTGTGTAACTCACGCTGTTCTCGGAGAAGCTGACAAGCTTATTGGGCGGGGCTCCTGCCTTTGCTGCGTCTCCACAAGAAGCAGCAGAAAGCAGGGCAGGAGAGCCAGCCCAGTAAGAATGTGTGTCAGTTTGTCCAGAATAGTGTGAAGCCAGCTTGCCAGATGAGCAGAAAATTGGAGAGAGGGAGAGAGAGAGAGAGAGGCAGAGAAAGAGAGGGAGGCAAGGAGAGAGAGAACTCATGCACAGCAGCCTCTATTTCTTTTTAATTAAACTCTTCAATCAAGTCGCCCCCCATTGTGTGTGTGCACGCACACACACACACGCAGGTTTTGCGGCTCCCAGTGTTTTTTTCCCCCTCTGGCAAACGGGTCCAAGTGGCTTTTTGAGTGTTTAAGGTTGCCGACCCCTTTCTTAAACCAAGGCTTACTGTGTGTGAAACCAGTCAGTAACTAAACTTCTGGAGATTTTTGCAGAGTTGCCTGCAAACTGAAGATACAAAATAATATTCAGAACTCCTGATGACTTAACTCAGGGGGCAACTGTAGCACTGGGCTAATACTTCTGTTGCACGTTTTCACCTCTTCGGTAAAAGATAAAAAGTATGGTATTTTGAAGCTTGAGACTTTTCCCCTAGGCTCTTAGATTGTGGAGAGGCCAAATATTTTAGTTTCTTTCTTGCCAAGTTGTGAGGTTTCCATACCTTTTTTTTTTCCTTTTTAACTTTTTTTTATCATTCACAGGTCTTTTCCAGCCCAGGGAAGTCCCAACCTTAGTTGCATTAGTCTGAAGTCCCCATGCAGCAGCCCCAGTTCATCGAACGTAGTACCTGCGAATAGCTTGCAGCACACGCCAGCATACGAGGAGACAGAAGATGAATGGGATTCGGTTTTACCTCAATGCTCAAATAAGTGCTCCACTTTTGAGCCAAAAAATTTGTTAAGCTTATTTGAGGATTCTCTGACATCTGAGCAAAAATGTCAGATCTGATGGGGGAACTATATTTATTTGCTGGTTTGCTTAGGCCCTTTTTTTTTGGAACAGGAAGAGGTTCTTGTCATTAGCGTTATGCTAGAGGGCAATATGTTCAGAGTTTTGACCGAGTTCAGACTAGCAAAGGAAAGGCAAGTTTGTATGGATGCTTTGTGTACATTTTATCTACTTGAGTCATATATAAGGCTGTTTTTGAGATGATTTAAGAATAGTATTTTGCTGGCAGTCAGTAGAGAGCAGATTATACTCTGTCATCATTTAAGGGAAAAAACATCCTACTTTTATGCAAATTTGATGCTTGAATGCATTCTGTACGCATTTCTTTTTTAAGTTTTGTCCCCTTCTGTTTGTGTCCCAAAGATTTGTTGTCATTTGTGGAATTGGGACTTTTGAGTATCGGGACTGAATAATCTTTCATTCTGGGATTTTACAAAGGTGGTAGCTGTAAGTCATGACAATAAAAACATTCAGAATTTCCACTAACTGGTCTGTTTCCTTTTTTCAAACATGACTATAAAGTAAAACTCCATTAAGAAAAAAAAAAGACTTAAAAGGAGATGTTATTTAAAGTGAAGTCTAATAGACGATGAGGGAAATTATTTGAGTTTCTTGTTTAATGGAGGGAAATCTTGAAAATACAGACCTTCGGAGAAGTGACTGTAAACTGTGCACATTATTAACTGCCCATATTTACTGTCTCTTGGTTTCAAAATTTTCCAGTCAGATTACATGAGATGCCCTATTCTTACTGGGTAGAGAAAAAGGTGACTGGTGATTAATTTTTAAAAAAGTGCTTTTCTGAAAGCTTGTTCGTTCTACTTTAATGAGCTTCAATTGGGATATAATTAGAATGCAAATATTCTCTTATTCTAGACTATCCAACTGGGAGCCCGATGAATGTATATGCATCATTCAGTAGCAAAAAAAAAAAAATCAAATCTGTACAGTATCAGCATGAAATTTGCCACCGCAGTTAAGCAATTCCTGTCCTGCTTCTATGGCATCTGTTCTGGCTCACAGAATGGCACTGCTTTGATTATATGCATGCAGTGTACATCACAACCAAAGCAGTCGGCTGGCTTTTCTGGCTGTGTTTTCTCTTGTGCGTATCTGCCAGTAGGAAAAATAGCCGGCAACCAAGGCACTACAGGAAGAAGTGGGGAGGGATAATCTGATTGCAGGCAGTGTTTCTGTAGGCTGACTATCTTGTGTTGTATTGTAATCCATGCTGAAGTTAAGGAAAAGGACATGCCCCAAAAGCTTGAAATAGGCAATAAGCTTGTGGTTTCCATCCGTACTGACAACCTGATTTAATCTCTAAAACAATAGGTGACAAATAGATTTTATACTTGTGGCACCTATTGGGAAATTATTTCTTTTACATAGACAAAATGAATGTGCTAAAACCATTCCATTTATCAGAATACTTAACACAGTTTTCCAGTGCTGATCTTAAATTTCAGTAGCAAGAGTGCCAGGATACAAGATAAGGTGAGAATAATGAAATTTAAGGCAAAAATACCTTACCAGTTGCATGTTCTAGAACTGATTTTGTTTAACTGGTTGCTCTAATAAAGATCCTTCTACATTTTTTTTCTTTTAGCTAATATAACTGCTTCATAGCTTATTTAAATCTTATTCTCTCTAGCCTAGATTATAAGAGGAATGAGATGTTAAATTTTTGTCCGGGCATTGAATTCCAGAGTCTGAAATTCAACTCAAATGTTTGTAGATATTTTTAAAATATAAAGATACGTAATTCTAGTTGAAAACCAAAAGTACAATTTCTAAAGCATCAAGTGAATACAGGGTACAAGGTCTTACTCCCTTTCAGCCAAATACGATGAAAGCGTTAGAATAGAATGATATAACAAAAAATAAATTTTCAATAGGCAGGCTATTAGCACTGAACTGATCTACATCTCACTAAACATTTTTGTAGTTAAGTTTTTATAAAATAGGTAGTTTTATAAAAATATAGAGAAAGCTTGTAGTAGTCGAATGTTCAACCATTCTTATTATTTCCAAAAGGAATGTGGTCCCTCACTTGTGAAAGATTCCAATTAGTTCCAGCCAGCACAGTAATTTTAGCTGAACCACAATTCAAGATCATACCCTTAGCAGCAATTCATTCAAATGTAAGTAGAGAGACAGTAAAAGCTGTCAGTGTGAAAGTATTTAAGACTCCATTTTCACTGCTTCAGAATGAAATCTGATGATTTTACTCTAATAGACATGAAGGAGGCGTCTGGCACTGAGGACAGCATAGCCATCATAAGCTGAAAAATTTCAAGAGATTTGGAGTAGCAGTTCATTTCTTATCTAAGCCGCGTTTTAAACATTCTTTTATCAAAAGCCCAAATCTGCCACTTGCCTAAGTTTATTTTTTTTTCCAGCCTTTTTTTTAAAGGTTCTGGATCTTAAGTATTTAAAATTCCCATCTCTCCCTCCCTCCCATGTGAAGTGCATTTTTGGATGTGGTGCCTTGCTCTTTTATTTTAAAGATATGTGAAGCTTCAACTTCAGAAGCTGTGAACAGCAATATCCATCTACCCTGAGATAACAAGAGACAAGACTTGATTAGCAGCAGATTAAATCCTCTTCCAAAATAGCTGTATGACACAAAATTTACATTCTAACATGGAAGCTTTAGATCAATACTTCCCTTTTCATAACATTAAGATCTACTTGCAACCTAAAACACAGAAATTGTTTTAACCTTCACTCTATTCCTTCAAAAACTTGTTTGACTCACTTTTCAGCTTGTTAAGTTACAGCAGACTCTTTCGTGTTTTATCCTGGTTACCTTCTCTAAAGAAGATACATCCAAAGTAACATTATATAGACTAATATAAGTTCCCCCCCCCCTGATTCTTTTAAAAATCAAAATTAGTCTCCACATCTGTAAATCTACATGATTGTTTTTCAGTCTGGCTGGTTTTAACAAGGTGGATTTACAGGTGCAAGAGGACAATTTTGATCTTTAAAGGAATCAGATATGATTTACTTTAGTTGATGTGTTAGTCACAATATCATCCTCTACCCTTTCCAAATTTCTTTCCTTGGAGAAAGGAGTTTCCACTGCCACTTATATTCTTACAAAGATACAAGTGGATTTTTTTTTCTTATTTGACCCTAAATTAAACTAAAATCCATAGAGGTTGGCTTACTATACACTGAAAACTAGTTTTCAGTAAAGGTCACATAATATGCTTTAACCATTTTCTTAAATGTTTTGTGCCTCACTCACTAAAACAATATGAAGTAACTTGTGCTGCATAGAAAATAGAGAATTCCCCCATTTCAAGGAGAGCCCCTAAACATAGCTTTTTAAAAGCCAAATTACAGTGATCTACATAAATGCAAAATATAAAGCGCTGCCAAATATTGAATGGGTTGCTTGATTTAGATGTATTTTGAGGCTAAACAAAAAAAAAAAACCCACCACCCTGATTTTAAGATTTGCCATAAAACACAAATTCCACTTGAAAATCCATTTTACATTGAAAGTAGCATTGTGCACAATTATTTGAGTGTTCGGATGTGGAAGATCACCAGGGCCTACAAGATCTCACATACTTCACCCCTATTTAGACATGCATCAGGACCTAATATTGTTTAGCAGGTTAAGGACTATGCGCCAAATTTAGGCACCAAAAAGAAATGCTAGCTCTCCCAGTTCCTAATTTTAGGCCAAGAGAAGTACTTCAAAGGGATTGTAAAATGTTTGTTAGAATGCTGTTTTGACTCTCAACCAGCCGCTTCTGATTACATTCTCAAAAAGTACCCCCTCCTCCCAAAAATTCTGACCATGGACCAGTAGTTAAAAACTTAATTCTTCAGAGGAAGAATTGATCTCAGGATTCTCTTTGTATCAAAACAAACCAAATTAGAAAGCAAAATCTTCAGAATGGACCAATTCAAGAAGCCAGTGAAGGAAGTGAACCAAAATCTAGAAGCTGTAGTTAATGGGCCAGTCAGGCCAATAACAAAGGGAAAAAGATAGTAGCGCTTGCCTGTTATTGATTACTGCAATTGCAGCAGCCATATCAATGGAGTAGAAAGAGTTCTTCCAAATTCATACAAAACCTATAAAGCTCTGAAAAGCATTGGTAAAATTGGAATGTGGTAGCAGAAAAAGAATTCCAATCTGACCATAAATACTGTACACTCTGCCAAGAGATAGGAAACGTGAGGTATGCTGCAAAAGAGTCATGGCCCTAAACTTGATGACAGTACCCAAAAATTGAAATCAGGACTCCTCAACTTCAACTTAAATCCAGTTTCAAGGCTCCTGATTATCCTTCTGACAGGTAAAGAAAAACTAAACTATGCAGCAGAGTTTAATATTCTGGTCTCTGACAAGCCCTTTTAAAAATCAGAAAGTATTGCACGGTGTCTGAAAGACACCTGGATAAAAAGTATTTAAGTAACTGCCTCTAAAAAGCAGAGAAGTTGCACTCAGCTCCAACATCTTCTACTAAGAACGTCTCTCTTTTCCCACTGCCCATGTCATCTTCAATGCAAATGGAGGGGAAAAAAAGAGAACCAACTAATATGGTTCTTCCTGCTATCATCAAAGCTACCTCAAGAACAGCTCTGATGACAAAAAGTCCTTCAGCAAACGAAAGAGTTGGGGATGGGGTGGAAATCTTCACTAGTACCGTTGATTATTTCTCCAATTATATCTCATTAGAGATCCAAGATTTGTTTTTAACCAAATTATGTTTGCCTATTGTAAACTGGAAGAATAGTTGAACTGCACAAGCTGATCTAAGAACCTCAAGTGGTGTGGAAACTCGTTACTTTAGACTCAGAAGTATACAAATCCTAGACAAGTTGATCCATGAATAACCAACCAATAGGAAATTACTGTATTAACCCCACAGGGGAAAAAAATGCAGCCTCTTTTAAATAAATCACATCCAGAAGATGTCCTTTCTTATGTACTTCAGCCCTTGTAGAAGATCTCGGACAATGAGAACCATGGCTCGCGCCTTATAAGTCACCCACTTCTCAGTCAGCAAATTTTCTGTGGAAGGGGTGAATCCAAACATGATGTGGTCATTCCTTTGGACAGGCATAGTTGGCAATCCAATGAAGATCAGCCACCACTCCCCAGTGAAGATAGAGTATACTGACCACCACCAGCACGTGCATAATCTGATGGCTGTTGAACCAATAGTCAAAACTGCCTGGCTTCCAGCGCTCAGGCACTCGTGAGATGTTGATGACGCCCCCAAGAAAGGCCAGACCGTCCATAATGAGGTATGAACGCAGAGAGGTGGGGTGGCCGGTGCCTAATCCCACCCACCGCAAATAGAAGAAGAAGAAGCGGAACAGAGCCTGCCAGGCAAAGGCTCGTAAGCGCCGGACACTGGAGCGAGCAGTCACTGCACAAAAGATACCATAGCTTGACAAGCCTGTGTAGGCCAGCAGGGCAATAGAACGAAGAAGTGGGGAGCAGGCCAGCGTGCAGTAGATGATTGGAAGAGCACCTGTGTGGAAAGAGACAGTCAGTCCACCAAGAAATTAAGGATAAAAACAGTAGCAATCAGCTTACATGGTCAATTCACTACGGGTAGTCTCCAACTACAACGGAGCCTCACTGCGGCATAAATCGAGGCATCGTGTGATCAGAGTCAGTTTTACAACCTTTTTTAAAAAAAACGATCATAAAAGGAGAAAAATGCAGATGTTCCAAGCGAACCACCTGGTCGTTACGTGAACCACCTGGTCATTAAGCAAATCCAGCATATCCAGTGGGCATTTTTTTGCTGGGAAATGGCAAAACTGTTGCAAATTGCGATCACCTGACTGCGGGACATTGCAACCAGTCACAAATGCTCGGTTGCAAGTGCCTGAAATGAGATCACATGACCTCAGAAGGGTGGGTGCAGTAGTCCTAACTTTGAGAATGGGTCATACCTTTTTTTGAAGTCTATTGTAAACAGTTGTTAAGGAAGGACTTCATGTAGCGCTCTTGAAATATTTCAGCTTCCTTCAGCTTCTCAGAACAAACAGTCTTGTATTTACAACAAGCCCCCTTTTCCCCAAATAATCTTTACAATGCAAGGATCATTCATTGAAAATGTGTTCTTCATTGTTTTAAATTCAGTTTCTTTTAAGTCAGCATGAGTATTTCCTTTCCAAGCATAACCGGAGCTGCTCAATTCCACAGCCTTTTTACCTCCACTTCGTTCTTGAGATTTTACCCAAGATGGCCTCTGCCATCACATAAAAAGATTGGCTCTTCAAGTACCCAAAGCCAACACAATTTGACTCATATACCCTCTACACAACCTGCTCCCAGCTCCAATACCACTTTCAGCCCTCCTGCGTTCTCAGTACGCATTGCAGTTTTGTCCCTTTTGTGTTCCTCCTATCCAGTAAGTCATCCATGGATAACAGGGGTGTGCTTGAACTCACCCAGAGTGTTGACCATGCATACCCCACACATATCAAGGGTGAGCAAGGTATGGTAAACAGCAGGGCCTCCCTCATGATTCATGAAGAGATGGTAAAGCACACTGCCCAGCTGTGGAAAAATGCAAGCCAAATAGTGCACGACTCCCAGCCATGATTGTGAAAGTCGAGCCCATGGAATGGTCAGCGGCATCACGAAGAGAAACCCCAGCAGAGGGATACCTGAAAGAAGAGGAAAGAAGGAACTGAGAGAGAGGAGGACTACATCCCTGCCTTTTTTCCAACCCTGTCAGCCTTTCCTGCATCTTATCCCAGGGCTTTTCAACCAGTGGTACGGGTACCACCTGTGGTACATTGGCACCTGGCAGGTGGTACGCGACCATCCTAGAAAAGTGGTAGCTGGGGAGGGGAATGAGCTGAACCGGTGGCAGCACCGCACAAGCCTGAGCGAGAGACGGCTGGAGCTGCAGGGCTGTCAGGGCTCAGCAGAAACGCCAGGATCAGTGCTTCTTCGGGGCTGTCAGGGCTCAGCGGAAGCGCCAGGATCAGCGCCAGGCTCCAACTGGAGCTCGGCGCTGATCCTGGCGCTTCTGCTGAGCCCAGAAGAAGCGCCGATCAGCTGGAATGTTGCAGCATCTCCAGGGTCTTGTGATTTACATTCAGATGCTTGGCAACTGATTCATATTTATGATGGTCACAGTGTCCCAGGGTCATGTGAAGTGACCAAAACCTGCTGCAACCACCCAGCAGACGGGGGGGAATAAAACCAAACACCTCCCACCTCCGCTGCCAATCCTCAACAGAAATGTTCACAACAATGAAAACCTCGGACATGAAGAAGAGCACGGCCGGGCGGGCAGGCAGGTGTCTTGCTCGGCTGTGGCTTGGGAGGCACTTTTTTCAGTGCCATTGTAACTTCGAACAGTCAAGTGAACTGTTGTAAGTCGAGGACTACCTGTACTTCATCACTTTTTTCCTTTTTTTTTTTTTGGTCATCAAGTTTTTGACACCTTGCTAGGCGACTGGTGGTAATCAGACATTGCCATATCCTAAAAGTGATACAATGGGTGAAAAGGTTGAAAAGCCCTGCCTTGTCCCAACCAAACATGTGTTTGTCCCAAGCAGCATCCTTTGTTGATCAGCTATCACAGACCAACGATGAAAGAACTTTCACGGACCCAGCATTTTTGTGTAGAGACACTCAACCTATGGGTCCTCTTTTTAAGAGATACATTTTTTCCTAAGCCTTCCACAGCTTGGTGGCTTCCTAATGTGTTGGGATTCCATACAAGTTGGGAATTCAGGGGGGTTGAAATCCCAACATATCTGAAAGATACAGGCTGGAGGAAGCTGGTTTATTGATTTCCTTTCGTTTAGTTCAGGTGAGGAAACTTTCAGCAGCACTCAAAAATGTCTGTGGAGACACACAGTCATTCCAGGTCATGGTTGTCCCAAGAAATGAAGAAACGTCTTGGATGAGAAGTGAAACGTCTTTCCAGAAAAAAAAAAAGTCCAGCTGCTTTTTGAAAAAGCACCTTTGGGAGAACACTCAAAGATACAGTATTAGCGGATGGGAGATTAAAGAAACGGCATCCTTGTCCCAGTCGCTAGAAAATGCTTACTGTGAATGATATTGAGGATTCCTCAGAAGAAAGCACAAAACCCAAAGAGAAAAGTTTAGAATTAAAAACTTGCAGATCTCTAAGTTTGTGATTTGCTCAATCTACGCTATTAGGTTCTCTGAGCGTTATATCCCTTTTTATGAAGTTTTGCATGATTTGGGGGGAGGGAGGGGAGACTATGAAGGTAGTCCTCTACTTATGACCACAATTGAGCCCAACATTTCTGCTGCTAACCAAGATAGTTGTTAAGTGAGTTGCTGCCCATTTTACAACCTCTCTTGCCACGGTTCTTAAGTGAATCAACACAGTTGTTAAAGTTAGAAATACGGTTGTAAACAGAATCTGCTTCCCCAGTGACTTTGCCTGTCAGAAAGTCACAAAAGGTGAACCATACGACCCCAGGTTACTGCAACTGTCATAAATACATGTCAGTTGGGGTGTGGTTGTGATGATGCAACCTATTATCATATATGGTGGACTTGTACAAAAGTTAAAGCTTTTTGGGTTAAAATTTGGTGGAACATGCAGAAGATATTTAAGAAAAAGATAAGGTTTTCTCCACAGTTATTTCTGTTGGGTATTATTACAGATTGCCTTGCCTATTTAACTTATATGCAGAGCACATCATGAGAAAGGCAGGGGTAGATGAATCAAAAGTTGGAATTAAGATTGCCGGAAGAAACATCAACAACCTAAGATATGCAGATGATACCACTCTAATGGCAGAAAGTGAAGAGGAACTAAAGAGCTTCTTGTTGCGAGTGAAGAAGGAGAGTGCAAAATGTGGGTTGAAACTAAACATTAAGAAAACCAAGATCATGACATCTGGCCCTCTCAATTCCTGGCAAATAGATGGGGAAGAAATGGAGGTAGTGACAGATTTTATTTTCCTGGGCTCCAAGATCACTGCAGATGGGGACTGTAGCCAAGAAATTAAAAGACGCTTGCTCCTTGGAAGGAAAGCCATGGGAAATCTAGACAGCACACTAAAAAGCAGAGACATCACCCTGTCAACAAAAGTGCGTATAGTCAAGGCTATGGTCTTCCCAGTTGCAATGTATGGCAGTGAAAGCTGGACCATAAGAAAGGCTGAGCGCCAAAGAATTGAAGCCTTTGAACTCTGGTGCTGGAGAAGACTCCTGCGAGTTCTTGGACTGCAAGGCGATCAAACCGGTCAGTCCTAGAGGAGATCAACCCTGACTGCTCTTTAGAAGGCCAGATCCTGAAGCTAAAACTCAAATACTTTGGCCACCTAATGAGAAGGAAGGACTCACTGGAGAAGAGCCTAATGCTGGGAAAGATTGAGGGCAAGAGAAGAAGGGAACGACAGAGAATGAGGTGTCTGGATGGAGTCACTGAAGCAGTAGGCGTGAGCTTAAATGGACTCCAGAAGATGGTAGAGGACAGGAAGGCCTGGAGAAACATTGTCCATAGGGTCGCGATGAGTCGGACACAACTTCGCAACTAACAACAACAACATTATTACAGATTGTACTGTTATAGATACTAAATTGATGTTGAATTTAACTATGGCCAGCAAGACTCTTGGTAGCGCAATACTGGAAGAAGGAGGAACTGCCTACTATAGAAGAGTGGACTTTAAAAGTTTCAAACCTGGCGGAAATGGCAAAGATTTCAGCATATTTGAAAGAATAATCACAACAGAGATATATTTTGGAATGGAGAAGATGGATCGATTATATTCATAATAAATATGGGACCAAAAAGTTTCATTTAGCATATGAATAAATATTAGTATTATACGATGTATTATTAGTTAGTTATTATTATTTAGTTATTTAGTTATGCTTAAGAGGAGTTAAAGTGCGATAGAATTTAAAGTGTTTTTTTTTAGTTAGTTAGCATATTTTAGCTTAAGTTGGTAAAAGTTAATACTCTGTATTCATCTCTGGGAAGTCGGGGGGGGAGGGAGGGGAAGTGGGGGGGAGGGGGAGTGAGTGAGTTTATGTTTTTAAAATGTATTATACAACTTTTCAATTAAAAAAAAAATTACATGTCAGTTGCCAAGCGTCCGAATTTTGATCAGGTGACCACAGGGATGCTGCAAAAGTTGTACATGAAAATAAGTTACCCTTTTTCAGTGCCACTGTAACTTGGAATGGTCACTCAAACAAATGGTTGTAAGTCGAGGACTTACCCTGTGCATTAGCTATCCAGATCTCCAGGTTCTGGCATTTAGTGGTTGCAGGGAAAGATCTCAAAAAGTGCTATCAGAATAGCAGATGCAGCCTACTTTCCTTTAAGCTCTCAGAGCAGAGAGAGATAAAAACGTTGCATTACTTCATGTCCCTCTGTACAGAATTTTACAGGACTTCCCCATTCTGAAACCATTTCCGTATATTCCTTCCTACAATCACCAAGTGCTGGGACCTGAATAGCTCCTAAAGTTAATGCACTGCACTAACTTGCCCCAAGATGCAAATGTCCACGAACTGAATTGCTGGTAGAGGATCTGAACTCTACAGAATAGCATCCTCCTATCGCAATAAGGACAGAACTGTCCCTATTGTGCTGTTTGCTGCCCAACGTAACTATTAAAACTCATATGGCATTCTTTGATAGATTTTTTCCTTCCAAAAAAAACAAAACCTCGCAGTTATGGGGAATCTTCACACTTGTTTGATACCAATTCATCATTCTCAAGGATTCCAGCCCTGATGATTCCTAAAAAATGATTCTGAGGGGAAAAATGGTACGCTATTGTTATAATCTGGAGTAGATTTTCTTTTCACGCCAAGTGCAATGAATTTCAACCATTTCTGACTTGCACATCCTGCTGTCTGTGCTTGACCTTATCCTTCTTTTGTTCTCCTCTCCTGTTTCCCCAGAGGTCGCAGCTTTACACAAACAGATTAGGTCTCCTTGAGCCCAATTACTGTGCTAATTTGAGGCTGCCTGAAGCCAGATCTCAATTAGGAAGATGATAAACACCCCCTTTGAAGTTCATTAAGGGCCAACCATTCTACTTGTGGCAGGCCCAAGAGAAGATTCTACAAGTGAGGGACTCAACAAGTAAAACTCAGGAGGCCTACCACTAGACTAGAGAGCGGTTGTTGTTGTTGTTAGTTGCGAAGTCGTGTCCGACCCATCGCGACCCTATGGACAATGTTCCTCCAGGCCTTCCTGTCCTCTACCATCTTCTGGAGTCCATTTAAGCTCACGCCTACTGCTTCTGTGACTCCATCCAGACACCTCATTCTCTGTCGTCCCCTTCTTCTATTGCCCTCAATCTTTCCCAGCATTAGGCTCTTCTCCAGTGAGTCCTTCCTTCTCATTAGGTGGCCAAAGTATTTGAGTTTTAGCTTCAGGATCTGGCCTTCTAAAGAGCAGTCAGGGTTGATCTCCTCTAGGACTGACCGGTTTGATCGCCTTGCAGACCAAGAACTCGCAGGAGTCTTCTCCAGCACCATAGTTCAAAGGCCTCAATTCTTTGGCGCTCAGCCTTTCTTATGGTCCAGCTTTCACTGCCATACATTGCAACTGGGAAGACCATAGCCTTGACTATACACACTTTTGTTGACAGGGTGATATCTCTGCTTTTTAGTGTGCTGTCTAGATTTGCCATGGCTTTCCTCCCCAAGAGCATGCGTCTTTTAATTTCTTGGCTACAGTCCCCATCTGCAGTGATCTTGGAACCCAGGAAAATAAAATCTGTCACTACCTCCATTTCTTCCACATCTATTTGCCAGGAATTGAGAGGGCCAGATGCCATGATCTTGGTTTTCTTAATGTTTAGTTTCAACCCAAGTTTTGCACTCTCCTTCTTCACTCGCAACAAGAAGCTCTTTAGTTCCTCTTCACTTTCTGCCATTAGAGTGGTATCATCTGCATATCTTAGGTTGTTGATGTTTCTTCCGGCAATCTTAATTCCAACTTTTGATTCATCTAGCCCTGCCTTTCTCATGATGTGCTCTGCATACAAGTTAAATAGGCAAGGCGACAG
The DNA here is from genome assembly GCF_947247035.1 of Vipera ursinii. Taxonomy (NCBI): domain Eukaryota; kingdom Metazoa; phylum Chordata; class Lepidosauria; order Squamata; family Viperidae; genus Vipera; species Vipera ursinii. The sequence goes on along the minus strand of NC_139517.1, from coordinate 19,842,054 downwards.
TATACAGCCTTGCCGGACTCCTTTCCCAATTTTAAACCAATCAGTGGTTCCGTGTCCAGTTCTCACTGTTGCTTCTTGGCCCGCATATAGGTTTCTCAAGAGACAAATAAGATGGTCTGGTATGCACATCTCTTTAAGGACTTGCCAGAGTTTGTTATGATCCACACAATCAAAGGCTTTAGCATAGTCAATGAAGCAGAAGTAGATGTTTTTCTGGAACTCTCTAGCTTTCTCCATGATCCAGTGTATGTTAGCAATTTGATCTTTAGTTCCTCTGCCTCTTCGAAATCCTGCCTGTACTTCTGGTAGTTCTCGATCCACATACTGCTGGAGTCTAGCTTGTAGAATTTTAAGCATAACTTTACTAGCATGTGAATTGAGTGCAATGGTGCGATAGTTTGAACATTCTTTGGCACTGCCTTTCTTTGGAATTGGAATGTAAACTGATCTTTTCCAATCCTGTGGCCACTGTTGAGTTTTCCAAATTTGCTGGCAAATTGAGTGTAGCACTTTTACTGCATCGTCTTTTAAGATTTTGAATAGCTCAGCTGGAATACTGTCACCTCTACTGGCTTTGTTGTTGCTCAGCTTTCCTAAGGCCCACTTCACTTCACATTCTAGGATGTCTGGCTCGAGGTCAGTGACCACCTCATTGTGATTATCAGGGATGTTAAGCTCATTCTTGTATAGTTCTTCTGTGTAATTTTGCCACCTCTTCTTAATCTCTTCTGCCTCTGTTAGGTCCCTGCCATTTTGGTCCTTTATCATGCCCATTTTTGCATGAAACGTTCCTTTCATCTCTCCAATTTTCTTGAAAAGATCTCTGGTCTTCCCTATTCTATTGTTTTCTTCTATTTCTTTGCATTGTTCATTTAAGAAGGCATTCTTATCTCTTCTAGCTATTCTTTGGAATTCTGCATTTAATTGAACATATCTTTTTTTTCTCCCTTGCCTTTCGCTTCCCTCCTTTCCTCAGCTATTTGCAAAGCTTCCTCAGACAGCCATTTTGCTTTCTTGCATTTCTTTTTCTTTGGGATGGTTTTGGTTGCTACCTGTTGTACAATGTTGCGAACCTCTGTCCATAGTTCTTCAGGCACTCTGTCTATCAGATCTAATTCCTTAAATCTATTTGTCACCTCTACTGTATATTCTTCAGGGATATGATTTAGTTCATACCTGAGTGGCCTAGTGCTTTTCCCTATTTTCTTCAGTTTAAGCCTAAAGTTTGCAACGAGAAGCTCGTGGTCTGAGCCACAGTCAGCTCTTGGTCTTGTTTTTACTGACTGTATAGAGCTTCTCCATCTTTGGCTGCAGAGCACATAGTCAATCTGATATCTGTGTTGACCATCTGGTGATGTCCATGTGTAGAGCCGTCTCTTGGGTTGTTGGAAAAGAGTGTTTGCTATGACCATCGTATTCTCTTGACAAAATTCTATCAGCCTGTGCCCTGCTTCATTTTGTACTCCAAGGCCAAATTTGCCTGTTATTCCGGTTATCTTTTGGCTTCCTACTTTAGCATTCCAATCCCCCATGATGATAAGGACATCATTTTTTGGTGTTAGTTCTATAAGGTGCTGTAGGGCTTCGTAGAACCGGTCAATTTCATCCTCTTCAGCACCGGTGGTTGGGGCATAGACTTGGACTACTGTGATATTGAATGGTTTGCCTTGGATTCGAACTGAGATCATTCTGTCATTTTAAGGATTGTATCCCAGTATTGTTTTTCCTACTTTTTTATTGACTATGAAGGCTACTCCATTTCTTCTGAGGGATTCTTGCCCGCAGTAGTATACCTGATGGTCATCTGAATTAAATTCACCCATTCCTGTCCATTTTAGTTCGCTGATTCCTAAGATGTCGATGTTTAGTCTTGTCATGTCTTGTTTGACCACGTCCAGCTTTCCTTGATTCATGGATCTTACATTCCACATTCCTATGGAGAAAAAATCTTTACAGCATCGGACTTTCCTTTCACCACCAGACATATCCACAGCTGAGCGTCCTTTCGGCTTTGGCCCAGTCGCTTCATTCTTTCTGGTGCTACTAGTACTAGCCCTCTGCTCTTCCCCAGTAGCATACTGGATGCCTTCCGACCTGAGGGGCTCATCTTCCAGCGTCATATCGTTTTGCCTTTTGGTACTGTCCATAGGGTTTTCATGGCAAAGATACTGGAGTGGGTTGCCATTTCCTTCTCCAGTGGATCACGTTTTGTCAGAACTCTCTGCTATGACCTTTCCGTCTTGGGTGGCCCTGCACGGCATAGCTCATAGCTTCATTGAATTACGCAAGCCCCTTCACCACGACAAGGCAGTAATCCATGAAGGGGAGAGAGCGGTAGGGTCACAAATTGGCTGGTAAGCAGAAAGCTTGTGGCCAAACTTAGTTTGCTAACAGGACTTCTGTGGCTTTAACAACAGTATAAAAACCAGTTCTAATTGGAGCCACTCCCCCACTTCCAAATTATTTTAATCCTTGCCAAAAAAAAAAGATGTACTTCTTTCAGCTTTTGTCCAACATATATCAAGAGCACTGGGCAGTAGTCAGGAGATTAAAAATGCAAAAAAGGGGTGGGAACTGATTTATTTAACTTACATGTTGCCCATCTCACCATAAGCAATTCTAGACAGCTTATAGTCATTCAATTAAAGTGCAGTATAAAACATTTTTTAAAAAAAATAATAGGGATCTTTAAATTTAAATTTAAAATTCAGTTAAAGTAAAATTGACCAGAATGGAGAGGGTGGGAGCAAAGGGAGGGAAAGAAGAGTATTTAGGAAGAAAAACCTGAGTCTCTTAAAACATCCCAAGAGTGCTACTTTCATCATGAGAAAGCTCACCAAGAACTGACAACCTTGGTAGATAGAGTAGGTTACTTTATCTTTGTAATGCAAAGAGAAAGCTCCACTTTTTAAAACTGACAAAAGTTCCATCCACAAAAGGAGAGGCAAAGTTTTATTCCAAACATTCCTCTAAGTTCAGCACTGTCTAAAACAGTGGTTCTCAACCTGTGGTCCGCAGACTTCTGGGCGGGGGGGGGGCTGCAGTGTCATCACAGGAGCTTAAAGAAATGTAATGATTTAACTCTTAAGTCTTGGGAATCTGTAGCCATGGTCTGTGGCCACAAAAGGTATGTAAAGAGGGTCCTGAGAAAGAAAAGGTTGAGAACCACTGGTCTAAAGTAACAATTCCCCAAATCTGGGCTCTCCTACAGCCCATAATACAAAGCAGCACATCTATGACTGTGACAATCAGAATTGTAGGCAACCATATCTTCCAGGTTAAGGAAAATTGACATAACTTTTCCTACCTGACCTTAACATTGGAACCTGAATATTTTAAGATCCAGTCCTTGACTTACAACAGTTCGTTTAGAGATCATTCAAAATTATAATGGCACTGAAAAAAAGTGACTTATCACCGTTTTTCACACTTAGGACCATTGCAGCATCCCCATGGCCACGGGATCAACATTCAGACGCTTGGCAACTGACTCATATTTATGATGCTTGCAGTGTCCCGGAGTCATGTGATCACCTTTTGCAACCTTCTGACAAGCAAAGTCAATGGGGAAGCCGCATTGACTTCACAATCGCGTTGCTATCTTAACAACCGCAGTGATTCATTTAACAACTGTCGCAAGAAAGGTCGTAAAATGGGGCAAAACTCACTTAACAAATGCCTCACTTAGCAACAGAAATGTTGGGCTCCACTGAGAGTCGTAAGTCATGGACTACCTGTATCTTCCTACCAAGCTATGGTTCCACTGTCTTATTTATTTATTTATTTATTTTTATTTTTATTACATTTATATCCCGCCCTTCTCCGAAGACTCAGGGAGGCTTACAAGCTTAGCAGTAGCCTTCATTCTATGTATATGCCTGCTTATTAGGGCTTTCACACACACACACCCCAAGCGGCATTATTACAAAGTCAGCTTAATTGCCCCCAACAATCTGGGTCCTCATTTTACCTACCTCGGAAGGATGGAAGGCTGAGTCAACCTTGAGCCTGGTGGGACTCGAGCCTGCACTAATTGCAGGCAGCTGGTGTTACTTAAGGAGGCATTAGCCCACTGCTCCACCAAGGCTCTTTTTAAGTCTTCAAGAATGTTCCCACTGAAAGGAAGGATTATGGGCTTGGAATCTAAAACTCTGCATTTAAGGATCAAAGAAATGGTGACGATGATGATATTAACCAAGCCACTGAAGTCAGTACAGTACCAGGTACTTCAATGAAGAGATACCTAAGTGTTTTTTTACCTTAGTTCTCACCGGTGCCTGGAAACTCCACCAGATGGGATGACAGCCTCAAGGACAACAGGGATGGTGTGTCAGCAGATAAACTGCAACTGTACATTTTGCTGACAGCAGAAATTTGGTACCCAAGCTCTAACTGTACAACAGCAAATGCCTCCAAAATGCAGCCAAACCAATTAAACAAGCTATGCAGCAACTTAGTTTCCTGAAGGAGGATGTTTTCACTTTAGAGGAAAAACATAACCAAGCTGCTGTCATTTCTCTCACATCCCCAGCCTCAGAGCACCAAGGAACCTGATTTCCAACCTCGGAGAAGAAAGGTAACAAAACCTGAACTAAAACATCCCAAAAGATGCCAAGAAACTTGAAAGCAGCTGAAAATTGGTTTTAAAAATTGGCTGGGGAAATTAGTTTTAGAAATTGGGGGAGACTGTGTGGGTAATAATACTTGAAATTGTATCTGAATGTCTTAACTACTACTACTACTACTACTACTACTACTACTACTACTACTACTAATAATAATAATAATAATAATAATAATAATAATAATAATAATAATAATAATGAAGAAGAAGAAGAAGAAGAAGAAGAAGAAGAAGAAGAAGAAGAAGAAGAAGAAGAAGAAGAAGAAGAAGAAGAAGAAGAAGAAGTTGGAAGGGACCTTGGAGGTCATCTAGTCCAACCCCCTACTCAGGCAGGAAACCCTATACCATTTCAGACAAATGGCTGGCCAGTCTCTTCTTAAAAACTTCCAGTGTTGGAGCATTCACCGCTTCTGGAGGCAGGTTGTTCCACTGGTTAATTGTTCTAACTGTCAGGAAGTTTCTCCTTAGTTCTAGGTTGCTTCTCTCCTTGACTAGTTTCCATCCATTGCTTCTTGTCCTGCTTTCAGGTGCTTTGGAGAATAGCTTGACTCCCTCTTCTTTGTGGCAGCCCCTGAGATATTGGAACACTGCTACCATGTCACCCCTCACCCTTCTCTTCATTAAACTACACATACCCAATTCCATCAACTGTTCCCTATATGTTTTAGCCTCCAGTCCCCCAATCATCTTTGTTGCTCTTCTCTGTACTCTTTCTAGAGTCTCGACATCATAGATTTAGGCTGAGAAGGCAAAAATCACTGCCCTTAAATGGGAAGGTTCTAGGTATTTACTGTAGTCTGGAATTCCAGTTCTGTACCAGACGTTGAAGAGGCAAGGATGCAAATCTACAGATAGCCATAAAACACAGTGGTGGTCTTGGGAAGTCATCGTGTACTTAGGCTTTCCTGCAGGATCTCTCTCTCTCTTGAGGGACACAAGGTATAAATAAATCTAACAACCTGAAGGACTGCACAGAATGTTAGAGGCTAGGTAGGAAGTAAGTGGCCTTCGACTCCAATCTCCAGGTTCAAGAAACAGCAGCTAACTGGAGGTTTCCAATTGTATCTTATCTTTCCAGTCAGTGCCTCTCTTGACATTTCTCTTTGCTCCTGCACACATCCTGAATTTGCTTGCTTCCCTCAAGGTTGCACCACAGATGGAATTCTGGACTCAAGAGGCATCATGGCAATATTGTTGTTGTTAGCTGAGAAATCGTGTCCGACCTATCGCGACCCTATGGACAACGTTCCTCCAGGCCTTCCTGTCCTCTACCATCTTCTGGAGTCCATTTAAGCTCATGCCTACTGCTTCTGTGACTCCATCCAGACACCTCATTCTCTGTCGTCCCCTTCTATTGCCCTCAATCTTTCCCAGCATTAGGCTCTTCTCCAGTGAGTCCTTCCTTCTCATTAGGTGGCCAAAGTATTTGAGTTTTAGCTTCAGGATCTGGCCTTCTAAAGAGCAGTCAGGGTTGATCTCCTCTAGGACTGACCGGTTTGATCGCCTTGCAGTCCAAGGGACTCGCAGGAGTCTTCTCCAACACCAGAGTTCAAAGGCCTCAATTCTTTAGCGCTCAGCCTTTCTTATGGTCCAACTTTCACTGCCATACATTGCAACCATAGCCTTGACTATACGCACTTTTGTTGACAGGGTGATGTCTCTGCTTTTTAGTGTGCTGTCTAGATTTGCCATGGCTTTCCTCCCGAGGAGCAGGCGTCTTTTAATTTCTTGGCTACAGTCCCCATCTGCAGTGATCTTGGAGCCCAGGAAAATAAAATCTGTCACTACCTCCATTTCTTCCACATCTATTTGCCAGGAATTGAGAGGGCCAGATGCCATGATCTTGGTTTTCTTAACATGGCAATATAGTACTAATCAATAATAGTGGTACTCCCCAAGCCGTACAGTCTTGGCCAAGGGAAAATACGCTGCACCATTGCTACCGTTTGAGATTCCCTAAAAGAAGCATTTGGGGGGGGAAAATTCCCCTGCTTTCCACCCACCGTCCCCCACTCTCATGAATCAATACACACTCCCTTTGCTCTTTACACCTAATCTTTTCCTGGCTACAAGACAAATCTCACTTATTACTGTGCGTTGTCATTTATACGCACATAAAACACATGCAGCACAGAGGAGCAGGCAGAGCAGGCTTGCTGAGGGGAATGGGGCATGCGTAAGTCATTAAAAAAATCCTTTAGGGGCTAAACAGAAAGCTAACCGCTCTCTCTTGAGCACTAGGAGAGAGAATAAAAATTCCATGCCCCCTCCAGCAAACTTGTAAGCAAAATTAGATATCCCACAGGTAAAGGAAAACAGTGGGGCTATGCCACAATATAGGCTGAATGCAGGCTGAGCAACTGAGGGTTATATGCAGGATACACAGGTCTCTGCTGCCAGCTGATAATGATCTAGATTCTGACTGAAGGAACAGCAGAAAGAAGAGACCACAGCGAAAGCAAGAATAAATGGGTTGTGTGTGAATGTAAATGCACGTGTACATATACAGTGCAGTATACATTATATACATATAATGCAAAAGGCATTATACAACACCAGCACTTTTGCGCTGAAACACCCAAAACACCTTTGCAAGAGTTCGTATTGGCTTCTCCTTGCCACCTACACAGTCAGCTGCTAAAGTGTAAACTGCTTAGATCAGAAACTACTATTTTGACATATCTGGGATAGGATGTGTCTACTTTCCCACAGGACCTGTGACACTGGGACCTCTGGTTGGAAAGAAGCAGGAAGGAGGGAGAGAGGAAGGACGAGAGAAAAGAGCTGAGCCTATAACAGGATCACCATTAACTATTTGGAAAGAAAGAGATAGGAAGATAAATAGCAGGTGGATAATTCTTTCATATGTTGGGAGTATTTCAAGATGAGCTCAGGAAAAGAGCACAGGGCTTAGTGTTAAGCCTTCCATGTGGTAGGACAAAGTTAAGAGTAATTATGGTTCCAAAGTCACAAAAGAATTGAGAATACCGTAATTGTCATAATTTGGGGTTCTCAAAAATTTATAGAGTCTTAACAATGTAAACTGATGAGCTGTTTCTGCAAGCTACAAAAAATGTGTGTGTGTGTGTGTGTGTGTGTGTGTGCGCGTGCGTGTGATGAAAAAGGATCTCCTGTCCTCAGTTTAATTATTAGTTTTTTTAAGGATATTGTGCAAAATCTACACTAAATAAATCTATCAATGGTTTTAGCTAAGCCCAGGCTGGTGTCCTCCAAAACCAGAATTCTCTTAATTTGTAAGGGAATTCCAATGAAACAGATCTGGAGCACCCTAAACAGCTTATTACACACCAGGGTCTTTGCACTTGGCTTCAAACAGGGATGGATGTCCTCCCCCTCCACTCTCCTCTTTCAGGCTGCTTCTGCCAATGCCTTGAAGATCCACTGTCTCAGACAAACTGCAGAATTTTGGCTAGACAGAGCAAGACAATTCAGAGTCAGCTTTTTGCAATCTCCTATTTCTGATGGCCAATGGGTAACTTTTCCCGAGAAGGCCTTCTCTGGGTAAGGTAAAGGTAAAGGTTCCCCCGCACATGTATGCTAGTCGTTTCCGACTCTAGGGGCCGGTGCTCATCTCCATTTCAAAGCCGAAGAGCCAGCGCTTGTCCAAGGACGTCTCCGTGGTCATGTGGCCAGCATGACTAGACGCCAAAGACGCACGGAACGCTGTTACCTTCCCACCATAGTGGTCCCTATTTTTCAACTTGCATTTTTACGTGCTTTCAAACTGCTAGGTTGGCAGAAGCTGGGACGAGTAACAGGCACTCACTCTGTTATTCGGCACTCGGGATTCGACCCGCCAAACTGCCGACCTTCTGATCAAAAAGGCTCAGTGTCCTAACCCACTGAGCCACCGTGTCCCTTCTCTGGGACAGCACCACAATTATGAAACTCCATTTGTAAGCATATTTGCCTGGCACAATCGCCTTTCAGATACCAGGTGCAGTTTATCCTGTTCTCTTCAGCCTTAAACAGCAATTAATATTGATCTTCTTCTCTTTTTTTTAGCTACTGTTGACCCATTTACTGTATTTGTTCTTGGAATGTATTATTTAATTTTCCAGGCTCAGTGAATCCATCTTATTCAATTGGGATGTTTTTCAAATGTTTGTGAGCCATCAAAAGGCAGATTTAAAATTTCTAAATAATAATGCATTCAGATTTTACCACTCCCATCGCCCATAAACTCCTGGCTGAATCCCAAGCCGACTGCCTCAATTCTCTATCTGTGAAAGGAGTGTCAAAACTTTCTTCACTACATAAAGGATTCAGAATTGCAGCAGACTGCAAGGGATGTATTGGTTCTCTCATCCTGTTTGGATAGAATCCCCAAGCCAAAAGGAAGGAAGGATGAACAATCTTCTTTTAGCCACGTGCAGCATTAAAGAGACGGGGAAGCCCAGGTCTGTGTCCTCTTCCTACCTCATGGCTACACAATGTCATTTAATTTCTCCAAGCATGGACTCACCAAATCATGAGGCCTCTGATTCCTGACTTCAAAAATCAACATGAGCTCACTGAAAAACTGACATGACGGGGTTAGTATGATAGAACAGGAATGGGGAACTATGGCCCTTTTATGACTTGTGGACTTCAACTCCTAGAATTCTTGAACCAACATGGCTGCCTCAGGAATTCTGGGAGTTGAAGTCCACAAGTCATAAAGGGGGCATAGTTTTCCACCTCTGCAATAGATGGATGTTTACTGCATCAGACCTTGCGCTCACCTGGCTCTATAGAAACTTTACACCAATCTTCCCAAATCTGGATGTCCCCCAGATGTGTGCATTTCAATTCCCAGAATTCTTAACAATGCTATGCTGCTTGTGGAATTCTGGGATGTAGCTCACTCATCCAAATGGAACCCGGATAAGCGATGCTGCTCTATTTTGACCAGAGATTTTGCAGCTCCAACCACAGCAGCAAAGGATTGATTCTGGGTATTTTAACCTGCAAAATACAGTATGCTTTGACACTTTGGGGTCTGGGTTTTCTGGAGAAGCTACCTGTTAAGGTGGTTACTGAGTATATTATGTAACTAACTTCAAAATATACAAGTCACATCATCTGGCACACAAACATACTGTATACCCTAGCCCATATCTGTGCCACGGTCCTTTGTTTTACAGCGCGAAACAAAAGAGTCAAGACCAGTAGTATCTATGACTCTTTGCTGTAGAGTCTGCAGCATATAGTATCTCCAATGGCTATCATATAGTATGAAGCCTATGGAAATTAGAATGATCTCTAGACAAGAGTAAAGAGATATGGAAAGTGCTGCCTCTTTGCTGTATCTGGCCGATGGGATTTTGCAGCTCAAATATGGTAATCATATCCTGCCCTTATCCTGTAGTATTGGACAAAGATTATGAAATATTTAAACAAGGTTTTTTCTCCAATTCAGAAGCAGGCCCTTCTATGTTTCTAAACATAATTCCTTCTCACCTCCCAGCAGGACTTCTCAATTCTACAAGAGATGAAAACTAAGCTAGACTGAACTGGAAAGAAAGCTCTCCATGGACAGATTAAACTTCTATATATTGAGCTGCACAACAAGCCAATTAGATGACTTGATAGCTGGAACAAGCAAAGTCCAGTGGTCATCTAGTCCAATCTGCTCTTTGGGGTAGATCTATAGTGCAGCATAGGAAAGAAAAGGAAAAAATCAAAATAAACCACAATGGTCTAAGAATAGCATGGCTTATTCTAACTGCCAGTAGCATTATAAAGCATCAAACAGAATCTACTCCTGCTCATGATATGATATTCTTTAATCAGAAATTACATTATGCATGGCACAGTGCTGGTCAAAATCAAGCAAAGGTCCCCCCACAAGCAATGGCTAATAGTTAGAACTAATAAAATCCCCACATGTAAAAGGCAGTGTAGCTTAGAGAATTGCCTAAGGACAAAGAACAGATGAGTAACATTTACATGTTCTACCTCTAAGCTTCTCAGAAGTTTCGGGTTAGTCATCACTAGAAAAAGAACGCTAGATCGGATCAATGCTTAGCTTAAGTCATGTTTTTACTCCACCCTTGATTCTTCCTTTTGCATTCTTGGGCCACAGCCCTAAGAAGTGCACTGACAAACCAACGCCAGGCATCTGGTACAGGCCGCTCCCTGGAGATCTCCACCCTTGTAACGCTAAAATAATCAATAGCAGCGTAAGACATTTTTCCTGGGAAGTGAGTATAGGCAAGCATGCAAACACACACACCTAGTTCCACTTGACTCAACAGCTTTCGTGGCTCAGGGATCTTATCTGAACCTTAGCTTTTTGCTGGAAGAATTAGATTTGCAAAAGAAGTTACTGCAATTAACTTGCTGTTACTGAATTTCTACCTTAGCATTGCCATTGCTTTCTCCCCTGCGCGCACGCGTGCACACACACCATTTTTTAGGATCATCTTCCCTAACTTGAGACCCTCCAGCTGTGAGGGGCTATAACTTCCAGAACTCTCAGCCTCCTTTTGGCCAAGCTGGCTGAAATTCTGAAATTTAGGCCATTCCCCAAGAAATCCGGAGATGCAAATTGTTTGTGAGGGATGGAATAATCTGGATAAAAAGATTGCACGTCCACCGTTATCCAGCATGCCTCAGAACTCCCCCTTCCCAGAATCCTTTGCAATATGCACAGATTCCTTAGCAGGCAGGCTGGCATTGCCTTGACAAAGAAAACAATGTAGAAGGAAGTCTTTCCATTTGGGAACTTGGACACTAATAATGCACTAAGCCAGGACAGGTTTTTTTTTCTTATTATAGGAAAGAAAACTAAATATCCGTCTTCTCTGTAAGACAATGATTCATTAAACAACGTGCACCAACACACCCATCCTCAGGGATATCTCCAGTGTTTCTCAACCTTAGCTGCTTTAAGAGGGGTGGACTTCAACTCCCAGAATTCCCCCAGTCAGCTGGCTGGGGGAATTCTGGGAGTTGAAGTCCACCTCTCTTAAAGCAGCTAAACACTGCCCAGGGTATTTTCTGAGAACTTTGGAAGTTGCTACATATATTGTTCAAAGTCATCTAGACAGCAAATGCTTACTGCTGTATTCTTACCAATGTAGACGCCATTCAACATGCTTAGGCAACTACAACTGCTCCTCTGTTCTCTTGTTCTTCCCTGCCCTCATTTGACATCCGCGGACTGAGAACAATGCCTTTTCTCATTATGATGCTCTTGCTGACCAGCCCAGGAACATCAAGGAAAAGCTTATTATTCAAGGACACTATTAGAGCAATTGATATGCCGTTTTTACAAAAGAGTGCAGGCTAACCAGCTTCCTACATTCTGGTTTGTTGAACATTTCCGATGACCAATGAAAATGATGAAAAATGCACTTTGGGATTGGTGGGGAAGGTAGCATGGACTCCATTGAAATGGGTCGATTTAAACAAAGTGTAAATAGGGGGGAAATGTTAACTCTGGAAGCTTTTTCAGGGAGGATTCAGCTTCAACCCACAGATTCTTTTAATATACACCATTTAGGTTTTAGATATGATAGGAGGAGAGCTGGTTAGTCTGTGGTGGCCATAAAATCAGGAGTTTGGTAGGATCTTTTCCAAACAATGCATTTTTAAATATGTGTTGCAGTTCACAAGAGCTGATACCTCTTAGTATATTCTGTTAGGTGGAAAAGGTCCTATCACACCCCTGATTTCTTTGACACAAGTAGACTGGAAGCTTTTGCAGCCCCAATCTTGTAAAATACCTAAGAGAAATTGTGGTGGCCCCAGAAGTCAAACATCTCTTAATCCATGAAAAATAACTCTCAATACATCAATTAACTCAACAAAAGAATGAACCCATACTATCCTTACAAAAATGGAGAACCTCTAAGCCAACGTTTCCCAAGGTGGCATTCTCCAAATCAGTGTTTCTCAACCTCAGCTGTGTGGACTTAAAATCCCAGAACTGAGCTCCACCCATCTTAAAACTGCTGAGGTTGAGAAACACTTTTTTTTGCTCCCAGTGATCTGGTAGGGTGAGGGGAACAAAGGAGCTCTAGTCTCCATGTTGGAAGGGAGCCATAATGGGGAAAGCTATTTCCACAAGAAAACAGTTTAAGAAAGGAAGCGTTCTGCTTCCTTCTTTCCCCACAATGAGCAACAATTAGCAGCAACTTTGCACAACTTTCCTGAGCACCTTGGTTGGTTAGGCATAAGAGGTCAGGAAGAGCTGCCCTCAATGGTTGACTTACCAGAACAGCTAGCAAAAGGAAATTTGCAAGGTCCTGAGACAATTTGTTCCAACTATGCTTATGCCCTTTTCACTCCTTTATTATTCCAGACTAATGTATTTGCCCACAGCGGAAACACAGTTCTTCTCATTTTCTCACAGGAAATAACGAAACAACAAAAAAAGGCATTAGTTTCCTACATAATCTTAGCCCACTGGCTGCTGTTTAAAGAAGACTGCAGAAGTTCAGTTCTTGGAGGCACCTGTCTTAATTTCTTTATTTCATGCTATTCATTGATTAGATTTTTGTCTAACAAATGTATCTAACTCCCTGCCTTTTTTCCCAAGGAATTTAGGGTAAGTACACACACATCCAATGTTTCTCACTACAGATTATGGAAAATAGGTTGGGCTGAGAGAACATGACAGATTTTAAGTGATTTGGGGAACTTTTGTCTTTGAAGAGGACAAATACCTAGTATCACAAGTCCAACAACTTAGGTACTGCCCTGTATAAATGTGATATATTGACAGTCTACCTCTTTTACATAACAAAAAGCAAAATCACATACACAGGATCCTCAAACAATTCCTAAAGGATGGTGGCTGCATCCATTAGGAAAATAGGTATTATTTCTTTACATGCTCAAGTTAAAAGCTAGATTTTGAAATTAGATCACAACTTTTGTAGTAAGAAGGGCCAAGTATTTGAAGATAAAATGAGAATTCATCTAAAAATAGCTTACACAAATCTTTTAACATACATTGATTTTATTTTTTTACAGAATTAGCTGTAGCCTTCTGCCTGCATGCTTTTCTTTATAACATTAGAACCTTTTTAAAAATGAAAGAATAAAACTTTGATTTTATGACATACTATTCCATTCAGTGTACTTTGGATGCAGCAAACAGAATCTGCTTCCTTAAACAATGTTGGTTCCTTAAACAATGGACAAAGTCCAGTGTTTGGTGAACATTCTACATAAAGTTGGGATGGGTGGGGAGGTTACATAAATTATATTAAAAATATGTATAATTTATGTAGTTATGTTGTTAAATATATTCAAACAGACACAGTCTTCCCAATTGGTTCATAATACAAAGGCCTTACGGTACAATATATATTTTTAGAACAGGCAGCAGCATTTCCTTGAACACAGCAAAGACTCCAGCACTTGATTAAGCCTTAGAATAAATTATATGTTGCAAATCATGGTTTTTCTTCAACAGTAAATTAATGCAATAGAATAACTAAAATACGAGCAAGGATATTCACATTTCAAATATCACCACAGCCAAGTATTCGCAACAGTTTCCATAAACATCAGGAATCTGGGGATTAAGCTAGTTTACAAAGATGTTATAACAATTAGTGAAACTTTCACAACTTCAATTCTCAAAAATTGCTTTAGATACTTATGCATATTTTTCTTCCAATCGACAGCCCAAAACAGATTTCCTTAATTTGTGAACCAACACAAATCTATGTTCAAGAGGATCCCTGCTTTTATTATCGCAACCTGGCAACAAGGATAGGAAAGGTACCAAAGCAGTGGTACAAACGATCCTGCTAGGTCTCTACTCAAATGAAGGAGCAGGAGTTCCAAATTACCGTACAGTAAACCTGCTTGATCAGTTTGAAGTAAATGAAATAAAACCTATTTCCATTTGTGTTCTTCCCCTGCCTCATATATTTTAATTGCAGTATTTTTGCTTACAACAGATTGCAAAGTGATGCAGACTATTGAATATATGTCATGTTTTGCAAAGTCAGAATTTTTCATTGGCAGTCTTTATTTATTTATTTCCGAGCATAGCTGGGCCAGGCCAAGTTCGCTTCAGTGTCATCAACATGTCACAAAATGATTCACATAGCTATGTATTAAGGGGGGGGGAATGATGAGGAGTAGTCACTTTTGTGGAGGTCTTTGTAAGGCTCTCAACCCTCAATGGAACATTTAGCCCGGTAGAATCAGGAAAAATATCAGAGAAACCAGGGCTTTCTTTGCTTCCTTGAACCTAGGCAAAATTCTAAAACAACCCATTCCTGTTCACTTTTTGATGAAAAATGGGCATATGGCAACCCTCTAAATACAACTAAGTACAATTCCTAGCAACAGTATCACTGATCAGAGTTTTGGTTTAGCAACATTTAAATGGTACAAGCTCCTTACTCAGGCTCTTTTGTCAGGGACCAAGACATGAGAGCCGATAATGAATCCACACAAGGATGTCAAGAGTTTGAACCCGAGGCCTTATAAGTGTACGAAGTGCAAGCTTAACCTTTCTCAGACATTTGCTCACTGAAACAATCCCAGGGAATCCAAATTAAAGGCTCTCATAGCATGGGAGAAGGCAGGGCACTGCTACAATTGAACAACTCAATGGCCATGCTTCCCGGCACAACTTTGTCCCAAGTCTGGCAAACTTGCCTTCTTTGCCATCTTGAGGAATCCCACACTTGGCAGCAAAGGGGGGGGGGGAGAGAGAGGGAAGGGAATAATCCAAAGTTGAAAAAGTCTAAAGAAAACCGTATGTGTCCGCAAAGAAGAGGCAGGTACTTCAAGGGGGGGGGGCAGGGTAGCTGGCGATGTGTGTCTGAGGATGCGATGTGTGTCTGAGGATGCGATGTGTGTCTGAGGATGCGGTGCTGGAAAGCTTAAGCCAGCAGGCTAGTGATTCCACCGTGGTGGGCTGCCAAATACTGTATAGTGGAGTTCCATATTTAACTGGGCTGAATTATAGATTTAGGAGGTGGGGGGGGCAAAAGCAGAAGCGGTTGGTCCCATGTCTTCTTTTAAAGCAGCGTTTCCCAACCTTAGGAACTTGAAGATGCGTGGACTTCAACTCCCAGAATTCCCCAGCCAGCATAGCTGGCTGGGGAATTCTGGGAGTTGAAGTCCACGCATCTTCAAGTTCCTAAGGTTGGGAAACGCTGTTTTAAAGGATGGGAAATAACATAGCCAGGCCCTGAAAGAGAGAGAGAGATCGGGATACTGGCTGTATATGGGATGGCCGGCGTCCGAAAATCCGTGCTGTCCCTTAATTTTCTCATCCTACGAAATACAGGAGCCACGTAAGGACACGGGACCGGCTGAAGCTGAGGGACAAGCGGTCGGGCAGGGAAACCTCCCGATGCCCCAAGGCAATTCCTGAGTTCTCCGGGAGGGCAGAAGCGGGGATGGCGGGCAGGGCAAGGGAGGGGACGGCCTTGCAGGGAGGGCGTGAAGCTCGGAGGGCAGGGGGAGCCCGGAAGCGGAGGGGAGAGAAGGTTAAGGGGGAAGCAAGCATGGTTGGGGTGGGGGTGGGTCGGAGGAGAATCTGCCGCATCTCACCGTGGGTATAGATGTTGCCCAGCTCGTTGTGCAAGTAGAAGAGGCTGCGGAGACAGCCGGAGCCGGAGCTGGCCGGCCGGTAGCCCGTTAGCACGAAGCGGTTGAATTGCAAGTGAGGGGGGGAGCTGGCCCAGTCCAGGAGCCGGGCTCCCCCCAGGAAAGCCATGGCCGGGCTCCCCCCCCAGGGTCAGCTACTAGCCGGCTTCTGCATCCTTCTTAGCTCGGCTTCCTCCTGCTTCTGCGGTTGCTGATGGGGCCGCTGCAGGGGGGTGGGGTGGGGGGGGGACTCCTCCTTGGGCTTTCCCCCCCCCGTCGCGCTCCTTTTCCCCTCCGCAGCCTGAGCTCAGGATTCTGCCCCGCCCACCCACCTCATTAGCATAATAGATGCGGGGTTTCGCCCGCCGCCTTTGCCCGCGCTTCTTCGCCCGGCGCCTCGCCCTGCCCTTCTCCATTGGCATTCTCTGATGCAAGCCCCGCCCACCCACCCCCGTCTCGTTTGCATAAATCTCTGCACCGCAGTTTCGCCTAAGCCTAAGGCCCAGTTGTCCGAACCCAGGAGTCTATGCCGTTGCGTAATACTATAGGATGTAGAGAGGCAAAACCACACCTATTCTATTTTTTGAGAGCCTATCAGCTGCCCAGGAGAAAAAGAAAAAAAAGAAAAAAAAACTACAGCGCTCTATTATTAGCATAACCAAAGGCCCTCTTCGCGTCGCTGCCCAAGCCTGGAGACACGCCCTCGGTCTCCGCCCAGGGAGGACTGTGATTGGGTAAGCGCGGCGCGCGCGGAACGAGGCCCGAGACAGCCAAAAGGCTGAAAGGTGTGTAAGGCTCTTTTTTTCTCGTGGGAACGCTCAGAACGGAGCTCCGGCACCTTTTTGGGATGGAACCTTGTAGGGTAGGCAAGGCGGGTTGTATGACATGTGTGAGTTCCGGCACCTTTTTCTTTTACAAAAAAAGCACTGGTTAACATCGTAGGATTCTAAATGGTAATTAATCGGAAAGTAAGGTAAAGGTAAATGTTCCCCCGCACATTCGTGCTAGTCGTTTCCGACTCTAGGGGCCAGTGATCATCTCCGTTTCAAAGCCAAAGAGCCAGCGCTTGTCCGAGGACGTCTCCGTGGTCATGTGGCTGGCATGACTAGATGCCAAAGGCGCATGGAACGCTGTTACCTTCCCACCGAAGTGGTCCCTATTTTTCTACTTGCATTTTTAACACGCTTTCGAACTGCTAGGTTGGCAGAAGCTGGGACAAGTAACAGACAATCACTCTGTTACGCAGCACTCGGGATTTGACCCGTCAAACTGCCGATCTTCTGATCGACAAGCTCAGCATCCTAACCCGCTGAGCCACCGTGTCGGAAAGTACTGTACAGTAATTAACCCTGGGCGCCTCAACGGCCCTACCTCTCCTTGGAGGACGACTATTCGATAGAGTCTTAATAATAATCTATGTTATATCATATTTTGACAATAAAGGTTCATTCATATTTCTATTGCAACGTAGAATGTGCAGAGAGTTCTCGACTTATGACCACAATTGGGTCCCAAATTTATGTTGCTAAGTGAGACATTTGTCAAGGGAGTTTTGCTCCAGTTTACGACCTTTCTTGCCACAGTTGTTAAGTGAAGGCCCTCCTCGCATCGCTGCCCAAGCATTGAGACACGCCACGCCCTCAGTCTCCGCCCAGGGAGGACTGTGATTGAGTAGTGCGGCGCGCGCGGAAGAAGGCCTGAGACAGCCAAAAGACACCGCCCAAAGGCTGAAAGGTGTGTAAGGTTAACACCATAGGATTCTAAATGGTAATTAATCGGAAAGTACTGTACAGTAATTAACCCTGGGCGCCTCAACGGCCCTACCTCTCCTTGGAAGACAACTATTCGATAGAGTCTTAATAATAATCTATTTTATATTATATTTTGACAATAAAGCTGCATTCATTCATATTTCTGTTACAACGTAGAATGTGCAGAAAGTTCTCGACTTATGACCACAATTGGGTCCCAGATTTATGTTGCTAAGTGAGACATTTGTCAAGGGAGTTTTGCTCCAGTTTACGACCTTTCTTGCCACAGTTGTTAAGTGAATCATTGCATGTTAAGTGAATCCGGCTTCCCCCATTCACTTTGCTTGTCAGAAATTTGCAAAAGCTGATCACATGACTCCAGGACTTGGCAACTGTCATAAATATGAACCAGTTGCCAAGCATCCGAATTTGGATCACATTATCTTGGGGATACTGCCATGTTCATAAGTGTGAAAAACAATCGAAGGTCACTTTTTTCTGTGCCATAGTAACTTTAAACAGTCACTAAACAAATTGTTGTAAGTCAAGGACTACCTGTACAATATTACAATATAGGAGGTCCATTATTATTATTAAACCAGGACTCCTGCCTTGGGCAGCGGATTGGACTAGAAGACCTCCAAGGTCCTTTCCAGCCCTATGATTCTATGACTACTCTTCTTCGTCTTTGTGTTATAAGATGCATTTAATTTTTAAATTATTTGTAGAAGACTTTTCCTCCAGTATGTCTGTGGAGATTCTCAGTCATCCAGGTCAAACTGGTGGCCCACTGGCCGGTTGCGTCACATGCAGGCCACCCCAGCTCTGCAAAAGCAAAAAACATCATGATACATAATGATATGTCGTGTGACGCGATCGAGTTTGACACCCGTGATCCAGGTCATGGGTGCTTTTTCAAGAGGCAACTGAATGTCTTCAGCTCTGACTGGATGGTGGGGAGTTTTTCTCCCGTAGATTATCCCCAAACTCATTTTAAAATAATTCCACAAAAAAGCCAATTGAAGACTACAAAAGCATTGTTCAGGTTTCCAAATTGCTCATCATAAATAAAAATCTGATGAAACCGCTTTGAAGTTTGAAGCCAGCAGACTGTTTTGGGACTGAGTGATTCTATAAGACTTCTTCAATAAGGGTTAATAGAATTTCCCCCCTTATTTAGGAGGTTTATTCGTGCTTTTAAAAATACCAATGCAATGTTACAGGCATGCAGTTTTCTTCACAGCTAGACAGAATTGGTCTGATAAGGTTTTCTTTTAAGAAGACCAATACACAGGCCTGGAATTCCAAATCCTAACCAGATCTGAACTTGCTTAAGCTATCAAATTCAGAAAAGGTCAGGCCTCAATAATACTCCCAACAGCCCTATATAGTAGTCTAACCACATATCATTTTCCTCAAATTGCTGACTCCTTGACAGTGATTTATCTGAGATCAGAGTGGGTGTCTAGCAGAAATAGACTTTGGACAAGAAACACCTAATTTGTAAACTGTTGTCCCATTGTGGAAGGAGAGAATTCAAATCATATTCTGTAGAAGATTCTCCTTATATAAAAGAAAGATACAAAATTAATGCAGCTTATGGAATTGCACTCCTTAACTTATTTTTGATTGGTAATAATTTTTGAAACAAGGTCTGGGTTCTTTCTCCATTCACCCACAAAATGCCCATGTTTATGAGAAACTGACTATATTACTCCTATTCATGTGAAAAAGTTGGATTTCTTTATTCTTGATTGTGACAGTTTTGAATCTTGTCAAATGAAGGGTACACTATCCCAGTCATATATCTGGGCCAACGTACAGTATCTGCTCAGTTATGTCTTAGCATCTAACCCAAATACACAAGTAATGGGGCTTGCATCACAATGTTACAACGTATATAATTTGTCCCCTATTTCACTCCTCATCCCCCATAGATTTTTTTATACTAAGTAGTACACACAAAGGGAAATAAATAAAAGTGTACAAAGTGTAGTTGATAATCCTCAACTTAAGATTGCAAAGGGGATAGGAAAATTCATTATTAAATAGGAGTCATTAAATGAGGTGTCACATGATCACTTCCAATTTTACAGCCTTTTTTTGGGACATGTCCATTAAGCAAATCACTGTGGTCATTAAGTGAGACACCACGAGCGCAACTTGCAACCTTCCCTGCTGATTTCCCAATTGACTTTGCTTGTTGGAAGCTGGCTAGGAAGATCACGAATGGTGATAATGTGACTGCAGGATGCCGTGACAGTCGTAAGTGTGAGGATTGGTCATAGGTCTTTTTTTTCAGTGCTGTCGTGGCTGCGAACAATCACTAAATCACTAAATGAATAGACATGAAGTGGGGTTTACTTATAACATTTCAATTAAAAACAAACATGAACATCAAATGTGATTGCCTACAATCAAACTTGGGTCCTCAGGCCCACTGAAATAAAATAGGATTTGGGGTCTTTCTAAATGCAAAGTGGGTCGAGAAAAAGTGTACTTCAGATACAACCTGTTCCAAGGTGTTGGATCTGTTACTGTGGAAGTCTAAGGTAACTAACAGAAGACCATCCCTTTAATATATTCACTGCCTTTAGCATTCAATTAATACAATATATGCATTTCTGGAACATCTGGTATATCACATTGATGCAAGCTGTACGTGTATACAATGGAATTGAGGGATTGGCAGGATATGAAGCTTGCTATACCAGAATTTGTTGGTTTTGCAAGCCATTCCCAGTCAACTAAGTCAACTCTTTTTCTGTACTGATCACATCAAATGGGGTTTGCCAACTCTTTTCAGAAACTTGCTAGATACCATAGGAGACAGGGATGCAGAGGGAGCATCAGCTTCTCTATTCCCTGGCTGAAGGTCAAAGGCGGCCAAATGTCTCTTCCCTCGATGCACACAGAATAATGTTTTTCTGAAGCTTGCAGAGCTGCTGGGTTCTTCACCTGATTGTGTTACACCATCACCAGAATGCTGGTATCAGCAAGATGACTCTTTTCCTTGTGTATGGTAGATTCTATCGTCCTCCAGGAGAGAAGACAATTTTCATTTCAGTAGGAACATTTTTAAAAGATTTACTCTTGTATACAAGGCTCGCTTCTGAACATGAACCTGTTTCCTTAAATAAACCAATCTGTACTTTCAGATCAGACCCATATCCAGATACACAATTAATTTTAATGGCTACCTGCTTTATTATGTTTTCCTTAATATACATGCGGCACAATGATTTCATAATAAGTTAAATAATTAAACAAATTTCAATTATATACAAAAGGATGACAAGAGGAGTTGGCCTGATACAAGTTTCGGATATGGATTTAATTCATTGAAAGGACAACACCAAATATATTTGAACGTAGACTCTGCAGTTAATATTTCTAAAGTAAGGCCCTGGGGATTCAGTAAACCTTTAAAAAAATGGAGAAAGAATGGGGCGTTAACCTAGGTCTCCTTTTGTGGAAAAGAATCTCATTCCATCAAGGGTTTGATATTTAAAACTGTCCAATGGGCTGCTATCCACACTTCCTAGAATACCATTTCAGCATCCTTCCAGGAAATTGGAAATGGTGCCTTGTAATCATTTCCAGTTGCCACAAAATGATTCTAAGACTGAGAGCTAACCAACACTGGGTGGGGCCCGTCTAGAGACAAATCTGCCAGCCCTTCTTTTACTATGCTGCCCTAGGCACTTGACGTAGTTGCCAATTGTTGAGGGAAAGCACTTTACCAATGTTCAGAGGCACTCTTTATGGTTTCACATACTTGAGGGCTGAGCCCACAGCTCCTGGAGTCATAGTCTTAGGTTTAGATTTAGTCTTGGCGACAGCACAACTATAACTCAAAATATATAAGGGATTTGAGATTGTCTTTAGGCAAAGAAGCACACTGTTCTCTTTCAGTCTTAAAAAATGTCTGGACTCATCTTTTTACAAGTCATTGAAGTTTCAAAGGTTGGGCTCTTGTTCCTATTATTGACAAAATGGCACATATGTAAACATGGCTGAAGATCCTTAAATTAAAATGATTGGAACTGAAAAATTCTGTACATTCTGTTCCTGAAGAATTACACATTACACACACACATGCACAGAAAGCACACACACACACACACACACACACACACACACACACACACACACACACAGATTTTCTCTAATTAACACTGTTCCCTTCCTGGGACACACAAAGG
This sequence comes from Vipera ursinii, assembly GCF_947247035.1. NCBI lineage: Eukaryota > Metazoa > Chordata > Lepidosauria > Squamata > Viperidae > Vipera > Vipera ursinii. Next base: position 19,819,903 of record NC_139517.1, on the reverse strand, counting down.
ATGCCCTTTCAAACAATTCCTTTACATCACTCTTTCCCAAACCTGATAGTCTCTAGAAATCCTAGGATTGTATTTCCTAGTTTCCCTTAATCTTTGTTTACAGGTATGGCTATTAAATTATCAACTAATTCTATAATAATATATTTTTGTAACTGTTGTGTTGGTCTGATTTGTACTAAACCTTGGGAAAAGCATATAACAACAAGGACCTCAGTTGGAGGGCAAAGACTGGGAAAGTCTAGAGGGGATATTGTTTTTTGAGTTAATAGCTGGAGCAGATTCTACACAAACAGTCTGAAACTCCATTCTCAGCTGCAGAATTACAAGAGCTAATGGATCACACTCCAAAAAACTGGCCTTCATAGAGGTTGAAAGAATAAGGTCTTCTCTTGCTGTCTTCTAAAGATAATACATTATTAAAAAAAACCTGATAGGTTACGTTGGGTTTACAAACCTGGCAGCTTTAAGATATGTGGGTTTCAACTCCCAGAATCCCCTAGGCAGCATGGGAGTTGAAGTCAATTCATCTTAAAAGTTTCCAGCTTTGAAACACACTGCATTAAATCAATGGCATAGTTGCCCTGGATTCTGTTTCACATTGTGGCTAACCAGATGCTATTGGGTACTACAAACAGTAGGAGGTTACTCTGTCCCCTTCTTTTAAACAATTCTGGGCTGGCAACCATTATGACTAGGGAAGGAATACTGAAAGAATTTGGCACAAGGATCTGCTAACAGCCTCATCATCAACAGTGTGGTCTATAATTCAGTAAAACAACACACTATTTGTATGCAGCAGATTCTGTCCCATTAGTTAGGATTTACTATGTGACATGATGAACTCATAGAAGAAAACAATAGAATAGGGAGGACCAGAGATCTTTTCAAGAAAATTGGAGAGATGAAGGGAACGTTTAATGCAAAAATGGGCATGATAAAGGACCAAAATGGCAGGGACCTAACAGAGGCAGAAGAGATTAAGAAGAGGTGGCAAAATTACACAGAAGAACTATACAAGAATGAGCTTAATGTCCCAGATAATCACAATGAGTTGGTCACTGACCTCGAGCCAGACATCCTAGAATGTGAAGTGAAGTGGGCCTTAGAAAAGCTGAGCAACAACAAAGCTAGTGGAGGTGACAGTATTCCAGCTGAGCTATTCAAAATCTTAAAAGACAGTGCAGTAAAAGTGCTACACTCAATTTGCCAGCAAATTTGGAAAACTCAACAGTGGCCACAGGATTGGAAAAGATCAGTTTACATTCCAATTCCAAAGAAAGGCAGTGCCAAAGAATGTTCAAACTATCGCACCATTGCACTCATTTCTCATGCTAGTAAAGTCATGCTTAAAATCCTACAAGCTAGACTTCAGCAGTATGTGGATCGAGAACTACCAGAAGTACAGGCAGGATTTCGAAGAGGCAGAGGAACTAGAGATCAAATTGCCAACATACGCTGGATCATGGAGAAAGCTAGGGAGTTCCAGAAAAACATCTACTTCTGCTTCATTGACTATGCTAAAGCCTTTGATTGTGTGGATCATAACAAACTGTGGCAAGTTCTTAAAGAGATGGGAGTACCAGACCATCTTATTTGTCTCTTGAGAAACCTATATGCGGGTCAAGAAGCCACAGTGAGAACTGGACACGGAACCACTGATTGGTTCAAAATTGGGAAAGGAGTCCGGCAAGGCTGTATACTGTCACCCTGCCTATTTAACTTATATGCAGAGCACATCATGAGAAAGGCAGGGCTAGATGAATCAAAAGTTGGAATTAAGATTGCCGGAAGAAATATCAACAACCTAAGATACGCAGATGATACCACTCTAATGGCAGAAAGTGAAGAAGAACTAAAGAGCCTCTTGTTGCGGGTGAAGAAGGAGAGTGCAAAACTTGGGTTGAAACTTAACATTAAGAAAACCAAGATCATGGCATCTGGCCCTCTCAATTCCTGGCAAATAGATGGGGAAGAAATGGAGGTAGTGACAGATTTTATTTTCCTGGGCTCCAAGATCACTGCAGATGGGGACTGTAGCCAAGAAATTAAAAGACGCTTGCTCCTGGGGAGGAAAGCCATGGCAAATCTAGACAGCACACTAAAAAGCAGAGACATCACCGTGTCAACAAAAGTGCGTATAGTCAAGGCTATGGTCTTCCCAGTTGCAATGTATGGCAGTGAAAGTTGGACCATAAGAAAGGCTGAGCGCCAAAGAATTGAGGCCTTTGAACTATGGTGCTGGAGAAGACTCCTGCGAGTCCCTTGGACTGCAAGGCGATCAAACCGGTCAGTCCTAGAGGAGATAAACCCTGACTGCTCTTTAGAAGGCCAGATCCTGAAGCTAAAACTCAAATACTTTGGCCACCTAATGAGAAGGAAGGACTCACTGGAGAAGAGCCTAATGCTGGGAAAGATCGAGGGCAATAGAAGAAGGGGACGACAGAGAATGAGGTGGCTGGATGGAGTCACTGAAGCTGTAGGCGTGAGCTTAAATGGACTCCAGAAGATGGTAGAGGACAGGAAGGCCTGGAGGAACATTGTCCATAGGGTCGCGATGGGTCGGACACGACTTCGCAGCTAACAACAACAACATGATGAACTCTGATATTTCCTCTATCAGTTCAGCTTCACTGCATGTACTCATGTTCTGCTATTGGTGATTATCCATTCTGCCTAATTTTATACAGTTATTGCCTGTCTTGCTCACCTTTTCCTCCTCATGAAATTTATCCCAACATTGTAAAAAAAAAACCCAAAACACTTATTTGGGAATTGCTCAAAGCTCCTAAGATTTTGGTTGCTACCCTATATTCTGTACCCTTTTTTAAAAAAAAAAAGAACAGCATGGATGCATACCCATCCAAGACTTGGCTACAGCTGCAGGGCTCATGGGGCCTTAGGGACAGCCCCACCACACCTCACCCCAAACACACTGCAGGTCCAGTAGGAAACCAGGAATCTGAAACAGGATCACCGAAAGCAAAGGTAAATACCAATGTTCCTCACTTTCTTCCAGAACCTGTCCTTTTATTCAAGATCCCTTGGTTCCCCACTGCTAATGACAAAACACTCAGAGAAGTGAGTCATGTTCAATGAAAAATGGACAATCCAGTGTATCTCCTACCCAGTCCAGGAAAGCAGAAAATCTATCAAGCTCTGAATCACAGCCCAACAGAGCTGATGACACAGAAGCATCCTTGCCAATACGAAAATAATTTAATGAAGGCTTAGAGTTCCAAAATCTATCCTGTACCTGTGGAACACAGGACAGCTAGTTTTCCTCCTTCTTTGGTGTGTCTACAAAATTCCCCGAAGCCAAGTAAATAATGTTTCCATGGGTGGGTCTCGAAGTCTTCAGGGTGTTTGCAGCTAAATGCCTCACCAATGTTACGGCCAATATGAGAACCGGTTTTCCCTAGTCAGTGTCCAGAAATTCATCAAGCTTTCTATATCCAGGCGTCCGTTCCTTCCAAAGTTTTTCCCCCTTCCATCAGTTATAAGGAACAGGTGTGTTGTCACAGACTTACATTTTCCCATAATGCCACAGGAATATTTCTGGCATGATGGGGATTTCTACCAGTCCTCTTTGTCCAACAGGAACTTTTTACAAAATTCCAGGGCCATAAAGGCTGCTTTGAGATTAAATTAGGCTGACATGTCTTCCGCAAGGAGACATGGCAAAGAGAGTCTCCGTTCCCTCAGGCTTTTCCTGCCTCAAAGAAAGCTGTGATGTGGGGAATATTGTTACGGAGCCTTGCTACAAAGTGACCTTTGGCTTTCTGGAATGTGGTTCTCAGCCTAAAAGCTTTGACTTCCACTATATCATAAAGCCACTGCCGCACGTTCTTGAGTGGCTAAACACTGTAAGGCCCCAGTCTTTTTGTCCCTGATGAACCGAGGAAGGTATGCTTTAACTGTCTGGCAGTGAAAGCCACAAACTGCAGGATCTGAGCTCCTCAGATGGTGGAGATGAGAGATTTGAGAGAGGACTGATTGGTGGAAGAAAGGTTCTCATAGCTGTGGCAGAGGCACGAGCAATCAGAGGAGGTCTCGTCGTCTCCTCCGGCAACTCCACCCCCATTGTGCAGGGGACGGTGATGGGGGGCCCCACGAGTCGTGCAGATCACCACACGGGTATGTCGGTAGGCTACAGCCCAGGCCTCACCCCCAAGACACTGGCAGCGGTTCCGTGGCCCTTTGAAGGAGAATGGGACTAGAGAATTCCCCGTCTTCTTTTGTACAAAAAGGCAGGTCCTGGAAAAGAGGGAGAAATAGGTGACATGGCCAGCTAACTCTGACAGCAAAGACATCAGCAGTAGCCACGCAATCATGCCCAACGCCCCTCACTGTACTTGGCAAGAGCACAATCGTGCTCTGGCAACATCGGTTTTCATCACCTTCCCAGGTGGTTGGTGATACACGTAGATTTGTTTAACAACTATCTTGTTTAGCAACCATTCACGGTTGCGATGGTGATGAAGAAAATAATTTTGGCACCAGCCTTTGCACTTTTTGACCTTTGCAGCTCTTAAAAGCCAAGAAGCGCTGAAGTAAGAGTATAAGCACAGTCATAATTTCAGAGACCACTTCGCTTAACAACTGAATTGTGGGTTCCATTTGTGGTAGCTAAATAAGGACTACCTGTGTCTTTCTAAATTGCCTTTAGCTGTCTTTTTCCCTATAAACCAAAATGATTCTACCATGCCTTCAAAATGTGTAAAAATGATAGTTTTGTGTCATCCATTATCTTGGAGATAAGGTCAACTGACGTGTTGCTGATGTGACTGGAGAGTTTTGAGAGATGATGGTGTGCCCCCTCCCTTCTGATCATTTGTCATCCTTCATCTCAGCCTTTAATGCCTAAGTCTTCTTCATTAATGCTTAGTTCCTTGAACTAAGTGAGTTTGGCTATAACTTAGGGGAGAGGCGATGTCACCTGTTGGGTCATCTCAGGGGTAGGTGGGTCTTCCTTTATTCAACACAAGCCAAAGAGTGACAGTGAGAACAATTGTGGTGACAGTGAGAACAATTAATCAATGGAACAACTTGCTTCGAGAGGTTATGGATACTACAACACTGGAGGTTTTTAAGAAGAGATTGGACAACCATTTCTCTGGAATGGCTTGAGCAGGGGGTTGGACTAGAAGACCTCCAAGGTCCCTTTCAACACTGTTATTCTGTTAAGGGAGACCCAACTTAGAATTTAGGAGAAATTTCCTGACACTTGAGAACAATTAACAAATGGAAATTGCCTCCAGAAGTTGTGGGGGCTCGAACACTGGAGGCTTTTAAGAAGAGATTGGATAACCATTTGATTGAAATGGTATAGGGCAGGGGTAGGCAACCTCGGCTCTTTTATGACTCATGGACTTCAACTCCCAGAATTCCTGAGCCAGCATGGCTGGCTCAGGAATTCTGGGAGTTGAAGTCCATGAGTCATAAAAGAGCCGAGGTTGCCTACCCCTGGTGTAGGGTCTCCTGCCTGAGCAGGGGTTTGGACTAGAAGACCCCCAAGGTTCCTTCCAACTTTGTTATTCTGAACTTCTTTCAGACCCATTACTTCCTGGAACCCTATCTGTGGCTGACTTCAAAAATGGAGAACAGAGGAGAGCCAGCTTCCAGTATTTTCTAGGAAAAAAGAAGGTGGGGATATGTTTATCCCTCCCTGTTTTAGCTGTATTTTGAAACTTGCCTTTATTTTAGCATACAGAAGTCTTGTTTTTTTTTTCTTCATGCAGAAAAGAAGGAAGGAGGCTGAACTGGGCTTCTGGTGCTTATTTGCTAGTTTAAACTGCATTTGTCAATTTTAATCATTCTCTTCTCTTCTGGAAATTGCTCCACCAATTAGTCTGTCAGATCTTTTCTCTATGGGACATCGCTACCTGCGGTTTCGTCCCTGAGACTAGTTTTGTCCTGATGTCTTTCACTCATTCATTCATTCATTCGTTCATTTATTTTACATTAGTTTAATTTGGGAGTGGGGCAGAAGTACCAGCCTACAGAAGACAAGCCAAATCTTACACACAGCTTCTGCAGTGCAGAGCCAAAAGAGGCAAGATGGCCTCACAGTAGCACTTAGCAATAGCACTTAGACTTATATGCCGCTTCATAGTGCTTTGTAGCTCTCTCTAAGTGGTTTACAGAGTCAGTATATTGCCCCCATTTTATCAACCTCGGAAGGATGAGTCAACCTTGAGCCAGTCAGGATTGAACTCCTGGTTGTGAGGTGAATTAGCCTGCAATACTGCATTCTGCGCCACCAAAGCTCCTCACAATCAAAGCTTCCCCACTTTCATACATTCATCAATGCCACATATGTGTACAATGGGATGGAGTTCGATTGCATGGCTGCACCCACCATCTTTTGCTAGATGATTTCCCAGTCCCCCAGTCACATATTCAAATGGAGTATTTGAATAGTATTTGTGAATGAGGCAATTGCCTGCAGCAATTGCCTCTTTCACAAATCAAAACAAGGCCATTCAGCAGTGGCTTTGGACAGATGCAACCAAGACAGTACGGTAGCAAAAATAGTTGAGGGAATGGCCCTGGGGGGACAGTAAACGTTGGCCAACATTTACTGCCTCCTCAGGGCCATTCACTTAATTACTTTTCCCTCAGGGAAAAAACAGGTGGGCAGCACTTGAACCCAGCAATGGGAAAAGGTCCTAGAACTATATTGGTTGCCCATCATTAGAGGCATAGGATTCAAACTTTAACATAGGCCTCCTCATAGTACTTGGAACTACCATTTCCATCAGGCCAATCAAGGACAATATCTACCAGGATGAGGAGGATAATGGACCCAATTCATATGAATCTAAATTAAATCAGTGAAACCAATTATTTCCACATTCCTGCTGTAGTTGATAAAGCATGCTTCCAAACTGAGGATTCCAAATTCCGTCAATCAAGTACATCATGCAGTTACAGATAGTCCTCGACATATAACCATTTGTTTAGTGACCATTCGAGGTTATAATGGCACTGGGGGGAAAAGTGATGTGACCATTTTTCACACTTATTATGACCGTTGCAGCATCCCCATGGTCATGTGATCAGAATCCGTGCACTTGGCAACTAGTATGTATGTACAGCTGCATTGTCTAGGATGGGGGTCACTTGATCACCACTGTAGCCTATCCCAGCCAGCTTTGGATAAGCAAAGTCAATGGGGAGGGAGAGCCAGATTTGCTTAATGACTGTAGGATTCACTGGCAAAAATAGTCCATAAAATGGGGCAAAACTCACTTAAAACTGCCTGGCTTAGCAACAGAAATTTTGGCTCAATTGTGGTTGTAACTTGAGGACTACCTGGTACTTAGTCCTTTACTCCTTAGCAAGGCTTTTATTGCATTTTGTTTGTTTTAGGTAGGCACAATCAGAGGTGAGAAAATATTTGAAGACTACAGATAAAAAAAGCAACAATGTCTACATGTCTACAATTCCATGAACGAGGCAAAATGGTTGTGCCACTAAAACGCTCGTTCTGGAAACACTACATTTGGGCTTATTATTACTATAGCGACAGTATCAGTCAGATTCCACAGTAACTTTCATGAATATATATCACACAAATACATTTCCCAGAGTGACTAATGGGGCAAAATCGAGTGTACTTGCTGACTTTTGGTACCTGCACATTATTATTTTAGAACATAGTGCAGCGTAGTACTTAATCTTGCTTTTAAAAATGCAATATGGAATATGTGGCCCTTCAAATGTTGCTGAGCGACACCCATAAGCACTGGCCACGCTGTCTGAGTATTAGGAATTGTAGTTCAGCAGTACCTGGGGCGGGGTGTCACTGATGCACTACCCCCTTTCTTTCATCTGTATGAAACAACTTTCTTGATGGACAGTGGCATCTATAAGCAAACTTTGGACTCCTAAATTTTCCTATACACTTGATCACACATTTGTGATCACAAAAATGGGCCTTCACCATCCCCGAAGATGCCCCTGTTGCTAACAGATATTTTGTACTGTTCTCTCTCTTTCTTCTCTATGAACGACTCAATTGACTAGTCCTTACTTATTCCTTTAATGATCATTCAGAGTTACGGGTGCTGACTTATGACTGGTCCTCACTCTTACGATTGTCACAGTGTCTCCACGGTGACATGATCTCAATGTCTTGCGGAAGAACAGGGTAGAACAACGGCTAATGACCCTCTTTTACCGGTCTACTATAGAGAGCGTCCTCTCGTATTGTATTGTGGTTTGGTGTGCTGGTCTGACAGCCGCAGATAGGAAAGTATTACAGAGGGTGGTGAGCACAGCACAAGACATTGTGGGCTGTCCCCTGACACCACTGGATGACATCGCCAGGGCTTGCTGCCTTGGAAGAGTGAGGAAAGTTCTCAGGGAGGACTCACACCCTGGTCGGTATCTCTTTACTCTCCTACCATCAGGTAGGAAATAATTTTATAAACTTTATGTATGCTTGACTTGCGAGGCCAGTGTGTTGTGAAATTAGCTCACATGGTGTAATAAGATGGAGGGTTTGTTGTCACTGTGAGTTGGGGGGGGCACAAAGGGAGGCTCAGCCAATCTCAATATATACATGGTTGTACTTTGACAATAAAGGTTCATTCATTCATGATCACAATGTAAGAGGGCTTGCAACAGGCATATATTTACAAAGGCCGCAGCATCCCGGTCTCATGGGGGTTGCCGTTTGCAACCTTCCCAGGGAGCTTCAGATAAGCAAAGTCAGTAAAGGAAGTCATATTTGCTTAATGACCTTGTGATTCACTTAACAACCGCAGCAAAAAGGTCATAAAATCAGGCACAACTCACTTAACAACCATCTCACTTAATGACAAAAGTTCTGGTTGGAGTTGTGGTCGTAAGTCGAGGACTACCTACATTGCTTGTCTGTGCTTGATGACAACTTTTGTTTCATGGGGCTCAGGGAGTTTGCCTGCACCCACGCAGCCTCCACACCCCTTCTTTTCAATCTCTGGGCCTTAACTTATTCCCCCCCCCAAAATCTATTGTCTTTTATTCTGCAAAACAGGAAGGGAAGCCACCACTCCTTGTTCCCAGCAGGGATTCCTGGGCTTCCATTCCTCCAAGAAATTGGAACAAGAAATTACACAACATCTCCCAGTCAGCTTGAACCTACCTCTTGCGCAAATGGTATGAGACAATGACGATGGCTAAGATGAAGGTCCCTGTGGCCGTATACATCACCCAAGCTGTGTCACAAAAGAACAGAAGAAATCAATGGGTGTTCAACAAATGAGGAACCATTAATCAAACAGCCTGCTAAACAGCACAGCCTTCTTCAACCTGGTGCCCTCCAAAGGTGTTGGAATTCCAGGGCCCTAATTGCCTGCCACTAACAAAAATTAAGGGACGCGGTGGCTCAGTGGGTTAGGACGCTGAGCTTGTCGATCAGATGGTGGGCAGTTTGGCGGGTCGAATCCCGAGTGCCGCGTAACAGAGTGAGTGCCTGTTACTCGTCCCAGCTTCTGCCAACCTAGCAGTTCGAAAGCACATAAAAAGGCAAGTAGAAAAATAGGGACCACTACGGTGGGAAGGTAACAGCATTTCGTGCGCCTTTGGCATCTAGTCATGCCGGCCACATGACCACGGAGACGTCCTTGGAGAAGCGCTGGCTCTTCGGCTTTGAAACAGAGACGAGCACCGGCCCCTAGAGTTGGAAACGACTAGCACACATGTGCAGGGGAACCTTTACCTTTACCTAACAAAAATTAAGAAGCGATCACACAGCTCAAGCCAGGTTCAATTTGGCCTAACTGGGACGGCTTTAAAACCCCCATCAGCCTATCTGTAATTGCAAAGCCTCTGCCACTAGGTGGTGCCATATTTAATATACTGAATAATACCAACGTCTTCCAGATGGGGTGGGTAATGCAGAGCAGCAAAGCAACCTCATTGCTCTGGAGGAGACAGAAGGCTAGGAGATGGTAACTAATTACGGTATATAAAATTCCAGACAGCCTGATGAGCAAGAAGTCAGTGTTCTTAAGAACATGGTACACACCTCAGAAGTGGAGATACTTGCCATGAACCTTAGGGTGATCCCAGTGGTGGGATTCAAATATGTGAACAGCCGGTTCTCTGTGAATGCCACTTCTGGAAGTCCATTCTGGGCCTGGGCAACAAAAAATCAGCTACCGGTTCTGCCGAACTGGTGCGAACCGGATGAATCCCACCGCTGGGTGACCCTGTATACTTCTGTGTATGGTATGTATAATACACACATACACACAGGTTTGCATGAACAGAAGCCAACAAGCAACCTAGCCAGCCCCTTCTATTGACAGCATGCATTCCATTCTTCTTTGACTGCGTCATGGAAGTTTATGCCACGCTGAGAAATTTTGGCTTCGGCTTGGTGTGCTCTTCTTAGTCCCTCTGGCTCAACAGACAGATATGAAACTGGCAGAGCGACACTTAGTAAAGCTGAAGTCAGCTAAGGCAGAGGCTGAACAGAAGCCGAAAAGGGAGTTTTCCAAGCCATTCTTCCCATTCCCATAAGGGCAGCAGAAAAAGATGTGCCAAATAAGCATATATCTACCATATTGCTAGCTTTGCATTCTGCGTGCATCACCGTACCCTGGTTTCTTTGCACAGAGTTCTGATTTATCTTGCTTTTGTTATTTTTCCCATTCATTAGAGTCAAAGTCTTGTCCTAAATAAGGGGTTGTCTGCTAGGATCCCGGATGTGTTCATTCGCCCAATTTGGAATACAAAGAGACTGACATAAAGTACATAATATGTATATAAAGTATATATACGGTATGTATATAAAGTACAAAGAGAGCCAGTTTGGTCCAGTGGTTAAAGCACAAGGCTAGAAAGTGGGAAATCGTGACTTTCCCTTTAGCCATGAAAGCCAGTTGGGTAACTTTGGGCGTGTCACTCTCTCTCACCCCAACCCACCTCACAAGGTTGTTGTTGGGGGGGGAAAGGAGGAAGGTGTGTTGAATATGTTTGCCGCCCTGAGCTATATGTAAAAATAAATAAAGGCAGAATAGAAATAAAAGAAAAGAAAAATCAGAATAAAAGGAAGCGATAACGTCTAGTACAATCTTTCTGAATCTTCGCAACTTGAAGTTGTGTAGAATTCAGCTCCCAGAACTGGGGCTGGGGAGTTCTGGGTGTTGAAGTCCACACATTTTCAAGTTGCCAAGGATGAGAAACTAACTGTTGTGGTGGTCCATTGCAAGACTGTGGTGCCCCAGGTTCATCCTTCCACAAGTTGACCAGACGGTCTCGGAATTATGAGAGTTGCTGTGCTAGCACATCTGGAGAGAGGCCACATTAGGAAAAGCTGAGTTGCACATCAACCTGTTTCTTCTCCATAATACTATATTAACCTGTTTACAATGACTACATCCTTTTTTTGTTTGTTTATCCTGCATCTCATTTTACAGAGCGCTAGATATTTGGAATTAAGATTGCCGGAAGAAATATCAGCAACGTAAGATATGCAGATGAAACCACTCTAATGGCAGAAAGTGAAGAAGAACTAAAGAGCCTCTTGTTGCGAGTGAAGAAGGAGAGTGCAAAACTTGGGTTGAAACTTAACATTAAGAAAACCAAGATCATGGCATCTGGCCCTCTCAATTCCTGGCAAATAGATGGGGAAGAAATGGAGGTAGTGACAGATTTTATTTTCCTGGGCTCCAAGATCACTGAAGATGGGGACTGTAGCCAAGAAATTAAAAGACGCTTGCTCCTGGGGAGGAAAGCCATGGCAAATCTAGACAGCACACTAAAAAGCAGAGACATCACCCTGTCAACAAAAGTGCGTATAGTCAAGGCTATGGTCTTCCCAGTTGCAATGTATGGCAGTGAAAGTTGGACCATAAGAAAGGCTGAGCGCCAAAGAATTGAAGCCTTTGAACTCTGGTGCTGGAGAAGACTCCTGCGAGTCCCTTGGACTGCAAGGCCATCAAACCGGTCAGTCCTAGAGGAGATCAACCCTGACTGCTCTTTAGAAGGCCAGATCCTGAAGCTAAAACTCAAATACTTTGGCCACCTAATGAGAAGGAAGGACTCACTGGAGAAGAACCTAATGCTGGGAAAGATTGAGGGCAATAGAAGAAGGGGATGACAGAGAATGAGGTGGCTGGATGGAGTCACTGAAGCAGTAGGCATGAGCTTAAATGGACTCCAGAAGATGGTAGACGACAGGAAGGCCTGGAGGAACATTGTCCATGGGGTCGCGATGGGTCGGACACGACTTTGCAGCTAACAACAACAACAACAAAGATATTTAAATACACAATTACGTATTTCCTTTTAAATATTCCTTTACAGGCAGTCGTTGACTTATGACCGTAAGGAAGCTACCTATCACAGTCATAAGTCGTGACGGTCATAAAAAGGATCTGTCACAAAACTGACCCGATTTTATGACCTTTTTTTTTTTGCTGTAGTCATTGAGCAAGCACCGGGGTTCATTTAGTGAACCAATAGTTCAGCATAGGTACAGTTTGGCCAAAAATCAAAGGTAAATGCTGGGGTTTGGCAAAACTATTGTAAATCACAGTTGTACAATCATGGGACGCTGCAAACACCATAAATGCAGCCTGGTTGCTGACCACACAAAGTCGGGTCACATGACCATGGGGAGGGCAATTGTCAGAACTTTGAATCTGGGTCATAAGTAGCCCTCCCCTCTGGTATCTATTGTAACTTCAAACAGTTGCTAAGCAACCGGTCCTAAGTTGAGGACTACCTAAGTGAACTCATTTCGAAAAATGCACATTCCAAATGTGTGGCGATGAGGGAATGGCTTCAATTCATAATCGGCAGAAGGAGGAACAGTTTGCACAGAAATGTGAAAAGATCCCATTCCTCAAATGTTCCTCTTATCCATTTGAAAAATATGTTTTAGATACTTTTGGAATATGCTTTAGTGCACCCCAGTGTGTTTCTGTTTCTTTAAGCCAGGAACTATTTATGGGAAAGAGAAATTCTGCAAAGAATAAATGGGGGGGGGGCTGCTAGATCTGCTTTCCATCCATCTCCATTCCAAATTATTACCCTTGAAAATATCCAAATGGATATACCCAGAACAGTTGCTGGAATTAGGTATGCCTAGTTTAATGAAGGACTGCGGATGACGTGATAGCAGTGTTCCAATGTCTCAGGGCTTGCCACAAAGAAGAAGGAGTCAAGCTATTCTCCAAAAGCGCCTGAAAGCAGGACAAGAAGCAATGGATGGAAACTAGTCAAGGAGAGAAGCAACCTAGAACTAAGGAGGAACTTCCTGGCAGTTAGAACAATTAATCAGTTGTGAATGCTCCAACACTGGAAGTTTTTAAAAAGAGATTAGACAGCCATTTGTCTGAAATGATATAGGGTTTCCTGCCTGAGCTGGGGGTGTTGCACTAGAAGACCCCCAAGGTCCCTTCCAGGTCTGATAATTCTGTTATTCAAACTTCATCACTGTGGGGAAAAATGCTGAAAGACTGCTCTGCTTAGAACAGTATTTCTCAGTCTCAGCAACCTGAAAATTATAGACTTCAACTCCCAGAATTCTCCAGCCAGTGCTGTTGTCTGGGGAATTCTGGACATTGAAGTCCACAAATCCTCAAGTTGCTGAGATTGAACAACACTGATTTAGAAGATGGATAGGATGTATTAATCAGTATTCAGTAAAGGGGGGGGGTTAATATGTATACATGTGTTGCGGGGGGGTTTTCTATTCTTTTTTGTGCGCTTTTTAAATAACTTTATTGTATTTTTTTGTCCTTTTTAGATTTTTTTTTAAAAAAAATGTATTTTATCTTGCTTTTGAATAAAAATAAAATTATGACAGGAAGAAGATGGATAGGCAACATTTTTAGCTCTGGATGACCCTTAAAATTTCTTTCTGCTCCTGAAGGATAGGGGAGGTATATATAACCACACCTATATACCATTACCAAAGATGGGATTGAAATCCCTTTTCCAAGTCTGGAAGGCTTTAAAAATGCAAAAAAAAAAGTGGATTAAACCTTCGTATGCCTCATCTATTATGCATATTTTGGGAGCAAAATCAGGCAGGGGGAAATTTTAAGCTCTGTGATTTGGGGATTCTCCTAAAAACAATGAGTCTGAGGATGCATACCAACCAGTGGTACATACAGTTGGCTCACCCTAGATTCAGAAGAAATAGATAGGAAAAAGAATTAAGTACATTTCATCTTGCAAATGTATTCTCTAACTTCGAATTGCACTCTTTGAAATATTATAAATTTAATGGCACCCTGGTTTCCTTGGTAGGCATAACCAGAACGGCTCCAAGGCCTCCTTGGTCCAGTGCAAAACTACAGTGTCAAAGAATCTGTTTTGCCTAAAGCCAGTCAAGCTATAACACAAGGGTCTTCAAACTTGGCCCTTTTATGACTTGTGGAGTTCAACTCCCAGAATTCCACAGACACCCTATTGCAGGGGTCTTCAGACTTGGCCCTTTTATGACTTGTGGACTTCAACTCCCAGAATTCCTCAGCCAGCGTGCCTGGCTGAGGAATTCTGGGAGTTGAAGTCCACAAGTCATAAAAGGGCCAAGTCTGAAGATCCCTGCTATAACATATAACAGCTTCATAGGATAATATGCCCCCTCCCCCGCAGTTTGATCCTTTACCTCCTACCCCAATGGCAGAGTCATTGCCACTGTAGGTCCAGGTTGAGTTCAACCAATCAGAAGAGGTAGGGGCCAGACGGGATCCATCACCTGGAAGGGTCCGCAAGTTGACCGAGGAAGCTTTCAGGCCTGGAAGGAAATCAGAATCATGAAGGATTTTACAGTGGATTTTCAGCTTAACTTCTCATCAAAATCTCAGGCTTTCCTGATATGTTAAACAGTAACACCAACCTCACCAGTTTTCCTACATTGATTTGACATGAACATAGTACAGTGATTCTGAATGTAATCCTGGCCTAGTGAGAACATTAATTTATTATTGAAGTTTAGCCTGTCTGTCTGTGTGCGTGTGTGCGCGTAGCCATGATGAGAGCTGTAGTAAGGGCAAGTTGCACAGATACAATAAATGCAACAAATGCATCTCATTAGCATCTCCTTTGAACCCTTAGAGTCTTCCCCATACAGAGATTTCAATTAGTGGAAGTTGTGGAGCATTGCTTTAGAGAAAGGTTAGATAAAATACAAGAATTTAAATCAGCCAAACAAGCAAAAACTTCATTGCAAAAGGAGCCAGGTCAAGGTGTCTTTAAAATTTTGAGAAGCTCAACAGCAAAATGTCCATCTGACCTTTTCTTCTCAATGCAAAATATATCAATTTAGCTTCTCCTCCCCTTTGAAATTAGTGACTCTATAAATGTGAATATGTACAGTTACATCTTAACACTACCAGAACAAAACGTACTGATCCAATCAATCATTTCAAAGACCGAACCGTACCTTGTGAAAGCCTGAGACAATTGTGGCCCCCAGGCTTGCAAAATCAGCTCTGGCCATCTCTGTTAAAAAGAACCCTGGTGTCACAGACAGATTACCGATCTGGGACTACAGAAAGATTTGAAGAGATGTCGAGAGAGATTGACCTACAATTAACCCTTGGGGGATATTACAAAAAAAAATAATTAAATGTAAAAAAGAAATGTAATTAAAAAATTTTGGAACCTTACAAAAAAGATGTCGAGAGTTTGAAAAAAGTGCAGAGAACAGCCTCCAGGATGATTAAAGGCCTGGAGACTAAAACACATGAAGAACAGTTGCAGGAACTGGGTAGGGGCTAGTTTAAAGAAAAGAAGGACTAGGGCAGGGGTCAGCAACCTGAAACAGTGAAAGAGCCACTCGGAACCGGTTCCCTCACAAAAGGAAAAACTGGGGGCCGCAAAAAATATGTGCACATGCACGTACATGCGCGCATGCGCAGAACAGGGTTTGACTGAAGAGTGGAGCCAAGGCGAGATATGCACCTACCCTGCATATTTGAATTGATTGGTTGAACTTTTTTAGTCCCACTTTTTTTTTTTGGACTGCACATGGCAGAGGACCGGGAGCCGCAGGAGACGGCTGAAAGAGCCGCATGCGGCTCCGGAGCCGCGGGTTGCAGACCTGTGGACTAGGGTGACATGATAGCAGTATTCCAGTATTTGAGAGGCTGCCACAAAGAAGAGTGGGTCAACTTATTTTCTAAAGCACCAGAAAGCAAGACAAGAAACAATGGATGGAAACTAATCAAGGAGAGAAGCAACCTGGAATTAAGGAGAAACATCCTAACAGTGAGAACAATTAACCAGAGGAACAGCTTGCCTTCAAAAGTTGTGGGTGCTTCATCACTGGAGGCTTTTAAGAAGAGATTGGGCAGGGTCTCCTTCTTGAGCAGTGGGTTGGATAGAAGACCTCCAAAGTCCCTTCCAGCTCTATTATTGATTGATTGATTGATTGATTGATTGATTGATTGACTGACTGACTGATTGATTGATTGATTGATTGATATGGGAAGAAGCCTTTTTTCATATTCAAGGAGTATGGCCAGATAGCAATGTTTGGGTAATAAATTTATGGAGTTTCTCCAGGAATCCTGAAAGATGTTCCAAGACGGAACCATCTGTACTCCTAACACATGTGGATCTAGGATCTACTAATTAGAGCTCAGGGTGCAAGGGTAAGATGTCACCAGTACAAGTGTTTATCCACCGCCTTGCAGGTCAAAGGCATCTGTGGTTACATTGCCCCAAAAGTTGACTTCATTCATCTTGCTAAGATGGTCTCCCCTGTCCCCCTCTGTAAGCAGGGCCGCTTGGGAGAAAGAAGGGGAGGGGGAACGAGAAAGCACTCCTATGGAACATCGTCATATAACTTTCCTATAACATTTTAGTCAGGTGACAGCATCATCCGGGAAGCCAAAGTTCAGTGCTTACCTCGATACAAGACGGCAAAGCCTTGGGCTTGCAGGAACTGGTCTGACTGGAAGAAGAGGGAAAGACAGTCCGTGGGGAACAGCAGAGGTGCGCCTGGCCTTCGGCGCCCATCAAACTGGGCCAGTAAGAGATTGCTGTGTCCATCCCGGACCTCCAGGCGGTCGTTTGGATCACGCACGTCAAAGATCCGGAAGCTGAGCTCTATAGAATCACAACCTGCAGGGTAAAGGATCCAGCTGCAGTTGCTGTTGGCCTCATAGTCATCTGGGAATTGCGGAGAGTAGATCACTCCAGAGAGATCACTGAAGTTCCCCTGACAGGCCCCCATGGAGACTGGAATGGGAAGGGAAAAATCAGAACAGAACTGCAATCGATATTAAAGGAAAAGCCTCTGATGAACCGAGGTTACGAAATTTAGATATTTTTAAATTTAAAAAAATGATCACATGCTGAAATACAAAGAAGCACAAGGTCAACATAATGGCTATTCAATTACAAAAACTCCGTTTTGTTGTTTAATGATGAAAATAAACTAAATGTAACTGCACAGAAAATAAAAAGAGTTAATTTAAATAGATCCAAAATGCATGTAATATCCATTTCATATTGGTATGAGATTATTTCAGTCCTCAAGTTTTATCATTAAATCTAGACCATATAGAGACATATTGCTTCAGTTTCTTATTTTTGGAATAAAAAGATTTCAAAAATAGATAACAGATATTCCTTAATATCAGGAAGATACGCTTTATTCAAATTATATAAGATCATCCCCTTTACCAAGATTTAGGGTATATAGCCAAACCTCTTCGTAAAAGACCAAATTCCCTGTTTTAGGAATATAATATCTCATTTACATTCTATTTCTTTCCAGAATGATGTTAAAAAATATTTATAATGCCAGTACAAAAAAAATCTAATGTCCAATCTTTTTAAAACTTTACCTGAGAAGTCCAGTAGATATAAAATATAATGCATTCTACTGAATTTCTTAAGTTCTTCAAAATAATAAGTATGTTTACAGGTTTTTTTTAAAAAAAGGTGCACCCTTTGATTTTTCCAAAATTGGATATTTCAATTCTTCATTCCACAGTACAGATATGTAATTAAAGTTAGTCTTCCTTTTATTTTTTTTAAATCCCATATAAAATTGAATTGTTTGGATCACTTTAAGTGCTGCATCTCTTAAGCATCTCAAGACTCCAGATACTTCTAAGCCTGCTAAAAACGTCTGGCTTGTGCTATTTTGTCAGTACATGTTTCAAAGATACATACTTGCCAAACAGATGTTATGGGTAAATCATATTCAGAACACAATCTCTCAGAATATTTAAAACAACTACTAAAATTCCACTGACTTAAGGAGTTTATCCTTTGTTTGGCCCAGACATTCAAAAAGAAGATCGTCGTCTTCTTCATTTTCAAACTTGGATAATTCAACATTAGTTTCTTAAGTGAGTCTGCATCGAACCATAAACACTTTCTGACCTTCCAAATACGTTTAGAGAGAAATCCACATAACGATTTAACATAATTTGTCATTTCAGACAATATCTCTTAAACTAATTAATATTAAAGGATTTTGAGCAACCCAAAATGTCTAATTAGATTAGAAGCAGGAAGACCCAAAGTTGATTCTACCATCTTCCATAAAAACTCACAGGTGACTCTCTTTCACACAATCTTTGGTTAATTCCTGGCAAATAGATGTGGAAGAAATGGAGGTAGTGACAGATTTTATTTGCCTGGGCTCCAAGATCACTGCAGATGGGGACTGTAGCCAAGAAATTAAAAGACGCTTGCTGCTTGGGAGGAAAGCCATGGTAAATCTAGACAGCACACTAAAAAGCAGAGATATCATCCTGTCAACAAAAGTGCGTATAGTCAAGGCTATGGTCTTCCCAGTTGCAATCTTCCCAGTTGCAATGTATGGCAGTGAAAGTTGGACCATAAAAAAGGCTGAGCGCCAAAGAATTGAGGCCTTTGAACTGTGGTGCTGGAGAAGACTCCTGCAAGTCCCTTGGACTGCAAGGCAATCAAACCGGTCAGTCCTAGAGGAGATCAACCCTGACTGCTCTTTAGAAGGCCAGATCCTGAAGCTAAAACTCAGATACTTTGGCCACCTAATGAGAAGGAAGGACTCACTGGAGAAGAGCCTAATGCTGGGAAAGATTGAGGGCAATAGAAGAAGGGGATGACAGAGAATGAGATGGCTGGATGGAGTCACTGAGGCAGTAGGCGTGAGCTTAAATGGACTCCAGAAGATGGTAGAGGACAGGAAAGCCTGGAGGAACATTGTCCATAGGGTCGCAATGGGTCGGACACAACTTCGCAGCTAACAAGAACAACAACAAATGGAGGTTCAATGGAATCTTCTTCTGGACCTTGAGCTTCTGGAGAAAAAGTGAACTAGCCTCTTGGCCCTTTCTGCTTGATCTACTGGAGAGCACAGAACTTTACTCAGCAATTTTTTCTTTTTTGATTGAAGAAATAGTCTCTTTTTTTTTAGTAAATAGAGGTTTGTTTGTAGACAGTTAATCCTCACTTACCAACAGTAATTGGAATTGGAAACTATTGCTAAGTGACACAGCTGTATAGTGCAACATCATATGACCACACTAACTTATGACAACATCTCTGGCAGTCCCAGTTGCTGTTATTAGATGAGTCGGTCAGTCCCAGTTGCTGCTGTTTGATGAATCTTGCAAAGGTTACAATGCCCTATGGTCACATAATCAGCATTTGAGACCTGCTGGCTTCCCCATTGACTTTGCTCATCGGAGGTTGACAGTGAAGGTCACAAATAGCAATCATGTGACTGAAGTGCTGTGACATTGTAATTGCGAGCTGGTCCTCCTCATTCAGCACCATCATAATTCTGAATGGTTGAACGAATGTTTTAAAACAAGAACTACTTATTATCGTATCTTGACTTCTTGTCAGTAAACTTTTATTGTTTTATCTCTTGTGAAATTGGTCTATTGAGGGTGAAGGTTCGTTCTCTGAGCTTGTGGGTGGGTTTCTGAACATTTCATTACCAGGCTAGGTAACAACTTCAGCAGGGCTTCAGGTGTGGGTGTGTCAGTGAGGGTCTGGGATGGGTCTTGTGATGGGTCAGGTGTAAGTCATCAGTGTGGCAGCCTCTGAGATATTGGAACACTGCTATCATGTCTCCCCTCACCCTTCGGTTCATTAAACTACACATACCCAATTCCAGCAACTGTTCCCTATATGTTTTAGCCTCCAGTCCCCCAATCATCTTTGTTGCTCTTCTCTGTACTCTTTCTAGAGTCTCTACATCTTTTTTACATCGTGGTCACCAAAACTGGATGCAGTATTCCAGGTGTGGCCTTACCAAGGCATTGTAAAGTGGTATTAGTACTTCACATGATCTTGATTCTATCCCTCTGTTAATGCAGCCTAGCACTGCGTTGGCTTTTTTGGCAGCTGCAGCACACTGCTGGCTCATATTTAAGTGATTGTCCACTAGGACTCCTAGATCCCTCTCACAGTAACTACTATTGAGCAAGGTACCACCTATACTATGCCTGTGCATTTGGTTTTTCCTGCCTAAATGTAGAACCTTACTTTTTTCACCATTGAATTTCTGTTTGTTAGATAGATTTGTTAGATTTGACACCCAAGCTACAGATATTTGCCACTATTGAAATTTGGTCTATTTTTCAAAAGGAGGAAATAAATCCTTTCAAGGTAGATCAGACTAGGAAACCCACATCACGTAGGCTAAGGCACACCTTTATTGTAAGGTTACAGTAACAGAAACTTGCAACTCTGAATACATCTCCTCCCTCCTTTTATCTTCTTGAGAATTAGGGAGAGGTTTGTCTGAGAAATTTATTCACACTACATTTGTGCTCTGGACTGAGACTTCTTTTATCTGGCTGTGGCCTTGGTAGCAGCTTTTCCTCCTATCCCTCAAGGTCACTCTCTCTTCCCCTTATGGCCAGCAAGTTGCATTATGGAATTTATTTTTTTCCCCTGATTGCCATTGCAGCAAGATAAAATAGGTGATGAGAATCCCCTTTCAGACACATAATAGGACTGTGAAGTTATCCATTAGGTATTGCTTGGAAAGCAGTGAGAATTGCCCAACCACTATAAGTAGCAAGAGGCGAGGACAGGATATGTGTATCCCAGGAGAGAAGACTTGAGATCTCCAGCCTTCCATATTACTGCTAAAAGGTAAAGGTAAAGGTTCCCCCCGCATGCGGGCTAGTCGTTTCCGACTCTAGGGGCCGGTGCTCATCTCCGTTTCAAAGCCGAAGAGCCAGCGCTTGTCCGAGGACGTCTCCGTGGTCATGTGGCCGACATGACTAGATGTCAAAGGCACACGGAACACTGTTAACCTTCCCACTGTAGTGGTCCCTATTTTTCTACTTGCATTTTTTACGTGCTTTCGAACTGCTAGGTTGGCAGAAGCTGGGACGAGTAACAGGCGCTCACTCTGTTACACGGCCCTCGGGATTTGACCCGCCAAACTGCCAACCTTGTGATTGACAAGCTCAGCGTCCTAACCCACTGAGCCACCACGTCCCTTTCTGTGAAGTTATCCATTAGGTGTTGCTTGGAAAGCAGTGAGAATTGCCCAGCCACTATAAGTAGCAAGAGGCGAGGACAGGATATGCATATCCCAGGAGAGAAGACACGAGATCTCCAGCCTTCCATATTACACTGCTACACCTCTCTTGATAGCCAGTTGAGTTCTCATAAAAATGGAGAAAGGGGTTCCCCCCATTTTTAAATTTACCCCACCTCCCGCTAGTGTATAACCAATATTCTTACCCTGACATATCCTTATTATTATTATTTATTAGATTTCTACCCAATTTCACTCACACACAATTCCAGGAAAAGGTGTTCACAACAAACGCTATGTGCACATCCACGTATGCTACAAATTCAGCGTAGACTTTTAAACCTGGATTGCTGCATAGCCTTAATGATTATAGAGGGCTGGTGAAAGCTGAATGCCTAAGCAACTTGCCTGAGGCTGAGCAGTAAGTGCTTGGCTGAACTTAGATCTGAATCGAGCTTGTCAACAACTACAGTACTACATCCCACATCATAACGCTAAAGGCAATTAATAGGGAGTATTAAGCATTGCATCCAACTACCATGGAGTTGTTATAACCTGGCCAGAGTTAAGACCCACCTACATGAACAGTTGGATCTTTTCCTACACAAGCAATATACTTACATCTTGCAGCTGGCTCAGATTTAACAATTATGCTTCATAAGCTCATCCATTTCTGTGTGCAACCTCTGAGATAAGAGGGAGGTGGAACCCACAACTGCAGCTGTTTTGAGGAATCATATGCATAAAATAGTACTCTGCATAGTTAAGCAGCTCACTTTGATGGGATGTACAAGTGCTTGATTAAACTATCTCAATTATAGAGAACTTCCGCAGAGCACCAATTCTACTTCCCAATCCTACCCTCCCACCCCCATTAAATTTGGAAAGACACCCGAGATTGCTGGCCTTCCCTGGAAAACTGAGGACAGGCAAGAATATCATAAGCCAATCCCTCAAGTTAACCAAAAAGCGAGCACAAAAAATACCATTTATTCTTGACCTGTGCCCTGAGCTACAGCAGTTCCGGGAGCCACAAACTCCCCTTTGCCTCTGACCCAAATTGAAAGTGGGGGGGGGACCCAAATTTCTAAACCCACCTCCATGTTTTCCATACAGTGTGTGCTTTTGTTGTTGGGCATTGTGTAAAAACATCCCTAAACTACCGGTATTAGGGGAAGCTCCTTTTATATGTGTAATGTATTGGGCTTGTTTTACTTGAACTGTACCACGTGTCTTTTAAGGCTGTTTGAGATTGCTTAATCAGGGAGTTGGGTAACGGTCGCTGGCTCCTCAGACAAGCAGTCTCCAGGACCACCATTGGTTGGCTCTAGGGCGGCAATAGGCTCCTTCAAACCTAGTGGCCGCCGCCTAGTGGCCAGCAGTATAAATAGCTGCGTAGAAGCCTTGGTTAACAGTTCAGTTCCTGCATTCAATAAAGCATGTTCCTGCCTGAACTCTCTCGCCTTGTCTCCTGCTTGCTGCAAAGAACCCAGTACACAACAATATGCATTTTTCCCCCTGCATATATGAATTCTCAAAGTCAGCATAATATTGTTGGGTGATGCCTGCCCTTCTGTGGAAACTTCTTAAAGAAGGTGGAGAAATGTTGCGGGGTAGTTTTGAGCTATGGTGAAACTTGCTAGGAGAATTAAGATTGGGTTCGCTGATAAGGTTGTGAAATCCATTAGATGGAGGTTTCTCAACCAGGAGGACACATAGCGATGGTGGCATGCAGAAGTAGTCAACATGGGATGCAATCCTCCTCCCCAAGTTGAGAAACAGTCTGACAAGAAAAAGGGGAGGATACCGAAAAAAGAGCAACAACATCCAGGCTCTAGTTAAGTGTGATGCTAACAGTCCTGAAAATTCAGGACTAGATCAGCCTCCGAATGGTTTGGGCTAGGGAAAAAGATCAAATACAGGCAGTCCTTGACTTATATTACAGTGGAGCCTTGAATTTCCATCAGAAAAGAGGCAGTCATACGGGAGAAGGACAGTAGATAAGTTTAATAAATAATAATGATATGATACCACCATCCTGCTTCTGTCAATCTGACCCCTCTTGCTGCTCCTTCCAGATGCTGCCTCAAACCAGGTTCTCTGATAGCTGGGATTTAATACACAAAGGATGCTAATATGAGGGCGGCTATCCTAGAGCCAGATTGGCGTGGTGGTCAAGGCATCAGGAGAGAAACTGGGAGACCATGAGTTTTAGTCTCACCTTAAACACAACTCCAACTAGCTGGTCAGACCAGTCACTTTCAGCCCTAGGAAGAAGGCAATGGCAAATCACTTCTGAAAAACCTTGCCAAGAAAACTGTAGGGACTTGTCCAGGCAGTCGCTGAGAATCAAACACGGTTGAATGGAAGAAAAAAAACATCCTAGCAAATGCCAGGTGAAGAAGCAACTTTTCATGTGCCGAAAAACAGTCCAGCCAAACCTCCATTGAGCTCCAGCACTGCAAATCAGTTGTGGGAACACATTGCCATGATGCCAATTGCTGGACTGGCATGACTGCTATATGCCTGAAGGGCTCCAGAGTTGGCTGTCAGTGGATTTGGGAGGCGGAAAAGACGTTAATTGGACTCTAGGTTAGGTTAGGAAGACACTCGGGTACTGGGTGTATAGAGCAGTGTTTCTCAACCTTGGCAACTTTTAGATGTGGTGGACTTCAACTCCCAGAATTCCTCAGCCAACATGCTCGGTCAGAGCCACCTAGAACTTACAAATGTTCGTAAGGAGCAGGGATTCCCAGGTGCACAAAAAGCTCCCAGGCAGTTGACTTGTTAAATTCAGGGGCTGGCAGAACAAGATAAAACATGGCTAAATATCCGCAGCCATTGCAAAGAAGGCACAACTATTTTGTCTGACTGTGGAGAAGCTGGACATGGGTATGTTCTCATCCCTCTTGATCCCTTTGGGCCTCTTTTTAATCCCCCGTGTAGTCACAGGTATATCTGTGTGAAAATCAGAACGCTGTCAGAGATTATGAGGTGGTCAGAGATGATGACGTTAAAGAAAATCTACTCTTCTTTAACGATGTCACCTCAGAATTGGCCATCAATTGCTCCTCTGTCTAGTTGCATGGGTGACAACTGTCCAGGAGGAGCTAATTTAATTTAATTTAATTTAATTCTAATCAAATCTGGAACTGTTTAAGAGCTAAATGTGAAATAGCTGGATCATTTTAAGCTACCTTTCCTATTTATATAGTAAACAACTCCTGAGTCCCCAATGAGCTGCCAAAGGGATTGACCAAATGATATGTAATTCTCCCTCCCCCAATATTTATGCCAATATATGCCAGCTCTTGAGACCGACCTTCAAATATGATACAGGTATTCCTTGAATTACAACCATTCAAAGTAATAATGGCACTGAAAAAAGTGACTTATGACCAGTCCTTGCATATGTAACATCCAGCATCTCTACAGTCATGTGATCAGAATTCAGGTGCTTGGCAACTGGCGTGTATCCATGATGGTTGCACTAACCTGAGGTCATGTATTTATTTATTTATTTATTTTATTACATTTATATACCGCCCTTTCCCGAGGGACTCAGGGCGGTTTACAGGGTAATTAAAAACCAAGAATACAAAAGTTAAAAACCAAATTTAAAAAAGATTAAATTTATCCCTGTATAAATAAAACCCCAATTAAAATAAATTTCTCCTCAGCCTGGGCCAGAGAGCTCGAAGAGCCAGGTCTTCAGGCCCCGGCGGAATGAACGGAGGTCGGGGGCAGTCCTCAGCTCCACTGGCAGCTGGTTCCAAAGGGCAGGCGCCCCCACTGAGAAGGCCCTATCCCTGGGTGTTACCCGCCGGCAATCTCTTACCGGTGGCACCCTGAGAAGACCCTCCCTGTGGGAGCGCACTGGACGAAGGGAGCTTGATGCCGGCAGCAGGTGTTCCCTCAGATATCCCGGACCCAAGCCATTTAGGGCTTTATAGGTCATCACCAGCACCTTGTAATTGCCATTTGTGACTTTCCCAACTGAAATGAAAAGCCAATGGGGCGAGCTGGATTAATTTAAAAAACTGTTGTGCTTTGCTTACAACCATGGCAAAAATGGTCGTAAAATCAAGTGCGTCTCACGTAACAACTGCCTTGCTTAGCAATAGAAATTCTGGTCCCAGTGGTGGTTTTAAATCAAAGGCTATTTACACTAGTGTTTTCAGTTGCTTAATTTGATGAACCATGCAAAGAAGGCTCCAATTGTCCTCTTAATTTTTTTTTCATCAAAACTGTTCCTCCCACCCTTCTGGCTAGTTGGGGTTTTTGTTTGTTGGTGGGTTTTTTGATAAAAAATGTGTATGTAACACATGATATTTCAAAGCAGTACTATTGATATCTGAGGGAACACCTGCTGCCGGCCTCAAGCTCCCTTCGTCCTGTGCACTGCCACAGGGAGGGTCTTCTCAGGGTACCGCCGGTAAAAGATTGCCGGCAGATAACACCCAGGGGGAGGGCCTTCTCTGTGGGTGCACCTGCCCTCTGGAATCAGCTGCCCGTAGAGTTTAGGACTGCCCCTGAGCTTCGCTCATTCCGCCGGGACCTGAAGACTTGGCTCTTTGAGCTTTCTGGCCTGGACTGAGAGTATTAATTGGGGTTTTAAATTGGATTTTAATTGGGGTTTTATATTTATTCAAGGTTTAAATGTAATTATTTTAACTGTTTTTAATTTTTGTAATGTTGTATTGTTATTTTGATAAAACCTCGTGAACCGCCCTGAGTCCTACGGGAGAAGGGCGGTATATAAGTCTAATAAAGATAAAGATTTTACTTTTAGGATATTTTGGGGTAAAGTAGAGTCAATTTCAAATGTCTTAGTCTAGTTAGCATAGTAAAACTTACAAAGACATATGAAATTGACTGGACTAGGGTGAGGGTATAAAACTGACAGCAGAATAAGCGAAGGACTCTGAAAGTGATAGATAGTAGCGCTCCTAATCATTCGGCCTCTAGAAGATACAACCAGAAGAACTTTTTTTCCCTTTCCTTTTGAATTAAAATAAAATTATTATATTTTTTTTATTTTTTATTTTAATCCCATTTATATCCCGCCCTTCTCCGAAGATTCAGGGCGGCTTACAATCTAAACACAAATCAAATGTGCTTAGCAATTACATTTAAAGGAACAAAGAACAATTCAAAAGAGAAAAACAGATTTAAAAGGCCAAACTGGAATTTGCAATTACAGAGCTATTAGTCATAAAAAACACACAAACTTTTCTTTTTCTTTTTTTTTTTTTGCACCTCCCACTTCTCCCACAATTGCTCAGTGTGCATCTCACGCACATATTCTAAACAAAGCTAACACTGCCTTGTTGTGTTTGTCATGTGCCTTCTAAGTTGCAATTGTATTATGGAAAACTGCCAGTGCACGGCCTCACACGTGAAAGGAGATCCTATATAGATCCCGGCTTCTTTATGGTTGTTAAAAAGTAATTAAAATGGAAATAATACTAAGTTGCAAACAGACTTTGTCAAGAGTCAAAATCAGGAAGGAAAAGTGCCCAGCTGCATCTTAAATAAACAAGAAGGCAAAGCAAAGTTCTTGAAAACTAACACTAGTTAAAATAAATAACTGCATTCCAGATGCTGAGAACATAAAACTAGCAGGATGGGAGCAAATACCATCCTTCTCTCCTATACCCAAAAATGTGCAAGAGCTGGTTCCTAAAATGGCCTTCCTATTCGTATAATAAGGGTTATGGCACTTGCAAATGAAACTTGCAAATATTTATTACTCTCTATGGCAAAATAGGGGCGCGGTGGCTCAGTGGATTAGGATGCTGAGCTTGTCAATCAGAAGGTCGGCAGTTTGGTGGGTCAAATCCCGAGTGCCGCGTAACAGAGTGAGCGCCTGTTATTCGTCCCAGCTTCTGCCAACCTAGCAGTTCGAAAGCACGTAAAAATGCAAGTAGAAAAATAGGGACCACTACGGTGGGAAGGTAACAGCGTTCCGTACGCCTTTGGCGTCTAGTCATGCCGGCCACATGACCACGGAGACGTCCTCGAACAAGCGCTGGCTCTTCGGCTTTGAAACGGAGATGAGCACCGGCCCCTAGAGTCGGAAACGACTAGCACGCATGTGCGGGGGAACCTTAACCTTTACCTTTATGGCAAAATATGAACTCAAGCACATCGCTGCATTGTTAACACTGGAAGTTTTCTAATCCCAGGTATAAAAGCTGTTATGCTGCAGCATCGGTTGCCACAAGAGAAAACACATTTTACCCAGAAGAGTCTGCAGGATGGGAGGCTGTCATCTTAAATGATGAGAGCAAAGTTGCACCTTCTACGAAGCAAGCTCATCTCCTTTTGCATGTGTGCGCAAGGTCACTCAGGGCACAAGAAAGAGTTCATCATGATAGCGTGACAGTGTTTTTGTCATATATATTTTTTTCACACTGCCTAGCCCTCTTGCCTCAGATGCCTCTGAATCTATGAATGTCTCTTCTCGGGATTCCATCCCGCTCAATTTCAATGGAACTTTATCCTCTTCTCTATAGTCACCGATTTACCCCCTCCAAATGTAAGCAGCGTTTTCATGCCAGTGTCCAACTTAAACCTTCTCTTATGCCAATGTGACGGATTCACCAAGGATTTCACCTTCCATCCTGTCAGCTGACTGGCACTTCCTCCAACTGACCAACGAAAGAGACCGAGATAAGGCAGCAAGCTGGGCAATCTTCTACCTTCCTTGTTTCCTTTCTCACATTTTCATTTTCACGAGAAGAATTTTAAAAAACAAAAACAATCCTTTTCCAGCCCTTGCGTGGTGCAACTATAGAATGGTGGCAAGGGAAGAAGAGAGAAATTCCAGCATTTAGGAAGTGAAACAAGGAGAAATGTTTTCTCTGGAGCAGGAAATGAGCCAGCAGTTAATTGGATCACTTTTCAAAGCCTCACAGAGAGTTCACAGGGAGG
Source organism: Vipera ursinii (assembly GCF_947247035.1). Taxonomy (NCBI): domain Eukaryota; kingdom Metazoa; phylum Chordata; class Lepidosauria; order Squamata; family Viperidae; genus Vipera; species Vipera ursinii. Next base: position 19,791,510 of record NC_139517.1, on the reverse strand, counting down.
GGCAATGACAATCTCAGACCTTAACCTACTGTCTAGGTCAACATGGCCTCAGAACGTGCATAGAACAGGGTTTCTCAACCTTGCAGTTTGAAGATTCAGTTCTTCAACTCCCAAATCCTGGCTGGGGAATTCTGGAAGTCTAAATCTGTACATTTTCAAGCTGCTGAGAAATACTGTTATAAACAATATGAAACTTCTGAAAAACCCCTAGTATGCCACTTAGGGCAGAGTTCCCCCAATTTTTCCCGCTCTGTGAATCGGTGGAGGGGAGGGGATGGTGCCACACAGGCGGTGGGCAAGCACGTACACACAACTCCATTTGCACGAGCAGTGGGCAAGCCTGCCCACTGCTACCAGCAAATGGAGCGCACATGCACACATTCACCCACTGCTCAAACAATGTACGTGCGCGCTCACCTGCCACTTCTGTGGCTCAGTTCCAAATGGCTCAAGGCCTGGTCGTGGGCCAGAGACCAGGGGTTGTGGACCCCTGACTTAGGGTAACTTGGATTCCAAATCCTTGATTAAAAAGATAACTTGCCTTTGTCTTTCTAAAAGTGCATTGGAAGTTATTTCTAAACCCCATCAACTTCACTGGATGGCCTTCCAACGTGTAATATGCAGAGGGAAGAAGTTTCACCTATAGGCATTTAGCTGTAGCAGGTACATCTTTGCCAAAGATATGCATCCAATTCTCACACTTACCATTGTATATGCCGATCCGGCCATCTCCTCCACACAGTTCACTGGACTTGCCAAAGCAGACTTGATCACATTCCACAGCACTCACTTGCTGGCTGTGCCGGATATCCCCTTCATGGCCACAGAAACAGGCATAACCAGCTTCTACTCCAGCAAACTTCCAAAAAGGCAGAAGAAAATAAGTGAAGATTTAAGATGGACCCATCTCTTTAACTGCATTGCTATGGCAAGAAGATGAAACATGAAACAAGGAAACAAGGATAGGACAAGCAATTGTCTTGAAGGAAATTCAAGACTTCCTAGGATATGCTCGTAGACTGAAAGCCATGCTTGATTTAATCAGGGTTTACTGAATAAGCCAAATTGGTTGGGTTCACTCAATCTGCTAGACCATATTGAAGGTACTTACCTTTAAAGCCCTACATGGCTTAGGCCCGGGATACTTGCAGGACCATCTGCTGCCGGGAACGACTTCCCATCGCCCAGTGCGCTCACACGGAGAAGGCCTCCTCAGGGTACCGTCAGCTAGACAATGTCAGCTGGCGACCCCCAGGGGGAGGGCCTTCTCTGTGGGAGCGCCAGCCCTGTGGAACCAGCTCCCCCCTGAGCTTCGGATGGCCCAAGATCTCCAGTCCTTTTGCCGCGCCCTCAAAACACTCCTTTTCCACCAGGCTGACCTGGACTGACAGGGATTTTAATTATGTTTTTAATTTTTAACTTTAATTTTTAACTTATTTTAATTTTAATTTATTCTACAGGGCCATTAATTTATTTTTTCTTTTAACTTCTGTATTATTGTATGTTATTGTTGTTAGCCGCCCTGAATCCTTCGGGAGATAGGGCGGCATATAAATCCAAATAAATAAATAAATAAATAAATAAATAAATAAATAAATAAATAAATAAATAAATCATGGTTTACAGACCATAAAGATTGTATTTGCATGGTAAACTGTTGAGCTAGTTGTCCACCTTAAAGCCAGAAGAAATGGTTTACTTTCTATGGAGCAATTACGCAGAGTAATACCAGCAGATTTATGTTTCCATAAAATAAAAGGGCTGGAAGATATGGAAGATTATAGGAAAAGAGCCAAAATTACCTACAAGAGCCCCAAATTTTTGCTATTTCCAAATGAGAAAGCTTAAACAGATGACATAATCAAGTAACCAGACTGTATAATGCTTTCCCAGATATTAAAAAAAAATAGACGAATCTTCAAATTCAGTATCTCCAGAACAGAAGCCTAACCATGAGGGCAGCCGTCTGAACCAAGTGTGACAAATGGGTAACAACTGTGCATTTGTTGCGCTAATAAAAACTGATAGCCTGGAACGACAAAACAAATGCTGTTTGATGGCTGAGCTCTGTTTCACAGGATGCCAAGAATTGGGCTGATGGGATGAAAATAGAGAAGGGGGATAACATGTGTCTACTCTATTCCCATCAGTTGTCAGAGAACCGATGAAAGGGTTCTCAATCAATCCAATCAATCCAAATAAGGGGAAAAAGTAGATCAGTGAAGGCACATGCCCAGAGCGAGTGAAGAAAATCAAGATTCAGGCCTTTCGTGTAAGCTAGCTCTGCCTTACTCTGAGGTCATCATTTGATTTGCTGTTTAGATGTTGTACCTTGAATTACAAGTGAAGGGTGGAGAGCTGGTCCCCCGCAAAGTGCTGATGGTGCTGTGATCAGCAAACAAATCAAGTAGGAAAGCTTTTTTATGGCGTGGAGATAGGCACTATTGCCCATCAAATCAAGCAGCAGCTGCTCAAGGCCCAATAGTTAAGATCAGTTCAGAAAAGTTGGCAAAACAACACTCCCTATATCAATATTAAATAGAGATCTCTTTATTAACAACCATGGATCAGTGGCCAGCAAGACCTCTATAGCTGTCTTAACAGTTTTTCTTGAAATATGAGAGATGAGCTATCTTGGTTACCCATTAATAGGGGGGGGGGAAAAGAATTGTCATAGCTGTTCTTAATGGGAACTGTAGTTTAATGGGACACTAAGAGATCAAATGAAAAAGAGGTTGAAATTACAAATGGAGCTCTACCGGATATTTTTATTCAGGGAATGACAGCTTTTTGGTTCCCAGACAGAGAAATAGTCACTAAACTTGGTTGGGTTCCAAATTTCTTTATTCCTCGACAATAATAAATCAATACATAAATTCATCAGTTCTGTATTCAGAACCCCCTAATGGTCTCCAATGCCATACTGGCTAAATTTGTTAGCTGTGCCAGAGCACTGCTTTGTATCTCTTTGAACCAGCCTACATCCTTATACAGGGGTCTTCAAACTTGGCCCTTTTATGACTTGTGGACTTCAACTCCCAGAATTACTCAGCCAGCATTCTGGGAATTGAAGTCCACAAGTCATAAAACGGCCAGGTTTGAAGACTCCTGTCCTTATATATACCAATCTTAAAGGTCTTTAAATCAGCCTTCTCAAGCTTTGCAGACCAAGTCTGGTTAGGAAAGACAAATCTAAAAGCATACTGTATTGGAAACAGTGTCAGGATTCTATGTTTAAATTAAAAGAGCTGCATCACACAACTCCAGTGTGGCAGATTAGAAAGAATGAAATCCTTTTCACTGGCGCTTTTCTCCTAGGCTGGAGAGGAGAATAAGTGGGAACTGGGTGGAATCACTCCCTGGCTTTTATTTATTATTTTATATTATTCTAAAAATAATATAGTTTAGTTTTTCTCAACTAATGTCATCTAATTGTATCTGGACTATTTAAGAACTCAGTTCCTGGATTCTTAAACCACCCCAGATTTTCTAGCCAGTCTGTTATCCGGGAATTCTGGGAGATGTAGTTCTAACACACCTAGACAAACCCAGGTTGGGAGGGCCGTTTGAAGCAACCTCTTCAATGGACTGTGAATGCCTCCTGAGCTGCTGTACCTTATAGCCTCGCTTGCGGCAGAAACTGAGGCAAACTTGCACTGTGAGCTTGGTGGAGGTGCCACTGCTCCCACTTAGTGTTGGGGGAGTACCAGAGTCCAAGAAGCAGCCAACATAGCCAGGCACTGAAAAAAAAAACAATGGAGGATGAGGGTAGAAATTTTGAATGTTTATACAGAAAGGTATCACAACGCTACACAACTGTAGGACTTTACAAGCAGTCTTCATTTACCAACCACAATTGGGACTTGCAACACAGTCACTAAGCCAAAAAAAGCCATGTGACTGCGCTGGACCTTTGATGTCAATTCTGCTTCCGTCATTACACAAATCACCATGGTCAGTAAGTGAAACATCACATGACTGCGACTTGGGGTTTCACTTTCGCATTCTCCATCAATTGTGCTTGTTTGAAGCTGATTGTGAAGCTCACAAACGGCAATCACTTAACCATGGGACACTGTACGGCTGAAAACGTAAACTTTGGTTGCAAAGCTGTTTTTCTTTTTCAAGCAGTCACTAAACAAGGCAGTCAATAAGTGATGACTACTTGTGATACAAACTGACCGTATGCAGCCAGATGTGGGGAATTCTGGGAGTTGTAGTCTACCCATCATTAAGTTGCCAAGGTTGAGAAACACCGCCACATTGTTTTGAGTGAAAGGCATCAGAGGCAGTTGTCTCAAAATTGTTGCTCTTCAGGTACAACAGATTTAATACCACCTTACACTTTCTCTGAAGTGTTTTCCGCTATAAGAGCTGTTCATGTTTTTCTGTATTTTTCTGAGGCTTGAAAATTGCATTCCAATACATCTCTTCTTGATGTATTGGGTTTACAGTACATTCCTGTTGAAACTGAGAAGGGTGCTACAGCGTTATTTTGTTTCTTTGACTTCAGAGTTGCCCTGGCTGCCCAAACCTCAAAATCTGAAAAGGGACAGTAGAAAGGGACACCCCTAGACTGGATTTTCATCTAAAACTCTTGGTCTCCCATAATAAAGGCAAACCACAACACTCCATCTATAAGAATTGCATTTAAATGTTCTTCTCCTTTGAAATAAATTTCAAAGCAAGCAAATCTTTCTTCTGAGCTGGTGATTGATCAGAATGGGATTTGCTTGTCAGTTTGAAGGAGAACAGTTAGGACCACAGTGTCAGAGAACTGTAAGAATGGGACTTCTATAATTTCTACCCATTCTGGCCTTTATAGGACACCCATTTGGGAAAAGCTGGGTTAGAGACTCCAGACAGAACCAGCAAGCAATTGAGAAAAGGATGTTCAACTTCTGAGAAGGTCCACCAATTATTAACTTTCCTACAGAGTGGACCAAACTTTGAGGGGTCCTTGGTGCTCTCTGAGCTTGCTTTTTTCTTGCAGACGTTTCATTACCCTATCTAGTAACATCGTCCAGGCTAGTAAGGACCGCTGATTGCTGTCAGTTTATATAAATCTTAAAGGTCTTTAAATCAGCCTTCTCAAGCACTCAAGCACTCCTTACTAGCACGGATGATGTTACCTAGTCAGGGTAATGAAATGTCTGCAAGGAAACAAGCAAGCTCAGAGCACCAAGGACCCCTCATTTCAACCCTTAGCTACACATATTCTCCATCACTGGGACCAATTTTATTTTATTTTATTCTTTTGCTAAACTCTGGCTGATTCCCCCAACTTCAATGCAAGGTCCAACACTTACTGTGGCAGGTTGGGATGTCACAATACTTCCAGTAGATCCCTTCTTCGTTCTCTGAGATGTAGCACCAAGGCTGTACATCACCGTCTGGATTTCGGCAGTAATTGTGACTGCCGAGCCCCCACTCGCCATTGGGATACTTGGCCGTGTTGTAGGCATGTTCTCGTGTCTGGTTCCAGTAGAGGCAAGGCTTCCCAGCGGATCCAGGCGCAGTTCTGTTCTGCAGTCCCCGATAATCAGCTCCATTCACCATAAAACATTCAGATAATTCTGGGGAGTAATCAGAGGGAAGAGAAATGGTAGGAGGCAGGTTTCTCCACGTTTTCTCCTGCATCTTTTAATTTTCTATATGGGGGTGGTGATGGTTGTTATCGTGCATTTCCTCCCCATTCACTAAAGAACAAAGTCACACATGGCTATTTTGAGACAAATCATCAACTCTTGATGATGGCGTTGGATGTTCTTCCAACTTCTCAGACCCAACTCTTAGCAAAGTCAGCCAAGCAACGCCTTTTCTTCACACCTAAGACATATTTGATTGCTACTTTATGATGAAACGTGTTTGGTCACTTCCAACCCAAGACCTATCTCTGATCAACAATCCCCCTTTCCTTTTCTCTCTTGACAACCACAGCAATTCTCTCTGTATCATATGCATCTGATAAACTGAACTGCGATGCACAAAAACTATAGATATCTGCCTTTGAAGTGGCATAAGAGTCTGTTTCGATTTTGCCGCAGAAGAGTAACACAGCTATCCCCCGGGAAGCTATTATATACAAACAAAGTTGTCCTCACAACAACCCAGAGAGCTTGGTTAAACTGAGCTATAGTAACCAGCCCAAGGTCATCTAAGGGACTTATGGTAGCCTGCCAGGAAAACAATCCACAGTTCCTCATGGATGAAGAACTTGTGGCTCTCCTGGTATTGCTGAAAGTGTAACTTCCAGACATTGGCCATAGCTGCTGGGAGTGCTGGGAGTTATAGTTCAGCAACATCCTGGTGAGACACATATATACACACACACAAATATACGTACGGATACAAATTGCATAATCAAGAAAATAAAGGGTTTGCAATTTTAAAAAACCTAAGCCTTCTGGAGTAGTGAATTTGTATTTGGTCGGATTTTAGTGGCTTGTCCACACAACAAAGCTTCAGACAGTTAAAATATAGCAAATTCACATACAAGTTACTAAGCTTGGTTATTTTAACCTCTTGTCAATTTTTGTAAGTTGGTGTGTTGGGTGAATTTAACTTTTTTGGTTAACGCATGATTCAGTGCATTGTGCAAACCAGGAAAATGAATTCAGGTTAAGTTGTGTGAATGCAGCCAATGCCCTTAATTGTACTCAGGTTGTCAGTGAGCGTTGCAATTATAATCAGGAAATCCCACTGAATGTTTTTTTTTTCTTAGAGAGGGATAACAATGACATTGATAAAACTGACACAGTGGGAAAGTAAATCTTGTTTAGCTACTGTTCTCATTTAGTGATAGCCATGGACCTGACCCAGATTATTCAGGGTCCGACTCACGAGGGGGGAAACACGCCCGACTTTATTTTCATCTCTGGGCAGTGGCTTAATGGTCTGGGTGGGGTTACTCCAACATCTCAACCCCTTTCATGGACAGACCATTATCTCCTGCGGCTGAGCCTCCGTCATGCCACTCCCCGCTGCTGGGAGGCGGAACCGACCAGGTGGTTCCGCCCCAGGCGCCTGATGGACCCAGATAGGTTCCAGACGGTGCTTGGATTTATTCCTTCCTCCCTTTCCCACAGCCCGGTCAAGACCTTAGTTGATGCCTGGCAATGGGTGACTTCGGAGGCTCTCGACCGTGTTGTGCCTTTGCGGCCTCTGACCCGGCGCAGATCCCGGCTCGCTCCTTGGTTTTCCATGGACCTGCGGGAGATGAAGCGCCGGAGAAGGGGCCTAGAGAGCATTTGGAGGTCCACTCGGTCCGAGTCTGACCGGACACAGTTAAGATCCTTTTCTAGATCTTATCTTGTGGCAATGGAGGTGGCGAAGCATGCTCACTTCGCCACCCTCATTGCATCCGCAGATAACCGCCCGGTTTAGGGTGACCCGTTCCCTTTTAAATCAGGGGACGGGAGAGGACCCCTTGCAGGGATGGGCCGAGGAGTTTAGTGAGTATCTGGTGGATAAAATCGCTCAGATTCTTGCTGGCTTGGACTCCGACTGGGCAGTATCTGACGAGGGGGAAACGACGGGTTTGGCCGATAATATCTGGGAGGAGTTTGATCCTGTGACTCCGGATGAATTCAGCCCTTGATTTCTCATTGGTGAAGGAAACTCCCTCTGTTTCTTCACAGAAAGAGCTTCTGTCAAAACCAGTTATAATTTCAGGGCAGAAAATTTGAAAATAATAATAATAATAATTGTGCTTCTCTTTTACCCATAATCTAGGGAATTCGCTTTGGTCAGAAAATTGAAGGAAGTTTGAAGAGCTGCAGCTGGAGAAGAGACCTTGAGGTCTTCTGGGAAGTTCACAGGAGACCTCCAGCTGCCCCTTCTTTCTTTCCCCTCCCAATCCTGAAATGTGGAGCTGGAAAAACATCAGAGCAAGCCATGACAAGACAAGCTTGGAAGAAGAGGGACTCCTCTCAAGGCTGCCTCCAGGGTGGGGGCCAAAAAAAATGAGATTAGAGATGCTAAATGTGTAATCAGTTAAAGCATGCAAGAGCTTTGAAGATTCAAAGGGAAATGGCGGAGGGTGTCCTGTGAGATTTGGCTGGAGGCAAGTGAAACACAGGAGACCCTTTTAGATCGCACATTTGGGAAGAGGAGGGATTGGAGGAGGATCAAAGAGTTCAAAGACACATTTAATCGGCCATGCCAAGACAGTCAAGTGCAGGCAGAACACAAAGAAAGAGTATGGGGGACAATGAGATGGCACAGCCTCTGCTAAACCTCTGACCTCTACCGAGGTCAAAGAATGAGTCTTTCTAAACCAAGGATGAACAATATTTGGGGGGGGGGAAATGAGTCATGTTTGGTCTTTTGAGTAGAGTGACCGGTGGGGATAGATTCCCCAAAGATGGCAGAGACTATATAATGAACTGGGCAAAGCCCAATTGGGTTGAAATGGAATTGATTTATTTACATGCAGATGATAGGATTATTCCTATGTATTTAATTTTCCTGTTTAGGCTTATCATTTGTCTTTTATTTGTTGATTGGTTTCATCTCCATTCTCATGCTCCTAAACAGATTTGGAGTAGCTTACCTCAAAACCTAATTAATTATATTAAAAGAAATATACAATCAACCAAGAACTCGAGATTCAAGTGTTTACAACTACAGGTAGTCCTTGACTTACGACCACTGCAGGAACCAGAAAATTTGTTAAAATAGTGCAGTCATTAAGTGAGACGTCATACGCCCACATCTGATTTTAACTTTTTTGTTATGGTCATTAAGCTAGACATCGCTTGCCTGCAGCTTCTGTCTTTTGCTGAGGGCTTCCCCACTAACTTTGCTTGTCCAAGACCGGCTGGGAAAGTCACTTTTTTCAGCATGGTCGTAACTTCAAACAGTTGCTAAACAAATGGTTGTAAGTTGTAAGAACTAATTAATTTAGAAATTGTAGAAGGCCTCCAAGTATTTCAACCAAGGCTTTTAGGAGTCTTGCCCCACTGTGGAGAGCCATCCAGTTCATCTGCAATATCAAGACTTAATCGTCCCAGAAATCCCATTTTTACAGTGTTTTCTCCTTACGTCATAAATGCTAATCCCGGGGGAAAATCTTGTTTCTTTAGGCCAGTAGTTCTCAACCAGCATGTTGGCTGGGGAATTCTGGGAACTGAAATCCACACATTTTAAAAAGGGCCAAGTTTGAGAATTTTTACTCGAGGCAGCCGATTGAAGTGGTTGAAATGTGAAACGAAGGAAGGAATGCACCACATCAGATTGCAAGTTACTGTGTCATTTCTAAGTGTTTCTGCATTGAAAACAAAAACGAAACACACAAAACCTACACTCCCGTTCGCCCAAGTAAAAACTGACATATCAAGGAAAAAAGTTCTAGCCCAGCCCAGCCCTGGCTTTGCTTGCATTCTTTCAAAGTCATACAAGCATGTTCCTCGCCGCATTCATATGTCTCTACATACAAAGAACCTTCACATATCAGTTCAGTCATCCAGAGTCTGAAGTACAAATATTGGAATTCTGCCACTTATTTCCACTACATTTTTAGTCAAAGAAAATAGCGTGCTGGATCTGAAGAGATGCCCATGAGAGATCGTGCCCAGTGGCTCCTGCCATTCTGAAGACTGCCCTGGCATTGAACAGTCCCGCAAGGGGTGCAAAGGGAGAATGTAGGCATAGTACGACACGTCAAGGAAGCAAAAGGATCATAGCCAGCCACAAGTTTAATGAAGAGAAGGGTGAGGGGTGACATGATAGCAGTGTTCCAATATCTCAGGGGCTGCCACAAAGAAGAGGGAGTCAAGCTATTCTCCAAAGCACCTGAAAGCAGGACAAGAAGCAACAGATGGAAACTAGTCAAGGAGAGAAGCAACCTAGAACTAAGGAGAAACTTCCTGACAGAACAATTAACCAGTGGAACCACCTGCCTCCAGAAGTGGTGAATGCTCCAACACTGGAAGTTTTTAAGAAGAGACTGGCCAGCCATTTGTCTGAAATGGTATAGGGTTTCCTGCCTGAGCAGGGGGTTGGACTAGATGACCTCCAAGGTCCCTTCCAACTACTTCTTCTCCTTCTCCTTCTCCTTCTCCTTCTTCTTATTATTATTGGCAATTTGCACAACCGTGTATATCTGCTTAAAAAGTAAGGACAAAAACAGGCATAGAAATACATCTGTGCTACTTGGCTTTGCACAAAGTAGGTTGCAGAAGTGGCAGAAGGCCATTTTCCTTGCAGAATCCAATCTGGGCTGTAGTTCTCCCTCCCTTCCTCTCTCCCCCCCACTTTTTAAAAAAAAAATCTGGAAAAATGGCAGAGATTCAGCAAGTGGTCCTTCAGGCTAAATAATGCTGAATGCCGGGTGGTAGAACTCACAAGGGTGAACAAAAGCTGCATTTTGGGCTGGCAAGGAGATCAGACAAACAGCGGCTCCCCCTCGCCCTGACCAAGAACTTGAGAGGGCTGGCTCCTAGCCTGCCTCGTTTTATCCCAGACATAGTAATGTCCTTCCACAGCTGGGAATAACCTATGACTTGTTTTCTCGTCACTTGCCTCCTGCCATCCACCCACCCTCACAGTCCAAACCTCTCCTGGTGTAACCAGATGCCTTTCCAACCTAGCAGACATGAGCCCCAGGGGGACAGGACCCACCTGTTGTTGGAGATGGAAATAGCTGAGAACATAATAAACAGGTGGTCGATATAAAGCAAAAGGACCAGACTAGGAAGGGGAGGGTAGCAAAGTGAGCTCTTCATGGGAGGATGTGGAAGCCCACAGAGGCCGGAGACTGGATGTCTAGCAGGTGGTGGGTGTTGGCAGCTGGTCCTTTAGAAGATGCTTAGGACCAGTGGAGTGCTATCTGGGGGGCACGAATGTGAGATGGCCCCGGGGAGGTGAGGGGGGGGAATAAAAATCAGGGGTGAGGCATTAGACAAATGGTACAGGAGGCCTTGGTGTTACCGCACTGTTGAATTACTGAAGAAATGCGACATGAATGTAATGGAACGCATACAGGCGGGCCGGGAGGCTCATAGCTCTGTTTCAACAAACGTGGGATTAGCTATTTTGGTACCATTGTGGAAAGCTTCCTCCTGTTGGGGTTGCAGCTGTCGAAAGACCAACAGGCTGTGGAGAACGGACGAGGAATAGGACAGGCAAGAATGTCAAACATGTCTGTAATGCCTTTCTTTAAAAAGAAATCAAGGGTATATTCACACCTTTATGTTGCATCTCTGGGGCTTGCATCTGTGTTCCGGATACTCTGGAGATCCTTGGATACTTACCAGGCCCCTTTAGTGAGAGTAGCAATCATATTAGATCAGCTGCTTTGGGTGTTGTCCCCCAAATTCAGGTCTTAGCCTGGCGCCATAGCCGATGAAGACTATTAGACACAAGGTGCAGGATTGATTTCCCTTTACTGAAGCGCTTCAGCAAAAGGGGTCCCAGCCTGCAAAATGCCAGGACCCAGAACAAAGGATTTAACAACTTTTATACAGGTTTTTAAAGGTGGGATAGAGAAACATTGTCTAATAGGTTTTTTAAAAAATTATCTAAAGGGTCGTCTATTGGCTCCATGCCATTCCTACTTCTAAACCTTAACTAATAAATGGTTCAAAAGTTATCTAGCAAGTATTCTACTCGCTCTACTTCAACCCTATTCCTAAAAGTTAACTAATAGGCATCCTAGAAGACTTTTAGCAAGTGTTCTATTGGCTGGTCTTAACCCTATTCCTTATCTTAGCAATATGTCTTGTATGATATGCCTGTCAGTCAGCTCTTGTTTTCTACATTGAAAGGGGTCCCACTTGTCCACACTCCCTCTTCCTTTATCTTTGTTATGTAGGCTTTGCAAATACCACATCTTCTCCCTTCCGAGTTCATGCCATAACCTTGCATTTTTACAGCAAAGGTCCCTACAGCAAATGGCCCATCATTCAAGACAGCTGCTTCACCCCCACAGGATCTTCTCCTTCCCCATGAAGCAGGCTCAGGGAGGAACTGGGGTGTTCTGGGGCCAAGCCAGACTGAACAGGGCCATCATTCACATGTTCACAAAGTGGCCAAGCATAAAGGGAGCTGTTCTGTTCCAGCCTACGACCGGCCCTGTTTGTGTATCAGGGACAACCCCTTTTTCCTTTTTACAGTCAATAGGCTGGAAAAACCTAACCCAAATTTATTTACAGTTTGTTTGAAGCAATAGAATAAATGAATCAAAATATCAAACAAGAGTTAAACAGAAGTAACAAGAACAGACCAGGACTCTCTCAGAATGTCTTCAAACGGTTGCCTTCAGCAACCAGCCCCGCCCACGCCTTCCCCTTTTATTATCAGTCCCAAGGCATGGCTTCTCACTGCCTTCTCCTCCTCTCACTGAGTTGCCTCATTGATTTTCTCTGCTCTGCTCTGCTGGATTGCCTTTTGCTTCTAGCATCTCTGAACAGATTCAGCTTTGACTCATCTAAGTCCGACACCTCGCACTCACACAGCTGGGCCTCATGAGGAACATGACTGGAGGGGCCAGGCTGAGAGTCCTGCAGTGCATCAGAACCTCCCTCCGACACCAAAGGCTCTCCAAACCCCTCCTCCTCCTCCTCAGATTCATCAGACTCAGCTGCTGGGAGCACAGGCTGACACTGAATCACAACAGGAGCACATTAGAGAAGCACCATTGCTTTGGACTTCAGTCTATCTATCTCCATTTTTCTAGCCACAGCATTCTCCTTTCAGTTCAAACATAGCCAAAGTGAGCTGGAAATGGAACGGAGAAACACTGTGATGGACTAAAGAGGTAGCAAAGCCCAGAAACCCTGAAGGGCTTGGCCTTCCCCTTCTTCATCACCATTTCTATAGTTAAGTAAAACTATCTACACTCTCTGTTCCTCATGTTACATGTTAACGGACAAAATTGCAAAGGGATCTGGGTTCATTGCTAGGGCCACATCCAGTTCGGCCTTCAGGGCCCATGGGTCAACAATGGTGCTTTCAAACAAATCTTCAGGGCAGCCTTCCTGATTCACTCAAAAGTTCTATGGCAAGCAGCACATATTCAGCCTTCTCATCTGTGGGAGATATGGAACAATTTGAGCCCTGAGAAATGTGAGAGAATAAAAATTGAAATGCAAACAAACCAAAGTGACGCACTTCTTGATGCTTCATGTACAAATGAGAAAACTAAAAGACTCAAGTGAGAGGTGGTTAAGGAAAAAACAAGAGTATGAGGAAGAAAGGAGGAACAGGGGGAAAAATCTTACATGGCCAAAGATTTCCTTCTCAGTTTTCTAGCTAGTCATTTATAACTCTTCCAGGATATCCCACCTCGTTCCTATTTACACCTAATTTTCCATCTCCATCCAGTTCTGCATCCAGTTCTGGTCACCAAGATGTAGAAAAGATGCGGAGAAGAACAACCAAGATGATTAGGGGACTGGAGGCTAAAACAGATAAGGAACAGTTGCTGGAATTTGGCATGTCTAGTTTAATGAAGAAAAGGACGAGGGGTGACATGATAGCAGTGTCCCAATATCTCAGGGGCTGCCACAAAGAAGAGAGAGTCAGGCTATTCTCTTGAGGGCAGGACAAAAAGCAACGGATGGAAACTAATGAAGGAGAGAAGCAACTTAGAACTAAGGAGAAATTTCCTGACAGTGAGAACAATTAATCAGTGGAACAACCTGCCTCCAGAAGTTGGGAATGCTCCAACACCGGGAGTTTTTAAGAAGAGACTGGACAGCCATTTGTCTGAAGTGGTATAGGGTTTCCTGTCTGAGCAGGGGGTTGGACTAGAAGACCTCCAAGGTCCCTTCCAACTCTATCATTATTGTTATTGTTGTCATCCCCACCTCCCAAAATATCAGTATAAATCAGACTTTTCAGAAAAAGGAGCTCCTCTTAGTTTTTGTTGCTTTAACTGTGTGATAAGTGTTAAGAAACCTCTGCATATACTTAACTAAGTATATATAAGTACTTATATATAAGAACTGATGGCAGGTGGACCAAGGCAGTCCTAGAATGGATCCCACTTGATAAAAAGCATCCAGGAAAGAGACCTAAAAACAAGATGGATTGACGACATCAGCAAGTATGGAAGGCCCAATTGGCAACAGAAAACTCAGGACCGTATAGGTTGGAAACATGCGGAAGAGGCCTTCATCCTGCAGTGGATAGACAATGGCTAAATGGTGATGATGATAATGATGATGATGATATAAGTACTTATACTCACTCACACAAATATCATCTGTCAGAATAAGCTGCAGTTGAACATTTGCCATAATGTCACTACTGATAAATCGGTGCTACCGTGTCTCTGTTCACTGACATTAAGTGGTATTTTTCTAAACATTTCAGGAAGGTAATTCCTGCTGCATAGCTTTGAAACCATTACCAAGGGATCCACAAAAGCATAGGACAGATAAAAAAAAAGGGGGATGATTTGAATTTCTAGCACATGCCATTTACATGCATGTTATTGGCAGCATATAATATCTGGGCTGCTATACCTCAGGCAGCCATAAAATGAAGATCACTTTTCAAAAATTGCTTTTTCCTTGTATTGTTTTTTTCACCAGCCAGATGCCCTTTTTGCTTGCAGCCGACACAATGCAGCATGAATGCAAAATCATTTACTGCTGCAAATTAAATAAATATGCCAAGCAGCAGTGTTCCGCAATCTAATGCTCCTCAGCAGTGTTAAAAAATAAAATAAAATCTAGCATCCCATCATCCTGTCCTATTTTAGGAATACGGGGAAGAGATTAACCAATTAAAGTGAGAAGCTAAAGAAAAACATGACCTGTTTAAACAGGGAATGGGCAAGCTCCATAAACATTCAGTTCAAACATTTTGTTGTTAGTTCCGAAGTCATGTCCGACCCATCGCGACCCCATGGACAACGTTCCTCCAGGCCTTCCTGTCCTCTACCATCTTCTGGAGTCCATTTAGGCTCACGCCTACTGCTTCAGTGACTCCATCCAACCACTTCATTCTCTATCGTCCCATTCTTCTCTTGCCCTCAACCTTTCCCAGCATTAGGCTCTTCTCCAGTGAGTCCTTCCTTCTCATTAGGTGGCCAAAGTATTTGAGTTTCAACTTCAGGATCTGGCCTTCTAAAGAGCAGTCAGGGTTGATCTCCTCTCGGACTGACCGGTTTGATCGTCTTGCAGTCCAAGAGGTAAAACACTTTAAAAAGACAGTCAAGAAGAGAATTGAGAAGCAGGGGAGAGATTTGGCAAGTAAGTCCTTTGAAGGAGGAAAAGTAAGAGCTCGGCACATTGAATCCTAAGAAGAGAAGATTCAGCACAAAGCACGACAAGGGTCTTAAATACCTGAAGGATTGTCACATATAAGTTCCTGCTTGTAATTCGGAGACCTGGACTGGAAGCCATGGGTAGAAAAAAGAAAAATGCCAGGAAATGGTGTGCTTCTGGCTAACTTCTTAGAAGTCATTTCCTAACGATTCTGAGCTATTCTCAATCTCCTTGGCGTTTTCTTCTGCTGTATTGTCTGGGGCTGATGTCATACTGTAGTACAGCACATCTGGAGGGCAAAAAGTTCAGAAGCTGCTGTCTTCAGCACTAAGGTCCCTTCCAGCTTTGGAACTCTATTCGTTTACCCTTTTCAACATTTCACAAAAAAAAAAAAGACCCAGAAACCCACCAGCACGATGCACTGATCAGAGGAGATCCAGGCACATTTCCATGCTCAGCTATATCGCACACCAAATGACCTTGTGCTAATTACTCTCTCTCTCTCTCAGACTGACTTGCCTGCCAGAAGAATTGGGGGGGGGGGGCAGGGGAGGCAGAGGCAGGGAGGGGAATCCCATATGCTGCTTTGAACTTCTCTGAGAAAAGGTGGGATAGAAACAGAACTCAGTTCTCCTACCAGGAACTGATGCTCGAACACATCTGTTACACATTGCTGAATTCTCTATCCTGCCTGGTCTTCATTTAGCTTGCAATGCTGTATTCTGTCCTCCCCTGATTTAAACAAAGTGCACTTTTTTTCTCTCTCTTCAGTTGAGGAGTTCCTTGAAAAACCTAATTCAGGGTAGGCCTTCCCATCAACCGTATTTGCAGGGCAGGGGTTACACCTTCCCTCGTGTTTGTGCATTTGTATGTGGAAACAAATACATACAGCCCCTTGCTGAGACCTAATTTGAAGCTGACTGAAGGAGGAAACTGAATTTGGGAAGACTGACAGCTCAACCTACTGCATGCATGGGAAGGAAGAATAGACGCAGCTCTGGCGTCAGAATAATGGGTTTGACAAGCATAGGAACGTCTCCGGTTTACTTGTGAGAAACTGAAAGGCGTGCGCTTTTGATACAAGCCCTTTGGCTTAAGCCTTTTGGCAGGAGTTCTTGCTCGTAAATTAATAAATTGTGGCTTAGCCAAAATCCACACAACAGCATAATGAAATGACTAGGGTTATTCCTACGGCAAGATGTGACAATGCCGCTAATTCAGATAACTCTTTAATTTTGGAGCACGGATTATGTATTAAGGTCACGCCTCTGCGTTCTACATTCTTAACTACTCGGCATTCCACAAAACTGGAAAATTACCTTGTTGTTTTCTTTTGTGTTACCTCTTCCTGAGTCTCGTCTTTGAACAGGTTTCCAAAATGAAATTCAGCAGCTAATTAAGGCAACTAGATTTTCAATGTCAGTGAGAATTGCAGAGGCATTATTAAAAGATCGTACCCCAGGAAATAAAGAAAAAAAATATCAAAATACGTAGGGACATTCTGAAAATTGTCTGGAACAAAAAAAGGAAACAAACGGGTTTAACTGCCTCTGTGATCTAGTGCCCCCTTACGGAGCCCGAAGCTTTAAAACTGGCTTTTTTTTTTTTTTTTTTGCTCTGTTCAGAACAGAAAAACACAAAGTAGCTACTTTGAAAGAGACTAACTGGCATTTCCTGTTACAAAAGAAATAGAAAGAAATTATAATTGATTCAGGCAAAACAACAAAGAGAAAATGGAGTATTTCATGATCTGCAACCATCAGAGTTGTCAACAACCCCACCTTTGCTAACTGCACCAAAGGGCAGAGGGTTCAACCAGTAAATCTTTCACGATCCACTACAGCTTCAGTGCAGGTATTCATATTTCATCTGCTGAATTGCTGTTTCACCCTGAACATGTCAGCGTAAGAGCATAAGCAGCAGAGGAGGTTTCAGAAAATGTTGGATCACATGATCACACGATAGGTAAATTCTGGGTAAATTAAATGCGGTCCTCCAAACCCCCCCCCATTCCCTTATCCGTATTATTCCTAATCCCACCCTTCCTCCAAGAACAAGCTGAATGGTCTTCTTTCATTACTCCCCATCATTTTCTTTTAACAACGGATTAAGAGAGCCTCAAAAAGAATGAATGGACGGTCCCAAGTCATTTAGTGGATGCGCTTTCAGATTTAATCCAGTCAATGAAAAAGCTGTGGTGGTTGCACTCACATGACATGCTAAACTGAACAGTGAGACTAATGGGTGGAGGAATAGTGATGGGGAGGGGGGGCAAAATAAAAGTGGGTTAGTGAGAAGAGCCCAAAACAAGCAATGGGTGGGGCCAGTTAGTGGAGTTTGCAAAACTGGAAGACTGAATCTCACTTCTCTTCTTTGTGTCACCCTATCCTTCCCACTGCCGTTCTGATTTTGGCATCTCTCTTTGGCTATCTCTGTGCATCTCACGACACACATGTCCCTATCCAAGTGACATCTAAACACTCTGAAGGAGGCCCAAAATGGGAAGAAGAAAAATGGAAGAGTTGTTCATCTTCCCGGATGAGTTTTTCCCTTCCTCAACAATCTTAGAAGCCCTAATCTGGACTTCTCTGAACAATGGCACCTGTCAAGCATACCTGTGCATGGATCAGCCGTATCACCCAAGAGTTTCCACACCACTTGTCCATGAAAGAGATAGAGAACAAAGAGTTCCCAGACAGAGGAATAAATAGTGAGGTAGGATGACTTCAGGAAAGTATTACATTAAAGGCACTGAAGGACAGCCAAGATACGTTTGGGAAGGGGGAGAATATTGGCAGCCCTAGTAACTGTCAGATCTCAGGGATTAATATCCAGCTCTATGATATAAGTCCTTGCTTGGCTGGGAAAGTAGCCAGACATCTTTCCCTCTCTTGGGGAGATACAATGAAAGGAGGTGTGGAATAGAAATGTCTTCTTCCTGCATACCTGCACAGCATTTATTATTTGGTCTTCAGCCCAGAACATATCTGCTATCAGGGCTTTTTTTCTCATAGAACGCTCAGAATGGAGTGCCGGCACCTTTTTTGGATGGAACCTTGTAGGATAGGCAAGGTGGGTTGTATGACATCTGTGAGTTCCGGCACCTTTTTCTTTTACAAAAAAAGCACTGTCTACTATATTGGCTGGGTTGTGAATATATGAAGCGGTCCCTCACGTGGAGAACAAGTGGTCCTGTGAGGCTGAAGTAGTCTGCTCTGCCGGAAGGCCACCTCTGGAGGATAAAACAGGGATGCTTCCCTTCACCTGCTATAATTGGATTTTTCCAATGGAATCCAGCCTCTAGCATGCCAAGCAGGTACTTTTAAGAAGCTGCCAGGATCCCTTCCCAAAGGGAGGCTCACTCTTGGAAAATGTGTGCAGGAAGGAACGCCATCGAATAGGTACAAAAACTAGATTTAGCGCAATCGGCAGGGATGACAATCCTGGCTAGGTCCTTTCAACACCAGGGGTCAGAGTTCCCACTTCAATGGCAGAGTGGTGGTGATTTGTTTTATTTATTTACATCCTGCCTTTGTTATTTTTTTATAAATAACTCAAGGTGGCGAACATACCTAATCCTTCTTCCTTCTCCTGTTTTCTCCAAAACAACAGCAACACTGAGGTGGGTTGGGCTGAGAGAGTATGACTGGCCAAAAGTTCAGTCTCCTGGTTTTTAGCCCGGAGCCTGAACCGCTACATCAAGCTGACTTTAGTGATGATGGATACAAACACACCTTTCACTAGACTCTTCCTCCCATGTAATTACTTTAATTAATCCACAATACCTCTGGAACTCTCTACAGTTCCTTGCATCCAATTCCAGCTTTCTCCAATCCCCCCCCCCGAGGATTTAAAACTACAATCCCATCATCCCAAGCTGGTATGTCAATCCCTTGAGACTAATGGGAACGGTAATAATACAACATATCCCAAAAGGGACCAGCCTGTGTACAGCAGTCCTGACTAAACCTGAGAAGATGGAGCTGTTTCCCCAGCGCTTCCCTTTCCGTTCTTCCTTGGCTCTCTCCACTTTTTCCTTTCTTACACCCCCCCCCCCCTTGGGGGCAGCATCCAGTCCCTTCATTCTTCTTCAGCGCTGGGAGGGCTGAAAACAAAAGTCTGACATCCCAATTGGACACATCAAGATCACAAACTCCCCAGTGTCTCCTTGCTGAGGGAAGCCTATGACACCCATGTATAATTGATAGCAAACAATTCCCATTGCTCCTCTTACAGCCAGCCCGCTGAGCCTTGCCATACCTCATCTAACCATCTTTGCAAATAACTGAAAGAGGGGTCAGCTTGTTTGAAGGAGAGAAAAAAGGAAGATCCGAAAAAGCTGCTATCATTTCAGGGGCCTGGGGAGTGTTGTTGGGGTGTAGGTGAGGCTCATCCCCGCTCCTGTCCTGCCATCACAATTTTTTCTCAAAAAGAGACCAGACCAGCACTCTCCAGTCACTTGGGATTCCCATTGGACAGGTATCCTAGACTCCAGTCAAACACATCTGGAGGGGCAGAGGATGCTTTGGCTCAGAAGGACTGCAATGGGGGGTGAAGGGGAAGAGAGAGAGAGAGAGTGAAGGATCTCTGCCAAGGCTATTCTCCTCCCATCCTACTACAATCTGAGCTGCCGTTTGTGGTCCTGCAGCTGTCTGGTCTGCCAGGGTGAGGGAGAAATTGGTGGGGCTCATCTGTCTGCACGGGCAGGACAGGTGGTCCAGATGGGGTGCTTCTGAGGCCGAGGGCTCCTCGGGCCAAGCAGAGGCACCAAATGAGGGAGGCAGAAGGGTCCTCCCAGGCCAAAGGCAGAGGAAGCGTCTACCAACACCGCTTGAGTGGCTCTCCTCCTCCTCTTCCCAATCTCTGCTGCGTCTGCGCTGAGGGCTACGGCTGTGCTTCCAGCTGCCACTTTCTGCATCTCAACAACCTCTTGTGTGGCTCACACCCTCACGACAACCTCCAGAGGCACAGGTGGAACGAGTAGATGCCATGTTCATACAACACTTTGGTTCCGGCATGATCCCATTTTGGAGGCTTGTACTGTATTAGCCCAGCAAGGTTCCCACAACCCTGTAAGCCATGGACAGACAAAACCAAGCTCAAAAACTAAACCAGCCGGGCACATTTACAAAAGCAGCAGGTGATGTGTGAATGCTGCCTGCACCTGAAGCGGAGGGTATGTTTGCTCAGCTCTCCATCCAACCTGGTACTCCGTCTTGTGATCTATAACTCCCATGAGGTTGCTGGGGGGGGGGTTGCATACAGAGGGTCCAAATAGGTGATGGCCACTGTGATGAGCATAGTAGTCTGAATTGCTTGGGCAACACTGGTTCAGCAAAGCAGAAATGGCCAAGCCACTGAACAGCATGGATTCTTGTGGTCTCTCTTTGTCCCACTTCTCAGATTTTAAGTCCTGCGTCTTATGCACCCCATTCCCAACCTTGTCCTCCCCGCTCACTTACCTGCTTTCTGCAGAGTCCACGAGCGTTGAAGGAGCACCAGCAGGAAACCAACTACTTCCCAGGGCATCTCTGGACAGTGTCGCTCACCCTTGCTCTGGGCATTAAGGCTGCCCCACAGCTGGAGGGAACCGCCAGGATCCCAACTTGACAGCTAGAGCTGCAACGGGGTCTCTGAACTGTCAAGGTGCCGGCCAGGAGCTTTACGGATCAAGGGGTCAGCTGGATCAGTGGGCAACGTTTCCGCTTGCCATGGTGACGGAAACCTGCTTTCGCTGTCCAGGGTGATTCTGTCGTGGGAACTCTGCTGCTTCTCCTCCCGGTTTCCAAAGGGTAGTAGCGCGTCGGAGGCTGCCTTCTCCCGGTTTGAAGGAGCACCAGCCGAGGCGCATCTGGAGTCTTTACTCGGGAGTCAGGAACCTACTAGGCGCCTTCCCCTCCCAAACTCGGCCACCGATCGGGGCTTGCCGTTCCGGGAAGACATTGGGGATTACTCCGGGTCGGAGATCATCTTGGCGGCGGGACCGAAGACGCGCCTGGGAAGACGGGATTGCGCCTCGCCCTTCTCGGCTTCGCTCCCAAACTTCAGATCTCGAAGGGGCTGGATCGCCTGCCAGAAGCGGGATGCTTAGGGATCGCTCCCTAGTCTCTGGTCTCTCCGCCTCTCTTGGCTCCCGACCAACCTGCTCCCCTCGGGAATGAATCCGGATCTCTCCGGATCTCTCTCTTCCCCCCCCACACACACACGCACTCCTCTTCCGACCGGTCGGCAGGTCAAGCCCCGTCCCCGCCAGGTGTCATCCTCAGGTGAGGTGGCCTTCGATCCCTCGAGGAATCTGGCTCGGCGTCTTACTGGACGGTGGCGTCCGGAGCAATCCACCCAGCAGCAGCCGCCGCCGCCGATCCCCCGAAGGACCCAATCCGAGGGAAGTCGCACCCTGGGCGCTTGTTTACCTCGGTCGGGTGACGCGGCTCAAGCAGCCCGAGTTGGGGGATCGCCTCGGCTGGCCGAGGGAAGAAGAAGAGATCGGCTCCTACAAGAGCCGTCCGAAAGCGAGAGAGGACCACCACCTGTCGCAGCCCGGCGCGCTCCGGCTTCGACGGCGCCTGGCCGGACGGCTTCTCCTTCTCCGACGGCTGCAGCTGCCGCTCCCGTCGCCGCCGCCGCCGCGCTCCGTTTCCCCCAGCCCGCTCCCCTGGCAGCCGGAGGCAGAAGGGAAGGCGGCTGCCATCCCCACCCCACCCCACTCCCAGCAGATCTCCCCGCCCTGGCCGGCGGCCGCCCCTGGGACGTCCCATCTCGGAGAGGGAGGGCCGACGGAGGAGGAGGAGGAGGAGGAGGGAAGCGGCTCTTCGGCGGCGTCGGCTTCGCAAGCCGAGCCGCTCGCCTTTCCTCAGCTTTGGCGCGCCGCCTGGAAATCCGAGACGGGGCGGGGCGAGGGGGCGGAGCCGAGGAGGGAGGAGGGAGGCGGCGGTTCGTCAAGGCGAAAGCGGGAGGGTTGAGGGGACGCGGGCGTGGGGCGGTGGGAAGTTGCTGGAGGGCCAGAATGGCAGCGGGCTTGGCCTATGGCAGGGGTAAGCAAGCTCGGCTCTTTTATGACTCATGGACTTCAACTCCCAGAATTCCTGAGCCAGCTTCGCTGGCTCAGGAATTCTGGGAGTTGAAGTCCATGAGTCATAAAAGAGCCGAGCTTGCCTACCCCTGGCCTATGGGATTCCCAGGCCGCCCGGCCAGCTTTTGTTCCAACACCCGCCTTGCGTCAGCAAGAGAAAGCCATCCAGATGAAGCTCGCCGATGAGATACCAAACGATCACCTAGCTAGCCCCAGGGATAGGCAACCTCGGCTCTTTTGTGACTCGTGACTCCCAGAGTTCCTGAGCCAGCCATGCTGAGGGGAAAGGGAGAGGTTTCCAAGCTGAGCCATGCTGGCTCAGGAATTCTGGGAGTTGAAGTCCACGAGTCATAAAAGAGCCGAGCTTGCCTACCCCTGGCCTATGGGATCCCCAGGCCGCCCGGCCAGCTTTTGTTCCAACACCCGCCTTGCGTCAGCAAGAGAAAGCCATCCAGATGAAGCTCGCCGATGAGATACCAAACGATCACCTAGCTAGCCCCAGGGATAGGCAACCTCGGCTCTTTTGTGACTCGTGACTCCCAGAGTTCCTGAGCCAGCCATGCTGAGGGGAAAGGGAGAGGTTTCCAAGCTGAGCCATGCTGGCTCAGGAATTCTGGGAGTTGAAGTCCACGAGTCATAAAAGAGCCGAGCTTTCCTACCCCTGGCCTATGGGATCCCCAGGCCGCCCGGGCAGCTTTTGTTCCAACACCCGCCTTGCGTCAGCAAGAGAAAGCCATCCAGATGAAGCTCGCCGATGAGATACCAAACGATCACCTAGCTAGCCCCAGGGATAGGCAACCTCGGCTCTTTTGTGACTCGTGACTCCCAGAGTTCCTGAGCCAGCCATGCTGAGGGGAAAGGGAGAGGTTTCCAAGCTGAGCCATGCTGGCTCAGGAATTCTGGGAGTTGAAGTCCACGAGTCATAAAAGAGCCGAGCTTGCCTACCCCTGGCCTATGGGATCCCCAGGCCGCCCGGGCAGCTTTTGTTCCAACACCCGCCTTGCGTCAGCAAGAGAAAGCCATCCAGATGAAGATCACCGATGAGATACCAAACGATCGGCTAGCTAACCCCAGGGATAGGCAACCTCGGCTCTTTTGTGACTCGTGGGCTTCGACTCCCAGAATTCCTGAGCCAGCCGTGCTGAGGGGAAAGGGAGAGGTTTCCATGCTGGCTCAGGAATTCTGGGAGTTGAAGTCCATGAGTCATAAAAGAGCCGAGCTTGCCTACCCCTGGCCTATGGGATCCCCAGGCCGCCCGGCCAGCTTTTGTTCCAACACCCGCCTTGCGTCAGCAAAAGAAAGCCATCCAGATGAAGCTCACCGATGAGATACCAAACAATCACCTAGCTAGCCCCAGGGATAGGCAACCTCGGCTCTTTTGTGACTCGTGACTCCCAGAGTTCCTGAGCCAGCCATGCTGAGGGGAAAGGGAGAGGTTTCCAAGCTGAGCCATGCTGGCTCAGGAATTCTGGGAGTTGAAGTCCACGAGTCATAAAAGAGCCAAGCTTGCCTACCCCTGGCCTATGGGATCCCCAGGCCGCCCGGGCAGCTTTTGTTCCAACACCTGCCTTGCGTCAGCAAGAGAAAGCCATCCAGATGAAGCTCAACGATGAGATACCAAACGATCACCTAGCTAGCCCCAGGGATAGGCAACCTCGGCTCTTTTGTGACTCGTGACTCCCAGAGTTCCTGAGCCAGCCATGCTGAGGGGAAAGGGAGAGGTTTCCAAGCTGAGCCATGCTGGCTCAGGAATTCTGGGAGCTGAAGTCCACGAGTCATAAAAGAGCCGAGGTTGCCTACCTCTGACCTAGCCCAAGGGGTAGGCAACCTTGGCTCTTTTGTGACTCGTGGACTTCGACTCCCAGAATTCCTAAGCCAGCCATGCTGAGGGGAAAGGGAGAGGTTTCCAAGCTGAGCCATGCTGGCTCAGGAATTCTGGGAGTTGAAGTCCACGAGTCATAAAAGAGCCGAGGTTGCCCACCCCTGACCTAGCCCAAGGGGTAGGCAACCTTGGCTCTTTTGTGACTCGTGGACTTCGACTCCCAGAATTCCTAAGCCAGCCATGCTGAGGGGAAAGGGAGAGGTTTCCATGCTGAGCCATGCTGGCTCGGGAATTCTGGGAGCTGAAGTCCACGAGTCATAAAAGAGCCGAGGTTGCCTACCTCTGACCTAGCCCAAGGGGTAGGCAACCTCGGCTCTTTTGGGACTCATGGACTTCAACTCCCAGAATGCCTGAGCCAGCCATGCTGAGGGGAAAGGGAGAGGTTTCCAAGCTGAGCCATGCTGGCTCAGGAATTCTGGGAGTTGAAGTCCACAAGGAATAATAATAATAATAATAATAATAATAATAATAATAATAATAATAATAATAATAATAATAATAATGATGATGATGATGATGATGATGATGATGATGATGATGAAAAAGTTGGAAGTGACCTTGGAGGTCATCTAGTCCAACCCCCTGCTCAGGCAGGCAACCCTATACCATTTCAGGCAAATGGCTGTCCAGTCTCTTCTTAAAAACCTCCAGTGTTGGAGCATTCACCACTTCTGGAGGCAGGTTGTTCCACTGGTTAATTGTTCTAACTGTCAGGAAGTTTCTCCTTTAGTTCTAGGTTGCTTCTCTCCTTGACTAGTTTCCATCCGTTGCTTCTTGTCCTGCTTTCAGGTGCTTTGGAGAATAGCTTGGCTCCCTCTTCTTTGTGGCAGCCCCTGAGATATTGGAACACTGCTATCATGTCACCCCTCACCCTTCTCTTCGTTAAACTTCATAAAAGAGCCAAGGTTGCCTACCTCTGACCTAGGAAGAAAAAAAATAAAATAACACCACGAATACTACAGAAGGAGTTCATTGAACAACAGAATCAATGAATCAACTCTTTTAGCAAAGATGGACCGCGTTTTTTTTTAAAAAACCAAACAAACAAACAAACCGTAATTTTAAAAAGTGCTCTGGCAATCTTCCCAGAAGCAAAGCGGGTGGGTGGATGGATATGCATTCATCTGCCGGAATGCCGTTTCTCATAAACTGGGTCAGTGGGCATCTACAAAACAAGATTGTCTGCTGTAGTCAATAACAGACAAGGTCATAGAATATGGGCAATCAGTCAGATAACCGGGATCAACCATAGAAACTTTTGCAGGTTAATAAATTAAAACTGTCCGAAAAGCGAATGGCACCTAGCAGAGAGATTTCAGTGACAAGAATGTAATCGAAGTATAGCCCTACGTATAGCTAGCTCACCGCGGTAGTCCAGTCATGGTGGATAAAATATGGACAAATGTGGGGAGAAAACATTTACCGCTGATGCACTCCACTTAATTGCACAAGCATTCCATTCCCTTCTACCGCTGCCACTCAAAGTCTGGAAGCCAAGTGGAGCAAAGAAGCATTTCCAAGAAACCTGTAGCTCTTTCTAGAACAATTTGAAATCTAAACCTGGGCCAAGCTATCTCTTCATCGATAAGCAGCTCCAAATTAGCTCTGCTTGTTTGGACTTATTCAGCCCAAAACTGAGACAGCCCAAGTGATGGTCCAAGATCTCAACTACTTCCTCAGGGTGATCAACACGTGAATGACACTCCAAATCTCACCTAGTGGTTTCAAGTCCGTGTCACAAAAACCAGGGAAAATGCTTCTCAGATTTTACATGGCCCAAAGGTCATTTTGGACCCTACTTTGAAAGGGAGAAAGAGCTAAGATTAGGGGCTATCCAAAAGGATGTCGGAACATCTACACAATGTTTCCATGGCTCAAAAGCTTGCTAGAAACTCGCAGAAACAGCCTGATCTCACTGTTTATTAATATAAGTAGAAATGCTGCCTGTACATAATTCAAATGCTTTTCTTTTATTACAGTGATTTGTACGTCACCTAATTCACTAGATTGATGGGTATTATTAAATCAAATATTTTGGCAATAAAAAGAGGTTCCAGACATGAATCTAGGGTGAATTTATATGGTACCCTGCTTCATCTCTTTGCAGTAAATTTGGAAAAAAAAATATGAAAACATTCCAAAGTGGAAGAGTTAATGGTTAGAGCAGCCTTCCCCAAAATTGCCTCTCCCTCCAGGTGTAGCAGATACGTCTCCTTTCATCTCCACCTAAATTGCTCTCTCGATAATTCTCAATTGATCGAAATGCATTTCTGACTCCCGGTTATTTAGCAAAAAAAAAAAAAAAAACAGGATCAAATTCCAGTGGCGTAGTGTGGGGGGTGCAGGGGGGGCCGGCTGCAACATCTGGGGGGGCGCGCTCGCACTCGCAGCCTGGCTCACTCACTCTCTCTCACTGCAGTGCTGGCTGTGCGAATCCGATCCGAGCCGCCGGGTCGCCGCCCACTGTGGAGGGGGGGTTGCCAGGCGTGCGGTGCGGTGCGGAGAGAGAGCAAGGGACTATCTGGGGGAGGGACAGTGCAGCGGCCGCCCAGCGCAGCGCTGAGCGCGGGAGAAAACCACACCAGACCAGACCAGGCAGCAGCAAGAAGAAGCTGGGGTTAGGGGGCGCAAATTACTTGCCTTGCCCCGGGTGCTGACAACCCACGCTACGCCACTGTCAAATTCTGTTCCCCCTCAGAACAATGTTGCTGAGATGTAAAAAAAAAACAATCAGTAGTGGGGGTTCGTGAAAAAGGACTGTTATTTCAGCACTAAACTACAGTCAGAGGTACTTCTGCTTCTTGATTCCCTCCATTCCGATTCATCTCCTAAGCCACTGTTTGTCACCTAACCCTCCAAGTGATGGATTTGGAGGTTCTGGCAAAGACAGCTAATTCAGAAAACCTAAGTCTGCCCATCCCTGGGTTGAAGAAAGTTGGCACTGCAACATTCAATTGGTTTAAGAAACTGGTTTAGCTACTGTCCAAGAGGATCCGTCTTTGGTTATGGGAGGAGAGGTGTTACCTCCCGTTGATAGGGCGCACAACTTAGGCGTCCTCCTGGATACACGACTCAGTTTTGAAGATCATATAGGATTTGTGGCCAGGGGGGCATTTGCCCAGGTTCGCCTTGTGCGCCAGTTGCGCCCCTATCTGGACCTTGATGCTCTACGTACGATCACTCATGCACTCGTTACCTCCCGTATAGATTACTGCAATGCTCTCTACATGGGGCTGCCCTTGAAGACCACCCGGAGGCTCCAGCTGGTGCAGAATGCGGCCGCACGGGTTGTGATGGGAGCATCCCGATACTCCCATATTACACCCCTCCTGCATGAGCTACACTGGTTACCGCTTGTCCTCCGGGTGAGATTTAAGGTGCTGGTTCTTACCTATAAAGCCCTACATGGCTTAGGCCCAGGATATTTGCAGGACCATCTGCTGCCAGAAACAACCTCCCATCACCCGGTGCGCTCACACAGGGAGGGCCTCCTCAGGGTGCCGTCGGAATATTTTATCATTTTATCATTGGGGCTTGTTAGTTTAATCTTCTTTAACAGTTGCATTATTGTGTTTTATTGTTAGCCGCTCTGAGTCCTTCGGGAGATAGGGCGGCATATAAGTCCCAAAAATAAATAAATAAATAAATACTGTGGATTTCCTTCAAAGACTCTTGGGAACCGTAATGGGGCTGAAAAGCAATTTGCTCATATTAAAAACACTTTTGAAGTCATAAAATGCCCAGGATTATTTGTTGGGAAGGTCACAAGAACCAAGTTGTCTCAAAGCATATAATAGTATAGACGTTGGGCATCACAGTCATCCTTGAAGTTTTCTCTGGAAGGCTTGTCATTCTCAAATGTCTTGTATAATTCGAATGAGCCCTAGGCAATGTATCCGATGGCAGTGATGACCAGGAATTATGGAAATCATCATCTAACACTTCTAAAGAGTGCTGGACTAGACAAACTCAAGAGTTGGTCATTCCCATTCCTTGGTAGAGCCAGCTTGTTCAATTGCAAAACTAAGTGGTTCTGCCCTAGGCACCTGATGGACCCTGAGAGGTTCCAGACGGAGCTTGGGACATTTCCTGCTTCCCTTGCCCACGACTCTGCTGAGGCCCTAGTGGCGGCCTGGGAGAGGGCGGCTGCTGGGGCCTTGGATCGAGTTGTGCCTTTGAGGCCTCTGACCCGTCGCAGATCCCGGGTGTCCCCCTGGTTTACCGAGGGACTCCGAGAGATGAAGCGCCGGAAAAGACGCCTAGAGAGCTGTTGGAGGTCCAGCAGATCCGAATCTGATCGAACACAGCTAAGAACTTATCTTAAGTCTTACCTAGTGGCGATGGAAGCGGCAAAGCGTGTTTACTTTTCTGTTCTCATTGCGTCTGCAGATAACCGCCTAGCCGCTTTGTTTAGAGTGACCCGCTCACTGCTTAATCAGCGACCGAGGGATGACCCCTTGCAAGGTAGGGCTGAGGAATTTGTACAGTATCTGCAGGACAAAATCGCTCAGATCTGGACTGGTTTGGACTCCGACTGGGAGGAATCCGGCAGAGTGGAGAGGGCAGGTCTTGGTTATACCATTTGGGGTGAGTTTGACCCTGTGTCTTTGGATGATGTGGACAGGATTATGCATAGACTGAGCGCTACAACCTGTTTATTGGACCCATGTCCCTCCTGGCTAGTTTTGGCTGCTGGGGAGGTGACAGGGGGCTGGCTCCAGGCAGTTGTCAACGCTTCATTGACAGGGTGTCTTCCCCTCCGCCTTAAAAGAGGTGGTGGTGAGGCCCCTTCTCAAGAAGCCTGCCCTTCGCTTTGTAGCGAAGGTTGTTCAGAATGTTGTGGCGCATCAGCTTCCGCATTTCCTGGATGAAGCGGACTATCTGGACCCGTACCAGTCCGGTTTCAGACCCGGTTACAGCACGGAAATGGCATTGGTTGCACTGGTAGATGATCTCTGGCGGGCCCGGGACAGGGGCTGTTCCTCTGTCCTGGTCCTACTTGACCTCTCAGCGGCTTTTGATACCATCGACCATGGTATCTTGCTGTGACAGCTCGAGGGGTTGGGAGTGGGAGGCGCTGTTTTACGGTGGTTCTCCTCCTACCTCTCGGGCCTTTCGCAGTTTGTATTGTCAGGGGGGCAGAGATCCACCCCGAGGCCCCTTTCTTGTGGGGTGCCTCAGGGGTCGGTTCTCTCCCCCCTCCTGTTTAATATCTATATAAAGCCGCTGGGTGAGATCATCCGTGGCTTTGGGGTGAGGTATCACCAATATGCGGATGATACCCAGTTGTTTATCTCCACCCCGAGCCAACCCAGTGATGCCCTTGACGTGATGTCCCGGTGCCTGGAGGCGGTGCGGGTCTGGATGGGAAGGAACAGGCTCAGGCTGAACCCCTCCAAGACCGAGTGGCTGTGGATACCGGCATCTCGCATTGTCCAACATGTTCCATCTCTTTTGATGGGGGGAGAGCTATTGCCCCCCTCAGTAAGGGCCCGCAACTTGAGTGTCCTTCTGGATTCACGGCTTAACCTGGAAGATCATCTAACCGCCGTGACCAGAGGGGCCTTTGCAGAGGTTCGCCTGGTGCGCCAGTTGCGCCCCTTTTTGGACTGAGATGCCCTATGCATGGTCACCCACACCCTTGTCACTTCTTGCCTGGATTACTGCAATGCTCTCTACATGGGGCTGCCCTTGAAGTGCACCCGGAGGCTTCAGCTGGGGCAAAATGCGGCTGCACGGGTGCTTATGGGAGTATCTCGATACTCCCATGTTACACCTCTCCTGCGCGAGCTGCAATGGCTTCCAGTTGCCCTCCGGGTGCGATTCAAGGTTCTGGTAATTACCTTTAAAGCCCTACATGGCTTAGGCCCGGGGTACTTGCGAGACCACCTGCTGCCAATATCAACCTCCCATCGCCCAGTTCGCTCCCACAGAGTCGGCCTCCTCAGGGTTCCGTCGGCCAGGCAATGCCGGGTGGCGACCCCCAGGGGGAGAGCCTTCTCTGTGGGCGCACCGACCCTCTGGAATGAACTGCCTCTGGAGCTGTGGACGGCCCCTGACCTTTGATCCTTCCGCCATGACCTGAAGACATGGTTGTTCCAACAAGCGGACCTGGACTGACCATGGTTTTTAATTTGGTTTTTATTGTGTTAAATTGTCCCATTATTTCTTATATTCATTGTTTAATTCTTTTTTAATTTTTGTATTTTATGTCTCTTAATTTTTATTGTTGTGAGCCGCCCTGAGTCCTTAGGGAGAAGGGTGGCATATACATTTAATAAATCCTAATCCTAACCCTATCTGTGGGTTTGACCCGATTACAAAAGGGAGCTAACAGAATCCTGCTCTGCCAGAGAGCATTTAGGAATTTGGGTAGATTAATGCTGAGAAATCATGCTAGGGATTAAGTCAGGGACAAGATTTTCTGTAGAGCTACGGTAGGTCTACAGCTGGGAGTTGGAATTCTGGGAGTTGAAGTCCGCACATCTTAACACTGCCTGAGAGTATCACATCGTGTCACATCTTAACACTGCCTGAGAGAGGTTTTTTGTTCTACTCTTGACTCTCAAAGAGGGAGTACTAGTGACCTTTCCACATCTGAAGGGACCAGTAGTGACCCTAACCTACATAAAATTTGGTCAATGTGGTAAGATAGGGGTGCAGAGATAAGAAGGGCATTGTTCCAGATGGGGTTTCCTGGGAAGGCTAAGAGTGGAGGAACAATGAGATGAAACTAAGCAGCCTTGGCAGGGAAGGATGCCAGGATTAGCAAGGTCTGGGTGGAAGGGACAAAAGAGTGTCAGGACGGGTTCTTGTGGATTGGCGTTGTGGCTTATCAATCCCAAAACACCACACCTTTTTTCTTCTCCTCCTTTTCATCTGCCTTTTTCTTTCAGGTTCAAAGCTATCAAGGGGGAGGGGGCGGGGGGGAAGCAATTTTGTGGGGATCAAGGGGGGATTAGGTGTGATGTGGCTTGCTTTGGTGTCTCTTGGCAGCTCCCAGGGCTGGCTGAGGGGGGTTTCCGTGCGGGGAGGAGAAGAAGCCTGCTAAGATTTGGGGCCTGCAGAAACCTGCTCCCTTTGAAGGGGGCTTGGAATCCCCCCCCAGGCTTGGAGAAGGGGGGCAGGGAGTGGTCCCAGGTGGTAAGCTGAAATAGCGGTGCATATTGGGGAGGGGGATGAGAAGGAGGCCGTGGAGGCATCAATCATACCTCAACTACAAAAGCTTCTGTGAACACTCAAGCATAGAAGAATCCAGACTTTGAAATGCAACCAAGTCCCTCAAATGCTGAGGCAAGCTCCAAAATGTTCCCCTTGCAACCAGACACACATTCCTTGCCAGTAGCACAACACGCAGGTAGCCATATGGAAAGGTGTACAAGTGCATACAGGCACTCGAAAGGCAGGGGTGGGTGGAGGGGAGCGAGAGCGAGAGAGCAAAGAGATAAGTCTGTGACCCTGGAAGGTTTGAAGGGCTGCAACTCCCACTCTCTTCCCCACCAGCCAGCCTGGCTGGGACTGGTGGGAGTGGGAGAGTTATAGCGTATGGAGTCTGGCAGATGCCTAGCATCTCTTTGAACAGTCAGCCATTTCTCTGGAGCTGGACAGATGGGAAGAGCTTACCTCAGATGATTAACGATGAGTGCATTCCCTTCATTATTAAATAATCTCTTGCCAACTAACTTAAACTTACAGTATCTTTAAGGCCCGGATCGGACACGACTTCGCAGCTAACAACAATCTTTAAGGCCAGAAAACTGGGTTCCCCAAGATGGTTGTAAGACACATCGGAGCCCCAGTACAGGTCTGTGATGAGGCCTCCACACAGATGAAGGCCCCACACAGTTGCCCCAAACCAGGGGTAGACAACCTCGGCTCTTTTATGACTCATGGACTTCAACTCCCAGAATTCCTGAGCCAGCCAAGCTGGCTCAGGAATTCTGGGAATTGAAGTCCATGAGTCATAAAAGAGCCGAGGTTGCCTACCCCTGCCCCAAACCATCTCTCAGGGGGGAGGCCTTCCTTTACTCTGAAGGTCACAGTAAAAGATCCAGGGACAGCTTGGAGTGGTCCTGTCTTTCTCAGGCATTTTATATTTAATAAGAAGTACAGGTAATCCTCAACTTACAACCACAAATCGCCCAAAATTTCTTTTGGCAAGCGAAACAGTAAGTTTTGCAACCTCTCTTGCCACAGTTGTTAAGTGAATCACTGCAATTGTTAAGTTAGTGACACCGTTGTTAAGTGAATCTAGCTTCCCCATTGACTTGGCTTGTCAGAAGGTCACAAAAGGGGATCACGTGACCCCCAGACACTGCAACCGTCACAAACGTGAGTCAGTTGCCAAGCGTCAGAATTTTGATCATGTGACCATGGGGATGCTGCAAGGCTCGCAAGTGTGAAAAATGGTCATAAGTCACTTTTTTTAGGGCCATTATAACTTTGAATGGTCACTAAATGAACTGTTGTAAGTCAAGGGCTACCTGTACTAGGCCAAGAAGCATTTAGTTCACCCATTAAAGTGCTTTGTAACTTGCCACAGTCTTCCACATACTAAGCTTTTTATGCTTCCTGTGCCATTTTATTGCACCCTTTGTTTTAGATTCTTGATTTTTTTATGCAGATAGTCCTCAAGTCACAGTCAAAGTTGAGGGCAGAATTTCTATGGCTAAGCACGGTGATTGTTTAAATGAGTCCTGCCTGATTTTATGATCTTTTATCCATGGTTATTGAAAGAATCACTGCAGTTGCTAAGTAAATCACGTGGTTGTTAAGCGAATCCTGCTTCTTCTATTGACTTTGCTTGTTGGAAACCGGCTGGAAAAGTCACAAATTCCAAGTCACTCCAACCGTTGCATGACAGTTGCCAATTTTGATCACCTGACCCGTGGGGATGCTGTGATGGTCATAAGTGCAAGAACCTGTTGGAAATCACTTTTTTAAAGTGCTATTATAACTTCAAACAGTCACTAAATGGAGGGCTTTAAGACAAAGACTACCTGTATATTTTTCATTTTAAATTCCTATGTTTTTTTTGTATCTTCTAGTTTTTCATCATAATTTTTATAGATTTAGATTTTTACTGTTGATGTCTCCTTTATAGTTTTTTCATGTCTGTACACCACCATTCTTATGGTGGCCTATGGCCCCCTTCCTTATGCTGCTGGCCTATGGCCGTAATAAAGATTTGATTTTGAGAGATTCTAACCTCAGTCCTTACAAAGCGCTTGAACAGGCAACAGGGAACATTTCCCCCAGCTGCAATGTCAAGGCATCAGGATAGGATAGGGTAGGGTAGGGTAGGGTGGAGTGGAGTGGAGTGGAGTGGAATGGAATGGAATGGAATGGAATGGAATGGAATGGAATGGAATGGAATGGAATGGAATGGAATGGAATTTGTCTCCAGTGCATAAGCTCTTAGAATGTATTCAAAACAACAAAGTAATAATAATCATATATCAAAGTAATAATAATCATAATAAGAGAAGCTGGTAGACCTTCCATCTGGATGCTGCTGAGGAGCAAGCAACCCCACCAGATCTGAGTCCTGGATCCCGTTTGCAAGAGTGGCCTCGAGCATTGCAGAATGCATGTCTTCCGCTGCATTGAGTAAGCGCAGCCTGGCATAGCGAGCTGCTGAGATTTCCATCGGAATAGCGCTGGAAGGCACCTTGGAGGTCTTCCCCCTGCTCAGACAGGAGATCCTATACCATTTCAGACAAGTGACTGTCCAGTCTCTTCTTAAAAACCTCTAGTAATGAAGCACCCACAACATCTGAAGGCAAGCTGTTCCACTGGTTAATTGTCCTCACTGCTGGGAATTTTCTCCTTAATTCCAGGTTGCTTCTCTCCTTGATTAGTTTCCATCCATTGTTTCTTGTCCTGCCCTCTGGTGCTTTGGAAAATAAGTTGATCCCCTCCTCTTCGTGGCAGCTCCTCAAATATTGGAATGCTGCTATCATGTCCCCCCCTAGTCCTTCTTTTCTCTAGACTAGCCAAACCCAAATCCTGTAACCCTTCTTCATATGAGCTTGGTCCTGATGTTTCTTGGTAACCTGTAGTTGCTGCACCCAAAGCCTACACACAATCTCTCCAGATGGTTAGCCAATGAACTGCTTCTTCATCTGTCAATACACAGTTCAGCCTTCTCGGAATCTGAGTGGATGCTGCTTCCTATCAGATGTAACCACTGGTCCATTTAGTCCAGAGTTTTTTTTAAAGTGTGGTCTAAGAACCCAAGGGGGCGGGGAATGTCCCTCAAGACCTTTTCAGGGCTCTGCAAAATCAAAATTATTTGCCAGATATTGAAGTTGTTTGCAAAAAAATTATATGCCACTAGAGTCACCTCAGGGACGCGGTGGCTCAGTGGGTTAAGACGCTGAGCTTGTCGATCAGAAGGTCGGCAGTTTGGCGGGTCGAATCCCAAGTGCCGCGTAACAGAGTGAGCGCCTGTTACTCGTCCCAGCTTCTGCCAACCTAGCAGTTCGAAAGCACGTAAAAATGCAAGTAGAAAAATAGGGACCACTCTGGTGGGAAGGTAACAGCGTTCCGTGCGCCTTTGGCGTCTAGTCATGCCGGCCACATGACCACGGAGACGTCCTCGGACAAGCGCTGGCTCTTCGGCTTTGAAACGGAGATGAGCACCGGCCCCTAGAGTCGGAAACGACTAGCACGCATGTGCGGGGGAACCTTTACCTTTACCTTTTTTAGAGTCACCTCATTGGTGAGGTGGCAGCTTAAAAATTTAATCAATAAATGAAATAAAAAGTAATAAAATAAATAAATGAATAAAATAAGAACCTCACATTTTCATTGATAGTTTTGATTTGTTTAAAAAATATAGGGATTTTTTTATGAAAAATGTTTTATGTTAATTTCTAATGTGGGCCTCATTGAGTGATGATAAATCATCTTGGGCTGCATATAAAATATACAATATAGTTAATGTATATAAATATTGCAAAAAAAAAATCACATAATGTTAAACCTGTACGATCTTGTAGGGGCCACATTACTAGCTGTCCAGAGTCACATATGGCCCATGTGCCACAAGTTGGACATGCCTGATCCAATAGGTTTAATATTGTTGTTTTAATATGATTTAGTAAATAAAAATTCTACAAATGCATCCATTTTAATTGTTAAATATTGATAAATATAACCTATGCAAACAAAAACTCTTTTGGAATTCTCCATATTTTTTAAAAAGTGGGAACAAGTCCCAAAAGCAAAAAAAAAAATAAAAATAAGAAAGACTGTCTGGTCTAATCGGCAGTGGCTGACCAGGTTTTTTGAGTAGAAGAATTTCTCAGGACCTCCTACTCAAGTTTCTTATTATTGGCCCAAACTTCAGGACATCTGCATGAAAACACATGGGCTTATCCTGAAATTATAGTCCCTATTCTAATCATTTGATTTTGATTTTGATTTTTTTTAAAAAAAGCAGACGTTCCTAGCCGTATGTTTGCTTTGTAGGGCTCTGAAAAATGATGGAACAAGGCTTCTTGAAATCTGGATGGCCTCCACCACTAATAATTAGCAATAGATTTCAAAGCTAGGTTTGTAGGAATGTGGGCTGAACACTTGAATGGAGAGCCAGCCAGCCAGCCAGCCAACAACCAACCAATTTAAATGTTCAAGTTGTCCAAAATGGAATTCTGTTCTCAAATTTCTCTTCTTCCCGATCATGAAACCTGTGATCATAGCTTCCCCTTCATCTTTTGTGTCCCTTCCAACAATCAGCATCTTGGAAGTCGAGCTGGGTA
The DNA here is from genome assembly GCF_947247035.1 of Vipera ursinii. NCBI lineage: Eukaryota > Metazoa > Chordata > Lepidosauria > Squamata > Viperidae > Vipera > Vipera ursinii. Next base: position 19,755,573 of record NC_139517.1, on the reverse strand, counting down.
TGTGGGAAAGGAGGGCTGACGGCAGCCTATTTCGGTAGGAGGTGGGGGGAGAGGAAAAGACAGATTTTTGTGCACAAAAATTGAGCAAGGGTTTTCCCACACTTTGCCAAACCACTGGAAAGTTAGCCCTCAAGTATCCAAGGATCATTTTTCCTGTTATGAGTGAGGGACCTGGAGCAAGAGACTCACAGGAGACAAGCTTGGTTTCTCATCTTTAACATATGATTCCTGCAGAATAGTTCACAATTGCCTCAGGGCCCAGCGTGCAGGAAATTTCACGTCACCCTTAAGGCTCGTACAACAGTGGTCGGCAACTGGATTCTGCTGGCATCCACTTGACGGGATGGATGGCAAGAAGCAGAGCCCCTTCCTTCTCCTTCCTCTCACTTGCTGACTTTAGAATAACTCTGAGCTGGCTCAGATTAAGAGTCCCAAATTGGCCCTGCAAAAATCCAAATCAGCCTTTCAGAAGATTGGCTGGAGGTTTTTGTTGTGTTTCGTTTTTTAAAGGAAAAACATAACAAGCTACTTTGAACAATAAGCCCAGCAAAGACTTCAGTGGGTTCGTGGGTATCTGGTTTGTCCTATCCCAGAGGTAGGCAACCTTGGCTCTTTTATGACTCATGGACTTCAACTCCCAGAATTCCTGAGTCAGCATAGCTGACTCAGGAATTCTGGGAGTTGAAGTCCATGAGTCATAAAAGAGCCAAGGTTGCCTCTTAAAGGCTGTTTCAGCAATGAATCCCATCAGTTAATTACACACTGACAGAGTTCTCATGGTATCCTAGATGCGACTAAATAGAGCTGGTAGTTAGTGGTTCTCTGAGTTGTGGGAATCCAGAAAATATCTTAGCACATTGTCTGAAGCAGACCACCATATTAAATGGCTTGTTTGGTAGGGAGAGGGAGAAAAACAACATGTTTATGTGAGCTCAACCATTTTGTGTCTTGACTGGATTTAAGTTTGGAATCTATCCAGTAAGTGTGGAAAGATTGTCCTATAAAGACTGACATTAATGCAATAGCCTATGGGCTATAAAGGTGGGGCCATGGGTGACCGGAGGTTGAGGGGAGCAAGTTAAAAAAAAGAAGTCAAAATGGCACTTGCAACTGTGTGACTGAAGCCACACAGCTTTTTATGCGCACATAAAAAAGGAACAGGGCTCAGTTGCAATGTTGAGGCTGCCATTTTGAGGGTTTTTTTTCCTGCAGATGTCTCTGGGTGGCACGTGTGTGTATGTGTGTGTGCACATATGTTTGTGAGTGGGAGAGAGTGTTAGATGTGGGCAAAAGGCCCCAAATGATACATTTTATTTTACCCTTCCTCATAAAGTTAGAATTTGGGGTCATCCAGTCAAATAGTTTGGCAGGAAACTTAGGACAGACAAAAGAAAAACGAAAAAGAAAAAAAAAACCCCACAGAACGCATCATTAATCTGTGGAATTTGTTACCACAGGATGTGGTGGTGGTCACTAGTTTGGAGGCCTTTAAAAGGGAATGAGACAAATCCACAGAGGCAAACTACATGATAACTATATATTTTCCTTGTGATTCAGATTCAATACCCCTCCAAACGTTGAGGAGAGAATTGTAAACTTTTTACCAAAAAGTTGTGGCCTAAGGATAGATAATATATGCCTTGCATATGGAAGGCCTCTAACCATCTGCAGACAGGGAAAGCTCTGAAAAAGCTTTGGCTGTGCTCCCACAACAAACTCCACGCTGCCAGTTTATGTCTCAGGGTTGTATGAATCCATCCAGTGGTGACTTTATGGTTCACTGTCTTCTGTAAACCATTGGCTGAACTGTGTGCTAACTTTCAAATATTGCGTGAACACAACCAAGATATAAGTGGGCTTTCTCATGCTAGTGCCCTACAGATCTGTCAAGATAATACTAAATTTTCAGGATAGCTGGAACTCGGACAGTTGAAGCCCCAAATCACATTGAGGGCACCAGATTGGGGAAGAGTGTTGGGAGCATAACTGAATGGAAATGTAATTAGGTTCTGTGGCTGTGCTGGCATAAAATGCTAACTAATCCAGGAGGAGATGGATTTTTGATCATCCCAGGCCTTCTTGGCCTAAAACGGGTAGTCCTTGACTTACAACAGTTCATTTAGTGACTATTCAAAGTTATAATGCCACCGAAAAAAGTGACTTATGACCAGGGCTTTTTTTCTCATAGAACGCTCAGAACAGAGTTCCGGCACCTTTTTTGGATGGAACCTTGTAGGGTAGGCAAGGTGGTTTGTATGACATGTGTGAGTTCCGGCACCTTTTTCTTTTACAAAAAAAAAGCACTGCTTATGACCACTTTTCACACTTACAACCATTGCAGCATCCCCATGGTCATGTGATCAAAATTCAGCCACTTGGCAACTGTCTCATATTTATGACGGTTGCAGTGTTCCTGGGTCATGTGATCCCCTTTTGCGACCTTCTGACAAGCAAAGTCAATGGGGAAGCTAGATTCACTTAACAACGGTGTTACTAACTTAACAACCGCAGTGATTCATGTAACAACTGTGGCATGAAAGGTCATAAATGGGACAAAATTCACTTAACTGTCTCAATTAGCAACAGAAACGTTGGAGTCATAAGTCAACTGGAGTCGTAAATCGAGGATTACCTGTACACAGTTGGAAGAAGCCAACAGGGCCCACCTGGACTGTAGGATTTCAGCTGCCATCTGCTCCAGCCAGCCTGGTCAATGTCAAACAACTGTGGGAACTGCAGATCAAAACATCTCCAGCCTTATCTTGTGAGCTGGGAAGTAGAGTTATTCTGGGCTAGCCTTTGTGAAACCCAAGCACAGGGCAATTCCATGCAAGATTGTTTCCTAACCCATGTGGGAGACAGAACATTGCCATGAGGAAGTTCCCTCTTAATCAAACAGGTGGTTCCGGAGGGGAGGACAAGTGTGGGGTGTGGAGCGGGTGGCAATTTCTGCCTCTTCCTGTCCATTAATTAAGGATTAAGAAGAATGCAAATCAAATGGTGACAGTGTGACAGGCCTCGTCTTCATCTGGCCTCCAGCTGCAAGAACCGGCCTCAAAAATCTCCATTTCCCACCCACTCAATGCCACATCCCTTTTCTTTTAATTTGGCCCTGATGAGTCCCAGAACTGATGCTGCAGCAGAGGACACCTCCTTCCTTTCCCACTGCTGAAGGCCACCCCTGGACTAGAGTGCAATGTGGAAATTGAAGAAAAACTAAAGCTAGAACTGCTCAAAAACAGTAATGGTAATTCCAGTGTCTCTGTATGTATCAGTCTTCTCTAGCCTGGCACCCTCTAATTATGTTGGGACTGCAACTCCCAGAATTCCACAGCTGGTAGATTGCCTGGCATGATGGAACACACCGCATGCCAGCTGTGGAATTCTGGATGTTGCAGTCCCAACACCTGGTGGGCATCAGATTGGGCAAGGCTTCCTATATTTATGAATAGCTATGGAGATTCTCAGTCATCCAGGTCATGATCATCTCAAAGGTGCTTTTTCAAAAGGCAACTGGGCTTTGTTTTCCTTGAAGACATTTTGCTTCTCATCCAAGAAGCTATTTATAGGATGTATTTATGATGACACAAAAGTTATGGGTGGCGCAAAGAGCCACGGAAAGATACATGCTTGGCATTACAAGACAAGATAGAAAGACCTGCACATGGATTAGAGAACAAATAAAAGCATATGATATCATCAAGAGAGTAAAAGAATTGAAATGGAAATGGGATGGTCATATAGCAAGAACTGATGGCAGGTGGGCCAAAGCAGTCATAGAATGGATCCCACTTGATAAAAGGCGTCTGTGAAAGAGACCTAAAACAAGATGGATCGACGACATCAGCAAGTATGGCAGGCCCAATTGGCAAAAAAAGTTCAGGTTGGAAACACGCGGAAGAGGCCTTTGTCCTGCAGTGGCTAGACAATGGTTAAAATTATGATTTCGCCACAGACCATTATACATGTTTTTAGGCTACTCAACAAGTAACTATAGTCCACTTGCCATAAAGCAGTAGGTCATTGCCAGCATTTCTCTTTTCACCCAAACTGGCAACCTAACATAGCATGTCATATTCAGCCATTCAGAAGAGAAAGAGAAAGTGGAGAAGAAAGTCAGATACACATCGTGTTGTCCTTCACATCAGTTTCTAAGCAGGAATGTTTCGCTTGAATGGTGACGAGCTGTCGTTTGCCACAGAATCCTTAGACATGCAGAGTTCTTTTGCTAGTCTCAACGTGCCAAATGCACACACAGGTGTACAGACACATCCCAAACACCAGGATTACGGCCTTTCCATCCTTTGGCTCTATTGTCCCCAGAACTAGTGTTCGGGCCCTCCTAAGTGGCTTTCAAGGATCTTTCAATACAGATAGTCCTCGACTTACAACAGTTTGTTTAGTGACCATTCAAAGTTACAACAGCAGTGAAAAAGGTGACTTATGACCATTTTTTTTACCTTTACAAGCATTGCAGCATCCCCAAGGTCATGTGATTTACATTCGGACGCTTGGCAAGCGGTACATATTTATGACGGTTGCAGCGTCCCGGGGTCATGTGATCCCCTTTCGCAACCTGCTGACACGCAAAGTCAACAGGGAAGCCAGATTCACTTCACAACCCTGTTACTAACTGAACCACTGCAGTGGTTCACTAAGCAAACGTGGAAAGAAAAGTCGTTAAAATGGGGCAAAACTCACTTGACCAATGCCTGCCTTAGCAACATAAATTTTGGGCTCAAATGTGGTCGTATGTTGAGGACTCCCTCTACCTTTTTGGCAATGTGATAGCAGAGCCTTTCTGAAATCTTCAGCTGAAAAAAAAAATCCGGGATGATCCGAAGCAGAGACTTTGCGAATGGCCCGTTTAATTGCACTGGGACACAGAAGGCCCTCTTTCCAACTTTGGGATCCCTCTGCCCCATGGGAGGCTCTGCTGCTCCCTCCTTACCCACCTCCTCTCCAGTGCCCCCCCCTCCCCAGCTTCCGAGTAACCCAATCCTCCGAGCCCATCAGCTAGGAATGGCTTTCTTCCCGCCACCCCCTCTGCGCTCAGATCTGCCTCCAGCTGCACCTGGCAAATGTTGAGCCTGCTCTGATCCGGCTCCTGTTTGAAGCAGGGTGCCTGAGATTCCAGGCGTGCTGCCTTTTGTTCCTCTCATCCTATAGTCTACCAGGCGCGGCTATTTCTGTCTCCTGCTCTTGGCATCCAGCTACCAAAGGGAATGGCAACACATGTGTTAAGAGGAGGGAATGGATGCTTGCGGATAGGTCAGGGGTGACTGGAGGAGGGGGGAAGCACAACAGGAGAGGGGGTGGGTGGGAGATACTGCACAGTTGAGACCCCCCCCTTGGAGCAGTTCTCCAAAGAGCCACCGGGGGGAGCCAGAGGGCATGCCTAGGCCTCTGTCACCATAGTGTTCTTGTATGACAGTGCGCCATTGAGCCAACGGTACCCCTGTGACTGGCGGGTCCTCAGAAACGGGGTGGATGGGAGCGAGACAAACCTTCAGTCCAACCTTCTTTCATTTCATGAACACTTGCAAGCAGTTCACAATTTAAGTGGTAATTAAGGACGCTAACAGGGTAATTCAGTTCAGCCCTTTCCCGATGTTAGAAAGATGAGCTTGATAAGTTTCACGTCGCCTATTAAAGTACAGGGAGTCCTCGACCTACGACCACAACTGAGCCCAACATTTCTGTAGTTAAGTGAAAATTTGTGGAGTGAGTTTTGCCCCTTCCTACAACATTTCTTGCCGCAGTTATTAAGTGAACCACTGCAGTGGAGAAGTTAGTACCCCGATTGTTAAGTGAATCTGGTTTCCCCATTGACTTTGCTTGTCAGAAGGTTGCAAAAGGTGATCAGGTGACCCCGGGATGCTGCAACGGGCATAAGGATGAACCAGTCGCCAAGCATCCGAATTTTGATCACATGATCACGAGGATGCTGCAAACTGTGAAAATGGTCATAACTCACTTTTTTCAGTGCCGTTATAACTCTGAAAGTCACTAAATGAACTGTAGTAAGTCAAGGACTACCTGTAACCTGTCAGATCTTTGCAATGGAGCTTGATCCAAGAAGCAGCTGCTGCTTTTCTGTCTTTTTGCTATGAAGACCTCTGAGTTCAACTTCTAATGCAGCAAATGTTGTCTCAGGACATGCAACTTAACTTTACTGTATTTACTGGCATGCATTTTACCGGTTTCATGTGCTTTATTTCAATCTGTAAGCCACTCTTGTTGCTTTTGATTAGAATTTTTTTGGATTGGTGACTGTAATAAACGATCTGTAGCTTTGAGGTCCTTGGAGCTTTGGATGTGGCCACCAGGCTCCAGATTCTACACATCTGCTATGTAAAAATGTTGCTTCACACCCCAGGCCTATAACTCCTCTGCCTTGGCCTCATGCATATCCCTCTGGGCCCTATCACCATGTATGGATGGGCTTCAAAGCAACATACTTTGTCTTGTCTTTTCAGTGCAGTCACATCCATATAGGTACAAGCACAAGTACCTCTGCAGAGCAGAGGTGTGTGGGGGGGAATAGTTAGTCCACAGGTTGAGGAATGTACATATATTACAAAATCCTCCAGATACAGTAACATAACCAGATGTTCATCAAACATCCGCATGTGTCACTCACAGAGAGGTGGGAGATAGCAAACCTTGTCAAGCATGCCCGTCTCTCTGCCAGTGTACCAGTGGCACGGAGCAGGGGCAATTGGTGAGTCACAATGGAGACATCTGCTTGTTTGGTGTTTCTTGCAGTTGGGCAAATTTGTGGGTGCCCCATCAGTAAACAGAATTATGCATCCTCATGCATAATTCCTAATTAAGTGTTAGGAATGGGCATACTGATTGATAAAGTGATAAGAGTTGTCCTTTTTCAAGCTTTGTTTGATCCCACTGAGATCAATGTCATCCAGCAGCTCAATTGATGCTTACAGACCACCTCACTATTGCCCATTAGCGGTACATTTGTAACTAGTATCCACTGGTACGCTGTTCCTGAATGTGGCAGTTCCATTTTAACTTTTGCTGGCCTTTATTATTACTAATGCTAACATTCAGCAATTAACTATGGGCTTTGTGCTATATTTAGCACATAAACAGGCTTCAGGGAGTTTTAAAGGAGACATAAAAGTCAAGATTTGGCACTATATTAATGTGGTGAATAATGAATGAATGAATAAAATAATCAATAAAAGTATAATGACTAACACATGTGAGAGCAGCAATAGTAATTTATTGAAAATGGACAGTAGTTGTGTGTCTGTGAGAGAAACTTAATATGTTCGTGTGCGATATAATATATGTATTTGCAAAAGAACAGAAGCTTTTGTGCTGGAGGCAATTCAGGCAGCTGTTGAAATTCGTAGAGGAGGGAGGACCGGTTTGGAAAAAGCAACTGAGTGTGTTTGTGTGTGTGTGTGTAAGAGAGAGAGAGAGAGAGAGAGAGAGAGAGAGAGAGAATATACTGTATGTTGTAAAACTTGAGTGAGGCATCAACATCTTTCTCTTTAATACTTCCACTTTGTTCACAGCAGTACATGCTTTTTTAAAGAAAATGTAAACCAGGATGGGTAGAGATAAATAAGGAAAGTTTGGGGACACAACACTAACAATTTTGCCTGAAGCAAAGCTTTGTCAACATTTTGTGTGTATGTTTTGAATGCAACTTCGTATCCGTAAGTGGGTTGCATTCTCCGTAATATGGAGTGTGGGTGTGCCAATGCTATTAAAGAACACACCAGGGCGGTCTGTATATGCAGCGCGTCTTACTATGGCTTGTGAGTCACTATAAATGCAGACATGTTGATGTGGTATTTGACATGTGGCAATTGTGAATATAGTCTTATGAGCCATGCTACCCTTTATTGATCTAAATGTTTTTTAAAAATCAAAAACAGGTCTCAGTCTGAATCAGCCCCATCTGTCGCCCTCAGTTTGCTTAATGGCACTAGAATGGATTTCTATCCATTCATAAAAATGTTGTTTTTTTAAGACAAAATGTCAGACACGCCTATAGGTTTCCTTGGACAAACGCTCCTTTGGCCGCAGGAAAGAATCAGGGCTGCTATCGATCTAACCTTTCTTCCTTCCCAGTCCCTCAGAAAAGGAAAATTGTAAACTAAGCCTCTCTTATAAGTCCCATCATGTGTAATAAGTAAGACAGATATTATTCTCTGTGGGGTTGGTCTTTGCTCTGCAATTTCAGCCTGGCATTGGGGCTGAGAAGCTGAATCCAGACAGAAATGTAGACAATGGTGTTTCCACTTGCTGTTTCACACATGGCTCATGAATTCTCCTTTGCAATGAACACCACCACAAATGTCCAGTTCTTGGCATTCTGTTGAACACACTCTCAAGCGTGACCAAGAACGAAACCAAAGGAAGTGAGACTGATTGCTTCCAAGTAAGGAAAACAAGGCATTTTGTAAAAAGTTGGGCCAGACTTGGAGATAATCTTCTAGAGAGGGAGAAATCTGTAGCTTGATTTTTGACAAACAAGGAATCCCTAGGGCAGCGTTTCCCAAACTTGGCGTTGGGAATTGAAGTCCACCCATCTTACAGCTGCCAAGGTTGGGAAACACTGCCCTAGGACAAGACCACACGATGGATCTCGAAGAAACACCACAAAATTAACAACCTCAATCCATGTACTGGTTACCCTGATGAGCTATATTTGTGCCTTCGAGTTAGTCAACCCCTGGCGACTGCCTGGACAAGTCCCTGCAATTTCATTGCCAGCATTTTCGGAAGTAGTTTGTCTTTATCTTCTTCTTCTTCTTAGTGCTGTGAAGCATTGACTAGCCCAAGGTCACCAAGTTTGCTTCTGGCTTAAGATGAGACTAGAAGTCACAGTCTCCTGGTTTCTATTTTGGGACCTTTAACCACTATACATAAGCCAAGTCACTCTCTTGCCCTGATGACAGGATTATATCGAGAAAGATAGGAAAACTTCAATGAGACTTTCATAAATCCATTCCCTTTACAGCGGCATTCCTGATTCCACCATTCCCTGGACTTACTTATCTACTGTCTTCCTCTCGTCTCCAAGAAAACCAAATTAACTGCGCTCCTCCTTCTTTGGGAGGGCAATGTCATCTGGACCTGCCAGCAAAGCAAAGGGGCAGTGAGGACAGAGGGAAGGTGAGAGGACTAACTGTCAGGCTATGCATCAGCCAATGGCTAAGCTAGACAAACCCCTGCCTCTCTGGATTATAACAGGATTTGTTCTTGCATAGTCAGATTGGGTTTCTGCATTGTGTTCCCCTCTGTGCTATATAAGGGTCTGTTTTCCTCATGGCCACTTAAAACAGCCTTGCCAAATGCAGTGTTTACAATTTGATGGGGCTGTAATCCCATCATCCGTAACCAACACTAGCAGAGATGTCCTGGCTGCAAATAACACATCTGGAAGCTCAAGGCTGGAGAAAGGGGCTGTAGGATACAGGAGGCAAAGAGAAGTTTTGCCTCCTGCTCAACCGCTCTTCCCGTGCAACGCTTAGGGTGACACTAAGGCCACTGTGGCTTAAAATTAGCCATATAAATCTTTGGGCCAATGAAGATTTGGCTTTTCTGGGATAAGTAGTAAATATTAAAGAACAAAGCCTCATTTAGAATAGAATCCTCATTTAGTGACTGCTTCATTTAGTGACCATTCACAGTTACAACAGTTATGAAAAAATAACTTGGTGACCAGTCCTCACATTTATGACCTTTGCACATCTGTGGCGCAAAGGAAAGCTGAAGTAAAACTGTTGCAGTTTCACTTAGTAACTGCTTCCGTTAATGCCTGAATTGCTGACCCCTATTGTGATCACTAAATGAGCACCACCCATAATTGCAGTGGATTCCCAGTAAAAACAGTAGCGTTTATCTACCACCTACTAAACCTTAAATGCGGAAGACTCACAAAATGTAATTATAGTTTTACGACATGCTGTCCCCAAGCAAGTAAACAATATTGTGGCTTAATGTGATGGATTGTCTCAAAAATGAGAGTTGGATTCCCACACCAAGGCTACCGATTTGGCCTGCAAAAATCAGATCTTACACTCTCTGTATCTCTCTGGCACCATCTGGTAGTAATCCAGATTTTTGCCGTCTACTTCTGATAGCCTCAAACAACATTAACTGAACCATTAACTATGTAAAGGTAAAGGTAAAGGTTCCCCCGCACATGCGTGCTAATCGTTTCTGACTCTAGGGGCCGGTGCTCATCTCCGTTTCAAAGCCGAAGAGCCAGCGCTTGTCCGAGGACGTCTCCGTGGTCATGTGGCCGGCATGACTAGACGCCAAAGGCGCACGGAACGCTGTTATCTTCCCACCATAAAGGTAAAAGGTAAAGGTTCCCCCGCACATGCGTGCTAGTCGTTTCCGACTCTAGGGGCCGGTGCTCATCTCCGTTTCATAGCCGAAGAGCCAGCATTTGTCCGAGGACGTCTCCGTGGTCATGTGGCCGGCATGACTAGACGCCAAAGGCGCACGGAACGCTGTTACCTTCCCACCATAGTGGTCCCTATTTTTCTACTTGCATTTTTACGTGCTTTCAAACTGCTAGGTTGGCAGAAGCTGGGACGAGTAACAGGCGCTCACTCTGTTACGCGGTGCTCGGGATTCGACCCGCCAAACTGCCAACCTTCTGATCGACAAGCTCAGCGTCCTAACCCACTGAGCCACCGTGTCCCTTATTATGTACCAAAGCCTTTTTTAGCTTGTCAAAGGCAGAAACTCAGTTAGCCTGCTATAAAACTTGTCAATTAACCTCCTTGTCAGTTAAAATTAGAGAGGTCCCGTGTCTTTCAAAAGACAAAGAGAGGGCATGAAGCATAGGGGCATCATCCAGCATTGTGTGTACGTGCGCCTGTGTCCCTTTCCACAGCCTGGGAACTTCCCAGTTGCTCCCTCTACTCCATCACACACTGGTTACTCTCACAAGTTTCCAAATTGTCAGTTAAAAACATTATTTTCCAACCACAAACAACTGTTTGACATTACTGCCGAGTGAGGGAAGGCAATCCAGGGGCTGGGCCTCAGGGAAGGCATGTAGCCATGTGGAAGAAGCAGGAGAACCCAGGAGTGGTGGGCTCCATCTTGGCTTGTAGCAGGCCAGAAACCACCAGCTGGCCTTGTGACAGGGAGGCAGTGTTGAGGGAGAGCTGCACTTGGCTTTGTCCCATGTTTCAGAGGGAGAGTTGGGCTTTCCTCACAATGCAAATCCTTTTATTTTAGATTTCAGCACCCTTGACATACTTACAACAGTGCCCCCTCCTGCCCCAGGACCCCAAAACTGATTAAAAAGCATCTATTTGTAAACAGGCCTTGAAAAACAGACAAAGATTGGCAGAGGGGAAAAAATGCACTTTTTTTCTTATCTAGTGTGCAACTCTTTACTGGTAAAAAGTGCAATGGGCTTTACATATGCCCATTCTTTCCCAATCAGGCACCTTGTGATAGACTACAACTCCCATCACCAGCAGTCTTCCTGGTCCCTCTCAGTGTTAGATTATAAATCCCAAGAGGAACGGGGTGATAAGAACTGTCACTCCCAGGCTAGGAAAGGCTGATTTACAAGGCATGGTTAAAATTAGTTGTTTCAATGCAATCAGCAACTCTAAATTCCTGTTAACTAACCTGGCACTTAATTAAATAGGCTTGCTAAGGAGTAGTAAACAAATTAATCTTCCCTATCCTTTTAGTGCGTGGTTTATGCAAAATAAGCAGGAATTTTAGATCCACTAAGAAAAGATGTATGCCTGCATATATTATAAGACTGGATTTGTGTAACTCAACTGGCAGTCAAATGTTTATTTGACCTTGCTAGAAAGGCATTGTGGTTGTGGGTTGAGATGATCCAAGGGGCCCTTTCAGGAATGGTAGACTAGTGATATCCCTTGGCAAACCAACAACAAACCAGCAATTGCTCATTGTTGTAAATCACCAAGGAACAGATACTTGTATTGATATTCGAGATTCTGGAAACAGGAAAAGATCACACAACTCACTTAATCCAATTCTAAAAGAGATAGTACAAAGTGGGATTTGACTACAATAAATAAATAAACCTCTTTGCTCAATCTTTTCCCATTTCAGATCAATCAGATCTGGGCTACAAAAATCTGGACAATAACAGAAAAAACCCCTTCATGGATTACTGCCTTGTTGTGGCGAAGGGGCTTGCGTAATTCAATGAAGCTATGAGCTATGCCGTGCAGGGCCACCCAAGACGGACAGGTCATAGCTGAGAGTTCTGACAAAATGTGATCCACTGGAGAAGGAAATGGCAACCCACTCCAGTATCTTTGCCATGAAAACCCTATGGACAGTACCAAAAGGCAAAATGATATGACGCTGGAAGATGAGCCCCTCAGGTCAGAAGGCATCCAATATGCTACTGGGGAAGAGCAGAGGGCTAGTACTAGTAGCGCCAGAAAGAATGAAGCAACTGGGCCAAAGCCGAAAGGACGCTCAGCTGTAGATGTGTCTAGTGGTGAAAGGAAAGTCCGATGCTGTAAAGACTTTTTCTCCATAGGAACCTGGAATGTAAGATCCATGAATCAAGGAAAGCTGGACATGGTCAAACAAGAGATGACAAGACTGAACATCGACATTTTAGGAATCAGCGAGCTAAAATGGACAGGAATGGGTGAATTTAATTCAGATAACTATCAGGTATACTACTGCGGGCAAGAATCCCTCAGAAGAAATGGAGTAGCCTTCATAGTTAATAAAAGAGTAGGAAAAGCAATACTGGGATACAATCCCCAAAATGACAGAATGATCTCAGTTCGAATCCAAGGCAAACCATTCAATATGACAGTAGTCCAAATCTATGTCCCAACCACCGGCGCTGAAGAGGATGAAATTGACCGGTTCTACGAAGCCCTACAGCACCTTATAGAACTAACACCAAAAAAATGATGTCTTTATCATCATGGGGGATTGGAATGCTAAAGTAGGAAGCCAAAAGATAACCGGAATAACAGGCAAATTTGGCCTTGGAGTACAAAATGAAGCAGGGCACAGGCTGATAGAATTTTGTTAAGAGAATACGATAGTCATAGCAAACACTCTTTTCCAACAACCCAAGAGACGGCTCTACACATGGACATCACCAGATGGTCAACACAGATATCAGATTGACTATGTGCTCTGCAGCCAAAGATGGAGAAGCTCTATACAGTCAGTAAAAACAAGACCAGGAGCTGACTGTGGCTCAGACCACGAGCTTCTCGTTGCAAAATTTAGGCTTAAACTGAAGAAAGTAGGGAAAAGCACTAGGCCACTCAGGTATGAACTAAATCATATCCCTGAAGAATATACAGTAGAGGTGACAAATAGATTTAAGGAATTAGATCTGATAGATCAGTGGTGGCGAACCTATGGCATGGGTGCCAGAGGCGGCACTCAGAGCTCTCTCTGTGGGCACCTGAGCCATGCCCCGGAGGTGGCAACTGTCCCTCTTCAAACAGCCGCCTGCTAATTTGCCGAGGTCCCACGGGGCCGAATGCATCCCCGCATGGCTCATTTCCCTTCCCCACATCCAGTCCCTCCTGGTCTCGAATGCTCTCCTTTTTCCAGGCACGAGGCTGCTGCCTTATCATCAATAAGTGATTGGTTTAATTTAACACAAGGGAGATTATTAAATCTTGAGGGTTATGATTTGTTATTTGGTTGGCATGCATATTTATTGTATGATAAGAAGGTGGATAATGGATTTAAGATACATATATTAAGGTATGCTCTGTTGCGAGTATGGAAATATATAGACATAAGTTAAATTACAAGATACCAATTTGGGCAATACCTAAACATGCAATAGAAAATATAAATGTTGGATTTAAACATGATGAGACTACATATAAAGAAATTTTAAGGATAGAAAGGAATGTATGGCAATTAAAGCCATATAATATTTTAAAAGAAGAAAAGATTGTGCAAACTTGGTTTCAGTATGGGCAGTTACAAGCAAGATGGAAAGAAGATCAGAAAGTTGGTATTTTGACATCTGATGGAAATTTGGTAAAACAAATTAGAGATCAAGGTCAACCACATTTAAGAAGAATATATAATGCATTGATAGAAATTGACTCAGAAATGGAACTTGTTAAAGATTGTATGATAAAGTGGGCCCAGAATTTTCAGGAGGTTATAACAATGGATACTTGGGGAAAGAGTTGGGTTAGAAATGTAAAATTTACACAGGCCCAAAATTTAAGAGAGAATTTTTATAAAATGTTTTATAGGTGGCATTTAGACCCTAAAAAACTAGCAAGTATGTATCCGAATTGCCAGCCCAAATGTTGGAGGTGTGGTTGTGAGGATGCAACGTATTATCACATATGGTGGACTTGTAAAAAAGTTAAAGCTTTTTGGATTAAAATTTGGTGGAATATGCAAAAGATATTTAAGAAAAAGATAAGGTTTTCTCCGCAGTTGTTTTTGTTGGTTATTATTACAGATTTTACTGTTACAGATACTAAATTGATGTTGAATTTAATTACGGCAGCAAGACTTTTGGTAGCACAATATTGGAAGAAGGAGGAACTGCCTACTATAGAAGAGTGGACTTTGAAAGTTTCTAACTTGGCGGAAATGGCAAAGATTTCAGCATACTTGAAAGAACAATCGCAACAGAGATACATTGTGGAATGGAGAAGATGGATCGAATATATTCAGAATAAATATGGGACTAAAAAGTTTCATTTAGCATTTGAATAAGTAGTGGTTTTATACGATGTATTATTAGTTATTTGTTAGTAATATAGTTATGTTTACGGAGAGTTAAAGTGCGATAGAATTTAATGTTTTATTTTTGTTGTTAGCATATTTTAGCTTACGTTTGTAAGTTTATACCCTGTATTCAGCTCTGGGAAGTCGGGGAGGGGGGGAGGGGAGGGGAGGGTTGGGGGGAGGGAGGGAGTAAGTTTTTAAAAATGTATTGTAAAACTTTTCAATAAAAAAAGAATATACAGTAGAGGTGAAAAATAGATTTAAGGAATTAGATCTGATAGATCAGTGGTGGCGAACCTATGGCACGGGTGCCAGAGGCGGCACTCAGAGCTCTCTCTGTGGGCACCCGAGCCATGCCCCGGAGGTGGCAACTGTCTCTCTTCAACCAGCCACCTGCTAATTTGCTGAGGTCCCACGGGGCTGAATGCATCCTGGCACGGCTCATTTCCCTCCCCCACATCCAGTCCCTCCTGGTCTTGGATGCTCTCCTTTTCCCAGGCACGACCCACTGCATCACCTCCTCAGCTGTTGGCAATCATCCATCTTGGAGGTGGCTTCTTTGAACTGCTGGTGATGGGCTGCAGAGCCCCAGAGTGCACCTGTCGAAGGGCCGGCAGGCTGTGGCTACTGATGGACACCGTTGGCCCCCATGCGTTCGCTGGCCTCTGTGTGTGGGGACAGATGGTGTCAAGCAGCAGCTGCCCCAGCCCTTGCCTTGCCCCATGGCAATGGCACCCCCAACCTGCCTCACCTCACCCCACAGGATGAGTCTCCTGCCTACCGTCCCACCTGCCAGAGACCTCCTGGAGCTCCCCCAACCCTGCCCACCCCCCACAGGTGTCCCTCCCCACGAGTAACATTGTGACCACACCCACCTTGGCCACACCCACCCAATCTTCCATGACCCCCACAGCCACACCCACCCAGTGGGCCACACCCACCTGGCACCCAGTGATAAACAAGTGGGTTTTGGGTTGCAGTTTGGGCACTCGGTCTCTAAAAGGTTCGCCACCACTGTGACAGATAGAGTGCCTGAAGAACTATGGACGGAGGTTCGTAACATTGTACAAGTAGCAACTAAAACCATCCCAAAGAAAAAGAAATGCAAGAAAGCAAAATGGCTGTCTGAGGAAGCTTTGCAAATAGCTGAGGACAGGAGGGAAGCAAAAGGCAAGGGAGAAAAAGAAAGATACACCCAACTGAATGCAGAATTCCAGAGAATAGCTAGAAGAGATAAGAATGCCTTCTTAAATGAACAGTGCAAAGAAATAAAAGAAAACAATAGAATAGGGAGGACTAGAGATCTCTTCAAGAAAATTGGAGAGATGAAGGGAATGTTTCATGCAAAAATGGGCATGATAAAGGACCAAAATGTCAGGGACCTGACAGAGGCTGAAGAGATTAAGAAGAGGTGGCAAAATTACACAGAACAACTATACAAGAATGAGCTTAATATCCCTGATAACCATGATGTGGTGGTCACTGACCTCAAGCCAGACATCCTAGAATGTGAAGTGAAATGGGCCTTAGGAAAGCTGAGCAACAACAAAGCCAGTGGAGGTGACAATATTCCAGCTGAGCTATTCAAAATCTTAAAAGACGATACAGTAAAAGTGCTACACTCAATTTGCCAGCAAATTTGGAAAACTCAACAGTGGCCACAGGATTGGAAAAGATCAGTTTACATTCCAATTCCAAAGAAAGGCAGTGCCAAAGAATGTTCAAACTATCGCGCCATTGCACTCATTTCACATGTTAGTAAAGTTATGCTTAAAATCCTACAAGCTAAACTCCAGCAGTATGTGGATTGAGAACTCCCAGAAGTACAGGCAGGATTTCAAAGAGACAGAGGAACTAGAGATCAAATTGCCAACATACGCTGGACCATGGAGAAAGCTAGGGAATTCCAGAAAAACATCTACTTCTGCTTCATTGACTATGCTAAAGCATTTGATTGTGTGGATCACAACAAACTGTGGCAAGTTCTTAAAGAGATGGGAGTACCAGACCATCTTATTTATCTCTTGAGAAACCTATATGTGGGTCAAGAAGCAACAGTGAGAACTGGATATGGAACCACTGATTGGTTTAAAATTGGGAAAGGAGTCCGGCAAGGCTGTATACTGTCACCCTGCCTGTTTAACTTATATGCAGAGCACATCATGAGAAAGGCAGGGCTAGATGAATCAAAAGTTGGAATTAAGATTGCCGGGAGAAATATCAACAACCTAAGATATGCAGATGATACCACTCTAATGGCAGAAAGTGAAGAGGAACTAAGGAGCCTCTTGTTGTGAGTGAAGAAGGAGAGTGCAAAAGTTGGGCTGAAACGAAACATTAAGAAAACCAAGATCATGGCATCCAGCCCTCTCAATTCCTGGGAAATAGATGGGGAAGAAATGCAGGTAGTGACAGATTTTATTTTCCTGGGCTCCAAGATCACCGCAGATGGGGACTGCAGCCAAGAAATTAAAAGACTCCTGCTCCTCGGGAGGAAAGCCATGGCAAATCTAGACAGCACATTAAAAAACAGAGACATCACCCTGCCAACAAAAGTGTGTATAGTCAAGGCTATGGTCTTCCCAGTTGCAATGTATGGCTGTGAAAGTTGGACCATAAGAAAGGCTGAGCGCCAAAGAATTGAAGCCTTTGAACTATGGTGCCGCAAGGCGATCAAACCGGTCAGTCCTAGAGGAGATCAATCCTGACTGCTCTTTAGAAGGCCAGGTCCTGAAGTTGAAACTCAAATACTTTGGCTACCTAATGAGAAGGAAGGACTCACTGGAGAAGAGCCTAATGCTGGGAAAGGTTGGGGGCAATAGAAGAAAGGGACGACAGAGAATGAGGTGGCTGGATGGAGTCACTGAAGCAGTAGGCGTGAGCCTAAATGGACTCCAGAAGATGGTAGAGGACAGGAAGGCCTGGAGGAACGTTGTCCATGGGGTCGCGATGGGTCAGACACGACTTCACAACTAACAACAACAGAAAAAAACAAGTTTTCTAAATATGACTAACACTTATTAATTGTCCATATTTTTGCGGTCGGATCAGGTCAGCTTACCCATATAAACGAGATTTCAGAGTGAATGCAGAAAGAGTGGGAAGTTTATTATTCAAATTGCAACAGGAGTAAATATGTCCTTATTCCCCTTCCCCCCCTTTTTTAAATCCCTTAATTAGTATTTTTGTTAAGTAAGAAATAGATAAAGTTTTGGCGAGTCTAGAGGTAACTTCACAAATGTAAATTAACAGCCTCCTAATGTTCAGAATTCCAGATTTACTTATGGAGGTGGGTAAGACAAGATGGATTTTCAGAAAGTTAGGTTTATATGTCCTGTATGGTAATTACAGACGAGCTTTTTAATATGAAATCAACAGCGATAATTTCATTTCCTTTCTTGCTGCAAGGACATCACATGTAAAAATTATCTGCCAGCTTCTTATTCCACCAGATTTATGTGGGGAGGTTTAGATTATCGCAACGCTTCTGGAAATGGGCTTAATAAAATGCACCTAGATGAATGTAAGATCAATCCCAATATCCTGCAATGATCACCTTCCAATTTCTAACTATCTGGACAGGGATTTTACCCATGCTAACTTGGGCATTTTAATGCAGCGTACTTTACAAATGGTTTGTTCCAGTGCTTTTTTTGTAAAAGAAAAAGGTGCCGGAACTCACACATGTCATACAACCCACCTTGCCTACCCTACAAGGTTCCATTCAAAAAAGGTGCCGGAACTCCGTTCTGAGCGTTCTATGACAAAAAAAGCCCTGGTTTGTTTGCTTCTCTCTTTCAATTACCACCGTCGTGCACAGCCCCCCCCCCCCCCGGTCTGCCGCTGTTCTCCCCTTGCAGCTGCTTGGAGAAGCAGAACTTTCCCCCACATAAATCAGTCGCGGCCTCTCGACAGCCAGACCTGCGTCTGGAAGTCTAAGAATGGAGGTCAAATTGTAAAATATTGGGGTACATGACTAAGGGTGCAAGAGGGGACAGTCTGAGTCAGAGGTGTGTGTGTTTGTGGGGGGGGGAAGGTTGCATGCTACTTGTCCTTGGGGGTCCATGCACACAAGTGGGTGGGCTGACAGGTGTGGGGGAACCCTGTCAGGACAAAGGCACCCCCCTCCTTCCTCTCCTCCTGGCAAGGGAACCGGTTAGTCTGCCTCAGCCTGCTGGAATTGGCAGGAGAGAGACAGCTGCTTAATGAGAAAGTGTGAAGGATGAAGGCCTGGGGGAAAGGGAGGGCAAAGGCAGGGGACACCTGAGTTTGGTGAGAGGGGGCTAAAAGAGAGGTTCTTGGGGTCAGGAGAGAAACTTGCCATCTTAATGCTGGCAGATCTCACCCCAGATCTTTAAGGATAACACACGCAATCGTGGTATATCTATACCTTGCTTCACCATGTTGCGGCCAGAATAAATACTTTCGAGTTTCACAGAAGCCTTCAGCAGAACAGAATCGGTCAGGATGAGGAAACGGAGCTGGTGAAAACATAAAGGAACCCGAATTGCAGAGAGCTAGAAAAATATTCCCTTAAGCTTCCAGTTGGTTAAATTTATTAATTATATCATCTGCAATCAGTTAATGAATTAACGGTGTAATCTTTTGTGCAGTTACTCGTGCATGAGCCAAGTCAATGGGAGCTTCTTTGGATATGTGAGATTTGCTGAGAATCAGAACGCAGGGAGTCCTCATTTAGTGACTACAAGTGGGAGCGGCCACTTGTTCATTAAGCAAAGCAGTCATTAAGGGGAACCACAACTGTACTTACGATCTTACCTCAGCTTTCCGTTGCTTTACAGACCTGCGGAGGTCAGAAGGGACTGGTAATAAATTTACTTTTTCTGTCCTAACTGTGAATTATACTAAACAAGACAATTGCTAAACAAGGATTATTTGTAGCTTTACAACAGAAATTAAGACCATATTTCGTTTTTTGGGATTTAAGATAGTGGGGATTACACAAATTAGAAAAGCAATCTTTTCTCTATATGTGACAAGAAATGCCTGTTGTAAGATGTAGGCTGCAGACATTGTTTTTTTTAAGTATGTGTACTAAAAATAAAGGTTTATTAATCTAGCTAGTTTTTCAACAGTGTTTGGAAAAAGTGGATTAGGTTAATTAATACAATTGCTTGATTGCTTCAGTTATCAGCCTTAAATAGTACCACAAAACTAGAGTGCAAACAGATAGCTCATAAAGGGGCAGTTTATAAAATGCTTAGCATGAAATAAAATTTATTTTCCTTGTTTGGTGCCTCCCGTCTTTCAGATTTTGACAGCCTTCTTCAGGCGGTTATCCTCTAGATGTGTTGGGACCACAACACTTAACACATCTGGAAAGCCTCAGGCTGTGAAAGGCTGATGTACTTTGATAAATGATATGGCATAACAAATTACAACAGTTTAACAAAGAGGGGGAAGGTGCACTTGCTCAAAATTAATGAAAAGGAGCATCAAATGGCTATGCTTTTTTTTTACAGATAATCCTCAACTCGCAACCAAAATTGGGACCACTTCCCAATTCACTTCACTCATAAGTTTCATCCCTCATTAATTTGAGGCATACTGTGATCAACCCCAATTTAGAATCATTTTTATGGCAATCATTAAGAGAATCACATGGTGGTAAGTCCAAATCATAGAGTTGCTAAGCAAATCCGTTTGGTCTAGTGCAGACATGTCAAACTCGCAACGTCACTTGACGTCACGTGACGTATCGGAGCTTTTTCTCCATTGCCAGTAATGGGGTGGGAGAGACTTCCATGTGACGCATCCGGCATGTGGGCCGGCAGTTTGACACCCCTGGTCTAGTGATTAAGGCATTAGGCTAGAAAGCAGGAGACCCTGAGTTCAAATCTCACCTTAGCCATGAAAGTCAGTTGGGGACTTTGGGCTAGTTACTTTCTGCCCAACCCAACTCATGGGGTTGTTGTGGGGGGAAAAATATGGGAAAGGTGTGTTGTGGATATGTTCACCACCTTGAGTTATTTCTAAAAATAATACAGTAAAGGCATGATACAAATAAATATAAATAAATAAAAATCACCCAGTCATAAGAGCAAATCCATTCTCCCATATTGCAGGAAATTGCAAATGTTACCGCACCCTGCAGTTGTAGTTGTGAGCTGGTTGCCAAGTGCCCAAAATGTGGTCAGGTGACTATGGGGGGGGGGGGGTAGGGGTGGAAGCACAACATTTTACAATGACTAGTAGTGACTGCAAAGCACTCTTTTCAAAGCTGCCATTAAATAAGTTGAAGGCTACCTATTAAGGACATTTCTGATACATCATCAACAATGAGATCTATTTGCAAGTTGTGAGCATGGGCAGCATACAAATCAAAGAGAGTAAGAGTGAGTGTTTGCGTGTGTGTGTTTGTGTGTGTGTGTGTGAGAGAGAGAGAGAGAGAGACAGAGAGAGACAGAGACAGAGACAGACAGACAGACACGTAGAGTAGCCCCACAGTGAGATAGGCAATAAATAAATTTAACAAATAAATAAATAAATATTGTTAGTAAGACAGCAAGAGATCTGAAACTGAGGTAGAGATGCTGGCAATTAGCTCTTAGAAATTACTGTTCTCGTGAGCCTCTTGCAACTATAGATTGGATGTATGCTTTTTTATAGGGCAAATAGTATTTATCTAGTAAAAGAACTGGTCCTCCAATCAGCTTTTCATTCAGTAGTTGATTTATATAAGAGGTTAATAAATTTGCACGAAGGGCTCAGTTTTAATTCTGAGGCTAAGTTTTAAATTCATGACTCATATTTGTGACATCCACTGGAGTTGAGCAGCCACATCTCACATGTGTAAAACTCCCAAGCGAGCCAATAGTTCTGTGTTAGGCTAAAAGTCAGGAGATTCTGGGTTCCAAACTGCCCTGAGCCTTGGAAGCTCACTGGGTGACTAAGTCAGTTACTCTCTCCTAATCCAGTCTATGCATTGTTGCTTTGGGGGAAATTACACCAGGGAGTGTTGTGTGTGTTGCTGATTGAAAAGGTGGGATCTAAATCAAATAGGCAAATGTTGAGGAAATCCATTGGTAAATTTTACATTTTTAATTTTCTCCTATCAGCATCCATGTTGCACAGATCTTTTTTTTTTGCAGATTGAAAAGCTACAACTAATGTATTAGATCTAACTCAAGATACCAAATGCAGTCTGAGTTGTTGGGGATTTCCCCCCAATCAGATATAAATTGCCCCCGAATTAGCAGTTTCCTCCCAAGGTCACTGTAGAGACAGTTGCATCCTTAATCATCACAGATTTTTGTCTGCCTTTGCTTGGGTCCAACCTGGAGGGGAGATAAGCACCAACAGCTTCCTTAATACACACCCTGTTACCTCAGCATTTCTTTGCCCCACGTGTTGACTTTCTACAAACAGCATTTTTCAGCAAATACCTGGTATGCCAAAAGCGCTCCTAGATGAAATCTTGAACAAGCTGTCAAGATGCCAGTATGACCAGTGCCAGTATGGCTGAAAAGCAAGGTAGGCTTTTCACAGCCTGCGAGGTAAGAACCAGTTTTGAATGATGGGGGAGAAAAACTATTATCTTTGGTGGGATAGAAGTCCTTTTCCTGTCTAGGCTCAGTTTGCCATCTAGTGGTTCTTTTCAGGAACTTCACTCACAGGAACATCCTAAAAAGCAAAGCCAACTCTTGGTTTGCCAGAAATGCAACTTGTTTTGACTAGCTTGACTCCCTTCAGTCTCTAAGGAATTCTGTTAAAGTGTATGAGGTTAGACAGCTCTAATAGGAGAGTCATTCATTTCCCCCACATATTCCCAGTTTTCTTTTGAGAGACACTTAACAATTAACCCAGCTGAACCTATGGCTCAGCTCCAACTTTAGAGAGAACAGAGCATCGGTTTTTATAAGACATACCCAAAAATAAGATTCAGTATGGACACTGAAGGGACGCGGTGGCTCAGTGGGTTAGGACACTGAGCTTGTCAATCAGAAGGTCGGCAGTTTGACGGGTCAAATCCCGAGTGCCGCATAACAGAGCGAGCGCCTGTTACTCATCCCAGCTTCTGCCAACCTAGCAGTTCGAAAGCACGTAAAAATGCAAGTAGAAAAATAGGGACCACTACGGTGGGAAGGTAACAGCGTTCCGTGCGCCTTTGGCATCTAGTCATGCCGGCCACATGACCACGGAGATGTCCTCGGACAAGCGCTGGCTCTTCGGCTTTGAAACGGAGATGAGGGGTAACCTTTACCTTTATGGACACTGAAAAGTTACCAGGTTCATTTGCATCCCACATTCAGCTTCTGGCATAGAACCAAAAAGTGTGAGAGAAGAAATATCACAGATGTGACTTCATGTCTGCTGTCTTTCGCTAACAATGATTACTCTACAGAGTAATAGGAATTCCTCTTCCATAGCACTAGTTGTTTTGGGTGTTTTTGTTCTACCAAATATAAACGCGATGGAGGATGGAGGAAGAGAGGAAAGGCAAATGATGGTGATGGTGATGATACTTCCATGACTTTAATTCATTTAATACCTAGTCAAGCAGACTGTAATATTCATTTCAACGAACAGAATCATTGAGCAAGGAGTTGGACTAGAAGATTTCGAAGGTCCCGTTCAACTCTGTTATTCTGTTATCCTTATCCTCGCTGATCAGTAGTTCTCAACTTATGACTGCAACTGGGACTGAAATTTCGGTTCTAAGCTGTGACGGTTGAAAGTTGAGGCACCCATGTCTCTAGAGATTCTCAGTCATCCAGGTCATGGGTGTCCCAAAGGTGCTTTTTCAGGAGGCAACTGGACTTTCTTGTTTTTTCTTTGAAGACATTTCACTCCTCATCCAAGAAGTTCCTTCAGCTCTGACCGGATGGTGGGGAATGGAAGGATTTATATTCTTGTCTGCAAGGAATATAAATCCTTCCATTCCCCACCATCCAGTCAGAGCTAAAGAAGTTTCTTGGATGAGGCTTAAGATACAGGAGGATCTGGACAGACTCGAACACTGGGCACTATCTAACAAAATGAAATTCAATTGTGAAAAAGTAAGGTTCTACATTTAGGCAGGAAAAATCAAATGCACAGGTATAGTATAGGTCACAGGTCTGCAACCCGCGGCTCCGGAGCTGCATGCAGCTCTTTCAGCCGTCTCCTGCGGCTCCCAGTCCTCTGCCATGTGCAGTCCAAAAAAAAAAAAGTGGGACTAAAAAAGTTCAAACAATCAATTCATATATGCAGGGTAGGTGCATATCTTGCCTTGGCTCCACTCTTCAGTCAAACCCTGTTTTGCACATGCATGCACATGTGCACACATTTTTTGCGGCTCCCAGTTTTTCCTTTTGTGAGGGAACCGGTTCCGAGTGGCTCTTTCACTGTTTCAGGTTGCTGACCCCTGGTATAGGTGGTACCTTGCTCAATAGTAGCAACTGTGAGAGGGATCTCGGAGTCCTAGTGGACAATCACTTAAATATGAGCCAGCAGCGTGCTGCAGTTGCCAAAAAAGCCAACACAGTGCTAGGCTGCATTAACAGAGGGATAGAATCAAGATCACATGAAGTACTAATACCACTTTACAATGCCTTGGTAAGGCCACACCTGGAATACTGCATCCAGTTTTGGTCACCACGATGTAAAAAAGATGTCAAGACTCTAGAAAGAGTACAGAGAAGAGCAACAAAGATGATTGGAGGACTGGAGGCTAAAACATATAGGGAACGGTTGCTGGAATTGGGTATGTGTAGTTTAATGAAGAGAAGGTTGAGGGGTGACATGATAGCAGTGTTCCAATATCTCAGGGGCTGCCACAAGGAAGAGGGAGCCAAGCTATTCTCCAAAGCACCTGAAAGCAGGACAAGAAGCAACGGATGGAAACTAGTCAAGTAGAGAAGCAACCTAGAACTAAGGAGAAACTTCCTGACAGTTAGAACAACTAACCAGTGGAACAACCTGCCTCCAGAAGTGGTGAATGCTCCAACACTGGAAGTTTTTAAGACTGACCAGCCATTTGTCTGAAATGGTATAGGGTTTCCTGCCTGAGCAGGGGGTTGGACTAGATGACCTCCAAGGTCCCTTCCAACATTATTATTAAAAACAAAAAAGTCCAGTTGCCTCCTGAAAAAGCACCTTTGCGGCACTCATGTGACTAAACCTGATTTTAGAACTGGCTTTACAGCTGGCCTTAATGGAATCATGCCATCCTAAGTGCAAACCCATTCTCCCATGTAACTGTGGTGGCGCAACCCATCGTAAATAAGAACTGGTTGTCAAATGTCCAAAATGTGGTCATATGACCATAGGGTGGCTATGTGTGGCACGACATTTTACAACATCTGGAAAGGCTGTAAAATACCCTTTCCGAGCCAGTCCACTGTAACTCTGAACGGTTCTTAACCAACCGGCTGTAAGTCAAGGACTATCTGAATTCTTTATTACGACTTGCCACTGCTCCCTGTTCCATAACTGAAAGGAAAGCTGGACATGATCAGGTCATCCTTAACTGTTAAAAGAGTATTCATACTCTTGCCCTGTAAAGATGATACCTCTGTATTATGAAAAAAAAAGAGGGGGGGGGGAACCAAGCAGGTATGTATTCAATGGTTTGGAAGCAGTCCTTGTTATGAATGGCTTGGAGGCCCAACAAAATATTAAACTGTTGTTATGAGACCATTTGTAGGGAGATTTCTCTCTCCTCGGGTAATTGCACTCTGCAAAGTGCAATGAATCTTGCTTTCCCATCACATAACCAGTTTTGGGATTAAAAGACCTAGATTTCCAGCTCAGATATCACTTCTTGGAAAGCTGCCTTACCTACTTCCCTGGGCTCTTTTTCAAAAGTTTGGTCTAGTGCAGGGGTAGGCAACCTCGGCTCTTTTTATGACTCATGGACTTCACCTCCCAGAATTCCTGAGTCAGCATAGCTGGCTCAGGAATTCTGGGAGTTGAAGTCCATGAGTCATAAAAGAGCCGAGGTTGCCTACCCCTGGTCTAGTGGTTAAGGCACCATGCTAGAAATAGGAAACTGTAGGTTGTAGTCCTACCTTAGGCATTAAAACTCTCTCTCAGCCCAACCCACCTCACAGGGCCCTTGTGGGGAAAATAGGAAGAGGAAGGAGCATTAGGTATGTTTACCATCTTGAGTTACTTATAAAGTAATAAAGGCCGGATGAAAAAAAATCTAATAAATACATTTTTAAAAATAATGATGGTTCTAACATTTCTGACCCTTCATGTTCAGATATTCGAGTTGCTAGTAAGATGACCATACTTTCTAGCCAACCACCAAAGCAAGAATCCAGAACTCTTGAGGGTTTTTTTCAGCATTTTTACCAGTAGCGCTATTTATTAAATTTATATCCCGTTTTGCCTCAAAGAATTTAAATTGGCACCCATAGTCCTAGATCCTATTTTTCCTCAATCCTGTGAGACAGTGAGCTAAGATGGCCCCCAAATAATTCAGTGAGCTTCTGGGATCAAGGATGAGTCTGCCTTGTCTTAGCCCAATTTCTCAACCATTAACCCACATTGTGCAGAGCACATGATTGTTTGCCTATGTATGTATATAAGGCATTAACAAGGATAGTACCAGCTCAACACGCTGCATCATTCAGAAGTTTGGGCAGTCTTCCAGGGCTTTTTCTGCAGTGATCCTGTTCTATTGAAAAATTTGTCAAAAAAGTTCACCAGGCATGGGCAAAGATTCCTTGTGATCTCTGGTTAACAAACAATTCAAGAGTTGTTGAGTTTGCTATTTGTAAATGCTATTTTTTTTAAAAAAAAGATTTTTTTTTTGGTTTTGGAAGTTTTTAAATTTATGCCAGTCACTATGAATTATGCAAATTGACTAGAGGGTAGGTAAGATACATTTTTATCTCATACTTTTTCCTTGCTAAACCCATATCTGAGTGCAGGCAAAGTTTGGTGTTCCTAACTTCAGCAACATGTGCAGAAAGGCACCATGTTATATTGTGCTTTTTTTCAAAAGCATTGTCTCATGCTGTCTTAGATGGCAAGATTTTAGGGATAGATCATTCCTAGGTTGTTTTTTTTTTTGACAAGGCTTAGTCCGTCTCTTCCTTCTCAGTGAGTCTTTTCTATTGATTTTTTTTAAAAAAGGAAAACCCTTAAAAATCCCACCTGACAGGGACCCAAGTCTGTAAACAAACAACCCATCCATCGAACCCAGTTCTGTTCCCCGACTTGCTGTTCTGTTTCCCTGAAACTCATCTTGGCTTTTTCCAGGCGGATGCCACCATTTTTCCAAAATTCGTCTTCACCTCCTGCTTTCTATCGGGCCATGCCCAGAAACTCGCCTTTCCATCATCTTTCTACCTCTCAGCCTTCCCTTAAGACAGCGTTTCCCAACCTTAGGAACTTGAAGATGCGTGGACTTCAACTCCCAGAATTCCCCAGCCAGCATAGCTGGCTGGGGAATTCTGGGAGTTGAAGTCCACGCATCTTCAAATTCCTAAGGTTGGGAAACGCTGCCTTAAGAGATGGTCATTCCTTTCTCCGGAGGAAGAGCGCTCTGCACATACTCAGAAGCCATGCACCCCCAAATTTTTTTTAAAAAAACACAAAATAAACAAAACCCAACCCCCAAGCATGCTGCTAATTCGATACCTTCCAGCCCCTCTGAGAAAGAGAAAAAAAGGGACCCGGGGTGGGGGGAGGGAGGCAAGGAAAGAACAGCGGCCCAGATGCGCGCCATCCCAGCGGGCGGAGGGAACCGTCCAGCCGGGGGAGGGGGGGCCGAGCTCGGCGACTCCTCCATGGAGCAATCGTGGCAAGGCAACCCTGCCCAGCCTCCCCCTCCCCCTTTGGGCGAGGGGCTGTCCCAAGCCGGCTTCCCCTTCCTTTCGGCGCTGACTGACAGGGATGGCAGCCACTGCCTGCCCTGTGGAGGGGGGACTAACCCCAGCCTCTCCCGGCGCAGCCCGGGAACCAACCTGGTGGCCACCTCCAGGGCAGGGCAAGGCGAGGAGGGCTTGCGAGGCTCAGCAGGCGACGGGTTGGGCCGGGCCGAGCCTGGCCGGGGTATGATGGGTGCCGCGGAACTCAAGGCGGAGCCGCCACCGCCGCCGCCGCTGCTATCGTTGCCTCTGCCGCTGCTTCTGCCGCCGCCGCCGCCTCCGCCACAAGAGCCCTAAAAGAGAGCCGCGCTGGAGGCGCCCCGGCCCAGGTAGAGCATCCGGGCCCGGGGCGCGCCAAGGCAGGCGGGCGGGCGGGCGGGCGCAGGAAACAAAGGGGGAGCGGAGAAGAGTTGGAGCCGGGACTCCCGGGCTCGGGCGGGCGGGCGGCAGAGGCTGAGAGGAACCGTCGGGCTGGGAAGCTTCGCGCCGGGACCCGGCGGTTCTCCGGACTGGCGCGGGTCCGTTTGGGGGGGTGGGGAGAGCCCGGGCTCCCGGCGGTTCCGCCAGGGACGGGACTCGAAACTCGGGACCAGAACTTCTGCAGTTCTTCGGGGAGGGAGGGAGGAAGGAGGGCGGCGGCGGCGGCGGCGAGGAGCCCGCGGTTCTCCCCGAGAAACGGGGCTTTAGTCTTGCCGGGTCCGTTAGAAAAGAGGCGGAGAGGAAGGAAGGAAGGAGGCTGGATTGGCGCCAGGAGCGGAATACCTGGGCTCCTCCGAGGGAAGAGATGAATGGGCGCCTCTCGTGCGCCATGCAGAGGGGCTGCGGGGTGGCTTCTTCTCCGAAGGCAAAAGAGGGGCTTTCTTGGAAACGCGCCTCTTCTCCTGCAAGCCCCGCTTTCTCCGGAGGAGAGAAAAAAAGAGGAAGAAGAGGCTCAAACTCCAATCTTCTGAATGTGCCTCCTTCGGTTTCGCCAAGCAGCTAGCTGCTACACGCGAAAAGGGGGTAAACAGGAGAGATGGATGGGGGTGAATAATAATAATAATAATAATAATAATAATAATAATAATAATAATAATAATAATAATAATAATATAATATAATATAATAATAATATAATATAATATAATATAATATAAATAATAATAATATATAAATAATAATAATAATATATAAATAATAATATATAAATAATAATAATAATAATAATAATAATAATAATAATAATAATAATAATAATAATAATAATATAGCAGCAGCCGCCCAGGATCTGCCTTAAGGAAGACGGAAGTGGGATCTACTTGACTGACACAAGGGCATCTCGGTCACTTTTTTTGTTTCTTTGTTTGTTTTAGTCCCATCCAGGGGCGGGATTCTGGATTTCTCCAGGACAGGAAGTGTTGGAAGAGGTAACTCAACCCCAGTGGTCTTTTATGTGTGTTAAAAATATTATTATTTTTTTCAGTGCTTTTTTTTTGTAAAAAGAAAAAAGTGCCGGAACTCACACATGTCATACAACCCGCCTTGCCTACCCTACCAAGGTTCCATCTAAAAAAAAGGTGCCGGAACTCCGTTCTGAGCGTTCTATGAGGAAAAAAAAGCCCTGATTTTTTTAAAAAAAAAAATTAACGTGATGGCCCCAGTTTGCTCAGTTCATACACAGAAGGGCTCTATCCCTGTAATCAAAAGAGCTCCATGGCTACATTCTTAAAGAGACCACACATCCCTATTAGGGGGATTTCATTTCCCAGGATCCCCAGTCAGAATGGGAGTTGTAGTTGAAACGTATCATCCAGGTTAGGGAAGGTTACCATGCAAATCTTGCTTTAGGTGTGTGTCTGTGTGTGTGGTGGTGGTGGTGGGGAATTCCTGTAGATTTGTTTAACTTCAGCAGCCCAAGAACAAAAGAGTTGCAGTTCCAGGTAGACCATCCGTCCTTGAGTTTAGGTTAAAATTATATGTATGAATCAGAAAAGAGTAGTTTAGCCACAGAGTTCTCTATGCCATTCTCGGCGCTCTGAATTTAGTACAACACTGCTATTTTCTCCTCTTAGTCCCGTAAAGGGAGATCTTGTGTTATATCTAATGAAATAGATTGGCAGATGATTCAGAGCAGATCCAATCAGGTACTTTAAAGTTCATAATTATTGCCACTAGATGCAGGGAAGATTTTTTATAGAACACTATATTTACTGTATGGGGATTGGGCCTAAAGATGGGATAAATCCAAGATGCTCCATGTTCAATTTGAGTTGCCCAGAGAAAAAGTCTGGCATTTAGTGTGGGATTAACTTGCCAAATCTTTATGTGTGGCCAATGTATATAAATCACAGGAACAATGAAAGCCATATGCTTAAATAAATCCTTTCAGCAATGGCTCTGCTGGCTTTGGATTCTAGGAATTGTTTTAACACCTGGGCAGACATCAGATTGGGAACAGATAGCTTAAATCAGTATATTATTAGGTGCTGAAAAAAGGTAGTAAAGTTTTTCCATATTTTACTTGATCTAAAAGAATACAAGCAAGGTATGAAATAAAGATCTCCTTTCTAGTCTTCCTTACAGTATACTAGATAAGTCTATTCCTGTATGATGTGCTAAGTCACCCTGAAGCATGATTGGGGAACTAAGATCCTGATTGATGCAAAGGTAATCAAATTAACCACTCCTGCAGCAAACAATCTCACACCAGATATATAAGCCACACATGCATTTTCCTTGAGTTTTTTTTAAAAAATAGAATAAAAATGCCTGATGGCTTTGGAGTTGGAGGCACAGAGTGGGGGATGGCTGGATCTTCGCCCACCTCTCTCCTGAGCCCAATTAATTCCCTGCATGTTCACAGAGATTGAAAAGAAGCCGGAGAAGTAAAGATGCTGCTGTCAGAACAACTCTGCTTTGCAGTCATTCCATCAGCCTGTTTCTATGGCAGGTGGAAACAATGGTAGTTACTGGAGACTACAGATTCAGATGACATATCAGACTGTAACTGACGCACATTAACTGAAAAGGGCATGATTTTACATTTACTCAGTATCAAAAATGTACAGCCACCCATTTTGCAAAAAGCAGCTCTGCTTTATCTTAACCATCATTTTACCCTATTGAACAGTTGAGTAGCCTAACTGCAATGGCTAAATTCACGTGATATGTTTAGTGAAGTCAATTATAGATATAATGGATGCTTTTGTACATTATATCAACTTTAGCTAGTTATATTCTGGGGTTTGGATGTATAGTTTGTTATGTAAGCCCAACCCAACCCAACCAAGCTGATGGTTCAATGCATTGTATGAATCCCCAAAGGGTGTGCTATGCAAATATAGCCAGTGTGGTTTACTAAAATCTCGATTTACATGCTATTGTCCTTTAAGTCCAAAACTGTGAATTTTGATTTATTGTAACCCTGTAGGGCAGTGTTTCTTAACTTTGCCCACTTGGAGATGTGTGGACTACAGGTTCTAGAATTTGAATCTGCTAGCTGGGAAATTCTGGGAGTTGAAGTCCACACAACTTCAAGTGGCCAAAGTTGAGAAACACTGCTGTAGAGCAGACCATGATGCTACAATCTTGCCGATAAAATAAATAGATAAATAAATACCAGAAGCAATAATACAGAAAATGACTTATCAAATAATTTGCCTGCCTCTTCCAGTCCGTTCTGTGCCAGGACTGAGCACGAGGGAGAGGGTTATATTTGTTGGTAGCTACTTTGCATCCTGTAGATGGCTGAAGAATTTCAGGTTCCAAATTTCTTAACAGCAGTAAGAAAATGATTCCTCATTCCAAGTGTAAAATTCTCAGTCCTGTTTCATTTTGGTAGATCCTTCTCCGAGACCTTTGGAAATTATTTGTATGGTTTTGTACACTTTTACTTCCCGGGGAGGGAGAAAGAGCTTCCACTTAAAAGTCAAATCAAGTTCTTAAGACTATAATCCTGATTAGAATGAAACGTGGGAAAAGCTCTTTGCTACCTAAAGAAGAATTTCCCCGCATGCTGTCTTTCATAGGATTGCTAAGGATTGAAACAGGAACCCTGCTGTACCATTACTGGATTGCAGCCCTTCTCCAAAGAAATGAATGTTGGAAGGCTGCTTTATATCAGGTCACATTATGGGGGGGGGGGGGCAGCCTCACTGGATCCTAGTGAGAGACATCCTTCAGACGATCTACTTAATTTTTTAAAGGAAGATGCTGAGGATTATCTTTTTCCAGGAGGAAGAAGCTACATCACTGCTGGTCTTGGTTAGAATAACATGCTAAACTAACTTTATACAAGGCAATGTCTGAATTTTAGGAGATGCCTAATGATTTCATAAATGATCAAACCATAGTATATTCTACAGTTACATTGATCATAAGCAGGCGTTCCATGACTTGTTTCATTCTTATTAGAAATTATCAGGTGTATTGATAAGATTTATAACCCATTTTTCACTGATGAATTTAAGATAGCATCCATCTGTTTTTTTCCGTGTCAACCCTATGAATTAGAGAGGGCTAAAAGCTCTAAATTGTGTTTCCCAACCTTAGTAACTTGAAGATGTATGGACTTCATCTCCCAGAATTCCCCAGCCACAATGTGGTTGGGTGGTATGACTGACCAGGGAATTCTTGCAGTTGATGTCCACATATTGTTAAGCTGCCAAGATTGAGAAATATTGCCCTAAATCATGCAGTAAGACTTACTCCCAAATCAGTGGGTGTTAAATTGTAGTTCCAGTAATAATCAGCGTAAGTAATTCTCTTCTGAGATTCACTGCAGGATGTGATAGAAGGGATACCAGATGCAGAACTAAGCTGGGAGCCTCTGCCTTTAAAGCTGAAGAAATTTAAACAAGTTGTAGCCTGCCACATAAGTGAGATGACATTAAGCAGAGATTAGACATATTCCTGAAGGAGGAGATTATTTTTATTCCCTGTTTCTGATACTTAGCTATGAATGCTGATGTAGGAAATCTTACGTAGGAAAAAGCATCAACGATTGAAAAATGGTAGCACAAGCAGACTTAGGAAGACTACATATAATACGTAGAAGGAACAGATGAAGTTATTAGGATGACTTGGAAGACCTTTGATGCAGGTACAGTAGTCCTCAATTTATGACTGGTCGTGTAGTGATTATTTGAAATTACATGGGACACCCCCCCTCCCAAAAAAAAGCTAGATACAACCCAAAGAATGTGATGGACAGCCACATTCCCCTGTCACATGACTGCATTTTGATCACTCAGCAACTGGCCCACATTTATGATCATTTGCAGAGTACTTCAGTCATATAACCATGATTTACCATGTTTTTGCAGGAAACTGGCAGTTTACTTCCTTTCCAGCAGAAAACAGCCCACTACAAACAATGGGTTTTATGACCGCCGCAAAAAAAGATTGTAAAATCAGGTTGGTCACTGATGACCCATTTTACAACTGTAATGGCCAGGAACAATTATGGTCATAAGTCAAGGACTATCTGTGGTTAAAACTGCTTCTTGGCGATGTATTTATTGCAAAACAGCCCTCTCTCATTCATAGAATTTCATGGGGCATTCAGATGCCACCTTTTTGTTCTAATTTGCTTATTTTTTTTCTTTCTGTATTTTCTTTTTTCTTCACAGAAAAGCCCACAAAGGTGTGGGGGAAAATGGGAGGGCCGCACAAAACATTCAGTCCAGGGAATCAAAGTATTCCCAAAGGGGGTAGGAATGAATCAGAGGGCTGGCATCCTGAATAATAGCTCTCTATCCTATTGTGTCTTCTCAAAGGTCCCACTTAATAGTTGTGATTTCTGTATTGAAATACAATCTTCCAAAGCAGTAAATCATTTATATGCTCCTGAAAACAGAAGGGGAAATGCACTTCTTCCTTCGCGGCTGATGATTTCCTGATATCTAATTGGATATTATTGTAAGCTAAATTCCAGAAATGATGGGACTTTTTGAAGACAGAACCGAACATTCTTAAATTCCCTCCTGTGCAGCAGATATATTGTAATTCAGGGTTCCCTATTTGATGCCTTATAGACTATAATTCCCATGGTCCCCATCCATCATGGCCCATTTGAGTTGTAAACCAGGACATCTGGAGGTTGCCATTTTGTACAAAACTAGGCCATTTTGTATTACTATCCAGGCCTTTGATTGAGGCTGCCAGGGAAAATAACCATATGTGATCATTTGACCCTCCGCATATTAGCACCAAACTGCCACTGCCTAGGTGTGAAACCAGTCTTAGTAGTAGGCAAACAATGGTTACGAAAGCAATATCTAAGAATGGGCCTGCTTCTTCTGAGCGTAATTCTTAATGGTGTTTTTCCTTTCTATATCAGGGAGGTGCCCTTTTACTTAATCATCGCATCACCGGCAATAGGATACCTTTAAAGATTGTCCATCCTTTCCGGTTGGGTATCTTATACCTATCTGGCTCCCTGGGACTGCACGTTGCCTTGAAGCTCTCTTTCACTTGGCCCAGTCTCCTCCCGCTGGGTAGTTCTACTTTTGTCTGCAGGAAGCTTGGAGGACTTAGAGCTTCCTTTCTTGGGGGAGGAAAAGATGGCTGCCACACAGGAAGTACCTCCTCCAGCACTGGGCCTCCACTTTTTGTACCCATTAGAAGAAACAATGGCGCCCAGGGTGAAAATAGAAGAGCCTGGACCTCCGTGTCCTGAAGCTGGTTGGGAATGGGATGCTCCGGGGAAGACTCCTCTTGTTGTCCAGGCAGGCACCATTAGTGATCTGTTGAGGTGGGCAACTCCTCCCCAAGTGAGAAGCGACCCAATCCCGCAGCTTTGGGAGGTTCAGTGCCAGGAGATGGTGCAAAGCCTGAGGACACCTGCTGATGTCATGCCAGCCCCCGTGCCTGTCCCACCCCCGGCCCCTGGCTGGAGCAACCTTCAACTACCTGAGCTTGCACCCGTGGATGACATTGAAGCCTACCTGTCATCCTTTGAGCGCGCGGCCGAATCGTGCCAGTGGCCGAGAGGAGAGTGGATGAGCCGCCTTATGCCAGCTCTCGGAAAAGCCCAGCCACCCCATAATGGCTTGGATGCCAGAGGTGGCAGGAATGAGCATAGGAAGTCCAAATCTTCTGGCCTGCGAGGGGAGGCAGGTGCCAATGTGGAAATGCAGCGGCAGCGTTTCCGGCAGTTCCGTTACCAGGACTCTGAAGGCCCCCGGGAGGCTTGTCGGAGGCTCCGGGAGCTTTGCCGGCGTTGGCTGAAGCCTGAGAGCCGCACCAAGGAGCAGATTCTGGAACTGCTGATCCTGGAGCAGTTCCTGACCATCTTGCCCCAAGAGATCCAGAGCTGGGTGTGGGAGCGAGGCCCTGAGACGTGCGCCCAAGCGGTAGCCTTGGTGGAAGGATACCAGATGGGACGGCGAGAGGCAGGGATGTGGGAGCAGCAGGTAAGGGAATTTTTAATCCTCTTGATTTCTAGGAGATACGTTGTGATGAAAACTTAACATCCTTAGCACGCCAACATGTTTTTCTCATTCCGCCTCCCCCCCCCCTTCAACCACCCACAAGGCAAAGGAGAATTGTATCAGTGTTTTAATGATTGCATCGGTGTTTCATGGATATAAAAAAAGCCAAGGCTTTGCCCAAATGCAACTTGCAATGTAGATGATGCAAAATTGGCAGGAAAAAGCTCAGTCGTGGATAGAGGAAAGATAATACATGGGTAAAAAGTTCTTGTGAGTTGGCACAGGATTTCAACAGAATTGTCTTTTTCTTAACGTGTCGGATTTGTTTATGGATTATTTTTTAAATAGGCTTTAAACTTTTTTCTGTTTTATATACAAAGAGGGCGGAAAAGACTGGGTCATGTGACAGGTTTTCTCATTGGGAAATGAACCTGCATTTAGCCAACCACCTTTCTTCCTGATTTATTCAGGTTGGAAATGGCTGATCATCAATTGTTAAGGGCTTCCTCGTATGCAAGCTTGCAGGGGGATTCTGGTGAAACAAGCCAAAAGCAGCATCTCCAAATGCCTTGGACGGCAGCACTTACAGTCTCTTGTTATTTATTTTATTTTATTTTTATTTTATTTTTATTTCATTTATATCCCGCCCTTCTCCGAAGACACAGGGCGGCTTACAAGCTTAGCAGTAGCCTTCATTCTATGTATATGCCTGCTTATTAGGGCTTTCACACACACCCCAAGCGGCATTATTACAAAGTCAGCTTAATTAGCCATGTTGGTTATTAGCCATGTTGGTTAAAAACTGATGAGTGCTGAAATTCAAAACCTTCAGAAGACTCCAGGCTTTTGGTTACTCCAATGAGTAGGGTGCTAGATAAGATGGACTTGTTATCAGATAGATCTGTATCCTTTTGAAAAGTTTTTTGGAATGGGAGTTGCAAAACAACCACCATGGACGCTTAAATGGCTAATCAGTTCTCCTTTAGATTTAAGGCTTAAAACAAATAAGTGGAATGGGTAGATTTCCCTCATTTCTTAGTGACCCACTGTTGTCCTTGTTGCTAGGTTACAGTGCGGGTCAAGGTTGAACAGGTAAGCCCACAGGAGATGATTTTACCTGGAGCAGCGTGGGATCCCTCAGCCTCACTGCTGCCCCATCCCGAGTGCCTTTCCTCATCTGATATAACGCTAAACCAGCCTATCCCAGGCCCTGCTCTCAAGATGCCCTGCATCCCAAAACAGGAACCACAAGGCCTTCAGGAAACAGGTAAGAAGGAAGAGAAAAGCAGGATGTTCTGGGAATTTTTCCTGCTAAAGGGAATCAGTTGCTACAGGAAAAATAAATCAGTGATAAAGTCTTTAGGGAAGTTTTGTCTGTAACAGATGAGGAACTGTACCATTCCCATTATCTCCAGCCAGTGGAGCTAGAACAAGAATTTGTAGTTCAGCAATATCTGAAAAGATAGTTGAGATAAGAAATTCAGTTTTTTAAAAAATAAATCTATGGAATGATTGGCTATGAGAGGAGATGAATATTCATTTAAGAATTCTAACGGTTTGCTTCCATTTAGTGGGCATCCAGATGTTTGCAGTAAAGATTTGGTAGCTCTGGGCAAACCATGTTATTTAACAGTAACTATGAAAAAAAACTTCTGCCAACCTAGCAGTTCGAAAGCACGTAAAAATGCAAGTAGAAAAATAGGGATCACTACGGTGGGAAGGTAACAGCGTTCCGTGCACCTTTGGCGTCTAGTCATGCCGGCCACATGACCACGGAGACATCCTCGGACAAGCGCTGGCTCTTCGGCTTTGAAACGGAGATGAGCACCGGCCCCTAGAGTCAGAAACAACTAGCACGCATGTGCGGGGGAACCTTTACCTTTACCTATGATAAAAAAAAAATATTTGAGTTTCTCCAGTTCCCAGAAATTCCTTCCACATTTTTAGCGGACAGCAGTTTGATGTAGGCAGAAGAGAGAATATAATCTAACTTATCTATCTCTTATCTATCTGAGGACTTTTACTTCATTCATTAGAGCAGCTAAACAAGATATACCCTACCAAGATGTTTGAACAGAATAAGAGCTGAAGATGGAAAAAGAAAATAAATGTTAAAATTCAATTTCTTCCAGTATTTATTTTTTTATTTTTTTATTTTGTTAGATTTATATACCGCCCTTTCCCGAAGGTCTCAGGGAGGTTTACAGGGCATTTTAAAATCACACCAATACAAAATACAAAAGTTAAAAGACAATTAAAAAGATTAAATTATCCCTGAAAATAGAACCCCAGTTAAAATTCTCAGCCTGGGCCAGAGAGCTCAAAGAGCCAAGTCTTCAGGTCCCGGCGGAATGAACACAGGTCAGGGGCAGTCCTGAGCTCCACGGGCAGCTGGTTCCACTGGGTGCACTGGACGAAGGGAACTTGATGCTGGCAGCAGGTGTTCTCTCAAATATCCCGGACCCAAGCCATTTAGGGCTTTATAGGTCATCACCAGCACCTTAAATCTCACCTGGAGGGCAACCGGAAGCCAATGCAGCTCACGGAGTAGAGGTGTTACATGGGAGTATTGAGAAACCCCCATCACAACTCGCGTGGCCGCATTCTGCACCAGTTGAAGCCTCTGAGTGGTCCTCAAAGGCAGCCCCATGTAGAGAGCGTTGCAGTAGTCTAAACGGGAGGTCACGAGCGCATGAGTGACTGTGCGTAGGGCATCTCGGTCCAGGTAGGGTCGCAACTGGCGCACCAGGCGAACCTGGGCAAAGGCCCCCCTGGTCACGGCTCCTATATGATCTTCAAAATTGAGCTGTGAGTCCAGGAGGACGCCCAAGTTGCGAGCCCTATCAACGGGGGGTAACACCTCACCTCCCATCGTTAAAGGTGGAATAGTTTGGTTAGCCCGAGATGCCGATACGCAAAGCCACTCAGTCTTGGCAGGATAGAGACGAAGCCTGTTTCTCCCCATCCAGACCTGGACCGCCTTCAGGCAACGGGACATCACGGCGAGGGCATCGCTGGGTTGGTTCGGGGTGGAGAAAAAAAGTTGGGTATCATCAGCGTACTGATGATACCCCACCCCGAAACCAAGAATGACCTCGCCCAGCGGCTTCATATAGATGTTGAACAGGAGGGGCGAGAGAACCGACCCCTGAGGGACTCCACAAACGAGAGGCCTTGGGGTGGATCTCTGCCCTCCCGTCAACACCGACTGCAAGCGGCCCAGGAGATAGGAGGAGAACCACCGTAAAACGGTGCCTCCCACTCCCAGCCCCCTGAGACGCCGCAGTAGGATACCATGGTCAATGGTATCGAAAGCTGCTGAGAGATCTAATAGGACTAGGACAGAGGAGCAACCCCTGTCCCGAGCCCGCCAGAGATCATTCACCAGCGCGACCAATGCCGTCTCCGTGCTGTGCCCGGGCCTGAAACCCGATTGGTACGAGTCCAGATAATCAGTTTCCTCCAGGAACAGAGGAAGCTGATGTGCCACCACGCTCTCAACAACCTTCGCCAGAAAGCGAAGGTTGGAGACTGGACAATAGTTATTTAAAACAGCCGGGTCCAGGGCAGGCTTTTTGAGGAGGGGGTCTCACCACCGCCTCCTTCAAGGCAGCGGGGAAGATACCCTTCTTCAAAGAAGCAGTTATTACTGCCTGGAACCAGCCTCATGTCCCCTCCCAAGCCACATAAACCAGCCAGGAAGGGCACGAATCCAACAAACAAGTGGTGGAGCTCAGCCTCCCCATGATCCTGTCCACATCATCAGGGGAAACAGGATCGAACTCAGTCCAGATAACATGCTCAAGACCATCCGATTCCTCCACGTCAGACTCCACCCAGTCAGAGTCCAAACCGGCCAGGATCTGAGCGATTTTGTCCGTCAGATGATGACTAAACTCCTCGGCCCGTCCCTGCAAGTGATCCTCCCTCACCTCCTGGTTAAGAAGGGAGCGAGTCACCCTAAACAAGGCGGCCGGGCGATTATCTGCGGACGCGATGAGGGCGGTGAAGTAGTTAGCCCTCACCGTCCTCATCGCAGCAAGATAAGACCTTATAAAGGTTCTTAACTGCAATCGGTCAGATTTGGAACAGCTGGACCTCCAACCGCTCTCTAGACCCCGTCTCCAACGTTTCATCTCCCGGAGCTCCACAGAAAACCATGGAGCCCAACGGGATCTGCGCTGGGTCAGAGGTCACAAGGGTACAACACAGTTGAGTGCCTCAGTGGCCCCCCTTTCCCAGGCATCCACCAAGAAATCAGCTGGGCTGTGAGTGAGGGCGATAGGTATAGACCCAAGCGCCATCTGGAACCGTTCAGGGTCCATTAGGCGCCTGGGGCGGAACCATCTAGTTGGTTCCGCCGCCCAGCAGCGGGGGGTGGCATAACGGAAGACCAGCCGCAGGAGATGATGGTCGGACCATGACAGGGGAGTAACAACCGGTAAACCCATTCCCAAATCATCCAACCACAGTCCAGACAGGAACACCAGGTCGAGAGTGTGATCCCCCACATGAGTCGGGCCTTGAATTACCTGAGTCAGGTCCATGGCCGTCATGGAGGCCATGAACTCCCAGGCTAGCTCCGATGACCCTCCCAGGGAAGGCAGGTTGAAGTCACCCAGCACTATGAGCCTGGGGAACTCCACCGCCAACCCTGAGAGGGTGTCGAGTAGCTCGGGCAGAGCTGTTGCCACACAGCTGGGCGCCAGGTATGTAAGCAACAAGCTCATCTGAACCCGAGAACCACATCTCAGGAGGAGAGGGACTCACTCCCACCAATCTGGACAATGGTGGTCTCCCGCGGACATAAAGTCTCCCTGATAACCACCGCCACCCCACCGCCCCTACCCTGAGCCCGTGGCTGGTGTAGCACACGGAAACCTGGGGGGCATATCTCAATCAGAGGGACCCCTCCCTCTGAGCCCAACCAGGTTTCCGTAATGCATGCCAGATCCGCGCGTTCCTCCTCGATCAAGTCTCGAACGAGGGGAGCCTTATTAACAACGGACCTGGCATTAAGGTAAACCAGCCTGAGCTCAGGGGCCTGATCACTCTCACCCCCAGGCAAAAGGGTGCTAATTGGAGGGTCGGAGCGCGTCACCGCTCGCAAGCAGCGGGGGCGCGATCCCAGATGTCGATACGGCCCTCCATGCACACATCTGCTGCCATTCCCTATCGTCGTGCTACAGTAATGTAGCACCTTTTCTTTTTGTCCCTTTGAGTCAGTCATGACTTCTGGCAAATGTCTAGATGAGTCCCTACAGTTTTCTTGTCAAGATTTTTTTAGAAGCAGTTTGCCATTGCCTGCTTTCTAGGCTAAGAGAGAAAGATGGGCCCAGACAGCCTAAGGCAGGACTAGAACTTGCAGTCTCCAGTTTCTAGCCCAGTGCCTTCAATTGCTATACCACTACAAAAATTAAATGATTTTGTATCTAAATCCTATCTCATTGGATCTCATTTGTGTGTATAGCATTTGAGAGTTCAGTGAGAAAAAAAGGCATCTTACAGTTGAAGTCTGTCTTCCTCCGTCTGATGCATTTCAGATGAGTTGAACTTTCTTTTTCCAAATAAATGGAGAATATATATTGATTACGCTTTTCACAGGAGCTCCATGGACTGAGCACAGACGATAAGAGATTTGAAATAGAACTTAGAACAGTAATATATTGTTCAGCTTAACTAAAGCGATTGTAGGATTAATCAGGGGTGTCAAACTCAGTTTCATTGAGGGCCGCATCAGCATTGCAGTTGGCCTCACGGGGCCGGGTGGGTATGGCCTGGGTGGGCGTGGCCTACTGGGTGGGCGTGGCTAGAGTGCGTATGGCCTACTGGGTGGGCATGGCCAGCTCTACATAGTTCGCATCAAGGGTGCCTATGGGGGCCTGGGCAGGAGTGGGACAGATCTGAGGGTCTCTGGGTCAGGGCCAAGGCAGTGGGGGCCATTCCCTCACTGTTTCCAGGATGGCTTCGCAGGCCACATGAAACCACTTCGCGGGTCGGATCTGGCCCCCGGGCCTTGTGTTTGACATATCTGGATTAGATAGATCAGACATGTCAAACACAAGGCCTGGGGGCCGGATTCGGCCGGCGAAGTGGTTTCATGTGGCCCGCGAAGCCATTCTGGAAACAGTGAGGGAACGGCCTCCACTGCCTTGGCCCTGGCCCACAGACCCTCCTTCTGACCCTCCTTCTCCTTCAGATCTGTCCCACTCCTGGCCAGGCCCCCATAGGTACCCTTGATGCAAACGATGTAGAGCTGGCCATGCCCACCCAGTAGGCCATACACACTCTAGCCGCACCCACCCAGTAGGCCACACCCACCCTGGCCATACCCACCCGGCCCCTTGAGGGCAACCGCAATGCTGATGTGGCCCTCAATGAAATTGAGTTTGACACCCCTGAGATAGATGAAGGACGTTCCATTAATGCAGCCTGATCTGGCTGCTTCCAGATATCATGGGTTAAACTCCAGTGATTCCCATTTCCAGAACTTTTTATTTGGCCCAACTGTTGCTCCTGCAATTATCTGCCTCAGCCTTTTTTTTTTTAATCTGAACTAGGGACAGTAGAGAAATGTTCATTAACAGTCTCAAAGGTGCTTTTTCAAAAGGCAACTGGACTATTTTTTTTTCCTTGAGGAGGAAGAAGAAGAAGACATTTTGCTTCTCATACAAGAAGCTTAATCGATTCTGGCAAAATGGTGGGGGCAAAAGTCCAGACTGTGAACCTTCTGG
This sequence comes from Vipera ursinii, assembly GCF_947247035.1. NCBI lineage: Eukaryota > Metazoa > Chordata > Lepidosauria > Squamata > Viperidae > Vipera > Vipera ursinii. The sequence goes on along the minus strand of NC_139517.1, from coordinate 19,713,864 downwards.
ATACAGAGGACACATTGGTTTGAAAGAGGGGTAAAAAGAGGTTATTTATGTTAACATTGAGCAGCTTTCTCTCAACAAAGGGGAGGAATATGACACCACCTATCCTCTGTCTGCAACACAGTCCTTTCAGCAGTTCCCAAAAGATTGCACCCCCATTTGCCCTCTGATACAGGTGACCCCGAGAGCACAGATAAACCCCCAGGTGGCCTCAAAAGCTCTCAGAGAGAGTGCTAATGACCAGAGGACTGCAAAGAAATATAATCCTTCCACCACCATCCCATCCTGTCAGATCTAATCCTTCCATCGCCCCCACCATCCTGCCAGAACCAATGAAGCTTCTTGGATGAGAAGCAAAATGTCTTCGAGGAAAAACAAAGTCTAGTTGTCTTTTCAAAAAGCACCTTTGAGACAACTATGGTCTGGATGATTGAGAATCTCCACAGATGTTCATTAACAGTGTAATGTAAATTTATCTGATTCCAATTCCTGAATCTATAGGCAAAGTGGAATGCAGTTGTTTCACCTAAATCTGCTCTTTGGAATCAAAGCTTACTAATTACAGTGGACATGGAATAGAACAAGTTTAAAATCTGAGAAATGAAGAACTGAGCAAAATGGATCATAAATGAGTCAGCTCTTCTTTTCATTCTATCAAACTTCAACTATTTCTGCCTATCGTTAGCTGCTCATGGTTCCTCTTTTTGTGTATTTATCCTCTACTCTTGCTTTTCCAAACCCAACAATAATTGCTCTTGTATGGCCAATAATTATAGGCCTTTATAGCAATAGCACTTAGACTCATATACCGCTTCACAGTGCTTTACAGCCTTCTCTAAGCGGTTTACAGAGTCAGCATATTGCCCCCAACAATCATTTTACCAACCTCAGAAGGATGGAAGGCTGAGTCAACCTTGAGCTGGTGAGAATTGAACTGACAAACTGCAGACAGCCGGCAGTCAGCAGAAGTAGCCTGCAGTACTGCATTCTAACCACTGCGCCACCATGGCTTTATCCTATGCCAACTTATTTTTGATCAGCTATTAGTCTGACAGACAACCAAAACTGTGCCTATGTATACAGACATTACCAGATGGAACATACAGAAATTAAATTGACTGTATATTTTTATATAAAGAGATGGAAGAGCTCAGTTAGAAGAACAAAGATGTGACCAGGAGCTAATCACAGAACAAATTCAGTTCAACCTAACGTGGAAGAACAAAGTTAGTCAGTTTACCAAGTAAGATCTTAAACATAAGCCTACCATTTTCAAAGACAATATTTGGCGCTTTGAAGTCCCGAATCTCAGTGATAGGAAACCAGAGATATTACAGAATTAAATAAGTTGTTATGGATGAATGTCAAAAGTGGCCACCAAAGAGAGGAAATGGCTGAGGAAGAAAAAGTAACTGGGACACTGGGAGGCAGTGATCATGCTGTCCTGGAATTTCAGATAATGTATTGATGAGAAACTTCAGCCATACCTCAATATTAGACTTCATGAGAGAAGACTTTGTTAGACTGAGAAGGATAGTAGGCAACATCCAATGGTTTGATATTGTAAAGGAGAAAAATGTCCAAGATCTTTGATAAAGTCAGGCTTTTCTGGAAGGCCTATACAGCTGAGTGCTGAGCTATGGATTGAATCCATAGCTCGGTTCTCGGCCGCAGTGGCCTTCTGGAAAGGCCTGGCTGCAGAAGACACAGCAGAAGAGGTAGGCCAGCAAGGAGAGACCTGGCTGCAAAGTAAGTGGGTGTGGGGCGCATGGGGCAGCTCCACACCCACACACCCCATCCTAGCTTGCTTTTTAAGTGTGTGCCTTGCCCCCAAACTAGGGCTTACTTTCAGGGAAACACGGTAACTGCATGTTGTTAGACTCATCTGCCCATTATGAAAGAGTTTTCTTTTTCTTTCTTGACAGGCTCTCTACTGGCCAATGGTATCCGAGAGAACCACTCTTTGCCTGGAGGCATGATGGAAATGGGATTGCTCCCTGGGAATTCCCGTGAGAAAATGTTGGGTGAGAATTGTGGTGAACGGATGAGTCAACAACGTGATGTGAGATGTGGAGACACCAGAGAGAATCCAGTTGCACATCTCAACTCTCTTGGAGGCTCTCACCCAGCAGGAAAGTCCCTTCACCAGTGTTCAGAATGCGGGAAAACATTTAGCCGTAACTCACATCTGCTCACTCACCTAAGGATCCATACTGGGGAGAAGCCCCACCAGTGCCCTCAGTGTGGCAAACGTTTTGGTCATACTTCCCAGCTGACTCGTCATCAGAGGACCCATGCCTCAGAGAGACCTTTCCGATGTGCTCAGTGCAGCCGAAGTTTTTACCAGAGTTCAGAGCTGACCAGGCATCGAGTGTCCCATGCCAGAGACCGTCCGTACGGGTGCAGCCAATGTGGGAAGAAGTTTCGCTGGAGTTCTGATCTCATCCGACACCAGATCACCCACACAGGAGAGAGACCGTACAAGTGTCCTGACTGCGGGAAGAAGTTTGGTCAGAATTCGCACCTGGTTCGACATCGGAGAACCCACACTACTTAGCCAAGATCTTCCCGGAAGGAAAGAAAACGTGTTTCCCAGCATTGAAAGCTCACTAAGGGCCAAAGCATGGAACCAGACCACCATTTAGCTTAGTGTCATAACGAGCCAGATGACCGATGAACTTTCGGTTCAGTATCTGCAGAGATTTACCTGTTGATATGGCTTAATTAGAAAAAAATCCAGTCTACCTGCAGTGGGATAGGCAAGGTGGCAGTTCCACAATACCAATTTGTGTTCTACGTAGAAAGTCACAGTAGAACGGAACTGATTACTTTAAAAAAGGTGCTGAGCCTTACTAGAGCTGACTTCCTGGACAATACTAAACCACTAATATTGTGGTGGCCCCAGTTGGATGTCTTTTTTTCTTTTCTCTATCTCCTTTTCCTTCCTCCCTCATTCTCTTTTAAATAGAAAAGATAATAGATCTTCTAGTCATCTAGACAGATTTATTGTTACATAACACTTGTATTCCTTGCCCTGAGGCCATTTCTTTGTCGTGAAGCAAAAGCAATGTATTTTTTAGAGAAAACGACCAGTCTGTATTGGCAGAGGGTTGAAATCTTTTAAAATGATGGACATCTCCTCTTGGGGAAGCTGCTGTGGAGTATTTTGCCTTTTTTTTTTTGAAATTACAACTTTGATAAATGGGAAAATTGTCAACCTAAATTTGTAGTGACATGGAGTGTGTATAACAGGGCTGGGTATGATTTCAGTGGGTTGGCCTGCAGCTTAGGTGAACTTTTATTATGGCTGACTCTTAAGGGCTGGCCATGACTATACAAAGGGATTGATGCAGGCCTCCCATCTGGGACTCTTCATTGCCAGTAATCCGGTCAATCTATTGCACACAGCCTCTTTCTTCTTTGTGAGGGGCAACCCTGGTGAAACACTCTTTCCTCATATTCGGCAAAGAATATCTCAAAAGTATATTCTTCGGTACTTCAAGAAGAGACCGCTGCTAAGACTTTAATGCTGTTCACGTTGGGTCATGGGAAGTGGTGGTAGAAGAAGTTAGAGAGTCCTTTGCTGGAGGGAATCGGTAGATGACACCTAATGCAGTTCCACCCTTTTTATTGACATAATCCTGACCAAGGATCTCTTGCAATTAATTATGGTAGCCACGTTGACCTAATACATTTATCAGGACAATGAACGCTCAAGCTATAGCACACTTAATGTTCGTTGCTCTTTGGGAGTGGCTTACGTGTTGTGTGGATCTGACTCATTTGATTAGTCTTAAGTTCCAGTGCATTGTGTAAACCCAGATAATGGGTTAATTCAAGAGCCAGGTTAAGCATCTTGTATGAACCTAATCAATCTGCTAGAAGAGAAAAATATCCAAATGTCTAAGAATTCTTGCCAAAAAATAACCTTTTCACTTTCTGACTGCTGCAGATGTACAGTGCCCCATTCAGTGGTCTCTCAAGTTCTGTCTATTACCCATTACAAAAATGGCAAGTGAATACCAGACATGGAAGACTTATGCCAGGCAATGCTAGTTGCTTTTTAGTGGGTTAGGACACTGAGCTTGTCGATCAGAAGGTTGGCAGTTTGGTGGGTTGAATCCCGAGTGCCATGTAACAGAGTGAGCGCCTGTTACTCGTCCCAGCTTCTGCCCACCTAGCAGTTCGAAAGCACGTAAAAATGCAAGTAGAAAAATAGGGACCACTACAGTGGGAAGGTAACAGCATTCCGTGCACCTTTGGCGTCTAATCATGCCGGCCACATGACCACGGAGACGTCCTCGGACAAGCGCTGGCTCTTCGGCTTTGAAACGGAGATGAGCACTGGCCCCTAGAGTCGGAAACGACTAACACGCATGTGCGGGGGAACCTTTACCTTTTTACAAAAGCAATACTTGTCTTTTAATTATGCTAGAGCCATTTTCTCATAATGCTTTGTTTTCACCATGTGCCCTTCAAAGATTAGTACAGCTCAGCGAGAGATGTTCAAATAGAATTAATAGAAAATGTAATAGATCTTCTTATAATCTAGACAGATTGTTATATAACACAACCTGTATTCCTTGCCCTGAGACCATTTCTTTGTTGTAAAGCAAAAGCCCAGCCCCAACATTACCACCTTGTCTTTCTTCTTGAAATTATAAGCCTTATTGAGCTTGGTGCCCTTCAAAGTAGGCATCTTATTTGTGGATAATTGGCATTATAGCTCGGGTTGGGAAAGGCTGTGATAGATTTTTTTACTGTAAATGTGCAGCAATGACATTTTCTCAAGATGTCGAACCAGGTTTGATTTTCTGTGGCCTAAAAAAAAAAATTCTGTCCATGATGGTGTGCAAGGAACTATTTTAATTTGGGGCATCAACTCAGCTTCTTAGAGTTCTGGTTTTTTTTATTTTTGCAAGGAGAAAATAGTGCATTTATAGCTAGAACTAAACTGGGTAATAAGAATCAAAATGTGAAGAAAGGATAGTGATACTTGGGTCATATTCATAGTAATCAAAAGATGGAACTCCAGGATTATAGACGATCCTCTTCCAATTGCTTGTTCACTTGGGTAATTGATGCAAAAGGACTCCCAAATATGTGCAAATGTATTTTATTTCCACAATCTGTATAGGATCCAGAATTTATTTTTTTATGGTGTAGATTTTAATATAGATGATGTGAAAGTAAGTTCATTTCTTATGTAAAAAAAATTAGCTGAAGCCCTGCTTTTATGAAGTCAGCTTTTATGACCAAGTGATTGCCTTGAAGAGTAGCTGGATTAATGAAGTTTTCAGAGTTCTCAAGCTGTGTTTCATACAGAAGATTTCTTCAACCTAGATATCAGGAATTACAGTTAAGACCCCTATCAAGCATCAAATGTTAAAAGGCAGATATAGGTGGTGCTTTTTTTTTAACACCTAGGGTGGGCTTCCAGATTGCAGACTGGGAAAACAATTTGTTAGTTTAAACATTTTGTGTGATGGCTTAGATCAGTGGCCCTCAATCTTTGGGGTACCAGGGACCGGTTCTGTGGAGAGAGCTTCTTTTGCGGACTGGCGGCGTGGTTTTGTGTGCTGTCTACATTGTGCGGGTGGGGCTTTGCTTCCACAGTCTGGTACCAACCCATGGACCGGGTGCTGGGGAACCCTTGCTTAGCAGAAAGATTCTGGATCCTACGATCAGCACTACACTACACTCAAGTTACATACCAGAGCAAAGTCCCAACAATGGCAACTGACTTTAAAAAAAAAACATTCTCATACTCCAAGGATCTTACATGCACGCTTCCAATTCAATACAAAGAAGTTTGGTTTGATTTGCTGCGATTCCCAGTGTTGATAGTTTTGTTAGCAAAGATTTTGTATACATCCGTTTCTGGAAATGGGGGTGAATGCCGTGTACGGTACCATCACTAAAAGTGCGGGGGGGGGGAATAGAGTGTTCTTTGACTTCTGGGCCAGTTGGCTAAAGTTTTTGTGTAAAAGTTCCATGGAAGTGGTGGTTAGAAAGTTGTGGCTAACTCTTAATTCCTTTGGGATAAAAATCAGTATTGAGTTCCATTTGGTATGCTGGTCCATTCATCTCAACCCTTCACTCTTGCCCAGTGATGCAGTAGTGTGCAAAAGCGGGTCTCCATTGCTAGTTTCAGCTTTGATTTTGTTGTGCTGAGGGGGAAAGCAGGATGGATGGGGACTAAAGGCCTTAAAGGCAATCAAGTTAAGTGAGTTTTGCCCCATTTTACAACCTTTCCTGCCACAATTGTTAAGTGAATCACTACTATTGTTAAATTAGTAACATGGCTTGTCAAGTGACTCTGACTTCCCTATTGACTTTGTTTGTGGGAAGGTCACCAAAAAGTGATCACATGACCCTGGGACCCTGCTACTATCATAAATGAACCAATTGCCAAGCATCCAAATTTTGATTGTGTGATCGTAGGGATGCTGCAACGGTGTCGTAAGTCGTTTTTTTCAGTGCCGTTGTAACTTCAGTCACTAGACAAACTTGTAAATCGGAGACTACTTGCACTAACCTGTCAGTACTGAGCACACCTGCACGGCCTGTTTAGAGTTTATACTTGCACTAATTTTAATCTTCCCCGTTGGGGTTAGAAAAAGGGGACTGACTTATGACATTGCACTGAGTTTTAAAGGTTGCCCAAGAATCTCGAGGCTTCATTAAGCCTTGTCCGTTCTCCCATTTTCAATCTGATGCACAGATTCTTTATGTATTTCCTGAAAATAGTCAGGAAGTAATTACTGTTCATTGAATTGGGACTTGTGGGAAATAACTCACTGGCAAATCATAAAAATATTTCATCAAATCACTTGTCATGGAAAACCACAACAGTGTAATCACTTGGTCATAGTAGTTCGACACGGGAAGTACAGGTTCAACCAATTATTTTGGCCATCATTGACTACAAGAATAGGAAAAAAATGCAGTGGCTCTCCTTGACTCTTAGATTAGGGCAAAAAAAACACCAATGATCCACCAGATGGATCCTAGTTGAGATCCACTAAACACTAAAAAAAGAGTTAATGAGTAATGTATTTACTCATTCATCATCCTGAATATAGGCTAAGCTTCCTCTGTAGCTACTGTGAACCTTGAGGCTGGCCCAATCAGGTAAAAATTATTTTTGAAACATGTGTATGGGTTGATTTTGAAGAAAATTCTAGTACTGTTCCTCTTTTTACACCCATGGTTCTTAACCAACCTGTGGTCCGTGGACACCTGGGAGGCCACAATGCCATCACAGGGGGTCTGCGGAGGCTTGAAGAAATGTTATGATTTACATCTTTTGAGTTAGGACTTTGTGGTCTGTGGATATGGTCTGTGGCCACAAAAGGTAATTAAAGGGGGTCTGCGGTGAAGAAAAGGTTGAGAACCACTGTTTTAGACCTTTCCGTATATTTCAAAAAGCAACTGTTCCGCAGCCAGCACAGATGGGGAAACATACTGTGAATCAATTTCTCAAATAATTTAACGCAGGACAAATTTTTGGTGTGCTGGACCCCTAAAACCTCTACGATAAGATGATGGCAGAAATGGCACTGTTTCTCAAGATACAAATTCTTCTGCATAAGCCTCATAAAATAAAAGGTTTTCCCTGTCCACTCGTGTCCAACTCTTAAGGGCAGTGATCCATTTCTTAACCAAGGGAGCCAGCATAGTCCGAAGACATCTTCTGTGGTCATATGGCCAGCATCACTATATGCCGTGGCACACAGAATGCTGTAACTTTTCCACCAAAGTACCTCTTATCTACTTGCATTTGTATGCTTTCAAACTGCCAGGTGGGCAGAAGCTGGGGCAAGTAATGGGATCTCAATCCTGTCACACAGCACTTGGGTCTTGAACCGGGCTGCCAGTTTCCCAGCTGACAAATGCATCATCTTTAACGGCTGAGCCATCACACTCCTCATAATATATCAAAAAAGCCTTGAGTTGCAGCATTTTCTCTTACAGAAGGTAAAATTTAAAGAGCTGTTTTTCTCTCAGTGGAAGAGGTCATCAAGCATGGAGCTGAGATTATCAGTCCAGGTAGGGCATCTCAGTATTTGATAAGGTAACCGGATCTGGGCAACAAAAATCTGGACAATCACTAAGCGGTAGAAAAGTTGCTGCATCTAAGTGGATTTTAGTACGTGTTCACAAATATTATCCAGCTTCATGCTAAAGTAGCTTGGATCTAGATCTTGAACTTGGATCTAGATTCTAGAAGCAAATAAGAAAGGTCTACCAATAATGGGTGTTGAACTGTTTTTGTGATTTCCATGTCTGCCTTTAAATTTAGGAACAATGCCTTTCTTTCCACACTGACTACAAGCCATGCAGTCTAAACCCCAACACAATACATGGCCCTTTAGTGATCTTGACCAACTTTGGATAATGCAGTACTAACTAATGTTATAAAATTTATTAACATTCTAGCCTTTGCTCTCAATTCTCCTGGAATGCCAGACTTACCCTTTTACCATCGTTCGTATTGTCCCTTATTCTTTCATGCACTTAGTGTAAGCAATCTTAAAAGGCAAAACAAATCACCCACATTTGCTGTTCATCGTTTATAAAGTAGAAGTGCTGAAAGGCTTTAGAACAGGGGTCTCCAACCTTTCTGGGTTAGCGGCCCGGTGGGAGAGGGAGGTGCAGGTGCCTTACACACACGTACGCACTACACAAATGGGGCTGCGAGCATGCGCGCAAGGCTCGGCGACATCAGCACCTGTGTGAGGCTTGTGCGGCCACTGCCAGGCTCACAGCGATGCTATCACCAGCGCAAGGATCATGCCACTGCCCTGTGTGAGGCTCACACTGGCACACGGTGATGCGGCCACCGGTGCGAAGATTGCGCCACTGCCCTGCACGAGCCTTGCGCCGCGGCCTGCCTGCTGCCTGCCTCTTGCAGTGCTGCTGCCACCTGCGCAAACTTCAAGGCAACGCCGCCATCTGCATGTGGTGCGCTGCTGCCCGACTGCCACTTGTGATGCTCCTGCTGCCTGTGCAAGGTTCGTGGCCTCTGACCATATGATACTAGTGGTGCTGCCACCGCCTGCACAACACTCACTGCAATGGTGACAGGGCAGGTGAGCAACGGCACACACAGCTGTGCACTGCTCAGCTACTCATGCGGCCCGGTGGCCAAGAGGCCATGGCCCGGTAGTGGGCCTCGACCCATGGGTTGGGGACCCCTGTTTTAGAAGGTTTTGGGGCAACAACCACAGTACTTACTAATCATGTTGAGCACGTAGCAACTCCTTCAAAGCTGCAGGACCATTGTCTTGGAAATGGGATATTTGCTTCATTTGAACAAATATGCACAGTAGGGTTGCTGCTCTAAATATTAATCTGTCTTCAATCCAAGGTACACAAAGCCTTTCCTTTTTTAAATTAGTTTGAAGTCGCTATTAGCCCCAGATCCTTAGAATCACTGACACAAATAAGAATTTTGAAATTATCTAAAGCAGCACATTTAAGCATTTTCAGAAGTGTAAACATAATAATCTTTTCAGTTGGCCAGAACAACTATTTGTAACATCTAAAAGCTTAATTCCTTCTTTTTGCAAAAAGATCCTTCTCCACAACCACCCTCATCTTTCATCGAGTGAAGACTAATTCAGCCTATGCAGACCTCTTGCTATTTCGGGCAGCGGGTCCTGTGACGGTGAGGCCCTCCGCTTGCCCCGGCTCCTCGCTCCTCCTCCCCCCCCTTGAAGACATGGGGCTCCTGTATTTTGGGGGGCTGCGCTCTGGATGGCCCTATTTTGGGGGCCTATGGAGTTGCGGCCGGGAACGACATCCAAATGACAATGTGCGAAGGAACTATGGGGGCAACTGGAGTCACCAGCCGGTACTAGACAGTGATTTACCATCTTGGCCTGGCTAGCCCCTCTGCCCTGGATATATATCTACCCGTTTACAAACTTTTTGCCTGCCTCCCTTTCCCCCATTGGACTCAGATGGACCTGGGTACAAGCCACGGTGGGAGAGTGGCTTGGATTTACATCTGCAGCCCCATAGAGGTGGGAGCTCTATGGGGTATGCCCTACCCAGGGTGCATATCTTGGACCACCCCCGGGAACAGAGTTGCAACCCGTCGTGAGAGGACGGGGGGTGGCCTGTTTCTGGGGGCACCCAACTGAGTGGCAGTGAAGCTGGGTGATGGTCCAGATACTCACTTCCTATGACTCGACCCTCCTACCGAATTTATCAATTATGGGACCGCCTCTCCTGGACTCTCCTGGACATGTATGTACCGTTACACTAGCACGGACTTGTTCGCCCTCAGGGGTGCCCCCCTCTCCTGGGTGCGACCCGCCTTTTTTACCACCTCCAACCTCGATGAAGGGCCCGATTACTGGGACCCTGAGAGATGGCTGGGCAGGGGCAGGGGCCTTCAATATAAATTTAATAAGAGGCCCCTGGTTAACTTTTTAGTAAAAATTTTATGGGATTAGGGAGAGGGGCGGGAGTGGGTTGTGGTTGTTTGGCTATGGGGGGTGGTCAATCAACCGTTGCTCAGGCCAGGCCTGGGTCTGATCGCATGGGGGGAGAGCGGGGTGTGGTTGCCTCCGGGGCTCGGGAGCGGGTCGTGGGACTACCGATTCCCACGACGTTGGGGAATGGCAGCAGGTGCATGAACAGAGGGCCGTATCGTTACCGGGGTGGTCGTCTCCGCTACCTACAAGCGGTGAGGCACTCCGACCCTGTTTCTTCCCCGAGGTCCCGGGAGCGAGGATGTGCAGCCTCCTGAGCTCCAGCTGGTGTACCTGAATGCCAGGTCCGTGGTTAATAAAGCTCCCCTTGTTCGGAATTTAGTTGAGGGTGAGCATGCGGACCGGCTTGCATCACGGAGACTTGGTTGGGCCCAGAGGGTGGTGTCCCTTTGGTCGATCTTTGCCCACCAGGTTTCCGGGTGCTACACCGGCCTCGGGCTCAAGGTAGGGGCGGGGGAGTGGCGGTAGCTATCAGGGAGACCTTATGTCCGCGAGAGACCACCGTTCCTCAGATAGTTGGGTGTGAGTCTCTCTTTTTGAGATTTGGTCCGGGGGCGCAGTTGGGCTTGCTGCTGGTGTACTTTTCGCCTAGTCGCGCAGCGGCATCCCTGCCTGAGGTACTTGATGTCCTCTCTGGGTTGGTGATTGAGTTCCCCAAACTCATAGTTTTGGGTGACTTCAATCTACCATCCCTAGGAGGTTCATCTGAGTTAGCTCGGGAGTTCATGGCTTCCATGACGGCCATGGACCTGACGCAAGTAATTTCTGAACCAACTCATGAGGGAGGCCACACCCTTGACCTGGTTTTCTTATCTGGACAGTGGTTAGATGATCTTGGTGGGGGCTCTCCATTTATTATGCCCCTGTCATGGACCAATCATTACCTCCTGTGGCTGGTCTTCCGTCTTGCCACCCCCCGCCGTGGGGGTACGGAGCCAACTAGATGGTACCGCCCCAGGCACTTAATGGATCCTGGCAGGTTCCAGGCAGCGCTGGGGTCCCCACCTGCCTCCGTTGCTCACAACTCGGCGGATGCCCTAGTGGAAGCCTGGGAAAGGGCGGCCACTGAGGCACTTGACCGAGTTGTACCCTTGCGGCCCCTGGTACCGCCCCTGACCGCAGATCCCAACGAGCTCCATGGTTCTCCGCGGAGCTCCGGGAGATGAAGCGTCGGAGACGGGGCCTAGAAAGCTGTTGGAGGTCCAGCCAATCCGAATCCGACCGGTTGCAACTAAGAACCTACACTAGGTCTTATCTCGCAGCGATGAGGGCGGCGAGGTGTAATTACTTCTCTGCCCTCATCGCATCCACAGATAATCGCCCGGCCGCCCTGTTTAGGGTTACCCGCTCCCTCCTTAATCAGGAGGTGAGGGAGGAATCCTTGCAGGGTCGTGCCGAGGAGTTTGGTCAACATCTGTTGGATAAAATCGCTCGGATTCGGACCGGTCTGGACTCCAACTGGGCAGAGTCCGATGATCAGGACACGGGCGGTCTTGTCAATGTTATCTGGGAGGAGTTTGATTCTGTGACCCCTGAGGAAGTGGACAGGATTATGGGGAGGTTGAGCTCCACCACATGTTTATTGGACCCATGCCCTTCTTGGCTGGTCTATGCAGCTCGGGAGGGGACACAAGGCTGGTTCCAGGCGGTTATATCTGCTTCTTTGAGTGAGGGTAATTTCCCCGCCGTCTTGAAGGAGGCGGTGGTGAGACCTCTCCTCAAGAAGCCTGCCCTGGACCCAGCTGTGTTGAATAACTTTCATCCGGTCTCCAACCTTCGCTTTCTTGCGAAGGTTGTTGAGAGTGTGGTGGCGCATCACCTCCCCCTGGTTCTGGATGAAGCGGATTATCTAGACCCGTCCCAATTGGGTTTCAGGCCCGGGTACAGCACGGAGACGGCATTGGTCGCTCTGGTGAATGATCTCTGGAGAGCCCGGGACAGGGGATATTCCTCTGTCCTAGTCCTATTAGACCTCTCGGCGGCTTTTGATACCATCGACCATGGTATCCTGCTGCGGTGTCTCAGGGGATTGGGAGTGGGAGGCACAGTTCTTCGGTGGTTCTCCTCCTATCTCCTGGGATGCTCGCAGTCAGTGTTGGCAGGAGGGCAGAGGTCGACCCCAAGGGCTCTCGTTTGTGGAGTTCCTCAGGGGTCGGTCCTCTCGCCTCTCCTGTTCAACATCTACATGAAACCGCTGGGTGAGATTATTCGTGGTTTTGGAGTTGGGTATCATCAGTACTCCGATGATACCCAGCTTTTCATTTCGACCCCAAACCACCCCAGTGATGCCCTCGCTGTGATGTCCCGTTGCCTGGAGGCGGTTCGGGTCTGGATGGGGAGGAACAGACTTCAGCTCAACCCTGACAAGACTGAGTGGCTGTGCATTCCGGCATCCCGGGACATTCGAAATATTCCACCTCTTTCTATGGGGGGTGAGTTTTTACCCCCCGTGGATAGGGCTCGCAACTTGGGAGTCCTCCTAGATTCACGGCTTACTCTGGAAGACCATATAGTAGCCGTGACTAGGGGGGCTTTCGCCCAGGTTCCCCTGGTGCGCCAGTTGTGGCCCTATCTGGACCGGGATGCCCTGTGTACGGTCACTCATGCGCTCATGACCTCTCGGCTGGACTACTACAATGCTCTTTACATGGGGCTTCCCTTGAAGACCACTCGGAGGCTCCAACTGGTACAGAATGCGGCCGCGAGAGTTGTCTTGGGAGTTTCCCGGTACTCCCATGTTACACCTTTGCTCCGCGAGCTGCATTGGTTACCAGTTGTCTTCCGGGTGAGATTCAAGGTTCTGGTAATGGTCTTTAAGTCCCTACATGGCATGGGTCCGGAATACCTCGGGGACCACCTGCTGCCGGCGTCAACTTCCCTCCGCCCTGTGCGTTCCCACAGAGAGGGCCTCCTCAGGGTGCCTCCAGTCAGAGAATGTCGGCTGGTGGCCCCCAGGGGGAGGGCCTTCTCTGTGGGCGCTCCGGCTTTATGGAACCAGCTGCCGGTTGAGCTCCGGACGGCACCGGACCTTCGCTCCTTCTGACGCAGTCTGAAGACCCATTTATTTGAACAAGCTGGCCTGGCCTGATGGGGGATGTTAGGGTTTTTAATGGGTTTTTATATTGTTACTGTTTTATCTGGGCGATTATTTAATTCTTTTTTAATTTTTGTATTTTCTATTTATATGTGCCCTGTTCACCGCCCTGAGTCCTTCGGGAGAAGGGCGGTATACAAATTTAATTAATAATAATAATAATAATAATAATAATAATAATAATAATAATAATAATAATAATAATAGTTCAACATTCATCCTGGATAGAATAGGAAATAATAGGTTTGGCTGAATAATTTAGAGATTCTATGGGGATTTGGTTCAATCTGAATTTTCAAAACAAACCTTCAGAGAATCAAAACAGATGCTGACGAACTCCTTCTGAACGATTTGGAAATCTTGCAGGCATTTTTAAATGCTCCAATATACTTTTTCCAAGTCAATTTAAACATCTGAGTGATATAATAATAATAAACCTTTATTGTCAAAGTACAACATGTGTACATTGAGATTAGCTGAGCCTCCCCCCATGCTCTCTCCCCCCAACACACAGTGACAACAAACCCTCCATCCTACCACACCATGTGAACCAACTACACCACACACCGGCCTCCCAAGTCAATTCTGCATAAGTTCACAGATATTCACAGCCCACGGATAAAAGCTATTTTTCAGCCTGTTGGTATGGCTGGTAGGAGAGTAAAGAGATACCGTCCAGGGTGTGAGTCCAGGGTGTCTACAAACAAAATGAGGACCCAGATTGTTGGGGGCAATTAAGCTGACTTTGTAATAATGCCACTTGGGGTGTGTGTGAAAGCCCTAATAAGCAGGCATATACATAGAATGAAGGCTACTGCTAAGCTTGTAAGCCGCCCTGAGTCTTCGGAGAAGGGTGGGATATAAATGGAATTAAAATAAAAATAAATAAATAAAAATAAATAAACAGCATGGCTTTGGTCATACAATTGTGTTTTCTCTATCTTTCAATCAATTGTGTTCACCATCTTCCTCTCCCCCCCCCAAAAAAAATATTTGGTTACTTCTGAGCCATTTTATTCTGGGATCCAAAATGGCATCTTGATGAAAAGAGGCAAATTACTCCCATATTACAGCATTGCTGGGAAAGGAATTAGACACGTCCATTGAATTACCAAGAGTTGAGTTTAAATTAGAGATTTAAGATTTTTACTAAGTTTAACTTTTTTTTTATTGTAGATGCGCAATTTAAGGGGTCACAGAGGTGCCTGCAGGCCACAAGTCTTGGATGCAGACCTCAGAAATCTTCCAGATTCTTCCCAAATTGTAATGATGATTCAATTCTTAATTGAACAGCAATCATAATCACTACTGGGTCTTTTGTTTAAAATTACATGTAAATAACAATTAATTTAGTTTTGTCCTGGCTCAGTGGTGCAATGATTATTACTTCCAGGAGAGGTCATAAATCACTTTCTTCAAGTTTGTCATAACTATAAACTAACATTAAACAAATGGTCATAATTCAAGGACAACCTTTACATTACTGAATTATTTGTTGGTTTATTACACTGCTGAATAAATTGCATTGCAAGAAGCTCAATCAGACATGTACTTATTCTCACACCAACTGTATTAGGAGGGAGATTTAGAAAAAGTGCGTTGTCCAAGATCTTCCCATGAACTTTGTGGAGAAACCTGAATATCAGTCTTATATAGCATCTATTCAAAATGCATATATTATCCTGGTGTTATTCTTTCAATTGTTCCAAAACAGAACAATATTTTGTCCATACTACAGATGGGACCTGAGGTTGAGAATGGGAAAACTTGCCTAAGTTCCCACCCCCAGCTGGACACCTAAGAAATTTTGTGATTTGGAGCATAGTCTTTTAGTTATTAGCCGATCTATCTAAAGCAAGTTTTTGGATTCTTCTTGCATAAAAGAAAAATCTACATTGCTGGATTTCAATCCAGCTCAGGATTTGATGGAAGCTGTGGTCCAGTATACCTGGAGAGCATCAGGCTACAAAAAGCTACTCCACATGTAACTTACTTACTCTTACAGAAGGATTTTGCCTACCAGATCCACCAGAGCCCCTTCTTCTGTTGATGGGTCCCATGTAGTTTCTCTGTCGGAAGAACCTGCAGCAGGAAAAGAGTTCAGAACATATAAGCCCAACATAGCTAAAGAGAAAGGGACGCAGTGGCTCAGTGGGTTAGGACACTGAGCTTGTCGATTAGAAGGTCGGCAGTTTGGCGGGTCGAATCCCGAGTGCCGCGTAACAGAGTGAGCGCCTGTTACTCGTCCCAGCTTCTGCCAACCTAGCAGTTCAAAAGCACGTAAAAATGCAAGTAGAAAAATAGGGACCACTACGGTGGGAAGGTAACAGCCTTCTGTGCGCCTTTGACGTCTAGTCATGCCAGCCACATGACCACAGAGACATCCTTGTACAAGCGCTGGCTCTTCAGCTTTGAAACGGAGATGAGCACCGGCCCCTAGAGTTGGAAACGGCTAGCACACATGTGCGGGGGAACCTTTACCTTTACCTAGCTAAAGAGAACAAGAAACAACATCAGAAGAAATAGGGTAGGATGGTGGTGATGTGAATGCTGGCCTCAGTTTTCCCTTGGGAAACTAATGGATCATTATGCTTCCTGTTAGATATGTACCTAGGACCGTGTGCTGTGGCAGTAACATTATTTTTTGGGAATACTGTTTTCCTGGACTAAGGCCCCCCTTTCAAGGAGCAGTTAAAAGAAGGGGAAGAATGTTCTTGCCGGCTCAATTATGGTCATTAGGTAAGGACTATCTGTACTTTTTCTACAATAAAAAGTTATCCAGGGTAGTTGGTATACAGTTCCTTAAGCCACAAGTAGAAAATAGCGAACGAGACTCTCAGACTGTCACGTGCAAAGATGCTTCACAGGGAATAAAGGAGAGAAAAAAGGAGAAAAGGACAAAGAAAGAAAAGAGTACGATAAAGTCAGAGAAGGAAGGAAGAAAAGAAAGGAAAGGGTTAGGAAGGATGATAAAATATTGCTCTTGACATAAAATAAATTTCCCCATGCTTGACCTGTATAAAGACTGCCACGCTTGGATTTTTGATTGCCAGAGATTTCAGTCACGGAGGACCTTGTTTCAAGACCCATCCTAATCATCAGAAGTGGAGTTCTAATCAGGGACAGACCATGTGAAATATGGCACTATTATTGCCCGAATGAATTTCACAGAATGTAGCTGGTGCAGATTCCTATTTACATTCTTTCTGATGAGAACAAAAGCTTCACTGTAGTCAGTTCCCCAGCACACTGCCCTAAATAAAGGAGGAAAAAAAATCTTTTCGTGTGAAGCTCGCATATTTTGCCCACCCCAAGCTATACAGAAGGAAAAAGGTAACAAAGTCACAGGTGGCCATGCTTTTCTGACACTTGAAGAAAACCAAGACCCCACAAAGACAAATGCTCAGTTTATTTCAATCACAGAGCCTCACCCGCGGACTGGAGAGTGCGTGGTTTCGTGTGCTGCCTGCATCCCATAGATGGGGCTTTGATTGTTTGTGCGGACTGGTTGCTGGCATGCCGCGGCCCGGTACTGGTCCATGGACCGGTCTACTCACATGTTCTCAGCCTATTCAAAAAGAGGTGTATCCTTATAATTTTTCAGAATCATTTGCAAAGTCCCTAAAGCAGTATTTCTCAACCTTGCCTGCTTTAAAGTGCTTGGCCTTCAGCTCCCAGAATTCCCCAGCCAGCATCTTGAAATGGCCATGATTGAGAAACACTAAAGCATCATATCCATTGTTTGTCAGATAAACAGGTAGATAATTGTTAGAGCAATGTGCAGGGGGTATACAAAGGGAAGACTTCAGATTCAATCCCCAGGGAACATAGAAATATTGAAATCACTCACCCAGTGAGCTGGTATCCCTACTCCCTCCCTGATTGGTCTCCCTGCAGTGGAATATCGGTCTAGTATTTGACAGAATCAGCTGTGCCTCCAGAGTATTCACAGCATCCATGTGCTTCTGTGGTCCCCACATCTGAAATGGCAAGATGAAGTACAGGGGAAGTGGATTGGTAGAGGGATGCTGCCTCATGTTTTATATTACAAATCTGACAGCAGAGGGAATAAATATTTTGTTGGGTTGGAGAAAGATTTGGTATATCCATGAAAATTAGGAATTGTAAGAGTTGTAGGTTTTCTTCCGACACCCCTTATTAGCAAATATAAGGGATAAATCTCTGAGAGTGAGATGGATGGTATTGTGTCTAAATTTGACAGATGGATGGATGGATGGATGGATGGATGATGATAGATAGAGGCAAATGGATAGATAGAGGCAAATGATAGATAGAGGCAACCTTGAAAAAGCTTCAGGCTGTCATATCTTAAGGCCAACATCGTCTTCTTATTGCAAACAGGCAGACTGACCTGGGAATCTTCTAAGCCAGACATGTCAAACACAAGGCCCGGGGGCCAGATCCGGCCCGCAAAGTGGTTTCATGTGGCCCACAAAGCTATCCTGGAAACAGTGAGGGAACGGCCCCCACTGCCTTGGTCCTGGCCCAGAGACCCTCCTCCTGCCAGAGACCCTCAGATCTGTCCCACTCCTGCCCAGGCCCCCATAGGCACCCTTGATGCGAACGATGTAGAGCTGGCCATGCTCACCCAGTAGGCCATATGCACTCTAGTCACGCCCACCCAGTAGGCCACGCCCACCCTGGCCATACCCACCCGGCCCCTTGAGGGCAACCGCGATGCTGATGCGGCCCTCAATGAAATTGAGTTTGACACCCCTGTAGCTGAACTTCTTGTTTGCTTCAGGGTTTAATCAGCTTGTTCCTAGCAGTCAATGAGGTCCATTAATTCCCAGGCAGCTGAGCTTGAGACTGTCCCTGTCTCTATCATAGGGCATTCCAATACCGGTCTCTTCATCCTGTCCCACCTTCTATTTTGTAGGTTAGGATGCACAAAGCAAGTGATCTATTTTTGTAAATTATGTTATATGTACTATATAAATATTTGCATAGTTATTTCTTCTTCTTGTGCCCTTGAGAAAAAAAAATATCTCCAACATCCAAAAAGCTTCAATATCATTATTTGCATTGGCATTTGGAATTCCTTCCTCCTCTTTTTGTTCTTGAAGCAGCCCTCCAGCTAATTTATTTGCATCACATACCAACTTTTGGGCTGATTGTCAGATTTCAGGAGCTTGGAGTTTGATCCTTGCCCAGTTTTAATTCCTTAGCAATGAAAGAGATCCAGCTTCCACGGGCCCATTCCGATACCCCTAGCATGAAAGGGATTTGGGGGTAGATAGATGCAAACACCCCATGAGGTGAAGCTATCCCAAGGCAAAGCAAAAGAACAGTGGTGGAATGAAAACAAGGATAGAAAGTATTTACGAATTTTCTTTTTCTTTCGACTTTCCCTTCTTCCATTGCATCAGTTAAATAACTCTTTGCTAAGAGAGCTGACCTTACAAAAAAAAAAACAACAGTTAAACTTAGTAAAAATCTTAAATCTCTGATTTAAACTCAACTCTTGGTAATTCAATAGACGCATCTAATTCCTTTCCCAGCAATGCTGTAATATGGGAGTAATTTGCCTCTGTATTTTCCAGGATGGCTTTTTTTTTCCTATTTCCTACTCTAGACTACAATTTTGTTATTTCTCATCTTAGACTCACGCCGAAGTAAAATAAGGTTGAAGGTTGCTCCCTTATCAATATGGAGTTTTCACAGTAATTTTTAGTTTGAATGTTGTATGTTTGGGAATAGGAATGCCACTTGAATTTACATGCAAGGAAAATAGAAAAAAGGTGTAAAATCTGTGGCCCTTCAAGTATTACTGGAACGCCCACCCTTCAGGTAACATGGCCAATTGTGAGGTGATTTTAACCTAATCCTGGCTGATTTTCAAAAGGTCTGCAACTTAACTGGGCTCCTGGTTAATATTCGGGGAGGAAACCCTTGGAAAATTCTGGGATGTTGAAAAACAACTCAAAAGAAGGCAATAGAAACTATTCCATGCCAAAAAAATGTCACATCTGTTATGTATCCAGGTGAAGGGAACACAGACACACGTTCATGGCAGTCACCACCAGGGGGTGCTGGACTTTTGGCGGGAACCCAGTTTCAGCAGAAACAGAGGTTCAAACTGATTGGCCGGCTGCTCACCTGGCCAGGTATAAAAGGAGGGCAGGTAACCCCTATTCCCCAGTACAGTCACTTCTACCGAATAAAGATCTGCCATGCTGTACTCATCGTCTCAGAGTCCTTCCTGCTCTCCAGAACCCACTACACAATAACATCCATAAAGTTACCAGGAATTGAGTTTGACCAGGAATCAGACAGCAGCTGTGGAAAAAGCAATTGTCTCCCATTCAAGCTGCCATAACCAAGAACAGGAAAAAGGCACTCCCTAGTTCAAATCTGAAACTTTTAGGATGCTAATAGGGAGTTGAGAATTTCCTCACCTGCAGCACCTGCCTCTCTCTTTCCTGATGCCTTGCTAGAAAAGTTTCGGCTACAGTTACCGCTTGGCTGCAGGTTTCAGAGATGTGTTCCTACACATGGTTCTGGATCTCTTGGGGCAAGATGGTCAGGAGCTGCTCCAAGTTCAACAGCTCCAAAATCTGATCCTTGGTGTGGCTCTCTGGCTTTAGCCACTGACAGCAAAGCTCCCGAAGCCTCCAACAAGCATCCCATGGGCCCCTGGCCTCCTGATATTGGAAGTGTCAGAAGTATTGTCTTCACCTCTCAGTGGCCACAGTTTCCTTCTTCAAGATGGTAGCCTTCACTTTCTGTTGTTAATGTCCAAATTCAGCTTTCCCGGGCATCCCCATTCAAAGCTGGCAAAAGCCGGGCTACTAGTGCTTCCTTAGACCACTGACAGGTATAGGCCATGTTATGTACTGGGCTTGTGGTGATACACCATGTGGGTTGCTGGAGCAGCTAACGGCTCTCCAGCAACCCAGACTAACTGTCTCCTGTCCTACAATTGGCTAACCCTAGGCGGCAAGAGTGGGTTCAAACCTATTGGCTGCCACCTAGGCGCTAGACTATATATTGCGGCTGGTTGCAGCCCAGTTTTCAGTACAGTTCCAGCAAGAATAAAGTATGAGTTATCCTGTCCTCAGCCTCGTGTCTTCCTTCCTGCACCAAAGAGCGCACTACTTAACAGGCCACATGTTCAAAAGAAGCTAGAAGCACCTGTGTGACCTCCCATGGTTCAAATGCTATTGGCCACCTCCCGCTGTATCTCAAAACGACGGGATTTTTCTGGGTCTTGGCCTTGAATTTCCCACTGCTGGGTCACTCTTACATCAGGCTCTTCTTTTACCAGTGGAGGCAGGCAGGCAGGCAGGCAGACAGACAGACAGGCAGACAGACAGACAGATATTGCCTGGTGGTCACCATCATATAAAAGGTACAGGACAGTCGTTTCTGTTGGATCTGGGAATGTTGTTTGTTGTGTATATTATAGCTGCTATTATTCAAAGTGATTTTCCTGCTGGACGACAATAAGAAGAACAAGATGGGGATACTGACACTGAGAATTCAATTTCACCAGGGGACACCTCTGAATGCAATGGGTTATTTACTGTATGGGAAAGTTGCTTTCAACATCTTGTTGCTTCTGCCCATCCCTGTTATTGTGTAGTGGGTTCTGGAGAGTAGGAAGGACGCCAGGCCGATGAGTACGGCATAACAGCTCTTTATTAGGTGGAAGTGACCGTACTGGGGAATAGGGGTTACCTGCACTCTTTATATACCTGGCCAGTACCTGGCCAGGTACACAGCCAACCAATCGGATTGAACCTCTGTTTCCCGCCAAAACTGCTTCCCGCCAAAACAGTTACAGTTCAACGCCTCCTGGATGTGACTCTTAGACAAATGCTTTAGGTGTTCCTTTAAGCCTAATACACAACACCTGTAGCAACTGTGTCCTAAATTAGGACTCCTAATGTGGCAGTCCTGTTTTGTTTCATGGAAGGCCTTACAACAACAATGTGCCTGATGGTAGCACTAAAATTTAGCACCTACTCAATCTGAGGGTGTCCTCAGTCAAATACTTTTGTTTTCTTAATATCAGAGTAGGAACCTCAAGGGAGCCGGGAGATCACCAAGCTTGGTTCTCCATTGAAACACTGGGCGTGGGTAGTAGGTCATGTCCTTGTTCTCCTGTGCATTGCTTGCTCACAGGCTGCCATTTTCTGAATAGCAATAGCCTAACCAAGAAGAACACTCTTATATCACATGGGCCCTGTCTCTCACATTCCAGCAAATTGCAATGCCTATCAGAATTCAATCGACAACTTCAGAAAAGAGCAAAATTAAGGCCTCACTCTGGTGTTGTTTAGAAGAACTCTTCACCCAGATCTTCAGTAAGGGAGAGCAGGACTCTTCGCTTCATTGTGCTTGCAATCTTTCATCTTTATCCTTTATTGCAGTATTTCTCAACCCGAGACACTTTCAGGAGGTCCATGAGGTGGTTGTGGAATTCTGGGAATTGAAGTCCACACATCTTCAAGAGGTGAAGGTTGAGAAACACTGCTTTATTCATTTTAATGTAATGCTATTGTTTGATTTTTACAGTTATTGAGAGTTTGGGGGCATACAAGTTTAGTACATTGTTGTTCTTATTATATATTGCAGCTATAACAGATACTGAGTAACTGCCTAGAAACCTGCCTCTGGGTTGTGTGCAAATTCTTAGCTTCTCCTTAACTTCTCTCCAGTAAAAGGAGTTATCAGCTCAATAAATGCCATTCAAGCAAGAATGATAAAGGAACAAACTACTCCCCCCCCTTACAGTGGCATACCACACTATTATTTTCTTTTATGAGCAAGAAAATGGACCAAAATGGACCCCTCCATTTTCACTGACAGGCTAATGAACTTGGTTAGCAACTTGACTTCCTCCGTGGTGCAAAAATTCAGAGGACCACTAAAGGAGAATAAAGAGATAGAGAAACTATATTTTTGTGGTGATTTGCAAACATTTTCATCTCATTTTCATTCTTGTAAATTCTTTACATTCTTAAAAAAGACTGAGGACCCCAAAGAGCTTTGGTTTACATGAGCCATATATTGATATTTACTGTATTACAAATTAAAACTGAGAAATTTTAAAATATTTATTTATTTGACCTCGTGGACCTCCTGAAAGTGTCTCTGGGACCCTAGGGTCCACAAAGCAAATTTGGAAATCCACTACTCTAGTGATAACTTGAGTTTTGAGCCCAAGGGTGAAAAATTCCCATTAACAAAACCAAGCACTGCTTTGGTCAAGGCACAATCATTTTTGGAAGTCCAAGAAGACACAATCTTGTTTTTAGAATTACAATCTAAACTTTGTATTATTAAAGGGGGAGAAGTGGATTTTTTGAAATTCCACAGCTTTTAGTATCAATTACATATGAATGATGTCCCTCGGTTTCTAATTGTTCCACTAGTTCACAGTCCTGTCCAGTGCTTTTTTTGTAAAAGAAAAAGGTGCTGGAACTCACACATGTCATACATCCCACCTTGCCTACCCTACAAGGTTCCATCCAAAAAAGGTGCCGGAACTCCGTTCTGGGCGTTCTATGAGAAAAAAAGCCCTGGTCCTGTCTCTCTAAATCTCTCTGATATTTTAGTTTGACTATTTCGTCATAACCTCCAACTCTATGTCTTTATTCACATAATGAACACAGCTTGATTATTTTAATCCCAAATAGTATTTTGTGGTTTTCTGTGTTGTATAAAGCTAGCCAGTGTGGTTTGTCCACCTCTTTAGCCCTGCATGCCTAGACAGCTAAATTTACTAAGTCATGAGTCAAGTAATTGGGAACTCAGCTTAACAGCACAACTCCTGCATCTCCATAACATGCCACATACAATTACGGTAAATTATATTTTGGCTTAATCATAATGGCTTGGTTCACAACAAGATCACAGTTAGGTGAAAATTATCCAGTTCCATTTTTATCCTAGTCTGGATGTTCTGTCAAGGAGCCATTATATCTAAGAGAAATTTTCACTTTTCTTTCAAAGACCTTGAAACTTCTCATTCTCCATTCATAATATTCAATCTCTCTGAACACTTTCCTTATATGTGACAATGTCACCTTCCCTCCTATTGTACAATCATTTACTTTGGCCTTACAGTATTTTATCACCCATTAGCGTTTACAAGACCACAACTCAGTTCTTCCCCTTTATTATCTCTGCATTTATCTAAGTCTATGTTTCACCACCCTAAATCTCTTTCGGAAGTCCTATATATACCCTAAAAGTCATCTCAGTATTAGGTTTTCTCAGACTTTTCCAACCTTGTCTACAATTCTCTCAATTTCTTTCTGCTGCCATCATGTTTTTTTCTCTCCTTTACTGGGAAGCATGTTCAGAAGTGGGCCTTCTCTGTCTTCATGCCTGTCTGGAACATCATTCCCTCCCCACTACCCCCCTTCACCTCAGAGATCCACATGGTTTTCATCCTGGTGATGTTTTTCCAGGCCTTGGAGTATGGTTGGTTGATAAATCCCTGTACCTTATGGTGTGGGAGTGGAGGCTTTGCTCACATATCATCTGACTTTTCATATTATTGTTCTTTTAAGTAAATCTGAATTTTTGGGAATCAGCCAGTTTTTAGAATAGAATAATAACTTTATTGTCACTTTGAATGTACACCCTGTATTCAACCCAATATTCTATTATTCTATTCTATTATTACATGAGTTTACGAAGAAAAAATGTAAATCTTTTGGTTACAAGTACTTTGGTTTGTGCAGTAACAGACCATACAAAACTTCTAAAAAGAAATTTAATCCCGGTTCAGAATATTGACAGAAGGGGACTTTATTGAGGATTCCCAGCATATTTTCCAGAATTTTATGTGAGTTCCAGACTACGTCATTTTTCAATTGTACTTCTCAGGAACTTTCCCAATGGGGCCTTCTGTTTGTTTCTTACCCCCCCCCCCCGCCAAAAGAGCATCTTTTAATGACAAAAAAGCTATCTGTCGGAAGAATCCAGAGAAAGAAATATTTGGGGGAATATTAAAAAGGCAAAATATATATCCCCAAAGGATCTTAAAGGCAGAAAAGCAAGCCCAGTTTTTCTTAATAGCCCCAAGCAGAAACTCAGTAGAAACCAGTTTTTAGAAATGCAGATGTAATAATCCATTCAGAAAGGTTGGAGCCTTCCAGCTAGAAACTGAAGAGATTAGGAAGACAAAGATCCCTAGACTCAACAATCCCTCACACCAAAAAATCCAACAAAGGATATAATTATTATTATATTTTTATACCGCCCTTCTCCCGAAGGACTCAGGGCGGTGTACAGGGCAATAAATATAAAAAAGCAGAATACAAAAGTTAAAAAAACGATTAAATATTTAGCCCAGTTTAAAACAGTATTAAAACATATTAAAACCCCAACCCTAACCCATCAGACCAGGTCAGACTGCTCGAATAGATA
This sequence comes from Vipera ursinii, assembly GCF_947247035.1. Classification (NCBI taxonomy): domain Eukaryota; kingdom Metazoa; phylum Chordata; class Lepidosauria; order Squamata; family Viperidae; genus Vipera; species Vipera ursinii. The sequence goes on along the minus strand of NC_139517.1, from coordinate 19,688,862 downwards.
TGTTTTTAAGTCACACTGGAAGGAGCGAAGGTCGGGGGCCGTCCGGAGCTCAACCAGCAAGCGGTTCCATAGGTCTGGCACATCCCATAGGATGCAATAAAATTAACCCACCACCATCAGAATACCAGAAAGGCACACTCAGACTCAGGTCAAAGTTCACACCACAGGAACAACTCCAAACAAGAGCCCCAGAAGGCATAAAACCCCATCATTCCCAGCAATATGTGGTCAGCTTTCCCAAAGCCACACCTGTCTGGCTCTGCTCTTCAATAAACTCCAATCTTCCTTCTAAAGCAGTCTCCATTTTGTGTATTCCCAGCTTGGACTGGACCCTGATGAAGATTTTTCTTTCAGCACATCCATAGATTACAAACATTAGATGTCCGTTTGGAGTTCTCCAGGAAAGCATAATAAATGGTTTAGCTCGAAACAATCCTTTTCTTGTTTGCTTTGGGGGGTTATTTTTTTTTATTTTTAGGAACAGCAATTCAATAAAGTCTGTTCCTGCTTAGAAGATGAAAATGAAAAAAAAAGCACGGTTTGAATGTAATCTCAAAACAAAAGAAAAAAAAAACCCAAACGAGGCACATCTGGGAATAGCGTGCATCCCATGACAGTATATATATCCCATGATCGTACTATCATGATCATGGTGTTAATGACTGTCGTTTATTACTATTTCTACTATTACGATTATTGTTTTTCTTCATTCCCGATGTCTGGAAGACACAAAGTCAGTTTTCCAAAACTTTCCCGCTTCCAACCTTAATAAAGCGGGTGCCCGGATCTGAAAGGCACGAAAATGAAAAAAAAAAAAATCCCATCCAGGTGGGCGGAGTGGGAGACGGGGAAACAGGGTGGCGCTAAATCTCTGGACGGAGAAAGGGTTAATGGCCTGGCGCCCACGTGGGAAAGAAGGAAGAGGAGGAGGCGCCTTCCTGCTCCGCCTTTGGTTTGGGGGGGGAAAAAGGTTTGGGGTTGTAAACCTCTTTCTACCACCCCCCCCTAAAACAGCCGCATCTGGTGCAAGGGGGCGGGAGGGAAGACCAGCTCTTCCCCGCCAAGGGTGAGTTACAGGACATCGGCGGGCCTTCTCCCCCCCTTTTTTTAAAATAAAGACACGTGCGAGACGACGACGAGGAGGAGGAGGAGGTGGCAGGGTAAAGGATTAGGCGGGGAGGGCGCTCCTTTTATTCCCCCCCCCAATGCAAGGTGGGTATAGTATTAAAGATCGGAAAGGAGTGAGCGAGCGAGGGAGTGAGTGGGTGGGAGAAAGCTGAGCCATCTCTTTGCCCTTCCCACCCCCAACCACATCAAAGAGGCAAAATGGCTGCATTTCCCCTTGTCTTGGCGTCCTAGGGCTGGGGGGAAACGGATGGGCTGCCCTACGCCCCCGAGAGGCTCTGCTCCGTGGGGCGTAGGGCAGTCGACAGCCCCGCTTTGCAGGAGAGGAGTGGGCGTAGCGGGGAGGGCGCGGGGTCGGGGGGAGGGGAAAAAAATATGAATGGCTCCAGGTCCTTTTCGTGGGTGCGCGCGTGTCTCTTGCAAAGGGGGGGTGGGGGCCCGGACGGGGTTTGCAGGGGGAGAAACCCTTTTTTGCGGGTGTGTGGGGAGGGAGGGAGGGGAGGGGGAGAGGCAGAGATTTAGGAAGAAGCGGGGGGAGGGGGAAGGAAAAAAAAAACTGGGCAGAAAACCTCCTGGAAAGCGGGTGACAGGAAGTGGAGAATGCAAAGGAGCGAAGTTGGAAGGGGGGAAAGTTAGGGGCTGGCTGTGCTTTTTTTTTTTTTTTGGGCGGGGGGGAGGAGAACAGGAAGAGGAATTTGCAAACCGTAAAATGGGGAAGGGGATCTTAGCGTCCGAAGTGGGGGGAGGGGGAATTCGTTTTATGAAAACTCTCCTTTTCAATCACGGGCTGGCGATGTTGTGCCCAAAGCCCTCCTTTGGGGAAAAAGTGACATGACTTCCTCATTTAGGGCAGCGTTTCCCAACCTAGCTGGCTGGGGAATTCTGGGAGTTGAAGTCCACGCATCTTCAAGTTCCTAAGGTTGGGAAACGCTGATTTAGGGGATAACTTGTTATTTGCCTTGTCTGCTTTCTGATCCTGTGATTCTGAATGAATTCTGTAATGGATCGACCGGGACCTTCATTCCAATGATTAGAAAGATTGTGTGGCTGCTTAATTCCTTATAAGTTGCTGTTACAACAAGTACATTAAAAAAAAAATCCACAATGGATGGAAGTTGGCAATTGGTGAACAGTCCTTGTCTTCTGCTCCCTTACCTTGTCCTTAAGAAGGTTTTATGGATATTTTAGGAGGGATGCATTTGTGATCCAGAGATCTCTCTGGGCGTTGCTTCGAAAATGAGGGATAGAATTTTTCAGATATGTATTTTGTGAAAAATTCCTTTGCCTCAAAAGTCTATGATTGAGTTGGCAAAATAAACCAATGAAAACAATCATTTCGCTGTTTTTGCTTGTTTGTCAAAAGTCCCAAACAGAGGTTGCATCCAGTAAATTGGAATCAGTACACCAATATTGGCAATGGTTGATTCTGAAAAAAACCCAAAAACCTTTCCTTGTACAATACATCTAAATGTGTAAATCTAAAAATGAATAGACAAAAGTGCCCCTGCTGTTACTGTTGCTTGTTTTCATAATAGGTTTTCTTATGGATAGTAGCTTTGTATTGTTTGATCATTTGCATTTTTTTTGAAAGAGGAGGCTTCTTCTTTTTATTTAGAAAGATTAAATGTCTTAATAATTATTTTGAGCACTGAAAAAGTTAGTTTGATATATGATGCCTCAGTTGGGAACTTGGAGAGCCCTGCTCTAGATTTTCTTTTCAAATTCTTATTCTCTAATGTTAACTGAGTAACTTTAGCAGAGAAGCCAGTTATAGATCAGTACTTTAGCAATGTGACAAGGAGGAACAGGGAAAAAGGATATGCAGTTTTTGAAATGAAAAATTAGGGATTTTTTTTTTCAGATTTTATTCATTACCACTGTAGTTGAAAATGAAGATAGTGTCAAATTCTTTTTTTTTGAGGGGAGGGGGATTCTTTAGAATTTGATATACAGTATTCACCCCAAAGCATCATAGAGAAATTGTTTTCCTGCATACCATTGCCACAATTGTGAAGTGACACAGTGAAATCAGCTCAAGTATAGAGAAATTAAAAATAAATTATTTTTCTATGGTCCTGATCCTGAAGTGGCATCTCATGCCACTGGCTACACCTTCATGAGTGGGGAGAAGTGGGAGGGACCAAGGCATCCTTGTGATTTTGTGCAAAAATGATTTTTAAATGGAATTGCAAATCTTATTTTTGCCTTGGTTTGGAAATTAGAAAACTTGAGAGAAAATTCCTGACTTTTTTCTGTTGGTTAACAATGAATACTTTAAAATTATCCTGGCTGCTGTGCCATTTTGTTTTACTGTATAGATTTGGTAAATTATTCATTTTATCACCAGCTGTGTGTGGTATTGTGCAAACAAACAGAGACTTGAACAGCAGCAAAAGAAGGTCCTGTTCCACTATTGTGGAACAGGTTTGCTGTTTTCTGGGGAGATGGAGCAATGCTGGGTGAGCTCTAGCATTTCAAAACATGAGATGGATATAATATATCAGGTGATTTTTGCAATCAGAACATCTAGTCCAGAAACATTGTCCTGTTGGAAAGAGGTTAGTTCTAAACTCTGGTTTCCAGCATGGTGAAGGACTTGAGTGAGGAGACAAACTTACTGTAATTTGATCTATTTATTTATTTATTTATTAGATTTTTATCCCACCTTTATTACTTTATAAGTAACTCAAGGTGGCAGATATACCTAATATTCCTTCCTCCTCCTATTTTCCCCAGAACAAACAACCCTGTGAAGGTGAGTTGGACTGAGAGAGAGTGACTTGCCCAAAGTTACCAAGTTGGCTAGATGGGAATAGAACTCACCATCTCCTGATTTTTAGGCCAGCACCTTCATCCCACCTCCAGATGCTGAAGTGGTAGAATTGACAAAGAGTGATTATTCTGAATGTGTAGATTCAGGGAGAGAGCTGAAACCATCATCCTCTGCTCTTTCTCCCCCCCTCCATTCTGAAAATAGATTGGGCACAGAATAATCACTGTAGCATTGCTCCTTTTCCCCCATTGCCTTTGTGAAGGAGTTGTTAGCTGTTATGGGGGAGGTTGTTTTTCTTTGACATTGACTCTTATCTTAAACTTTTCCAGTCTTTAATTTGCCTGGTGTTTTTTTTTAGGCACTCAAGCTTTCTGACTGATGAGAACTGCTCTAGTGAATGAAAACAGGTTTAAATGGTTGATGCATGATTGAGTTATAATTGCAATATATGAAACACAGGGGTAACTTTCCTGCCCTTAAAAGTAAAGTCTTTTTTGTATTTTATTTTTTTTACATTTCAGGGTACGGTAATTTTTTTTCTTAAAATAGTTTCTGCCACTGGATACATATCCATCGTCCTAAACCAGCCATGTCAAACTGCCGGCCCGTGGGCCGGATGTGTCATGCCGAAACCACGCCCATTTCATTGCCGGCAATGGGGGAAAAGTTGCGATACGTTGCACGACATCACATGACATTGTGAGTTTGACATGCCTGTCCTAAAGTAAACCAAAGCAAGCCTTACAAAAAAAACCCTTTTCCTCAGAAATACCATTCTTTATATGCAGATGAATTCTGTAAATATGATTAATTTCATTTTGTTGACTGCTCAGGTGATTGCTTACTTTTTTTGTCTTTTTAGGGAGAAAATACTCATGTAAATACATTTGGAAAAACCAAGTCCCTTTAATGTATGGCGGAATCCTGTGACAGAGCAGTTTCCTTGACAACAGTCTCTCTGCTTCCTGGAAATTGTTGGCCAACTTTGGCCTAAGCTTATGGTCAAAGGTTGAGGAAGAAGAAGACTCTTCCCACCATGTTTGCCTGTGAGACTTGGGGTATCACTGGCCAGACCTCGGTCTACAATTGGGACAAGTCTGTGTACCTCTTAGAAGACAAAATGGAGTCCATGCAGGGATCAGGGGAGCTGGATCTCCATTTTAAGGTGCTGCTTGAGCAGGAGATGTATCCAGAGATCACAATTGAGGAGGAAGAGGAAGAGCCTGAAGAAGTAGAAGTAGACGCTGAAGGGGAGGCAGATGAAGAGGAAGAAGAGGAAGAAGAGAGGGGAGAGGAGGAGGAAGAAGAGGAGGAGGAAGAAGAAGAAGAAGAGGAGGAGGAAGAGGGCGAAGGGGATGTGGAGGAGGATGAAGAGGAAGAGGCACATCCACAGGGCCCTCAGCAAGAGGCAGTGGGAACAGTTGATGGAGATGACTCCCTGCTTGTGGTGTGTACTGGAACAGTTGAAGAGCTGCTAGGCTTAGAGGCATCACCAACTGCTGAATCAATGCAGCTAGAAGAGGCACCACAACCTCAGCGCTGGGAGGTCCAGTGGGAGGAAGTGTCCCAAACTTCACAGCCTCTCCTCCCTGAAGTTATAGAACCACCATTAATATCACCAGAAGCAGCCACCTCAAATATCACTCAGGTAGTGGAAGTTGCTGCAGTAGAGATAGAACCAGAGGCCTTCCCGACCACTTTGGAGCAACTAGGGAATACTTCATCCTCATGGGGAGCATCTTTCATTGAAGAGAGCCACCAGGACCTTCAACGCTCCCCAGCTAGTGCAGATAGAGGGAGTATTGGCAAAGCACGGACACCTATATCCGGAGGAGGCAGTTTCAGCCTAGAGACTGCACGCCGGCGCTTCCGGCAGTTCTGTTACCAGGATGCTGAGGGTCCACGAAAGGCATGTGGTCAGCTCTGGGAGCTTTGCAACCACTGGCTGAAGCCAAAGAACCGCACCAAGGAACAGATTCTTGATGTCCTAATTTTGGAGCAGTTCCTAGCTGTTCTCCCTCCTGGAATCCGAAGTCGGGTATGGGAATGTAGCCCAGAGACCTGTGCACGGGCAGTGGCCCTAGCTGAGGAGTTCCTAGCCAAGCAAAATGAAGCAGAAAGACCAGAAGAGGAGGTAAGATGATTCATTCCCCCTTCCTTTCCTCACGTATATTCTTAAGGTTCATTGTTGGGCTATATTTATTTGGGGGAAAGACTTTGGCATGGGCAAACACCTGTGACAGGACACCTGCAGCAGGTATGGGAGGTAAATGAAATGGGACTTTAGGGCGGAGAGTCAAAATGTTTTGTTTTTGGAACAAAAGATGTTCACACCTGGCTGGTGGTAATTACACAATTATTCATGAAGACTGATGATACTACCTTCTAACTACCTTTCAAAGCATACAAATCTCAATGACTGCCCCATAAAACATCACAGAGCCATAAAATAAAGTATATATTTCATACTATTTCCAGTATGTAGACCGAGGAGGTTCCAGCAGGTTTATGGGTACTCCAAATTAGCAAGGTGAATATCATTTTTAAATATTTCCTCCTATAAGAAGCTTTAGACAACCACACCAAACTACACCTAGTATTTGAGATTATTCTTATTTCTTCCTTGGCTTGTTTTACTTGCAGAATTGTGGGGAGCACCCAAAAGTGTGATCACTCATCTGCAGTCTGAAATACAATCCACTGTCTCCTTAGCAGCCCTATCACACTGCAATCTATAGGCAATGCCAGCTGTCCTTAGCCAACTGTGGCCTGCTGATTCCATATGCTCGCCTCACGTCTTGCTGCTTTTAATCCATGAGCTTGGAAGGTCAGGGGGTAACAGCAGACAGTCAAGCCCCTGTGCAAAAAATGGGGAAGAAATATGCATAGGGGGGAAAAAATTCTGGCAATGGCTGAATGAGCTGGAGTTTTTGATTCCTTGCAAGCTGTTACCCGATTTCCTACAGGGATGCAAACCAGTGGCAGAGACAACTCTTGGATCAGATTGCTGTTGTCATAAAAATGTGTGTATAGCCTTGGGTTGATCCTCAGCACCATCTGAGATTTCTAGCAGTGTGGAAACTGACCCCACCCCAGTGCGGCTGAATTTACAACTCACTGTTTTCTTTTCATCCGCCAGGTTGATGGGTCTGTTGAGAGTGACAGCCTGTGTTCACTGGCTTTCTGTCTGTCTTTGTTAGAAAGTTTGCTACGGACATAGTATCCCCATCTCTTAAACAGGGAGATGAGACCAATCAGAAGTTCCCATCTGAAGAAACTTTTCTCTTGGTTGAAGCACCTGATTCATACTGAGATTAAAATGACATTTCTGGAACTATTTAGCCCTTTAGAACTTTGTCGTATCCTACAAGTGTGTACTAATTGTGAGCCTGGTTTTAAAATGACTCATGGATGCTTCTGCCTCCATTGTAGCAACACTGGAAGCCAAGTTCTGAACTTGAAATGTTTGAGAGTTGAAATAGCAGTATAACCAGGTGCAGATATTGAGATAGGTTGCATGAGGGTGGGTTTGGTCTAGTATTAAGGCACCGGGTTAGAAACCAGGAAATCATGAGTTCTACTCCCACCTTGGCATGACTAGGTGACTTAAGGCCAGTCTATGGTTATTGTGGAAAAAATAACTGTGGGAGGAGGAAGTATTATGTATGTCCACTACCCTGAATTATTTTAAAAAATAATGATTGGATATGAATAGTAATGTCCTGGTACTCGACAAGAACCCGACATATGACAAATCCAGTCTGAACCTTTGGCTCACTGTGCAACAAACCATAATAATAATAATGTTCCTTGACATAATGGTAGACAAATACCCATGTATCGGGAGGCCTGCAGGCTGGATGGTTATAGGCTATTTTATCAGCTCTCTAAAGTTACTGTCAGAGGACTTTCTCATTCCTGTTGTCTGATCCTTTTATTTAGATATGGAGCCTGGGACCTTTTTAATTCAGTGCAGGTTCTCTGCTACTGAGCTGCAAACTTTTATTAAAAATAATGAACCACCAAAAATCATCTACTGCAGGGGTGTCAAACTCAATTTCACTGAGGGCCGCATCAGCATTGCGCTTGCCCTCGGGGCCGGGTGGGTATGGCCAGGGTGGGTGTGGCCTACTGGGTGGGCGTGGCCAGCTATACATCATTCATATCAAGGGTGCCTATGGGGGCCTGGGCAGGAGTGGGACAGATCTGAGGGTCTCTGGCAGAAGGAAGGTCTCTGGGCCAGGGCCAAGGCAGTGGGGGCCATTCCCTCACTGTTTCCAGGATGGTTTCGCGGGCCACATGAAACCACTTCGCGGGCCGGATCCGGGCCCCGGGCCTTGTGTTTGACATGTCTGTTCTACTGTGTTGTGAGGCCAAGGACATTTTCAGATGTTTGGATCTCAAGTCTCTAGGCAGCATGGCCAATGGCAAAAATTGTGGGAACTGTAGTCCATAAGATCTGGCAGGCAGCTGGTTGCCCATTCCTTGTCTATATAGTCTAGACCAGCTTGCAGATTTGCTATTTAATTTTTATGGAGAGGCCTGAAGAGTTTCTATAAATGAAACAGATATCTTTGTCAATGTGCTACAGGCCCTGACGGTCAAAAATGAATGATGGTAAACTGCTCTAGTGACAAGCCAGATACCTGCTTAATTCTACTCTTATTTTTACTATTTTTTAAAAAAGTTCTACCGGTGGTCCTCAACTTATAACCTCATTTGAGCTCAATATTTCGGTTGCTAAGCAAGACACTTGTTAAGTGGGTTTTGCCCCATTTCATGAACTTTCTTGCCACATTTGTTAAGTGAATCACTGCAATTGTTTAGTTAATAACACAGTTGTTAAGTGAATTTGGCTTCCCCATTGGCTGCTTGTCACAAGGTCACAAAAGGTGATCACATGACTTTGGGACACTGCAAGCGTCATAAATATGAGTCGGTTGCCAAGCATCTGAATTTTGATCATGGGATCATAAGGGTCACAAAGGTCAGGTAATCATGGAGTCGCATAGGTCGTAAGGGTGAAAAACCATCATGTCACTTTTTTCAGTGCTGTTGTAAGTCGAGGACTACCTGTATTTGAATTACTGTGCAGTATAAATTATTTCCTGTATTTACTTTTGGCTGATGTGATTTTGAATGGTACATAAGCATTTTGTTAGCCATATAACAATTGCTAATTGGTATTTGTTAATTTTTGTTGTTCTTTTATATAAAAAGAATGAAAATTTCCGACAAAAGAGATGAAGAAAAAAATTAAACATTAACAAAAAGCTGCTGGAGAAAAACTGACCAAAATACATGGTCACCCACGTAAAACAACTCACTTTTAAAACTGCAGATTAAATTTTGACCACACCAAATCTTATTGATCAACATGTAGATTGCATTGATCAAAGAGCAAGCTCAGTGCTCAAGAGCATTTTAGTATAATAAATTCTATGTTTATAAATATAAGACAATCTAAAATACATATATTTAATATTCTAGGATTTAAAATCTGAAGTGATCCTTTCTTTCCAGCAGTGCAAAAAAAAATAAAAATCTTTTCCCTTACATTCAAGCTAGAGAAATTCAGAGAAATTCTAAATATTCAGAGTTTGGTTTTCAATATACATGAAGCTAAGAATTGTTAACTTTTTCCCCAGAAGCCAACCGGTATTGTTCTGAAGAATGGCTGACATCTTAGGAAAAGTGCCCTATTATTTGAAATGTTCTCTGCCACTTTGGTAATAGATTGAAACGGTTCACATGTCAGGACATCACATAGCTCTGAATTCCTTTCCCCCTCCCCCTTCCCTCCCCCGCCCCCCCTTGAGAGTGCAGGAAAGGGTCACATCAGATATAGGTTACATTCTTGGATGTCCCTGCAGACAACATAAAGAAAGAAGCAGAGGCTGTAGTTTTCAGAGGCAATTAGGCTGTCTCTTTTAACATCTGAGCAATTATAAATAGTTGGGATGCCAAAGCTGAGGCACCTCAGCTGGAATGAGTTTGGGCAAAATTATGCCCATCAGGAATGGGTTGCATTTTGAGGACCCAGATTGTTGGGGGCAATAAGCTGACTTTGTAATAATGCCGCTTGGGGGTGTGTGTGAAAGCCCTAACAAGCAGGCATATACATAGAATGAAGGCTACTGCTAAGCTTGTAAGCCGCCCTGAGTCTTCAGAGAAGGGCGGGATATAAATGTAATAAAAATAAAATAAAAAATAATAAATTTTGTTTTTATCCCCAGGATGTTTTTAGAGATTGCCTCAGAGATAGTGCTGGCTCTTTTATGGCTCAGGAATTCTGGGAGTTGAAGTCCATGAGTCATAAAAGAGCCGAGGTTGCCTACCCCTGCTCTAAACCATCATCATGCTTATAATTTGTAAGAACCAAACTGTTTTGAACCTCCTTTTCATTTCTTTTCTCGGCTCCTCAAGTCTGGACGGCTGTCCACTGAAATCTCATGGTAGGCTTTAAAGGTAAAGGTAAAGGTTCCCCCGCACATGCGTGCTAGTCGTTTCCAACTCTAGGGGCCGGTGCTCATCTCCGTTTCAAAGCCGAAGAGCCAGCGCTTGTCCGAGGACGTCTCCGTGGTCATGTGGCTGGCATGACTAGACGCCAAAGGCGCACGGAACGCTGTTACCTTCCCACCGTAGTGGTCCCTATTTTTCTACTTGCATTTTTACATGCTTTCGAACTGCTAGGTTGGCAGAAGCTGGGACAAGTAACAGGCGCTCACTCTGCTACGCGGCACTCGGGATTCGACCCGCCAAACTGCCGACCTTCTGATCGACAAGCTCAGCATCCTAACCCACTGAGCCACCGCGTCCCTTTTAGGCTTTACGGATCTTTAAATTAAAACATTTCAACATCTAACCCCCCCCTCCCTTTATTTCCTCTTTGTTGTGCTGGTCTTCCACAAAGAGGGTTGAATCCGCTGCCTTCAGTAGATTTCCAGAATACTGCACAAAGGATGCTGGGAGCTGTAGTCCTACAAGTCTGGAAGCAACGGGTTTCTGCGAAGAAGTTAGATTAGGTTTATTCTCTAAGAGATCCTTTCTGCAGAAATGTAAACTGTAATCAGAAAGTAGGCATTGATATAAATTGTGATAATGGAGCAGAAAGTCACAACCCGTGATCTTTTTTAAAAATTGGAATATGCTTATGGAAATCAGAAGCAGTTGAGGAAGTGTTTAATGTAGTTTTCATGCTATACAACAAACGCGGTCCCCCATCATCCCCAGCCTGGCAGCTCTTCTGTATCATCTTTCCCGAATTCTAGAATCCATGCAGTTATACAGTTTCTCTTAATTCTTGTAGCATTTCTAGAACCTCAGGCTTTATTATTTGTGGAAGCTGCAATTATAATTAATTAGTTTGAAATTTGATTTTACTTATTGAAATTTAGTTTTTGCTTTGACCTCAGCTTCTAAAATGCCAACAAAAGGACAAAGTTCGGCTGCCCAACAGTTTAGTGTTGTGCACCTTTGTCTTAAAAGGATCAACAGAAAGAAATAGTTACCAAAAAGTCATAAAAATCCACAATGAGCCCAATTGACCCTCAAATCACAAATCTTAAAAAAAAGTTAAATTTATCGAATTTATGTTCAAAGGCTAAAAGTTTCAGGAGATTGTAGTGTTCATCTGAGATTTTTACTATTTCACTTAATTTAATAGGGACATTGCAGATTCTGTGTTGGCTGGAACAGACTCAGAAGTGCGTTTAGGTATTGAAAGCCAATTTGAAAATTTTTACATGCTAGAAAGCACATAAAAAAGCAAAGTTTTCAAAAAGACTGGATGGATATACAATTACAATTGAGCAGAGTTGCATAAAGTATAATCGCTAGGAAATGATGCTGCCTTCTGAAAGTCTTTTTTTCCAGAGAGATTTTAATTGTGATTTTCCTGTTTGAAAAGGGAAGTGGAAGGATCCAAATGGGAACTGATTCATGGGGTTCTCTGATTTTTGCTGTGGGCTCCAGCTTTAGGGAAAAGGTTTAGAGGTTTGTAGAAAATATTGAAACCAAAAATTAATACAGCGGAAAAGCAGAAGAAAAACCATGTATGCCTTTGGTTCTCCAGCGGAGAAGATTTCATGTGCTGAGACTGCACTGAATAAAAATTTGCTTGCTATGAATGATACTAAAATGCAAATAAAGCAGTCCACATTCTGAATAGCAACAAAGGCAGAATACTGTGAGATGGGGAGATTCTATATTATGATTATGATGATATCCCTCGCTTATTTTGTACAATTCAAGCTGACATGCATATAGTAATGCTTCTTCTATTTCTTAGAACAACAGCCTTGTGGTGTAGACTGTTTAAAAAAATTCTCCCTAGTTTCATTGAAGGTAAGGTTGGAGAACATCTAATCCAGACATGTCAAACACAAGGCCCGGGGGCCAGATCCGGCCCTCGGAGTGGTTTCATGTGGCCCCCGAAGCCATCCTGGAAACAGTGAGGAAATGGTCCCTGCTGCCTTGGCCCTGGCCCAGAGACCCTCCTTCTGCAAGGGACCCCCAGATCTGTCCCACTCCTGCCCAGGCCCCCATAGGCACCCTTGATGCCAATGATGTAGAGCTGGCCATGCCCACCCAGTAGGCCATACGCATTCCACCTGCGCCCACCCACTAGGCCGCGCCCACCCTGGCCATACCCACCCGGCCCCACGAGGGCAACCACAATGCTGATGTGGCCCTCAATGAAATTGAGTTTGACACCCCTGATCTAATCCAACCCTTGTTCAGAACAGAAATCTACTACATCATCCTTTGCAGATGGCAACTACGTTCTACTTAAACCCACCCAGGAATATGGAGTTTTAAAATAAAATGTAAATATTCCCCCCCTCCCTCTCCCCCAAACTACCAAGTCTGTATGGGGAATAGAGACCCCCCCCCTATGGGAGAGCCGGGCCCAAATTTAGTATCTCCTTTTATTTTCTTTTTCAGAGAGGAAATATTTATTTTGATTTTTCTAAGTGTACTTAGCTTAGTATTAAACAGTTTTTGGCTTCTTTGTTAATTGTGCCTCTTTGATCAATCTTCAGGATTCTGACTTATTTGAGGAGGTGGTGGTGACATTTCCTGATGAAGACCAAGTTCCTTCAGATACTGAGCATGGAGATATATGCATGGAAGCTGGACAGCTGGCTGATGTAGACATATGTTTGCTTGGTAAGGAACCTTTGACCCACCTATTTAGTGCCTTGAATTGCTTCTCTTTCTCTAAATGCATTTTAAAATTATTATTGATGTATGCATTCCCACCATGCAAGGATTACTGTATATAAAATGGGAAACACCTAGGACATAAAATGTATACAGTAATATAAATCCTACCTGATGACTAGGAATACTTTTAAGAATAGCTCAATTCAGCTTCTCCAATCTAGTGTCCTCCAGATGCCATCATTCATAGCCATAGTTCTGAAGACCTGTCAATGCAATGAGCCTTAAATTCCATTCTTTTTCCTCTTATATGACCAAATCATGGTCTGCTGTGATAGCCTCAAGTCTCAAAAGTGCTTTTTCAAAAGGCAACTGGACTGTGTTTTTTTCCTGTGAGGAGGAAGAAGTCATTTCGCTTCTCATCCAAGAAACTTCATCAGTTTTGGCTGGATGATTGGGGGTGGGTGGGGGGAAATGGAAGAATTAGTTCTGATGGGATGGTTATATATTTCTTTGCAATCATCTGGGGATTAGCACTCTCTCTGAGAGCTGTTGAGGCTACTTGGGGGGTTTATCTGTGCCCTCAGGGTCAGAATGCAAATAGGTGTGGAATCTTCTTGGAACTGCTGAAAGAACTGTGTTGTAGACAGGAGATGGATGGTGTCGTATTCCTCCCCCTCTGTTGAGGGAGAGCTGTTCAATTCATTCATAGATGGCCTGTTTTACCCCTATTTCAAACCAATAGTCCTCTCTATCCAGAATGGGTGTGGAATCTTCTTGAAACTGCTGAAAGGACTACATTGTAGACAGGAGATAGATGGCTGTTGTTGTTGTGATTCAGGGTCAGCCTGTGGGTTCAGCAGTTGGGTCAGACGATTCAGAGGAGGAGGAGGGGGGGTGTTGGAGAGGTTGCTGAGGGGGTTGGAGAGCTTGCTGATGAGAGCCCTCAACCAGGCCCCTCCCACCTGGTCACGACGCAGACCCAGCTGTGTGAGCCTGACAGCGTGGATGAAGATGACCCACAGCTGGCCCTGTTCAAAGATGCCCGACGCAGGAGGCAGTCAGTCAGGAGTAAACAGAGGAAGGCAATGGGGCACCTCAGAAGGAGGCAGAAGCCACGCCCTGAACTGTATAAAAGGGGAATGCGTGGGAGGGCTGGTTTGCTGAAGGCAACCGCTTGAATAGCTCCTGTTTCATGGTTCGTGTCTTGTTCTGTTTGCTTTTGTATCCATAAATTTGGCAGGCGTAATTCCAGCCTCTTGCCTTCTTGTAAAAGGGGTTGTCCCTGCCTTTTCTGCAGGGCCGGTAGCAGGCTGGTACAGAACAGTTGTATCGCTCCACCTCTGCTAAGAGGGGGCTGTTCAATTCTAACATAGATGGCCTCTATGACATTCTGGATAGAGAGGACTATTGGTTTGAAATAGGGGTAAAACAGGCCATCTATGAATGAATTGAACAGCTCTCCCTCAACAGAGGGGGAGGAATACGACACCATCCATCTCCTGTCTACAACGCATTTCTTTCAGCAGTTCCAAGAAGATTCCACACCCATTTGCATTCTGACCATGAGGGCACAGATAAACCCCCAAATGGCTTCAACAGCTCTCAGAGAGAGTGCTAAAGACCAGATGACTGCAAAGAAATATAATCCTACTACTCCCTCCCCCACCAACATCCTGTCAGAACTAATTTTTTCATTCCCCCCCCATCCAATCAGAACTGATGAAGCTTCTTGGATCAGAAGTGAAACGTCTTATTCCGCAAAGGAAAAAAACATAGTCTAATTGCCTTTTTAAAAAGCCTCTTTGAGACAACCATGACCTGGAGACTGAGAATCTCCATAGACATCCTTCTCAAGTATAATAAACTGTTTCATATAAACAATAGAATTATTAAAACAACTGAAAGCTGATTATGGTTGGGGATTAAACTTGCGTAATTCAATGAAGCTATGAGCTATGCCGTGCAGGGCCACCCAAGACGGACAGGTCATAGCAGAGAGTTCTGACAAAACGTGATCCACTGGAGAAGGAAATGGCAACCCACTCCAGTATCTTTGCCATGAAAACCCTATGGACAGTACCAAAAGGCAAAACGATACGACGCTGGAAGATGAGCCCCTCAGGTCGGAAGGCGTCCAATATGCTACTGGGGAAGAGCAGAGGGCTAGTACTAGTAGCGCCAGAAAGAATGAAGCGACTGGGCCAAAGCCGAAAGGACGCTCAGCTGTGGATGTGTCTGGTGGTGAAAGGAAAGTCCGATGCTGTAAAGATTTTTTCTCCATAGGAACCTGGAATGTAAGATCCATGAATCAAGGAAAACTGGACGTGGTCAAACAAGAGATGACAAGACTGAACATTGACATCTTAGGTATCAGCGAACTAAAATGGACAGGAATGGGTGAATTTAATTCAGATGACCATCAGGTATACTACTGTGGGCAAGAATCCTTCAGAAGAAATGGAGTAGCCTTCATAGTCAATAAAAGAGTAGGAAAAGCAATACTGGGATACAATCCTCAAAATGACAGAATGATCTCAGTTCGAATCCAAGGGAAACCATTCAATATCACAGTAGTCCAAGTCTATGCCCCAACCACCAGTGCTGAAGAGGATGAAATTGACCAGTTCTATGAAGCACTACAGCACCTTATAGAACTAACACCCAAAAATGATGTTCTTATCATCATGGGGGATTGGAATGCTAAAGTAGGAAGCCAAAAGATAACTGGAATAACAGGCAAGTTTGGCCTTGGAGTGCAAAATGAAGCAGGGCACAGGCTGATAGAATTCTGTCAAGAGAATACGATGGTCATAGCAAACACTCTTTTCCAACAACCCAAGAGACGGCTCTACACATGGACATCACCAGATGGTCAACACAGAAATCAGATTGACTATATGCTCTGCAGCCAAAGATGGAGAAGCTCTATACAGTCAGTAAAAACAAGACCAGGAGCTGACTGTGGCTCAGACCATGAGCTTCTCCTTGCAAAGTTTAGGCTTAAACTGAAGAAAGTAGGGAAAAGCACTAGGCCACTCAGGTATGAATTAAATCATATCCCTGTTGAATATACAGTAGAGGTGACAAATAGATTTAAGGAATTAGATCTGATAGACAGAGTGCCTGAAGAACTATGGACAGAGGTTCGTGACATTGTACAACAGGTAGCAACCAAAACCATCCCAAAGAAAAAGAAATGCAAGAAAGCAAAATGGCTGTCTGAGGAAGCTTTGCAAATAGCTGAGGAAAGGAGGGAAGCGAAAGGCAAGGGAGAAAAAGAAAGATACACCCAATTGAATGCAGAATTCCAGAGAATAGCTAGAAGAGATAAGAATGCCTTCTTAAATGAACAGTGCAAAGAAATAGAAGAAAACAATAGAATAGGGAGGACCAGAGATCTTTTCAAGAAAATTGGAGAAATGAAGGGAACGTTTAATGCAAAAATGGGCATGATAAAGGACCAAAATGGCAGGGACCTAACAGAGGCAGAAGAGATTAAGAAGAGGTGGCAAAATTACACAGAAGAACTATACAAGAATGAGCTTAACGTCCCTGATAATCACAATGAGGTGGTCACTGACCTCGAGCCAGACATCCTAGAATGTGAAGTGAAGTGGGCCTTAGAAAAGCTGAGCAACAACAAAGCTAGTGGAGGTGACAGTATTCCAGCTGAGCTATTCAAAATCTTAAAAGACAATGCAGTAAAAGTGCTACACTCAATTTGCCAGCAAATTTGGAAAACTCAACAGTGGCCACAGGATTGGAAAAGATCAGTTTACATTCCAATTCCTAAGAAAGGCAGTGCCAAAGAATGTTCAAACTATCGCACCATTGCACTCATTTCTCATGCTAGTAAAGTCATGCTTAAAATCCTACAAGCTAGACTTCAGCAGTATGTGGATCGAGAACTACCAGAAGTGCAGGCAGGATTTCGAAGAGGCAGAGGAACTAGAGATCAAATTGCCAACATACGCTGGATCATGGAGAAAGCTAGGGAGTTCCAGAAAAACATCTACTTCTGCTTCATTGACTATGCTAAAGCCTTTGATTGTGTGGATCATAACAAACTGTGGCAAGTTCTTAAAGAGATGGGAGTACCAGACCATCTTATTGGTCTCTTGAGAAACCTATATGCGGGTCAAGAAGCAACAGTGAGAACTGGACACGGAACCACTGATTGGTTCAAAATTGGGAAAGGAGTCCGGCAAGGCTGTATACTGTCGCCCTGCCTATTTAACTTATATGCAGAGCACATCATGAGAAAGGCAGGGCTAGATGAATCAAAAGTTGGAATTAAGATTGCCGGAAGAAATATCAACAACCTAAGATACGCAGATGATACCACTCTAATGGCAGAAAGTGAAGAAGAACTAAAGAGCCTCTTGTTGCAGGTGAAGAAGGAGAGTGCAAAACTTGGGTTGAAACTTAACATTAAGAAAACCAAGATCATGGCATCTGGCCCTCTCAATTCCTGGCAAATAGATGGGGAAGAAATGGAGGTAGTGACAGATTTTATTTTCCTGGGCTCCAAGATCACTGCAGATGGGGACTGTAGCCAAGAAATTAAAAGACGCTTGCTCCTGGGGAGGAAAGCCATGGCAAATCTAGACAGCACACTAAAAAGCAGAGACATCACCCTGTCAACAAAAGTGCGTATAGTCAAGGCTATGGTCTTTCCAGTTGCAATGTATGGTAGTGAAAGTTGGACCATAAGAAAGGCTGAGCGCCAAAGAATTGAGGCCTTTGAACTGTGGTGCTGGAGAAGACTCCTGCGAGTCCCTTGGACTGCAAGGCGATCAAACCGGTCAGTCCTAGAGGAGATCAATCCTGACTGCTCTTTAGAAGGCCAGATCCTGAAGCTAAAACTCAAGTACTTTGGCCACCTAATGAGAAGGAAGGACTCCCTGGAGAAGAGCCTAATGCTGGGGAAGATCGAGGGCAATAGAAGAAGGGGACGACAGAGAATGAGGTGGCTGGATGGAGTCACTGAAGCAGTAGGCGTGAGCTTAAATGGACTCCAGAAGATGGTAGAGGACAGGAAGGCCTGGAGGAATGTTGTCCATAGGGTCGCGATGGGTCGGACACGACTTCGCAGCTAACAACAACAAGATGCATACCAAGCCAGGAAC
The DNA here is from genome assembly GCF_947247035.1 of Vipera ursinii. Lineage (NCBI taxonomy): Eukaryota > Metazoa > Chordata > Lepidosauria > Squamata > Viperidae > Vipera > Vipera ursinii. The sequence goes on along the minus strand of NC_139517.1, from coordinate 19,670,667 downwards.
AGGCACATGCAGAGGTAATTTGTGAAGCCTATGGTTTGCAGGTAGCAACCAAGTTATATCCCTGCAATTTTCTTTTTCAACTGGGCTACCATTAAACAACATAGAGCCTTTTTTTTCACGAAACTCCAGTGAAGTGAATTTGGAACTGTGTGTTCATTTTCTGTGGATAATGCAATCCATTTCTATGCTGCCTTGGCATTGAATTCCACAACCTTATCAGGGTCTTTGAAAAATATGGACAATTACTGACTTCCAGTTTTGTGTCACGGCGAGACGGACATAGGAAGGCAGGGCTTTGCCTTCCGTGTCCAATTTTGCCCTGCTGGGGCCCCTAAAAAGGGCCTAAAGTCGCCCCAAAGAGGCGATGAAGAAGGAGGGGTGTCTTGTCGATCACAGAGAGATGGGGTCTTTCCGTTTGATCTGAGAAAAGCCCTCCAAATTGCCAGGGGAAAGACTGGCTACATTCCTATGACCAGCCATTAGCTGCTGACAACCGAAGAAGAAAAGCACCAATTAACACATCGTAAACAGCATGTTTGGAACTGGGTGAGAATATTGATCCTTTCTTTACTATTTTACAACTGAATTTCCTGGGAAAGGCTCCCTAGAAGCTAAAAACCTCCGAATGTGAATGGAAGAGGAGTTTTAATTTCTATGGGGGACAGAAATACACAATATTTAAGTGGAAGTAACATAAAGCTACAGTTTTGAAATTTGAGAACTGAGATAATTGTTAAGATTCTCTCTTTGGAAAAAAAAACATTGAGGTGAAACATAAGAAATCAATCCTTTGTTTTAAGAGTAGAAAATGTATTTTGAATGTCATCTAGTGGTGGATCTGAGTATAGCACTATAACTAGCTTCCTGGCTGCTTGATGATTCCTAGCCTAAGGGAGAAGAGCTGGTAATAAAGGAAAATATTTTGGCATACTTATCACCCTGACCTTGTTGGACTATAAACACTCACTGAGCTTGGACTTTTAATCTCAAGAGCTAGTGGAAGAGAAAGAAGAACTTTACCTTTGATTACATCTGGCTAGGAAAGACTTTTGAGATGTTTTCAGGGAGGTTGAACACTAAAGTGTTCAACATTGTGGATTATAAGCTTGCCTGACTGACAGTTTTTGGATGCCTGAGACAAAGGATCACTATAAAATATTGCTTTTGGGACTGGACTTGTATTCTAAAACCTATTGGATTATAAAGGCTGCATATAAAGACCAGAAAGCTAGAGGAAACTTTGTTCTACTCTTACTGAGTCTGGTGATATTAGAGGATCTCCAGGAATGATGCCTCAAGAAAAAACAAATAACTTTCAGAAGGAAATATACTCTACATTACAACTAATTCACCAAACAATTGTTGCATACAAAGAGGACATAAAAAGGAACCACAATGAGACTAAAAATAATTTATATAATATAAATGAGCAAATCTCCAAATTAAATCTGCAACTAGAAAGCTCCCAGACAACAACTACAAAGTATGAACAAATAAACCAGAGGTCGGAAAATGAAGCAGAGGAAATGGATCTAGAGACAGAAGAGATGAAAGAAGGGAAATATACCATACCAATACCATACACAAATAAAATACTACAAGACTTACCCATAACAATGAAATTGCAAAAGACCCTTTACCCTTTAAGATTGCAAGATGCACCTGATGACAAGGAAGAAGATTTGGGGGGATGGAACATAGAGCTATCAGGGGAAATGTTACAGTTTGGGAGACAAAAGATGAGAGGAGAAATTGCGGGAGAAGGAAGGTGGGAATTGCTTAAGAAACATAAATGAGTGGAATTCCCCTCAAAAATACCCTACCCAAATTGTCTTTCTAACGCCAAGCAACTTTCACAAAAATAGAAAATTCCTGGGCGATTTCATTGCCTTGGCTTGGAAAGCTACTTGGCAAAGAAAGAAAGCTAGAGTTAGATTTTAAAAAAATAGAATATTTGACCTATTAGAGTGGGCATCATACGTTTCAGTACTTGTTTGAATATGGTTAAAAGAACAGATAACCCTTAACTATAATTAGACTTTTATAATGAAATATGATTTAGAATTAAAATAGCATTTTTCCCTCTTCTTTTGATATGGGAAATATGAAAATTAAGAGGAGGATTGGTATGAACAAGATTTTTAGCTATATAAATGTAATTAATATTGAGAAAATCATAACTAACAAAGATACTGTAAATATTGATGGGAAATTAAACCTTAACGAGCACAAAAAGCAGGATATTGATTAATGAATTGATATTATTGTTATTTGTATAATATTAGTAAAATATGATGAAGATGTTTATATTTAACTCTGTCTACATCAATAGTACCAAGAGTTGTAATTGTGTCATGAGGGGAAAATGGAAAAAATATGAGGAAGAAAGGAGGATAAGGGAAAAAAATACTGGACTGTGCAGTAGTGAATAGACTTATGTTGAAGAAGTTAATGTTAAATATGTGAACCCAGACAACATGTTGTTTACTAAGCTCTAAAGATTGTAATTCTGAAAAATTTAATAACGCTTTAAAAAATATATATGGACAATTACTAACCAGTATTGTCAGGCAGAAACCTGCCAGCTTTCTTTTATGCCGGTCTTTGACCATAATAAATATTTGATTTGCCAGCTTTCCTTTTAAAAGATCTTAAAAAAACATCTGGGTGAGTATTCTTTACATATCTTGAGGCACATTTTCAAGTAAGCTTTAGGTTTGGCTTTTTTTCTTTCTTGCGTAGGATCTTCTGACACAGAAGCTACCTGGGATTCTTCTGCTGATGAAGGAGAAGGAAGAGGTTCAGGTGAGGTTCAGGCCAAGATCTTCTGCAGCAATGTGTAGGAGGAAATTCTGTAAGTAGGATGAGTCTTCCTACTTCAGAATAATGCCTCCTGACCCCACTTATTTTGAACCGCTGTAACATTACCTCAATCTGAGTGCAGCCCTCAGCTATCAAAAGGTTGGCCACCCTGGCTTTAACAATGAAAAATCTTTACAGTTCTTTGAACTCCAAAAACACCGTCTCTCATTAGTAAAAGGCATTGATTTTTGGTAATTGCCTGAAGGCTGCTGTCCTTAATGGCGCTCGAGCTCATTTAGTACTCACCAGTGAAGCAGATGAATTCAGATTCTCTTCTGCATCCAGATAATCTTATCTTATTTTGATTATTGTGTACCAGGCAAATAGAGTATCCTTTCTTTTTAATGCGCCAGGTAAAGGTAAAGGTTCCCCTGCACATGCGTGCTAGTCATTTCCAACTCTAGGGGCCGGTGCTCATCTCCGTTTCAAAGCCAAAGAGCCAGCGCTTGTCCGAGGAAGTCTCCGTGGTCATGTGGCCGGCATGACTAGACACCAAAGGCGCACGGAACGCTGTTGCCTTCCCACCGTAGTGGTCACTATTCTTCTACTTGCATTTTTGATTGATTGATTGATTGATTGATTGATTGATTGATTGATATTTATATGCCGCTCTTCTCCCTAAGTACTCAGGGCGGCTCACAACAATAAAAACTAAAAAAGAACATGAAAATACAAAATTTAAAAAGAATTAAACAATAGATATGTTAGATACATAGTAATTTAACTCCATAAAACCAAATTTAAAACCATAGTCAGTCCAGGCCCGATTGTTGAAACATCCATGTCTTCAGGTCACAGCGAAAGGACCAAAGGTCGGGGGCCATCCGCAGCTCCGGAGGCAGCTCATTCCAGAGGGTCGGTGCGCCCACAGAGAAGGCTCTCCCCCTAGGGGTCGCCAGCCGGCATTGCTTAACCGACAGAACTCTGAGTAGGCCGACCCTGTGGGAGCGAACCGGGCGATGGGAAGTTTATTTTTATTTTTATTTTTATTGCATTTATATCCCGCCCTTCTCCGAAGACTCAGGGCGGCTTACAAGCTTAGCAGTAGCCTTCATTCTATGTATATGCCTGCTTATTATGGCTTTCACACACACCCCAAGCGGCATTATTACAAAGTCAGCTTAATTGCCCCCAACAATCTGGGTCCTCAGGTTGACAATGGCAGCAGGTGGTCTCGCAAATACCCCGGGCTTTTAAACTGCTAGGTTGGCAGAAGCTGGGACAAGTAACAGGCACTCACTCTGTTACACAGCACTCGGGATTCGACCCACCAAACTGCCGACGTTCTGATCAACACCAAAGGCGCACGGAACACTGTTACCTTCCCACCGTAGTGGTCCCTATTCTTCTACTTGCATTTTTGATTGATTGATTGATTGATTGATTGATTGATTATATTTATATGCCGCCCTTCTCCCTAAGTACTCAGGGCGGCTCACAACAATAAAAACTAAAAAAGAACATGAAAATACAAAATTTAAAAAAGAATTAAACAGTAGATATGTTAGATACATAGTAATTTAACCCCATAAGACCAAATTTAAAACCATAGTCAGTCCAGGCCCGATTGTTGAAACATCCACATCTTCAGGTCACAGCGAAAGGACCGAAGGTCGGGGGCCATCCGCAGCTCCAGAGGCAGCTCATTCCAGAGGGTCGGCGCACCCACAGAGAAGGCTCTCCCCCTAGGGGTCGCCAGCCGGCATTGCTTAACCAACAGAACTCTGAGTAGGCTGACCCTGTGGGAGCGAACTGGGCGATGGGAGGTTGACAATGGCAGCAGGTGGTCTCACAAATACCCCGGGCTTTTGAACTGCTAGGTTGGCAGAAGCTGGGACAAGTAACAGGCGCTCACTCTGTTACGCAGCACTCGGGATTCGACCTGCCAAACTGCCAACCTTCTGATCGACACCAAAGGCGCACGGAATGCTGTTACCTTCCCACCGTACTGGTCCCTATTTTTCTACTTGCATTTTTACGTGTTTTCGAACTGCTAGGTTGGCAGAAGCTGGGATGTTTAACAGGCGCTCACTCTGTTATGCGGCACTCGGGATTCGACCCGCCAAACTGCTGACCATCTGATCGACAAGCTCAGCGTCCTAACCCACTGAGCCACTGTGTAATCCCAAATATGTTGAGATTACAACTCCCTAGAGTTTCTGACAATATGACCAAAGGGAAATAAGGCGAAGGCTTCAAGCAGAGCTTGACTCCTGGTGATTTCATGTATAAATGGCCCACCATTGCCTCCTTCCGTGATGACTTTTGATTGCTTAGTCTAGCTTACAGTTCCCATCTAAATACTAACCAAGCGTCACCCCTCTCCTAGCTTTCACATCTAGAGCAGATGAGCCAGGTGCTGCCATAACTCCTGTCCTGGGGAAGACGTAGTCTCAAGTCACCAAGACGGTTTCAGGTTGAGGAGGGCTAGCTAAGAAAATCTGTGTAATTAATCCAGTCAGTTTTGTAAAATGAATATAGTAACTTGGCTGGTCAAGGGTTTATTGAGTCAGCAAAGCTAGATGATGTCTATAAACTATTTGAATTCTCTCCTTTTCCCACATCAAAGCAGGTGCCCGGACTCCCAATAGAGCAGATCCTCAGCTGGGATTTGGAGAGAGACACAATGGAGCAGTACAGCATTTGGCTCCAAAGAGGATACGGATAAGAGAGAAACGCCACCCTTGCATTGAATGTGGGAAACGGTTCCGTTGTCAGTCAGAGCTGGCCTTGCACCAGAAAGTCCACACCCGGCCCAAATCCTATCACTGCGCTGAGTGTGGGAAACAGTTTGGTCGATCCTCACATCTCACCAGGCACCAGAAAACCCACATGGGTGAGGAATGCCATGTCTGCATCGAATGTGGCAAGCGATTCCGTTGGTCAACGGAGCTTGTCATCCACCAGAGGATCCATGCTGTTGAACAGCCGCACTACACTATCGATGCTGACACTTTGCTTCAGTGGCCCCCCGAGTTCAATATGCCCCAGAATATTTTTATGGGTGAAAAAGCCCCTCCCAGTGGTGATATGGTAAAACCTCATGCAGTCAAGAAGCCTCACCTCTGTCCTGAGTGTGGGAAAGGGTTCCGGTGGCCCTCTGAACTTGCTGCTCATCAGAAAACTCACAACAAGAACAAACACTACCTCTGTCCTGAGTGTGGGAAAGGATTCCAGTGGCCCTCGGAGCTGGCGGCCCATCAGAGGACCCACGCAGGCAACGGTTTGCCTCTCATTGCTGATTATGAGAACAGCAACAGCCAGCCACCTCATCACCCTCCCTACCTGGGGGCTGGCATGGCAGAGAAACGCCATCTTTGTGGAGAATGTGGCAAGGCGTTCCGATGGCCGTCAGAACTTGCCACACATCAGCGCATCCACACAGGAGAAAAGCGGTACTTCTGCACAGAGTGTGGGAAGGGGTTCATATGGCCTTCAGAGCTGGCCGCTCACCAGCGAACCCACACTGAGAAGCAAGCTTACCAGTGTCTGGAGTGTGGGAAAATATTCCATGATCTCTACGGTCTCACAAGACACCAGAAGACCCACTTGGGAACCAAGGTCTATCCTTGCGCGGAGTGTGGGAAAACCTTTAGTCGGCAATCCCATCTGACTCGACATCGGATCACTCACACTGGCGAGAGACCTTACCCTTGTATCGAATGTGGAAAACGGTTTGGACGGCAGTCACACCTCACTCGGCATCTGAGAATCCACACGGGAGAAAGGCCCTATCAGTGTGGTGACTGCGGAGTGAGGTTTAGGCGGAGACACAGCATGATGTACCATCAGCGGATCCACTTGAGAGAGTCCAGTGGAGGTCTGGACATGATAAACCCTGCTAACGCAGAAAGCCTTGCTGATCCTCTCCAGAGTCCTATTCATGTCACAATTTGACACGTTGAGTGGTAGGGAAGTAATTTCGGAAGGAACATGGGATGTGTGAGCGGGACAGCTTGATCACAACATCTGGAAGAGATTCTCGTGATGTATTATTTCACCACCTGGAGAGTCTGTATCACAGGCAGGGTCCAAGAGGCACATGTTTCAGGATTGCATACAGTCTGTTAAGAGAATGCTAGCACAGGGGCTGTGAATTGTGCAAACCACGTAAAGGATTCTGTGACAAGATGCCCACACTTCTGAAAAAGTGTTGCTTTGTAGTTGGGCTGAAAAACAGGGTTGCCCCCAGAAACAGGTCTAGTAACTTGGTGGCCAGGTTAGCCCCGTGGTCCTAATTTTAGATTTGGCTGCTGCAAAGCTTTTGTGGCGGGAAAGAAACATTTGATAACCAGGATGGGTCTCCCCTTGCTACGCTAGCAGACAGAGCAGTGTTTGTTTCCCTGGAACACATGGTTGTGATGGGGTGTTGGACAGAATCTGCTTTCCTCACTTTCTTCACTTTTTCTTTCTGTGGCACATATGTGGGTCAGGTCGGGATTGTTGCGATGAGAGGACTCTGTGGGGCCATCATGTTGTTCCTTGCAGGACAGGGCACTCTTTGCATTTACACTGTTCGTATGTAGAAAGAAATCAGTAACACTTTTCCCACATGTGCTGTTGCAGTGGGGAAAACTGACCTTTCCCACTTTTAAAATAATAATAATAATAATAAAAATCTCTTATGTTGCAAGAATCTGATTTGGAACGAAATACAACCTATTATTTCATATGGCCTTCAGAGCTGGCTGCTCACCAGCGAACCCGCACTGGTGGCAATTCTACCAATCCTCCCAAGGCAAAGAAATCAGCTAATCAATCTAGATTTTGGAAGACAACATGGCTGGCTCTCCAAAGATACTTTCAATGAGGTACTTTTACTCTCCGTGGCACTTCTGTTTTTCCTTTCCTCTTTTCTTGGGAAATTTTGGGAGAAATTTCCTTCCCTGGGGCCAAATTATTTATTTTTTTTAAAGAAATATGGCAGTGTTTGGGTCTTTAGAGCAGTGGTTCTCCACCCTGGCAACTTTCAGATATGTGGACTTCAACTCCCTGAATGTTGGCATGATGGCTGGGGAATTCTGGGAGTTGAAGTCCACACATCTGAAATTCACCAAGTTTGAGAAACCCCACTTTAAAAGAGCACATCCACTTTCACTGTAATGCTATAGTTTCCCCCCCATGTGGGACTCTGCAGATGTCTAGTTCTGCATTTTGTTTTACCCTTATCCACCACAGTCATGCTGTTGGGGTGATGTGACTTGTAAGGCTGCACTATTATTTATTATTATTTTTTGAAAGTATTTATCTGGGATTTTTTTTTAATCCAGTAAGGCTTTGAATTAAAACAAACCACATTGCAGTACAGTGAAATCACTACAAAATAACAGCAGGACCAAGCTGTTGTTTCATAACCAAGTAATATTAAAATCATCAGGGATGATTTTACAAACTAACCACCACAGTATTTCTAAAATGTGAGGAATGACAATATCAACACAGCCTCCTCTGGAAGGAGATCCAGAGCGATGGTTCTATGGGGGAAAAATTCCCTCCAAAATAGCCTCTTGGTAGAGGGAACGAGTAGAGATGTGAAGGGTTGGAAAACAGATGTTGCCTTAACCTCCTAGCTCTGCATTTCTGAAATAGTGCAGTCCTATGTATATTTACTTAGAATTATATCTTTCAGGGGGATTTACTCCCTAAAAACTATTTGGACATAAAACTAAGAAAGTAAAAGATTTGGTCTCCAGATTGGAGCAAAGAATACATTTTTAGTAACTGTTATCAAATGTGAACAGAGAAGGAGATTTGAAACAGAAATGAAAAGGGTAACCTCAGGAGTGTTGGAGATGTGAGGGAAGGCCATACTTTGAGTTTTGGTTCTAAGATCTTTTTTCCCCCTTTGTATTGTTTTTGTAATAGTAAGGGAGACTTAAATCTCCACCACCAGCACCACCACTTTTTTTTGATCCACCTTTGAAACTGGAATTCCTGAAGAATGAACATCCTTTTGGAAATAACTTCAGAATAAAGAGCTTTCTACAATTAGTGCTTTGTGTGCAGTTTCTGAAGACCAACTTCAGGCTGTGGCCCTTGCTTTGGAATGGTTCATAAACCCGAGAATACCTTTACTCCAAGCTGTGCTTTTTCATACCAATTCTGCATTTTCTATTGGCACTCATTTGGTTTGCTGAAAGAGAGTTTGCTTGCTTGCAGAGAAATTCTCTTCTTGGATTTAATTGAAATTGAAGTGTGGTGTTCCTGCTGTCATTGACTGTATTTAACTTATTAAGCATTTAACCTGGTTACTGACTTAACTCAGTTGGGGAGTTTTCACAATACATTGAATCCTAATCCTAACAAACAGCTCTGGTTTGCATAACAACTGATCTGTAATCCGTAATTCCAAATCCCTTTTTTTTTTAAGTAATCCTGTATGTTTCTAAGGATGCTTAGAGGGGTTATTTATGCAGGAGATTACTTGGACTAGTACGGTCCTGCACTGGAACACCCATAATTTGTAGAAAAACATTGCCTGAAGTGGAAATTATGAGATTATAATTTAATATTTCTAGAGGATACCAAATTAAGAAAAAATCTTGAAATATATTTACCTCACACAATAGTTCATACACTATACCATTAGAGGGAGCTCAAGATTTTCAAAAGAAACTGCTTTATCACAATTTTAGGCAGTCATGCATTAGTTTAATATTACTTTTTAAAATATCCCCTATACTTCCTTTCAACACAGCAACTTTTACAACAGCAATAAGCGTCAGGTAAAATGCTAGAAACTATCGTTAAGCATTCCATTACAACATTAAAATCACACTGGATGCAGAGTTGTTATGGTCCATTGAGGCAGTCTGGTTCCTGGTGGCTAAAGGATTTACATCCCTGCAGTCTTGATTTTTAGAAGTGGTTTGCTACTGCCTTCTTAAGGCTGAGAGAAAATGATTGGACTGGACCAAGGTCATTGACAGGACTAGCACTCAAAATCTCCAGGCTTCTGATGCAACAACTTCATGCACTACTACAGTACATCATATTAGACAGCATACCTAAATCCTTAACCTAAAAATGCTAAACTAAAAAATAGTTTAAAATATATTTGAGTGATAATAAAATTTAGGTTTAATTTAATTGTAATTAAGTAGTAAAGAATTTTTTAAAATTTTAATTATTTGGCTGGGCCAAAAGTCAGAAGGCCCTGCCTCCTAGCCATATCTGTTAAGCTGTACAGAATAAGTATGTCCTGGAGTAAACTGAATTCTAGCCAAGACATTTCTATCATTAGTATGACTAGATTCACACATGATAAAGCATCTAAACCTTGGTTTATTGACTGTCAAAATTGGTTGGGTTAATGTTACATTTAGCTCTGAATCACTGGCAGTACTGGGTTCACAAAGCTCATTCAAATCAAAACCATACGGCTTCATGTACAATATATGATATAGCAAAGACACATATCCTAAGGCTGGGTGAATTTTGATGACCTTGAAATAAAATTTCCTATTCCAATCTTCCTAACCAGGCCCTTGTCCAAACCAGATTTCACCACATCCTGGCTGAGCATGATAGGCTTTATAATCATATATACTTGGAAGTGTTGAGTTAGAGAAAGCTGCATTATTTCATTGCCTGTTTTCTTGTAAGTCAATGTGTATTAAATACTACTAAACATATTCTAAATGTACCAATCTATAGTAAAATCCAGCCATTATTCAAGGTAACTTGAAACATTTATTCATTCAATTTCTACAGCAGTCCAACTCAACCAAGTGACATTGGGCAGCTTACAATTTTAGAAATTAGGGAAGACCAATGATTATCATTAGTCTACAATAACACTAATTAAAAACCTGCCTCTGCTGAAATGAAAACTTGGAATAGAGAGGAGAAATCAGAGGATTTTTATATGGAGAGGTTAATAACATTTGGCAATTTATTTATAGTATGTATTTTAGATTGCCTACGTCCCTCAAGGAGCGGGTCTGGGGTGTACAGTATAATATTAGCATATAAACCAAAATATGAGTATGCTTTGATCTTCTTTATGTCAGCCACACTGAGTCATTCTGTAAACACCTGATTTCAGTTGCTAAATCTCAAAAGAGATCCAAGCCAGAGTAAATTGAGAAGACAGCAATTTGTCGGTTCTTGATTTAAAGCATGAAAAAAAAATCGTGGCTGGAAAAGGCCTCTTCTTTTCACCCACCCCTTTCTCACTTTCTGTACCAAACCAAATTGCCTCTTGAAAAAATACCTTTGGGACAACCATGACCTGGATGACTCAGAATCTCAAGAGACATCTTCCTGTTTAGTTGAATTCAATAATAACAAAACACTGAAGGGAATGGATGGAATTTCTAGCATATTCTCTTCTACAGTTGTTTGCATTTTGATGGAATTTTCTTCTGCAGTACTTTTTACATAACACTTTGACCATATTTTTCCTCACAGTTACTCAGATATTGCAATTTTATCAGTCAAAAAATTATTGCATGGGCCTGTATAATTAGCACAGAATTCAGTTAATTGATGGTTTATGTTTAGTAGCAATGATTACAGAGACAATTTAACAGCTAAACATGATGCAACTTGACATGTTCAGCAAGCTTCCACTTGCAACAACTTTAGGGAAATATTTTTTTTTAATTTTCCCATGAAACAACTAAATAAAGGAATGTAATACAAACATGTAGCTGAAAAGTAAAGATGTTTTCAGCAAGATAAGTGTTTTCCGCAGACATCAAATGTTAACCTGTTAACGGCAAGCATACGTACCTGCTTCAGCAAAATTAGTGAATGCAAAATTCTAAAGCCAAGTGCTTATGATGATTACTAATTCATCTTGAACTGGATGTATTGCAAAGTACCGTAATAGTTTTATAGACTGAATTCTTCTGGGAGCATGGTTTGCAAGTAGTCGCAACAGTTCATGAAAACTGTCCTTGTCAATCAGATCCTAATTTTTTCAGCCTCCACACTGAGCAATTATTGTTCAAAGGTCAACATACAAATTACAAGTAACCAGTGCTTTTTTTGTAAAAGAAAAAGGTGCCAGAACTCACACATGTCATACAGCCCGCCTTGCCTACCCTACAAGGTTCCATCCAAAAAAGGTGCTGGAACTCCGTTCTGAGCTTTCTATGACAAAAAAAAAAAGCCCTGCAAGTAACCATGAAGTGGGTTTCTCCCCGCCCCCCCAGGTTCATTAGAAATATACAAAATGACTTGGTTCATCTAACTTATTGCCCAACTAGGCAAACACATCTTGGGCAACAGATAAGCACTTTAATGGTCACGATGGATTCTTTTCCTAATCCCAATCATTTTGCAAACATCATCCTTACTCTAGCACTGCATAATAACCTCCTTTCCCAAAAAATGCTAGTTTGTTGGCCTATATGACATTGTAGTCCCAGGAATATTTTTTATTTCAGGAACACTGGATTTGTTGTTGGCAAGACAAGCAATGTTTTGTATCAGCGAAACAAGGAATTCTCAAGTCTACACATAACATTTGTAGTCAACAAAAAGATATTTTAAATCAGTTTATCTACTTCAGACATGTCAAACACAAGGCCCAGGGGCCAGATCTGGCCCGCGAAGTGGTTTCATGTGGCCCGTGAAGCCATCCTGGAAACAGTGAGGGACCGGCCTCCACTGCCTTGGCCCTGGTCCAGAGACCCTCCTTCTGCCAGAGACCCTCAGATCTGTCCCACTCCTGCCCAGGCCCCCTTGATGTGAATGATGTAGAGCTGGCCACGCCTACCCACTAGGCCACATCCACCCTGGCCATACCCACCCGGCCCCCTGAGGGCAGCCGCAATGCTGATGCGGCCCTCAATGAAATTGAGTTTGACACCCCTGATCTACTTCTTGCTTCTTCCCCTCTCTATAATTCCCTGTAACAGTTACAGCAGATGAAGATGGGGCTAGTTTACAGTAGTAAACCTCAGCAACTTTCAACCTCAGCAATTTTAAGATGTGTGGACTTTAATTCCCAGCATTACCCAGCCAGCCATAAAGTCCTCACATCTTAAAGTTGTTAAGGTTCAGAAATACTGCTTTATTCAAAATCTGTGCAACATGACAGAATGGTTAATCAAAAGTCCTGATTAAATACCTCAACCATATCAGAACTTAATAATCGCCACATAATAGAGAAAATATGTTTGCCCATAAGTAACAGTTTAACCAACAGCCCCAGAATCATATCACTGCAAAATAAAATCTTATTAAAATCCTCAAACATGATTTATTTTTGCATATTTAATATCAAATGCTTAACTGAACAGAATAGCTCTCACCTTTCTTTACCACAGTACACGTTTTCATGGCTAGGAGAGAAAACGATAACAATGTGTAACAATGAATTTTGGCTCAGATTACACCCTTTTGTGTACTGGATGACTTCATCCAGTCATCCAAACCTATAATTCTGTTCCTGAGAAGGAAAGTGACTGGAACTAATTGAGATGTGAAAGGAAAAGGATTGTGAAGGATTATTCTTGCAAACATCATCCTTGCTAGTATTGCATAATGCCATGCAGCAAATGCTACTTTGAAGGACCAGGGTATCAAACCTTCATAACCATCTGTCCCTGTGAAGGAATTCACAATCTGGGGTCTCAGGCACCTCATTAGGACTTGCCCAGCTGGCATCCATTTCCAAGAGGATCTAACTGATTTTATATATTTACAGTATTTAACTAGCTTGTTGGATGTCTCAGTTACAGAAGTCGCTCTCTGCAGCTTACACATTTTAATAAAAAAAAGAATTAAAAAGTAAACACAGCAGTGAGAACCCCAGTAATCATTTTATCTACCAAATACATGTAGTCCTCGACTTGCAATAGTTCACATAGCAACTATTCAAAGTTACAGTGGCACTGAAAACAGTGACTTATGACCGTTTTTCACATGACTGTTGCAGCAACCCCATGGTCACATAGAAAAGTAGATGCTTTACTTACATTTTTGTTGTTGTTGTTAGCTGAGAAGTTGTGTCTGACCCATCGCGACCCCATGGACAACGTTCCTCCAGGCCTTCCTGTCTACCATCTTCTGGAGTCAATTTTAACTTTAACTGGGGTTTTTATTTTTCTCTCAGGGATTGATTTACGGTAATCTTTTTAAATTGTTTTTAACTTTTGTATAGATTTTTATTTTAAATACCCTGTAAACCGCGGTGAGTCCTTCGGGAAAGGGCGGTATATAAATCCTAATAATAATAATAATAATAATAATAATTATTATTATTATTATTATTATTATTATTATTATTATTATTATTATTATTATTATTATTTAAGCTCACGCCTACTGCTTCAGTGACTCCATCCAGCCACCTCATTCTCTGTTGTCCCCTTCTTCTCTTGCCCTCAATCTTTCCCAGCATTAGGCTCTTCTCCAGTGAGTCCTTCCTTCTCATAATTACACTTTTTAAAACATCATTAATATGTCATAACATAGTTTCAGCCTCAGTCAGTCAAACTAAAATTTGAATAAAGGCCTCCTTTCCAGGACCAGGTTCATTTAAAGATAGAAATTAATTATTGAAGAACTTTTCTAAGTACAGGTAATCCTCGACTTACAACAGCTCATTTAATGACTGAAGTTACAACAGCACTAAGAAAAGCAACATGACCATTTTTCATACTTAGGACTATTGCAGAATCCCCCTGGTCATGTGATCAAAATTCAGCCACTTGGCAACTGTCATATTTATGATGATTGCAGTGTCCCTGGGTCATGTGATCCCCTTTTGCGACCTTCTGAGAAGCAAAGTCAATGAGGAAGCTAGATTCACTTAAAAACCATATTATACCAACTTAACAGCTGCAGTGATTCACTTAAGAACTGCGGCAAGAAAGGACATAAAATGGAGCAAAACTAACTTAACAACTGTCTTGCTTAGCAGCAGAAATTTGGAGCTCAATTGTGGTCATAATTGAGGACTACTTGTACCTAGACATTTCTCACAGTGACTCAGCAAATATTCTTCTGTCAGATCTTTACTTAATGCCCGCTGAGTCACCTTAAAAAGGATACTTAATGAATGCAGTGAGCTGAGAAACATTTCATTTTGCAAGTTTTATTCACACAATGTAGACTTGAACATGTTCAGGGGTCACCCAGAATTTTGTAGCACATAACACTATATGGAAAGAACAATATCCAGGACCGCCAGCCAGAAAGGCATCCAAGCTGGCTGAGAATTTCAGAATTCCTTGGTCCAACATATTTGGAGATCACCATTTCTGACAGTCAACTATGGTTACACTTTGCAGGTATTTTCACAGGATCCAGCCATTCTCCAGGCATGTCTCCTGCCTGTTTAGAAAAGTGAGGCTGGAATGGAATTCTCTTCTTTTTCTATAGAACAAACTTTGATGCAACCATTTTTGCCCCTTAATTTCCAGTTCAAATATCCATTTACTCTACCCAGTAAGGACATTTTCCACAAACTATTCTCAGTTTATAGTCTTAGATATCTCAAAATTGATGCTTTAAAGCAGGGGTGTCAAACTCAATTTCATTGAGGGCCACATCAGCATTGCGGTTGCCCTCAGGGGGCCGGGTGGGTATGGCCTGGGTGGGCGTGGTCTACTGGGTGGGCGTGGCTAAAGTGCGTATGGCCTACTGGGTGGGCGTGGCCAGCTCTACATCGTTCGCATCAAGGGTGCCTATGGGGGCCTGGGCAGGAGTGGGACAGATCTGAGGGTCTCTGGCGGAAGGAGGATCTCTGGGCCAGGGCCAAGGCAGTGGGGGCCGTTCCCTCACTGTTTCCAGGATGGCTTCGCGGGCCACATGAAACCTATTTGTGGGCCGGATCCGGCCCCCGGGCCTTGTGTTTGACATGTCTGCTTTAAAGGTAAAACCAGGATACAATACTATCTTTGATCTTTTACAATATATAATTTATTTGTGGAGACCAAAGCCAAGAATCTTATTTCCAGGACCTTTAGCTTTCTATCTTCAACCCCCAGTTATTCCCTCCCAAATACAGATTAGGTCCATCTACAGCTCCAAGAAGACATTTGAAAGCTTTGAATATGATTAAGAAGAAGTAAATAAGATCTTGGAAATATTCAAGCACAGAATCACTTTGCCTTTCATTGGAGAAGCGAATATAGCTTTTAAAGAAGCCACAAGAAAGTGATTGCTTTAATGCAGAGCAGTTATTGTCCTGGTGAAGTCAAAAGCCCTCCTTTCAAATAAATTTTGAAGGAAACATGGCCATACATGCCAAGTGGTGTAAACCAAAAGAACAGTTTTCTGCTCATTGAAGCAGTTCTTTTTATACTCTTAATTTAAACAGAGTACATATAACCATAGTGTTTATCCGTAATGTTTAATCATAAGACGCAGTGCCGTATTATCCCATCACTGCTAAATGAAATTCTACTAAAATCTTCAAGCTTGATTTGGTTGTGCATATAACATTTTGTTTTGCCTGTTCTGAAGAGTGCCAAATATGTTGAAACTGATCATGTACTGCATGCATCCTGGTAGTCAATATAATGGATTTTTGTCTTATTTGTCATTCTCTCCCTGCTTTTTTTCCTTTCCAGATGACTGCTTTTTGTCATTGCACTTTAATTACCATTAAAATAAGATACAGGCAGTCCTCACTTTACAACCATTCATTTAGTGATATTTTGAAGTTACAACGGAGCTGGAAAAAATGACATGACAGTTGTTCACACTTACGACCGTCGCAGAATCCCCATGGTCATGTGATCAAAATTCGGACACTTGGCAACTGGCACGTATTTATAGTGGTTGTGGTATCCTGGGGTCTTTTGCAACCACCTGTTAAGCAAAGTTAATGGGGAAGCCAGATTCACTTACATTGCTAATGTAACAACTCCAGTCACAATTGCGGTGATTCACTTAACAACTGTCTCACTTAACAACAGACATTTTGGGCTCAATTGTGGTCATAAGTTGAGAACTACTTGTAAAGGGATTCTATGGATCCGGTACCCTCCAAAAAGTTTGTGAGCGAGTCTACCTACGTCTTATATTTGGCTATTTGGTTAAAGTGTAAACATACTATGACTATGTGACCCAACTCTGTTATAGGTTAGCCATATAGTAGCTCGTTTTATAGTGCTTTGCAAATATTGTGTTTTTTACAAGACCTTCCATCAGCAAAAAGGTTATCACTCACTGAAGGCTCAGATGTTTAGCCTTTTTAGCAATAAAGTAGTTTTAATTAAGGATGTACTGTACATTGGGTTTTTTTCTTTTTACACAAAATGCTATTGCACTCTTAATAGACTACAGTGTGGTATAAATATGCCGGTTATATGTACTGGGGGAAAAAATAATTCATTGGGAAACAAAAAATAAAATAAAAATGTGACTCACTTATTTGCAATATTCACTTTATCGTGGTGGGCTGGAAATGAATTCCAATATTTCTAAGGTATATCTGTAGTTAATTAATACAAATTAAAGGTAAAGGTAAAGGTTCCCCCGCACATGCGTGCTAGTCGTTTCTGACTCTAGGGGCTGGTGCTCATCTCCATTTCAAAGCCGAAGAGCCAGCGCTTGTCCGAGGACATCTCCGTGGTCATGTGGCCGGCATGACTAGATGCCAAAGGTGCACGGAGCGCTGTTACCTTCCCACCGTAGTGGTCCCTATTTTTCTACTTGCATTTTTATGTGCTATCGAACTGCTAGGTTGGCAGAAGCTGGGACGAGTAACAGGCGCTCACTCTGCTACGCAGCACTCAGGATTCGACCCGCCAAACTGCCGACCTTCTGATCAACAAGCTCAGCGTCCTAACCCACTGAGCCACCGCGTCCCTTATAATACAAATTAATACTACCTAATTTTACAATGTAAATCCTGCAATAAAAAGTGCTCTTACTGTGACAACATTTTCAATATTTTAGATACCAGAACAATTTTCTACTAACAAGAAGATACAGGGACCTGTGGTGTTTTTGGAACATCTGGTTATTTATTAATATACAGGTTGAACAGGTCTATTCAATGCATGTATCAAAGACAGTAAAAAAAGTTAGCGTTTTCCTAAGTGTCTTAGCCTTTGAGTGTCTGGCTATGCTCAATGGGAGTAAATCCAAGTACCGGTACCTGCCTTCAGTTCTCCAAGTCCTTTCTCTGAAATTTAGAAAAAAATATATCAATGGAAGTGGACTGTATGGCACCAAGAACCAAATCTGAATTCCAGTCCAAATTCATCAAAGAAAACGGTTTCATTTTAATGCTAGAGTTCTGCCCTCTAATATACTAATAAATAATTGCCCTCCAATAAATAAGTAATATGCATCTGAGCTTCTGATGGTGTGATGTACTTGTTCTATGCAAAGTTGCAAGTCCAAATCTACGAAATCATAATGATGACATTCGGGGTTTTGTGCAAGTTACTGAAATGAACTGCTTTGTTAATCAAGGTCCAGAAAACATCGTTTGAAGGCAGGACTGCGGGGTAATGTTTTCCTCCCTAAGTAAAAGGAAGAGGGGGGGTTTAGAAAGACTAAGCTGGACTTAATAAGGATAGTGTATAACTTAAAACTTTACAAAGCCAGTATTAATGGCATATCTTTGAGAGGAAAAACAAGTTCAGACTGGTTTGAATGCCAACAAGTTTTTTTTTTTAAGAGTTTGATTTCCACCCAACCCAATATAAAAGATTGTGCCAAGTGTTACAAAACATGTATTTCAAAAGGCAAGGTCCTCCCTAATTGGCTGGAACAGAAAGGCTAAATTCAGTTCCTCTTGAATACTCACAATCCCTCTCAATACAGGCTGAAGCTTCTCTGGTGCTCCACTGATTTGCTTCTGCTCCATTTCCCAAGCTAGAAAGCAGCAGGAGCCCAGCCAGCTCCATCCAAGCCAAGGTAAGTATTCCAGACAGCTGATACGCCTCCTGCTTAGCTGCATTTTGCAAAAGGAAGGAGCAATACGGGTCATGTAAATGGTTTTGAACCAGGACTTGTGGGATCTTTTGTGAAGGGGCTGTCTCAAGACCCAAAATTTGTGGATACAAATTGGCGAGTATTGCTGTTTTCTTTTAAAGGAGGGGAAAGCATGTGAAGAGTAAAGCTGCTTTGATTATCTCTTGAACCATTTTTTTTCACACCTCCCGTGACTCTGTTAAGGATAAATAGATGCCAAACTAGCAGCTTCTAAAGAAAACATTTGAAAATATAGCATATTTGGACAAGAAGGTTAGAGGTGTGCTTTATTTGTTTCTATTCCTTCTCCGTGTCTTCCCCACTATCTATCTCCTCCAGCTGACTTTTCAATCCTGTGTCCAGGATGACAGGACGGTCTATCTCTATATGTCAGATGTTTTCAAACATTTTGGGGTGCTACTATCAACTGCCACTCTCACTAGGCTCTGAATCCAGGATAGCTGCTGAGTTGGATTGCAAATCTCTTGACTCTGGGTGAAAAGAGCTGCATTTCCTCAGAATGCCATCTTCCCCTTTAAACTTTTCTCAGCCAAAATGAAGCCAGAACAAGAAGAAGCGCGCCCTCCATTGGTCCCTATTAAGGGGATCCCCATGGTAAAGTATTTTGCAGAAGTCTACGATGAAGTGGAAAGATTTCAAGCACATCCAGATGATTTACTGATCTCTACGTACCCCAAGTCTGGTGAGTGATGCCTTTGGCTGCATTTTCATAAATGGAGAATAAAATGTTCTGGGCATTCATGTGTGGAAAATTTCTAACTCTCTACTTTCCGTTTGTTATAACAACATACAAGATAATACATTCCAGGCAGCTGAAAAGCAACTTTTTCTTTGAGAGGCTGGTTATATATGGCTGAATAGAGAACTATCTTCTTATCTGATCTGCACCTAATGATTTATTGCCCATAGTTTTGCATCATAAAGATATTTTTCTTTCTACTAAATTTTCTTTTTTGCAAAAACATATTCTGTCTTGTTTCCTGAATTACAGCATACACTTACCAGTTTGCTAAGCGTTAGATTTTACAAGAAGAAATATCAATGTTGCTTGAAAAGATTCATCACGACTCTGTAGTATAATAAATGGATGCTGTTCTAGTTTTTTCTAGTTTACTTTGCAAAGAAAAGTGAGACAAAGAATGTTGGATAAAAAAAGGAGACTGTCCATAGGTGCATATTCTCAGTGAAAGTTCAGAAATGGAACAATTAAATTTCCCATTGAAAAACCTCATCTGCAAATATGCATGGGCTGGAGTCCAATTTTCTTGTTAATGATTTTTATCTTTTAATTCTTGAATTATAAATCTCCTTGGCCTCGTTTACTGTTAATCAGATCAAAGTGCATTCAGCATAGCCAACCTGCAATTTAATATAAAACAAAGCTATTTTATGATATATTATGAAGGTAATTTCATCTGTCACTTAAAATACATTTTTGCTAAAAGAGACACAATCAGCATGAAATTGCAGGCAAAACTGCACAGCAGGACACCTCTGGATAACTGCCAAATATTTATTAGCAGAACTCTCATTTGATAAGAAAAGTGGGTGAAATGTTTCATTTGATATGCTGTTGTTAGATACTGGAGGCTGCCCTTTTAAGTGGTGTGTATGAGGGAGAACAGTGTTTAATATGCATTCTAACACTGCCTGTTTGTCCATCCCCCCTTCTAAGTTTCCTTCCTGTGCATGGGACATAAAAATTGCATTTCTAATAGGAGGAAAGCTGTTTCTGCTCATGACTGTCCAGAAAAGCAGATAGTCCTAGACGGATGAACCATCTGTTCTCTTCCCTAACTTCAATTCTTCACTGAAAAATATATTTTCCAAAGGCATTTTTCATTTTTCAAATACATTCTGTCATTGTTGGCACTTTTATAGGTCACTTTCTTTGCAACTCAGGAAACTCATTAAAAGGATATTTCCCTAGCTTTATCAACATCATCCTTCTTTGCCTTGAGGAAAATCTTAGGTTTTAGATTATTCTTCTGCTCAGGCCAGAATTTGGGAGAACAAGCAGCCAAGATTACTCTAGCTGTACTAAGGACAGATGCAAAGTGGAACAGCCAGTTCTAAACTTAACTGTAATAATTTGTTTAAACTGATAAAAACTTCCCTAATATGTTAAACCGGCTGATTAAACCAGTAACACTTTCCCTCAAACATTAAATCAGGTACACTTGTTACCTTAATATGTCATGAATTGGAATGTGTAAATAAATTTTCTCATTATTTAAGATGAGGCAATCTGAATATTTTCTCTTCCACCTCACAGAATTGGAGTAGGGCAAGCTCTAGTTTTGAAGGTGAAAGATGGAATGTACACATGGAGAATCAGTGGATATGAATTTTGGTAAAGCAGAACTTTCCCAGACAAAGACCCAGATTAAGAGACTGTGCAGGCTCTTAATTTCGGTTTTTCTGGGCCTCTATAGGAGTGACATGATAGCAGTGTTTCAATATTTGAGGGGCTGCCACAAAGACCAGAAAGTGCTAGAAGACAAGAAACCATGTATGGAAAGTAATCAAGAAGAGAAGCAACCTAGAATTAAGGAGAAACTTCCTAACAGTGAGAACAATCAACCAGTGGAACAGCTTGCCTTTGGAAGTTGTGGGTGCTCCATTACTGGAGGCTTTTAAGAAGAGACTGGATAGCCACTTATCTGGAATGGTATGGGGTCGCCTGCCTGAGCAAGAGGTTGGGCTAGAAGACCTCCAAGGTCCCTTTCCATTCTGTTATTTCATTATTCTGTTATTCAGTCCCAAAATGGCTTAGGATGGGTGGAAGATGTTCAGGGTGTTGTTGTTATTAGTTGCGAAGTCGTGTCCGACCCATCGCAACCCCATAGACAACATTCCTCCAGGCCTTCCTGTCCTCTACCATCTTCTGGAGTCCATTTAAGCTCACGCCTGCTGCTTCAGTGACTCCATCCAGCCACCTCATTCTCTGTTGTCCCCTTCTTCTCTTGCCCTCAATCTTTCCCAGCCTTAGGCTCTTCTCCAGTGAGTCCTTCCTTCTCATTAGGTGGCCCAAGTATTTGAGTTTCAAATGTTCAGGGTAGCAACACACTAATTTTTTTCAGGATAGATGTAGTAAGTTAGAAAGTTATTGCTTTAGTTTGACAAGATTCTGCCCATTAGCTGTAAGCAAATACAGGATTGGACCCAATTGGATTTCACTGGGTGGTCTTAAGTCTTGAGCCTGACAATAATAAACTCTTTGCCTTCTGTTGAACTGAACTGCTATCTGCCATCCTTGACTTGGAAGAAAACTGAATCAGCTTGAAGTTTGCTCTGCCTGGTGCCCAATCTCTATCCTCCTCTATTGCTTTTGTTTCATCTCATTTGCAGCCATAACAGATTTCTATGAAGAGAGCCAGGTTAACCTGTGGTAGCAAAAAAAAATATCTATTTTGCTTCTCCACTTGTAACACTGGAAGTGAAGATTGGTGATCACTAAAGGGCAGGAGCAGAGAAGCATTTAGGGGCCATCTTAGATGGACAGGGATATCCTGCCACTCCTGACTGGCACTTGGACCGGAAACTTTGCTCCAATATAATTTTACGACAATTGAAGAATGAAATGTTGAGTGGAAAAACACCCTCAGGAAATAAAGTGGATATAGAAAATCCATGCACCCCTGTTAAAATGCCAGGTTTTAAGATATACTAAAAAAATCATACCCAGATAAATCACTTTGTAAGTTTTACTACCTTTAGTACAGATAGTCCTCAATTAATGAACATAATGGAGCCCAAAATGTCCGTTGTTAAACAAGACAATTGTTTAGCGAGCACTCCATTTTATGATCTTTCTTGCCACAGTTATCAAGTGAGTCACAGCAGTTGTTAAGTTAGTAACATGGCTGTTAACTGAATCTGACTTCCCCAATTGACTTTGCTTATCAGAAAATCGCAAAAGGTAATCACATGCCAGTTGTCAAGCATCTGAATTTTGATTACGTAACCATGGGGATGCTGCAATGGTCTTAAGTATGAAAAACAGTGACGTCACTTTTTTCAGTCCCGTTGTAACTTTGAATGGTCATTAAACAAACTGTTGTAACTTGAAGACTACCTAAATAAGCTATATAATTCAGTTGCAAAATAAATTGAAATCTTTTAGGGGGGAAAATAACAGTAAAAAAATAACAATAATGTGGCATTTTATTGAAGCCGCTATGATTTAACCTTTTGGGGTAAGAGCATATCAGCACGGCTCATTTTGCCTTGTGAATCTTTGCCCACTCTTGCAAAAGTGCTCCAAATCTGGCAAATTGTAGGGGCATTTCAAGAAAACTGGGGAAAAAAATTGGAACTCTGATTTTATATACGGTGATGGCAGCAAGATTGCTCTATGCCAGGGGTGTCAAACTCAATTTCATTAAGGGCCGCATCAGCATTGCGGGTGCCCTCAAGGGGCCGGGTGGGTATGGCCAGGGTGAGCGTGGCCTACTGGGTGGGCGTGGCTAGAGTGCATATGGCCTACTGGGTGGGCATGGCCAGCTCTACATCGTTCGCATCAAGGGTGCCTATGGGGGCCTGGGCAGGAGTGGGACAGATCTGAGGGTCTCTGGCAGGGCCAAGGCAGTGGGGGCCGTTCCCTCACTGTTTCCAGGATAGCTTTGCGGGCCACATGAAACCACTTCGCGGGCCAGATCTGGCCCCCGGGCCTTGTGTTTGACATGTCTGCTCTATGCACAAAAATGGAAGGATGCCTCAATTCCTACCATGGATGAATGGTTACAAAAGCTGATGGAATTAGCAGAGATGGTCAAATTGACTGTGCTGATAAAAGAAAAGAAAAAACATCAGTAACTTTGTTTCTACTTGGAAACTGCTTCTGGATTTTGTGCTTGAGGTGGAAAAATATATTCTAATTTGGGGTTTTACTGATTAGACTGATTTGCCGATACAGAAATGGCTAGTGCATACTACTATAGAAATGTAAGAAGTTGAGGTTTGATTTTAATGTCTGATTTTACTGCAACAGAGAGAATCGGAAGTCAATGCCTTTTGTTTCTTCCCCTCCCTTTCTTCACATTTGTTTTGTTTTCCCTTTCATTACTGTTGTCCCCTACTATTTCCTTTTATAAATTTTTCACATTTTAGGTTATAAATGAATAACAACAACAACAACAATAATAATATTGTGGGGGCATTTCCTGTGTACAGCCCTCTTCAGGTCACTTCACAGATTTTCAGTTGCATTCTGGGCCATTCCAAAATTTTGAGCTTCTCCTGGTGAAGCTATTTTGTTGAACCATTCATAATTCCCTTCACCTTGATTAAAGCCCCAATTTCAGCTGAAGAAAAGCAATCCCAAACCATAACGCTGCCACCACCATGCATCACTATGGGTATGGTGTATTTCTGATGATGCGCAGTGTTGTGTTTGCGCCAACCATACTTTTTGGAATTACAATGGAGCCGAAAGTTTAACCTGGGTCTCATCAGACCATAACAGATTTTCCCATGAGCTTTTGTCAGACTTGATGTTCATTTTTGCAAAATGTACGAAGGCTTGGATGTTTTCCTTCTGTCTTGCCACCCTACCCGCAACCCAGACATATGAAGAATATGAGAGATCTTTGTCACAAGTAGTACGCAACCAATACTTGCCAGACTTCCCTGCATCTCCTTTAATGTTGTTGCAGGCCTCTTAGCAGCCTCTTGAACCAGTTTTCTGCTCTGGAAAAAATTTTGTACTCTAGCCCTGACTGATACCTTCCAACAATGAGATCTTTTTAATGCTTTACAAGCTCTTTGCAGATTTTAGCTTTTGCTGTAAAAGGCAACTGAGCACATTCCAGAAAAATCCCATTAGAACATTTGAATTTCATATGGGCTTGATCAGAGTCACTTTAATTGATGGCAGATATGTACTGACTACTATTTGACATAGTTTGAATATGATTGGTTAATTCTGAACATACCCAGATCCTTACTCATAGGAGGGTTTCAACACTTATACAGCCACATTATTCTAAGTTTTTATTTATTTTTTCTCCTGAAAGATTTCAGCTTGTTTTTCAATTGAATTGTACAGCTTATGTATTATATTAAAGATGGAAAAAGTCTGAAGTGATTTATCTTTCAGTCTGATTTTTTTTTTACATCTCAAAAACCTGGCATTAGAAAGGGGTGTTTGTAGACTTTCTATAGCCATTGTATACTTGTAGTAGCTAGTAAGAAGAATCATGTTTTGTTTTAGGCACTAACTTGTTTTTTTCATGTAATGTGATCTTGGTTCAGCATGTCCAACCTTCTTGTGCTCTTTCAGGTACCACCTGGGTCAGTGAGATTGTAGACCTGATCTACAAAGAAGGCAGTGTGGACAAATGCAGAGTTCAACCCATCTACATGCGAGTCCCTTTCTTGGAATTTGCTGTACCTGGTGTCCCTTCAGGTAAAACATCCCAGGTGTCTTCCTTTCCAGAGAGCAGTTTGGGAGGAGAGGGATGGAGGTGGAAGTCTAGTCTATGTGGTGAAAGTGGGGCAAGGAGTGGAGAACCTGGGGGCAGACTCAACAGAGGTCTCAGCCTACAGTTTCTGCATAGCCACAAATAGATTAAGTCTATTCTTTCTTGAATTCTGTGGACCTTTATCTAGTGCCATTATAGTGCTAACTGTTACTTGAGTAGATTCCTTTGCATAGGTAAGAGTAATAAATCAGTTTAATTGGAACTTCACATGTAGTCCTGGTCTTTTGCACTTCACATTGAAATAGAAATGCCAACTGTGAAGATACCATGTACAGTATATCTGTGAAGATAACCATATAATATGGTAGATTTGCCTGCAGACATTTCCATAGCTTTTCCTAATGTTATTTGAGAAATCTGCAAGCAAATTTGTCAGAATGTATCTGGTATGGATAGGTTCATGGAGGGGGAAGGGAGTATGGAAGAAGTCTCTTCAATTATTCTTTTTCCCCTTCCAGGCATTGAACTGCTCAAGGAAGCACCACGCCCATGTCTAATTAAAACCCACCTACCTGTCCAAATGCTCCCCAAATCCTTCTTGGAAAAGAATTGCAAGGTGAGAAAAAAAAATGTGACCGTTAATGCATGAAGTACTGGTCAATTGAATGCAACAACATGTTGGATAAAGATTTTCCACAAATCATTACACATTGTGACTTCAGAAATGAAATACATCATCAGCTTAATTAAGTTTCTTGTTTGTCACTCAACAGGTTATCTATGTGGCCAGAAATGCCAAAGATGTGGCTGTCTCATACTATTACTTTTACCAAATGGCAAAAGTGCACCCAAACCCTGGAACATGGGAGGAATTTCTGGAGAAGTTTATGGACGGGACTGGTCAGTGGATAATAAACCCTTCCAAGTATTGAGCTTGATCTTAGCCCTTCTTGATATGGTAACCCCGAAATATGATACTGATCCTATTACCTCCAGCTAGCAAAGGAAATAATGGGGGTGGCTGGGTGCCATTTTGGGGGAAGCCTCTTAAGACCTTGTAGAAGCTGTTGGAATTAGTGAGATGTTTCACAGAAATTCTGTGAATGGGAAGGTCAGATCAGGTCTTCTTCTTCTTGTTACCCTTTCTGTATGAGTGGGCAGATATGTCCATGTACATATATGGTTCTTTAGTTTGACTATCAACTTCTACTAAAGTTTCTAGTCCTGTTTCATACCCCTGATGATCAAACCAAAATAAGTAGTAAGGAAACTGTAGCTTTCTCCATGTTGCACTAAAATTCCCATCATTCACAAGCATTCTGTTTCTCTTCTCAGTGTCTTTTGGATCCTGGTATGATCATGTCAAAGATTGGTGGGACATCACAAAGAAATACAGGATTCTGTACCTCTTCTATGAAGACATGAAAGAGGCAAGATTCTTTCTGCTCCTTTTATTAACCTTCTTATTCTCTACTACTCTAATTTTCACTTCCCCACGTTAAGAGTTAGGAACGGGGCATAGATCTCATGTTCTACATGGCTAATAGGGAGGGGTAGGATGGGACTTTGGTAGCAACTCCAGGGCCAAAAATTCCTAATTCCTCAAATACATCCCTTATTGTAGCATTCTGATTATAATTAGATGCTCCAGAAAACCTACAAGTAGGAGAGGAAGAGGGCAAAACTGCTCTCATCCATTCAAACTTGTTTTCTTTTATTTCCATATACCGGTAATTACTCTACTTTGTGTTTGTCCAGCAAGACATTTCTCAGGTTCTTTTCCTAATTATATATCCGTAGAAAGATAGGCCTGGAACTGGATCTACATTTATACACGCCTGAGAATAGACCCACAGAAACTAAGCCATGGCTTATTTCATTAATTTCAATAGGCCTTCTTTATCTAAATCAGAACCATCCCAAAGCTGAATAGAAGACAGTTACTCCCATCCCGATACTCCCATATTACACCCCTCCTGCGTGGGCTGCATTGGTTGCCGGTTGCCCTTCGGGTGAGGTTCAAGGTGCTGGTCCTCCTTACCTATAAAGCCCTACATGGCTTAGGCCCGGGATATTTACAGGACCGTCTGCTGCCAGGAACGACTTCCCATCGCCCTGTGCGTTCACACAGAGAGGGTCTCCTCAGGGTGCCGTCGGCCAGACAATGTCGGCTGGCGACCCCCAGGGGGAGGGCCTTCTCTGTCGGGGTGCCTGCCCTTTGGAACCAGCTCCCCCGAGAACTTCGGATGGCCCCAGATCTCCGGTCCTTTCGTCGCGACCTAAAGACATACCTTTTCCAACTGGCCAACCTGGACTGAAGATGGGGGTTTTAATTTTGTTTTAATTATTGGTTTTAGTGGGGCTTTTTAAATTTAATCTCTTTTAATATTTGTATTATTGTTGTTTTATTGTTGTTAGCTGCCCTGAGTCCTTCGGGAGGTAGGGCGGCATATAAGTCCCATAATTAAATTAAATTAAATCTCTCTTCTCATTTCCTCCACGCTAATCATCCCCTCAGGATAACTTGGTTTTGCTTCCAGACTAAAATTTGGTTACCCACACATGGCATTAGAATAATACTGGCTGATAATGGAAACTCAGGGCTAAAAATTGTGTGCAATGTATATAACTGCAAAGCATCATAAGGAAATAAGAAGTATTCTTGGCTGGATTATAACTAGACAGCAGATAGGTAATAAATAGCTGTGAAAAGATAGTGTCTTTTAATTTATTTTATTTAACATAACACAATATACCACGGCATTCTTCCTAATCCAAAATTCCTGACTTTCAGTGCTTGATAGTTGATCATTGCTTTATACATAGGATCCAGAACGGGAGATTCGGAAGGTAATGGAGTTCCTAGAGAGGCCAGCTGATGAAAACTTAGTCAAGAAGATTGCACACCACACCTCCTTCAAAGAGATGAGCCAGAACCAAATGGCCAATTACAAAAGCATTCCCACTTCAGTTATGGATCACACCATCTCTCCTTTCATGAGGAAAGGTGAGTCTCTCAAATAACCAAACTGGGATTGAACGGAGCGCGAGTTATATTTCTAATCCGCATAATGGGATAAAAAGGTAAAAGTTAAGGTAAAGGTTCCCCCGCACATGCATGCTAGTCATTTCCAATGCTAGGGGCCGGTGCTCATCTCCGTTTCAAAGCTGAAGAAGCCAGCGTTTGTCCGAGGACGTCTCCGTGGTCATGTGCCCGGCATGACTGGATGCCAAAGGCGCATGGAACGCTGTTACCTTCCCACCGGAGTGATCCCTATTTTTCTACTTGCATTTTTACGTGCTTTCGAACTGCTAGGTTGGCAGATGCTGGGATGACTAACAGGTGCTCACTTTGCCACGTGGCACTCGGGATTCGACCCGCCAAACTGCTGATCTTCTGTTCGACAAGCTCAGCGTCCTAACCCACTGAGCCACTGCGTCCCTGATAAAAAGGTAGTGCTGCCTTGCTGACACTGAGATGCTCCAAATGTTTTAGATTTTGCAGCCACCAGGATTACAGGTAGTCCTTACAACAGTTCATTTAGTGACTGTTCAAAGTTACAATGACACTAAGAAAAGTGGCTTATGACCATTTTTCACACTTAGGACCATTGCAGCATCCCCATGGTCATGGGATCAAAATTCAGACGATTGGCAACTGACTCATATTTATGACAATTGCAGT
Organism: Vipera ursinii; assembly: GCF_947247035.1. Classification (NCBI taxonomy): domain Eukaryota; kingdom Metazoa; phylum Chordata; class Lepidosauria; order Squamata; family Viperidae; genus Vipera; species Vipera ursinii. The sequence goes on along the minus strand of NC_139517.1, from coordinate 19,641,783 downwards.
GTCCCGGGGTCACGTGATCCCCTTTTGCAACCTTCTGACAAGCAAAGTCAATGGGGAAGCCAGATTCACCGAACAATCGTGTGACTAACGTAATACTTGCAACAATTCACTTAACAGCTCTGGCACGAAAGGTCATTAAATGGGAAAAAAACTCACTTAAGCTATGTCTCACTTAGCAACAGAACCTTTGGGCTCGGTTGTGGTCATAAGTCGAGGACTATCTGTATTAGCTCTGCTACTCAGGGATTGTGGAATTTGAAGTCAAGCTTTCTGCTCCTAATAAGGCCTTGAACTACTTGAGAGAAAATGAGATTTGCCATAGTGGTGAATATCTGATGCTCGGGTGTAGGATGAGGGTGGAGGTTCATTGTCCGAGCTTGTAGGATGGTTTCTGAACGTTTCGTTACCAGGCTAGGTAACATCTTCAGCGGAGTTTAGGGGACATCAGTGTCGGTGTTGTTCTGTTTAGAAGGGATTCAGGTGTGGATTTGTCAAGGGAGGATCTTGTGACAGGTCAGGTGTGAGTCATCAGTGAGAGGCTTGTGATGGGCCTTGTGATGGGGAGGTTACTGCAGGGTTAGAGGTCAACAATAATTGTACTGTGGGGGATGTAATATTATTATTGTAGGCAAATAGGCTATTCTTTGTGACGGTACATATACAACCAAGCTGGGCACCTATATAGATGTATGGGATTCAACTCCAAGATTTTCCAGAAAGAATGAGCATGGTTGATAATGCAATGCAATGGCTTGGGGAAGACTAACATGTGTCGTTGTCAGAGACGGTTCTAGCTGGGCTCTTGAAGCACTAAACGTCTCTTTTATTTTTTATCCTTTTCCTGGGGATTTCACTGCTTCTACCAAAAGCTCAAGTAGGAAACAGGCAAGTTAGATCTTGAGCTCTGACGACCCTAATCCACATGAAGAAAATATGGCTTGAGAAACTGAGATTGTGTAATGGCGTGTGGGATAGATCTTGGGAAACGGGACAAAGGGATGCTGTCAAGGGAATGGTCAAATAAGAGACAGCCTAGCCTGCAGCTGGAAAGGAGGAGGAAGAAATAGGCTTAGAAGGGCCCCTGCCTAGTTTCTCAGGTTGTAAATGAGATGGCATGGGGAACTGCACTTTCAGACTTGCAAGATTCTTTTAATGTAGCTTTACAATAAAGTGGAATTAGGCTACCTGGTCATATTTCTATCTGGTATTCCTGGTAAGGCTGATAGATGTCTCATGCTTGCTTCCCTATTCTTTCAAATGTACAGTGTGTTGTACATTAGTCTTCCATTTACCCTTTTCCCATTTTCCCCCTTATTTTTCTCTCTAGAGCAGACATGTCGAACACAAGGCCCGGGGGCCGGATCCGGCCCGTGAAGTGGTTTCATGCGGCCCACGAAGCCATCCTGGAAACAGTGAGGGAACGGCCCCCACTGCCTTGGCCCTGGCCCAGAGACCCTTCTTCTGCCAGAGACCCTCAGATCTGTCCCACTCCTGCCCAGGCCCCCATAGGCACCCTTGATGCGAACGATGTAGAGCTGGCCACGCCCACCCAGTAGGCCATACGCACTCCGCTGGTTGGAGAACTCTGACTTAGCATTTTAGAGACTACCACTCAGGTTAGAGGCAAAAAAGAAAGGACTGGATTGGAGAAACAGGCCTTACCCCAACTCCAGGTGTGTCCAAGAAAGCAGCCTTGACTATAAAGGAGACAGAAAGAATAGATGAGAGAGAAGACAAATTCTTATTACTCTTCCAGCCATCATATATTACATGTTTTAGGCAATGATTAATTACACCTATAACTCAGAAATTATCAACATATGTGCCCTGTTCACCGCCCTGAGTCCTTCGGGAGAAGGGCGGTATACAAATATAATAAATGAAATGAAATGAAATGAAAAAATGAACATTTCCTGGTAATATAGGTGATCATATAATCAAAAAATCCCCCAGGTATACTTTAAATACAGATAGAGATCTGCAACAGTCTCAAAAGGGTTCACCAAAAATCTCATGCAAACCTACGTATAAAACCATCCCAAAGTTCATGAGAAACTACCAACGTTTCAAGAGATGTTGGCAATCCCATCAGTGAAATCTGAGTTCTTTAATGTGGGCAGGGCCTTTCTGAGGTCCAACAAATGCTTTGCTATGTATGCATCCCATGCTGGGATTCAACTTTAGCTTACCCAGTTTTAAGTATGGTTATGTTGCAATAGAATAGAATATATGTTACTTAATTGGGTAATGAAATGTCTGTAAGCAAACAACCAATCTTAGAGAACACCAAGGACTTGAGTTCAACCCTTAGCTGCATATATTGTCTTCTCTTGCAAAATAATGACCTATAAAATGTTACCTATTTGGGTAATGAAATGTCTGCAAGCAACCACCAGGCTCAGAGAACACCAAGGAAACTAATGTTGGCTATTACTTTCCCTTCAATTTAGGAGTTGCTGGTGACTGGAAGAACCAATTCACAGTGGCACAAAACGAGCGTTTCGATGAGAATTACAAGATGCAAATGAAAGGAACTACACTGCAGTTTCGAACAGAGATATAATTCTTCTTTTTCTACTTGGCTATGCATTCTTTCACCCATATTAAAATAACCCAACATGTTCTATAGATATATTTCTATGTGTCCTGAGTATATGTCAGTACACTGCATATATCTCTTGGAGCGTATGATGATCCATCAGTATGTGGGCTGTCAAAATGTAGTGTGCATAGCAGGCTTGCAATAATTTTGGCTCCTCATGTGGTATCCTGGCCAAAATGTGCCTAAACTATTCATTACTGTCAGAATCCATTTATATCACATTCATAAATGTATGTTTAAAACATTATCCTCCCCCCCCCATGGATTCTGCCATCTCCCGAGGAAGGAGGATCGCATGTGGATTCAGCCTGCCTTAGGTTATTTCAAATACCAAGGGAAACCTTTTGAACTGGGGGAACAAAAGGGAGGGTTAGGGAAGAAGGCATCTGGCCTGTGTCTCCATTTGAATCTGTAAAGGAAGAAGGTAATAACCATAAAGATTCAAAGTTCCCTTTTTCCCACGAAAGGGATGACACGAAGTAAAATGGTGGGGGGGCTGACCAAGTGGGGTTGAGGGAAGGAGGGTTGAACCGGGAACTCTTTATAAAGCTTCAATTTGTAAAACAATACCAAGTCCTGTCTTGTATTTCCACAACCAAGCATGTCCTAGTAAAAATTCTTTTTGGACTAGAACTGACTCCAAGAGTTTTTGTTTTCCTAAGACGTGGATTGGGGTGGGTCCTGACAATTACTGTACTTCCCATGAGCAGGAAATGTGGCACAGGTACACACCCAAGTGGGATAACCCTAATATCGGCTTTCTCTCTTAGTAAAACATATTAAGTAAAAATCTTAACTGACCAAACCCATAATGGATAGCAGAGATTTAAAAAAAAAAAAACTACAGGTGAATTTCTGTACTTTCACAGAGTGCTTACTAAAGATGGAAAAACAATGGGGAAATTTTAAGACAGATGCTGGTAGAAAAACAGTGGGAAGCCAACAGTGTGTGGCAGCAGCCCAAAAAAGCTACAGTAATACAATCCTTGGTTGTATAAACAGAGGCACAGAATCAAAATCACGTGAAGAATCAGTACTTTATAAAACCTTAATAAGACCACACCTGGAATATTACATCCAGTTTTGGCCACTACACTACAAAAAAGATGTTGAGACTTTGGAAAAAGTGCAGAGAAGAGCAACTAAGATGATTAAAGGCCTGGAGGCTAAAACATGATGAATGGTTGCAGGATTTGGGTTTGGCTAGACTAGAGAAAAGAAGGACTAGGGCAGGGGTAGGCAACCTCGGCTCTTTTATGACTCGTGGACTTCAACTCCCAGAATTCCTGAGCCAGCTGGCTCAGGAATTCTGGGAGTTGAAGTCCACGAGTCATAAAAGAGCCGAGGTTGCCTACCCCTGGACTAGGGTGACATGATAGCAGTATTCCAGTATTTGAGGGGCTGCCACAAAGAAGAGGGGGTCAACTGATTTTCCAAAGTAGCAGAAGGCAAGATAAGAAACAATGGATGGGAACTAATCAAGGAGAGAAGCAACCTGGAATTAAGGAGAAACTTCCTGACAGTTAGAACAATTCATCAGTAGAACAGCTTGCTTTCAGAAATTATGGGTGCTTCATCACTGGGTTTTAAGAAGAGATTGGACAGTCACTTGTTTGAAATGGTATAGGGTCTCCTGCTTGAGCAGGGGGCTGGACTAGAAGACCTCCAAGGTCCCTTCCGGATTCTATTCTATTCTATTCTATTCTATTCTATTCTATTCTATTCTATTCTATTCTATTCTATTCTATTCTATTCTATTCTATATATATTTTAAAGAAAGCCAGAATGGCTATGAATTAGAGTGGGCTTCTGCCCTCTTTGTTATATGAAAATGGGAACTGGCAGTGAAGTGGGAGTAGGATATTTCTGAATGTGCATGGTAGGATAAGGAGTTCCAACCATGATAAAATCAAGAGTGAATGGGTACTGAATGAATATGTATTGAATACAAAAGTGAATACTAATACAGTGTAGAAGACATACTGTACAGTAAGGTATTTAGATCATACATTATAAAGAGTAGGGCTCAATTCACTGCTGCTGAGTTTCAGGCTTTTCGTAGGGCTAACCTCATCAGACATGCTACATCTGCACCATTTCATCCCTCTTCGAACGGACAAGCCAAACGCATGGTGAGGACTACAAAGGACGCACTCAGGCATATCATTACAGGTGACTGGCATCACAGATTGGCAGATTTTCTGCTCTGCCAGCATTCTACTCCCTGAACAGCTACAGGTAAAAGTCCTGCTGAGCTACGTTGGGGGAGATGTTTAATTACTAAACTGGACAGGTTGCATCCGGACAGAGTGGGAGCAGAAGCCTCCAGACCAAAACCCCCGAGGGGGTGGTAAATGGGTGATTGGGTTTGGGCCAGAAACTATGGGCCAGGGAATTTGTGGGTTCCTGGTCAAATAACCAAGGCATCCGGACCCCTATCTTATGTAGTGGGGTTGGAGGGAGGTCGACTGGTCAGAAGACACATTGACCAACTCAGGAAGAGGTTTCCTGAACGGTCACTAAGTAAGGACCGTGGCATAAGTCCCTCCCGAGGTCCTCACACTGGTACCCAAACCAGCCCACACCAGGACCCCCAGGGCTTTCCCTCCTCAGCAGAAGTTGATTCCAAGGAAGAACCAGGAAGCTCGGAAGTGCAACATGGAACCCCTGACCAGGCGAGCCAGCCGAATCTCAGCAATCGCTGTGCCTACTCTGCAGAACAGACTGACTCTGGGGTGGACTAACCTGCTGAGGCCAGCTAGAGCATGTCACTTCCCCTGGACAATGGAGCACAAGGGGACATGGGTCTACCCAGCCCGCTGGGTAAGCTGGTAGACCACAAAGTGGGGGGAACCCTAGGCGTTCCTCCCGGATACACAAACCTCCGGCATATCTAACTGACTACGTTGTAAAATAAGTGTTGTACAATGTTGTGACAAGTGTACCATTACCTACAGAAATAGGGGGGCAATTTGAACTGTCTGGGTGCAAGCATTTTCACTGAGACGTTTAATCTTTTTGTAGTCCTATTACAATGGTATGTCTGTAAAGGTCGCGTAATGGACTCATTGAATGTATAAGCATTATTACTTATTGTTTGTATTTTTGTTATTATGTTATTTTGGTTGTTAGAGTGATTCATAGTCTTGACTGTTGTCAAGCTGGTTGGGGAAATTATAGTCTGATCTTAGGAGGGAGGAGTGTTATGTATTGAGCTTGTGGTACCACACCACGTAGACTAACAGCTCCCCAGAAATCTAGACAGGCCATCTCCGGTCCTGCAATTGGTCAGCCCTAGGTGGCAAGCAAGGGCTTAATCCTACTGGTTGCTCCTGTATGGGTTGACTATATATATTGTGTCTGGGTGCGGCCCAAGCCAAGCTCAGTAATAACAAGAATAAAGAATGAGTTACTCTCTGTTCAACTCTGTGTCTTCATTCCTGCTCACCAGAGCCCACGACTTAACAGTTGGTAACTTTTAATGGTCTTTTGCTGATTGGGACTGAATGATGAAGCTTTATAACTTGTTTACAGAGATGAGATTTGGGAAGAAGAGCTCTTTTGTTGAAATGCAAGATAGTAATAGGTTAAACTAAATTGTTTGTTCAGAAGGGCTAAATTCCATTCCTCTTAAATACTTGAGGCTCCTCCCATTTCCAGCAAAGGTTTGTTGCTGCTAATGTACCGGACTTAATTTTGCTCCAGTTCCTGAGCCACAAACAGCCAGCAGGCCAGCCAGGTATCTTCAAACCAAAATAAATACTTCAGGACAGCTGAGATACAGCTTGCTTTGTTGCATTCTGCAAAAGGAAGGAAGGGTAGAGATTTTGAACCAGGACTTGTGAGTTCTTTGGGAAGGGGAAGTCTTAAAGACACAACCCCCCACCAAATATTTGAAGTACATATTGGGTGATTAGTGTTGTTTTCTTTGAAGGAGGGACAGGCATTTAAAAAGTAAAGTTGCGTTGATTATCCCTTAAGCAATTTTTTTCTCATACCTGCTGATTCCAACAAGAGTAAATAGAAGCCAGGCTAGCAGCTTCTTAGTAGAGCATTTGAAAATGTAACAAATTTGGACAACAGGATTAGAGACGTGATATATTTTTCTGTTCCGTCTATGTCTATGTTCCTTCCTATGTCTTCCTGACTATCCACTTCCTTCAGGGGATAATTCAACCCTGTGTCCAAGGTGACTTGACTATCTACATATATGAGATGTTCTCAAACATTTGGGGGTGCTACTATCAGCTGCCACTCACATTAGATTCTGAATCCAGGATAGCTGCTGGGTTGGGTTGCAAATCTCTTGAATGGGCGAAAAGAGTTGTATTTCCTCAGAATGCCATCCTCCCCTTTAATCCTTTCACAGCCAAAATGAAGCCAGAACAAGAAGAGGCGCGCCCTCCATTGGTCTCTGTTAAGGGTACCCCTTTGATAAAGTATTTTGCAGAAATTTACGATGAAGTTGAAAGATTCCAAGCACATCCAGATGATCTACTGATCTCTACGTATCCCAAGTCTGGTGAGTGATGCCTTTGGCTGCATTTTCTTAAACAGAAAATAAAAGTTCTGGGCATTCATGTATGGACAGTTTCTAACTCTACTTTCCCTTTGTTCTATCAACACACAAGACAATACATTCCAGGCATCTGGAAAGCATTTTTTTCTTTGAGAGACTGATTACCGTATATATGCCTGAAAAGAAATATAGTATTCTAAAACTGTATTGAATAATGCAAAACACAGGAATATTAATATTTATGTCACTATGAATATTGTGAATTGTGAGTAGGTTTAGGGGGAGGATCAATGTAGTCTTAAGTACTGCTTTGAAAAGAAATAGTGCGGGTTTTTTAGCATTCTTTTCCAGCAATTAGCCATGCCAACGGTAGAAATCTTCTGGTTGCTATCTCAAAGACAGAGTCTGGGAGGAGTGGTATGGAAACATTTAGCCTTAGAAAACCTCATTGGAAATGAACCTACCAATCTCTTTACTCCACCAATGAGATGGTAGTGGGAAAGTTGGAGTGTGCTAGATATGAAGGCATGCTGGTCCCCCACTAATGGACCAATCATTTGCTTAACTTTTTTCTTTTTTTTTACATGTTGAAAAAAGCTTTTTTTTGTAATTTATGACTTTGGTCGCAAGCCTTAGTTCATTTTGAGCCTTAGCTTTCCTCACTTCATCTTTGCAGGTTCGGGCTATTTGCTGATATTCTGCCTTAGTTATCCACATGGAGAGAAGTAAGCAGTGGGGTACCACAAGGTTCCGTCTTAGGCCCAGTACTCTTCAATATTTTCATAAATGACTTACATGAGGGAATAGAAGGGGAACTCATCAAATTTGCAGATGACACTAAACTGGCAGGAATAGCCAACACCCAGAAGACAAGCTCAGGATCCAAAAATATTTTAACAAACTTGAACAATGGGCCCTATCCAACAAAATGAGTTTCAATGTGGAGAAAAGTGAAGTTTTACATTTAGGCAGGAAAAATCAAAGGTAGAAGTATAGATTTGGTGAGACCTGGCTCAAAAACAGTAATTGTGAGAGGGACCTTGGAGTCCTAGTGGACGATCACTTGACTATGAGCCAGCAGTGTGCAGCAGCTGCCAAAAAAAACTAATAAATCCTGGGTTGTATAAACAGTGGCATAGAATCAAAATCACATGAAGTATTAGTATTACTTTATAAAACCCTAGTAAGACCACAACTGGAATACTACAGCCAATTTTGGTCACCATATCATAAAAAAGATGTTGAGAGTTTGGAAAAAAAATTCAGAGAAGAGCAACTAAGATGATTAAAGGCTTGGAGACTAAAACATATGAAGAATTGATTGATTGATTGATTGATTGATTAAATTTATATACCGCCCTTCTCCCTAAGGACTCAGGGTGGCTCAGAACAATAAAAAATTAAGAAACATAAAGTACAAAAATTAAAAAAGAATTAAACAATAAATATGATAAATACATGACAATTTAACCCAATAAAAGCCTAATTTAAACCATAATCAGTCCAGACCCGCTTGTTGAAATAACCAGGTCTTCAGGTCACAGCGGAAGGACTGAAGGTCAGGGTCGTCTGCAGCTCCGGGGGCAATTCATTCCAGAGGGTTGGTGCGCCAACAGAGAAGGCTCTCCCCCTGGGGATCGCTGGCCGGCATAGCCTGGGCAACGGCACCCTGAGGAGGCCGACTCTGTGGGAGTGAACCGGGCGATGGGAGGTTGACAATGGCAGCAGGTGGTCTCGCAAGTACCCTGGGCCTAAGCCATGTAGAGCTTTAAAGGTTATTACCAGCACCTTGAATCGCACCCGGAGGGTAACTGGAAGCCAATGCAGCTTGCGCAGAAGTGGTATAACATGGGAGTATCGAGATATTCCCATAAGCACTCGCGCGGCCCCATTTTGCACCAGTTGAAGCTTCCGGGTGCACTTCAAGGGCAGCCCCATGTAGAGAGCATTGCAGTAATCCAGGCGAGAAGTGACGAGGGCATGGGTAACCGTGCATAGGGCATCTCGGTCCAAAAAGGGGCGCAACTGGCGCACTAGGTGAACCTGTGCAAAGGCCCCCCTGCTCACGGCTGCAGGACTTGAGTTTGGCTAGTCTAAAGAAAAGAAGAAATAGGGGAGGCGTGATGGCAGTATTCCAGTATTTGAGGGGCTGCCACCAACAAGAGGGGGTCACATTATTCACCAAAGCACCAGAGGGCAGGACAAGAAACAATGGTTGGAAACTGATCAAAGAGAGAAGCAACCTGGAATTAAGGAGAAACTTCCTGACAGTGAGGACAATTAACCAGTGGAACAGCTTGCCTCGAGAAATTGTGAGCGCTCCATCACTGAAGATTTTTAAGAAGAGGCTAGACAGTCACTTGTATGAGATGGTATAGGTCCTCCTGCTTGAGCAGGGGGCTGGACTAGAAGACCTCCAAGGTCCCTTCCAGCTCTATTCTATTCTGAAGTTACTGATCTTTATCCTTCTCCATCAGGGTTGCCAATGCTGGGTTTTAAGCCCACATCTGGTGTTTTGGATCACTAACTGGGTTTCTACATTTTTTTATTGTAAAATCTAAGCTTTGCTACACATTATTTTATATTGTATGCATTATGTAGGTAAAAATAATTTAGTTTGAACCTGATTTATTGTGGGCGTTGTTATTTGAGATTTTTGTGTAGAATCTGGGTTCATCTGAATGTGAAACTCTGATTAAACAGGTAAAATAATTTAGTTTAAAACTTTTGTGGTAGTTTTTTGTTTGTTTGTTTATTACCTGGTGTTTTGGGGTAGAATCTGACTTTATTTGAGCAAAACAGATTGTGTTTAGGAAATCCCACTGGCAACTCTGTCTTCTATTGCCTTCGCTGAGTGGTGGGATTCAAATATGTGAACAAATGGTTCTCTGTGTGGACGCCACTTCCGGAGTCCATTCTGGGCCTGGGCAACAAAAAATTAGCTACCGGTTCTGCTGAAGTGGTGTGAACCAGTTGAATCCCACCACTGCCTTTGCATCAACTCCTTTGTCTCCATTGTAAATTATATAGCAAGAGAACCACATTTGCCTGGAGAAGCAAAAAATCTATTTTGCTTCACCACTCCTAACACTGGAAGCAATTTTGGTGATCACCAAAGGTGGATCAGAAGGTATTTATTGGCCATTTTTATGTGGATGGGATATCCCCCCCATTCCTGATTGGCACCTGGAGCAGAAAATTTCATTCCAGTTTAGTTTTCTGACAACTTCCGGCAATTCAAGAATGAAGTGTTCTTGAGTGGAAAACCTCCCTCTACCTCTTAGGGTAGCTATATGAAAAATCCTGTTTTGTTTAGGCAATACATTTCATCCAAACTTCTTATGCTGTTTCAGGAACTACCTGGATCAGTGAGATTATGGACATGATCTATAAAGAAGGCAGTGTTGAAAAATGTACACTTGAACCCATCTACGTCCGAGTCCCTTTCTTGGAATTTGCTTTGCCTTGTCTCCCTACAGGTAAAATCATAGGAATCCTCCTCTCTAGAAAGCTATTTGCTAGGGGGGATAGAAGTGGAAGTCTACCCTTTATGACGTGGATGTAGGTAGGAGAATGAGTAGCATAACCTGGGGGCGGAGTCAAAAGAGGAATCAGCCTAGCATCTCTACATAGCCACAAATGAACTAAGTCCAAACCTTCTTGAATTCTGTTGACTT